>NC_092535.1:5000-1255000 GCF_037038585.1 Patagioenas fasciata | reverse complement strand
CCCTGAGGTTGATGAAGACGGACGGGAGCCCCGACTGCTCCTCCTGCCCTGCCCCTGCGATCGAGCAGCCCGGGAACCCGAGTGTTTCACAGACAAGGGTGGAAAAGTCCTGCTCTTTCAATAAAAACCGTGGTTACTCGAGAAGCAGCGCTTGGAAGGCAGGAGGTGGCAATCATCACTGGTTTGAGGAGGGTGGAGAAAGCAGAGGAGTGATCTCATAGTGATTTATTGCCTCTTATACATTGTCATTAGGGCATTGGAACAGGCTGCCCAGGGCAGTGCTGGAGTCACCATCCCTGGAGGGTTGGACAGACGGACATGAGGTTCTGGGGACATGGGGCAGTGCTGGGGTGGGCTGACAGTTGGACTCTGATTGTGAGGGTCTCTTCCAACCCAAATGACTCTGTTTTCGTTCTGTGACGCTGCCCCACCAGAGCCTGCTCAGCCGGCACTTGTGTGCTGCCCAGCAAAAAAAAAAATACTGTAGCAATCCCACAAGTGCTTGTGTTTGTGCTTGGTGGGTGTCTCAGGGTGGCACGTCAGTGCGCCGTGGGCGGTCCAGCCGGGGGTCGCAGCCTGTGGCAGGGAAGGTGCCTTAATTTCAAGTCCGGGAGGTGTTGTGGCATCTCGGGGCACCCAGGGAAATGACTTAAAGCAGGACATTTTATTTCAATCCACTTGCCTGACCCAGAGCAAAATCTTAAGTTAGAAAACATGTTTTTTAAAACAGGAAAGCAAACAAACCAGCATGAAAGTTTCTGCTTTACTGCGGGGTGTTTCAGTTTGAAGAAACTCTGTTTCCCTGAACAAATCCCAGCTCTCATGACCAAAAGCTCCTACCCACCTCTATCCCCCAGTTATCTTGTTCTCCGTGAGTATTAACGTGATGTAGCAGTTTTCTGTGGGATTTCTCGTGCCTGAGCCGCTCTGAACCGCGTCCCCAGCAGCGATCCCGAGTGCTGAGCCCTGCAAACACAACCGGCTCTGTGTGCTCCGCTTTGAGCTCCTCGCTAAGTAGCTCAGAGCCTTAGCCCTGGGAGCGCGGGGTCTGATCCTCCGGGCAGCCAGCAGCTTGTCTTCCCGCGGCAGCGCACCCTTCCCTGCCCAGGGTTAGAAAGTACGGGATTATCTGCTTACCGCTGGCAAAATAAACCCCTCGGTGTCCTGGTTCTTGCAGGGTGAAGCCGAGACCGTACAGGGCTGAGCCGCCTGCTCCCAGACCGGTGACGGGAAGGACTGACGGACCCCAGAGCCCAAACCAGTCCCGGTGAGTAACTGTGCCCTGGGGTACCTTTAGGTGGGGTGGATGAGAGAGATCCCCGCGCTTCCCAGCTGCTGCTGTTCTGCTGTGCGAGGTGGGACTGGGGCGGCCAGGACACCCGGCCCGGGGTGCGGAGCTGTTGTTACCTGGGTTCAGGCTGAGTTCAGGTTTTCTCTTTCTGCTGGAAGTGGCCTCTTCCTGGCCTGGTGTGAAGTGTTGAAGGGGTCAAAGGGTGCTGGATGTGCTGAGAATCTGCTGTTCTCTCATGTGCTGTTGGCAATAGAAATGGGATTGTGTTAATTCCGCCCTGATGGGCAGACTGCGATCGTTTTGGACACAGTACGTTTTGGTGCGTTTTCCTTTCTGATTCAGCCGTGCGGTCCCTTAAGAGGAAGGCTCCCTTATCCTGCGTGCACAGACTGCAGGGCTTGAGCTGCAGCAGCTCCTCATCGGGGAGTCCTTCACTTTCACAGGACTTCTCAGCTCTTGGATGTTGCTGGTTGATTGTTTGCTTTTTCAGTGTTCACTTCTCCCTCCAGTTATGGGGAGTGCACAGAGTACAGGTTGATGCCAGAGGGAGCTGTTAAACTGCCTGTTTACTGGGGATTGCAGAAACATCTGTGAAAAGATCTCATTCAGACAATGGGAGCAGAGCACCCGGAGTAACTCTGGAGAACTAGGAAGGCTGATGAAAACGTGTATGATTCCAGCAATGCAGGGACCGCCACAGAAATCGCTGTTACTGGGTCCGCCCTCGTAGGGTTGGGACACACAGGGCGTCCGTAAGTAGCTCAACAAAAACTCCGTGGATGAAACTTTGTTTGTCTTCTTAGCAAAAACACCAGTGGGCTGTCACAGTGTCTAATCACAGATAAATCCAGACTGTAATTGCTTGCTCGGGTCATTTACCAGCGCCAGCAGTTCCTGTCCTGCCAGGATTAGGCCGCACTCGGTGGCCCTTTAAGCTGTGATCTGGCAGTGGCCTTGGCAGGACGCGGTATAAGAGGTTCCTGCTTTAGAAAAGACGGCGCGGGTCAGGAGGAGGCGGCCGCACCGGCGCCCCGGGCAGCTGGGGGTGGCGCAGGCTCCGGCTCAGGCGGTGGTGGCCGTAGTGCTGGTGGGATATGGACGGTGCCTTCACGGGGTTCATGATCAAGTCTAAAAAAGCCTGACTGTGGGACCAAGCCACGCTCTGTGACTTAGATACCTTGTCAAGGACACGAATGGGTGGTAGGACGGCTCATGTCTCGCTATGAAGTGTTAATTCTTGGAGCCAGGGGGGTCGGGCTCTGCTCCCCAGGAACAAGCGCCAGGAGCAGAGGAAACGGCCTCAAGTTGCGCCGGGGGAGGTTGAGGTTGGATGTGGGGAACAATTTCTTCCCCAAAGGGCTGTGGGGCATTGGAACAGGCTGCCCAGGGCAGTGCTGGAGTCACCAGCCCTGGAGGGGTTTAGAAGGCGTTTAGACGAGGTTCTCAGGGACATGGGTTAGTGCCGGAGGTAGGTTAGGTTATGGTTGGACTTGATGATCTAGAGGGTCTCCTCCAACTGAAATGATTGATCTCTGATTAGCTGCCTAGAGAAACATACAGCTGGCCAGAAGGACTGAGGGCGGGCTCTTCACACCTGGTTCTCAGCCACCTGGTCCTCACCCCTTGGCTTGTTTTCCCCATCACCTGCAAGGTGTTTTCTGCCTCTGCTCTCACACACCAGTTGCTGCCCACTCAAGGAGTGTTGTTTGTGGTGGAGAGAAAGGCCAGGGGACAGGATTTAGTGCTCGATGGAACCAGGTTTAAGTCTCTGCTCAGGGTTCAAGCTCTCCACCATAATTTTCCCGCATTCCCTGGCCGGTTGGCTGCCTTCAGCCATCAAAGTCAGCAGTGTTGAAGGAGCTGGGCCTGAATTTCTCAATTCTCAGCCTTCAACAGGAATAATAGTCTTTCTCCCCCAGCTTGAACTGTGGTTGTGACTATGGAAACATTACCCCATGAGGTGCTCAGACATGGGGGACAGGAGACAACCGAGTAAGCCAGTGCTGCCCGCTCGCCGTGTCCTCTCCTGATCAGACGCGGCTTTCTGGCCGAGTTCTGCAACTTTAAGTCAGGAAGCAGAAGTCAAGGAGATGCCTTAAAATGAAAATCTGAAAATAGAACTCTCTCTGCACATCTTTTCTCAGCTTCCCCTTGCGAGGCCGTATCAGCACGTGCTGGATGGGACGTGATGGCTCTGACCTTGTCAGATGCATCAAATGCGACATGCGAGCGTGGATTGGTTTTTTGAGGAGAGAAATAAGGGTTAGCAAGAAGTGCAGAGAAGGCGAACAGACAGATGGCTGCGGTCCTTCATCAGTAGAGATCCAGGCCTGAGATTTGCTTCCAGCTTGGCTTGAATTGCAGATTATAGGAAATGAGCTAAGAAGTTGCTTATTCTGTGGCGTTTCGTTGTCATATGTGTTCCTTGTATAAGGCACTGACCTTTTGCAGGCTGGGTTGTGACACAGAGACTAATGTGGGCGACTTTGTGCTGCCTGGAGAGTCCAGGCTGGATTCCCCCGTGTGCTGTAGTATCCAAAGGGTGCTGAGTGATGCTGCGCACCCTGTGTTCATGATGAGCCATGTGGGGCTGGGGGGTGTGTGTGTGTTTGTTTGTTGGGGGGTATTTTGTGTTTTGTTTAGTTTTTCCTTCTCAAATCCCGTCTTTTTTCTTCCTGGGGATGGAGGTTTGACTGCAAAAAGCAGGTGAACCTGGGGAAATCAACAGGGCACATCCACACCACAGCGTGGGCTGAACTCGGCTGCGCTGGCTCAGATGTTGGTGCGTGTTGCTCGGGAGCTGGGGGATCCCTGCAGAAATGGGTGCAGGGAGGGCTGCGGTTTTGTTTTGGAGAGCCATAGGGGCCCTGGAGGCAGCCAGCCTGAGTCAGACCTGCTCGCCCCTTCCCTTGCGTCTCCGCAGACGTGTTTGAGACAGCCAGCTAAAGTCACCCTGCAGGCAGCACCTGTGCCCTTCGCTTTGGGGGCTGCGGGGTAGGGGAAGGAGGCCGTTTGTAAGCAGATGGGGTCAGGACCCCATCACACTCGGCTGCAAAATCCAAGGCGAGAAGCCTGGGGTACCGGTGCCTCAGCACCAGCAGCGCCACCTCCTTCTGCGAGGCGCTTCCTTCCTTCTCCCGTGGTTTCCTGCCTCTCGTACTCTTGAAAATGCATCTGCCTCCTTTATCTGCCCCCACACATGGGCACAGCCTTTACAGCCTCTGCCTTGGCTCTTTTGCTTCTGCAAGCCTCTTCATTCCCTGGATCCTCTAATCTTTCCACCAGCACCCATATTTTATGCCTCGGTTATGCCTCCCTTGCTTTTAATTATTTTTTTCACACTACCTTGCTTGTCCCTGTTGCCCTCTTTTATTGAATTTATTGCTCACTAGCCATCATAACCCCTGGGCAAGCCTTTAATTTATCTTTTCCTGCATCCCAATCACCCTGCTCTGTCCTTTCCCTTTATTGATTTCTCTGCTTTGATTTCACCCTGTGCTTCCCAGCATCATTTCCTGCTCTTCCCTCCCCCTCAAAATTGCTCAGCCGAATTTTTCCCCCATTAGTGACCTTACTGCCTTGTAATTCCTTTCTTGGGTTCCTGCCTTGCTTGTGCTTGGTTTCCACCCCCACCAACAAGTGTCTCAAAATCAACTCTGTAATTCTCATCTAAGTCGCCGTGATAAGGAATTCGTCCTTTCCCAACGAGCCTCTTCCAAATCTGGAAGCTTCGATGGCCGTAGCCTGGTGTGGTTTCTCCCCGAGTGCCTGCTGTGCCTGCCCTGGAGGCAACTTGGCTGCTCACAGTTCAACTCTTTCTGTTCTGAAGCTTTTTCCCGGTCTGCGTTTGAATGGTGAGGATGTTGTGGAAGGGGAGAGGGAATAAATGACACTGGTCCCGACTCTTGGCAGTTCCTTGCCCACCACGGCGCAGCAGCAGCTGGGTGTCCGCAGGCTTGGACCAAGAGGGAATCCGCAGCTTTGCCCCGTGGTTATGGAGAATGGAATGTTCTTATTTATGATCCATAAATAAATGGTCTATTTCCTTGCAGACCAATTCCTGCCATTGCTACAATGGGTTTGGAAAGTAAATTACTGCAGGTACACGGGTTATTTTGTCATGTGTAACAGAGTGATTTGCAAGCTGAGCCCAAAGGTGGGAGAGGGTCAGAAATGGGAACCATGTTTTAGGAACACGCAGCAAGGCAGGGTCTAGAGCTGTTACCTGCTTAGAACAGGTATGGGACGTGGGCATGCTGTGCCTCCAGACTCTGATTATCCACATACAGTTCCTGAGCTGTCATCGCTCAGAAATGCCTCTGATGAGACCTGTGCGCATGTCGGTGGTGTCCGTGTTTCGAAGGTCGGTCGTTTTCCCCACGCTTTCAGGCAAATCTGTAGAAGTCTGAAGTACTGACCTTTTTTCCAGCTTAGGAATATCTCCTTGTCCATCATTCCATGGAGTAGAGCAGCTTCCTGCTACCTCCGTGGTTTTATATCTGCACACACAGAAATACCCTTGTTTAATGTGAGAAGCCCCCCCTCCATAAAGCAGTTTACAGCACTTGGGGCTGGGAGATGTTATTTTTTTTCCTCAACCTGTAAAAGGAAACTTTTAAAGATGATGAAGACCATATGGCTGTGTCCATTAAGCAAGACTTGAGGTAGAAACGTGGATGTGTTTAAATAGGTTTCCTTTTAGGTAGTTCTGCAAGGAGCAGGGCGCTGGGCTTGATGATCCTCAGGGGTCCCTTCCAACTTCAGACGTTCTGTGATTCTAAATACCAGGAGCAACGCAAACGGGGCAGGTCCCTTCGTCATTGCCACTTGGTCACGCTGAGAAACCGGAGAGCAGAGACCTGCGCTTGCCTGTTTGACCTAGAAAAAGGGAACTTTTGCTTTATTCTTTCCAAGTTTGTATCAAAACGGTGACTGACAGGAGAGGATGCGTGAACACGTGGATGATTTATCTTCTGTTGTGAACTGTTGTTCTGTGAAATACCCAGGGCCCTCTGTGCGGTGATTGATTCAATACATCTCTCCTCCCCGGGAATGCCATCTCATCTCCACAGGCCCTCTGCAAATACGGAGCTGTACAGAAACAACAATATCTGTATTTGCAGGGGGTGGAAAGTGGCACTGGAGCTTTTCCGTTGTAAGTTGTAAACAAAAATGGACAATTAAGGGATGCTGTAAGTGCAGAAATCGGGAAGGCGCGCAGATGCCGCTTTGCAGCACGTGAAACCTGCAGCATCGTACGAGGATGTGGTATCGTTTGTAGTTTGAGGAGAAAGCATATAAGGGCATGGCAAGTTTCTAATAAGGATCAACCAAGGCTTTCAGCGAGCTGTTTCTTTCCCAAGCCTACAAGCAGAGTGTACACGGTGTCTCTGGGGGTCCGGGGGGTCCAGGGCTCGATGGACCGAGGCACAGGGGTGCACCAAGAGGGGTGGAAGCCGCCGCCGTTTGGTGCCTCTGCCCGGCCCCAGGGCTGGAGGAACCAGGAATTGCCTGTCCTGGGTCAGAAAGTCTGCGACACCCACCCGTGGGGAGATTTGGGGAAAAAAGTGGTTGTTGTAGGGCCTCGATGCTGTGAGCTGAAGGTGGAAGCCTGGGTGGTGCCTCGGGTTGCTGTGTGCAACGGTTCGGAGAGGAATTACGGGTTGTACGTAGTGCAGCAGCTGTTGATAAGTCCATGGTAAATGTTTTAATCAGAGGGAGTCTGGTGTTGTCTCAGTGTCTGGGATGTGGGGTTTGATTCGGTTGAGATGAGTTCAAAAGCTGGAGGTTGGAGGCACGGCTGGCTCCTCAGAACGTCCTGGATTCATTTACAGCACAAGCCCAAACCGTGGGTGCCGGGTTGTAGTGGATCTCAGAAGTAAAACCACACAGCGTTGTTTTAGTTCTTTGGAGAAGTAATTGAAAGCAAGCCCAGCCCTGCTGGCCTCAAAGCAAGCGCTGGTGGAGGTGCTGTGCGTGGGGCTCAGCCGCGAGTCTTGTGCGATAGGACATTGGAGTTGTCCTGCTCCGAGCCACCTGCTGAGTCCCTGTCACTCGGTTAAGAGTCTTTCTGTGACCTTATAAGGCTGTTTTTCTAAGAGAAATGACCCCAGAAAATGTTTCCCTGAGCTTTTCTTTACAGTCATGGCATTTCTTCCTCATAAGCATTTTTCCCCAGAGCTGCCTCCTTGCTGAACTGTAATCCATAGAGCGGAAGCTCCATTGCAGAGCCACATGTGGTACAAAAATCCTTCACCATCTCTTATCAGCATCTAATTCAATTGCAAGAGAAAACAAAGCCCCAGGGAGGGCTCTGCCAGCCGATCACCGCTGTCCCGTTTGCCCTTTGTCCCGTATTGCGGCCTTTCCAGACTTAAAAGGGGCCAATAAGAAAGATGGGGACAGACTTTTGAGCAGGGTCTGTTGCGATAGGACAAGGGGTGATGGTTTTAAACTAAAGGAGGGAGATTCAGGCTGGACATGAGGAAGAAATTGTTGCCCCGAGGGTGGTGAGAGCCTGGCCCAGGTTCCCAGAGAGGTGGTGGCTGAACCATCCCTGGAGACATCCCAGGCCAGGCTGGACGGGGCTCTGAGCACCCTGAGCTGGTGAAGATGTCCCTGTCATGGCAGGGGGGGCACTGGGGGGGCTGGGAAGGTCCCTTCAACACAAACCGTTCTAAGATTCGATGACATTGCTGCATGTTACAAAAACAGGCTCCTTCTTACTGCCCTGCAAACAGAGTTCTGGTCTGGTCAGTGGACCTTCTCACCCGTGCCTGCCTTTCCCTGCTCCTCAGTCCCTATGTTCCGCCTAACCTCATTTCGCTTACACAAGTATTTCTATAATGTCTATGATAGTGTGTCAGTCCCTAGGGCATGTTTTGGGCTTCTTTGCCTTCACTTTTGTAGCATCTGTGCTTGCTACCACAGTGCCAGAGCTACCTTGTTGGAGCGCAGCTCGTTCTCAGGTAGCAGCATCGCCAAACCGAAGAACAGCCGACTGTATTCAGCTGACTTGAATTTTCTTCTTAAGCCTCGGTATTAATATCAAACTTGCAAAATTGCAAGGAATTAGGTTTTTATAGAGATGCTGCTCTTTGTGTGACAGGACAGCTGATGGAAGTCTTAATACCGCAGGTGGTGTGCGGCCAATCCGTCTGAAGCTGTGCTGCATTAGCACTCTGCTATCAGAAATGTCCCTCCAAGGGACAGCTTGGGGAAGCAGAATGCGTCCATCGCCTTTGTCTGGGCATGTGGATGCGCACAGCCCTCCTGGCCTCCTGGTTCAATTTGCAAAGAATCTGCCACGTCAGTAATGCCTCCCGGGGATTTGGATATTAGCGTGAAAAAAACAATAATAACGTCCTATTTCTGGAAGTGTCAGCTGGCGAGACAGCCGAGAGGGCACGGGGCTGACCCGATGGGCTGTTCCTGCACAACGGGGGGTGCTCAGTAACTTATAGTCCCATCCGATGGAGCTGCTCGCTTCTTCTTCCTCTGTCTTCTTCCAGACTCATCTTCTCCCTTTCTCCTGGTGTGATACAAGACCATGGGCAGACGTGGCCACGGTCAGTCTGGGGTCCTGAGCCTCCCCAGAGTCTGGGGACCCAGCCTGGCTCGGGGTCCTGTATCCAGCCCCTCTTGCGGGGGATGCAGTGGAGGGGCTGCATGGACGTCTGAGTTGGGAGCCAGACTACCGTCTTTTTAATACCAAGAATCTGCTTTCGGTTGGGCCGCTTCTATTTTTCAGTTCTAAAAATAACCCGGAACAGCAGGCAGGAAACAAAATGTATAATTTATCAAATGAAACTATTGTGGTTATTGTTGACGATCACATTTTTAGAAAACTATTTTCTTCCTTTTTCTCACTAAACCTCTCCAGAATGAACAGGCTGTTTTTTTCCCCACCTTGTTCCAATCAGCAGACGCAGCTTAGTTCGGGTAAACCCTGCTCATCCGCCGAGATCCATCATCCCTGAGCAGGTCCAGCCCTTGGCTTGGTGCTGGGGAGGGAGGGACGCGTTGCCCTGCGAAGTGATGGGGCAGCGTTCCGTGTGCCGCGAGCGGTGAGGGCAGAGCTTGCAACCGGAGAAATATACAAAATGTTTTATGAAATAACTTGGTAATTCTTAATTAATACCCTAATTGCCTTTTTGTAATTATTGACTTCAAAATTACTGAGCCGAGTTGCAAATGCTATGGGATATAAAAGGACTCTCTATTGACATTTTGGAATTACAAATGATGTTTGTTGTGAAAAAATAAGAAACGGTGTGTTTAATTGGTTGCAGGTTGCGATTTGTGTGCACATAGGTAAGAAAAATACAGCTATCTAGGGGATCGTTAAAGATCACTTTCTTCTGAGTCAGCAAAGTTCAGAGCTGGGAAGGAAACAGATCTATATCGCATAAAACTTCAAACCAACGAGGAGCTCAGTCCGAGATGCTGAAGGGAGTGGAGCATCTCCCGTGTGAGGAAAGGCTGAGGGAGCTGGGGCTCTGGAGCTGGAGAAGAGGAGACTGAGGGGGGACTCATTCCTGGGGATCAATATGGAAAGGGGCAGTGTCAGGAGGATGGAGCCAGGCTCTTCTGGGTGACAACCAGTGACAGGACAAGGGGCAATGGGTGCAAACTGGAACACAGGAGGTTCCACTGAAAAAGGAGAAGAAACTTGTTGGGGGTGAGGGTGTCAGAGCCTGGCCCAGGCTGCCCAGGGAGGTTGTGGAGTCTCCTTCTCTGCAGACATTCAAACCCGCCTGGACACCTTCCTGTGGAACCTCAGCTGGGTGTTCCTGCTCCAGGGGGGATTGCACTGGATGAGCTTTCCAGGGCCCTTCAACCCCTGACATTCTGGGATTCTGTGTGGGGAGGTGAGCAGGGAGAGCTGAGGAGAAGGTGTCTGTGAACAGAAGCACGGGTCTCCTGACCGCTTGCCCCTCTACCGTACCTCCCCTCCTTGTATTTCTGTCCTAAGAGCGTCCCCATGTGCCGTGCACACCAAGCAGGGCCCTGCCTGTGTCTCCTGCCTGCGCTGCCTCTCCCTGCAGTGCGGATGTTCTCTTCTTAAACGATACCTGTCGTCTGCTAAATGCCGTGGGAGGTGAGGTCTCTGCCATCTGCCCCTTGTCACCAAGCCATCTCCTGTCCGGGTGAAGGTGCAGGTGATGCTGAGGTCCTGCTCTTCAGCTGCTGTAGGTCTTGCAGCGCGAGCAAGACAGATCCACCCTGCCTGAACCCTGTGGCTCTCCTGGGCTCTGCGGGGTGGTGTCCCTTGGCCTCTGGGTCTGGAGCAATCGAAGCTCCATCCCTCCATACGGCGCTGTGCTATGGCCAGTGATGGGAGAGGCCACCAGGCACTCATCGGAGAGGTGAAACAGGTGATGGGAGGAGGGGGTTCCTCATACGGTGTGCACCAGGATGACGTTTTCCTGCAGTCCTTTTGCTCACAAGCTTGCAGAGTAGTTTGCCTCTTTGGGCTTCATCTTCGTGATCCTTCAGGCCATCTGTGCGGGTGCTGGGGCAGAGCATCGCCTGCCTGCCCTGCCCCCAACGCGGGGGTGCGTGTGAGCGTTCAACCACTGATCCTGCACCCCCAAAGTCAAAGAGGGCTTCGGTATTGACTGCGGTGTGTGTCGTATCGAGCTGCAGCTGCAGCGTTAAATCTTTACCATCCCTCTGCAGCTGCCTTTGAAACAATATAATTAATAGTAATACCTCGTACCCCAGGCTGAGATTTAGTTCACAAGCAACTGTGAGTTCCTCCTGTGATGGTTTTTTTTTTCCTGTTTGTTTTAACCAGATCTAATCAATGCTATAAAGGGCAAAGTGGCTGTATTATTTATTTATCATGGGAGCAGCACAGCCAACAGTCTGTCACTTTGCAGTTTGCTGGCCAGCATTACAGATAATCAGTGCTCTTCACTCTGTGTGCGGGGAGGTCCTGCGGAGTACAATGCATCAATAATCACAGGATTTGATGGGAAGTCCTTTCTGTGGAGAGCAGGAGCTGAGGGGAGACCTTCTGATCTCTGAACTGCCTGAAAGGAGCTTGGAGCCAGGGGGGTCGGGCTCTGCTCCCCAGGAACAAGCGCCAGGAGCAGAGGAAACGGCTTCAAGTTGTGCCAGGAGAGACTGAGGTTGGATCTGGGGAACAATTTCTTCCCCAAAGGGCTATGGGGCATTGGAACAGGCTGCCCAGGGCAGTGCTGGAGTCACCAGCCCTGGAGGGTTGGACAGACGGACATGAGGTTCTCAGGGATGTGGGGTAGTGCCAGGAGTGGGTTATGGTTGGACTCGATGATCTTGAGGGTCTTTTCCAATCAAAATGATTCTGTGATTTTGCGATTCATAGACTTCATAGCTCTCCGTAGTGAGTGGTAACATTGGGGTTTTGGTTCTGCAGAACAAAAATAAGAAGGCTAAGTTTTAATTTAAGTTTTTCAGGTTAAAAATAGCTTCTTCGGTGCAAATTGTCATAGAAAGTATTTTATTTCAAAGCCGTCATGTTTTTAATAAGAAGAATGAAAGCTGTAACGTTTACTGAGAAACAGTAAATTGTAACTTGGAGTTTTAATCTCAGGAAGAGGACATAGCGGATGTATTTTTCTACAAGCGTTGTGATTTCATTTCACATATTTCACGGAGAACTCTCTCCAGGTCCTGACGGCTCCTCTCTGGCACTGTCAGGCCAGGGCTGATTTCCTGATAGATTGGCAAGGGCTCCGGGTCCGACCCGGGCGCTGCGTGTGCCTCGCTCCGCGGAGGCCGGCGCTTCCCTTCCAGCCAGTGCTTGTGCATCTCATTTGGAAGGATCTTTTCTCACAGCGCACGCTTGTCTTTCAAGGGCAAACTTCACTTGCAAGCCCCACCAGAACGGCGTGGGCTGCCGAAGATAAGAGCGACAAATTGGCACACAGGGAGTGTAGTCGGGTCCTTGAACGCCGTCCCCATCCCCAGCCTTTCCTCGGATGAAACACAAGCGGGTACAGCACTTTCACAAATCACAGCTTGTCAAATGCCCTCCTTAAGATGCTGAAAGCATTTGCCTTGTTTTCCTGATGAGACGGTTGACCCCACCTCCCCATCCTCAGTGCCAGTCCGTGCCATTCTCCTCAACCGGTTCCTACTTATCCACCTCCTCATTAGCAGTAATTGTGTCATCTCTTGGGTGTCCGAGCTGGAGTCCTCTCCGGGTCTAAACATGGATGTTCATGCTGTTGTGGTACAGGCAGGATCCTGATGCGGGGCAGCCCGTGGAGCCCAGATCCAGCAGCTCCCCTCCTGGGGCAGGGAGCAGCAGGAGCGGTCCGGACACAGGGAAAAGGACAGATCCCGTTATTGCCAGCAGCAACCTCCGGCTTTTCACCCAGGTGGGAACAACTGGCTTCAGTGCAGACCTCTCCAGAACCTGCCAGTTCCCCATGTTCACAGCCCAGAGCAGTCTCGCTCAGGAGAATTCATGGATCGTGTCTACAGAACGATCTTTTTGGTTTTTAAGCTTCTCACTTTGAGCTGGGCTTTTCCAGAAAGGAGTTTTTAGCCATTCCTTGTGCCCTCTCTGCTCAGGGCTGGATTTGGGGGAATCCCAGCAGCGTCCCTTCGTCCAGCCCCAGCCTCAGCATCTCTGCAGGAGGCTTCACTCAGGTGTCCCCAGCCATGTCCCCCCTTGTCACCCCTGTGGGAAAAGACCCGTTGGACTTCACTGGGGCTCTGGCTGTTGAGCAACCTCAGATGTGCAGGTACCTATTGATCCATCTCCTGATGATGCTCTTTGCGGTTAGTGGGACAATCGAGGCGTAACGCACAAATATTTGCTCTGTCAGGAAGCGCTAAATGTTATCAGAGCGGTGAGCAGCAGTGACTCCATTAATACGGCCGCGGAGATACGGGCGCATCCTCTGCTGGTGTGGACGAGGGGAAGGAGAAGCAGCGAGGAGCCGCTCACATGCCCACTCCTGGTCGCAGCAAAGGAGGGAACTTGGATTTTAGTGAGAGAGTTCGCAGAGTCTCTGTGGCACGCAGAGCAGTTATATGGTGCGCGGCAGCTGCTGTCAGTAAAGTGTGTCGACGAGCCTCATTAACGTTGGCTTATGAACGCAGTCGAGTGTGATTGTTCACTGTACTTAAAAACCAGAACCAGGAGAAATTGCCAGAATATATCCTGCGGGTGTGAAATGCTGGAAATAATGGAGCGGAGAGCTAGACGTTCATGTTTAGAATAGTGTAAAAAAAGCAGAGCTGCGATTTAAGGAAGCAAATAAAACATTTCACGTGGTGCTGCAGTTTTACACAGGCGGCCGAGCGCTTACAGCTTCTTTTGCTCTGCGGCGGAGCAGCCCGGAGCCAGGGGGGTTGGACTGTGTCTGGGCTGGGGCGCCCGAACCCGGGGTCCTGGCGTAGCATCCCACAGCAGGCTGGCATCTCCACCAGTGCGGTGTTAACGTGCTGCCTCCCAGTGATGGGAAGGTGTGCTGGGGGCGGATTTCCTTCAGGAGAAGCCCGGAGGGGTCTCCGTGGTGTTGGCATCAGCCCATCACCATCGCTGCGCCCTGGGTTCTGCCTCCTGGTGTTCACTCCGGATCTAACCAGGCGTGGCCAGGACTGAGCCTGGGGACCTGTGTGTGGTTGAAGTATCTCTGTCAGAAAGAAATGCAGTTAAGTTGTCAACAGGCAAAGACTCCCCTGCCCGCCTTGTCGCTTGTGCCACTGGTTAATCATCTCCTGTTAAAATGTGTGCCCTTTATCTCATTTGAATTGCTTGGGCCTCGGCTCGCAGCCATTTATTCCTGTTCTGTCTTTACCCTTTTGATTTAAGAGCCCTTTCGTACCCACCATTGTCTGCGGATGAAAGTTCTTACACTGAGTAATCACATCACCTTCCCATCCCCTTTTTGAGAAGCTAAACAGAACAAAGGCTTTAATTTTTCCCTTTGTCAAGCATTTTCTTCAGCCCTTGAATCATCTTCGAGGCTGTATTCTGCACTTTCTCCATTTCATTTTCGTGTGTAAGATGTGGATGTTGAAGGGGGCGTTTTAAGTTTTCAGATCAGAGGTGCAAAACTCCTGCCGAGCCCCCAGCCCTGAGCGCGGGCGCCTGCCCGTCCCATGGCCGGGGTCTCCCCATCCGCCACGCAGCCCCTGGCCGCTGGGACCCCTCCCTGCTTGTAGAGCAGGAATCCCCTGAATTCCTGGCACCGAGGATCCCAAGGGCCGGCCAGAAGATGCAGCACAGCTCTGAGCAGGGTCCGCATCTCTAAACCAACCTTGCTGGTAGCTCCGCTGCACCTCCGGGTTGAGCCTCCTGCCGTGGTCTTTGCCCGGACGGGCACTTCGTGCCCTGCAAGCACCAAACCCGTCCTCTTGCTGCCACCATCTCACGTCACAGGGACAAAGGATGCTGGAAGAGATCTGGCTGCGGCTTTGCCAGGTGGTCATTCAAAGCCCGGCTGCTTTTCAGTCCGCCAGCGAGCAAAGGGAATCTCTTGTTCATCTGTAGTACTTAAAAGGAGCCTATAAGAAGGATGGGATCAAGGGGTGATGGTTTTAAACTAAAGGAGGGAGATTCAGGCCGGACATGAGGAAGGAATTGTTGCCCTGAGGGTGGTGAGAGCCTGGCCCAGGTTCCCAGAGAGGTGGTGGCTGAACCATCCCTGGAGACATCCCAGGCCAGGCTGGACGGGGCTCTGAGCACCCTGAGCTGGTGAAGATGTCCCTGTCATGGCAGGGGGGGCACTGGGGGAGCTGGGAAGGTCCCTGCAACACAAACTGTTCTGTGATTCTGTGTAGAGCCAGAACAAGCGCTGCTGGGGTCCACATTGCTGTCTCCCTTGCTGAGATCGGCATCCGAGCCCACCTGCCTGCGCTGTCCCATCGGAGGTGTTATTTATCGCCCCTGTCGGATGAGGAGTGCGAGGCACCGCGCAGAGCGGTTCTTTGCAGGGACGAGTCTGAGTCTGGATTAACAGCTCAGCACAGACTCTGCTCTGCTAGAGCTGACTGTGAAGAACCAGTCTGTGTTCCTCTCTTTGGGAATGCAGAATTAATTTCAGTTTTAGATAATTTACTGTTGCCTTTGTAAATAAGCCCCTGGAGAATACTGCGGGTCAACACCTAGCTCAGTTTTGGCAATATCATTTTGAGCTGAGATCTTCAACTGAATCAATGTGAGTTGCTGGTTGATGGAAGATCTTTTTTTGTGTAGCAAAGCCAGGACAGATCCAACATCTCCTTTCTGATCTGGTGCCCCACCGAACTCCTCAGCCACGTCGCTTCAGCCCCTCTGGGAAGGGCCGGCTCAGGGTCAGGCTCAATGCAGGTGCACACAGCTCTGGGTATCGATCTGAAGTTCGTTTTCCCCAGCCTTGCTCCTGGTGCTTTCATGGCGTGATTTCCTTGCCTTGGTTGCTCTGGGGACGTGCTGTGCTCGTGAAGGTGGCTTCAGACGCGCAGCGCCGTTGTGGACGTGGTTTCCCAAACCTGCACCGAGGATCTACCAGGCTGAAGCCACCAGACTCCGTGTGCGGTGACTCTCCCAAGGCCGCTGTCACTGAGGACCGAGGGCATCTCCAGTTCTACTTGGGCATTTTGCATTCTCATCCTCCCATCAGAAGATGCAGGGGGGGAAGGACAGGTGAGGTGACCCAAAGTTTTCTGAAACTTTCCCAAAATGGCCACAAGAGCTGTTGGTCTCTTCTCGGCTTCTGATTCACCGCAGCGGAGCTGGCGGAGCTTCCCAGGGCAAGGGGGCTGCAGGAGGCGGCAGATGGAGACCTGGGGTATCCTCCTGAAATCAAAGCAGCTCTGGGACTGCAGCTCCTGGGGATCAGGCTCCTTAATGAACACTCCTGTCAGCATCTCAGAGCCGTTCCAGGGGTGGTGCATCCTCGTTTCTGTTCGGCAGACCTTACGTGGACCCAGAGAGGGGTGAGATTTGCATAACCTTCACTCTACTTTCTTTTTTTTTTTACCACTTTCTTGTGATTTTTGAAAGCTTCGATATCTCAGGCGCTTAGCCCTGTGCTGAGTGTCTCATTAAATTTCACAGCCCTACTTTCCTCGGCTCCCTTAATTAGGCACTTGATTGAAAGTCTGAATCTGAAGGCTTGGGTATTGACTATAGCTTTGCTAACCTAAGGTGATCTGTTCAGTGTAGTTAGAGCTTGCCCAGCCAATTTCTTGACGTTCTTCACCCTGCTATTAAACAGGCATCACAAATTGCTGAAAAACCCTTGTGTTTCTCTTGCGTTGGCTGGAGAGAGTCTGTAAGATGTGTTTTAGCTCTCAAGCTCAGCTGTCACTGGAGTTTTCTGCCGCAGTTGTTGTTTAATAGAGGCTGCCCGTCCGTTTAGCAGACAGCAATTAATGACCAGCAAGAACTTTATCTCGAGTGCTTGAGTAACCTGTTGGTTTTGTCTCTTTTGGTTTGTTCTTTTTTGAAGTACTTTAGAGAATTCCATGTCTTTGCATAATGAACAAACAGCCCACGGTCAGATGCCAACATGCTTTCCATGGCTGCGCTTTAGGCTTCAGTATTTCCATCTGCCTGGCATGGAGACATTTAGAGGTGGTCTCCACACGGACACGTGGGATTTGAGGTGGGACACAGGGGCACGATGGACCTGGCCCGGTGGGTCACACGCTGCTGCTCCCCCGTCCAAGCAGGTAGAGGTTTGTAGCCAGGGGACCCAAAGACGAGCAGCCTGGCTGGCACGTGCTGCTCCTCCACCCACGTTGCTTTTGCGTCAACCGTGGAGACAAACCAGCCAAGCCGGGAGAACAGGTGCAGGGTGAAGGACGGGAGGTCTGAGAGGTGGGGGCTCCATGCTGAACCTGCACTGCCAGCCTGCCAGCAGAAGGCAGAGGAGCGTTCCCAAAATGAGCTTTCCTGGCTGCGCAGCCTGGACTGGAGAGAAGCAGGTGCTGGGTTAGGAGTGGATGGTGCGGAGCTCCCAGGAGAGAGCAAGGCTGGGTGGTGGGACCCCCCGAGCAGTGAATCTCAGTGGGATGTTTGCAGGTGGGTCACTCGTTTGGGTTTGTGTGTGAATCAGAGTCACAGGATGGTTTGGGTTGGAGGGACCTTCCCAGTGCCCCCCCTGCCATGAGCAGGGACATCTTCACCAGCTCAGGGTGCTCAGAGCCCCGTCCAGCCTGGCCTGGGATGTCTCCAGGGATGGTTCAGCCACCACCTCTCTGGGAACCTGGGCCAGGCTCTCACCACCCTCAGGGCCAACAATTCCTTCCTCATGTCCAGCCTGAATCTCCCTCCTTTAGTTTAAAACCATGATCTCTTGTCCTGTCACAACAGGTCCTTCTAAAAAGTCTGTCCCTATCTTTCCTTCCTATCAGCCCCTTTTAAGCACTGAAAGGCACAATAGTGTCTTCGCAGAGCTTCTCTCCTCCAGCTGAACCCCCCAGCTCTCTCACCTGTCCCCAGCAGAGCTGTTCCAGCCTCGGGTCATTCCTGGGGCTCCTCTGGCCCCTCTGCAGCAGGTCCCTGTGTGTCCTGTGCTGAGCTCCCATGCCAGCAGCGCCCTGAGCCGTCACCCAGCTTTGGTACTGGTGGCCAACTCCTCGTGCAAGTGCCATCTGAGGGCAGTTAGAGCCACCAGCTCCCAGCTTTCTCCTTCCTGGAGCTGCTCAAATGAGCTGTCGTCTCCCTGCAAATTGCGGCTCAGGTTGTGGTGCCCACTCACTGCTAACCCTGGATCACACGTGGTTTCAAAGGGAACGACTTTCTGGGTTTTGTGCCTTTAGACTACATTTGTTTTTCTCATAATTCCTTTATTTAAATTGTCTCCAGCGACTGGTATATTCCAGCTGCTCCAGCATCTGCTCTAGGTTGTGCATCTCCTGCCTCCGATCCCCTTTTCCTTCCCACTCTCCTCCTCCCCCAGCCCATACCAGTTTGCTTCAATTTGTTGGCCCAGAGGGGCCTTCCTTGGCACAGCCGCTTTGTCCTGACAAAGGTGGCAATCAAGGTAGACTGTAATTTAATTGAATTTTTTTCCGAAGCTTTAAGTGGGATAATCCTAAAGCTTAGTCTTGCCTCTGAGTCACAGCTAATGGCCTTGGCCACTTGCGAAAGGGTTGTTTTTAGTGTCTTGGTCTAATCAGCGCCTCTCCTTCTTTCCTGTCTTTGCTCCTGGTTAATGTTTGTGAGCCGTTTGCAGGCGGGGGATTGCTAAGGCGACACAGCCCCCCCAGCAGCCCCGTGCACAGAATGACTCAAAAGCGGATCTGGAGGTGAAAAACGTTCCTGCTCCGTGCAAATGGAGCGTTTCTGTTTTCTGAAGGTAGGAGGCGTTTTCTGTCCTTCTCTTGCCCAACTCCGGATTTTAAACCAGGTTAAAAGGGACAGTGATGCAAATGCGTTATAGAGTACGAGTCTGCGCGGAGCTGTGTCCGGAGTGAAGAAAATAACATAACGTAACACATAACACAACACATAACACAACACATAACACAACACAACACAACACATAACACAACACACACCACACAACACAACATAACTGAGCAGCCCCAAATGCAGGTTTGCTGTTCAGTTGTTGACCTTTTCAGGGCAGGGTCTGATCTCCCGTCGAAGGGGCGCCAGTGATGTGCGGTCACAAATGATTGATGAATTAGCCGTGGACATGTGGGACGCAGCTGCGTTAGCTCAGTTTTAGGTAGGAGTCGATGCCCATGGAAGGTTAAATATCTGCCTAGGCTTTGAATGAGGACCTGAACACGGATCCCCACAGTCTCTGGTTGTCCCAGCTCTGCTGTATTGAGGTTTAAACGTGGTCACTGAATCCCCGAAACGCGCGCCGAAGCGTGGGGAAGGTGCTGGTGAAGGGCAGAGGTGCTCCCTTGCCATCCCGGTGACAGAAGGATATTTCTTCTGGCCGTGGGCATGGAGACAGGGTTGCCCTGGGCAGTGTCTTTGGGGCAGTCATTTGCTCTCCCTTGGAGCAGCGAGACTTGATTTTGGTTTGATTTCTTGTCTGGGATGTCTTTACGCAGACAAATTAATCCATTTTTGGCTTGGTGGGAGTGTGACTGATTCAGCAGAGGAGCCGTGGAAGATAGCGCAGTGCAGATGGGCATCGGGTCAGATTCGGGCCGGTGTTGGCTGGATCCGCAGCGGATACCAATCTGGGCTCTGCCAGCCCCGCTGTCACTGCCAGCCAAGCTGTCCCCAGATAATCAGCTCCGTCCCCTTCAAAAACCCCTTCTCCTGATCCCACTCATCCTTTAGAAACCCCAACCCACGTATATTTTCTCTGAATGGAGGCATTTCTCCTATACGCTCATCCCGCTGCAAAGCAGCATAATTATCTACGTGCAGGTTGTGCACAAAGCCCTCAGACATGTTTTGAACATCTGACGTTTTTCCAAGAATAAAAGAGGACAGTTGTGAAATGTTCACAAACTCTTCCTTCCCACTTCCTGACCTCCAGGAAGCAAACAGAAAATATTCAGTGCTTTCAAATGTTAATGAAATTTTGTATTTTGAAAGAAAAAGAAGCAAGTAGAAAAATAACCCCGAAATAATGCTGTCCCTTTGTTCTGCCATCTCCGGTCACTTGGTTCCCTTCGTCTCATGGAGAAGTTCGTCCCTTTGTCGCATGTTCCTGTTTCTGCTGCTGGGTTGAGCGGCTGAATTGCTCCCAGCAGAAGGCGGTGGAGTTATTGTTTGTGCAGGACAGGAGGAGCGGGGCGGCCCGAGGAGCGCGGGGCTGCGCCGGGGACCGCTCAGCCCTCCGACACAGGCCTGTCCTCGTTTTGTGGATCGTGTTGCTTTCGCATCCCTTATTCTGGCTCCCAAAAGTACCATAAGCAATAACCGCCGATAAACTGAAGAGTGGTACTTTCAGTTAAAAAACAAAAAAGAGCAGTGCTGGACGCATCCATCTGCGTCCTTCTCAGTGCTGAGCAGATTCACGCCTGCTCCGGTTGTGTGGTGAGAGAGGGTCTCTTCCAGCCCCAGTTTGTACTGGAAATACTTTGCTTTTTGCTGCTTTACTTTTTCCTGTGGGATGTGGCATCAGAATGATGGCCCCAGCGAGCAGGTCCCAGGGCCCGGGGAGCCCGTGCCATGCGGCACCCACGGTCCGTGTATCTGTGGGATGTGCTGCGAGCTGTAGGGTGGAATCTGAACATCTTTTGTCTTTGTGAGATGAAGGCAGGGTGCTGGTGCTGGTGCTGGTGCAGATACCAGCGGCTGTGCATCCTGGTGCGTAGTGGTACAATCCGGGCTGTTGCTATGGTTTCGGCACTAATGGATCGGGTTGTAGGAGGTAAAGCAGCGCCGTGGAGAAAGAAATGAGTGCTGCTTGGGGAAGGGATGATTAAATATTATTTTGTTATTATTATTGCTGCTTGTTTCATTTATGTAGCTGTTGGGTGTGTGCAGGATTGTAATTACAGAATCACACAATCCCAGAATGTCAGGGGTTGAAGGGCCCTGGAAAGCTCATCCAGTGCAATCCCCCCATGGAGCAGGAACACCCAGCTGAGGTTCCACAGGAAGGTGTCCAGGCGGGTTTGAATGTCTGCAGAGAAGGAGACTCCACAACCTCCCTGGGCAGCCTGGGCCAGGCTCTGACACCCTCACCCCCAACAAGTTTCTTCTCAAATTTCAGTGGAACCTCCTGTGTTCCAGTTTGCACCCATTGCCCCTTGTCCTGTCACTGGTTGTCACCCAGAAGAGCCTGGCTCCGTCCTCCTAACACTGCCCCTTTCCATATTGATCCCAGGAATGAGGTCCCCCCTCAGTCTCCTCTTCTCCAGCTCCAGAGCCCTAGCTCCCTCAGCCTTTCCTCACACGGGAGATGCTGCGCTCCCTCCATCATCTTCATGGCTGCAATTAGCAGCAGCCTGGTGTGCTCTACCCGCAGTTTGTGCCTGTGGCCCCCGTGACCACTCCTGGGGACAGCCCGGGGCTGGCTGGTAACAGTCTCCATGCCAAAATCCCCGTGACAATCCCACCCCTTCCTCAGCCCCTCGTTAGCCTGTCTGCAGGCGTTACCCCACAGGAGGACAGTGTTGTCCGCCCATTGTACAGATGGGGAAACTGAGGCACAAAGCTACAAAGGGACTTGCCGGGGCCCCCAGGGGGGCAGAAATCAACTCTACACCTCGTGAACCTCAAGTCAGTGCTTTATTCATTCCATTCACCTGAGCATCTCTCCAATCTCCTGAGTGAGCCACTGTCCTTGGGTGTAATTCAAAGCTTTAGGCTGATTTGGCCTTGGAAGAGTTTTGTCCAAGGTGGTTGCTGGGATCTTGGGATGGTCTGGGACAGTGTTTGTGACCTTTAATGTAGCAGAAAACGGCGCATCCTTGCTGCAGCTTGTCGCTCACCCGTTAGAATGACACCCTCTTGCTGCTTATTTACCTCTGTGTGTGCTTATGAAAGAAAAATAAATGCTCAGGGATTACTCCCCTAATGAATGGACCTGTGTGTGCATGCATGTAGTGCAGCATCTTACAAGTCCATCTCAGTAGTTTTTAGGTCTGAGAATGGCAGTTATAATGAGTAAAATATCGATTTCCCATAAAAGGGTTTTAATCAAATGCCCTGACACCCCAAGGGGGACAGAACTCTGCTATAACACCAAATTGCGCTTCATGCCCCATCTGTTTTTCAAGCACTGTATGAATGAGCCTGCCCGCTGGACAGATGAGGGCTCCCCGCTGTCGTACATCACGGGAACAGGGAGAGCAGCGAGGGGAGCGGGGCCGGGCCGGGCTGGGCAGCCGGGGGAAAGCGGGGCCTGTGATGCCTTTGGCGGCCCTGCCGCCCATGTGAGGGTCTGACAGTGAGGTGCTTGCTCAGGCCTTTCCAGCCCTCAGGACCCTGCTGCTCCTGAACTGAGTGTATCTGCTTTTTCCTCGTTGGGCACCGGCCAGGTTTGCACTGTGCGAGGAGCAGGAGCCCACGGGGGACACCGCCTGTGTCTGCCCCGCGCGCTGGGCTGTGCTGGCACCACCAGCACTGCCCCATGGGTCTTCTTGCTTTCACAACGCATTTGGCACAGACCTCAGGATGCATTTTACACGCCCCAGGTATGGCTGGTGAAGGCAGGGAAGGAGATCCGTGGTGTGCAGAACAGGCAAGAGGGGTTGCCTTTGATTGCTGTCGTTGCCTTTAGACCCAGCCGGCCTTTCTGCATGTGTTCCTTTTTCCCCTCAGCCTTTGCCTGTGTGGATGTGGTTCCTTGTGTCCCTTTTGAGCTCCTGTGCAGAAGGTGCCCAGACAGGTCTGCCCTGCGTGCTGAGGGCGATCCCGGCTTGTCGCGGGTTATTCCCTCACAGTTCGGACAAAGGATGAGCCTTGAACAAGGACTGAGACAACAGAAAGCAGCGAAAGCCAATTATTCAAAAGAAAACAAGAGCAAGAGAGAGGGTTAAGTGGGCAGTCCAGAGTCTCCCAGCAGGAGCAGCAGACAGACCAGCCTTCTGGACTCACCAGAATCCATGGTGGTTGGTGGTGAAGAGGCTCTGCTTGGACTTGGGTACAAGAGCCTGAGATGGGAGGCACAAGCTCTCCTCTTCTGCACCAGTTTGCTGCAGGGCACTGGGTTCGTCACTGGTCTTATGGAGGGCCTGAAGGTTCGCTGAAGTAATGGAGACAGCTGCTGTGTTTCACCATGCCTTGGATCCGGAGTGTCCTCCAGGTGACTTCAGGGGGGTATTTGCTCTTCAGAGGGTGGCCCAGTGCTCAGACCCAGCCAGCGGTCTGCACGATATGCACTGTCCGCTCCTCTCCTCGTCCACAGCCAGACCACGGGGACTCGGGCAAGTTGCTGAAGGTGAACGTGGCAAAAGAACAGCGCTCAGCTCCAGGTTTGTGCCTCGTCATGGGCAAAGGCAAAGCACCGAGGAGCCTTGGCAGCGGGAAGTCCCCTCTCCCCACAAAGCGTGGTCTGCTTGGCTATTCCCTTTCTTCAGGAGAAATCAAACAGGCTTAAGACCTAGCTGGTTTCTGGAATAGCTGAAGTTGAACAGGCTTGAAACATGAGGATACATTTCACCATCCAAATCACTGTGGCCTTTCCAATGGTCTGATTCAGACTCGAGTGGTGTTGGGTCTTTGTTGTATGATCTGAATGGAGACCTAGATCTCTACTTAAATAGCAATCTCCTAGATTTTGGATCTTCTCTGAACCTGCTCTCCCAATCAAGTTTTTAACGGGTCTACTACCTGGCCTCCAAGCAGGGGTTGTTGTCTAACTGCAAATGTAATTCAGTCTGATAATGTATGCTCTCCTTCCACCACAAGAAGGTGAAAGCCTCTCTAGGTCTGGGGTTTGATCTCTGACGACACAGGGGCAGAAAGGAGTTTGTTGCTGCTCAGGAGTCAACCGACTTCAGAGGAGCTTCCAGGTGATGCTGTTGACCCCAAGGTTCCCACTTTGCTTGAGCAAAATAAACAGTGCATTGGAGCCGCAGACAAAAGCTTTGCCTCGGGAGCCATTTCAAGCGTTTCTGGAAGCCAGTCATCCGTAGTGACTTGCACTATTATCTTTTGTTTTCATTGCTTCCATATTTCTGCCTCACCCTCCTCGTCTGCCTCACCTCACCATACGACTGGGAAGTTTTCATTTCTTTATTATGCTTTGGCTTAAATCAAATCGCCTTGACTTTGTAGCAGGGAGCCAGAAAATATTAGCACCCGGGAATCAGTATTCTGGAGGTGCACTGCTTGCTTTTTGAGTACTTATTTATCCTCCCCGGAGGGGTGTGCGGTGTCCGTGCCTCATCCCACCGGGAGCATCCTTCTGGCCCGGTATCCGAACAGAGTCAGGTGTCCGTGTCAGGGTTCTTCCAGGAGTTATCTGAACCGCCGTTGTTTTGATTAGAGCGGTTTGTCCTTCCCTGTCACACATAATTTCTGCTACGATGGCTCATTTTTCTTGGCTGTAAGTGGAATTGCAGAAAACAGATAAGTTGTCTTGCTCTTCCCCGCTGATGAATCATGTTGCCTTCCTCCTCGCGTCCCGCGCTCTCAGTTCGCTGTCGCCTCTGCTCTGCAATAAATACTTTCCTACACCCGGTGCTCTGTAAATCTTACCCGGAGCCTGGAAAGTTTTAAAAGCACTCTGTCAAGTCACAGCGCCGTGGCTATTAGAGCCGGCAGAGATTGCGCCCGAAGCAGGAGCAGTTCAGCCTCTTCAAACCAGTGGCGGTTCTGTGCTGGTTCTGTGCTGGGCTGAGCGCTGCTGGCCGCGAGGGGGCTGTGCACACACACGGGGAACAGGGACGCACCAGAGCCTCCCCGGGGCTGGCACCCCGGGGGAACGGGACTCTGTGCCCAGCCAGGGATGGTTGATGCCACCAGGCACTTGAAACAGGGACACTCTTGTTGGTCTCATATCTCTTTGTATCTTATTAATGCTGATAAATATCTCAGGGTGGGTGTCAGAGGATGGAGCAGACTCTGTTCAGTGGTGCCCAGCAATAGGATGAGGGGCAACGGGTACAGACTGGAACACAGGAGGCTCCATCTGAACATGAGCAGAAACTTCTTTGCTGGGAGGTGCCAGAGCCTGGCCCAGGCTGCCCAGAGCGGGTGTGGAGTCTCCTTCTCTGAGACATTGAAACCCCCTGGACCCACCTGTGTGATCTGCTCTGTGACCCTGTGTGAGCAGGGGGTTGGACTGGGGGATCTCCAGAGGTCCCTTCAACCCCAGCCAGCCCGGGATTCTGTCTCACTTGCAATGGGGTGGAGGGTGCTGCCCCTCCGAAACCCGAGCCCCCCAGCACCTGGGGGGAGGACGCTGTCTCACCCCATCGCGCTCCCCAGAAGCCACCAGCAGGTCCTCTGCGGCAGCCAGAGGCCGTTTGGAAAGCCGCAACAACCCTCAGAATAAATCAGGAACAAGTCACAGAAAGCATTGAGGTTACACCACCTCTAGAATGAGGGTAATGAGAGAGCAGCAGAGCAGGAGCTGCTGGGGTGTGATTACAGTGATCGTTGCTTTGTCTGCAGGAGCGAACCACGGATCAGATCAGGAAATACAGCCCCTTTCTGCAGGGCAGCAGTGCAAGTGAACCAAGGACCCCAAAGACCTTACGACCATGGTCAGGCTCTTGGGAACTGGAAACCTCAGCGGAGCATCCTTGCTGCCCACCTTCTAGGCTTTGCGGCTGGGATTTTGTAATTGAACTGAAACACCTGAAACCACTGAATCCCATTAACAGACATAATCTGTCTTAATGTCTTTTAGCTTTGCATAGTGTTTTTGAAGTATAAGTAGGTTAATAGGTTTAATACTCTAGTTCATACCCTCTGGCATGGGCCTATTTTCGTGATGGTTTATAACGCTGCAGGGGAGGCTGAACTACATATAAACGTATGTCACGATTTACACCTCTCTGCACCTCTGTTGCTACTTTAAAACGAAACGTAAACGCTGTGTTTGCCGCGGGGTTGTATGTTGGTGCGCTGGTGCTGTGTGTGCCCACCGGTGGCCGGCGTGTTCCTCGGTGGGACTGCTCGCCACACACCTGCAGAGGTCAGGCCCCTTTCGGACTGGCTCAGCCATATTGCAGACAAGGACCTTGCTGTGAGTCGCTTTCGGTGCTGGGGTCTGAAGCACGGAGAGGGTTTCTAGAAGCGCTGCACTGTGCGCAGGCTCGGTGGGCAGCTGGGAATGGGTTCTGCAAACCCGGGAGATGGGGCGTTTGCTGGGGGCTCACGCTGCCTGGCTCCCTGGCCTTATAGGGGCTGAGGGTAGAGAAACCCGCGTGTGGAAGAGCCAGCATGGCAGGACACCCGCGCTGGGAATCGCTTCTCCTTCTGCAGGGTTGTGTTTGGGGCCAAGGAGGAACCTGCAGGAACGAGCCTGGAACCTGCACCCAAGGCTGCTCAGCACCCCCATCCTCTGCCGCATCTGCGCCTGGGGACAATGCAGAGAACAGATTCTCAATGTGTAAACCCACTTGGGAAAGCCTTCAGGAGCCATTTCTACCCCCTGCTTTTTACAGGCTCGGTGGAATTTTGTTTTAATGAGGACTGGGTACTAAACTGGCCCAAGCAACCAGTTAGCGTGGGAAATAGCAAAGTCCTCCCGGAGCAGGAATGGGGCCAACAGGAAGGAGAGCGCCCGGCAGCGTGTTCCAGTGCTGAACTGAAACACTGCCCGTACGTCTGTGCAAAATAAGATCTCTGCACTTTATTCCTTCTGCGAGTGTTCCAGTGGGACTTCTGGCATGCTTTGGGAATAGTGTTCAGCCTACCCCAAAGTGTAATTTTTAGTCAATGAACCACTCATCTGGAAACGTGGTTCGCAGCTTTACTGTAGCAGCGCGCACCAGCGTTTGGCTGTGACCCTTTGTCCTTCTCTGCTCCCCCAACGTTATCTCACCTGCAGACAGCAGCGGTGATGGTTTGGTGCTTTCCTCCAGGGCATTAGTAAAGACAGAAGACACCGTGGGTGCAAAAAGCAGCTGTGGTGGGGCCCCGGGAGCAGCTGCATCCGAGATGGTTGCAGACTCCCCTGTTTAGCCAGGTCTTATCTGAGCTGCTGTTGTACTGTGCAGATGCTTTAGCGAAAACATGTGCTCCAAGCCAAACATCTTAACGAAGTCTAAGTTTATCGATACTATCATTATCTCGATAAACCCAGCTTGGGATCTTATTGTAAAATGATCTCATTTTACTTGGCAAGGTGTATATTCCATATATGTGAGTTGATTGGCGTTAATGATCTTACAGACGTTATATATAGCAGCTGTCACTGTCATCATTTGCATGTACAGGTTGCATTTCATCAAGGTGATTCGCAGCCGTGAACAAATCTTCGTATATATTGAACCCCAAAAGCAACCCCTTTATGCTGATGTGGATTATGGCACAGGGAGGTTGATGATCATAGGAAAGGAAGAGGATTTCTCGCAGCTTTCCCGTGTAAGGTGCTCTCATGGGTGCTTCGAGGGGTGCAGTTAGGGCGATCAGCACCCTTCCCGCAGAGCCCTCGTGTTCAGCTGTCCCCCCGAATGGTCAGCAGTTGCAGAGACGGAGCGTGTGTGAGCCGTACAGACAAGTTCCGAAATGAAATTACTTGGGAGGAAGTGAGTGCGATGATATTTACTCCTCCCTGCTCGGGAGCGAGGGGTCAGCGGGCCGGGTGGTGCTGTGGAAAGGCGCCTCTGCAAAGCCAGGAAGGTAAACACGACTGGTTATGAATTCTGCCTTTGGGAAAAACAAAGTTTAAATAGCCTGGTGTGGTAAAAGCTGACTTGACGCCCCGTGAGCTGCAGCTATGAGAAGGCAAGGTGTCTTTTTGTTACCATCACAGCTCTGGTGCAGCCCAGTCGCTCCCGTGGGGCACTGGTCTCATGGCACTGCAGAGCGTACCCGTGGTGGGACATCCTCAGCCACTGGGTCTCCAGGGGGGACCAGTTCTCTCAGGGCAGGTTGGGACAGGGGGCCATTGGGTGTATTGCGCGGGTTTGTCTGTGTCGTGGCTGCGGGTGCCTCAGGGCGTGTGTTTGCTGCACAACCAGCAGCCTTGCAACCGGGAAAAGGAGGGAATGGCTGGAACCCCACTGCAGCGAACCGTGAAGGTTTCACAAACCAGCTTCAACTGCCCATTTAACTTCACCAGGTTCCGTTCATCAAAGAGCCGGTGCTCGGCTCTGGGCTGTCGGCACAGTGATGGAATGGACTCCCTCGTTATTTATTGCGAGGTGCCCAGTGGAACAGAGCAGCGCAATTAGCGCCCAGCTCGTTTGGCGTTTGGAGATGATCGCTGACCAGGGGAAGCAAGCGTGGGTTGGTTGCCCAGGGTTTCAATGTTGAGTTCATCATCCATCAGAGCAGAACAAGCCCTGGGTGTCCCGGTGCTGGCACCGGCTCTTCCACGTGTGTGGGAGGCGCAGGGTGAGCTCGGTAGCAGGAGCAGTGTGGTGTCTGTTCTGGGCGATGAAAATCACGCAGGCAAACTCACCCAAGCAGGACAGGGGGAACTCAAGGTTATGAAAATGAAATCATTCTTCTTTTGCTTTTCCAATGACTGCTACTGCTCAAATGAGTAATTGTGGAGCAGCCGTGTCCAGGCAGCTGTTTCTGCCCACAGTTCTCGGTGACAGTCGAAGATGCCCTGCACAGCAAGGGAAGCAAAGAGCCGCTGAACGTCACGCTGGCTCGGCTGAGTCTCCAGTGGTCTGTACATTAGTGCTAAACACAGTCCCAAGTAGCCGTTTTTGCTGATAAAAGATCAGATTTGATAGGGTTAAACAGGATGAAGCAGGGCTAACAGGATAAATGCCTGCCAGCTCCTGTGCGTGGTCAGGGAGGGTGCGTGAAGGAAAGTCAGCTTTCACCTGTGAGTTGTCAGCCACGCACTTCGGGGGACCCGAGGGCACTTTGTGGCACCCGGCAGGCACATTGGCCTCTCTGCTGGTGCTACGGGCGGGTGTTGGCGCTGCCAGAGCCAGGACACAGAGCCCCTGACAGAGCCTGGTCCATCGTGACAGCCCCGCACCTGAGTCACAACGCGGTGCCGTGTCCCTGCCCTGTGTGGCTCCTCCGGGACCCCTCCGGTGGCCTCTGATAGAGAAAACCTTGGGGAGAAGCTCGCCCCAAAGATTTTAGTGGCAGATCTTGTTGCCTGGGAAAGCAAGGTTTGCCATTGTGGATGCTGCCTCCACCGTGCCCAGTTAATTAAAACCAAACAGGCTGTAAACTTCCATGGGCTATTACCCCTCTCACAGAGGAGGTTAAATGTGATGAGGGCCAAATTGCCCTTTAATGTGATCTAATTGATTTTATAAGGTGTTGTGTTAGCAAGAAGCTCTACGGAGTTCCCCCAGCATCACCCAGAGAGGTTGGTGACATCCAGTGTGTGCCCTTCCCCGGTGTGGGCGAGCACTGGGAGGTGCGGGTGGGCATCAGCTCTGCGTGGTGCCCACACACTGGGGCTGGTCCCCAGGGCGAGGGTCCGAGAAAGGGACCGGGACAGCTTCCACCGTCCTGCCAGGACTCGGGGGCCAGGAGCTTTGTTCGGACTTCCCTGGGGCATTTGGGACCACAGGGGGGGAGGGGGGAGCAGAAGAAGCCCACATCTGGTGCAGGGAAGCTGTTCAGCATCCCGTGGGAAGGCCAAGGTGGAGCAGCCCGTGATGCTGAGGAGCGGCAGGGTCTTGGTGCCAGCACCACCCCTGCTCTTGCAGGAAAATTAGACTTTATCTGGATGCGTTCATCGGGGTCATCTGTGGGGAGCAACTCCCTCATCCCAGAGCAGAGCCAAGAGGCTGTGCCAGGCTCTGCTGGCTGGGCTGGGAAAGGTGGCCCTGTGAGGGACAGGGAACCGCTGGAGAGAGTCCAGCGCAGCCACCAAGATGCTGGAGGGAGTGGAGCATCTCCCGTGTGAGGAAAGGCTGAGGGAGCTGGGGCTCTGGAGCTGGACAAGAGGAGACTGAGGGGGGACTCATTCCTGGGGATCAATATGGAAAGGGGCAGTGTCAGGAGGATGGAGCCAGGCTCTTCTGGGTGACAACCAGTGACAGGACAAGGGGCAATGGGTGCAAACTGGAACACAGGAGGTTCCACTGAAAAAGGAGAAGAAACTTGTTCATGGTGAGGGTGGCAGAGCCTGGCCCAGGCTGCCCAGGGAGGTTGTGGAGTCTCCTTCTGTGCAGACATTCAAACCCGCCTGGACCCCTTCCTGTGGAACCTCAGCTGGGTGTTCCTGCTCCATGGGGGGATTGCACTGGATGAGCTTTCCAGGGCCCTTCAACCCCTGACATTCTGGGATTCAGGGCTTTGTGGCTGCCCTAGTGCGAAAGGCTTCCTTGCAAGTGGCCCACAAGGCAGCACGGCGCTTGGCACTGACTGTATCCTTTGCCACTGTGCTAAAAGCAAGAAAAAGGAGCAAGATGATTTTTTTTTAATTTAATTTTTGGCTGGGCTACAGAGCTGTTGTGGGCCCACCCTGCCACCCCATGCTGGTCACGTCCCAGCGGCCCCAGCTCGCGGCTCCTGCAGCCCCCAGCCGTGTGTCCTGGGGAGGCAGGAGCCGCTCCACCTCCCCAAGGTGGCCCCAAGGCGTGACAAAGGTGGCTGAAGCCACACGCCCCCCTGCACACGTGTGAAGCGTTATTCATTCCTGAGGCCCTCTCAGCCCGATGCTGTGGCAGTGAAACCCAGCAGCTCTGACTAATGGTCCCAGCAGCTGTGTAGGATATTTGAGTTGCTTTTCGTTTGCGGATTTAGCGGGTCTGTGGTAATTGGAACATGGCAACTTCTAACACGTGACAGATGATATGGCAAAGGATGGAATTTGTCATAGCTTCACTCCCCTACAGCAAGACGAGCTCATAAGTCACAGCTGACAAATCTTTTAATGACTTTTAAACTTCATTTACAGAAAAGAATGACCGTAATCAACAAACAGTGATGGGTTACTAGTCCTTCTGTATTATTAAAAAGGGGTCTCTGTCTTTAGCCCCCTCTGTGGGAGCTTAATGCTGCAAAGAGGAGGGTGATGCTGTGTGTGAGGGGATAAAACCAGCATCAACAGGGAGTCCCGAGCGTCCTTGCGGTCCTGAACCGTCACACAGGATCACAGCGTGCAGGGCCGGCATGGCGATATGGGTGGAGAATGAGAGCAGCAGACAATGTGCTATCATCTCTGACCCAAAACCCCCTGACATCAGTGGGAAGATCCCCAAAGCACCGGTCACCTCTGGGCTTCAGGCGAGCTGATGCCAGGGGCAGCACAGCACATGGGAGCAGGCGCAGCATCTGTAAAACCAGGCTTTTCTTTCAGACTTTGATCCACGTAGAGCTGGAGGGGCATCCACCAGCTTGTGGTTTTGCCAAGTCTCCTGGTGTTGGGGGTTTTGCTAAACCCCGCCAATGGCAGGAGGCACGTGGTGATATGGAAACCTCTGACTTGTGCTCAGTCATTCGGAAGAACCAGCTGCAGCCTCCCGTGTTGGAAGAGGCAGGGACAGCCCCGGCAGCACCGCACAGCCCCGGGCAGGAGCGGGACCGGTTTGGCTGGAACAGAACAGCATCTCTGTGTGTGTGTGTGTGTGTGTGTGTGTTTTCCAAGAAGCCATGGCGTCAGCGTGCAGAACTTGTACTCACAAGACAGCAGTGGAGCGAGATAATGAGAACTGCATCAGCGGAGCTCCATCTGCGGCAGCTCCTTCTGGGTGCCCGCTGGCCCTGGTGGGCGATTCGATTACCTGGCAGTGTGAAATGGGGTCCCTCCTGCAACCCAGATCTTCTCTACTTCAGTGTTGCCCTGTGGTCCTTCCTGCAGGAACCTGCGTCGTGCCCTGTGTAGGGTGGGATGTGGCCCAACGTGGGCGCTTGGGAGTGCTCCTAAAGCCACCCACTAGGTACAGCAAAACCCACAGAGGGGTTTGGGGCTTTTCATTGTAATATAAACTGAATCTTATAATTCACCTCTGAGAAAGTCCGGGATATGTGCATCTCAAGAATCTTTTCACCTCTGGTATTCTGGTATGTAAATAATCTGGACTGGGAAGTGTTGTGTTCTGTTCTGTTCTGTTGGACTAAATGAATCATGAAGAAGGGAAAAATAACAGTGGAATCTCTTTTTTCCTGAAGGATCTGAACCATTCTTTCAGCACGCCATCAGTTACTGCCTAACGAATCATGGCATGAGAAAAAAAACATATCCATATTATGGCAATTTCCGCGTTGTCCTCGTTTTTTGAGTTTCCCAAGAACGGCACCAGGATGGCCGAACCCCACACGTGTGGGAGCGGCTGTCGGAAGCAGAGCCTCTTGTAACACGTGGCTGCGGCTCGGTGCGCGGCAGGAATCCGCTCGGAGACAGAACCGACGGCAGCGGCCACGAACCAGGGAGCGCTGGGTGGACGGAGCGGGGCTGGCGGCTCCTGGCGGCTCCTGGCGGCTCCTCCGCCGCTCCGCGTCCACTCTGCCGCGCACAGGGAAACGCAGAGAGCAGCAGCGAAGATGCCAGTTCATTAATAGCTAAGAAAGTTCCCAGCAAGTTCACTTGCTTTTCCTCATAAATAAATCATTTGCTGTTAAAACAAAATCTGGGCTGGTGGGGGGTGTTGTTCATTAAGGAACATCAAGTCAATGGGTGGCTGATGAGAACCTGTCTCTACTGCATACGGGTGGGAGAGCGGGAGATGGAAACGTTGTGGTTTCCTATTAGGCTGTGAATGATGAAGAATTAAAGAATAGTTCTCAAGAAATTAGTCATGGCCAGCCATTAATGAGCATCTTGGTAATGCTAATGAGCTGGCTTCAGATGCCTGTAAAAAGGGACTTTAATTACATTAATACGTGTAGCACTGTCCATAGCCCAGTGGGTGATCATCGCATTTTGTACCAGTGGGCTTGCGGATGACATTCTATTTCATTGCTGTTTCCTTTTCATTTTCTTTCCTTTTTTTCTTTCTTTCCTTCTAAAGATTCTTTCCTCCAAAGGATTTTGTTTCTGTTCTCCAATGTAACCTGAATGTTATCCATGGAATTCCGCACGTGGAGGTGCTGCCAGGCCGGGCTTATCTGATTCGATTGACCTTTAAAGTTTATCTTGCTGCTGTCAGAAAGAATGCTGGTCTGTTCACCAGGGATTTCTGAGACGATTAGAGGCAGAGGCTACTGAAAAGTCTACTTGTTGCTTGCATATTCTGCAGTCAAAGGATGATCCTAGCGTTTTGGTTTTGTTTTAGGAAAAGAATGCCTTAATGAGCTGTGCAGGGTTTGGAGCGAGATGGGCAAGGCGAGGAGCCAGGGGCTGCACCGCAGACCTCGAGCTACTGCTCATCCCCTTATCGCGCTTGTTAGGAAGGGGAGGGTTCACATTGGATATTAGGAACAATTTCTCCCCCAAAGGGCTGTGGGGCATTGGAACAGGCTGCCCAGGGCAGTGCTGGAGTCACCAGCCCTGGAGGGTTGGACAGACGGACATGAGGTTCTCAGGGACATGGGTTAGTGCTGGAGTTGGGTTAGGTCATGGTTGGGCTCGATGATCCTGAGGGTCTCTGCCAACCGAAACGATTCTATGATTCCATTCTATGATTTAATGCTCTAATGAATAGATTTTTAAGCTTTCTATAGGCACGAATAGTATGTAGGACAGATGGTGACAAACCATGACTATAAACTGTACGCTGAGCTGATAGAGTTTTTAACCATTGTACAGTTAACAACTGATTAAATACTTATTAAAACAGCAATTGATTATTTATCGCTCCTTTATGAAGGATTTACCAGTCGCACTGAAATTGAAATCAGAGCCAGGTTTTCAAAGGCTTGGCAAGATTTCTCCAGTTCGAAATGACTTGTTGTTTTAATTAAAAATTTAAAAAGCAGTCATTTGCATAGCAGGATGGATCGTTGAAGGAAGATTATAAGGGAGCTAATTCTGTTCACGCTGCTGTGCACTCAGCAACCACCTCTCTGGGCTCCTGCATTGAGCAGGAGCGAACCCCACGTTTCTGGAGATACCGCTCAAAACCAGAGGGGTTAAGGAGACTCATTCTCCTCGCCGTGCAGCACAGAGGCACCAGCCCGGGGGGGCACAGATGTCCCCGCGCTTGCAGGTCCCAGTGCTTCAGCAATAGGTGACATAAACCAGCGGGGAGCGGTGACGAAGTGCTGCAGCTGCCCGAGCCCAGGGCGGCTCTGGGGGACAGTGTAAAATGCACAGTGCGTCAGAGGTGGCACAAAGTCCGATGGATGGAGGGGGCAGAGTCAGCCCCTCCTGCCAGAGCCCCGCGAAGTGCAGAGCCCGGCATCTGCCGCAGGCTGCTGGTGTCAGCCTGGATTACTTGCTTGTGTCCTGCAGCAAATGTGCTTTGGTGAACCAGACTTGGTTGATGTTCTCTCTCCCTCTCGGTAGCTTCACTTTCACCGCTGCACAGTGGATGCGCAGGGTGGGTTCAGCCTCCATCTGAACAGCGGTGACGGGGACCGGGGTGGGCAGCAGCTGCTCCCCGCTTCTCCCACCCCATAAACTGAGACCCAAGTGCTTGGTGGAGAGCAGGCAGCGAGGTCAGGTTGTAAGCATGGCTGTGACCCGAATCCCCAGGGGTTTCCAGGGTGCTTGCAAAGGCAGCTGAGTGCTGACCCGGGGTGCTGCAACCGCATCACTGTGTATGTGACATGGGCAGTCCCTATGGGAGCTGGTACAGCGGCGTTGTCTCCTCGTGTCAGGTGTTAACACGATTCCATTCTACCAAGGAAAAATATGATGTGCAGGGTGGAAATCTGCTGGAACTGGGCTCACTGCGCAAGCCTGCAGAGCTCGGGGGAGGAAACGTCCTCAGGCAGAAAGTGGCCCCGGAGCGAAAATGCCTGAGGGCCGTGGGGATGCACAGTGCAGCATCGGTGCCTTCTCCAGCCACATAACCCTGGTGGGGTGGCCTGGGTGTGGAGAGAGAATAAGGGTGGGTGGCACTGGGTGTCCCACGCTGGGGTTTGGTGTCAGAGATGGGCAGTGACCCAGAGCCAGGTCAGCGATCGGCACCGACGGAGCCTGAGCGGGGCTGGGCCGACCGTCTGCAGGCGGAACCCCGGGTTCGGAAAGATTCACACACCCTGGGCAGGGAGCCCCTTGTCTGATAGGAGATGGGACAGCTCAAAGCAGCACTGGAGAGAGCCAGGGATCCACCCTGCCCGCAGCGAAGGCGTCCTGCAAGGCATCCTGCAAGGCATCCTGCAAGGCATCCTCCAAGGCATCCTGCAAGGCATCCTCCAAGGCATCCTGCAAGGCATCCTGCAAGGCATCCTCCAAGGCATCCTGCAAGGCATCCTGCAAGGCATCCTCCAAGGCGTCCTGCAAGGCATCCTCCAAGGCATCCTGCAAGGCATCCTGCAAGGCATCCTGCAAGGCATCCTGCAAGGCGTCCTGCAAGGCATCCTCCAAGGCATCCTCCAAGGCATCCTGCAAGGCATCCTGCAAGGCATCCTCCAAGGCGTCCTGCAAGGCATCCTCCAAGGCATCCTCCAAGGCATCCTGCAAGGCATCCTGCAAGGCATCCTCCAAGGCGTCCTGCAAGGCATCCTCCAAGGCATCCTCCAAGGCATCCTGCAAGGCGTCCTGCAAGGCATCCTGCAAGGCATCCTGCAAGGCATCCTCCAAGGCATCCTCCAAGGCGTCCTGCAAGGCATCCTCCAAGGCATCCTCCAAGGCATCCTCCAAGGCGTCCTGCAAGGCATCCTGCAAGGCATCCTGCAAGGCATCCTCCAAGGCATCCTGCAAGGCATCCTCCAAGGCATCCTGCAAGGCATCCTGCAAGGCATCCTGCAAGGCATCCTGCAAGGCATCCTCCAAGGCATCCTGCAAGGCATCCTGCAAGGCATCCTCCAAGGCATCCTCCAAGGCATCCTGCAAGGCATCCTGCAAGGCATCCTGCCCTAGCGGGCTGTGCTCACTTGTGCTTTGCAGGGGGAGAAAAGATTTGCAGAGGGAACCCGCAGCTTCACAACAAGCTGGTCTGGCTCCTGCCAGGCTGATCTCCAGCTTTCTGGGCCCTCCAGCTTGCTCAGCATAGTGGAGATTTCCCCACAAGACAGCCCCGGTCCTGCAGAGCTAGTCTAATAATCGTGACATCTTTGTCTAGCCCCTTTTTTTAATAACTTTCTGGTCCCTTAACAATCATGTGCAAGCTGTTTTCCCCGGAACACCCAAGGACTGGTTTCCTTGTTCTATTTATGGAAGCACACAACAGCGAGCAGGGCCTGCCTGCTCTCCCGGAGGAGGGCTGAGCCCCTCTGGGTCTCTGTGCAGGACTTGGTGGGGACTCAGAAGTTATTAAAAAGATTGCGGGGTTTGTGTTGGTTATTAAACTAATGCTTTGGAGCTTGGCTCCGGTGTTTGGGGACTCACTAGCAAATTACTTGCAGCTCTCAGGGGAGGAATGATTGGCACCGGCGCTGGCGGGGACTTTGCTTTTAAATGCACGTGCATTTCTGTGCTCTGGATGGTGCTGTGCCGGTGCAGTCAGTGGAGTCTCTCTGTCTTGGAGCTGCCTGTGTTGCTTTTTAAAACTGCTTTTTTTCTTCTGTAACTAAAAAAAAGGCTTATTTTAGTCAGAAATCCCTTGGAGCCAAGTGTCTGTGTCGGTCGCTGCCTGAAGCGAGATGCTCACCATGTCCAGCCATGCCAATTTGTGTGTGTTAACCGCCCTGTTCCTCCTTAAAAATCATCTTTCTTGCCGCTTGCAGGTACAGATGTTAAAGGCTTGGTATGAAAGCAGGGGGGCGACCTCCAAAAAGCAGGGAGGTGGTGCAGGAGTGCGTTTTGTCCTGTGCAGGAGTATATGAGATGGTTAAAGAAGGGTGGGTGCATCGTTCAGGGCTGCAGCAGCCCGGGTGTAACATCCGTCGCGTATGCTGGCAAGACACAGGTTTGCTGGTGCTTCTTTTGGCACCCTAAATACCACGTTCTCCCCAGAGCTGGAGGGTCTGTGACCCCGTGCCGCAGTCCCTGTGGGACGTCTTCATTTGTCACCTGGCTCCCAGTGGGAAGCCACCAAGTTGGGAAAACTTGTTAGTGAACAGAGGTGGGGACAGGATGAAAAGCCGCATCTCCCCTTTTGTGAACAAGCGTGATAAGAGGAGAAAACCAGCCTGGCTGTGTGGAGCCATCGCTCTGAAATAGAGAGAGCTTTCTGCAGGGGGGAGTGGTGAGACGCGGTGGCTTTTCCTCGCCTTCTTCTTTGACAGACAGTTCATCACTAAGACTGAGGCCTCTGGGGTTTTCAGACTCCTGGCTCTCAATTAAACAGCTAATCTGTGAAGCAAGGCACTTGAAGCAGGGAGGAAAAATAGCTTATCAAGTAAACCAGTTCTGGCCTTGGGCTGTTACCGCATTGAATATCAATATTTTTAAGGGGTTCCTGACCGTTAGTGGCAGCGGGGACCGTGACGTTGGTGCCAGCCGTGCTGTCCTAGGACGAGGAGAGGTGCTGGTGCGGGGAGTGCTTGGTCGGTGGGTCCCTGCACCTCCGAGTGCTGCAGCATCCGGATGGGGATGCACAGGGGTGCACAGCCTGTCCCGGAGCGTGGGAGCCCTGTGGGACCTCAGGGCGTCCTCAGCACCTTGAGGAAATGGCACAGGGGATCCTTGACTTTTTGGGGTACAAAGCTCAGTTAATCCCATATTGTGTTTTCTTCTCAGCCTGGTGCTGGCAAACAGTTTTCCTTGTGCTATGCACAGTAGGATGGTAATCACAGAATGGTTTGGGTTGAAGGGATCTTCACAGCCCCCCCAGTGCCCCCCCTGCCATGACAGGGACATCTTCACCAGCTCAGGGTGCTCAGAGCCCCGTCCAGCCTGGCCTGGGATGTCTCCAGGGATGGTTCAGCCACCGCCTCTCTGGGAACCTGGGCCAGGCTCTCACCACCCTCAGGGCCAACAATTCCTTCCCCATGTCCGGCCTGAATAAATTCTATGAAGAGCTGTGGTTCTGGGATCTGGGGAAGGATCAGGCTGCAAAGAATGGCCAAAGGATGGCTGGAGCGTGCTGGGGCGGCACAGGAAAGAAGGAAGGCAGGAAGGCAGGCGGCTCTCATGTCTTTGTGGCATTTGGGCATGGGAGGCATTGTTATGATGTTTCTGCAGGCTTTGGTGAGGCACACACCCCTCCACCCCAGACCTCTCCTGTCTGGGCCTCCATTTCCCTTGCAGAAAACCGGGATAATCCTGCTGATCTGTCCTTGATGTCCTCTGGGGTCTTACAGATGAAGGATCCCTTTATACATTCATTTATCTGTGTCCAATTATTATTACAAGTTGCATTTTGTCTTCTTGTCTTTTCCAACTCAAGTCTGTCTTGTTGCAGTTGTGGGTTGGGGGATGAGAAGTAAATTAATAGCTGTGAAAATGCATCTGCTGAAGACAGCGATAGTTACTAGAATGTTAATCCATAACCAGTAATATGCGCTGTGTATGTTTTTCTAATGAAGATGCTCTGACTCATCGCTGGTTTTAGGCGGTGGACCGGAGGGGTGGGCTGGGGAGACTCGGTGCTCGGGCACCCTGCGCTGGAGCGGTGCTGCTGCCCGTGGGAGGGACGCGAAGCCAGCCTGGCTGGTTCCTGCGCTGCGTTTAGTCTGGGCACACAGTTATGTGGAGTAGGAAATATTAATGGGTGATGATTAAAATGTCCTTTTCCAGTTGTTACAGTAAGGGAGCCAATAAGTGGTGCAAAATGAATATTGAAAGACAAAAGCCTTAACGGCTGGGACGGAGAAGGTGAGGGAGGCTGTTTTCTCCAGGGGATGCCTGGCTTGCATGGGGCAGCGGAAGAGCGCTTTGCACAGGGTTTTCAAACACACAATACTCATTATTTTATAAGCCGTGAAATGAGAGCGGTGCAGGCCACTTGTTAAATGAAGGACATCACTGGTGGTGCCCAAAATCTCCGAGCGGTGCTGTGCCATAAGCCCAGAGTCCCAGCTCCTCAGGTCCCTGGCAAAGCCGCGCGCCGTGCCTGGGCAGGACAGCAGATGGCACGGGGACAGCGTCCCATCTGCAGAGACGTCAGGTCCTCCTTGGCTGCCTCCCAAGGCTTTCCCAGCAGCGTGGCCGTCACCTTGCCTGACCTTGAGTTTGCCATCTGGTGGCCCCGTCCCGTCGCTCGTCAGCCACAGGCACGTCTCCCGCGCAGACCTGCCGTGTCCTGCCATGGCCTCGGAGCCACCAGGGAGCCGAGGGGAAGGCTCTGCCCAGGGAGGAGGGTGCTGAGCTCCCCACTCCATCGCAGTGCGGAGGAGGCAGACAGCACAGGGGACAAACACACGCTGCTCCAGCTGCAGGGAGCTTGGGGAAGGTCACAGGAGCCAGAGGGGGGTGCGAGGTGGGGATGGGGCAACAGGGACCTGAGAGGGGAGCAGGATCCCCTACACCCTCCCACCTGCATGGCAGCCAGGATCATCACAGGATCCCAGAATGTCAGAGGTTGAAGGGCCCTGGAAAGCTCATCCAGTGCAATCCCCCCATGGAGCAGGAACACCCAGCTGAGGTTCCACAGGAAGGGGTCCAGGCGGGTTTGAATGTCTGCACAGAAGGAGACTCCACAACCCCCCTGGGCAGCCTGGGCCAGGCTCTGACACCCTCACCCCCAACAAGTTTCTTCTCATATTCAAGTGGAACCTCCTGTGTTCCAGTTTGCACCCATTGCCCCTTGTCCTGTCACTGGTTGTCACCGAGAAGAGCCTGGCTCCATCCTCCTGACACTGCCCCTTTCCATATTGATCCCCATGAATGAGTCCCCCCTCAGTCTCCTCTTCTCCAGTTCCAGAGCCCCAGCTCCCTCAGCCTTTCCTCACATGGGAGATGCTCCACTCCCTTCAGCATCTTGGTGGCTGCGCTGGACTCTCTCCAGCAGTTCCCTGTCCTTCTGGAGCTGAGGGGCCACAACTGGACACAATATTCCAGCTGTGGTCTCCCCAGGGCAGAGCAGAGGGGCAGGAGAACCTCTCTCGACCTGGGGTCATACCGTGGGCTGTCCCTTAGGAAATGTCCTTCTCCAAGTGAAGATCCATCTGGTACCTTAGTGTCCACCTGAGAAACACCTCGACTTCATCCAGCTCTTTGATTTTTAAAGCAAACCCACAGGGTGGAGGGTCCATGGGCAGCAGCAGAGCTGGCCCATGTTACACCTGCTGAGAGGGGGCAGCCCACTAGGTCTGGGGGAGAACACGTGTTTTATCCCCCCACCCTACCCAAATCCTCCAGCTAGTATTTTCTGTTCCCATGCAGAAGCAGCTTAACCCACGTCCCTCCTACACAGGCTTAAGGAGCTCAGCACCCTGATGTAATTGGTGTTTGCAACTGCAAACAGCTGGGCAGAGATTCAGACCGGTGTAAATAACACACTGCTGGGCTGGGTTGTCTTTGGGAAGGATTTGGGCAAAGAACAGCAGCTTAGGGGTTTCCTTAAGCTGGGACTCAGGGTGTAGCAACAGTGATGGAGCATGAAACCAGATCCAGAGGTGTGTTTTATTTGAGCACTGTGTTTAATTTGGAGGAAGAGAGCATTCCTCCTGCAGCTGGGCCAGAGCTGGAAATGGCATGGCCGCTTTTCACCAACCTGTTTGTTTTCTGTGGCAAAGTGTGTGGCTGAGGATGTGACACGGGTGATGTCTCCCTTGCCTTTGGGGAGGCTTTTGCAGTCGTCTTCTGCAGCATCCTGGCATCCAGGTTGGACACGGCAGCCCAGGTGGGTGGTGTCTAAAGCAGCACAAGCTGGGCTGTGGGGCTCCAAGGGCAAGAGGACTGGGGATGGGGAATGGAGGCCGTGGGGAGGTGGAAGAACGGGTTGGAGGTTTGCATGAACTCTGGCGGCTAAGCGAGGATGGAGAAGTGGGAGTGCATCATCTCGAGGGGAAGGAGCCAAGTGGGACCGGGGTATCCGTGTGCCCTGGCCTAGTGTGGGTGAAGGAGGTGCAGATTTAGTGTGAAACAAAAATGTGGGCACCAGGAACTGGGAACCCCCAGGAGTCACCAAGTGTAAAGCCACGTGCTGAAGTCACTGTCGTGCAACACCAGGTCAGACACGTAGCAAGACCAACCAGGGCCACCCAGCTGCTGGCACCCTACGTGTGTGCAGGCTCCGTGAAGGTCCCGCAGAGCCTCGGCGATCCCAGCGGGTTTAGGGTGCGTTTTCCTGGGAGTGGCCATCCTGGAGCAGCCTCCAGCCCGGCTTTGTGCCAGTACTTCTGCAAAACAAGTCCCTGAGGCTCAGGCTGGGTACTCAACGTGGCCTAACAGCTGAAAACAGCCGTGGCTCTTCGGTCTGTCCACTTCTGCAGCAGGAATGGGGGCAGTTTCCTTGGTGAACGTCGTCCTGACTGCACTGCAAAAGTATGTGAAAATAGATTGCATTAAATGAGTGTTATTACATAGGTTGGAACTTGGAGCAGCCTGAAGAGGTTGGGCACCACTTGGCAGAGATGTGAGAATTTAATTCACTCGCATGCTTTTAAAATTCCTGTCCTTTGGTTATTTTTTCCATTTGTTTTAGGAGCACTGTGTCTGTTCGGAATGGTTTCTAAACAAGTAAAACAAAAGTCTGTGATTCTTTTAATCTATAAGGGTGAAAGGGAAAATAACCAAGCCAGACTCAGACAAAGTCTACATTTTTTTATTGGATTTCGCAGGGAGATCATTTCCAGCCTCAGTGATGGGTTAATAGAGCCACGAGGCTTAGAGCTGGATGAGTTCATTGTGCCGTCGCATCCTCCCTCTGCTCCATGTAGAGTCTCAGCCTGGCCAGGTATCTCCAGCGCTCTGTGTGCTCTGGCTTTAAATGCTGAAAGGAATCGAGTGTCCAGTCCTTTGTGCTCTCAAAAGCACAATTAGAAAGGTGGAGGTCTGCACATCACAGCTTGTCTGTTCAGAGCGCATTGATTGCGATCGGTGTTGAGTCCCCGGTCTCCCCAGGCCCGGCTGCAAACGCCATCTGCACGTGGGGCTGGGTGAGTCTCCTCTGTCGTCTCTTTGCCTCCCTGCTGGACTGAAGTTTCAGATCCTGGAGACGCAGAGCCAGGGGCTGCAGGAGCTTGTCTGTGCGGGCAGAAGTACCCGCAGGCAACGTGGGACCATGGGCAGGAGCAGCCCCGCTGGGTATCCCGAGGAGCTGCTATCTCGGCACATCCATCACCCCAGGAGCCAAACCGGGGCTCACCGGGCAGAGGGGCGAGACAGGTGTGATGAGTTATCCCACTAATGGGTTTAAGAGGAGATAGAAGTAACAAGGGACTTCATGTCCTGGGGGGAAGCTCAGTACAGAAGACAAGGAAGGAGGACTTGGGATTTTTGAAAGTTTTGGGTGCAACCCCAAAACGCACACCAGGAGATGTGTGGCTTTTTCCCAGGCTCTACCTGCCTAGTGAGGAGTGTGGGAAGGACTCGCTGTGTGGTTTAGGGCTTGGCAGGGCCAGAGCATCCCCCGCTGACCGGGTCCACAGGAGCTGCACCCATTCAGTCAGGCAGCTCTCACTGTCCCCAGCTTGGACCAAGCTGCTCGGACAAACGTGGGCTTTGAGCCCAGAGACCCAAACCCCAAAGCCGGGCAGTGCTTCAGCTCTGCCCAGTGCCAGGGCAGACCCTGGGGACTACCAGGGAAGGGACACCATGGCCCTGTGGTAGCCATGCATCCCCTGTGCTAGGCTGAGTGACCTCCTGGAGCTGGGGACACCCTGGTGGCATCGCCCGCAGTGCTGGGAGCATCTGCAGGTGCTGCTGGGAGGGGCTGGGGAAGAGCAGCACCTCGATGTGCGTCGTTCAGTACCTTCCACAGCTCTGAGCTGGCTTTTCCCGGGTGAAAACCACAAACCACACACGGTTTATGCAGCACCAATAGCGATCCTAAAGCACCCCCTCTGTTTCTGGAAGAAGAAAATCAAACGGATCTCTTAGGACAGCTGTAGTTTTTGCTGCAGAAATGTGAGCAGGCAGCCAGACCACCTTTAATTTCGTGCAATTTCCAGCCTTGTCCCTTGGTCCTCAGAGGTGAAAGCTGTTCAGGGGCTGCCTGTGGAACGCCCCAGGTGGGGAGGCGGAGGACCGTGCCTTGCAGCTGCGGTAAGCGGGCTGGAGCGGCTTCCAGCTCGGCTGGCGGGTGCTCAGTGATTCCCAAGCAAACAGTGACACCTCCTGTTCACAGAAACACAACTCGGAGCCCGGTGAGTACGTGCACAGGCAGGCAGCAGAGTGCGGATACGAGACAGGAGCACATGGGCTGCTTCACCGCTTAAATCCCTTCATTTGCCTCCAGAAAAGTCAAGTCCGCTTGCAGCTGTGAGTGCGGGTCCATGGGGACGAAGCTGCCGCTGTGTCCCTGTGCATGGTGAGAGCTGGCCTGAGCTGGGAGGTGCTCAGCCTGGCCATGCACAAAGGTGCTGAATGCAAACTGCTCTGTAAAGAGCTGTCCTTTGGATGGTCATTAAGTATAGAGAAGTAAAATCTCTCATGCAGTAGCATTAAAGATGTACATTTTTTTTAAACTTGTTTTGTGCTCTGGAAGCAACCAGCTTATACCCAGCAAGCCTGATAAACAGGTTTCCAGCAGGAGTTTCGTGCTGGCTGTGACAGTCACCCCCTAACACACAGGGGCTCCCCAGAGACGGGATCCCCCCAGCTGTGACTGCGTGAAGTTGAGGAGCTGGTTCCTTCATTCCAGGCTTACTGGGAGATTTACCTCCCCAGCCCTTTTTGTAAACCCCTCCCTTGCACACCTTCCTGACTCTCCATTTGTTCATCCAGGTCTTCAAGATGTCATTGAAGGTGCAGACGAGCAACATCACGAACAAGAATGACCCCAAGTCCATTAACTCCAGAGTCTTCATTGGCAATCTCAACACAGCCGTGGTCAAGAAGTCCGATGTGGAAACCATTTTCTCCAAGTACGGCCGGGTGGTGGGCTGCTCGGTGCACAAGGGCTACGCCTTCGTGCAGTACTCCAACGAGAGGCACGCGCGCGCCGCCGTCCTGGGCGAGAACGGACGGGTGCTTGCTGGCCAGACGCTGGGTAAGGAGCTTCTCCAACCACTGCGGGTGTCCAGGTGCAACACGGGTTGGTTGCTCCTTAGGGGGTGGTCAAGGGATGGCCAGTCCAGGGTCAAACTGGGACAGCCATCTGCAGACGAGGGTCAGGTTCAGTAACAGCGAGCAGGGCAGCACAGCCCAGTGATGGCCAGGCGGTCACACAGTGACAAGGTGGATCTGGGGCCAGGTTGGGAAGTCAGGATCAGCAGGGTCCGTGGCCAGGAACAGCTGTGGCAGAGCTGGAGGCCAGCGCTCCTACCACAGCGCTCAGGCAGGGGCTGGAGGTGCCCAGGTCCCCTGTGTGTGGGTGTCAGAAGCGATGCCGGTCTTGGCCCTTCTTAGTACCCTCAGGGCTGTGGCATTGTGGCCCAAAAACTCATGTTATGGGCTGTGATTGTAGAAGCTACAACACCGTTGTGGATCGTGTCCTTGTCCTTGATCTGGTGGGGAAGAGCAAGGGTGGGAAAAGACATTGTCTGGTTCTCTTTCTGGACCAGGCCCGTCAAGAGAGGTGATAGTCTAACTCAGACCAGCTCAGACTAACTTTAGGCAGGTGATGTTAAACAAGATCACTCCCCCCAGACACAGGGAAGTGTCTCAGCTGCACTGCTGTGAGATGAGAAATAACAAACAAAACCACCCCAGCTGCTCCCAGCTGCATCCTTATTCTGCAGATTGCTCTGAAGTGTCACATGCTGAGAAGCTCTTGCCACCAGCTCGAAGCTGAGAATTGGAACTGGAGACAATATTTTTAATGAAAAATTGTTATTTCCAGGCCTGCTGCAGGTGGTGGTTATTGGACACCCGGGAAAGCGATTTGCAGCCCATTCCCACCTGCCTCTGGCACAGCGGTCTGAAATAAGAAGTTGTGTGCTGGATCTGCTGTTAAGACAGTGTGCTGTTTCTGTCTGCGCTTTATTCAGATACCAGAACCCTCTTTCCACTTCTCGTACGGTCCAGAGAGCGGAGCTGCAGAGCGAGGCGAGCGCAGCGTGCCGGGGATGCTCCCAGCCCTCCTGTGCAGAGCCCGTAGATACGACGAAAAGGGCTTTGGGGAGCAAAGGAGCTCGTTGTGATGCTCCAGACAGATACAGCAGATGCAGCCAAGAGACGGGCAACACTTGTTTACGTAGCTGAAGGTGAAAGGTTTAGCGTGATAGGAACCTCTTCCTCTCCTCTCAGTGCTGGCCCAGAGCTCTGCCACGCCAGCAAGACAGAGGACTGTATTATAGCTGGGAGTCCTACACATGCACTGGACAAGGTGCAAACTCAGCTCGCTTTCATGTGCCTTCCCTTCATGGCCAGTTGTGCCACAGAAGAGCTCAGCAGGCTTTCCTTTGCTGGTCATGGACCTGGAAAACCATGGGGACGCTCCCCTTTGAGGAGAAACCAGCAGAGAAGAGCTGAACAATGTGGTTAGGAAATGTCTTTGCACAAAACAAGCTAGAAAGTCTCCCTCCCCTGCTAAAAATGGCAATAGCCACATAGACACGTGGAGAGGAGGGACAGGGTGGGATCGACTGGGGCATGGCTGAAGAGACTGTCCCTGCTTCTGTTCGTGGGCAGGGTTTGGGGGTCCTTTGAGGTGGTGACAGAACTTGCTTCCCAGCAATTTCTTCCCCAAAGGGCTGTGGGGCATTGGAACAGGCTGCCCAGGGCAGTGCTGGAGTCACCATCCCTGGAGGGCTGGACAGACGGACATGAGGTTCTCAGGACATGGGGCAGTGCCAGGGTAGGTTAATGGTTGGACTCAGTGATCTTGAGGGTTTTTTCCAACCAAAACAATTCTCTGATTCTGTGTGCAGATGGGAAAGAGACTTTGCACCTTCATTTAAGGAACGGGAAGGCATTGTAGTTTTGCATGTGACAGGAGTGCTGTGCCTGCCTCTTGTCTGAGTGGGCATGGAGTTTCGGGCTCTCACAGCTCCCCCAGCTCTTGCAAGTCTTTCCAATCATAGCAAAGCTGTTCTTGCAGAAACCCTCCAGTGAAGGAGTGCAGCTCTCGCTGGCACTTGTCCCCCTGGGAGCACAGCTGCCTGCGCTGCCCCGGGCCGGCCGCCCCTGCTGGTGCTGGTGCTGGTGCTGGTGCTGGTGCTGGTGCTGGTGCTGGTGCTGGTGCTGGCAGGAGGGCTCATTCCTCCCTCTGCTCCCCAGCGCCAGTGATGATCTGCAGGTGACTTTTTCCAGCACATACCAGAATGAATGAGCAAAGCAAGCAGCATCTTTCTAGTTCACAACTCTCAGCTCAGGTCAGCCCTCAGGCTAAGCGGTCTAATAGCATTTCTTCCATTTTTTTCTTTTTTTTCTTCCTTTTTTACCAGATAGGCAAACAAACTTGCATTTTAAATGATCAGCAGGATACTGAATGCATCACAAACGGAGGTGTTTGAAAGCACAGCTGCAGCCCACCCTGTGCTGGGCCAGGGACTGCTCTGCCAGGCGGGTCCTGGCAACCTCGGCGCTCTCTCCAGAGGCTCCCAGTCCGCCCAGTCATTGCGGGGACAGTGGCCAGTACAGTGGGGGAGCTCTGCACCGAAGGCTGGGTCCACACCATGGCCTGACCCTGGCATGTTGGCTAGACAAAGCACAACCTCCCCATTTAGTGTGGGCAAAGGTGCCTGGATATGAGCAGGAGAGACAGACGCTGCTTTGGGGTGAGCAGGTGGGTTCAGTGATGGAGAGCAGGGAGCCAGAATGGGAATGAGATACAAAATCTGTCCAGGCTGTGCATGCTGAGCTCTTCTTGTCTCTCCGTGTTCACTGTCAAGGGAATCCTGAGGGATCTGACTGCCCATCACCACTTGAGGTTGAAAGGATAAATTTCCTGATCTGTCTGCATGTACTGATGAAGGCTCTGCAGTGCTATTTCTAGCAGTGCGTACCAGCAGATTGAGCTAATTGTTGTCATTATCCACCATTGGGCTTTCATTGCATCACCCTTGAAGGGTGTTAATCAACATGGTGCTGTCATTAGCTCTCCACTTTGCAAGAGAAGTGACTGGCAGCTGGCAAGATGCACCCTGACAGCAAAAAGGGTTCACGACGAGGGAACTGGAGCTGAGCAGGGAGGTGGTCTGGGATGCACCAAGGAGTTTATTCCTCTCTTCCCTTAGAGCAAACAGCATTGCCAGAAGCATCGCGTTGCTCAACAGACTCAGAAAGACAACCACATGCATAATGTTCACGCTGGCAGCAGTTGCCCACAGAGCTGTCCTGTGGCCATGCGTGTCCTTGCCAGCGTCAGGCTGGACGCTGCTCTGCATTGCCCGTAGCAGCTGGGTGCGGGAGGATGGAGGGCGAACGGCAGCAGAGGAGACACGCTCTGGTCTGCACGTGCCTGCAGAGGGACACTCGGTGTCACTGGGCGACTCCCTCGTCACGGCAATTTGTAAACAGGCTGAGCTCCAGCTTCGGTGGGAATGAGGTCTCTTGCTAGACCATAAAGTCCCTTCATGCAGCATGAAAAAAGCAACAATTAATAAGCTTAAACCCGCTGAGTTTCATGGCGTATCCTGTGAGTCTGGAAGAGCTGAGATCTTCAGTACCTGTGTTTGCAGTCACAGGCCCACGAAGCCTGAGCCCCAGATGGAGACCTTCAAATGCACCTGCACCTCGGCTGTAACTTGTGCCACTTGTCACAAAGACCAGCCTTGTCCAGCCCCATGGAGACGGTGCTTTCGGTCTATGAGAGGAAATCCTGTCTTGCTTGGCTCAGATCTGGCATGCCCAGAGGTCTCACACCTATTTAGACAGAAAGGACTTGAAGAATTAGAGTATTTAGGGCTGTTTGGAGAAACCAGCAGGGATTTGCTCACTTCCGAGCCAGCAGTCAAGAGGAGGTGAAGCCTCGTGCTCCTGTGGCTCCTCTCTCTATGGTTCTGGAGCCACAATCAGTGTTAGATCACCAGGCTCTCAGCAGTCTCTGTGAAATTGGCTCTGTCACTTTATTCCCATGTCTAAGGCACGTTTGGCACTGAGGCCAAGCAGAGGAATTTCCTTGGCGGATTAGAAGGGCTCATTCTCACCTCCCCTGGTAGGAGATGCTCCTCCTCCTGGCTGGCCCGTGCTCGCCGCTCATTTTTATTCCAGAAGGAGCAAGGGAGAAGTTGTTAGCAGAGTGCAGCGGTTTTATATGTTGTCCGTGCCTTATCATAAAAGCACTGAGTTCTCCTGAGAAGCCTGTCCTGAATTTGTGCAAGGCCTTGACGTCAAAAAATCAATGGTTAGTAGCTTTGTAAAGGGAAAGGAGGAGGCTTGCCAAGTGCAGGAATATATTTGTCTTCGTGTGGAGGTCCAGCCGGGCCCCAGAGGCGCTAAAAGCGGGTGGGAACGCGGTGGGAGGTGTGGGGGAGCTGGTTTTGCCGTGGGGGTACAGCTGCCGGCGCGCGGGACGTGCCGTGTCACAGCTGCCTGTCCCTTCGTTGCAGACATCAACATGGCCGGGGAGCCCAAACCCAACAGACCCAAAGGGCTGAAGAGAGCAGCCTCCGCCTTGTACAGGTAGGGCTAGGTCTCCTCCGCGGCGCAGTCCCCGGGCTGGTGTTTGCCCTCTGGACGGGGCTGATTGTCGCACCCCCCGGGGTGGCGCGGGCAGTGCCCTCCTGCCGCAGTCGCGCTGGGCGGGCGGCAGGACGGACGGATGTCGGCAGTGCCGTGAGAGCCGTTCAGCCCACGTTTTACAGCCACAACCCGTCAGCCGCGCTTTCAGCTTCCCCGGGCAGCGCGTGGGGGCCGGAGGGCTGGTCCCTGCGCCCCAGACCCAGCCGTCACCTCACATGTAGACATTCCCATGGGGTCTTGGTGGACATTTGTCCCCAGTCCCAACTTGCAGGTGATGAGAGAGTAATAACAATAAATTGCCAGCACTAATTGACCCGTGTCATCCCGCCTCTGTCTCTGCAGCGGCTACGACTTCGACTATGACTATTACAGGGACGACTTCTACGACAGGTGAGCAGGGGAGGCATCAGCCAGAGGGGTTTGTTGTGGGGGGAGATCTCTGCTGCAACACGGCTCCTGCCATGGGGGCAGCGGGGTCCGATGGCCGGGCCGTGCCCTGGCTCTCCACCAGCCGCTTGGCTCCGGTTGTGGCACTGATGGCTGGAGGTGCTGCGGGGCTGCTTCACCCCATCCTTCTCCCCTCTCCAGGCTCTTCGAGTACCGGGGCCGGGTCTCTCCGGTACCCAGGGTGGTCCCTGTGAAGCGGCCGCGGGTCACCATCCCCCTTGTCCGGCGCGTGAAGGCGACGCTCCCCGTCAAGCTCTTCGCCAGATCAGCCGCCATTGCCAACAGCTCGGCCAAGCTGAAGCGTGAGTCTGTGCGTGGGTGTGCGGGACGGTGTGGAGACGAGTGTGCGTGTGGAGACGAGTGTGCGTGTGGAGACGAGTGTGTGTGACAATAACAGCCCAGCAGGGGCTGCTCAGAATCCCACAGCTGCAGGTGCAGGAGGGGAAGGTGCAAGGACAACCTGAGTGCGCCAAAGCCCGGTGTCAGCCTCCACGATATGCCTGGACAATGGACACACAGGCTTTTTTGGGTGCCTATGACCACCCACAGCCCCCTCAGCCTTCCCTGCTCTGCAGGACGCTGAATGCCTTTTTTCCTTCTTTCTTTCCTCCCAAGTGAAGTGCAGCGAGCTGCAAACAATCAAAACGGAGCTGACACAAATCAAATCCAACATCGATGCTCTCCTGGGCCGACTGGAGCAGATCGCTGAAGAGCAGAAGTTGTCCACAGGTCAGTTGGATGCTCACTGATGCCTGGAAATGGGCAATGAGCACAGGGATGTGCCCTGCAGAGCTGGCCAGGAAACCACCGCGGCTTAGAGCATCCTCCAGGCTCTGGTAGGGAAGTGTCAAGCCCCAGCTCCCAGGGTGGAATCACAGGCCAAAATTACATGCCAAAATTCCCTAGATTATAATGAGATTTTGTTTTCCTTTTCTCATATAGTTTGGGTTTTTTTTAGTTTGCTTTTTTGTTCTGTTATTCTGTTCTAGGTTTCTCCCACGCTCCGGAGCGCTGCAGAACAGCGCCCTGCTCTGTCCTCTCTGGGGCTGCTTTCAGGCAGCTTTGTCAAAGTCAGCAAAACTTCCCATTGCAGAGGAAGAACTTAGGTCCCTTATTTACCTGCTAGCTGAATTTGGGGGCCCACTGCATTAGTGTCACCAGGCTCCAGACATTGTCCCCCATCCCCTGACCCTTGTCTCTTCTCTCTCAGAGGTACGGAAGAAGGCGGAGGGCAGCAAAAGCGAAATCTCGCAGGAAGACACAGCGTCAGAGGCCGAGGTCACCACGGAGGAGCCGCTGAATGGGGACGAGGGGGAGGAAGAGGGTCTCGCACGGGATGAGTGTGAAGATGAACTGGTACGAGTTTGGGTAACACATCCCTCCAGCGGAGGGAGTTCAGTAATGGACCACTGGAACTTATTAAATCCCCAGAAAAATAGATTTGCCTTCCTCAAAAGAAATTATTGTACTTAAATCCCATGATTGTTCACAGCTTGTTTGTTCTAAGTGTTCTGCTGCCTGCAGAAACGCTCCTGGGTCTGTTGGGCAGAACCCTGCCAGAGTAAGGAGCCAGAGGAGATTTTTGGGTTTGCCCGGGACAGTGTCTGCCGGAAGACACATCCGGTGTCCCCGTGAGCTGTGGTTTGTAGCTCGTCCGCCACGCTGAGCAATCTGCCCCTGTGAGCTGTCCCACCCCGCGGTGACAGCTGCTCCCCGCATGCCGGTGTCCGCGTGCCCCAGGCAGGGCAGGAGGGACACGTGGTGATTTACTGTTTCTGGCTCCCTTTTCCGTCCAGGAGAACAGCCATTACACAGACGTGGAGGATGCCAGACTACAGTAACCAGGTACAGCTCACGCGCTGCTCTTTGGAGGCTGATGCTGAGCAAAAGCTGCCATTCCGTGCACGTTGGGGTCGGGGGGGTGCTGCTTCGGGAGATGCTGTTTTCCACTGATCCTCTGTGTTTTCCTGGCACTGATCAGCCCCTCCGTCCCTTTCCTAAATCACAAATCTTTGACGTTCAAGGAAAATTCTTTACTTTTTTCCCACCTTCTCCGTCTCCTCTCCAGAACAGCAGTGAACAACCACGTGAGGAAAGCACGAGGCTAAACCTGTCCTGGCACGGTGAGCAAGACAAGCTGAATCAAAGTGCTGCTGTCATCTCTGCCTGGCATCCAAAAGGAGAAACCCGGCCCGACATCTTCCACCCATTTGTAAAGCAAAGACAAAAGTCATCATCCCAGTGAATTCCCCCTACCCTGTGCGATGGATTTGGAGCTCTGCAGCAGCGGAGGCAGGAACCGAACCCTGCACAACCCATAACCACCACCGAATGGATAACAGGAGAGCGGTTGTGTCACCAAATGAGTCAGACGTGTTACAGAGCTTTTTGTAGGAGAGGAGGGAGAAAAAAGCCTGACCTAATAAAGACGTTCTTTCCTGTGCTAGGTGAGAGCCAGAGCATTTGCTGAGTGGAGGAAAAGTACTGTCTCAGTTTGGACAATGTGTGTTCTCACGCTAGAGGTCGTGTGGAGGCTGTGGGGTGAGCTCTCCTCCCAGAACGGTCACCTCGTGTTGTGTCTCTTTTGCCCCATGAGCTGCTACAGGTACCCGGTCACATCCAGGCGGGAAGGAGTCGGTGCTGGTGCATGTGCTGTGCTCTTTGCAGCTGCTTGGAGAGAGGGAAGGGGACAAGAGGCAAGCAAGTGATCCCGAGCAGGAGGAGCAAAGCATACGTCATCTCCGTTGGTTTGGGCTCCTCGTTCTCCCTTGGGAAACAGCTACATAAAGGCTGAGCAAGTCTCTGCAGCGTGAGGGGGTGCAAGCACGTGTGGATTAGACCCTTTTCTTGGCCCAGCTGCTCCCTGGAAGGGATGTGATCCACTCGCTTCTCCAGCCCAATGCCAGAGACATCAGCCCCTTCCCCAGGGCGCCAGGATCTCCTCGTGCCGCAGCCTGGCTGGGTCTTCACACCGCCCTGGCCCCGGGAGAGCGGCACGGCAGCTCCTGCATCCCCAGCCTGACCGGTAACGGTGAACACCCTGAGCACGATGCATGTGGGCGTGCAAGCGCCTCCCCTTCCTGCCCAAATTCCGGCTGCTTTTGACCCGTGCCACGTGCTGCGAGCAGAGGGCGGCAGCAGCCAGCATGCCGCTTGGCGTGGGAACCCCCTTACACCACAACACCCACGAAGGCTCTTGGCCTTTCCTCTTCTTGTTCCTTCCTCCTTCATGGGTTTATGCGTTTTTTCGGAGTTCAGGGGTGGGTGGGACTGAGACTCACGTAGCACTTTATTCAGATCAGGTGTGTCCTGCCCATCTCCTCTCTTCCCCTCCAAAACACACACATCAGTGCTTTGAATCCGCAACGGTGTCCACACCTCCTCGGTCAAACTCTCCCACAAACCGTGTGGCCCCCCCAGGTCTATAGGGTGCTCTGAAAGGGGACTCCTGCTTTCTGCTCCAGCGCTCAAAGCCAGACCTTGTCTACGGCATCGCTCCTTGAGTGGTAGAGGGGAAAACAGGTCCCAGGGCAACGCTTGCCTCCCCGAGGGCTGTCCTGGAGCGAGCATGGCTCTTGAAGCACAAGGTTTTATTTGCATTTCTTAGTTTCAAATAATTGATGAGGGATTAAAGGGATAACCGTGCTTTCCCCTCCCTTTTTCCGGTTCCTGTACAATTGATCCGTTGTGTTGTACTGAGCCGCTGTAGAGCTGTTTTCTAGGCTTTGAGAGATGAGCTGCAGTTTTTGCTATGAACTGACTGTGATGCTGATGTTTGGGAGAAAGGTGACCTTGTACATACAATCCTGTATAATAAAAGAAAGAAATCTAATTTGCTTGCACTCTTTTCTCTCTGTTATACATCCGTATAACACGCACTTTTTTGCTCTATTTCAGACAAGTAATTCGTTCCCTTCCTAAGCTTCATCTCTGCCCACAGGATCTGATTTCTCATACACAATGTATGTCCCACTGAGCTGAGTAAAATACCTGGATTCACAGGGGGTCTTGGACTTTTCCTCAGGAGGCCTGGAAACACTTTTAGTGCAGGAGAGCCGGAGAGAAACCCGGACCTTTGATCTCTGGATTTTGCACTGGTCCAGCTCATAACAGACTGGAAAAAGGAGGCTGCCATTCCAGTTTGCACAAGCCAGCAGTGCTAATAAATGTTCAGAGGTCAGAAGGTCTCCCCTCAGCTCCTGTTCTCCAGGCTGAACCCCCCAGGTCCCTCAACCACTCCTCATAAGAGGATTCATTATTAATTATCAATTATTAATTACAATTAATTATTTTAGGGGGAGAGCAGGGCAGTTTGAGAGCTCATATGCAGGACGCTGTAGGGTAATGAACTTCGCTGTTGGCTGTAGATGTGGCCTCCATGACGTGAGGTCTGGGGTTTTCATGTTCATGGAGTTCAGTGTGCGACCACCCACAAAATCTTTGCCTGAAGAGGCGAGGGCACAGCACGGGGTGGGAAGGGGAACACACCACCCCTTTCACCCCTTAAGACCATCAAGCAGCTGCAAAGCTTCCTGCTGACTTCCCTGGGTCCATCAAGAGCGGAGCAGTCAAGAGAAGGTGCCACCCCCAGGCAGGGGACAGAGAGGGACAGGAGGGAAAGGCAGATCCCACTGCAGGGGCAGGAGGCACAGAGTGGTGGAGAAAGAGGCTGGTGAAAGCACATGGACAAGAGCAGCCGAGGCTGTGGAGGTTTAAGGGCTCCAGAGTATTCACAGTGACCGTGCGCGCAGCGCAGACAAAGCCGTGGGTGCTACTTCAGTGCGTGCCGGATCCCAGTCAGCTCCTGCGCCCCAGCTCCCCCATCCCATCTCTCCAAATGTGAGCCCCCATTGAGATACCGTGCGAGGTGCTGCGTGCTCAGAGCACAACACAGCTTCATCCCCAGCCCCTCATCCTCACCCTCACCCCAGCCCAGCGCAGGCTCTGGGGCACGGGGAACAGCAGAAGCCCCAGCACTGAGCTTGTCCTGGTTAACAGAAGATGTGTGGTCCTCCCCGTGGCATTTTAAGTATCCACGACACAAAAAGATCTGTCACATCTCATTAGCTCTTGAATGAGTAGAAAGGCCTCCGCTTTACATTCACCCTGCATGCATCGTCTCACCCCATATGCACCCAACTTCCTTTTCCAGGATCCAGTGTCCCCACAGAGCTGCGCCAGGGGGCGCGCGAGGTACGGGCCAGCGGTGCCGGCCCGGGAGGGGCCTGCGGGGACCGCCCCATCCAGCGCCCGCGGCCCCGGCCCCGCCCCGGCCCCGCCCTGGCACCGGCTCCGCCCCGGGGGCCGCAGCTGGCGGCGGGACCGGAGGTGCCGGGGCGGGGCCGCCTGCAGATGCGCCGCCGATCCTGCCGCCGTGCCATTGGCTCCACCGCTCCGAGTGGCGCTGCCCATTGGCCCGGCGGCAGCACGGCGGCGCCCGCGATTGGCGGGAGGCGGCGCAGGGGCGTGGCCAGCCGCTCCCGCCCGCCCCTTACCGCAGCGGCGCGGCCCCATTTCGCGATGCTGCCGCGGGCCGCAGCCGCTTCGGCGGGGCCTGGGCGCCGCCCGCCGCCGCCCGCCGGCCTCGAGGAGGAGGAGTCGCTGCCGGGCTGGGCGATGGCGAGCGGCGCCGCCGAGAGCGTCCCGCCGCGGGCCGAGGCGGCGGGGCCGCAGGCAGAGGCCACGGAAGAGCCCGAGGGCGGCAGCCGGCGCTGGGGCGCGCAGCACGCCGGGGCCCGCGAGCTGGCCGAGCTCTACTCCCCAGGTGAGAACGGCGGGAGTTCCCTCGCGGGCTGGGCCCGCTGCTCCGCTCCGGCTCCCCTTTCCCTGCAGCGGCCGCTCCCGTGCGGCTGCGGGAGCCGGGGGCCTGTGCCTGGGGTGCCGCTCGCTGGCGGCCCCGCGTCCGTCGCGGCCCGCCCTGGCCTGGGCAGCGCCGGTGAGCGGGGCGGCTCGGGGCAGCGCTGGGGACCGGGCTGTGCGTTGGGCCCCTCGCTGCATTTCCGGTACCATGGAGGGCCCTCTCGTTGGCTCCCGGTGCCTCGGGGATGTTTTATCGAACCACTGGCTTCTCCTCGCGGTGTGCGCTGCGGGAGACGCGTTCCTGTGCGTCCGTCGCTGGTTTCCTGTGCCCTTGGCGTTTGACGAGACTCAGTTTTTAACCCAGACTTTATGGAAGTACTTAACGCACCACTTTGAAAACCAACTTTTGAGGGCTTAAGCAGGCTTTGTCCTGGACGGGTTAGGTGGTCAGCTTGTGAAAAAGTGCCAGGAAGAGGCTGGAGTTGGTGTCTGGTTGCTGGGGTGGAGATTATTGCACCAGAACCTGCCCAGAGCGCTCTTCCCTCTTAAAAGGAACAGAGTTAACCTTTCCATACGAAAGCAGATATGCAAAGTTGGTTGCCAAGCAAAACAACAACAGAGGCTTTTACTTCAGAATATTTATTCAGTGAACTACTTTGAGATACCCAGTCCTGGCGCCTCAAGAAGAGGCGAAGGAGTGTTTGAATTTTTGTTTCGGCCTTGTGTTCCTGAAGCTTATTATTTGTTAGAGCTCAATAAGGTGACTGCAGCTATTCGGTTATTCTGTGGAAATAAATGCAAAGTCTTTATAATAAAATGTTTCATTTGTTTCTAGCTCAAAGTGTCAGCAATTCTAGGTATTCTTACCATTCCCTGTGAATTCATTTGCAGGTGAAGGATTAGGAGGGGGAAGATGCTTCCAGCATCTTGCAGTTCCCAGCAGGATCAGCTTAGCTTGCACATTCAAGGCAGTTACTGGAAAGGCAGGTGTTTTTACTGCACAGGGCCAAATAATGTTAAGAGAACAAATGTGTTCATTACTTTGTCAGTTTTCTAGACTGTTCAGGGCAAGTCTGCCCTTTCCAGCTTGTACTGGTCATCTCTTCCTTGCCTTGAAAGAAGGTGGCGTGTGACGCCTTTCAGCTGGTCCAGATGCGCAGTTCTGATCCAGGCAGTGACCGATTCCTCTGCTCTATGGCAATCACTGACTTTACCTGCACACTGTGATCACAAGGAAAAGGTTTTCCTCCCCAAACAACTTGCTACCCTTACCTTTAGCTGTAGGTGAAGTTCCTGGGTAGTCTGAAGTAATACATGTGTGGTGGTATCTATCAGCAGTGAGCTGTGGTAATATATTAGATGTGCATTTTTTTTTCTGGCGTTACGTAAATAATGTCAGAGATGTGTTATGGTGGAAGCACATGATGCTGAGCTACTGTTAAGAGTGGGGATTACATATAGTTATGCAGAGTGAATATGGCTCTGGAGTATTTCCGTGGCTGCTTTAAGTGTGTATTTTGTGGTTTTGGCAACTTCTTCCTTCATGTGGCACATACATTTAAATTTGAGTGCTCTTTAAAGACAAGTTATTGGTGTTGACTCTTCTCCTTCCCAGTGTGTTCGGAGCTGGGGCTGTGTTTCTGGACTCGGGTGCCTGCAGACAGTTGTGGCGGGATCCCCGTGTTCAGACATCGGTGGTGTTTGCACAAAGGGAGCTCATGGGACTTGCTAACAAGGAGCCAGCTAATCGTTCCGTGAGGATCTACCCGCTAGGCTCCTCTCCTCTCATCAGGGTGTGGTTTTCTCGTGTAGGAAGTGAGCGTTAATTAACTCTTACTTTCATTACTCTGGGGATCTCTTTATAGAATCTCCCACATTGTGACCTGATGCTGTTTTGAAATATGCTTGTTCTTGTGTCTTAATTTAATTTTACGATTCTCTCCTCTGCTGCTGCAGAAGATGTTAATTGATGTGCTCGTGGCCTTTCTAGAACAGAACTCTGAACTGTAGAAGTCTTTGTTCACACTTCTTTAAAGTACTGCATTGTAGGCACATTGAAGATAATACTGATACTGCTTTGTTCCTAGTTTCCTTCCCGTTACGTGGTATAGCTGAGAAGAAGGACTTGATTTAGTGTTCAGGAGGAGCAGTTTGACCAGGCAGTGGGTCAGCAGGGAGGAGCAGTAGGAGAGGAGCTCATCTCCTCAGCACGGGCCAGGCGTGCAGGTTTCCTGTGCTCCCTTTGCAGCTCGTGTGTGCTCAGCGCTGGTTGTCCCCCACGCGATGCTTTACCCCGAACCCGGCTGGTGGGGCGCACACAGGGCGACGGGAGGGAGTGGGGAACGGGCTGTGGGCGACCTGCCCTGGGAGGCCGCTGGACGCCGGTTTCCGCTCCTGAGCATGAGGAGCTGCCCAGAGCCGGGTCCTCCTGGGCCACGGCGGCAGGTCAGGTCTCCTGCTGGGATTGACGCATTAAGGGTCCGTTTCTGATGCCTTAATCCTTGTGTGCCTTGCTCTCCATGTTCCCTTGCTCTCAACATCAGCGCCTGGTGAGGATCCGGCAGTGATTAGCAGCAGAAAGCTTCTGCCGGTCGATCTCAATATTCCAAGTGTTAATGTACTCTCACGCGTCTGGTGGTTTGGGTTTTGGTTTTTTTTTTAATAGGCAATAAATGAGATTTTTTTTTGTAGAGCTATGAACTAGTACGGCAAGGTATGAGACAGAACTTGTACCAGTCCTTTCTCTTCCCTTATTCTGTCTCTTGTCATCTCTGAATGACTGACAGGTCGTAGTATCCAACAAGTATACTCGCAGTGTTAGGAAGGCAGTTCTAGAACCACCAGAATACAGAATGATGCTTTTTCCTGTTAGTACAACAGCTTTATTTACAAGCTCTGAGATTTAAAATATTACAGATCATAAGGTGATTTAACTACAGGGCATCTGAGGCCAGGAATTTGGTCCCAGATTCAGCCATACCAGCAACACCGAATACTGAATGAAATGCAAATTTGAAAAAGGATGTGATGTGGAAGAACATTACGTCAGCAACCGCAGGGAAAAGGGAAGTAGGACACTGTGAGATGATGTCTGATTTGTCCCTGTTACTTGGGCAAGGGCAGAGGTAAGGGGCTGGTGGTGGCTTGGGGAACAGGAATGTCATTTAGCAGAATATGCACATCTCCCATGGATAAAGCAGTTTCTGTTTCACTTCCCCGTCAGACAAATGCAGCGACTCATCCAGGCAGTAGAACAGTCTGTCTGTATTATTTCAGACTTCAAAATGTCCTCTCAGATTAAAAGTAAAACATGCTTTTTTCCTTTTTTTCCCACCAGGAAAGAGACTACAAGAATGGATCTCTGTCATCTTATGCTTCTCTCTGATCTGTTTCAATTTTTACAATCTTCTCTTCTACTTGCGACTGGAACACACACCCTCTGTTATTGTTGGGATATGTAAGTAGGAACTGTTCGCTGCCGGGAACAAGGCAAGACTGTCTGTTGTAATGCTGGAAACAAATGTGCCATCTTTTAGGCTTTGGCTTAGTGTTAGAAAGGGAGAGGGGTGTGAGGTCAGTTGTGCCTCCGGAACCGAGACCGTCTCCGAAATTGTTACTGCTTTCTGTCTTCCAGTGGTTTCTCAGTATCTCAGAGGTGAGGTTCTTAACATAGCTGTTTCAGTTTGGTGTTCTTACGTGGGCATTGCAAGAGCGAGGATTATTGAGAGGGACGGTCAGAGGTGGGAACAAAACACGTTGATCCACAAAAACATTTACAAGAACTTTTCAGAAAGCAAAAGCCCCCCCGAAATCTTACAAAAGGCGTTCCAGGCATCAAACTCAGGACTGATAACTAAAACTGAGTGGTTTAGAGTATTATGTTTTCATGTCAGGATGTGGAGTTTGGCCTTTATCCTGAATGATGACGTTTCTCCAGCAGTGTAAGAAAAGTTGCTGCTTTCCTGTGGTTATGAACGTAACTCCAGGCCTCTTAGGACCGCGGTTCATGGGAAGCACAAGCTGGGTCTGTTCTTCGCCTCGGCTGTGTGGAGGTGTCCGTGCTGCTGGATCTTGGCAGCACCGTTGGCCGGTGTGGGTGCAGCGGGACTTGGGGATTTCCCCTTTACAGTGAAGCGGGGGAAGAACCAGGGGAGGATTCTAGTTTGGTGCTGTACGGCTTTACTGGTAGAACTGGAAATGGCTTGGAATTAGCTAAAGGGAAAACTTGCCTCAGAATGAACTGGGTGTGAAAAGGGGCTCCACAACATCTCTTACATCATTGAAAGCCTAGACCTCTGTAACAACTTGGATGTTGCTTAACACTCGGAGCAATAAGTATCAGTGTTTATATGAGCTTTGTGTTATCAGAATAGGACTGAAGTGCTGTTGCAGCTCTGCAATCCATGCCTTCCAGCATTTTCTGCTAAACTTCTCGTATGGGGTGAGGGAGGGAAGGCAACAGTAACTGAGCGTTTCACCAGTGACCACTGGTGATCTGCTGGGGATGTGTATTGAATGCAATATTAACCGCTTGTGTTGGGTGTGTGTGAATGTTCACATATTTTCATACAAATTGCCTTGTAAGCTGAAAGAACACGCGGTGTCATTCATGAGGACACCATAGAAGCTCGCTACAGGTCTTTGGCTTCTGTGTTTCCTAATAAAAATTGTCTATAAATTGTGCGAGGTGCTGTATGTTTTAGGAGACAATGATACCCGTTTGTGATCACCGTTGCATATCACTAATGATTTTTAAACAAGAAACCAAAACCCCACAAAACCAACCAAACAAAAGATAGGTGATTATATGATAGTTGCTGTGAATTTCAGCCCAAGCTGGAAATGGTGGTTTCTGGTGTCTGTGAAGGTTGTTGGCTCCACGCTGGGGCTGAGCAGGAGCTGTGTCCTCCCGTTGTGAATCACACCGGCTTGCCTGGCCCAATTTAATCTTGCTCTCAGCTGTGAGCTGGAGGTGTTGGGAGGAACGGAGAAGAACGTGGCATGAGAACTGCTCCATAATGATAAGGACAGATATAGACAGGAGAATTAGTGATGATGGTTAACCCGTACTGCAATCTGTTTGCAACTGGCTTTCATCTCAGTGTTAATATTGATAAAAGCTTGAGTTTTCCACTATCCCGGTTACCAGTTTAGCTGATAAAGCACCCAATTCACTGATAATATTATTTAAGCAGTAGTGAATGATTAAAGTAGCAGAATCTAGATTCTGTGTAAATAAAGCAGTGTGGAAATAACTGATAATGTGTACAAAGATGAGTGCAATAAAATAAGTGCTGCACGCTATCTTGTTTTACCGTCTTCTTCAATACGTTGTTTCTCCAGGTAAAGTGTGAGTGATGTCTGTAATTCCCAGTGATCAGGTTTGTGAAACTAATCTCCATAAATGTCCCGGTCCGTACGCACCGTGGGTGAGTCAGCCGTGTCAGACGTGTGCCCGTTCCCAGCGCCCCTGCAGCCTAGGTTAGAATATTGACCTTTGAGCTGAGATCGCAAATGAGCGTTCTGCTAATAAAGATACAGCTTTAGATCAAGCTGACATCGGGTCTGTGGAAATCTGCACATGGTCAGTGATCCCGTGGCTGGATCTGCTCTGCTGCACCGTTCTGTTCATTGAGGTACATTGCTGGGACCCTCAGCGTACTTTGATGTAAATAGGGATTTTCTTTTAAGAATAGGGAGTAGTTTGGATCTCCTGCGTCATTTCACCTCACCTAAACCCTGTGTCTATAATTAAAGGCTGTGTTATATCTTATTTTTTCGTGCCTTTAGACCCACACATAATTGTAACATGGGCTATACTGTAAATATCTTACTCTAGAAATTCTTGGGACAGAAGAGACCCGGTGCTCCCGCGTCGGGCGCTGGGAAAGCTCCGCGTTCCCGTGCGGTGCGAGCAGCCTGGGGACGGGCACGGTGCGCGGTGTCCCCGCCGGGCTGAGTCACTTTGTGGCGCTGGTTCAGAACAGTTCAGCTGGGCGGCTGCTGCTGACTGAAGCTCTCGCTGGGCAGGAAGAGGAACCCGTCTGCGTCTCCTGCCTTCCAGGCTGGTTTAGTGGGGTCATGAGGCGCTTCCCTTCCCCTTTTTGCTCTCAATTTAAAAAAACAGGGGGTGGATTTTTTGGTGTTAATTCCAGTCATGCCCTATGCTGAATGTCCAGCTGCTGGGGAGCTATGAAAATTTTCCCTTCCATGCAAACTGACAAGGGGATTATTTCCTTAGTCTCTAACTTGCCATAGCATCAAACCCCTGCCTTCTCTGTGAAATGAGCAACTCTGTGCTGAGAGCCACTAAACGTGGGATGCAGGTGACTGAGGTGTTTTATTGTTGTAAGCGTGCAAGTTACAAACAACTGTTACTTCTTAGCATGTTGATTTTTAGAAAACAAAGAAGTTCTCTGTTGTGAGAACGCTCCCCCAGCTCCTTAGTGTTGTGACATTCGATTAGTTTGCACAGTCGCTGGTTAAAAGGACTGCACTTCTCCATGGTGTTACACAATAGCATCGAGTTATTTAATAACATGCTGGTTTTTCCTCTTCAGAGACACTAACTGAATTTTTGCAGTAAATATGAAACTTTGTATGCTCTACTGTGTGGCCTCTGGGTTACAATTTGAGAATTGTATCTGCGCAAAGCCAGGCTTACATGTAGCTCTGTACGATTTTGGTGAAGTACAGCTTGTCCTGTGTTCATTTACTCTGAAACATACCTGCTCCTGCTTGGAGTTCATCAGCACACCTTTGGTCCCCCGTATGCTGTGCCTTTGTCCTGTCTCCCGATTCAGCACTCTGCTTCCAAAGCAAGGAAATCCTGGTGTTTTGAGCGATTTCCGCAGCTCACGTGTGAAGCGCAGGTTCTTCTTCCCCCGCTCCTGTGTGCTCTGGGTGCTCGGACACCGACTGTAGATGCGCTGATCCCCGTCCCATTGCCCAGCAGCCCGGAGTAAAACTGATGTGTGCAGAGCAGCATTTTGCTCATGCTTTACTGATTGCTTCTTGTGAGTGTGTGAATCCACCATTTGCAGTTTTTATATATATATATCTGTACTGTGGGTATCCTGCTCTTTTTGACTTTAACTCTTAATTCATGTCCAGGGCTCTCAGTCTTATCTGGCCCTCCCAGCCTTGGTGGCAGAGCATCATTGTACCACCTTAGAGAGGGAACACCGCGCCTTCGTTTTCCCCTTATAACTAAAGACAACACTATGTGTATGAGAATATTGAGTGGAATTTCTTGCTGTCTGATGTGCCTTCTGAGGCTGGAGATGGGACACAAGCAAGTTAGGCTGCTAGTCATGCGTAAGCTTTGGTACACTTCTTGCTCTTTTATTGCATCTCGTCATACGCAGCTGCTGAGGAGTGAGCAAGCCCTTCTGCAATGCAGCCCAAACAGGATTGCTAGTAGTTATGTTTTTTCAGATTGCCTTGGTGTAATGCACTGCTTCGGGCACCTGGCATTCTTTCCTCTTAGCTCTCTGCCGGCTGACATCAAAGGAACATGCAAAATATCTATTGAACTCTGGGTATCTTGCCTCTGTTGTTGCTGCTGTTGCTCCAGGCTCTGGTGGTGCAGCGTGCCGGGGGCGCCGCGCGTTAGCGGGGTCATTACCTCGGCAAGAATGGCGTTTTAGTGGCTGCGAAGGGGGTGGTGGTTGGGTATCTTCCCCCGAGCCCAGGCTGTTTGCTCTTTCGGCTGCGAGATGCAGATCTAAAAGCTGTTGTGCTGCACGGCAGCTTGCATGTGTGGTCTGAAGCAAAACCAAGTGTATGGGATTTATTGCTTGTAAGAAATAAGCTGTCTTCAGTACAATAGCTAATACATAAACCATGAAGTGTTTCCTGCTGTATTTAAGAGTTTGGGCCAACTAGATAATAGAATCAGCAGTGGAGATTGATTTGTAACATGAAAGCGTTTTGGGGTAGTAGGTGCCACACCGATCTTGATGTTTTTCGCCCTTTTTGAAAATGAAAGGCACTGTCGGTAACCGCTGTGCCCTGAAAATAAAGAGCGCTCGATCAGTAGTGATAGAACAACCTAGACCTCTGTCATGTTCTAAAAGCTACGTGTTCTTTAGCAGCCCTGCCGATGTTATGAGGACGTAGTTAAACTGGACTCTCAAGGCAGCTGACTTGAGCATCCAAATTGGAGTGGGAAAATCAGGCAAAGTCCAGATCACAACCAGGGTAAATAAAAGCTGTGTGACTTCTGGGGAAAGATGCACATTTGTTGTAGATAAACAAGTAAATTTGGAAAACAAGTAGGAAATGTGAATGCGTCAGTAGAAGTGGTTGTGTCTATCTAACTGACTCTCTCCTCATTCAAGTTGCAGGAGTCATTACGGCCGACTTTCTATCCGGATTATTCCACTGGGGAGCGGACACCTGGGGATCTGTGGAGCTACCCATAGTTGGAAAGGTTTGAGATTCTTATCCTTGAGCATGAAAAGTTACGAAATACTCTTGTGAAACACTTCCAGTATCCCAGGCCTGTTGGGCGCTGTATATAAGCTGCATCTTGCAGTCTTGCCAATGCAAGCAGCTCCCCCACCTCCAGAACCCTTCACTAAACGGTACAACATGTCGTTGGTCAAGTGCCATGTTTGTGCTGGGCCCGGGTGACATGGGCAAGGTGACACCGTTCCGTTTTATCATGTTATTGAAGTCTTGCACACAGTTTTGCAATACTGGTGTTACAGACCTTCCCAAGCAACCGTGGGACTGACCCGTGACACCATGAGCGCAGAAACGGGGCTGGACTCGTGTGGATCTTCCACAAGGCCAGTAAACACCGGCGTGGAGAGCTGTTCCTGCAGCTGCACTCTAAAAGCTGTTTTGTAAACCACAAAGACGCTCCAGTAAGAAATCTTTCCAGTTCTCTGTGCCTCCTGGCCGCTGTTGTAAATGTAGTGTTAGAATGGTGATGAGCAAAGATTTAGGTTTGAGCTGTGTTATGCATCTGCAGCCATAAAAGCCGGATACTTAGCGGAAGGTGCACTGACTTCTATAATAAGCAATAATCTGGTTTTTAAAATAAACTTATTTATAGCTACCATTAATTATTCCTCATAGTGCAACATTAGAAGGATCTCCATTTAAAAAAAAAATCTATGTGGGATATTACTTGTACTCATCCAGAAACACATGGACAAGAACAGCAGAATGAAGACCGGTAGTTTTAGGCTTATTTTGGTTCACCTTCAATGGACTTAGGAGTCCTCGAATCACTGTAGCTGGGGACCATAATTCAAAGGAAAAATAAAAGCGCACTGCAGGAGATCATGTGCTAAATGAACAGGGCTCAGACTGCTCAGGACACCTTTGCACAGGCTGTCCGTGATGTATATGTTGTGTATGTAGAAGGCAGGTAAGTGTGCTTGTTTTACTGTCCCGGTCCTGCTTGCCACATTCGCTCTGTCTCCTGGAGTTATGTGTTCAAGTGTGATTTCTTCTTCTAGAGGAGACTTTTGTACGGTCTCTTTGACTTGCATTGGTTTGTCTATGTAATTCAGCTCGCATTTAGTCTGTTAATGCTGTCATCTGTAGCCCATACCAACTGTTAGGCTGAATTTCCATTTTTTTAGTGTTTTCTTGTGTTCTGCTGCTTAGAAAGCGACTCATTTGCTTGTGAATTTCACAGACTCGTTTTGGCCATGAGATGAGGGTACCGAGGCTTTGGTTCTGAGATCTAGAGACTAAAGGTCCTAAGTGAAAATGAAGCAGCATAAAACTGAAAAGCAATCAAAAACTGGACTTGAGTCTGGGAACTGAAACGTTCTGCAAATATATCAAATTATCTGAAGTGTCCTCACAAAAATTTGGACCTGCTTACATGCTGGAAGTGTCTCAAACTCGGTCATCAGATTTGAATGCGCGTGGGTTTTGGGGTGGTGTGTTGTCGATCATTATCGAGCCACGGTGTCACGCTTATGAATTTGTGTTTTCAGGCTTTCATCAGACCCTTTAGAGAACATCACATTGACCCCACAGCAATTACCAGACACGATTTTATAGAGACCAACGGAGACAACTGCTTTATGACGCTCGTCCCGCTGGCAAACATGGCGTACAAATTCGTTTCTTTTTCCCCAGGTGAGTTGTTATTTCTGACTTGGGTGGATTTAACCTTTCTGTTGATAGTGAAATGAACACTTTGCCGTGTGAGGCTCAGAGAAGTCGGTGACTATGGGTGACGGATCTGAGCTGTTGGAAGCGCGATGCTCCCGGGAGGATAAATATTATTCTTGTACGAGGGAACAAGCTGTGCGCACATAGGGAGGTTCATTGTTCTGAAGTATATAAAAATGCTTCATCTGTTTGTCAAAGTACTTTATTTGCACACCAGAAGTGCAGGAATTAAAGGATTCGTTTTATAGATGGTAAACTCTGAGTTTAACTTCCTGTTCGTGGCGACTTGACAGGCGTTGGCACTTAGGCTGGGATCTGTTGTGTCTCGCCAGCTCTTGTGCCACCCCTGCCAAAGCAGCTTCACCAAGGCCTTTGTTAGTTCCTGCAGCAGATCTGTCAGGGCAAGACCGCCTTTTCCTAGTGGAAATTTACCTTTTCATAAATGGTATTTAAAGACAGCAATCTTGTTTTACAGAAGCGTTATGCGAATCGTGTCCTTGGGAGTGTTACGTCTTTGCCCTCATCATCTTCATAACCATGACGAACCAGATTCACAAGTGGTCTCACACGTACTTCGGTCTTCCCCGCTGGGTCGTGTTTCTCCAGGACTGGCACATTATCCTGCCGCGGAAGCACCACAGGATCCACCACGTGTCCCCACACGAGACCTATTTCTGCATTACAACCGGTACTGTCACCCAGCAGATGTAGTTTAGTGACAGCCTGCTAAATACCTACAAAGTGACACGGTGAAGTTAACCGTGCTCTTAGCCGCACGAGCTCTTGGCAAAGCTATGGTTGGGTTTGTTGCTTAACAAAATGGGGACGGGGAAGACTCAATGATTAGCTAAATGAATGCAGTGGGGTATTGCAACAAGGTTTTCCCATCACGAGCTTAATTAGCGATCGGTTATGCAGCTTTAATTTTGCCCAGGGAGAGTGTAATACATGTGAGTACCTTAAAAATGAGAATTGATGTTGGAGCTGTCTGAGCTCAAGGCTTTATTTAAGAAAAGACTTGCTTTAGTTTGCTGAGCCTTAGTGGTGTTCAGGTCTCAAACAGAAGTCTCTGTCTTTCCTTCAGTGATTTCTTTATTTTTCTAGCGGCTGTGCCGTTGATATTGTATTTGAGATTTCAGACCCATCTTGTGTGTATTGACTTTCTTGCTGTACCATTTAGTGATAAACACCGGGAAAAGCCGATCTGGCTTTGGTGATGGGTGAGCTCATCAGGGAAAAATAGCTGAAACTGTTGGGTTGGGGCTTCATTTAGTTGCTTATATTTCAATACCACACCTGGGGTGCTACCAATGTACGTCTTCTAACATAACTCATTCGACTTGACGTCCCTTTTCTGCTGGCTGTGCAGTGGCCATAGAGCAGGCCGCCATTTCCCTTGTGTTTAAAGAATATTAAATAAACACTGCGGGACATTGAACTTTGGATGCTGTGACAAACTAATCCTTGTTTTCTTTGCAATCACCTAGGTTGGCTGAACTATCCGCTAGAGAAGATAAGGTTCTGGAGGTGTTTGGAGAACATTATTCAAGGAGTTACTGGGGAGAAGCCCAGAGCGGATGACATGAAATGGGCTCAGAAAGTCAAATAACTGTTGCCAGCCTTCTGCAATCCTTCAATTGTTGCCAATGTTGTTTTTTTTACAAAAAAAAAAAAATCAAGCCATCAGCCAAATTCAAGACCTGCAAAGAAATAACAGACTCTAAAGCACAACTAAGAAGTGCTAACACAGACTGTAATGAAAGAACTAATTCTTTAAACAATACTTGAAATGAAGATGATTACTCTTACTGAGCACCTTTTCGTTTAGCCATGTCTGCTTACATCGTAGGAAATACTTCATCACTGTATCTCATCAGGCACCTGGCAGGACAGTCACTCCATTGGTACGTGGTGGCGTGGTAAACATGCGTTGTATCAACATTATCTAACACTTCAACAAGAGCTTGTTGCCTAAACCCATAGGGGAGTGGTGACAGCAGTTGGTCACTTCATGTTTGAGTCCAAATACACCGCATGAAAACAGCGTGTCGGAGTAATGGAAGCCTACAGAATCATCACTGTTCAATGCACTTAGTGATTGATAAACTCACGGTTTCATCTTCGCTATCATGTTAAATCAAATTGATGTAATGTGGAACAGACCTCGAGAATCCCGCTCCACCAGTGGGCCATGAATCCTCAAGTGTCGTCAGTTTCCCTTGAAATAAAACCATTCTACTCTTACATGGAATTAACAAAGCATTTCTGCATAAGCCTTCAACCTGACGAGCCTCCGGGGAGACGGAGAGCACGCAATACAACGCACGCTCGTGTTTGTCACGTGGAGAGCTCACTGATGAGTCTTCTGTTGAGTGTTCTGTACCCTGACAATGATGTTTAAAATAGTTGTAGCATTGGGCACATTGCAAATAGCTGTATTCAAGAGCTCAAGGTATCAAACTTGTCATATTAGAAGGGAAAGGTCAATGACTGGTGTTTTGTTCTTCTTTTTGTTTTTAAGGTGCTTGCTTGTTTCTGTAAATAATATAAAGCCTTAATCTCTTCTGGTGTAATGGAATAATATTTTAATGTGATGTTTGAATGTATATAATATATTTATAACAAAGCAGTTGGATACTACCAGTCGTGTTTGTGAAGTCTCGTTGCTGTTCTTCATTCACACGCTGTCAGCACTTAGTCCAAGGACCCGGATCCCTCGCTGCAGAGTGCTTGGTGCTGTTCCCACCACCCGAAGCATCCGGAGCCTGTTTAGTCTTGTTTAGATTGAAGTAATCAATGGCTTTTCAGCTTTGCAGGAGCTTGGCTGTGTTATACCAGACATACACACCTTTCAGGAAGTGCAACTCATTCTGCTTTGGAGGCTAAGGAGTAATCCTGCTGGGCTGCCAGGGCACCTTCCCCAAGATCATCCCTAAGAACATCCAAAAGGCATTTGGTTTAATTACCTCCTAAATGAAATCTTACTGGGGGTTGGGTCTAAGACTGCTCTCCCTTCCCTAGTTGTAAATTGTGTTGAACTCAAACTGTCTTTTCCTGAAGTGTATGGTAAGGGGGGTTTGAATCATAGGTTTAGACTGACCTTGCTCTCAACTTCTTCAGAAAGGATGGACCACAGCTTCTTCAAGAGTTGGGCTTTCCCCTGTGGAAATGGCTGAATGCAGACCTGTCCCAGGGGGTTCTACAGAGTAAAATTGCAGTGGGTACCTTGGTTACAAAATACTAAATATGTTTAAATGATTCACACTCTTGGAGAACTTTCTACCATCACACAAAACTCTTGTCTGCTCCAGTTGCCACAGTCAGCGTTGGGTCTCCGTGTACCTTTGACAGTAAAGACTACTTCTGTAGGGGGGTCAAGATGCTTTTGGTTGGATGGGAGGAAGAGGGAGGAAGACTCCTCCAGTGCGGTTACTGTGGGAGACAGGTGTGTGATTTCACACTATCTTTGGTGAAAAAAAACAGGTTTTCGCCTTTTTCCCCCACCCGTGCCATCAAATGTTACTCTGAATCAGTGAAGTTAGATCCACTAATATTTGCTGTTTGTGGCTGAAACTTACTTTAAATTTCTTTGGTATAACAGGTGTTGAAGTGAATGCGTGCTGGATGCTGGTGCGGTGGGGATGCAAACCCCCGTGTGCCCAGAGCAAAGGATGCTTCTCCTCCCCGTTCCTGCGCTGGTGTCCTGCGCTGCTGGGAGTGCGGGAGAGCTTAGGGAAGGCCGCCTGTCGCTGTGAGTACAGAGCACTGCAGCAGTTGGTGCTGCCAGCTTGACAAAAGTTTAAATTCACACTTGCTTCTACCTTGAGACTCCAATAATCCACATTCTAACAGATCTGTAGGCCTTGCGTGTCCGTCCCTCCTGCCCTCATCCTTTTCTTCCCCATCCCCTCACCTGTGACCCCAGTTTGAGTCAAGCGAACCAGTGTAGAAGCCCAGTACAGAACTGGGTGGCTGCTCAGGGCTCCTGTAGAACAGCCTGAAGCGCTGACTCCTGAGAGCTCATCTCCTCCCGCAGATTTAAATGCCGAGTGAACAGCAGCAGCGCAGTGTACGCAGCGAATGGATGTGAAGCACAGAAGGTATTAGAATTTGTACTGGAAGGGTGCCGCTAAAGGCAATTGCTGGTGCCCAGACCTCTCTCAGCCAATTGATCTATAGTCTTACTGGAAACAAATCTGAGCTGCTCGTACTGGTGGTCCCTAGGGCTATTTATCTGTTAATCTTGCTTAATTATGAGAAACTGGGACAGCAGTTGGTCTCTGGGTGCTGTTTGCCATGGTGATGCTGTGCTGGGCTCAGGATGACCCGAGGTGGTGACGGGGCTGGCACTGCCCCACGTTCCTGTCACGGCCTGTGAGCAGGTTCTGGGTTTGTAATCCTGGGTCTTTCCCTCTCTGCTGAGTTGAGATGTGTGTTAGAGCTTCCTGCTCCCTGGAGGAGGGTTAATGAGTCCCTGTATGAGTTGTCGTCTTCTTGGGTTCTCAGTTGGATCCTGGAAACGGTTTCACTCATTTAAAGTAGTGGATGCTTCTGTAAAATCAATACAGTAATTCTGGAGCAAAAGGCTATGTGGACCCTTCTTAACAGATGCAAATCTGGCTTAAGATAAATTTGTCCTAAGTTGATTATGAACAGATTAGAGCTAAAGCAGAATAAGGCACTCCTTTTAAACTCCACAGAGGTGGCTTGCGTTTCAGTCTGACTAAAGGCTTTTAAAAGTTATTTCAGTCCGTCACTCCCATGGAAGGATGTGGTCGGTCTTCTGCCCTCCCGGACCTTCAGGAGAAGGGCTTTGAGGCCTTCAGCGTCCCCCACGTCTGTGGTTGTCCTCCGACGAGCTGGCTGCTCCTGCGAGGGCCTAGCAGGAGCAGATGTATTTCTTCACACGTATCTGTGGTGTTACAGAGACCCACAAGCAGGGCTGTTTGGGGACTCGTCTGCAAAGGGAAGCATTGCACTGTGCCTTAAAATCCCGGTTGGCCTTTTCTTAAGGCTGATGGGTTTGGTGTGTGCTCGGAAGGTCCCATGGGCGCATGTCAAACTGCTCGGCTTTCTCACGTCTCTCAGTTTCTTCAGTTTTGCTTCATTTTGCTGCTGGATCCTGTTATCTGTGTTCTCCCCACTCGTGTGCAGCCTTGACCTGTCCGCCGCCGCTGTGCAGCGCAGACAGGGAGAAACCCTGCTCAGAGCCGGCCGCATGGCACAAGGAGACAGGGCACAGCCTCCAGCCCCCGGCGCGGTGGCAGCAATGTGTCTTTCTGCCATGGTTTTATTCTGCACTATTCAAAAAAGAAAACCCTCAGGAGCTGCTCTGGCCCACAGCTGTTTGCTGGCCCTGCTGCCTTGTGCATCAGCGGGCTTGCCTGGCTGAAATAAGGCCAAAGGAGGAGGTTTTGGCTCAGGTGCTCAGCACGGCGCTGGGTCCCGCTCCTGGCAGGTCTGCTGGTGCCACCTACCTGCCCCACCGGCCTCTGCAGCTGCTGCTCCCAGCCCGGCCCAAGCACGGTGCTGGGGTGAGCAAAATAAAACACAACCAGCAAGACCGACGTTGTTTTAAAGTGGTTTCAAAGAATAATCGGTAGAACTGGTACGTTGGCTTTGTTTGCTGCCGAAAGCTGGGTAAGTTAAAGTTGACTTAACTGAGTAAATGGCTTCAATAATAGGTCTCCGAAACACTTTGTTTCTGCAAATTTTCATGTGACATTTGGGGCACAGTTTTTGGAATACATATTGCAAGACAAAGCAGAATTCACTTCCCTTTGCATGTTTTTTTAATTACTGCATTAACTGGAGAGGGGTAAATGACGATGGGCTGCTGATTAAAACATGGCATTGTGGATTTTCCTTGTGTTTTTTACGTCTCTTCTAGATTCATATCAGCCAGCTTAGGCCTGAAAATATTTTTATGGCCATATATTGGACAGCAGCAACCTCCTGAAACACAGTAAGGAACATGTGGATGTGCTTCACGTCCTCTGCTCTGCAGAGAGGCTGTCCCAGACCGTCTGTCTGTCCGTGTGCTGCGGTGCTCGGGTCTGGGCTCTAATCCCACCCTGCGGAAGCCCCTTACCCTGGTCTGTGTGCTCCTGCACACCAGTGTCTGTGCTGCTGGAGCTGGGCTTCCTGTGCTGGCTCACAAGCAAAAGGCCCAAAATTCAATTAATGCTGCTCAGCACAGTATCCTGGGGCTTCCCTTGGCTCACGCATCTCGGGAAGAGGTTTGGGATGCAAACGCATTAACAGAGTCAGGTTGTTACAAATTGACTACGGATACTTGTAAAGCGGGAGAGCTGATGCTGCTCGAGCTCTGGCAGTAATGAACATAGTTCGCTACTTATTCATATTAATTGCTTTTGAGGTTGATGGCCTGTTAAATGCTGTTGTTCCAGAGCTCCCCGGAGAGCTCGCTGGGGCTGCCTTCCCCAGCGGGGCGGGGGGCTCGTCCGCTCCCCGCAGCCCCCGCCTCCTGCCCTCCCGGGGAGCCCGCCCGCGCAGCGGAGCTCCGGAAGCGCCCTTCGCGCACCACAGAGCTCTCCCTGCCGCCGCCGCCGCGCCCCGGCCTCCGCTTTAGCGCGCCCGCCCGCCCCCTCGGAGCCGCACTTCCCGCGTTGCGTTGACGTGGTGGGCGGGGCGGGGCCCGGCCCGGCGGCAGCGGCGCAAGATGGCGGCCACCACGGGTGCGGGTGAGCGGCGCGGGGCCGGGCGGGGGCCGGCCGGGCCGCCTCTCGCCGCGGGGCTGCGCGACCCCGCGGGGGCGGCTGGGGGCCCGGCCGGGGGTGTCGGGGCTGGAGGGGCAGCGGCGGGCGCTAGGCCGGGAGGCTCCCGCCGGAGGGGCGAGGGCGGCGGCGGGGGAGGGGGCGGCGGCGGGGCCGGCCCGAGGGGCGCGGCGCGGAGGGGAACCGGCTGTCGGCCGGGCGAGTGGCGGGAGTGGCGGGGCCGGGACACGCTGCTGCGCCGCGGCTGCCGGGCGGGCCCGCCGGCACCTTCCCGGGGGCTGCCGAGGCCTCGTGGTGTGAGCGGCCCCGGCGGGGCGAGTGCGGCCCGGGCCGGGCGGGGAGCGGAGCCAGGCCGGGCCCTGCGGGAGGGCTGTGCGGGCCGGCTCCCCGCGGGAGGGCCGCCCGGTCCAGTCCTGTCCGGCTCCCCGCGGGAGGTCTGTCCTCTCCGGCTCCCCGCGGGCCCGCACCGGGGAGCGGCACCGGCCGGGGCGACGCGCTGGACCCCCCGGCCTGGAACCCGCGGCCCCCGCGCGGTGCTGGGGTGCGGAGCCGGGACCCCGCGGCCCCGGCAGCGGCCGAGCCTCCCGGTGCTGGGCCTGGCGGAGCCGCCGTGCGGGCGCTTTTCTGTCCCTCCTGCCCCTCCTGGGAGCTGCGGTGGCCAGAGTGACCCTGGGGTGTCAGTGGTCACTGGGCAGGGACTGGGGTTACGTGGGTGAAATGAGCTGCTGTAAAAATCTTTGTCACTAATAATATCTTCCTGTTACATCAGAAGGATGTGACTTCCTTGTCAGTACGTGTCTGCTGCAAGAAGTCAGTATATTTTTTGTTCACCTTTATTAGAATTGCTTCTCGCCTGCTTCGAGTAGTTAAACAAACCCTGTATTTACATTTATCATCGCACATTAAACAAAAATGCTGCAACTAGATTTTTGAATGTGATTTTTCCCACTGACATCCTCTGGTGAACTTGGACAGATCAAATAAATGAGTTTCGCTTCTGTTTAGCCGGTTTCATTTTCCTGTTTTGATAAGTCCATATAGGGTTTCAAATGTGCCACTGTAATGCTTATTTTCAAATTGCTTCCTTTGAAGTTGAAATCTGAGTTCACCAGAAGAGTTCACTGCTCTTGAAGATACAAGAATGCTTTGGAATCTTCTTGTTCACAGATGCTCTATTGATAGCCTCTTTCAACTTTTAAGAATAGCCATCACAATGCAGATAATTAATGGTATCAAGTTTACAAAACCACTTTTAAAATGCAATAGATACTGTCCTGAGAATTATGACTTACAGATCTTCATTTGAATGTATATGGTTGTGAGGTGCTGGAATGCTTGATTAAAATACACAAAAAATGGTAGTGGAGCCTTCTTGCTCCTCTTATGTCACATTATTCTGGCTGCCATACTCTCCTCATAATCCTTTCAAGCTACTGACTTTTCATTTTGTAATTTGCTGGAAGAACAAGGCAAATATTTTCTTCTAAAGCCACTGCAGCTTTGTGAATTCATTGTCTGGGTGGTCACGGAGGGGTGTGTGTCCAAAGGGACTTGGGCTGTGGTGACCCAAAGCCGGTCCTGCTGCACTGCTTGCCTTTTGCAGCGGGCAGTCTCTGTGGTAAGCTGTCAACCATCATCTGCCAGCCACATTGTGTCTTTTGGGTTGCTTCCTGTGTTTCCGAAAGCTGTCTGGTGGCATCAGTATTGGAAACGTGAAGCGATCTGCAACCAGGTGGATGTGAGTAGCGGCCTCGGTGTCTCGTGTCTGCAGCGTGGGCATCTGACAGGCGCTGCCCTCCGGCTGCTCCTCACATCCCCTGTGTTTAACTGCTGCTGGGAGAGAAGAAGAAAAATCAGTGTGTGGCTTACACTTTTAACAGTGAACCCTAAATTCGGTGCGGGAGAACCTTTAGCTGTAAAGGTTCTGCGTTTTCTTGTCGCGTCAGTGAAGGATGAGATTGTCCTCTTCTAAGAAAGAGAACACCCCGGTGTGCAGGTCCTGGTGGCAGTGGTGGCACTGCAATGCAGCTTGTGTGGTTCCTTCTTGACTCTGCTGAAGGCATTGCCTGGCACACACAGCCTGGAAATGACACCGTGTTCACCACTGCTGATCGATTCACTGTGAGGCTTTGGGCAGCATCTTTACTCATATGTAAAACACATTTTGCTGATACTTGTTTCATGGAATCTTATTGTACTCATATTCGTTTATAAAACACTTGAATGTGTTTGATATCCTGAGTTTATAGTGGTTCAGCAAAGGAGCTTAATCAGAGTTTGAGGGTGAAAGATGCTCAGTCTTTCTTTAAAACGAGCTACTGAGTCAGAGGAAGAAATGGTGGCAAATGTCCCTGTCGGTTAAAAAAGTCATAAGGCTGGTCCTGGGCATTAGACAGGTGAGCCTTGTGTTTCTACAAACACCCAAACTGTGTGTGTGTCCATCCTGCAGGCTGAGGTGTGTGCAGGACCAGAGCTGATCCAGCCGAGACGTCCCGGGTACCTCAGGGGCTCACGTACTCTCCGGCCCCCCAGGGAAACTGGGCTACGTGGAGTCTGTGTTCCAGCTGGACTGCAGGAGCTTGCTCCGCCTCACTGGCCTGCAGACTCCAGTATTACAGTGGGGCAGAACCTGACCACATTGGCCTGCGGAATCCTGTTGTTCTAATGTTCATCCTGGGAAAGGTTTAACATCCTCGTTTAACCCGCTTTTCTCTCTTGAGTCCATTTAGAGGGTCTGTTGCAGGGCTGTGGGAGATGCTGCATTTACCAACAGCCTGGAGGAACCGAGTAGCAAAATGATTTGCCCAGATTTAAGTTATTCAAAGCGAAGAACTCCAGGACAATTCATTAGGTGAACCGGCATGATAGCATGGATGTATGCAGTTTGATATTGCTGACAGAGAGAGGAGCTCAGATTGGTTTTAGTACAGTATATTGAAAGTATGTACTTGTAATTGTTGGGGGACCCCTAACATCACTGTAAACTCAAACTTAGGCTTGTGAGAAGCAAATGAGACGTTACAATGCAGAAGAAACTGCGTGTTGAAGGATGTGGAAGGTGCACCCTGCCTCTGCAAATGGCCTGTGATGTCTCCTTTGGAGCGCACTGCACACGAGAGTCGATGTTATCTCAGAATAAATACTGCCAGCCACCGAGTACTGAGTCCGTAAGTCAAATACTCCAGGGTAGGGACAAAGTAATTGAAGAGAAACTGGAAGATAAGTTATGCCTTCTTAGATAAGATGGAATAGGGAGTGCATGAAAGAGCAGGTGCTAAAGGAGCTGATTGCAGAGCTGCTTTGTTTATTGTAATGCAAGGGTGCAGTAGCTTAAATATAAAGGTAAATAGTTCAAAACTTAGAAAATGATACTCGGTTGAATCTTTTGATGTATAATGATATAATTACGTAAGATATTTGAAAAATGCTATTCTGGGTGAGAACTTAAAATGATTCATTAGGGTATTAAATAAGTAAGTAGGTAAGGATCATAGAAGATGATTACTGACAAATTTTGTGAAGTGCGGGAAGGTTGGGATTTCCAGATTGTAAGGGTGTTGTTAACTGTTGCAATTCAAGATTCTGTGATGGGTTTTTCCCTGGGGGGATTTAGTGTAAAGGTTGGAAAAGAGGTAGTGGGGGCTGAATATCAAATACACAAAAACAACCAACAGAAGGGGCTTTAATATATGAAGCAACAACGGTGTTTAAAGCTATTGGATTTCGGTTCACTTGAGTCAGTGTAAATCAGGAGCTACTACAGGAAGCAGAATTAAAATTGACCTGAAAGGCCAGTTTGATAAGTTGCCTGTTATCGATGAAGATGTCAAAAAACTCAACAAAATGATGATTCCTCTTTTTAGAGCCCCTGATGAACGAAGTGCATTCTCTGCATGCTTTCCTGAGGTGACCTGTACGGTGTATTTATGCTTTAGTCCTGAAAAGAAATGCTTGTACTTGGATTTCACTTTACAAAGAAAGAAAAACAGGATTCTTGAAGTTTTTGTGAGAGGTGGATATTTTGTTCCGACACTGATGAAAAAGATTCCAGAAGAGGATCTGCTCTCAGAGGCACATTGGTTTCACTGTGCTCGTTTCAGCTTGGCGAGGTTTCTGTATTTGTGATTGCTCCCACTGCGCAACTGGGGAAAGGTGTTGGCTTTAACTCGTTAAAAGCATACAATGTACTTCATGTGAATGTAGATTCAAGATGAGAACAGTCCTGGACTGGTAAGATCACTTTTACAACTGTTGTAAGCCCCATTCAGGGATGTATCTGTGTGTCTTGAGTGAGATACACCAAGGATGGATCTCACCCCACAGTGCTTGAGATCTTTGAAAGTCCAAGTTAGCTTAGAACTGTTTTCCAGGAACAATTCTTAGTGAGCAGACCCTGCCCAGCGCCGTTTGTCCTCATTTCAACGTGGTGGCTGGGAGCTGGGGGGGCTGGTTGTGAGGGGCCATGGGAGCAACCGCCCGGGGTGGCATTTGTGACAAGGAAAATGGAAGGGCCTGGTCCTGTTTGAAGGCAGAAGAGCACGTCACCCAAAGCCTACCAGCTTCTAACTGTGGCTTTAAACTCTGTAACACATCCTGACTTTCTGGAAAACTCGGTCTGTGGTTTAGTTTTGTTCTCTAGTTTGCCACAAGAATATTTGGTGAACTTTTTTGTAACTGGTGAACTGGTGTCCAGGGCTGAGGCTTCACAAGGCGCGTTTACTACAAGGGGAATTTTTAGGAAGTCCGTACAAACCTGTGTCATTGGGGATTTTACCTTGTCAGTAGAGTTATAATTTAGCTTTCATAGCTTTGCTGTTGTGATTAACAGTAAATATCTCCTTTTGCTCTGAAATGTTTTATCAGTTCCATTTCTGGGAGTATTTCTGTGCAGTCAGGCAAGCTGCAAGTGAAGTAATTATCTAGATACTGTATTTTTGTATCAAATGAAGCTACTATTTGAGAGTCTTCTTGAACCATAGTGAAGGCTACATTAAAATGCATAACTGAAAGTACTTTCGACAACCTGATTGCTTTTTAATTGCCTCTTACTTTATTTAGGTTTACTTCTGTTCAATGAAAGACTTTTAGAAAAACAGGTTAGTTTGGTTGCTGCCTTGAAGGTGTCCATTGCTACACTGAAAAGATGATGCAAGGTATTTATTGGGCAGTGGGAGGACGGCACGTGGCGTGGTCACGGTTGTGTCAGCCGGCGCTGGACATGTCCTGACCCCGAACGTGCCCTGGTTTAGCCGTGGGAGTTATTGGGCAGATGCTGTGGGTGCCTGGAGCAGATGGGATCACTTTCTAGGAATCCTGGTGGGCAGCAGGCATGGCGATGGTGATATGTTTGCGTACGACCACGAGCGATGAAGCCGGTGTGGTTGCTGAGGTCGGGGTCCCAGCAGGATGTGGTAGCCGACCATGAGTGCTCCAGGCCATGGCAGGTGAGGAGGAGACGGACTTGGCTTAATGACTTCATGCATCTTTCCAGGCTGAGCAGAAGAGTGAATCTGGTCTTTTACTCTGCCCTGCTTAAGGGTAGGTTATTTAGGAATTATTTGAAGCATTTTTGATCATTTGGCCATAGTCTTTTATGTGTGTGTGCGTGTGTTTTTCTTCCTGTTGAATCTCCTGAGAACGTGTTGGGGAGGGAGCTGAATTACCACCTTTAATGTGACTCTGAACTTGTGTAGCGACTGAGGTGCTGCTCTTCCTTGTTATACCCCTGCGCTTTAGGACAGGGCTAAAACGTTTTCATCTCCCATAATCATGTTCTGTGAAGTGCAGAAAAACTCAAATACATGTGCTTCACTTCTCACACCTCCCTTTACCACTGGTGCTGCTGTAGTGCTCACAAGTGAGCAGTTGCTGTGGAATTAATAGTCATTTATGTTAACTTGTTCTGTGAGATAGGAGCCAGCGCACAAGCCAGCTATCTGTAGACCTCAGACTTGTCAGGGAACTGTAAAATCCTGTGTGACTCTTTTATGGCTCTGATTCATGCTGAATCAGAGCAGCTGTATGTGGGGAGAGCTCAGGAATACAGTTGCCTTCTCTTGCCGTGAGGTTGTAAAGCCAAGCCTAGCTCTGCTTAGCAAATGTCAGCATTAAGGCCGCCTTTCAGCCTTGGTTGTGGCCTCCTCAGATATATGCATGATGATGTAATTTTTAATTACATGATCACTTGATGATCCTCAGCCAGGATTCCAGCCCCGCTCGGTGAACGGGGGGTGTGATGCTCAGGGGAAGGGCAGGTGGGCAATGCTGCTGGTGTCCTTCTGTGTCTGCTGACCACAAAGCTGATTCCTCCCAGCTTGTTTAGAATCATTGAATCATTTTGGTTGGGAAAGACCTTTAGGATCACCAAGTCCAGACATTAACCTAATGCTGCCAAGTCCACCTCTTTGTTTTGGTCTAAGTGAATATCAGTTTGCACCAGTGATGAATATGAAGTAGTACTATCAAGTACTGAAGTACAGAGGCTGAGATGATGCTTGTTAAGCACGGTGACCGTGTGGTCCAGAAGGCAGAGTGTTTTTCAGCAGCACGACACATCCGAGTCAAGTCTTCTGCTGGCTTCAGCTTATTGTTTCTGCGAGCGGGTTTCTAATAACAGTCACGGACGGTTTCCTTTGCGGCATCACCTGCGTTGTCAAAGAGCTGCTGTGTCAGACCGAAGGGTGGAGTTCACTCCCCAGAAGACCTTTTCTTTGTCTCTTGTTTGTCCTCCTCCCCGGGCTGTTCTTCCCCCGGGTGCCGGCAGGCAGGGCTGAAGCCCAGACAGCAACCTCAGACATGGCGCAACGTGAGTCCTTCCCCATCACCAGCTCCCTGTGATCCACTGCAGCACAAACCCTGAAATAGGTTGTGTGAGTGTAAGTAAAGGTGGTACCTTGGCCTTCAACTCATACTCATCACATCCCCCAGCTCTCCTGTCCCCTGCCTTGGAGCTGGGCTGCTCTGTTCTCTGCCACCCCTGTTTAGAGCATGGAGAGCATTGGGAACAGAATGAAAAATGGGGTGGCTGATCTGTCATAATTCAGGTATGAATGGCATTCATGAACCTTTGTATGCCCGAGGTACATAAGATACATACTTTATGCTTTTAAGACTTACTGGGAGTGGAAACACTGGGTGTTTTGTGCGGGGGAGTGGCGGTGGTCACCAGGAGGTCCTGCTGCCACCGGAGTCTGGGGCTCGGTTAATCTTATGGCCGTGGCTTCACCAGCCCCAACTGACTCATTTCCTTTCACAGCCAAAGATCTGTATTACTCAGCAGCTGTGGTAGCAGCTCGGCCTCGCTGGGGGTTGAAGGTGCAGATTTGGCCTGGGCTTGCGTTTGAGTCGCGCTCGGCAGCCCCCGCCGTGTGCTTTGGTATCCGCTCTGCGGGTCTGGCGTCTTCTGTGCCCGCTTTTCCCATTCCAGCTTTCTCCTCCTACTGTTGCTACAGGTGTGTTACTGAATCGTATTTCCCCAGCACATTCTTGATGATGTTAGACATGTATCAAACTAGCCAACCAACTAATTCCTTTAGTAAGTTGCTTTTTTGGTTTCTTCTATGCCTGTTTTGCAGTTGTCTGCACCATGTGCTGCTGGGGAAGCTCCGCTCCGGTGCCTGCAGCACCGGTTCCCCCTCCTTTTTCTCTGACCTTGGTGTCTGCAGTTGTTTCTCTCTCGTATTCTCACTCCTCTCTTCAGCTGCAGTTGCGTGAGTGTTTTCCCCCTCCTTAGCCACCTTATCTGGAGGCACAGACCCCGTCTGCGGGGCTCGGCCGTGGCCAGCGGCAGCTCTGTCGTGGCCAGCGGTGGCTCTGTCGTGGCCAGCGGTGGCTCTGTCGTGGCCAGCGGTGGCTCTGTCGTGGCCAGCGGCGGCTCTGTCGTGGCCAGCGGTGGCTCTGTCGTGAAGCTGGTGGCACTGGCTCTGTTGGACACGGGGGAAACCTCCAGCAGCTCCTCACAGAAGCCACCGCTGTAGCCTCCTGCTACCAAAACCTTGCCATGCGAACCCAATACGAAAGTGGCTTAGAGTGCAAGTGTGTTTTATGGTGCCTGAGCTGCAGATACCTTGAGGAAGAATAAATCAAGTCCCTTGTGGCTTGGCTTCAGGATCCTCCTTTGCCGCTGGCTTAGTGTGCGACCTTGGGTATGCCATTGTTTTCCATTGATGTAATGAGGATAAGACATTTTCCTGGTTTGCTGTGCATTTTGAGGATGAACGTACCAGCCATTCGGAAGTGCTGAAATTCCGCGGTGGCAGAGGTCAGAAGTACAAAGGATGCTATTGCTGCTGCCAGAGCCCACTTCAATTAACTTCAGATTAACCTGCTAACGTTATGAAAGGGTTTTATTTGCTTTGAGAGGTATTTTTAAAAGCTCTGAGTGAGCTGAATGATGTCAAGCCTTTCATGGTGTCATTTTGTAGAATCTTCTACATTTTTATACTGTATCATATAGACAGGTGCTAATTAAAGCCCCACAATAGTGTGTGTATCTGTGAACGGACAGAGATTGCCTTCCATTGTGTTGCCTGCGCTAATATCAGCCTGTCAGCCTTCCAGCCTCTTGAATTGTGGATACCTTGACGTTGCTTGTAAAATCCAAGCTAAATATGGGGTTATCTTTCTGTAGTGTTGAAATATTGTCATTCAAAAAATAGTGATATTTTTAGGTTTTTACCACCAATGTTTTCTATAGAATGACCACAAGTATCGGTGGAGTTACTCTGGCTTTATTTCTTTACTAGATTTCTCAACTCAAAATATTTTTGGAATTGTTTTCAGGAGTAAAAGTTCCTCGTAATTTTCGTCTGTTGGAAGAGCTGGAAGAAGGTCAGAAAGGCGTGGGTGATGGGACAGTTAGCTGGGGCCTTGAAGATGATGAAGATATGACACTTACAAGATGGACAGGAATGATTATTGGGCCTCCAAGAGTAAGTATCCATTAAATAGTTAACAGTACTGTTACTTGTTTTTCTTCCCCCTTTTCTTGCCTTAATCTGACCACCGAAGTAGAAAACAAACAAAACACCAAGGAGTGAAAAAACACTTCAGCAGGTGATTTATATTGAAGCTTCAAGGTCAATGCAATAATGGCCTTCATGTATCTATATGTCTTTTTGATTATAGTTTGGAATATTTTAGAGCCTTTCTCTGGTTAGTTCTGTTACATGTCTGCTTTATATTTACAGATTCATTAAGACGTAACTTTAGAGATTCCAGGGTTCTAGCATCCTGTGCTCTTGAATACAGCAAAGTTTAAAATCCTTTGGCCAGTGAGATTACTGGTGGAGCTGATGCAGGTGGAACGTGGATGTTGTGTTCAGTACTGCTGGGCTTTCTCCCGTTTCTTGTTGAGCTTATGGGCTGGTTTCTCTTGCAGCAGTACTGACGTGCTCTTGTAGAGTTTCAGCTAACTCAGGATAATGAATTCAACTTCTTCTCCAAACATTCTCGCCCTGAGCAGTTTCTTATAATGCTACTGGTTGTTGTGGTGGTATCGTTGCATTCTCTTCTCCCCCAAAACCCCACTGAACTGTGGGTCTCTGCTTTTGTAGCGAACTTGAGGACTTGTGCGTTGTCTGTGTGCATTTATTCTAAAACCACCACTTGTCTGTTCTCTCCGGTTTCTCCCTGTATCTCTGCTGTTTCCGTAACATCCTTACCATGGATTCTCCTTCCCTTCTGTATCTGACCTCAGCATTTTCCATAATTCAGGTGTTCTCAACCTATTACATGGAAACCATTACAGAGCTATGTGTCTCTACTGTATCAGTTGCCTTTCCTGGCGTACAATGAGGTTGTACAAGAATTTATAACATTACACGTGCAGAGTTTTCTGTCTCATCCAGAAGCTTTGTTCACTTTTTGTCTGCCACTTTTAACATCTTGCCATTCATGATCATTTTGTCTGTTTATGACATCTCCAGGTCATTTTCTAGAACAGCACTTGATTTTAGAACATTAGGAGAGTGTTAATGAGCCTGCATTAAGACCGTGAAGCAAGCTCACTGGGTGCGTACGCTTTATGGAAAATTTGAGCACCCTTGAAATCTAATTTAGAAAATTAACCAGAAACTGAACTGTGCAGACAGGCGGGTGCGGACTCGTCAGCAGTGACAGAAACTTGCAGGTTGTGTCTAACCAAGGCTAGAGGACTGTCCAAATGATTCAGCTGTGCCGCTTTTGTCTTCCTAACACTTTGGCTTCTTTTGAGCTTATTGCTTGAAAGCAGCAGGCTTTGGGTCATTCTTGTTTGCTAAGTGACTGTCCTGCTTTTAGCACTGCTCATACTCGCTTATTACCATTTTTTTTCTTAGTAGGATGAGGGAATACTGGTAAATACTGGTAAATACTGGTAGAAAGCAGTTGTGCTTGTAGCAGGTGAAAGAATCGTATGCCCCGTGTGCGGTTAGCTGGGTGCTGCTGCGCGTCCCTGCTGCCGCACGTGGGCTCTGCTGCTCCTTCCCAGGCTTGCTGCGGGTGGTTCTGCAGCCCGTGAGTCATCCTGTTTGTACAAGCTATTCAGAAACGCTGGCCCAGTCACAACTTCAGCTTTATCTGCACAAGTTCTATATTGGCCGTAGACATACGCACAGTCAGAGCTTTCCATCCTCTGGTCGCCATGTGGTGCTGTTATTTGCAAAGACCCTAAACCGTGCGGGAAGCTCTGGGCTGTTCACCGCGCAGGGACGCGGTGGGGAGGCCTGGGCAGAGCTGACGGATTGCTTTGTTTCCCCAAAACTTGGTGACAGCGTTCCGTTTGTCACCGCCCTGGCTCCGCACTTGAACGGACAAGGAGCAGCTCCATCGGGAAGCCAGTTCTTATGGATTTGGTAGTGGTCTGCATCAAAATGCTCATGGATATTACAGGACATATTAAGATGTTCAAGGGGCGTAGCAGGCCCTTGGAAGGTACTGCACTGAGTTTTATATTGAGATGTTTTTGTGCATTGAGCAGCTTTTCTTGAGGTGCTGGTGGAGCGTCGTGCTTTGCTGCCGTGGGCCAGCAGGAGCTGCTGGCTGCTCCTGGGCTTCTCCGCGCACACGTTCCCCTGGATCTTTCCTCATGGCCACTGCCTTTTGAGTTTAACGTTCATTGCAATGTTGAGGGTGCAGGAAAACGGGTCAGAAGTCCTAACGTGTAACAGTGTTCCTGCAGTGGGGACAAAGTGGTGATGCTGTTTGAATCAGGATGTGCTCTGCAAGGCCCTGAACCTCGGGGGTTCCCCCCTCTGACAGCTGCCACGCTGGTTTATCCCCACCCAGTGTTCCTAGAACGCGGCTCTAGGACAGGCCGACTTTACACAGTTGCTCGAGCTAAAGCTGTGGCTTCAGTTTCAAGGTAGTGTGGTGTGTCTGATTAGTACAGTGATAAATCAAAGCTGCTTTGTGAAGATTGGTTGAAAAGCAGGAATCTGAGCTATATGATGATTTTAAAAATCAGTTTGGTTGGTGAATGGGAAGCAATGCCAGTTTCATTCTTTATAAGAAAATGTGATGCTTAAAAGACCAGTAGAATTTATTACCTTGAAGAGATAACATTTGATACTCTGAATATTATAAAATGTACCCAAACCAGAGGTAGGCAGTGTAGCATGTATCTTATCGTTAGCAGTTTACATGTCCCGAAAGCTCCCGTTGTTTTTACAGAACTGCCTGATGTGATTCTTCCTCCCTTTCTTTTCCCCTCAGACAATTTATGAAAACAGAATATACAGCCTTAAAATAGAATGTGGGCCTAAGTATCCAGAAGCACCTCCATTTGTACGATTTGTAACAAAAATTAATATGAATGGAGTAAATAGTTCTAATGGAGTGGTAAGTTTTTTGGTTTTATTCGTTTAAATGTGCGGTTTCAAATGAATGTTGTGATTGTGCTTTCAGCTTGCGTCACTGCTCATGGCTTTTGCTTTGAGGAGAAGGAAAGGGGGTAGAAGGGAGGTGTGTGAGCCAAGTGTGTTCTGAAATCAAAACGCAGAATTGACTTTTCCTGCCGTTTTGCAGCTCACAAGTGGTCGCGTTATGTGGGGATTTGTTACGCGTTAGGAAGCCGCTCGCTTGCTTTTGCTTCCTTTGGTGTCTGACACTCAGAGTGTGTCAGATCTGGGCCGGAGGGGGTGTGGGCAGTGCCTGTGTAACGTGGCCATTCTGACCCAGGTGCTCTTCTTGTCTGTTCTAGGTGGACCCCAGAGCCATATCAGTCCTAGCAAAATGGCAGAATTCTTATAGTATCAAAGTTGTTCTGCAAGAGCTTCGGCGTCTAATGATGTCTAAAGAAAATATGAAACTTCCTCAGCCACCCGAAGGACAATGTTACAGCAATTAAAACAAACCAACCAACAAACAAACATGCCCCCTTATTCAATTTAAGCTGTCTTCATTTTCCACAGTAGTAAATTTTCTAGATGCATCTTGTAGACCTCAAAATACTGGAAAGGAAGTTCCCATTCAAAGGAAGTTTTTCTTGAGATACTGTAAATGATACTAATTTTTTTTGTTTTTCATTTTAAATATAAGTTGTGCTATAACAAATAATCCTGTTGTGTAACCACTGTCCACGTAGCTGAACTGCTGGTATCAGGAAAAGTCTATTTAAGTTTATTACTGTCAAGACCAGTGTGGCACATCTGACTTAACTGTGAACGCATACGTCCCACAATCACCCGCTGGCCTGGCTTTGGGGTTTTGTTTGGTTTTGTTCTTCTGTCTTTTGCAATAGAGTCAAAGCTCAGGGCTATTTATTAGAGTGAACACAAAGGTTTTTGCTTCCAGTACGACGCTGGGCTTTACGGACTACTAATGGGGATGTGTGCTAACCTGGGTCATCCCTCCCTTTGTGCTATCTCTAGTAAAGGCTGAATGTGACTGTGCTCATTTTTGGGTTTTTTGTTATGTTTTTTAATGCCCTGCTAATGCGGGGCGAGCTTTCCTTCTTCCCTTCGGCCAAGGCGTAGATTGTACTTCTCTACCTGGTCCCCCTCACCGGTGACGTGGGGTTGGGTGAGGGATTCAGGGTTCTTTCAATCTCTTCCCCCTTCCCCTCTCTTTAGCGGGGGTGCTGCTTTCTTTTTGCCCCTCTTTGTGACTCCTCTCGCCCCTGCATGCCGGGGGCGAGCGTTGGGGCAATAACTTGACGTGTTCCTTCCTGCTTCTCATTTTGGTTTTGCAACAGGTTTAGTCTTCACCAGCCTGGGAAACAGGAGGATCTGTTGTGCTCACGCACCTGGATCTTCCCTGTCCCCCAGCACCGCTGCCACACCGCCAGGCTGCCCGCGGCCCGTGCCGTTAGATAGGCTTTGACGTGGGGAAAAGAGCAGTCATTTACCAGGATTGCCCAAACCTTCTGCTGCCAAACTTCAAACAGGGAAACTCCGCGCGTAGAGGTTCTGAACACACACTCCAGCTCTCCCGTAGTTGTACTTTGGTGCTTCGGATTGACCCAAGAATGTTAATCGATGAAATGTTGCACTTACGTTTGGCCCTTCTAAAGATGTGACGACTAGAGACAAATCAGTGCAGTAGATCTTGTTAGGATTCTGTGAGTCTTAGAAGAGAAACCTCTGCAGTGACGATTTTGGGGAGGTGGTGCATACAGCAGATTGAGGACCTTAATTGGCTTTGCATCCTGGCAAATCACTGCCTTTTCTGGTTTACCGTTCTGGACCACTAACTGCTCAAATGTGGATGCAAGCTCACATACAACCGACCTAGCGTGTCCTGGTTCTACCACAAATTCAGTGTTTGTGTAAAAAAATTTTAAAAAGAAAAAAAAGGAAAAATAAAGACATTTTAAAGCAGCAGCTATCAAGTCAATGAACAATTGATGTTTCCATTAACTCTTTTGAGGAAAATATTAGTTGTAAGGATTTAACATCCTCTGTAATTAAAGTTTAACATAACAGTATTCCATAAGCAGCCTTTTTATTGTATCAGACCATTGCCTGATTTTAATATAATAAAAAGTGTGCATTAATATTATAAGGCTTTAATTGTATTTATGTTTAGAATTTTGATCCCTTATGGAATTCTTGATTTGTTGGAAGTATCTTCCTACAGATCACGTTTAGCGAGCAGTGTGTGAACCGCTGGCGAAAGGCAATTGGCTTCATCCAGCTGCTGCTGCTGTGCCAAGGAGCACGGTTAGGTTCAGTTCAACCTCGGGCTCGCGTAGGCTGGGCAGCCGGTGACGTTACGCGGTGCTGAGGAGCTGCTGAAGTGCATCTCTGGATACGGGCGCGATCTGCAGGGGCCGTTGTTGCCGTGACCTTTGTGTGCTGTGGTCCTGAGGAGATGGAGTCCCTGCCCAGTTGCGTGTTCCGCTGTCCGTCAACTGCAAGGAGAACCTCACAACCTCACATTGTACCTGTTCTCCCTCAAACAGTGGAGCATAAAGAGCTGACCGTCTCTCCAAATCCAGATAGAAATGGGGCTCTGGAGTTTTGGCCCTGCCGAGTGGGAAGTGTCTCCGCTCCAGAGGATGCCGGCGGTCCCCGCTGTGCGTTCGGCGCGGTGGTGGTGACGCGAGGTTCTTCGGGGTTGGGAATGGCGAAGGGAATGACCTTTCCTCCTGAAACCTTGTGAAACTTGCTGCTGGCTTCTCGCCTGAAATACAACTCCGTCCTTTGGTAGCTCGGAGCATATCCATGAAGACAATGCGACTGGTACTTTGTCAGCATCGTGTGTGTGTCTTTATTTAAAGCAGCTTAGTATCTAAAGATGTCAAATGGGAACGGGAACAATGCTTGCTAACTGTGGTGTGCTGCTCGATGATCTCTGGTTTCAGAGCTGTTGTAAGAGTGCCCTTGCCCTGGTCGGGAGGACATGGTTGGTGCTTATTTGGGGCCTCCCGCTATCTTTATATTTGAAGTAATATTTTTGAAACTGATTTGCTTTGTGAGTTACGCAGGTCGGAGCACCCCAGGCTGCCGGGGCCGCGCTGCGCCGGAGGCTGCGCTGGCATGAACCACGGTCCACAGCATCTGCCGTACGAAATTGGGTGCTACGTCCAAAAAGAGGGTCCGGTGTAAATGTTCTCCCCCGAACACGTCGGTGCTCCCGCGCCCCGCTGCTCCGCCCGCAGCCAAACACAATGCAGTAAAACTCAGCTGTCATTGGACCTGCGGGTTGTAGTTTTGTCGGTGTATGCGACCTACAGCCTACGTAGTGGGGGAGACCGGTTGTCCCGCAGCCTGGTTGCTTGTTTTATGCTTCAGAAATGAGGTGGGGAAGTGAGACTGTGTCTTACCTGTATTTGTCCTGCCTCTGGTAGCGTAAAGGCAAAGTGTTCAGCTGATGCCTGCTGACCTCAGTCGATGTCCTGAACCAAAGATAAGAAGGGACAATAAATACAGTAAGTGTATTGGCCATGAAAGAAATGCTGTTCCTTGGAGCAGGAGCTGCTGCAGGAGACTGGTCTGAGCAGATGGCCCGGCGGCTTCCGCAGAGCTTGTAGGAGCCACCCAGTGCCAGAGGGACCTGACACCCAGTGACACCCCTCACCTCTCCAGTGACACCGCAGTGAGACCCCTCACCTCTCCAGGGACAGCCCTGTGAAACCCCAGTGACACCCCTCACCTCTCAGTGACACCCCAGTGAGACCCCTCACCTCTCAGTGACACCCCTGTGAAACCCCAGTGACACCCCTCACCTCTCAGTGACACCCCTGTGAAACCCCAGTGACACCCCTCACCTCTCCAGTGACACTGCAGTGAGACCCCTCACCTCTCCAGTGACACCCCAGTGACACCCCTCACCTCTCAGTGACACCCCAGCGAAACCCCTCACCTCTCCAGTGACACCCCAGTGACACCCCGGTGACACCCCTCACCTCTCCAGTGACACCCCGGTGACACCCCTCACCTCTCAGTGACACCCCGGTGACAGCCCTGTCCTGCCAGGCTCCCCGCCGTGCAGCTGCTGTGTGCTCGGCTCAGGGGGCCGGCAGAGGGAGCCAGCAGGCTTTGCAAGGCCGGCGTCTAAGGTGCAAATGCTGCTCGTTTCAAACCTCAAGTCCTCTTGCGGGAGCCACTTTTTCTATTTATCGTGAATCAATTTCAGTTTGAAAAGCCTGTTTATCATGGCTTTCTCGCTCTGCAGGCGTTAACTTGCTAGGGGGAAAACCAGCACTGCGGTGAGATCTTAATTGGTAATAAAGACTAATTGTTGTTTGCTTCTTGCTTTGTTGTATGTAGGGAGTATGTGCTTAAATACGCCTTCTCCGTGCTCTTACAGCTCCTTGCTCTGAATGCGTGATCTCGCAGAGCCGGGCAGGTGCCACGTGGAGGAACAGCGTGGAGTTAGGCCAGGTTTAACAAGGGAAACAAGCCCAGGAGAGGTGCGGTGGGCGCGCTCTCAGTCCTTTGCCAAACACCCATCTGTGCGGTGTCTTGCCAGAGCCGCAGGGGCTGTTTGTGGTTTACCCGTTTTCAGGAGCTGGCCCTTAGGTGTCTGAGGTCGGGGCTTTACCTACAGGACAGCGTTTCCTGCATCCAGAAACAGCACCGTGAATTCAATGCTTTTTTCAACCTGGCAACCGTCTCACATTGAAACAAGGGAGTTCCAGTTCTGCACATACCTGTAAATATGTGTCTGCTCCAAGTTCGCCCTACTTTAAGCTGAAAGAAAGTGAAGAGAATTTGATGGTGATATTCTCAATATCTCTTTTTTTTTACAGATTATTTTAGATTTAAGGCTCTTTTTCTGGTGGCTCAGGGTTTTCCTAAGTCAGTGGGAACCACCGTGTTGCATTAATCTCTGGCTGGGGAGCTTCCCACGAGCATCCTGACCTTGCTGTTCACATTCAGGTCCCTCAATATCCTCTCGTTTTATTTGGTCTTACTGTATAGCGCATTGCTGGAGAATGGGCTTAACTTCTAAGCTTGTGAAGAGCCCCAGCGAAGCCAGATTGAAGTTAGGCGCACGTTTAAGTGCTTTGTTGGACCAGAGCCAGCACGCTCAGCCTTTGCTAGGACAGAGACTTTTTCAGCCTTTATTGAGCATCTTCCTCCTAATCTTCCCTTCTTGGTGCTATGTCCCTGGTGCTTGTGCCTTTACACTGTCCCTGATGTCTCCCACATTTGTTGTAACAAAAATGCAAAGAGCAGAAGACCATGTTGAAGATAAGGAGATAGGCTAGGTGCTCATCATTTTATATCTTGTCACCTTTTCCTGCTTATGTCCTTTTAAATAAAGCCTGCAAAGGGTTTTCAGAAACGCGAGTCCTGTGCTGATCTCCCGCCAGGCTGTTGGTGGCTTTGCCCGAGCACGTCCGGACCCTGCGGTACCGGGTGGCAGGAGGGGAGACAAAATGCCAGGTGGGCTGTCGAAACGTCCCTTTGCCCTCTCCGGTGCTCAACATTTGATATTTTATTGTTGTCTTGGCAGCCAAACCTGAAGTTTCTTCTGGAAAAAAACCACCAAGCAGGAGTTTTGGAAAGGAAAGGGAAGCGAACTTTGGACCCGCCTGCATCAGAAACGATCAGTCCGTTTTCCCTCCTGTTTGCTCGTCTTATAGAGCCGCTCTAAAACCGCGTGTTCGTATTGGCCTGGTCACGGTCTCCAGGTTTAGAGGGAGCAGGAATTTTTGTTCGCCTGCTGTCTGGGGCAGATCTGTGCTGGTTTGTCGGCACTGGGTGCAGCAGCGCTGGGCAGGGTGAGGGATGTGCTGCTTCCCCCTCGGGGCCGGGAAGCGCGCAGTCACCTTCAGAGCATTCCTGGAAACGAGGAGTAATGCTCAATTACAGCTTTTTGCAACCACCGGGGCTTGGGTGCGTTGTGAGCGGGTTGGGGGTGTGCAGCGCTGTGTGTGTCACCCGGGAGCCGCTGAGAAACGGCCGCAGCACAACGGAGGTTTGCGGGAAGGTCTGTGCCAAACTCCTGTCCCTCCGGAGAGACCTCTTAAATCCCCGGGCTACCAGATTAGACGTTGTCCAAGGTTAGCGGCCAGATGTTTCTCAGCTGTTTGGCCTGCTTTCCAGCTGAGACCCAATGAGTGGCGATCCAACATGTGAGTATTAATATAAACATTTTAGAGGCCTCGCCTTGAGCGAGCCGTTCAAACCTTCCCACGACGCTGCGAGCGGCGCTGGTTTCCTCAGAGAGCATCGGTGCCTGGTGTACGGCGCTGGAGACCCCGCGCGGGTCAGAGCCGCTGCCACCTGCTCACGCAGCACTGGGGCCGCGGCCCCCCCCGTGTTTTAGTGGCGCCAGAGCAGTGTGGTCCCTGGAACTTGATTATTTGTGTTAGCAGATAATTTAGGCCAGAAGGCTGGGAGCGCTCCCTCCCTTCCCTGGTGTCGTCACGTTCCCAGCAGAACGCAGCGCCGTGTCCCGTCCCCTCCCCTCGCACGTACAACAGAACCACTTCCAACGTCCCTTCTTCCCAAGGGTCACCGTCTACCCATTTTAAGCTGGGTTTCGGCTTGTGCAGGCCTGCCGGAAGGGGGTATTTCATTAAATCCAGCATGTAAAGCCGTGTTTTTAATTATTAAAAAAACCACCAAACAACAAACCAGAATGAGTTTGTGCTGTGTGGCTCTGAACTACTCCCGATGCCACCCATGATCTTCGGTGTTCGAACATGGGTGATGAGAAATGACCCTTTTTGGTCTCCCAGTGGTGTGAACCCGTAATTTTCAATGCGTTTTAATGCTTCGGTTGCTCCAGCCCTGAGCCAAACGGCATTGACGCCAAAGCCGGGTCCCGCTGGAGGTGCGGGGTTTTCTTTGCAGAGGCGGATGCTGTTCTATGGATGACAATTCCAGCATCTGGGGGAAGGTGGTGGCTTCATCTGGCTTCACTGGGACAGTCAGCCCAGCCAACCAACCCAGAACCCCCAGCTTGTTTATACCTCTGCTTGGAAAACCCGAAAACACCACCATGGGAATTGTTTGCTGTGCTGGGCGCTGAACGGGAGCTCCTGAAATTGGGGCCATAATGTCATTTACTGACAGCCGAAAAAATCCAAACCGGAGAAGGCCGGGGCAGCCTTTGCTTCTCACTTGTCAAAATCCTCCCTGGCTCTTAATTAACGCCTGGTTAATTAACAGCTGGTGTTCCCCGCGGGAAGGCAGCGCTCCCATGGTCCTGCCTCTCCCTGCCAGGTTTTGGGTTATTTGCACAGCCTGTTGATCCCCAGGTCGGATCCATCCTTGCGCTGTTCCTACCCGGGTGTGTGATTACCTGTAATAACAATTACAAAGCTCTGGAAATCAGGCTTTTAAAATCAGCGTCTCCGAGTCAGGCTCTCATCCGCTCCCGAGCTCTGGTTAGATCAGTTGTTTCTGTGTGCGAGCAAGGAGATTTTGTAAGGCAGAAATGTGCTGTTCTGAGCTGTACTTTTTCGGGATTTGGGCTCTGGTAGGCCCTGTGTGTGGTTTTTGTTGTGCGATTCACAGTGACGGGGTGACAGTGGCTTTCTGGAGCTGTTTCACCCATCGTTTCTTGCTCAAGCCCAGAGCGTTGCCTTCCCGTCCCTGCGGCTCGGCGCCCCGGTTTGTTGAAAAGGAAAAGGAGAAGCAATGTTCCCTGTCTCCAGCACAGAAGCCATTCCTGCCGGCGGGAACTGTCGGCCCTGGATGGCTGTTTTCAGTCATTCCGTTTCCTTGTATTTCTTGCTCGCTTTTTACCGTCCCGATTTATTTTTAATGGCCCTGCCGCCCCTGTTTGTAATAATAAAGAGCGACCGTGTGGACACAATGAGGCTGCTTCAGGTCCAAGTGTTTTTAATAACCTTGCAGTGAGAAATAGACCCAAGCCGAAGTCTGGAGAACCCCACGAAGCCTCCGCTGCTGCGCTGAAACGCGATTGTGGAGTCGCCGCTGTGCAAACGGCCCGGGCAGCGATGGCGTCGCCGCCTTGGCTCCCGGCCAGGCTGTTTGTTCAAGACTCCCCTCTGTACCGCTCCCAACTCTGACTTGTAAGCAGTGTTCTTGTCTTCCAGACGTGCCCTGATTTAAAGCAAAGACAAGGGGGTAGGTAAAGGTATTTTTATTATGGTTATTTATCCGTGTCTCCGCATCCCTCTCAGCGTACGCCCCGTACACAAGAGCCGGGTGGTTCCCATCCGGGATGCTGCAGTGGTGCACGGCGAAGGGAAGAAGCGATGGTCAGCATTATGAGGCTTCATGTTGTTTAATTAAGTAAAACCTTATTAGCCCTTCTCAGTGGCTTAACAACTTTGAAGGAGCCGCTGTTTGCCAAGAAACCTGGTGCGTCCCCAGGTGCGCCGCACGTCCTCAGCCGGGGCTGCGAGCGGGGCATCCTCTGCCTGCTCCCTCTGCCAGGCCAAGGGGGCCACGCTCAGCCCTTTGTCTGCACGGGGTCTTCTGCCCTATTTATCTTCCCCACATGACATCTCCCCTCCCCGCTCCATGCAACACCCCCCGAAAAATAATAAACGGCGGCAGGCTCTGTAAACAGAGCCTATCTCCAAAGCTGTTTGAAATGTAGACAGGCTCAAGTGAATTAGTTCAGCGAGGACTTAATTGCCGTCCTGTCTGTCAGCGTGCGGCGCTGAGGGTTCGCAGGGGAGCGGGAGATGGATGGGGTCCCGCGCCGGGTGGCAGCTGGGGTCACCACGCCAGAAACCACGTCCCGGCGTGACCCCCGCCGAGATAAGCGGTCCCTGCGCCGTCCCCATCACTCTGACCCTCCCCGGCCCCCCCCAGTCCAGCCTGGAATGAAAACACTGCGAGGCGGGCCTGGCTTTGCAAAAAGTGGTCTGTTGTCCCTTCCCTGCGCCAGCTGGGGTTTGGGGCTCAGCGCTGCGGGTCCCCAGGGGCTGCAGAGGGGGACAGGCTGTGGTGGCAGCTGGTGGCAGCGTCCTGTGTCCCCAACATCACGGAGCGTCCGGCCAGGAGCGTTCTCCATCCATCGGGGAGATACCCTGAGCAGGAGAGATTCCTTCAGTCACAAAGAACAAACTACGACTCCCCCATCCCTTCCGGAGCAGCAGCAGCAGCAGCGCTGTATCGCTCGAGCATCGCAGAACAAGCCGGGTGACCCCAGCAGATCCCCAGCCCTTTCGCACGCTGCTCGAGCACAGCTGGTGGGCAAAGGTGCTGGGGAGACCAGGGACAACCACCCCCCTGCCGGGGCAGCACCCTCGGGGTACGGTGCGAATGGGCTGTCGGTGCCCGAGCTGCCAGCGCCCGCGGGGACGGCTTTGGGAAGGCGGCCGTCAGCAGGGCGTCTGGCTGGGCTCCGTCCCACCTCCCCGGTAATTAACCCGCAGCCTCCTATGCGTGTGGAAAAGGAAGGAGAAAAAGGAAAGAAAGATCAGCAAGCCCGAGCCCTTAGATTACTGTTTACCCCCTCGAGGAGCACAGAAGTATATTGTCCGTTTAATAGAAGCCTATAAATCACTGAAAAACATTTATAAAATAATTGAAGGTAATGGGAACCATTTGTTTAAATAACATCACGTTCATACCCCAGAGGTGCAATAAAAGTTAGATTAATTGATAGGATTTTATATCTCACTGTGAAAAACCGAGCCACATTCTAGACACCGACAGTTTGGGAAAGTTGCAAATTCATCAGGCACCCAGCTACTATCAAAATAGTCTCTTCCATGCGAAGAGGCACATTTATATGACCCCGAAGGGTTTTGGGATGAGAACTATTTACTTAAACTGCGAAGTGAACCAGCCAGTGTGAGATCCTGACCCAGATCGGGGTTTTTTTCCTTCCTCTTCTATCTGCTGTTTCATTTTTTTCCCATTATGATAAAAAGCAAACAAATATCTCTAAACCAAAGGCTCATTCCTAATCCGGGGCTAAAGTGTCCCGTGGCATCTGCGTGCCCATGAGAATGGCACCTCCGCGGCACCGGGGGGGCTGGAGCGGGGCTGGGGCTGTACCCCAAGCCTTGCTGGGTGCCTGTCCCCATTGCCGAGTGCCTGTCCCCATTGCTGGATGCCTGTCCCCCCATTGCCAAGTGCCTGTTCCCCATTGCCGAGTGCCTGTCCCCATTGCTGGGTGCCTGTCCCCATTACCGAGTGCCTGTCCCCATTGCTGGGTGCCTGTCCCCATTGCCAAGTGCCTGTCCCCCATTGCTGGGTGCCTGTCCCCCATTCGTGGGTGCCTGTCCCCCCATTGCCGGGTGCCTGTCCCCCGTTGCCGGGTGCCTGTCCCCATTGCTGGATGCCTGTCCCCATTGCTGGATGCCTGTCCTCCCATTGCCAGGTGCCTGTCCCCCATTGCCGGGTGCCTGTCCCCCATTGCCGGGTGCCTATCCCCCCATTGCCGGGTGCCTGTCCCCCATTGCCGGGTGCCTGTCCCCCATTGCCGGGTGCCTGTCCCCCCATTGCTGGGTGCCTGTCCCCCATTGCCGGGTGCCTGTCCCCCATTGCCGGGTGCCTATCCCCCCATTGCTGGGTGCCTGTCCCCCATTGCCGGGTGCCTGTCCCCCATTGCCGGGTGCCTATCCCCCCATTGCTGGGTGCCTGTCCCCCATTGCCGGGTGCCTGTCCCCATTGCGGGGCTCTGGCCGTGGCCCTGGCCCCGTGCAGGTTTGTTTCCCCGGGCTCCTCTCCGCCGCCGGCCGGGGCCAGCAGCAAACTGCTCTGAGGTTGTAAACCGTCCCTCCCTCCCATTTCCCCCGTAACTGTGTTTTGTGGTTTATTCGGTTAAAGGGCAGCAAAATGAAACAAAGCATGGGCTTGAGCAGCAGGGCAGCTGGCGGGCGATGGGAGCCGCAGGCGGGCAGGGACTCCCTGGCTCTGCCGCCGATCGCCTCCCCCGGGGCTCCCCGGCCCATGTTCCGCTCCACTCTCACCCTGGTTTTCCCCAAACTCTTTTTCACTTCTTTCCCTTCCTTTCAGTGATTCTCGTGCTTGCTGCAGCAGGGCCAGCGCTGAGCCCGGGCTCTGCTGGTGGCCCGTGGGACTGTCACCCCCCAGCCGCCCCGTGGCACCCCAGTGCTGCCATGGGGAACAGCCGTCCCCCGCCTCAAACACCCTCCGCAGCTTGTTGCTGCAACAGCTCAATCCACCCGCTCCAGAGGTGCTCCGGTAGCACCCGTGTCCCCAGACGCAGCCCCCGGGGGGCACGGCAGAGCTGGGGAGCCCTGCTCCCAGTGTTCCCAGAGACCCCATCCCGGGCAGGGCCGGCTCCGAGCTGCCCCTCGCCAGCCGAGCCCGAGCGCGGTGCAGCCGGGCTCCACATCAGCTTTTGATAAAGGCGCCCTGTCAAACAAGGGCTGAATAAATCATGATGTGTTACCAAGACGCATTACAGCTTTTAAAACAACCACCATGGCATTCTACCCCACGGACTGATGAGTCTGGGGATGCCAGATCCCTGGCGCTCCGCAGCCTTGCTGGAGCCAGCTCACATCTGGAGTGCAGTAAACGTACCCAGAAGCAAGAAAGCAGCTCTGTAAGGGTCAGGAGTACAGAGAGCGGCTGCTGACTCCAGGCGCCACCCCAAAACCCACATGCATTTCCTTGTGTAAACACATGTGGCCAAAAGGCAGCCATGGTCACCTTTCTCCAACGTGAGCCCTATAAAACCGCCAGCAAAGTGAGGAACAATGTCACTATTATTGTTTTAGAGGAATTCCTCCAAAGCAGAAAAGCATAGCCGGGCTGCCAACAAGGGTGTCTTTAAAAGCAGGGCTGACAATTGACTCCAGAGCCAAGGGGAGGAAAAAACTCCCCCTGGGGTTGATCGTTTGCAGTTGTTGGGGGCTCCCAGAGCCTCCCAGGAACCTGCTGGGTGTTGCTGCCGCAGAGGCACAGCCGGGTGTGCAGGGCCCGGACGCGCTCGCCACCGCGGTGGGGCCGCTGCCTGGGGGTCTGGGGCAGCCCCGGGGTGCCCGGGGTGCTGGTTTTGGCTGCTGCTGGGAAGCAGCCCTGGAGCTCCCTCTGTCTTGGCAGCGCCCAGCGAACCGACCCGCTGAGAGCCCAGCGCACCCAGAAACTGCTCCTAGACCTGGCGTGGGTTATCGCCCCAGAAAGAGGATTTCTGCCCCCACACCCCGTATCAGCTGTGTGTGCAACCCTGCTGATGCAATCAGAGCTCCCAGGCTGACATCCTTTGGGGGAGAGCTTACCAGACACGGGAAAGAAAACAACTGGTGCCTTCCCAAAGGGGCCAACCAGAGCAAATACCTGGGGTCTGGAGCTGCTTTCTCTGAGAGGGTCCGTGATCTGTTGGATCAAGACCTTAGAGCTGCTTCTCCTTGGGGATTTATTGCCCGACAGCAAAGCCAGACGTGGACTGGCAGGAGCGATAACCCAGGGCCAGATCCAGCCCGTAAATCGGGAGCTGGGCATGGACACCGGGGGGCTGGCAGCGGGCACAGGGGGATTTAACCTCCGTCCAGAGCCCAAGCTGAACAGGGTCCAGCACCAGTGGTACCAGGAGAGGCGCCACAGGAGGCCTGGTCGGGAAAGTTTTGGGGATGGGGCTGAGAAAGGGCTGTGAACAGGTAGCGAGGACGGAGGGTGCACATAGGGCGAGTCTCCATGCTTAGCACCTGATTGGGATGACCTTGCTCCCTTATCCATAAGGGACTGTCCTCTAGTGAACACAGATGAGCATTTGAATTTCAGTGATAAGCCCATCAAATAGTTAAGTGTGTTAGAGGCGGTATGAACGCCCCGCAGAAGAGGTTTCTCCAGTGAGTCAGGGTCCCAAAACCTTTCGTTGGGGAGCTTATCTTATCGGGCAGGGGATGCAGCACTCCGAGGAAGCGGGGCCAGCTCAGCCTGAGTAATGGCCTGAGCAAAAGCATTGCAAAACTAAAGGTGCTTTATAAAAAGTCCTGACATCGCAGACAGAGGGGTGAGGAGAGAGGAAGAGGAGGCTTAGTCACGTTGGCCATCACCCAGCACCATGATGCTTCTCCAGGGCAAGGGCTTTAATGTCCTTCCTAGGACAAAGCTTTACATCTGCCTTCCCCCTTTCCCTGTGAGAGCAACCTGGGGGCTGTTCCCAGCCAAATCCGCTCCTTAATTCCCTCCATTGGAGGCTGGGGGAGGCTGCCAGCACCATCCAGCGTTCCCAGGGCCACCGAGCGGGGGGTGTCAGTGGGGCTGGGGGTCCCTCAAGTGTTGGCCGTGGTGATGCTGAGCTTCCCGGACACCTCCAGCAAAGGCACAGAGTGAGGATGGATCTGTGGGAACCACCAAGACTAGCAACGAGTGTGATCCTGAGTGAACACAAAGCAGCTGGTGAGCAAGCTCGGTCCTGAGCCAGCCCAGGCTGCCGGGAAGCTGGTGCTGGGGTCCTGGGCAGGGGGGCCATTCACCCTCCATGGCCCCAAAAAGCCCCTGCGGTCCTTTGGGTCCCCTCACCAACTCGAGCCGGGCAGCATGGGGACCTCAAACTGGTGTAGATAGCACAGAAAAGGCAGCCACATTTTTAAAACAGGAAAATCAGTGGCTGTGGAGTAAGTACCCAAAAACTGGCCCCAAAAGGAGGAAGATGAGTGTGGAAGGACAATGCTCCCCCTGCTCCTTGTTTCTCCATGTGCTGATGGAGATCCCAAATTTCCACCTACTTGGGAAATTCTTCCCAGGGTAAGCACCAGCACTAAATTAAAACCTCTTTGGAGCCTTTCCCTAAAAGCCGGCGTGTCCCAGCCGACATCCAAACACACCCATGTGCGAGGGGCACCTTCGGGAATGCCTTATGTATGGTCCCTATAAGTGTGCGTTGGGCGGGGCTCCTGGGGGCTGCTGGGGCACGAAACCTCCGAGCTGCGGGTGCCTTTGGTTTCTGCCTATCACTCACATAAAGGGGGGACAAGAGGAGGACACCAGTGATTTACTGCATGTCGATGGTGCGACCAGGACAGAGCAGTCGTGACGTCCCTGGCACTGAGCGGGGTGGGAGGTGGGCTGGGGTGGGGACCCCGTGTTTGCTCCAGCGCGGGTGTGCAGGGGTTAAGGCACTTGCACCTCTGGAGGCTCCGCGGGCAGCAGCCACAGGACCCGTGTGATTATTAGTGGCATTCCCTTCATTTTTTGTGAATTTCAGAAAAGCATCTCCCCTTAGGACAGGGATTTAGGAAAGGCTGTGGAGGAGCCGGCAGCGTTTGCTGCTGGGCTTCTGGGAAGGTGGAAGAAAAGGAGCTTTTAAATGTGGATTTTTCATAGTTAATTAAAAAGAAAAAGAAGAACACAGGACTTTTTAGCTGTAGGGGAAGGAAGTGTCACAAATCATTGATGAGATTTTGAGGTCCATGTTGAAATATGGTCAGGGCTGGGAGAGCTTCCAGCACCCGAAGCCGAGACCCAGCTCACAGTCTGCCCTACCCGGGTGCAGTTTTGGGGAGGGACAAGAGCAGGTGACAGGGGAACCTTGCTGAGGACACCACCTTGTGCCGTGGCACATCTCTTCCTCAGCACGCTGGGGAGACACCGGCACCCCAATCCTCATGGCTGACAAGCTGCAGGCAGCTCTGGGGGACACCCCCGCTTCTGCGGGGACCCGGGGCACGTCCTGCTGCGTCACCCCCTCCCGGCGCCGCCAGGAGCCCAGCCCGCCTCGCTTTGTAGTGCTATTTTTAAAACACCAAAGGAGAGCTCCCACCTCCGTCTGCTGGAAACGTGGCGCGTCCCCCCCGTTATCCCCGCAGCCAAGAGCCCTGCTCATTTTCAAACCCGCCGGAGTTAGCTTCAGATATAAAACCAAACAAGCAAACTGAAAGGGGCTTGTTGTGTAAAAAAAGTTCCTCTGAATTAGTTATATCTGGCTTGTGATCCCTTTTTGATTGAATACTTAATAGCAGCCAGGTGCAAGCAATAAGGGACGCTCGCCCGCGCCTCTGCAAGCAGCCTGGGAACGCGGGGCGGTGGGGCAGTCCCCGGGCAGCTCGGTGTGTGGGCTGCTCCTGCCCTTCCTCTGCCTCCCCTTTCATCCGCGGGGATCCCAGCCTTTGTTTCCTTCTCTCAGCGCTGAACGAGCGTGGGAGATGCGCACATATGCATCTATATGTTTGCACACGTCCATATACGCGAAGGCAGAGCTCTCTGTGTTGGGGGTGCGCGCAAAAGTTTGGGCACGTGCGTGCGTTGTTAACGCAATCGGGCGAGTAACGTGCAGTTTATACACACGTGCGTATGCGCATTAATGCGTGTGCATGTATATAAACACGTCCTCCTCAGCAGCTGAAGTACTCCTGGCTCGGCGCGGGTGCAGGATTGCTCCTGCGGCGCAGCAGGACGGTCACGCGGCGCTCGGAGACGTTTTTCCATCCCGGCATTTCCAAATGCGTCTGCTGGTGTTTAAGCCCATTTCCATTCCTGAGTATGTATGTGTGCAGTTTTTACACCATTAATTTTAGAAACACGCTGCCTTCGTAGACAATAATAAAACATGGGTGCCAGGGTGGGAGACTGTCCAGAAACTGCCAGCTTACAGACATTGCTCTTCTGGAGCACAACCTGGCCCTGCGAGCAGGAGGGACAGGGAGGAGTGGTCCTGAAGGAATAAAAATTAGCCCCATGGGCCCAGTTCTGGGTCGGGGCACAGCAGTGCTGTGGCACTGGGTGGTGCTGGGTCCCTGTCCCCATGCACAGAGCTGGTGGCTGCGCAACTGCTGCGGCTGGAGGTGCCCGGGCTGCTCGCCATGGCCTCGGGGGCCTTTTCTATCCAATGCCCCTATTAAAAATGCACTTCTTTTCACACCCCTTCCCCCCATCATCCATTTATCCTTCCCAAGTGATACAATTTCCACCCACCGCTGTTCTGGACAAAGATCCTCAGCGTGTCACTTCGATTATAACTCCTGGAGTGTTGGCTGTAGCCTGCCTGGTTACTTGATTTATTGAATTCCCAAATCCTCCGAAGAAACTCGATGATTTTATACGAACAATTCCCTTATGCCTGAAAATAAAGCATTTGCCAGAGCACTTTCTAGGTGTTAGGATCCAGAAAGCCATTAGTATCAATAGGAGGAAAAATTGCTATGAGCTCTTGGAATCTGGGGAACACGCTTGGTTCACTGCAGAGGTACGGACCGAGCATACACATACGCTATAGCTCGTTCTTTCTTGGGCTGCAGAGATCAGTTTTGGGTCATTGCTGTTGCAGGGGTTCGTTGCCTTCTGCAGGCAGCAGTGACCAGGCAAGGGCTGATCTGCTGTACAGCCGGCACGGGCTGTACATTTCAATATAGGCGCCTGGGCAGAATGCGTCTGCACCGGATCAGCGTTTTGCATCATGCAGTGGCAACGCTCCGGAAGCGCTGAGACCAGATTTCCCCTGTCGCTGAAACGTAACTCTGGTTTTCCACCTGCAAACGGGACCGATAACACTTCCAAGCTATGGAAAGGGTGATAAGATTCAAGGGCAAAAGGCGCTGTACCGGAGCCAAGCCGTTCTTCATTATCCCGAGGTTTCAGGTGTGCGCACAAGCAGCTGCAGAGAAAAATCAGTGCAAGGCCTGTTCCTTCTCCTGGAGGGGAAGTGTTTGTAGGATTAGGGCATATTTAGACGTGGCAGAAATGGGATTCCTAAACAAAGGGCCGGGGGAGGCGAGCCCCGCGCCGCTGCCGGCAGTTCCCACACTGCAGAAGGTTTCCAGATTCGCTGCCTACCTGCCTGCGCAGTAAAGCTGTCCAGACCCACCGCCCCGCGCTCGCCGCTTCCATTTTAGGAGGTGCTGGAAACAGGGTGAGGCGTTCAAACCCCCTCCCTTTCTCACCGGAGTGGCTGGGGGGGCCGGGGGTGTCTGGGTGCACCCACCGCTTCTGGCACCCTGATGAACCCACCTGCTGGTTCCTGTGCCAGGACCCCCACCCCAGCACCATTGTGGTGGGCACACCGACCAAAAACCCGGCACTTGCACCAGCCGCATCCCCAGCAGATGTGGCTTTGCCGCCCGGCTGGGTTTGGTGCTGCGGCCCTGTGCCTGCCAGGGCTTTTTGTTGGTCATGAGACATAAAATAAATTGAACGTAAATGTGAAATTGCAGCACGGTGAGCATTTTATACAAATTTACTTTGAGTCTGTGTAATTAGCAGAGGGGGATGTGCGTTCCCCGAGAGCCGGTGTGCGGGAGCGAGAGCCAGCCGTTTGCAATGGCCGAAATCAGGGCAGGCTGAAGAAAGGTGTCAGTGTGAGCTCTGCAAGCAGGGACAGGGCTGGACTAATTAAGCTTTGGCCCGAGCCTAGGAAATAAAGCTGCATGACGCCAGATTGCCGCTGTGGAGCACGGAGGGGGTGCTGCCCAGGGTTTTGGATGGTGGACGTGGAAAGAAGGGGCTGCGGCACGGGGACAGAGGAGATGGTGGACACCTCCCCTTGGTCCTTGGAAACCTCCTTCTGAGCAGGGGCCTTGGGAAGCTCTCTCTTTCCCCCCCTTGTTCTGTTTGTCCCCAGCTCGGTCCCCGTGCCCGTGCGCGGAGCTGTGAGCGCGCGGTGAGCCGCTCGCTGTGCTGCGCGCGCAGATGCACGGGGGCGCCTGTGCTGGGCTTGGCTCGCAGCAGCCCTACATGTGCAGTTTTTTTATTTACACCCACAATCAGTTTATAATCTCCGGCCAAAAACTTCATCTCCTGAATGGGAAGATTTGGCCCGCGGAGAGACGTTAACTCGAAGGCGAGTGGGACATATGAAAGGGCCCTCTATGTGGAGAGCAGTTGGGTTTGCCTCCAGCACACAACTGTGGTTTTTCCATCCCTCTGGCTCTCAGCTGGGAGACGTCTCTGTACCGCGGGCGCTGCTGGGCTGCACCGGGTGTGCTGGGCAGCCATGGGCCGAGCCGACGGTGCCGCACCAGCGCTCCTGCTGGCTCCTCTCGCTCACCAGGGACTTAACAAAAAAGATGTAAAAAATGCATCTCGCTATAAAAAAGAATAAACAAGGGGGGGGTGGAAAAGGCTGCTGGTGTGCCATTGATCTGCTGACTCAGCTGCCTGCCTGCAGGATGGAGGAAAACCCTCCATCTGCAGAGCTGCTGAGCGCTGCGAGCCCGCGGTGGCTCTGCCGGCAGCGAGCGGGGAGCGGCACACATCCTGCGCCCACACGTGCAGCGAAGGCGCGGGGCCTCAGCGCGCAGCCCGCTGGCTGCACCCGCCCCTACCCCAGCAAAACTTAATTGTTTTCTGCAAAGAGAAAAAAAAAAATCATTTGGGGAATAGATGGAAAAAGGAGATAGCGTCAGGCAGCCATGGCCTGTTCTCCACCTGTTGTTATTTTGGTCTGGCCCAATCAACCTGCTAGCCAGGCTGGAGCCAGAGACCATCTGGAAAAACTGCCGTGTTTATAAAACTGACATGGAGCAGCACCCCAGGGCCCTGACCTCCCACACGAATCTGGAAATGATTAAAATGGCCCTGGCTGCCTTCGCGGCAGAGCTGCCTGCGGAGAGCAGCCCACCGACCGCATTTGGAGTTCTCATCAGCGGGGCTGGGAACGCACACCCTGCCGCCCGCCCCACAGACCCCACGGGCAGGCGGCTCCGGGGATGCTCTGGGGACCGGGGGCACTGCCGCAGCAAAACCTGCCAGTTCGGCCCGTCCTATGGGGCTGGGAAACTGTATCCCGCTCTGGGTGACGGGCACACACCCCCAGGCTGGGGCAGCCCCCCAGTCCCTCCCCAGCCTGGCTCCAGTAGCCCAAGGCACCAATCCCTCTGTCTGCAGCAGTCCTCTGTTTTTATAGCTAACTGGAATTAAAAAATGAAATTGTATCGGTGAGTCTGATTTCAGCGGGAATTAGAAAGCGAGTCCCAGCGCCAAAGGCGGGGAGCGCGAGCCCCGAGAAGCTGGCTGCGAGCTCCGGTGAGCTGCTGTGGGCGCAGAGTGAGATGAACGGCTCCAAGTCACTGCTGCAGGACCAGAGCCACGTCCAGCCCATCCCCAGGGGCAGAAAGGCTCTGGAGACGCTTTGTGTTGGACCCCAGGTTTGGAAAAACCCTCCCCGAAGGGCTGCTGGCCCCTCTGCTCTGCTCTCATACCTCCCACCTGCAGGACTTCGCTTATCAAAGCAGCTCTGTGTGCTCCGTGTAGCGAAGGGTAAGTGATATTGCAGCCAAAACTCAGGCCACATTGGACCTTGCTGACCTGCACCAGCCAGGGGACATTTGGCTGGTTTCAGCCTTGCCTTGCCTGCTGGGCAGCGGTTTAATTAGAGAGGTGTGAATAATGAATTATCCGTGACTCCGAGCCATCCACGGAAAATTCAAATCAACCTGCTTTTAGTTTACAAGACGTCAGCGAACTAACTGCCAAGAGAAAGCGGGAGGAGGAAGAAAAGCCAGACTGTGTTGGTGGAGGCTGAGGAGCGGGCTGTGCTGTGCGGGGAGGCGATGCCGTGTGCTGGAAAGGGCTGCTCGGCCCCTCGGCGGCTGAGCCAGGGCTGGGGCTGCGGCGACGGCTCCGGCGGGGTGGGGACAGTGGGACGGATGCTCCTCGCTGCCCCCTCGCTCCCCCTCCGTGCAGGGTCCCACTGCAGCTCCCACCCGAGCAGGTGGCCCTGACGTGGGGACCAAGCCGGCTTTAGACCCCACCCCAAGGGTCCTGCTGGCACCCCAGTGTGGATGGGGAGCAGGGCAGGGAGAGACCTGACCGCAGTTCCATAGCACACATGGGGTGGGCCCAAGCCCTTCTTGCAAACGGGGCTGCTGGGAGTTACAGCAACATCTTCGGTAACCACTTGCTTCACCCTGGCATGACGGGACTTAATCCCTGCCAAGGGCCCTGAGGGAACCCTTTTTGCTCTGTTTGTCCCTCCTCAGGTTTACGTGCTCAGCTGTGCTAAGCTCTGGCCCTGAGTTTGCTGCCTCCACTATTGTTCCCTGCGTTATCAGGAGTTTGATGGGAACAGGGATGGGAGCAGGAGGGGCCGGTTGGTCTGCAGAGAGCCTGGCTGGGGGCAGCCAGGAGCTTGAACTTGGGGCCACCACCGCTGGGCACGGCTGGGCAGGCGCTCTGGGCAAGGCTCCCCGCTCTTCCCCTGCCCTCCCGGTCCAGCCCAGAGCTGGCTGCGATGGAGACAGGTCCCTTCCCTCCTGCCCCATCCCGTCCTGCAGCGATGCTCGTCCTGCTCCCATGCGCCAGGGCAGGGGTGCTGGGAGAGGCACAGCTCCTGTGCTCCCTTCCCAGTGCAGAAAGGATTTTTGATGGAAAAGCATGCAAAAATTTTCAACCTGAATTTCAGATGCTTAAATTGTCTCCTAATAATGAGGGGGGCCCTGCGCTGCTTCCAGGGCCAAAGGCTTTGAAAGGCGCAGAAAATAGACCTGTCACGTCTTTTGTCCGGGGCCAGCTCTGCTCATTGATCTCTCTATCAGATGAGTAAACCGATACATATTAACCTGGAGTCAAAGCAAACATATTCTGAGTATTGAAGAAGCTCAGATAAGTCTTTTTCCCCCTTCAGGAAGCTGGAGCCCAGGATGGAGGGACCGACTGATCCCAAACCAGTTTCTGGCACAGGCTTTCCTGGGGCATGTGGCTGAGCGTGCCTCAGTTTCTCGTGCCCTGGGGAGGGGATAAGACCCTTTGCCATGGGTTAATCCTGGGGGGGTCCAGCCCCCACCCCAGAGCCTCCAAGCTGCCATCGCCCATCCGCGCGGGGGACGTGAGTGACAGGAGCACGCCAGCCCTCCCGTCATCAGCCCCTCTGCTTGTCGAGATTATTAAATTAACCCCCCCAGTTTGTAAAGGGAAGGGCCATCGGCTGATAAACCTCTGTGAAAGGACGGGTGATAAGAGCAGGTAGTGCCGCAGATAAACCACCCAACCACCCGCCAGCCCAGCCGCGGGGCTCCCCGCGCACGCACCCACCTGTGGATGGCAGGACCGCCACGGATCATCAACCCCCACTAGACTACAACCTCTCATAAAATTATCATTAAAGCCTATGACACGAATAGATTGTGGAAGTAAATTGTGCTTCAGGGAAGTTACACACTTGAAAACACAGAACATACCTGTGGCTGATTCAATTAGTGGCCGTGGACAAGAAGCATCTTGTCCGCGGCAGTGGGAGCGACCTGGAATAAACCCAAGTGCCTTGGTACTAAGTGAGCGCCACCCGGGTTTGGGGGACGTTTCTGGGACGCTGGGACCTGCCTGCCTGGGCGGTCAGTAGTGAACCACCTCACCGGGCCACGAGCATTTTGGTGCTTTTTCTCTGGGAAAGAGTCAAAATGACTCACGCTCGCAGGGGCTTTTGGTGCAATGATGTCTGTGCCTCATTTTTTCAATAAGTTTCAAAGTTTCATTTCCACATGATTGTCTTAGTTAATCTTGCTTCAGGTTTTATATTAAGCACGGTGCTAGATACTTTTGCTTCTAATTTTCGATTAAATGGTGTGCTAAATACACTGTGAGTGAAATACACTACATGAGTGTGGTCATTTACGTGGTACAAAATCTGATTTTATATAAATTGCAGTCCAGGAATAATAACGAGGGTGCAACCCCGCAGTGCCGCATGGACACTTTGTCACGTCCTCTGTCCCCTCCACTGTCCCATTGCTGGCCAGCCCCAGTCCCGCTTACCCCACCCTGCGGGCCAAAGGCAAACGAGGATGGTGATTGTCTTGCTTCGTTAAGGACAGAGAGGAGAGGAGAAGGGAAGTGACTCCTCTGTGTCACTGCCGGGCTGTGTGTCACCGTGGAAGCCGGGAAGCCATCCACCTCCGGCTCGTGAGCAGCCAGCACTGCCCTGTCCAGCTGCCCCCCACCCAGCACCACATTTCTGCCAAACATGTAAAACAAAGACACCCACAAGCTAAATAAATGGGTGCCACTTTGGTACGGGTGGGTGGGAAGCTCTCAGGTGACCAGAGCCGGTGAGCGGGACCACTGTCGATGCCAGGTTTTGGGGTGCACCTTGCAAAGGCTGGGCAGGAACCGGAGGAAATCGCCGCGGCCAAAGCGTCCGTGGGAGAGGGGAGAGGAAACCGGGGCAGCCCCAGCGCCGCGACCTTTTGTCCCCATGGGAACACACGGGCTCAGCAGGGAACGCTGGGGCTCTCCGGGCCCAGGGGCTGCTGCCCCCCGCCAGGGCTGGGCGCTCGGGCTCCAGGGAGGGGGTCCTGAGAAGCCCCCAAGCGCATCCTCTGCTGGGTGCAGAGCGACGACCTCGCTGCGCAGCAGCGCACCCACGGCGGCTTCAGCAACCGCACACTGAGTCATTTGATTTCTCACATGGGCAAAAGAAAAGCGATCTGGAGTGAACCTCAGCGCGGAACAACCCACCCAGTGGGTCAGGCGAGCTGTCACATCCCACAGTGGGGTTTTTTGGCTTCCGAGTCCTGGTAACTAACATTTAGTCTTTTTCAAGTGGTAAGGAAGTTATCTGGGAAACTGGAGGAAAGAATGGGAAAAGCTGACACTGAATCCCCGTTTCTGCTCTCCATCCACACTGTGATGCATATCTGGGGAAAAGCAGCATCCTGCTCCGGGTGCGGAGCTGCTGGCCCCACTGCAGCAGCTGCTCCGCATCCCCCAGCCCGTCTGCTCCTAAGTTAGATGCAGGCATGAAATACAGGGTCACCAGAAGGACATAGAGCCCAGCTTGGCTGGCAGAGCCCAGTGCAGACAGGGGTGGATCCTGGGCTCAAACACCGCAGAGCAAAGCTCAGCCCCAGCTGTGGAGGCCGGCGTGGTGCAGGGATGGGAACCACGCTGGAAAAATCCGCGTGCTCCCCTCCAACTACAAAACAACACGCTTGTTCAAGAAGCAGCCGGTGCTCCCTGGAACCTCGGCGCAGGTGAGTCTGTAATGGGATCCAGGTTTCTGCTGAGCATGGCTGGAGGTTGCCAGAAGTTCAGGCTGGGCTGGGGTTCAGGTTTGCGATGAACCCCATGGGTCTGGGGGCTGCTCACAGCGACTGAGCGTGGGGACTCTGCTGCTGCCTCCACCTGCCTTCAGCTGAGGGTGAACTTGGGAACGGGTTTGGCTAGCACAGCACAGCACAGCTGCTGCGGACAGCTTGATAGCAGCAGAATCAGCCTCTGTAGGTGAAACACCATGAGGAGTACTGGTGCACAGGCAGCAGAAGACACCCTGCACAGGAAACAGGAGCCCATTCCGATGAGGAAACGGTGTGAATGCTATTTATTTGCAGAGTTTTGTTTTCATTAACTCCAGCGTGAGTCAAACCCTTCCTGCCAGAACCGTGCCCGGCACCTCCGGCTGGCACAGCCGCTCTGCGAACGCCTCTTTCCTCGGCCAGCGGGAGCCGCGCGATGGGCCGGGCTGGGGAGGGCAGAACAAGGCGGCTGGTGGCCCCCGCAGGTGCTGGCCAGCCCGGCGTGCGCTGGCCATTGTGTCACTTGCACGGATGTGTCCATGAGCTGAGCCTCCTCAGGGCTTTCCCTGATGAGCTGTGTGCATGAATCACGGGCTGGCTGGGAAGGGGAGAACCAGCAATGACAGGGAGGCCGGGAGGAGGTTTGGAGATGGGGGGCTGAGCAGCCCCGCAGAGGGAGCTGTGGCTGTGCCTGGAACAGCTGCCTGGAAGGGGGTTTGGGCTGATTTTAGGGGTGGGGTTGGGGCACACCCCAGGGCCAAGCTCTTCACACCTTTTCTGCCCAGCTGGGATCCAGCCGGGATCCAGCCTCCGGCGAGGTAGGAACAGCACAGGGATCTCCTGAGCAGGGCAGTGTCCCCGTGGTGACGGTGGATGTGCCCACACCTTCCCATGCAGCTCCATGCCAGAGAGTTGCGTCTCCTCCTGTCCCATCTGAAAGCAAGAGCTGGTGGTAACCAGCTGCAGCTGTTTCAGGTGACAATACCAGGGGTTTGAGCTGCTGTGGGACCGTTCCAGCTCTGAGCCATTTCAACTCAAAGAATGGCCCCTTAGGGGTGAAGAAGCAGGGGCATTTAAAACCAGGCTGGTGACAGCCATCAGAAATACCCTGGCAGGAACGTGTTCTGGTTTCCTAGGCAGTTCACTTCCCTCCACAGATGCTCCAGCATGGGTAAAACCAAACCAAAGACAAGCTGTAAATGGCTTTTACTTCTCCAGCTGGAAGATGCAGCCCTCACCCACACCCTGGTCCTCCCCTACAAACACTGGGATGCCACAGCAGATATTAAATCCATAGCCAGCCACTCATAAAAATGCATCAGATAGAAACAGGGGGCACTGCAAACCACACAGCCCTGCAGACCAAAGGTCTTTGTGTGAGAGGCTGGTTCCTCGCTGCTTCCTCTGCCCCGCCGCCTGTGACCCACCGCGTCCTCCAGGCCCGGAGCCGGCCCCGGCAGGAAACAGGTGGGATAAATATTTGTGCAAACCCAAGTGAAATTTCCCTTGAAGGCCACGCAATGTGTTTCCCTCGCGGTGGTTATGAATGGGAAGGTAACGGCCGGCGCAGCAGCAGGTGCTGTCATGGGGGTGTGGGATGGGTGCTGCTGCCTTCCCTGGGAAAGTGAGCACGTTACTCTTACTTCACCTGGAAAGCAGAATCAGAAAGCTGCTGGGGGCTGCAGGCAAAACAATCCAAGAACAGTCGAGGCGTTTAATTGCTGTGGCTCAAACCCAAAGCCTGTGGGAGCCCAGCAGGGTAGGGGCCAGCACACCCACCCTGGGAGAGGCAGGGGGCTGTGGGACCAGCACATCAGACCCCACGCTGCTGGCACAGAGCAAAAGCAGTTACAGCCCCAGCACAGTGTTTCTGAAGAACCGTGCTTTGCCTTTGCAAGACTGGTTAAGGAAAATCACTGCAGGCACAGCCAATACCCACAGCACGGCGTGAGCGGGTGAGCGCGGGGGCAGCGCAGCGGGGCCGGCCAGCAGCGAGCGGTGCGTGCGGAAGCAGGTGCTGGTGATTTGGGGCCAGATGTTCCCTATTTCCTGCCCTGGGCTGTGCCCCTGCAGACACCCCCCTGCCTGCTGGGAGGGGGCCAGGCTGTGAGAACACAAAGGGCTGCGTGGGTCTGGTGCCCTCTGCAACCAGTGTCACTGGAAAGGATGCGCTGGTGGGGTTGGGGCAGATACAGAAGCTCTTGCGCTCCCCTTGTAGAGCAGTGGTCAGGATTTGACCCTCTGAGCCTACCAGTGTCAATGAGAGGAGGGAGAGGAAAATGCCCTGTGGCGATGCTGCTCCTTCTTCCCCAATACAGGCTGCAGTGGGAGCCTGCAGCTGTGGCAACCGTTCCTGGCAGTGCGTGGGCAGATTCAGAGGGCTATCTCCAACCAGAATTAAAATCGAACAAGCCTGAGACCACAAACAGCTTCATGTGGCTCATTTCACAGCCAGGCAGTGGGAAAGGAGTGGGAATTTTCTATCTAAATAAGTGGGCGAGGGGAGCGCGGTCAGCACAGGATACAGGCGTCTCTGAGCTAACACGCTCTCATTACAACCCCGACATCTGCTCTCTGACCTCTTGAGCTCTGCTTGCTGACAAACCTGCTGTGGCTGCCTTCCCCCTCCTGGATTTCCTCCTCTTCCTCCTCCTCCTCCTGCGGCAGCCACGAGCTCCCCAGCCCAGGGCAGGTGGGAGCCCTGGTGCCCGCTTCCCCTGCAGCACTGCGGTAGCCGAGCCCTGTGATTTGGGGGCCAGAGGGTGGGGATGGACTCTGCAAACCAACAAGGGTTTCACAATAGTTTGCTTAAGGGCTTGTGACTTACAGGCTCATGCTCAGGTGCTCCAGGCAGGGAACAGCCCTGTCCCAGCTGCCCACAGGAGCCCTGCTCTCACTGCCATTGGGGGACCAGGTCCTGCATCCCCCTGGGCACGGCAGCACCAGGGATGCTGCGGGAGGGCTCCAGGGAGCCACCACCACCCTGCTCAACACCGGCGGCCTGTGCACACCAGACCTGTCAGACCCAGCCACAGTAACGAGCGGCTCAGCATCCCCGCATCGCCCCGAACGTGCCATCCGCCCAGCAGAAGTCAGCATGGCCAACACAGTCCTTTCTCCTCCTCTAGCTCTCCCCCTTATTTTTCCTCCCTCTCCTTCCCCCCTTCCCCCAAAAGCTCTTTGTCTCCGGGCTCTGCGGAGGAAGCAGACCTTCTGAAAATAAACTCTTTCTGCTTTGATCTGGTTTATGGGCACGCACTGTTTATAGCTCCGTGCGTACGACTTGACACCTTCCCACCTGCGGCCCCAGCAACTGCTTCTTATCACAGCCACTTTGGATATTAACAGGCTGGCGGGGAGGGCGATCTGGAGGTCCCCAAGGCCCCCAACCCTCCCCACACCCGGCTGCCCTCCCCAGGCGGGAAGGAGACACGCTGGTGTCCCCCTGCATGTGCTAATTGCATCAGCCCATGTTTATTGGGATGTTTATCTAGACTAGAGATGATGGGAGGGTCCTCAGAGGCCGGATCCATCCCTTCCCCACAGGAATTAGCTCATTTTGACCTGGGCTTTCAGCACAGCCTGGGACAGCATTGGGTTCCCTTGCCTTCCTTCTGACCTGGCAGATGTACACATTCAGGAAGGGGGCGGGCAGGAAAAGCCTGGAAAGACCCAAATTTGCTTTATTTTGACCTGCTGAAGTGTATGTTGAAGCAGGTGTCACTCACCTGGTCTGGGGACTGGAGCTGACCCCACAGCCTGGCTGGGGTCATCGCCACATGAGGGGGTGCTTGGGGAAGGGACAAGACCTGCACCAGCGTACAGGGACTTTGCCTCAGCTTGCCACAAACCCAAAGGTTTGGAAAGGAGCTTTGCCATGCAGTGTCAGTCCTGCTGCTGGGCTGTGGCACGGCAGTGACATTGGGAACAACTGGGTCAGCCCCATCCCTGGGTGCTGCACAGGAGACGCTTGTCCAGCGCCACAGGGAGGGCAGGGACCTCTGTGTCCTCTGGAGCTTGTCGCATGGAGTTTTCTGCTGTATTACAGCGTCCTGGAAAGGGCTTGAGATGTTGCAATGAAATGAGTCTGTTAATAAACAACATCAAGTCTGGGCCGTGCTTACAATCATCTTTCATCCAGGCTTGCCTTCCAAACATCTGCCAACTGGGCATCTCTGCCGGTAACACATGAGTCAGTGGCACGTCCCCAACAGCAGATCCAGGCAGGTCCCCTGCGCCACCTGCAAACACCCTGTGCGCGGGCCGCTTGGCAACACAGCAAAGCGGCCGAGGTTTTGGAAATGTCCACTCCGAAAAGCGCAGAGAGAAAATGACATTTCAAGGTATGTTCCCCACAGAAAGCCTTGAGTTAGGTCAGCTCTAGTAAGTTCTTCCAGCCTCATTCAGACACTTCAGAAATATTTCATTTGCACTTTGAACATACAGAACGTTTTAAAGTGCATTTAATTAGCTTATACTTCATGGGGAAAAGAAATCATTTGGGCTTGGAAAAAATGAGTTTTGTCACACAGCCGCAACAGTGGGAGCATATTTTCAAGTAGAGAAATCAATCAAAAATCAACCTTTTTCCACCATATTGATTGCAGCTCATTGATAGTTTCCAGTTAATGGCATTTCTTTAAAACATTCCCAGCTGGCTCCAGTAGCAACGCTTATTTCCTACTTCTTGCGGCACAAAAGGAGACACTCGGTAACATGTGAGGCTCCCATTTAAAGCCCATAAACAGGCATAACTGGGGGGACTCCCTGCCACCAGATACTCCTGAGGTCAAGCTCTGGGGAGCGAGCACCACCCCGGCACCGGCAGCCAGAGATGGGGACCCCCTCAGGGGACACTGTGTGCAGGGGAAGGGGCTCAAAGCCACCACCCCAGGCTGGGTGCTGGGGGTCCTGTGCACAGGCTCCGCCGGAGCACCTGCTCCAAGGTCTCGGGACAGGGTTGCCTAATCTCCGGGCAGGCTAATGCAAGCAGCGTCTTGCACAAGTGGCTGTTATCGGCATATCCTGGGGCTTAGCAGTGGCGCGCAGCGAGGGACGGGGCTGTGGATTGCTCTTGGCTCTGGAGCCTTCCGGGCTGCAGCCAGGCGCCCACGCTGGGGAACAGCCCACGCTGCGAGCCAACAGCTCCGGGGTTGGAGATACATGGAAAACAGCCTGGAAATCCCAAGGCTTGGCCTGGTGTGGGGAATGACTCGCCCTTGGCATTGTCCCCCGAGTACATCAGCACCACCCCAGCCGCCTGCGAGGGCAGGGGATCCCACCGCCATGCAGACCATGGCCCCCAGCATGGCAGGAGCTGCACCTGGAGCTGCTGGGTGGATGTGAGAATTGCTGGGTAAAACACCCAGGGGAAGGTACAATCCACAAGTCCCACAGGGGCTCTGCACCGTGCATTTCTCACCCTTTGCTTTCCCCCCAGCCAGCTGCGATCCAGGCCCCTGATGAGGGTCCACAGCCAGCTGGGCTGAGCAAGGTCCCTGCTACCCCTCCAGGGACCGTGCTGACCACAGCATCCCTGTCAAACCCCAACCCTGCCCTCCACAGGGAAACGTGGCCCTGTTTTGGGGCAGACATTTGCCAAGGCAGCGCTGCTTAGGCAGGGACTGGTCGTGCTTTGTGTATTGAATATTCCTGGGGAACCCTCAGGAAGCAACTGCACCAGTGCCATGGGGACCTGCAACACCATGTGTGACTGGGGACGAGCTGGCCTGACCAAGGAGCTGCAAAGTGGCTGTCGTGCTTCCCCTCGCTCTGCTACTAATTTTGCCAGGGTAAATCACAATCCTTTGCTGTGGTTGCAGGATAACACTGTGGGAAGGCCCTGGTGCTCCGTCACAGCACCTGTGCATGCAGCCCCACAACAACCACAATGGGGTGCAGCCCACCCACGATCCCACCTGGCCCTCCTGGGAGGAATTCAAGACAGGCACCAAAATGAGAGTAAACAGGAGGTTACTTTGGAGGCAGGAGGAGCTGACCCAGGCACCGAGCGAGCCCAGCCCCAAACACGGACACCGTATGGGGGAAGCAGGCATGAAATAAGGCAGGGGTTCAGTTTCTAAACACCACCTATGAACCCCAAACAACTACAACAGTGAAGCAGTTCCAGAGCCTCCCGAGGACACACTGTCACAGGTAATGGAGTGGTACCAGCATCCAGGGGTTTTAGGGCAGCTCCCGGGCTCTGGAGCACACGGAGCAGGACTGAGCAGCGTGCCCACCTCCCGCAGGGTGCACAGCGAGGAGAAACCAGCCGTGTGTCCCCATGAGCCACAGCTCAGTGCAGAGGCAGCTCTCCCTTCTCCTCCACAGCCCCATGTTCAGGTGGCGAGGGCCAGAGGAGCATTTTAGTGTCCGCGTGCCCAGCCCAGCCACACGCATGGGGAGAACGTGGACTTTGTGGCCAGGAGTGGCAATGCATGACCATGAGCTAGCTGCACACTATCAATCACCGTTGAAGCACATGGTGCCTCCCACCCTGAGAGCTTCTTAAAAGAAACTCCTAATTTTCAACACCTACTTAAAGCCCTTCAGGCTGCGCCACTGCGGCAGACGTGAGCTCATGCTGACACTCGTGGGCATGTGCCACCCTGCTCCAAGGCTTACGCCTGCAGCAAAACATCTCCCCCAGCTCCCCACTGCACCAGCAGCCACCAGGCAAACATCACCCGAAAAGCAAAAGGTGGAGTCACAAGCAACCCCCCCCCACTACCTGCATGGATCCTAGTGCCTCATGGTTTTAAATAAGAATACATTCATGACTCACCAGCACAAAGGTTGGGATGGGGTTTCATGCAGCATCTCCATAAAATGGTCCTGCTGCCCAGGGGTACTCATACCGCTGAGATGAAAGGTGTTTGGGTTACTACTCCTGCTTGCTCTAGTTTGCCCTTGGGCAGCCACGCCCTGCCCTGCCCTGCCCTGCCCTGCCCCGCCCCACCCCGCCCCGCCCCGCCCCGCCCCGCCCCGCCCCATCCCATCCCATCCCATCCCCCAGATGAGGCAGAAAGTCCTATTTCAGTGGGAAGCTAAATGGCAGATGGTTTTCAGCTGCTCCTGAGCCAGGCTGTGAGCAATCAAGCCCTGGAGCTCCTGCTAAAGGGTCACTGTGCCTAAAGGCCACCAGCCCAGAGGTGCTGCCAGCCACAGGCAGTGTGGGACCCTGAGGTGTGTGTGCCACTGAGGGGGGCTCCTCCAGGCACACAGAAATGGGGGGTGACACCCATGAGTAGACTGTCCCTCAGCCCTGTGCATAGGCTGGGCTTGGGCATAAGGCAGGAGAAGCCCAGCCCAGCCCAGCCCAGCCCTGCAGGCACCCATCCCTTCCCCTGGGCCGGATGAGCACAGCCAGGAGGAGTGGACAGCTCTCTTGGTTTCTCACCAGTCCTTGGCTACCGCAAATGTTTTCTTCTGGCGAACCGCAGCCCTGGCCACGGGTGAAGGTCCCAGGTCCTGGGGGCGGAAAGCCTTCGGTGATTTCCTCCTGCTTTACTCAAACTGGGCTCTTGTGAACACCACATGAAAGAGCTGGGAGGAGCAGAAGGCACAGGAAAGGTCCCAAGAAGGAAAATCTGCACCCTGGCAATGGGTCATGTTGCCAAACCATGATAATTCTGCCCAGTTGGAGATGCTGAGTTGTCTTGTGCCACCCAGGCAAGAGATGCCCTGTGTGCAGGGCTGCTGAGCAGGCTTGGTGCCCAGTTCCCAAGACATTTCTGGTGTGTGAAATAGAAATTGTGTCTGGTACTGAACATGTCTGGGGTGAGGTCCCTCATGAGGCTGCACCCCACAGAGTCACCATGTACCCCAGGGGAAAGGCAGGAGCTGGGGAGCTGCTCAGCTTCGCAGGACCGACCGAGGTTAGGTGGGGATAAAGGGGTTAAAAATCCAGGAAAAGCTGCAAATGGATTTCACAGATGGCCCTTTAGCCACAACTGCAAACCTTCACAGGTTGTTCGCTCAGGTTATGTGGGTCCCTGGACACCACTGCTACCCTGCAGCGCTGCGGTGAGGGGGGCGCCTGGCTCTCGGGGACCCCCTCCCCTCCAACACCCCAGGACAGGGCATGGGGCAGAGGCTGGGACGCAGCATCGTGGCCTTGGATTCAGCAGGAGGCATGGAAAGAAAAAAGATGAGGTCACCGCAAAGTGGTGGTGTAGGATGTGATACAGGAGCGGGGCGCATGGAGGAACAAGGAGCTATTGTAACCCTGCAAATCAGGGGAAAAAACAGCTGTGGGGACGGATGGCAACTCACCTCACACCGGACACTTGGGGGTTAACTCGCCTGAGGTCACATAAGCTGGGTCTAGAAGAGGAGCGGGCAAAAGGAGGTGGCTGAGATGCTGTAGCAGAGGCATGGGCACGACCTCTCTCTCCCCGCTGTGCTGAGGTACAATAAGCGGGCAGGTCAGGTACAACGAGACAACTGGAAAACACCTGGCACAGCGCTGGGAATGTCCTGCGTGCAGATCTGCCCTGTTCCACCCTCGTCTTCTGTGCCCCTGGGGTGTTTGCTGGGAATGGGTCACAGGACAGGGCTGCTTGGACCCCACGGAGCAAGGGAGCGTGCTCATGGGGACAAAACCAAGAGTCTTTCCCTCCTCCCACCACCCTTTGAACCCCGTAATTTTACAGCCGTGGCAGCCGGATGGCAGAGGGTGGCTCCATGCCGTGGTGTTGTGTGTGCCTGCCCCACGGCATGGGGGACCCATCGGGGCTGCTATCCCGGGATGCTCGGGTGGTGCCCATTGCTCCAGCCAGGGCCACACACCAACATGGGGCTCCAGCCCCCGATCAACCCCTTTCCCTCCTCTGCCCCGGCACCGCCGCAGCCCCCAGCCCTCCCATGGCCCCGTCCCCGGCGCTGGCGGCCCCGCGGTGGCACGGGGCGGCCGAGGCGGCGGTGCTGCAGACTTTCTGTCTGCACGGGGACTTCCCGTCCCCGCACGGCGCTGCCGGCCTGAAACCAAAGACCGGCTTGTTCGGCTGCCTGAGCCGCCTCTGCGCTGACTGCTCTTCTCTGTTCCCGCTAGGAATAATATACCCAGGGCTCTGAGCATAAATTGAGTTTCCCAGAGCCAGGCTGGTGGGGAGACTTTAATGGGAAGGAAAATAAACTGTGTACTCGGCGTGTGGGGAGCGGCGTGGTGCTGGCGGAGGGGCGTCAGGAAAAAGCTCCTCTTGGTTTTCTTTTTTCCCTGACTCGTTTGCAGAGGGAGCACACGTATGCACGCCCTCCCATGCAAGTTGTTTGCTTCCCAGGTTGCCAAGGCAAAAAGAAGCATTTTAAAGTAGCTGGTTGAGAGCTCTGGGGCCTCTGATCTGCCAAAGCGTATCAGTGGCTCAGCACCAAGCCCAGCCCTCGGAGGAGGCAACTGCTTCGGAAGAAGCTGCTTCTTTTCTCCCCACGTTGCTGTGCGGGGCTCTGGAGAGGCCGTCGCGGGGCAGGCACCACGAAGGGATGTTGCCGTGCTGGGAGGGTGACGGCGCGTTTCTGATTTCTCAGCACAATGCTGCATTCAGGGACTCAGGAAAGCGCATGAGTCACGCTGTGCACTTCCCCAGCCAGTCACCGCTGGGAAACGCGCTCGCATCTGCTCGGCCGCCCTCCGATTCCTCCTGCTCGGCACTAATCCCCGCCGCCTCTCCCCTCCTGCCCGCTCCCGGCCGGCTGGGGCTGCTCCCTGGGACACTGGCGGCCCAGGGAAGAGTGTGCAGGGGGAGCGGTGACAGCATCCGAGGGGGAAACAGCGCGGGGTCTGGATGCAGCAGGAAAAAAGTGCCTGTATTTAACTCTTGACCATGCAGACTGGACACCAGCAACCCTGGGTACTTTTGAGGTGGTTGGGACCCACACCCTCTGTGTCCCCCCCAGCAGAGGAGGGTCTATAGACTTAATTTGGAGCTGCACCCATTTATGTCTGCAAAGCTTCTGAAGTCCTCAGGGAGAGGAGCAGAGCTTTGGGATGTGCCTGTGACTCAGGAAAACCCAGCCCCTCTATGACCAATAACTGTCTGAAGTGTGATCTGTGAGACTGGGGGTGTGTCAGGTGTCCCCCCACCCCCGCGCAGCCCTGGGGACAGGAGGGACATGGACGGGCTTCCCCGGGGCTGGGAAAAGCCTGTAGGTTTGGGAAAGTGTTCCTCTTTGAACACGTTTGCTGTCAGCTTTCACCAAACAGCAGAAATACAAATGGGAAGTGAAATCCCACTTATATTAATATTGGCTTTGAGCTGTGCGGGGGCTTATTGAGGAAAAGGGTGGGCTCGAGTTTCTTTTCAGTGCGATGCTCCACTCATCCTGCCCCCCAGGAAGGCAGATTCCCCACACCCTGACGCATCCCCAGGGCCATGTGCTGGTGGCCGTGTCCCATCTGTGTCCCCCCTCTTCCACAAAACCCAGATGAGCCGGGGTAGGTGGCCATGGGGGTCCCAGGGAGCAACCCTGGCACAGCTCAGGACAAGCTGATACAGCCAACAGTGCTTTTCTGCCCTGCAAAGCCCAGCCGGGGGTGCAGGGAAGTGACCCCCGTTCACGTCCAGCTTCCTCCGCCGAGCGCCAAGCCCCAGCGCCTCTGTCTGTGCCGCATCCTGCTGAGTAACACGGGTCCACATCCATACATGGGGAAGAGCCGCGCGCGAGGCTTCTCCTCTGTCAGGCCTCCCCCTCGCTCAGTAAATAACATTCCTGCTCACGCTGGTATGTAGAAAACTTTCCAGCTCTCAGGGTAACGTCAGCGTCACGGCTCCATCGCCCCCCCCCGCAGCGTCTGTGCTCCCCTGGGGGTGAGAGCTGCACCCTGGGCAGACCGTGGGGCACAGGGGGGTTCCCGCTCACCCCCCGCTCCTGACTCCACCTGCATGGGCAGCATTTTATTTCAGGGGAAACACGAACCTCTCAGACAACTTGTGGTTCCCCGAGCCACGTCGGGTTGATGAGGGGATGTCTGCAAAGCGATGAGTTCTCCAGGTGACTAAGGCACCAGCACAAAGCCTCTGCTTGCGTTCGGTCCCCCAGCTCCGGCTGTGCAGCCACCTCCTGCCAAAGCCCGGCTCCTCCGCTCCCACCACAGCTCCCGGGTCATTCGCAGGGTGAGAAAGAGCCCGAGAGAAGAGGCAGCGGGTGCCAGCGGGGACGTGAGCGCTGGCACAGGGTGACCCACGTGTCCCTGCCCAGCCCCACTTTGTGCAGCCCGTGGGGGACTCAGGAACGATTCCCTCCCTCCTGCCCAGCCTGAGCTCAGGCTCATCCACAAACCCTCTCCCTTCGCGCCCAGGGGGGCAGCAGCAGAGGGGCAGGTTGGGGAAGGTGGCAGGGGCTTCCTTGTGTCCCCTCTTCGCCTGCCACCAGCTGGGACCCACAGCTGTGCTGCTGCCCTGTCCTGGCAGGAATCATCGGTGTGTGCACCGGCAGGGCTCTGCTGGAGCAGCCCACTGTCACTGCCACTGTCTCTGTCACTGTCACTGTCACTGCCACTGTCACTACCACTGTCACTGCCACTGTCACTGTGAGTGGCACTCGCCTTCGCTGCTCTGTGCTTCAACAGCTCCAGTATACAACATCCATCTACCATGGGGCTTGTGCAGCGCCATCCGGGTTACCCCATGGTGCTCTTCGCACAGAGCTACAGCACTGGGCTGGTGCTGAGGTGTGATTTTGATTGCTAATTAAGGCAGCGATCTCTGCACACTCACAAAAAGAGGTTTAGATTTGTCCAGAACTGCCTGGGACGATTTAGTGGTGTTGATACAAAGAGTTATCCGTTCTCTGAGGCTGTCTTGAGGACCTGACAAGAACCAGCTCAGGTTGGGCAGGCAGGGCTGCTTGGGTCCCTCACCCTGTGCATCAGCTCACCAGTGGGGGGAAGATAAAAACCGCCCCAGGCCTGGTGGGGGGGGAAGATGATCTTGGCTACAAAGTCCATGCAGGATTCGTCTATGAGCATCTTCAAATCTTTTGGGTTCTGGTTCCAAGTTTACTCCCGCCTGGGATGCAAACACACGCGAAAGCAAAGCTCTGGGCTGTCTCCAAACACTTGGCACTGAGCACCCCGAGCTGGGCTGATCCTGGAAGCGGGTGCCAGGGCTTTTCTCGCACGGCTGGCAAGCGTGGCCCTGGCCCTGCCCAGACCCTCCTGCTGCAGAGCTGCATGCTTGGCAGTTTGGGAAAGTCCCAGCTGTGGACCCGGTGTCCCGTGTGGCTCTGTCCCACCCCGTGTGCTCTCACAGCGCCGCGTCCCGCAGCGCTGCCCGCTGGGAGCAGGGGGGGAATTGTTGCTCTGGTTCCCTGCGAGGGCGCAGCACGCCAGCCGCCTCCCCCTCGCCGTCTGCTGGCACGGCCACCGCGGAAATCACATCCTTGCCCCACAGTGATGCAGTGAGGCTCCCGGCTCGATTTACAGCCTCAGAGGGAACTCCAGGCTACAAAAGGCTGGGGGATGAGCCCGCGTGCGGTGGCATCACAGCCCCGCATCCTTGGAAGTGGGGCCTGCCTGGCTATTCCTGTTGTATGATAAAAGATGATGAAAGGGGTGCTGGTAGCACTGGGGAGCCAACGTGCTTCATGCACCACCACGTGCCAAGGTGCTGTCTCCCTGCTTGGAAAACAGGAGCAGGAGCCAGAGCTGCAGGGCTCAGCGTGGAGATGGCCCCAACATCCACCCGAGTCCTTCCCGGCCGCTCGGCAGAGGAAACGTGCTCAGGACTGCTGGGAATGGGCCGTTTCCTCCCCTGGGCTTTTCCTGCTCTTTCTTTGCCCTGTTTAGGTACATAAAGATCAGTGGAGGAACACTTGGGCAGCGTGGGGCAGGGGCAGTGCACAGCTGTGGGTCCTGGCATGGGGCTGTCCTCCTCAACATGGGGCCAGCCTGCCCATCTCCTTCTCTCTCCCTTTGGCCAAAGGTGCTGCGATGCATCCCCACAGCAGGTGTGGCCCCACACCAGCCCCGGGCCGGGGAGCATCCCTGGCCCCACACTTTGAGCTTCGCGTGGTGGGAAATGGCCAGACCCCCGTGCAGCGGTGGGGCTGTGCTCCCCCGGATGGCTGTGCTCCCCCCAGCGATCTGTGCTCCCCCGGATGGGCTGTGCTTCCCCCGACGCGCTATGCTCCCCTCTGATGGGCTGTGCTCCCCCTGATGGGCTGTGCTCTCCCCGATGGGCTGTGCTCCCCCTGATGGGCTGTGCTCTCCCCGATGGGCTGTGCTCCCCCGGATGGGCTGTGCTCCCCCCAACGCGCTGTGCTCCCCTCTGATGGGCTGTGCTCCCCCTGATGGGCTGTGCTCCCCTCTGATGGGCTGTGCTCCCCCGGATGGGCTGTGCTCCCCCCAACGCGCTGTGCTCCCCGCGACGTGCTGTGCTCCCCCAGATGGGCTGTGCTCCCCCGATGGGCTGTGCTCCCCCGGATGGGCTGTGCTCCCCCCAACGCGCTGTGCTCCCCCCGACGTGCTGTGCTCCCCCAGAGGGGCTGTGCTCCCCCGATGGGCTGTGCTCCCCCCGATGGGCTGTGCTCCCCCCAATGCGCTGTGCTCCCCCCGATGCGCTGTGCTCCCCCTGATGGGCTGTGCTCCCCTCGGCGGGCTGTGCTCTCCCCGATGGGCTGTGCTCCCCCAGATGGGCTGTGCTCCCCCCGATGGGCTGTGCTCCCCCCAATGCGCTGTGCTCCCCCCGATGGGCTGTGCTCCCCCCGACGCGCTGTGCGAAGTCAGCACAGTGTTAGCAGTGGGGACCTGGCCCTCTCCGCGCGCCTCCCTGCCAGCTTCTCCATGAGTAATGGCACAAACGTGCTTCTCGCCCTGTCCCCGGCGCGGGGCTGCTCACCGGGGCGTTCACATGCTCTGCTCTTGCTTCCCCGTCTCTGTTTTACATCAGAGCAGCTCCCGTCTGTCTGTCTGTCTCCTCTTCTCCCCCCGATGCATCTTCCAGACAGTGTTAAATGCCCAAAAGGAGAAGTGAACCAGGCAGGCAGGCTGCAGGCAGAGCTGGGGTCAGGCAGCACCCCCCGCACCGCATCCCTAGGGCCAACCCTGTGTCCCCACCAAGGTGACAATACGGACATCGGCTGTTTGCAAAGTGCTGAGGGTTAATCCTGCCCACAAGTGCCAGGAAGCCACCTGGGGACTCACTGAGAGGGTGAGAAGTATTGGTGGGGTCCCCTGAATGTGGGGACACCGAGAGGGACCAGAGCAGAGCCCAACCTGGTGGCACCCACTGTCACCACCACCACTGCTGGGGGGCCAGCTGTGCCAGCATCTGTCCCGGCTGTGCTGCAGCAGGGCTGGATCCGCTCACAGCGATCCCAACAGCCCCAACCAGACAGCTGGTGGGAAACGCTTGGCCTCAAATTGGGGGGGGGAAGAACACACTTAGATGGCAAAAAGGGGCTTCTCCCAGAGGGGTGGGACTGCAGGTGAGAGCTGGGCATTAGAGGACAGATGTTACAGCTGTGGGCATGACAGATTGACACATGGATGGTGAGATCCTGGAAACTTTGCACTGGCAGCCTAATTGCTCATTTGCTGAGTCTCCACAGTGACATATTTGTCTTAAAAGCAGTCCCTGGAGCTATGGAGCTGTTCTGAGATGCACTTGGCTGTTCACGCTCGGGAGGTGGGTGAAGCTCTGAGTTTGTGCTGCCCCTGGGGCACAGCTGGGATGGGGCGATGCAGCTGGGGAGGGGTGGCCATGGGTGCTGCACTGCCCCCCGGGAGCTTCACAGCTAGGGAGGGGTGGCCATGGGTGCTGCACTGCCCCCCCGGGAGCTTCACAGCTGGGGAGGGGTGGCCATGGGTGCTGCACTGACCCCCTCGGGAGCTTCACAGCTGGGGAGGGGTGGCCATGGGTGCTGCACTGCGCCCCCGGGAGCTTCACAGCTGGGAAGTGAGTTTGTGCTGAGATGTAGTTATGAGGAAGGGAAATGAAAATAAAAGCATGGTATTTCCAACTATCTCCTAACATACCCAAAACCGGGTGGGATTCCCCAAGCCTCTCTTGCAGAGGGCGATGCTCCGCATCCCTGGGAAAGCAGTGGTAGGGATGGGGAGGCGAGGGCTTCACGGGTCGGTCAGGAGGGCGAGGAATGTGTGGTGAGCTGGAGACGGCTCCTCCACCACGGTGACAGCCAGGGGACGGTCCCCACAGCAAAGCAGCGCCAAAGGTCCCGGCACAAGCAGCTGTTTCAGGACCGGCAGGTTGCACGGCTCAGTCCTCCCTTGTTCTGACCCCGCAGCAGAGTGGGCGGCAGGTGCCGGCGCTGGACCCAGCATCATTTCCAAAGGTGGCTTTTCTCTCCAGCCTCTCTCTTAGAAAAATCCCAGCACAAAAGGAGACGCTGAGCAGAAGCTGGAGAGAGGGGACAGCCAATGGCACCCACTGGGGTAGGGACATGGGACATGGGACACAGGGCACAGGACATAAAGACCTTTCCTTCCAATGGTCTCTTTGGGATGCTGGAATGTTGATTAGGCTTATGATCATTAGGCTTAAGAAGTATTAATTATTGATAACGATAATACTTTGGCTGACTACATGTAAGATGCTGGGTTTTTTTCACCTTTAAACTTCAAAGCTTTTTAGAAAAAACAGTCAGGTTCATCAAGACTGTACTACAGATGGGGAAACTGAGGCAAGGAGGGGACTGCGGCTGGCACCGTCTGCCTGGCCAGGTGGCAGCACCAGAGGGGACTGGTCTGGGGACAGTTTACAGGGTCTCTCCCAGCAGCAGGACAAGCCCCGGGACTCTCACCCCACGGTGGGACTGGGGCTGATCTCAGCCTCTCCTCCTAAGCCCTGGATCAGGCTGCATTTCAAAAATGCTCTTAAGTGGTGCTGCAGCCCAGCTAGCGGGACGGGGCTGAGGGGGAAGATGTGGCCAGGGCCTGGCCACAATCCCTGCAGGAGCCCGGGGATGCCAGCGAGATAATGAGAGGGGATGTTAAACATTACTGCAGGCACAGGGCTATTTATCTGACACGAACAGAGGCAGCCAGGAATCCTCCAGGGTGCACAGCTCAACTTAGACCCCATTAAAGTTCCTTTTATTCCCTGTGTTTTGGCTGACGTTTAAACAGCGCCTGAATTGCTCCTGCGGGAGCCGGCTTCCACGCCTGGCGTCAGGGCTGCTGCTCGCTCCGGCCACGGCCGCGGGGAGGGCTGCCCCCGCTTCACCCCGCTCCCCTGCACCCCGGACCCCCAGCGCCCCCAGTTTCCCCAGCACCCAGTCCCAGACGGGCAGAGCGGGGCAGGGATGGGCAGCTCCACAGGCAGGGGACCGCAGGTTTGGGCAGAGCAGGCAGGAGAGGAGCTGGTGTTCATCTTTGGCCATCCTGGGACTCGGGGGTCCTGGCTCTGGCGGGGCTCTGTGGGTCAGGGAGAAGAGCCCCCCCAGCCGCAAGGGAGAAGCTGAAGAGGTTGTTTTTGCGGGGGCCAGGTTGGGGCTGCTTGCATGCAGCCGTCTCCCCAGCACCAGCGCTGCCAGGAAAGGATCCTCTGAAATCTGCTGAGGGTTTGTTGTTTTCTTTCTATTCTGAAATAGGAGAAAGACTGAAAAATCGCCGAGATCACACTGTACCTGAAAAGCCCCGGGTGGGAGCACAGCAGGCTGAGCAGAGCCTCCTGCTATCATCACCTCTAAACACCGATTAGCTTTTTAAAGAGCTTACCTTTCCAAGAAAAGCCTGTTGTGAACTCCAAATGTGTTTAGTTTTGGGGGGAACACACCAAAATGAGAAAATCTCAAAACTGTCCATTGTTTGGACCCCTGAGCGCCAGCTCCCGCCCCACTCCTCCTTGCCAGCTGCTGCTCCCAGATGTGGCTTTGGGGCTACGAAATGCCCACGGTCAGGGACAGCAGGGACAGGGAACTGCTTTATACAGCCACGCTCTGTATGACCAAGCCAGGTGCCCACAGCAATGCCGATGGGATGGCCAGCGAGCGCAAAGTGCCACCACAGCCCCGTCACCCAGCGCCCCGTCCCACAGGTGAGCGGAGCCAGGAGCTGCTCCCGCAGGCACCGGCCAGAGCATCCGCATTCAGAAGCTGAGCAGACAATTTCCAAGCTGTCGTGCTGGTGCGCGGTGATGAGCCGGGGCTGCTTCAAAAGGAACCAGCTTTAAATGGATCAAGCCCCGAGCCAAAAGCATAAACACTAGGAGGAAGTTTGGCTAAAGTTAAATCATGTTTTATTTAAAAATCTCTCTCTCCCTGTTGTAAGATGGAAACTCTCCATCTGAAAAGTGAAACTAAGATTGGAAACAGTCCGCAGTCATTAAGTTTATGCTGCTTTTTTTTTTTCTCTCCAGCTTCTCAAGTAAAATATCAACTGGCTCCACTGTCAGGGACAGGAAACATTAGTAATAAGTTCATAGATTTACATTTTCCCCAGGGAAATACAGGAATATCAGAGATCAAAAGTTGGAGAAAGGAGTTATTTTTATACAGAGTGATTTGCAACCAGCGTTCATCGGGGGGAGTAAATAAATTACAGGCCCTTCACTTTGGGGTTGTTTAAGTTCTTTTTCTTTAATGCCATCCCTTTTAACTACTGTAGAGAGTCTGTCAGGACTTACACAGAGCAGAGAGGCTTCCCCGCCTGCAAAAGGGGCTGTTTTACAGCAGAAAAACGAGGCACTGCAGTTAGTTGCCATCTGTGAGCACCATGTAAGGGCCTGCGGGCAGGTGGGCACCGGCTCGGCTCGGGGCAGGACAGCGGATGGGCCAGCTCGGGGCGGATGGGCAACGTGGGGACGTGGTTCTGTTGGCCAAAAAGGTGCTTTTTGGGGCTGTTAGACCCCGTAAGGTGTATCCGCGGGAGGTGATGCTGATGCAGCAGCTGGGTGCAGTGGGATGCACAGCACCGGGGCAGTTTGGACCTCACCTCCTCCTGCCCCTCGCTGGCAAAAAGATGCCCCCGGTCAGGCCGATTCCATCGGGTTGAGGTGATGGCTGCAGAGCGCTGCTCTCCAGGCGGGCAGCGATGGCTTTGCTGCTGCCCAGGCCTGTCCTTGTCACAGCTCAGGGGGTGGCTTGCACCATCCCAGCACCTCGGGGTGTCCCCTCTCCTCAAAGCCAGTCCCAGTTGTGGTGGAGACACTGGAAACTTTGACCAGGTGCTTCGTCCTGTGCCATCAATTAAAGGTGAGACGCTCGCTGGCTGTGCAGGATAATGAATGATGGTTTTAAGTACAACTGGAAAAACAATAAAATACTCTATTAGGGTGACATAGCTGTGAACAATGAACATTAAACAACTCCGTGGCTAGCGGAGCTGCCGCAGCAACACTTAGCGCTGACGTTTGATGGATTCCTGCTTGGAGCGCGCCTCGCAAAGCGACTCTCCATCCATCCCAGGCTCGGAGGGCTGGGAACCGCTCTCTCCTTCTCCTGCTTCAAAATACATCCACATAAAATGCGCTTTAAGAATCCCTTAAGGTTCATTAATGTCACAAGCAGGGGAGGAGAAAAGAGTTGGAAAGCCTTGAAGTACATGTCGGAAACACTCTGGAGAAAACTGTAAATGCTGCTGGGATGAACTGCAGGCTCTGGAGGATCAGTCACGCTGCAAGACTATTTATTTTCCAGTCTATTTTAAACACTGGACTGTTTCAGATAAGAGTTGCCTGTGGTGGCAGACAGGATCGTGGGACTGGTGTGCAGGAACTCATGCCAGATTCATTTCTGGGGAGTATTTCCTCCCTGCGTTGATAAATCTGCCTTGTCTGCTGTACCAGGTTACTTCCTTTGGAGTTCTCTCTCCTTATTATTACTTATTAAAATTGCCTGCAAATAGTACTTGGGCTTCATGCAACATCCTGTAGGAACAATTCATCCTTCTTGTTATCTTGAAGCTGACAATTCCCACCAGAGCCAGAGAGGGTGGGTGGAAAAATGTCTTGAGAAGAAACAGAAATGGCCATCCCTTATTGCGAGGCTGGAGAAACCACACTGGGGAGGCTGGAGAGGGCAGGAGATAAGTGGGGACTTCTCCCCTTCAGAGACAAAACCAAGAAAGGGAAGAAAATGAGAAGAAATGAAGTCAGCAATGCCAATGAGCATCCTGCCGGTGCTGGGGTCCTGGGTTGGCGTTCGGAGGGGTCAGCAAGACCCCCATGACCTGACCTTGCAATCTCCCCCCCCTGTTGCATAGATCTTATCTAGAAAATCGCTCTCGGGTTACATGACTTATTCGGTGCTGGGCTTTCAACTCTCCAGACAGTGACTGCAGAAGGCAAACCAACACCTTTCCTCTGCACCTCCCGACACGGCCGGGCAGGAGAGGCCTGGCTGGGGTCACCACCCCCTGGACTTTGCAACTTCGCCGCGTCCCTTTCCGCAGGGAGGAGAGACGGGGCTTTGGTGGCCTGGGGCTGAATGGAGGGGGAAGGTTTGTGGATCTGAGCTGCCAGCTGCAGCCAGGCGCTTGTTCCTCCAGGTGCGCTCCAAACGGCACTTGTGCTGGGTTCACTTCTCCAGGAGGACCATCTCTCCTCACCCTCCCAGCCTCCACTGCTTCATCCCTGGCATCACAAGCTGTCAGGATGCAGCTCCCTGGCCCTCATCTCACGCAGTCCTCTCAGCTTGATGGAGCCCAAAAAGTCCAGTTTGGCTCCTGCAAGTGTGGGGCACTCCCATCAGGGGAGCTGCACTTAGGCTGGGGACATTTCCACCCTGAGCATCACGCAGGGACATGCAGGAGGGACAGAGGCAGCTCCCGTGGCTCCATCCCACCAGCTGTCCCCAGCCCTGGCCAGCAGAAGCCAGGCTGTCCCTGCCCAAACAGCCTTTGCTCCAGCACGTGCCCTATCCCTGGTCTGGGCACCGCAGCCCTGCTCCTACTGCGCATGTGGGCTTAATCACCAAGCATCTGCTTCCCATTGCGGCCGCCCAGGGCAGGTTTCCCCTCACAGCCTCCTGCCAGGCTGCTAATTTTATATGGGCAGGCTGTGTCAGCGTGGCCGTCGGCGGGGCCGTGGGGCTGGGAGCAGCGCGGGGTCTCTGCCCTGGGCAGGGGGAGCAGGGTGGAGGGGACAGGCTCCTCTTCCCGCTGGGAAGCTGGAAGCAAGTCTCGGAGATGCTCGTCATGGCCCAGCAGCATGGAGGGGTGCCAGGGGCTATTTTCAGAACCCTCGCTCATGGTGACATCCCAAGCGCGGGGTAACGCGAGCCCGGTGTTGCTGGCACAGCCTGAGCCATCCACAGCCGGAGGCTTTCGCCAGCCGGCTCCTCGCCGCCCGGTGATGTGCAGCCCCAGCGCCAGGCAGGCATCTTAACTAGCAGTTCCCAGCCACAGCTCAGAGAGACGGCAAACGCTGCCGGTGCCAAATGACAAATAACTCCTCCAGACATTTTGGAGAAGCATCTGGAAAACAGCCTCTTCAAGGGATCTCAATTTTGGCTTTCTAAAGTGAGGCTCCCCAAATTACTTTTGGAAGCATTAGCCATTAGTATTTTCCTTCTTTCTGTCTGATCACAGTGTTTTCCCCAATGCTCTGTGTTAACAGGCGTACAAGCACTTTATGCCCCCCAGCAGGGGCCGTGCAATGTCACCCCCTCAGCTCCCGCTCTGTGGCAGTCACCATCGCTGTGCCAGGCTGTGCCGTCACCCTCCATCCATGCGCAAGAGCAGGCAATGCCGAGCAAGAGGAGACCCAGCAGCACCTTAGCGAGGGGCAGGGGAGCTCTGCAAACCCAGGCACCAGGGGGGAGCCGGTGTGGGAGCGCAGTGCCGAGCAATGACAAAGGTCCGCAGACCCGACCAAGTGCGAAAAGGAGGTGGCTGTGATGGGGATAACCCTGTCCCTGCAGCCAGCTGCTGCTGACAGCAGCGTGTTGCCCTCTGAGAGCACTTCAGACAGTGCAAAGAAAACCTCAGAGCGCTTTGATCTGCGCTGGGGCTCCTTGATGTAAAGCAGGGACGGGGCGAAGGTGGCTGCGGGATGAGCCTTTGGCTGCAGCCTCTCTGGGCAGGGAGGGATGGGGCTGGCTGCCCCAGCGGCGCTGAGCGCTGCCATCGCTAACAGGGACCAAGCTGGGACCCAAAATACATGTGCATGACCAGGCAGGGCTGGACTGCGCAGGGATCAAAGGTCCCGGTGTCATTTGCTTTAGGCAATGCTTTGCATTCACCTCTGCCCTCCCTCACAGAGCCACCGAGACCACGGCAGAACTTCATGGTGCAGGGCTGGGCTGGATCCTGCTCGGCAGAGCACTCCAGGCCCAGCACCAGGAGCCTGGCTGGGCGCTGACAGACCTCACGGGGTCTGCACCCCATGGAATGGGGGAAAATGGGTCACAGGAAGCAAAGCAGCCAAGCCTGGCACAGCTGCTGAAGCTCGAGTCTCTGCCTTAGATAGAAAGAGACCGTGCTGGGAAGACCCCACGCAGCCCAACAGCAAATGGAGCCCTTGTGAAAAGTCTTCACGCCACATCGGAAATCCTCCCCTCCACGTTGCACCCATATGCCAGTTTAAGTATCCGCTGGTGGCAGCTCCCCAGGTTAACAACCAGCTCTCTCCTCCGTCCTTAACCAAGAGCCAGTTAAACCCTGGGAAAAAGATACTCGGCAAGCACGCCTGCAGATCTCAGTCTGCAAACCTGGTCGGTCAGCTTTGGGCTCTGCAAACCTGGTCGGTCAGCTTTGGGCTCTGCAAACCCCCTGGAGAAAGCTCCTGCAGCAGAGCAGAGCGCTGCGTGCAGGGCAGGTGAGCTGCACCGCTCAGCTGGATGAGCACTTCCAACGAGACCATCTCTGTGCGGCACCTCTGACTGGCGTGGTGCATATGGTCCCTATTTATTTCACTTCTTTACTGCTGGATCCCTTTCAGAATAGTTCTCTGCAATTACTTTAAGTTTCCCCAGTGCAGACTGGGAGTGAAACTTGTGCTTCAGGAGATAAACTGCAGACTGTTTGGCATCGAGGGAAGCTGTTAATTTGCCAGCAGCAGAGACAGAGGGAAAATGAAAATGAAGAGAGATAATTCATTTGCATCGCAGCTTGGTTTTGAAATAGGGACTGTGGGCTGGAGAGATACTACTAGAGCTGGTTTTAATGGCTCGGCGCTGAGGCCAGGCCAGCAGAGCGGATCCTGCAGCCAGCTGAGCCCCAGCCCGATGGTATGCAGGGCCCGTGGGTCCCCAGCCTCCCCGTGGGGCTGCTGGTGAGGGTCCCCCAGAAGGGTCCTGGTCCTGGTGCCCCTTCTCGTGTCCTGGTTTGTCTGCTGGCACACCAGCTCCCTGTTGCCAGGCTCAGAGAGCTCCTTACGGCTGCAGCTGCACTATGATGTTCCCCACTGTGCACGGAAAAGAGTGGAGATGATGTGTCATGACCAAGGATGTAGTCGGTGTCAGAGCTGGGATGTGACACCTGCACCTGCCCAGCTGCTCCCTGCGCTGCCAGCCTGCCCTCATCCAGTGCCATTAGGCGGTTTTGCAGGTCCCCCCCATTTGAAGCTCCTACTGCAGGACGAAAAGAGCTCTGGGTGCGCAGGAGCCCTGGCTTGGGGCCGTGTACACAAGGCTCACTGTGGGGACCACTCTCAGCACCCCCCACGCTGGACCTGCCACTGGGGGGGATGCGCACAGGGAGGATGCTCAGGGGGTGACAAGGGGAGGGCAGGGGGTGCCCCAGGCATGGCCACATGTGAGCGGCTCCTGGGCATGTGTGTGCACCTTGGACCCTCTGCTCTTGCCCTCGCTGATGTTATCCTCGCCCTGAGCTGCAGCACGCTGGGAAAAGCTTTCTGCATCCCCCTCGCCCGTGCTTGCGGCCTCCCCCACACTCCCTCCACCTTCCTTTATTTATGGGACAGCTATTTCCTTTCAGAGAAAAGTGGCCAGTATTGTGAAATGGCAAAAGGGTTTGCATGAAAACAAGGTGTTTGTTTCTATCATGGAGGATTTGGATTTTCCGATGGGTGACGGTGTGTGACGCTCCAGCCTTCCCTTCCTCCCGCGCAGCTGGCGAGGACCGCAGTCCCTGTCCCTCGGGCACATGCCAGACATTGCTTTGGCTCCTGGGATGCTCAGAAAACCAGTTGCCATCTACTGTGGTAAAAAACTGGCCTTGGGGTCCTCACCTGAGTCACAAGTACTAATAATTGTTAATTTTTCCAGCAAACGGGGGCCCCACATTTCTGCCCTTTCGCCTGGCGGCAGTGACGATGGAAGGCTGTTGCTGTAAAGTGAGGTTTGAGGTGGGGAAATTTGGATGATACTGATCACAGACAGCAGCTGCTGTAACCAGGGCAATCAGCTTTCCTATCCTGATACTTCTTTTGACCTAAAACAACTTCTGTGCTTAGGCTGCATCTTTCTGAAGTCTGAGCAGTGATTATTTTTTAGGGCAGAGGGAAAATACCCAAGCTCAGCTCCTCCAAAAGCGTGGCATGAAGGGGGCGTCTGCCTGATGGGCACCCCGGGGAAGGAGGAGGTGGGATGGGCTGGGCTGGTGTCCGCTGGGCTGCAGCTGAGGATGCTCTGGTTGTCATGGTGGATGGATTTGGGGGACCAGGTCCCTGCGGGGCACAGGACCCCCCTGGGTTTGAAGCCAACGGGGTGGTCAGGACACGCGGAACACTTGGCGGCCCCAGCTGGGCAACTCTGTGCTGGCTGGGAGCTCCCAGCCCCTCCGCGTTTGCTCCGTCACCGCCTCCAATGGAAGCAGATACCTTTATTTATAGGGGAAGGGCTCCGTTTTTCTTCCTGCCCCTCTCGCCGCGAGTCATGGGGCAGGGTGGGGGCAGCTCCAGCTGTTGGCCCCTCGGTCCCGCCGCCGGCGCTGACATCCTTTCCTGACACACATCGGTTTCCTGCGCGCGGCTCTCGCGCCACTTCCTACCCTGCTGCAGTTTCCACTGCGCCCTGCGTGTCACAGAGCGGAGGGAGCAGGGGGGCAGAAAAGAGAAAAGAAAAAAGGAAAAAATAAATTAAAATAGTAGCTTTCCTTTCTGCCCCCACCCCGGACCGCAGAGAGGAGCAGGCTGGGCAAGCAGCGCCTGTCCCCGCGGCCGGTTCCCCAGGAGCATCCCCAGCACCGGCTCACCCGCCAGGTCCAGCTGGGTGAGGAGGGCTCGTGTCCCAAGTTACAGTCTCCTATGGTTTGACACCAAAACTGTTTTGTTCCCCGGCTGACAGTGTGATTTCTGAGGTGGGTGAGCAGGGCAGGTGCACCCCGCACATCCCCGAGCTGTTGTCCCCATCTCAGTTTTGGGGGGGCTGCTCTGGCACAGCGGTGGGATCGCTCCCCCCTGCCCGCCGCGGGGCCACTCTCCAAACCCACTTTCTGCCTCATCGGGAAAGCAGGAAAAGCGATCAATGGCTCCAGCCCTGCCTTTAGAAAGTGGATTAGGGCCAGTGAATAGGAACTGTCTCTCTAATGAAGTGCTATTACCAACAGGCTAATTGAGTAATGACATAATGCAGGCCCTTGAAGCTCTTTATAACAGCCCATGACTCTGTGCCGCGACACACCACCACTTCCTCGCCTTGCCCCGCTCTGCCTCCAGCACATCGCCAGCAAAGCAGCCTTAATGTGCTGCACCGTCCTCGCCGGAGCGGCCAGAGACAAAGTGTCGCCAGCATAACCCTGCGTGGAAAATGCGGAGGTGGAGGGGAACCCGGATTAATTAGCTCAGGAGACGCCAATCTCCTCACATGTGAAATGTGAGCCTTTTTATTGAGAAAAGTAAAACAGGCCCCGCATTGCTTTCAGGGAGCCCAGTAAAACAGAAGGTGATCCATAAATATGTATGTTATGCTGGATTTAAAATACTTTCTGATGATTTTCTAGGCAGATCTCCAATAAGTTACAGCACAGCATTGCTATTGTGAGGCCGTCGGCGCAGGCTGGCAACTCCTGCACATCGTATTGTGGGGAGGACACAGGTCACTGCTGTGTGCGCTTGGGTCCCTTGTGCCAAACTGCTCATCCCCAGGTGAGGAAATTAAACATAACGGTCCCATGGCTTTCATTTTTACCCCACTGCCGTTACCGGAGCGGGTTATGAAGTGCTGGGTGTCTCTGCGGAGGGTCTCGTGGCTGCTCCAGGATGTTTGCTCAGCATCTCCCATCTGCTCACACCAGCGGCCCCCAAAGCTCTCCCCGTTGCTTGGGACCACTGAGAGCGAAAGAGCAGAAACAGCCATTTATCCCATGACAGTATTTGGCTCGTCCATCCCTCTGCGTTCTCCCAAAGCCCTGCGAGGACAGCTGGGCGCTGCCTGTCCTCCCGCCGGCCACAGCCACACTTGCGCAGGGGGCATAAATAGTTGGAGGGTGACACAGCCCAGGAAGGTGTTTCTCAACCATTCAGGGTGAGCGGAGCTGCCTCACTTGCTTGGGGCAAGGAGTTTGTGCTCCCTTCACACAGGGGGGATTTACAGCCTGTTTTTCGAGGCAGCGAGGTGCACGCTCACACTGTTTTGGCAGGTGGGTGATGCTTCTCCAGGGCACAGCCTGCGATGGGCATCGTCCCCAGCCCCATTGGCACAGGGGCAGGCAGGGAGGGACCCGCAGGCAGCGTGGCCAACGGGAGGCGATGCCCTTGGGAAGGTGAGTGCAGCTGGCAGCAAGGCCACAGTGATGCCGCAACCCAGACCACCTGCATCTGCAAGGCAAAACCATCTGTATTCTATTCCAACAGCCTCGCATCCCTTCCCCAGGTCTCCTGGGCTCCCTCCCTCTGTATTTGTTGTGCTCTTTGTCTCCGTGGGAAGTCTCGCAACCCCCGGCCCCACGCTACCAGTTCATCATCTGATTAAAGATTAATTTGAGATTATTGCTCATGTCTATAGCCCAGAGGCGGAAAAAACAATAGCTACACCTGCAGCTTGTTTGTGAACCCGGTTCCTTATGGGGAACTGTTAATGGACAGAGGCTTTCGGCAGGACTGCCTGTTGACAGGGGCGTCTGAGCCCTGCCCTGGCACCTGCTGCCCTCCTTGTCCAGACCAGGATAAGCGCACACGTTGTCCAAGGCCTCCCATGGTCCCAGGTGTCTCAGGTGGGAAACCTGTGTTGTCCCTGCCGATTGCCCCATGAGCCATCCCGGCTCCTGCCACGGAGCTCTGGTCGTTCCCTTCCCCAAATCAGAAACAGCCAGCCAGTGACTGGTTTTAATAATGGGTCTTTCCCTGGATCCTGCCTGGTTTCTGTTTGTTTATTCAGCTTTTTCTAGGTAAGGTAAGAGCCAAAAGAAGAATTAGGCTGCTACACTTGGTAGGGGCTGAGCTTTGGCTGCCTTCTCCCGGGCTGCACGCTCAGATGCTGGAAACTCCTCTGGAGGCTGCGGGGACCCAGGAGGCCACGAAGAGAACATTTCTCTGACACAGGTTCGGCATGTTCCTTGTGTTCAAACGCTTCCCAGTCCTCCTTCTTTTTCCCTCTTTCCTCTTCTCAATGCCTGAATGCCCCAGGGGGGGTTTGCCAAGGACTTTGGGTGTGCTTGTCTTGGAGCTGCTCTTCATCCCTACTGCGCCAGGGCCAGGCACACCCCGTGCCCGTCCTCGGGAGACATGGGGACAGAAAGGGGTGCAAAAGGCAGTTTGGGGAACTACAGCCCCCAAATCACCAAGCAGATGAAGCTCAGCCCTTGCAAAGGTGCCTGTAATGCACCCGCTTCCCTTCTCATGCTCTCTGGGACACCCCAGATGCCCACAGAGACAGGATGATTTCAAACAGCGTCATGGAAGCCTTAAAGCCCTTTTTAACCGGGTATCTCTGTGTGGGTCTGCCCCCCAAACACCCGTAATTCTGCATTGAGTCAGGGAAGGGGACTAAAAACTACTCCTGCTTGGGAAGAAAAGACACTTTGTGGTTTCCCCGAAGCCTTTGAAAGGGCTCCAGAAGCCGAGGGGACGTACGTGCTTCTTTAAAGGTCCTGTGGAGGTCCGTGGAAATTAAACGGCGGAGTTCAAACGCTGGCTGCCGTGGCCGTGCCGCTGCCCGGGGAGCGCGGCAGCGCGGAGCCGGCACAGCCCGCACCCCGGCACCGCAGCCCTGCCAGCGGGGCCCCGCTACCTGCCGGGCGCTTGATTGAATCCCGGCTTTTACGAGCGCTGACACCGTAATCTGTTACAGATGGTCACACAAGGTGGCCACCAAATGGTTCCTCCTGTTTCATCGCCGGCTGTCCCCCTGCCTCCGCCACCCCCATTGCCCAAACTGCAGCCCGCGTTACCTGGATGAAATAGCCAGGCTGCCGGGCTTTACGGTTTGTTTAGTTCCTGTGGCATTAAAACAGAGAGGAGGAAAAAACAAGGAGAAAAACTGCTGAGGTTTCACCATGAAGCCTCTGCCTTTGCCGTGCAGCATTCATCGCCTGGGCAAGTGCAGGGGACGAGGGGCAGGGGACCATGACACTGCTGCCAGCTGTTCTCGCTGCCAGGGAAGCTGTGCTGGAGGGTTTCCTTCTGAAACTGAAATGAAAAAGCAATTGCAACTCATCCTTAGGCCCAGGTTCCAGGTGCGATTCTCTGCCACAGAGCCCCAAAGGTGTGTGAGGGTGGAGAAAGGACAGAGGGGGTGGCCCACGTCTGCAGCGCGTTCTGGCTGGACACGAAGGCGTCCTCGCCGTGGGCCCCAGCCCTCTGCTCACCCAACCGCCCTCGCTGGAGAAAGGAAAATGAGCAGCCAGTCAGAAGAGGAGGGATCTGGGCCACATCCATCACCTGTGGCGGGGCAGCAGCTGGTGCAGGGCTGGGCACCACCCCGAGCTGCGGGACAGCACGGAGCGGCCGTGGGTCCCCGTGGGTCCCGGGGTGCAGGGTGCTCGGGCAGGCAGCAGATGCAGCAGCAGCCCAAGTGCCATGGGCTGCTCTTTTGTGATTCAGAACAGGCAGCATTTCTTTTTTTCCCCAGTGTTTCAAGGCTGCATTTGTGTTTGAATGCCAGCGGGATTTGTGGGTCGGAGCCTAGGCTGTCCTGCACCCGGTTTACACCTTCTCTCTAAAAGCCTTGCGTCCCAGCCAGGCCCTGCACAAAGCCAGGAGCACAAGGGAGAGCAGGAAAGATTACTGAGGAGGAGGTTTCTCACAGCTCTCATCGCCTGCCTAACCAGTGTTAGTCAAAGGCCATTGAAAGCGAGCTGGCAGCGTTCCCCGGTGGGTGCCAGCGCAGGGATGAAGCACCAGCCTGGATGATGCGGTAACAGGTCCCCATCCAGGTAGGTGGCAGCCGTGACAGGCATGGATGGGGTAAAGCACAGCCCGTAAGGTGCAGTTTGATGCACGCTGCAAGGCCCTAAACGGAGCAGCAACCCAGGGCTCCTGCATGTCAGAGCCGCAAAGGCAGCGTCAACCAGGCTGGGGGGACAGCCTGTGCCGCCCCCCAGCAAGCACCGCTCAGCCGCTCCTGCTCCCCGCTTACCCGCTCCGCGACCCTCCTTCCCGGCTCCTGCAGGTGGTCTGTTCTCAAAATTGCTCTTTTTTTTAACTATTTAGCTGCTTTTGCGGCTCCAAGGATTTTATGGATGGAAAGCTGAAAGTCATTACTGCCCCTCCCCCGCTTCCTGTTGGGAAAAGGAAGAAAAAAGCACACACGAGAGAAACCCCAAAACTTCCTGCCCTGCTTAATAATCAAGTAATGAGTCCAGCTCGGCTGGGAAAGGCAGTTTATACCGGGTGAGCTCTTAATTAAAGAAGGGCCGAGCAGCAGCTCTGCTCACTTTTACAACCACACACATCTTCCCGCTCCGTTACAGCCCCCGGGAGCCAGACCCAGCAAGCTGGGGGTGCATGAGTGCTGGGAGCTGCACTTTTCTTCCCCGGTTAAAAGCAACGTCCCAGAGATGGAACCAAGGGAATGTGGGAGAAGGACAAAATCCCAGCCCCTGGGAGGCAGGTGACAAGACCAGCGGCACTGCCCCTGGAGCACCCCAAATGCAGACGTAGCTGGGAAGGTGCAAGGCAGGTTGCTTGGGGCACTGGGACAGTTTCATTATGGAAATCCTAGCAGCAAGTACCTGGCATCCCCGAGTACCTGTCCCTCTGTGCTCTCCCGACTGCGGCATGCAGGGGACAACTGCACCTGTGCTTGCTGAACGGCTCTGCGGTGACAACAGAATGTGTCACCTCCACTGCCACACCACCCACAGCGGGTCACCCACCCAGAGGCTCAACAAAAAGAGGTGCCGGCTGCTTTAGCCAGCCCCGGGGAGGCTCTGGAGCTTGCCAAAAGCCAGAGGCAGCCCCCATGCTGCAGCACCCACCTGCTCCCCAGGGAGTGCTCAGGGACACGGGGTGACGGGTGCTCCAGGGGGAAGGCAGCACCCACCCGGGCAGGCTGGGAGGGACAGGACAAGACCTCGCGCCTTCCTGCGCAGAGCCAGGGAGATCCCCCGCACCCCAGCAGCCTGACCCCAGCTGCATCGCGCACAGCTGCCCCTTCCCCAGCCCTCCGTCAGGAACTGGCTCAGCCTGCCTTTTCCTTCCCACAGAGACAACTGCCCTGCAGACCCCTCCTGCAATGCCGCTTGCCCTTCACCTGCAGCCAGAGCAGGAGCGCAGGAGCAGGGGAACCAAGTTCAGCACCCCTGTCCCTGCACCACTCCCCACCCACTGCTGCATTTTCACCCCAAGCCCCCACAAAACCCTATTATAAATTAACCATTTTATTGAATATCAATAAACTGTATATAATTATATAAAAAGTTTCATCAGTACAAAATTGTGGCACAAAAATATAAATACCAGTGTACCTTTGAAATGTAAACATCCTCTTTGTAATGATTCCATGAAAACAATGTCCAAAGAAAGATGCATTCAGGAGGCACCTGTCAATACCCATAAATAGGGCTTTTGGCACACACCTGTCGATGGGCAGCCCGGGACAGGCCACCATTGTATCGGCTGACAAGTGCCTGCTATTAGTCACAGTCCTCTTGAAAAGCAGTTGTTAAGAGTCATATTAACAGGTGCTTGAGTGCATAGCTGCTCTGTAAACAGGGTTGGCGTTTGAAATGGCTACCCATGCCTTTTATGGACACTGTTAATCTCGCAGGCATTGCAAATTGTCATTGTGCTGGGGAGAAGCAGCTGCTTCACAACTACTGGGATACTGTATTATTGCATAGTTACACCTTCTACAGGCAGCATATATACACTCAGGGCGGGGGCTAACATTTTGTCCTTCATTAAAAAAATATTGGTTCTTAAAAGTTACCAAGTGGTTATGGTAAAAAAAAAATAAACATAAAAACCCCTCAACCCCCCTCCCCAAAGCTACATGGTCGCAATGTTTGATACGGGCAGCGGGGCCAGGGTGCAGGTCCAACCCTGCAAGGTGCTGAGTGCCCTGCAAGCGGGGGCACCTGCTGGGGGGCTGCGGCAGCAGCCGGGCAGGCTCGGGGCTGCACCCCCCGGCTTGCTTGCACTCGCTTTGCACCAAAGTCCAATCCTGCACCCTCAGGCGCCGGGACGGGGGAAGGATCAGGCATTGCACAGGAGGCACCGGGTGAGGAGTGTGAGGGTCTCAAGGGCTGGAGCAGGCGCGTCCAGCCCGGTGCACACTGCGATGGCGGCGCAGGAAACTAACTCCTATAGAAACTATTTATGATATAGGTATTTGCGTGGTGAGAGGCCTGGGGGAGCGGAGTCCTCAGCGAGAGCCAGAGCATCCCGTCTCTTGGTGCTTGTGGAGCAGGGACATTCGGGAGAAAGTCCGGGAGCAGGTTTTGCATTGGTACTTCTTTACATCTGAATGGGTCTGCAGGTGGGCTCGAAGATTAGAGCGGTCAGCAAAGGCCCGGTTGCAGTGTGTACAGGAAAAGGGCTTTTCACCTATGGGACAAAGAGAAACGCTCCCAATTAACCAGTGCATCAACACATGGGGAATATCAAAGAAGGAGCCATTCATTAGGCAAAGTTTGTGAAAAGCACAGTGAAAAGAAGTGCTGGCTGTTATTGTTCAGAGGAAAGGCCGGGTGAGGTATGTACAGCATCCCCTTCGGGGAAAGCCAGGGACTTGGGAATTTCCTACTCCCAGAAAAACCTCTCCTACGAACCACGGAAAATTAATGCTGGAAACATCCGCAAGCAGCAAGGCAGTCGCACATACAAACGAAGAGATGATATTCGTCTCCCGCCTGGAGCCAAGTGAACTGTTTGCAGAGCGGCAGGAAAGCCAAGCACTACGTGTTAATTATATCATAGCAGGCAGCGGCTGAAAGGCGCCAGCTCCAGGGTGAGTATAGCTATTTCCTCTGCCGAACCCCACGCTCCCCCTTCTCCCACCCTGCTCGCATTGAAAAGCCTGGCCAGGGCGAATTCCTCCCAGAAAGACTCTTTTGGAGGAAACAAATGTGTATGCTCAATTTGGAAAGCACAATTAAGTCTTCCCGGCTTCCTTCAGCCACCATCTTTAGCACGTTAAGAGGGTGTGAAATCAGTGCCAAGTAACAATTACACTATCCCCACCGCCCCACAAAGGATGCTCGGGAGATGCATTGTACGGGCGGCCGCGGCAGCGGGGTGGGCTGCAGCTGCGGCACCCTGACCCGCGCCAACAGGTGCAGGGGTGGCCGGCCCTGTGCCCCCGCACCTGCCCGCCGGCTCTGCTGGGCCTGGCCGCGGTGCATCTCGGCAGCGGGCGTGCTTTGAGCCCAGCTCACCGCTGCTGAGCGGGGTGGCTGCTCGGAGGCCACGGTGGTGGGCAGCTGGTCTGGAGCGCTGCCCGGGCTCTGGAGCCCAGCTGGGAGCGTTTGGTGCAGGCAGGGAGGGATGATTCAGGCACGACAGCGCACAGGGAGCGAGCGCTCCAGCAGTCTCACAGCTCCAATTCATGCAATTGAGCCAAAGCGTGCACCGTCACACCGTGGTCGATGAGCTGGCTCGTGGGCAGGCACGGCACTAAGAGCAGCCGCACAGATTTACGAGCGGAGCCTTGACCCCGCGCTCAGTTCCAGCCAAGAGGATATTTAAAGGACATTTCAGAGAGATGTGCCAAGGGGGTTTGGGAAGCCCTTATCTTCCCAGATAACACCTGGCCCACCGATTCGCTGGGGGCCACAGAGCTGGGAAGCGGGAAGCGATAAGGGAGGGAGGGAGAGGGGCAAGAGCCGACATTACCGGTGTGCGTCCGGATGTGGCCCTGCAGCAGCCAGGGCCGAGAGAAGGCCTTTCCGCACATCTTGCAGACGCAGGGCAGCGTGTGGCTCCGGATATGCATCTTGAGAGCCCCCAGGCTCACATACTCCTTCTCGCAGTACTTGCAGCTGAAGGATTTCCTGGCCTGGGCGTCGCAGTGCAATTGCTTGTGCTTGGAGAGCCCGGCGAAGGTGGAGTAAGCCTTGGCACACTGGGCGCAGCGGAAGCGCTCGGCGGCAGCGGGGGCTGAAGCCGGGCTGGGGGGCCCCGAGCTCTTGCCTTCGTCCTCCTCGCTGGAGAGCGCAGTCAGGTCCAGGGCAGGGGACGCGCCACCCGCTGCCTCGCTGCCTGGGCCGCCCGGGAAGAGGCTGGAGAGCAGCCCCGCGTCCCACACCAGCGGCGGGTAGTAGGCGCCAGGGCCGAGCACCTCAGGCGGGGGGATGACGGGCAGCGGGCACGTCTCATACAACAGCGGGGCGGCCAGCACTGCGGGAGGAAGCACTGCTCAGCGGGGGCCCAATGCTCCCGTGGGAATGGGAGCAAGGGGACCCCAACCCAGCCCTGGGTGTTCTGCACTCAAGGGCAATAGGACCCGATCCCAGGCCATCCCATAGTGCCCCACTCCCCACCCCAGAGCCGGAGGGGCAAAGGGACCCCAGCCCGCCCCACGGCCGCTCAGAGCCCCAGCTCATCGCAGGGTAAAGGACACCTCACCCCACGGGGGCTCAGAGCCCCTACCCGCCCTGCTGCGAAGGATGAAGCAAAGGGGATCACGCACCCCTGCCCACCCCCATCACAGGGAGCTCCGCGCACACCCGTGCGCATCCCACGGGGGTACAAGGGGGCAGCTCCACACCCCAGGGCAGGAGAGATCCCGCGCCCCGTCCCACTCGAGATGCAGAAAACTAAAAATAACACTCTTGCAAGAAGTCCCTCAGCCACCCACCCGCGATCCCGCACCGGAGCCCCCGCACCACCCCACAGAGCGCCCCACGTGCGCGGGGATGCCCGTCCCGCCGCGCCCCGTCCACGCACCGGCCTGGCTCTCCAGCTCGCTGTAGTTGGGCTTCTTGCTGGCCGAGAAGTGCTTCTTCACCAGGAAGGAGCGCGGCATGGTGCGGTGCTGCCCCGCCGCCGCCGCCGCCGCCGCCCGCTGCGGAGCCGCCGCGCCGCCGAGCCCGCTGATATGGGCCCGGGGCCCGGGGGGCGGGGCGGGGGCGGGAGGGCGGTGCAGGGCCGCCCCCGGGGCCCGGAGCCAATGGGCCGGGCGGGGCGGGCGCCCGGCAGGTGTCGGCCCCGCGGCCGCCGGGGGCCGGGCCGAGCCGTGGGGCTCGGCGCCTGCGGTGCGCGCCCGGGTGTCCGGCGTGGAAAACTCCGCTGGTGCTGCTGCTGGTGACGGTGACGATGAATGAGCCGTTTCTGGCTTCTCTCCCGAGTCCGTCCCTGTGTCGCGCTCCCCGCGGGGACCGGCCGGTGCTCCAGGCAAGGAGCCGTGCGACAGACCCACGGGCGCTGTGCCCGAGCCGGGGACCCCTGCAGCAAGGCGCCGTGCCCAGCGAGTGATCCCCGGGCCCCCCACGCGTGGGTGTCCGTGCTGGGGACTGCGGTGCAGATCAGGACAAGCCTTTGCCGTGTCCCGCTGCTCCGGAGCACTGCTGGGACGCAGCCCGGCACGGGGAGCACGCTTTGCCGCAGGTTATTAATCCTCTGAGAAGAGGCATTAACTTGTGGAGGAGCAGGATGGATCCAGCACAGCCCTTGCCGACTCCCTCCCCCAGGAAAGGGTCAGGAGCACCTGTCCAGACATGTTTCTCCCTTCTGCTCAGCAGGTTCCAGGCAGTGCAGCCTCCCCAAACCAGCTGCCCTCTGTTTTTCTTCCATCCTGCCATCCCGGAGGTCACTTGCCCACAGGAAGGTGCCCAGGCCTCACTAGCGGGTGCTGGGCCGAGCTGGGGTGGAAGCCCTGGCCTGGCAGTTAAAAACCCAGCCTGGGCTTCCAGCTCGCTCCGTCCCAACAGCTCACGAGGGGACTTCCCCGCTGGAAGGGCCCAGGGCACTGGTCCAGCCACCTGCTGCGGGAGCCGTGCTCTGCTCCGGGCCTGGACAGCTGCTGGGGGTGGGCGGCAGTGAGACGAGGAATGGGACCTGCTGGGACCAGCACCCGGCCCTGACACTCAGCAAAGGGCCCGTGGTGCCAGGCCACTCGTGACTCGGCCGCCACATGCAGCTCTGCCACCCCCGCTGACCACACGTTACTGTTTAGCCACAACCCGCACGAAATGCAGAAGTGGGGAGCAAATCTTTCCACTGTCGCAGCTGCAGTGCAGGGGCTGAGCTCACTGCCAGCCTGTCCTCAGAGCAGGAACAGCTTGGAGAGCTTGTCCTGCCAGCTGCGCACAGTCCTGCAGAGATGAGACGTGTTTGCAAACTCTTTCCCTGCAGCCACGTGCTCTGGAGCTGGATCCATCCCTCCTTTGCTGCAGAATCGCCTGTGGCTTTCAGCAGGTGTTTCTCTGCACAACTCCCCTGGATCAGCCTGAAGTTCAAGGGAAAATGTGCCCCCAAATGCCTTTGGGGGGTGCAAATCACAGAGGCCAGGTCTGCTCCATTTCTTGCGGGGCCCAGCACAGCACCACGCGATGCAGGGCGGCAGCCCGGGCCCTAGAGCAGGTGCCTCCCCCGGCACCTCACCAGTGCCCCCCCGCCACGCTCCTCCACCTGCCGCGGATGTGGTTACACTGGGGACACTTGCATGAGGAACCCAAGTAGGTGGTTTTCTTTCACGAAGCAAAGCCTGCTCCTCTGTTCGTTCTGAAATGTTCAGATCTGTTCCAACCACTGCGCGTGGAAAAAACTCGCATGTGCTGGAGGAAAAATCGAGATCAAGGGAGGGAGTGACCCGAGCTGCCTGTGAGCCACCAAGCGACGGGACAGCGAGCAGGAGAGCAGAGAGGAGGGGAAGCTCTGCAATGATGCACAGGCTGGAAACGGCAGCAGTTTCTCAGCCGTTCCATCCTGCACCAGAGCCTCAGGGTGGTCTGCGCAGCCCTGCCATCAGCCCCTGGCACAGCTCCGGTCCCAGACCCTCACGGGCCGGCCCTGGGAGCTTGTATGCACACACTAAGCACCTCCAGAGTGGCAAGTCTGGTGCAAATTCTTCTTTCTACCTTCTTTGCCCCATGGCTACACGAAGCCTCTCCAACAGGCTGCTGCAGAGCGCACCTCCCGCCGCCGAGGCTGAGTGCCGGGGGGCAAAGGGGAGTTCTGGCCGTGAGGTGCGAGGATGAGCTGTGCGCCCTCAGTGCAAGATCCGAGAAGCTGCATGGAGCGCACGGCAGCCCCTGAGCCTGGCGGAGGAGGACGGGACAGCGCCGGGCGGGAGGAGCGGGCCCCGCTCCCTGCGAGCAGCAAGACCTCCCTCTGCTGTCGCACACGGCGCCGGGCGCTGCCGCAGCCGCACGGGGCTGTCCTCCCGCGCTCCGCTTATGGAAGGGAACCCCATTGTGTGCAGGTACTAAAACAGCTCCGAGAACACCCGCTGTATTGGTTTTTTAAAGCCCAGTGTCCGAGTACTAGGTAAAGACAGAATAGATGCGAGAACTAGAAGACAGACACGAGTCTGTAGCGATGACACTGATTTTTGCTGAGCACTGAGCGTCTGCTGGAGTTCTGGGGAAGGAAAAGGAAATTTGCATAGTGGTTTCAACAGTCCTTGTTTGTGTCACCTGGAGAATAATTTACTTTACCCGGTAAAAATGTGTTGCTTTTGAAGAATGAAGCACAGACAGTGCAACTGTGGCGTGAAGCTCTGCATTAGGAAAAAAAACAAAACCCCACTCCCAGAACAGGCAAATGCCCTGTTGTCATTTTTAGTATATTTAACCAAAGAAAAGCTTTAGGGCTTTGAGCACATCCCTCATTTGCTTTTCTGGGACTTAACATAGCCTTAGGATTGCATGAGAAGTTAATCCTTTTACGCTGGTCTCAGCAGCGACCATCAGTGTCAGAGCTAACTTGCTGTGCCTTTGTCAACCAGGTGACACAAGGACCCAGAATATACCATGAATGCTTTATTATAGATGGGATCCTTTACAAGATCTCATCCCCCCACTGTAAGGAGACCAGGGGGATTTATTGCTGTAATTCCAGATGAAGCGATCAATGGATGTCTTTGTGTCAGGCAATTAATGCTGACAACAATTTGTCAGAGCTATTAAGGCCAGTCTTTGACTGGAGACAGATTCATTTAAAAAAGTGAGCTTGCCTGTGTCCTCCCGTTCCGTCTCTGTGCTAATCATCCTCCTACCGCTCACTCCCTGTGCCAGACGCCGGGAATTTCGCGAGTTCAAGGTGGCCCGATTGCATTATCACCAACAATGGGCGCATGGGATTTGCAGTGGCTACAGGATCAGCTGCTGATGAGGCGAGAGCAGGTCTGGCAGAGCACTTCCGCTCCCTGCCCTGATACTCCTAGGAAGCCCAAACCAGTTCGTTCTATAATAAGGGAGTTTCTGCACACAATGAAGGTTGCACACAGAACACATGCGCCTCTCAACTTAACGTCTTTTTAAATCAGCCAGCAAATATCAGTGAGACACCACAGCGTGTGTAAACCTTTGTTACGTTGAGACAGCAGCACAGACACCAAGCCCGTCAGCAGCGGGAGGAAGGGGGAGCCGCTGGCTGGGAGCCTCCGAGCGGTTCCATGAGCGGTTCCACGAGCGGTTCCACGGGTGCTCATCACAGCAGGGAGGGAGAGGGGTGCTGTGCGTCCGCTGCCACCCAGCCAGCAGGTGCCAGGACATCGCTCCTTACACACTGGTGAGGGAGAGGGGTGCCGTGAATCTGCTGCCACCCAGCCAGCAGGTGCCAGGACACCGCTCCTTACTCACACATCGGTGCCATCAAAGTTCAAGTAGAACTGGTGTGCATTTTCCAGTCAATATTTTTGGCCTGTACCTTCTGTGAAATAACTCCCAAGGAATAAACCGATGCAAATCGACCCCCAGCCGTGCAGCCCAGGAGCAAGCAGCACCAACACTCGGGTACAATTGGCATGAGCAGCTTCTGAGCGGCCGCTGCTGCAAGCCAGACACCTCCCCACGTGGAGCTACCGAAACCACGGATGTAAACACGGCAAACTCCACAGCCAGAGGAGTTAAAGCTATGGGAGCTGCAAAGATTTCACAAGAGAAGCCCTGCGGGACAGCCACACTTCCCCATTCAACAAGGAGCTCCTGGGGGGTTGTTTCTTGTAGGAGCATCACATACAAGACCGTACCTGTGCTATTCCGGACACATCAAAAACTCCATCTGCGCTGTTTTTCGTAACCTGCGTGGTCCACTGTTTGAAAGAACATAAATACAGTTGCAAGTAATCAGCATCACATATTTATTGGCAGTCAAAAGCCGAAGTCTCCACATTTCTCGATGTCTGCTGTGCTCCCTGCAGCGTTACACAGCCGGCACCAAGCGGTTTCGGGGAGGCGCTGAAATGAAACGTATGGACCGCGAGGAAGGAATTACAGGAGTTGACACAAGGATAGGATTTTATAAATTAAATTATCTTTATTTGGAACCTGTCTTTGAAAGTCAAAAACACGACAAAGTAATTGCTTGGAAGCTTCTAGCTGCTCCTTAAATATTTTATCAGAATCGCATGGAAGTGCACTTAAAATAGTAGCAGAAATCTAGATTCCGGTCAATGGGCATCACCAAACTGCGCTCTAGCCAGAACCCAGAAATCCCCACCCAATCCCTAATGCGTTGTAATCCCTGTGCAGACCCAGCGTTCCAAATAACCAACCCCAAGCACAGCACTTCTCCCGCAGCACCACGAGACCGAGACCGAGACCGGGCGGCCGGTCCCACGCAGACACGGACTGGGGAAACGCGCTACAACCAAGATCAGTGCGAACGGGTCGGAGTCTGGCTAGGCACGAGGTTTAGTGGAGAAGTGTTAGCCGGGGTGCATCTCGTTGTTTTAAGGGTAAGGCGATGCTGCGCTCTGCAGAGTGCAATGATCTTTTAAAGTTTACCGGTCAAATAAATTAATTAGTACTCAATTCCGTGGTGGTGCAGGTCCACTGCTCCGACTAAACATGCTTAAATTAGACATCTCAACACTACTGTGATTTACAAGTTCTGGTCAGGCGTCTTAGATCATTAGATCTCAGCATCTCAACGATGCAGTTAATTAAAACCTTCAACTAAAAAGGAATCTCTCTAGTGAAAGTGTAGACTTGAATAGAGTTGTCATTTACCAAGTGGTGGAACTGTCATCCTGCTTCCTGGGTTATACTGTACTTCTCTTGGAAAGCTGTACCTGCGTACTGCACGTATTGTATGGAAAACGGTGCAAGAACAGCTTCAGCTACTTCGGTAACGTTGAAACAGAACAGAGATTCAAAATACCTGTTAAAATCGGTAATGCAGAGGCAGTGCTTGCAAGGGCTATGAACTATTGGTAAGTTTTGCTACCACCTTGCCTTGAGAGATGGAAAAACTAGGAATATATACGAAAATTTTAGTTTAAATAAAAAGCAGAGGTATTGAAAAAACCCTTCTGATTTCCTCTATCAGCATAAGGCTTAAAACCACTAGAAAACTAGTTTTGAAACCACCAATTTAATCATAAAGCCAGCAAATATGATTAATATTTGCTAAGATAGTTTAAAAAAGGATGCATTTTAACTAAGCCCAACATTAATTTTCCAGGCTATAAATTATGGCCAGAGTATGGAAGAAAATAATAATCATGCATAGAACTAAAATATTGTGAACTAGTTGCTTCCACAGGTGCAAGGATTTGCTAAGAAAGTTCGTAGTTTGAGGACTAATAGTGAAGACGTGTTTTCCATATAGGCGAGAGTCTGGGTATAGCAATTTAAACACGGGGAACATGACGAAATCACAGGCATCATAGGGCACTGATTTAAATGAGAGCAGGTCTGACACTGACAGTTAGCACCTAGAGGTCTCACTAAAGGAAAATGCCTACAAATACACCTCTCATACTATCATTTAAGATATGTAAATAAGATTGGGAAGAGATCATTAACTAGTTCAGGCCATTCTACTTGGAATGGATTTGTCTTCAGACAGTTGAATGAACACAACTCCAAAAGAAAGCAGGAAATAGGCACAGGTAAAGGAAGCCGGATTTTTCTCCTCCTATAGGTGTTGACCTATAACTAAGCTGTGTGTGACGGGGTCGAACAGCACAGACCATGTTAACGAGGGACTGAGTGGAACTGAAATATCAAACCAGGGTTTCAAACCGAGGTGGGGATTCAAAAGTCTTCCATGTTCATGGATGCCTGAGTTCATCCTGGGTGCGCAGGGAGAAGGGCGAGGATGCCGAGCGCTCCCCTGGCGGAAGCTTGGTTTTCCAGTTAACCTTCCAGTCGGTTCATTTATCCCGCAAAGAACGCATCAAAACCTGCGCCATCATGTCGTCTTCGTCGGCGTCGTAATCCTGCGAACAGAGGGCACACAAACCCCTTTACTGCGACAGCCCATCGGTTCATACGACACCAGATTACAGCACCGACTTGCCAATAATCCAGTGTCTCTCACAATACCACCTACACCAACGGGATTTCCCAGCAGCGGCTACGTGAAAAAGCTGGTTCAACATCATCGGGCTGTACTCCAAGGGAAGGAAACACATACCACAAAAGTGTCATAGGAAAAGCGATGCCGTCTTTGAAGGTGCTCCATGAAGTTAGCGCTCCTGTAATTTGGATCTCCCCACGGCATCGAGGCACAAATTGGGCAAACCTTCGAGAATAATTAAAAAGAAGCCAATTAAGCCTCAGTGGTGAAGTGCGGTGACATTTACAGGAAGGGCAGGACAGACAGCATGGAAGACTCAGGTTGGAGGTTATTCTGTATTCATGATTCTATATGCAAAGTGATGCCAATTAGTTTGCTGGGACATTTGATACAAAAGCCTCAGAGAACCCCAAATTATTTTAATTGAAGTCTTAGACCTCTGAACTGCAATAGTTTACTGTTCTCTGTGTATTCTGAGTCAGAACTGGCTGCAGCTCTTTGCTTTACAAGATTTCAGTCTTTTCCTAAATAATTTGGAATTCAAATCACTTTCCAGAAAAAGGCAAGGTTCAAATTCAGATCCGGGTTTTGCAATTCCCTTTATACAAGAAGGAATATCAGCAGGTAAGGGTTACTAGAATGATATGCTATTTTTTGCAAGCATTTTTCCCAATGGTTTATAATATCTTCTTGCTGAAAACAGCAGAGGGGAAATTAAGTGCCCGACTTCTTTTCTAAACCTGATTTTATGATTGTTCCTGTGTTTAATTAACTTTGAAAGCCGAGGATGTGACCACGCTGCAATAGGAACAGACACCGGTCACCTCCGGAGAGCGCATCAAAACCCAACATCATGTAAAAGTTCAATGCATGAACAGCACACCCACGTTCGACTTTAACAGCAGTAATTATAAATACGTACTTAACTTCAAGTCTCTAATTCATTGTTTCAAAGGGATTTAAGACTAGACTTCATTGCAACTCCTGCACCCAGACTCATTACCACTTGTTTCGCGTCCATGCTGTGCAATGTTTTGCAGTGCTCGACGAGTCCTTCTTGATCAAAGTTTTTCTCGCTGCAATACGGACAGGGGAAGGTGAAGCGATTGGGGAAGCTCCTGGTTGGGAGGAAAGAGAGATGTTATTTATCGTTGTAAGAAAGTTAAAAGTAACAGCTTTACAATTTAATACTCAGAAGTTGCCTCACCAGCTCTTATGAATACAAATAAAGCAATAGTCTTATTCTACGCAATTAAGACAAGCTAATTTTGAGAACCAGCTTTTTAATTCCCAACAATAGCTTAAGGGACTCTTAATATCGTTGTCATGGTTTAACCCCTGCAGAACTGAGCGCCCACAGATGCTCGCACCCCAGTGCGATGGGAGAATCAGAACAGCGAGAAAACCCGTGGGCTGAGATAAAGACTGTTTAATAAGTAAGCAAGAGTTTAATAAGCAAGCAAAGCAAGGGATTAATTAATTCACTGCTTCCCATGGCAGGCGGGTGTTCAGCCAGGCCCAGCAAAGCCAGGCTCATGGTTATTTGGGAAGACAAACACCATCGCTCTGAACGTCCCCTCTTCTTCCTTCCCCCAAAATATGTACTGAGCACATGGCGAGGTTGGAACGTCCCCTTGGCCAGGCTGGGCCGCCGGTCCTGCCCGTGCCCCAGGGGCCCCTGTGCACCCAGCCTGCTCCCCACGGTCCTTGACCGCGCACAAACACATCCTGGCACCGACCGCGACATCAGCGCGTTATCAACGTTCTTCTCAAGCTGAGCCCAAAACACAGCACTGTGCCAGGCAGCAAATTAACTCTAGTCCAGCCGAAAACAGGACAATCACCCGTGTTTACACAGAATGAGGGCTCTTCCACAAATGGCATAAACGCCATTCACCACCTTTGGGTGGGTTTGGTTTTTTCCTTCTATTTTTCTCTTGTTTTCAAAGCCCAGGTACCACGCCGTGCACTGCAACGCACAGCAGGCACTGCAAAAAGGTTTTATTAAAAAAACAGCGGCTTTTACTGAATACCCCGATCTTTAAGGTGTCTCATGCAGGGACTACACAGAAAGCAGCATAGTTTGCCTGTGCACAGTCAGATGCAGGATTAAGGTTTAGTTTTTAACAATATTATTAACTAGAACAATTAATAACCAAACCGAGCAAAGAGGTGAACTCTGCTTTTACTCCAAAATTCTACAGTTTGCACGAAACCCCACAATACAGTCAATTCTTTTAAGACAAATGGACTCGATGATCTTGAGGGTCTTTTCCAACCTAACTGATTCTATGAATCTTCTCAGAAGAGTCAAAATTGAGATTGAATAACTGTAACAGCCCTGTTTTTGTGACAAAAAAGACAAGTATTTAGAGGGAAAAGCCAGTTACCTGGTGTTGTAAAGTGGTTCTTTAGTTACAGCCTTCACACCTTCCATGATGTAATTCTGGTACTTGGAACACGAGGCTGAGTGGCTGCGCATCTTGGAGAGAAACATCTGCACAATCGCACAGCAAGGTCAATTTAAAGCATCTGCAGTTACTCCAATACAGAATCTGCACACATGTAAAACAAAGCAGCTTTCTGCAGAGCGTTAAAGCAGCAAAACCCAAATGCTCCAGCGAGAGGCGGAAAGCTCAGAGATCACAGACTGGTTAACCTGTAACATCTTACAAGCACAACGCTGCTCAGGACAGCTCACTCTTCTTAACCTACACTGTAAAAAAATGCTTCATATAAAGCCAGTTTACCAGATTCAAATTTATAATATGGAAATCTGTAACTCAAGGCACTACAGCTTTCTGTTAGTTGGAATAAAAACAGAATGAAGATGATAACCAGAAATAAAAAGTGAAATTAGCTGAACTGTTACCCTCACCTTCGTGTGTCTAATTACCCTTTTCCTGTGGTTTTGCCACCTGCTAAGATATTTTCTTATACACTTAATTAACTCTAAGCAGGCCAGCTTTACACGGAGGAGGATTCCATACAGGTATTCAACACGCAGGACACGAACAAACGATGTCTACGGAATACACCGCCCATATAGGACAACTCTGACTCACAACTACTGCAAACAAAGCAAGTCCATTTCTGTTTAGGAGCCAGAGATCGCTGTCTAAAGCCCAAGCCACTGTTTCATGACAACGTTCCTCCCACAGAGACAAGCTCAAAGCAGCAGCTTCAGAAGCAACGCTTACTGTAATTTAAAAAGCAGTATCTTTCATTTGAAATTCACTTCCTGAAGAGGAAACAACAAAAAAATGTGGCAAGAATGTCAACATTTGGGTGCTGTCTATGTAAAATACCTTGAGCACGTATCAGAACAAACGTTTTGTCCTGATTCTGCAGAAAGCTACAGAGCAAGCACTTCATTCCCCCCTAAGCAGCACGACCGAGCAGGCACACCTCACACGCTTAATTTCCAAATACTTTCATACTTTTTTATTGCAGCCGTTGCAAGTGGTTTCTGTCATTTCGATTTGCTTTTCCAGGTCCAGAGCTCTGGTGCCAGCGGACAGCGTGCTGCGGCACACGCCGCACACCGGCTTCTTCGGCTTCAGACACTCCTGCAGGCACGGGGTGCAGAACCTGCGGTGGAGAGAAACAGCAGGCGGTGAGGACACCCCCCTGGACACACGGCGTGGATGTGGGATGGGCTGGGTTGGAAGAGACCTGCAAAGCCCCCCAGTGCCACCCCTGCCATGACAGGGACATCTTCACCAGCTCAGGGTGCTCAGAGCCCCGTCCAGCCTGGCCTGGGATGTCTCCAGGGATGGTTCAGCCACCACCTCTCTGGGTACCTGGGTCGGGCTCTCACCACCCTCAGGGCCAACAATTCCTTCCTTATGTCTTGCCCTAAGTGATCACTGAATCTCAATTAATTATGTCTAATAAAACAGCAGCCTGTTAGCGTTTGTTCATGAATAGGCGAGCAGGACTCCAGCTCTGCACGCTCAGCGTTATCAGCTTTCGGACAGTGCTCTGCACCGCCCCAGTTTCCGTATCTTTCAGAAGAAAAAGCAACTGAAAGTGAAAGAGCGTTCGCTGTTTTATCGCTGCCGGGTTTGTTTCCTTCCCCCGGAGGCCCAGCCGCCCCCAACGCTGCTGCGGAACCGCCTGCGGAGTCCCCCGAGTCCGGCCCCACCGCCGAGGGACGGAAAGGCGAGGGCTGGGGGCAACCGAACCGCGGCCCCGGTTCCCGCTCCCGCCCCAGGATGAGAGGCCCCGACCGCCGCCGTCGCCCCAGCCCCCGCACCGCGCTCCAACAGCCGCTCACACGTGTCCGCAGGGCACGCGCACCGGGCTCTCGTACACCTCCAGGCACACGGGGCAGGTGAAGCGGGACAGCGGGTCGTGCCGCCGCTCCGGCGAGCGGGACGAGCCGCCACCGGCCACCGCCATCTTCCCGTCGGCGCGGACACCGTGCGCCGGCGCGGCCCCGCCCCCGCCCCGAGACCCCGCCCCGAGGGCGTGGCCATGCTGTGATGGGCGCGAAGGACAGGGGCGTGGCACAGAGCTGCCCCGCCCTCGTTGCTGAGACCCCGCCCCCGAGGGCGAGGCCATGCTAGATGGGCGTGCCGCTATGGGGGTGCGGCCCGGAGTTGCCCCGCCCCTGGGGCGTGGCCACATTAGATGGGCGTGGCGCGCGCGGGGGCGTGACACCGGAGCTGTCCCGCCCCTCCTGCCGAATCCCGCCCATGAGGGCGTGGCCCTGCTTGATGGACGTGCCGCTATGGAGGCGTGGCCCGGAGCTGCCCCGCCCCCGGGGCGCGGTCCCTGAGCAGCGGCGCCTCAAGGTCCCCCAGGGCCCGCAGGTGCGGGGCTGCAGCCGCCGGCACCGGACGGGAGATGCCTGGCTCTGGCACTAACCACGAGCACTCCCGAGCGTAAACGGCACTTCCGCGCTCGCAAACAACCGCCCAGCGCAGGAGCGAGAGGGGCCCCGGCCGCTGTGTGCCCGCCCCCGCCTCTCCCGGGCCGCTGAGGAGGGGCCGCCCCCCGCCCCGCTAACGTCACGCGGCGGAAGTGCTCCCAACGGCAGAAGGCGGTGCCCTGCCACCCCCGGTATCCACTTCCGGGGCGCCGCTGTCAGCCGCCGCTTCCCGCCCCGCCGGCAGCCCCGGGCCGGTGCCGGGAGGCCGAGCCGGGAGGGTGGGCGCACCCACCGCACCGCAGGCCAGCCCGCCGCCCTGCCGGGGGAGCGGCCTCTACCGGGACGTCGCGGGAGCGCGTGAGGGGCCGAGGGGGCCGCAGTCCGCATCCGGGTCACCGGGCGCTTCCGGCCGAGCGGCGGCGGGTCCCGGCGGCAGGCGCGGCCCAGCGCGGAGCGGTGAGGGACGGGCCCGGCCCGGGGGCTCTGCGGGCCCTCGGCGCAGCGCCTGCTGCAGAGGGGAGGGGGCGGGTTTGCCGGGGGCGGGCGCTGCCGGTACCGGCGGAGAGGCTGCAGGGTCCCCGGCGGGGCCGGCTCGGCGGGTGTCGCTCAGGCCGGGCAGGCGAAGGGGGCGTCCTGGGGCCGCGGCTTCTCGGCCTGGTCGCGCCCGTCCGGCTCTCCCGGCGTCTCTGCAACAAGTGGGTGGCTCCGTGAGAACCGGGGAGCGAAGCGGCCGCAGGCGGGTGTTAAATCGCGTCTTGTTTGCTCCTTCTTCCGTGCTCTGTGGTGCGAAATTCCTCAGCGGTGCCGTGTGCACCGTGCTGTGAAACGCTGTTGGTGTTCGGGTTAATTTCCCCTTCAGGCGCTGGGTGAACCCGGTGTTCCTGGTCAGGAGAAGGTTGTGCCTGTTCCCCCCTGTTGCTGTGAAGGTTTTTGTGTGACCGTGCCCTGCGCAGAGCAGCCGGTTCCCTCAGCCGAGGGTTTGACCAGGAAATGGACAGGAACACTTTCTTGGCTTGCCAGCAGAAATTACACTCAGATCAGAACTTGTTCATGCATCTCCATGAATACCAAAGGTTTTCGGTCAGTAACTTGCAGCAAAATGGCCTTGTCACCTTATCTGTTTCGTCAGCCGGTGTGTTTCTTAAAACTAGATTTATTGGTGCCTGCCGATGAGTTGAGTTTTTCCCCATCCTTGTAACCATGGTTGTGAGCTGCTCAGCGCCTGCCTGGCGCTGGCTGGGCTGCTGGGCACGGGGACGTTTTCCTTCTGCCGGCTCTTTCTGTGGGGCAGCAGCTCTGCCAAGGTTTCCTGAGCACTTTGCTTTGTGGTGTTTTGCCTTTTGTCCATGTGTACAAACCACAAGTCAAAATGGGAGCTGGCAGTGGCTTTGAGTGTCACACTCTGTAGGGCCTTGATGAAGGATACTTATTTGGGGACTTTCCTAATCCTGATATCTCAGACATGTAACCAAGTGCTTTCGTTTAGCAGTTATTAACAGTGGAAGCAGAGAACTGTAATATTTAATGCAGCCCCTCATCAGCGCAGGATCATTCCTTGTCCTGGGGAGGTATTGCTGACATGCCAAAGATCCCTCTCTGAAATTCTCTTGTGGAGCTCTCCTTGCTAAGGAACAGACATCCTGTTGTCTTTGTCCACAGACTTCATCTTGCACTACTTGAGGAGGAAAGATCTGGGGAGAGAGAAGTGTTTGCTCCTGTCCCTTCTGCTCAGGTGTTAATTTAGAACTCCACATTTCCTGTGATTCACAGCTTGTCTCTTGACACGGGTGCGATTTCTGGTTGTGGAAAGCTCAAGATCAGTGTGCCTTTGAGCAGAAATTGAACTCCTGGTTAACTTTGCCCACACGGGGTTGTCACTAAGTGCAGCCTTTCGTCAAGTAATGTTAACTGCTAGCCTGTTGATTTGTTTGTTTGTTTGTTTGTTTGCCTGGCCTCTTGTTTGTTGGTTTGTGGTTCCTCCTCTCCCCCATGTATTTTGTGTTATGGCTCCTTTCGTTCGGTTAATTTTGCTTTTAACAGTGATTTTCATTTGAACGGGAGTGTGTGGGGGCATTGATCAGCATTCTAGCAGCTGCAATTAGTGTTGGGTGGAAAGTCTTTTCTCAAGTGCTGTTTCAGACTGACTAGAACCGAAACAGCATTGATTTCCCCCGCCTCCCTCCCTTTGGTTCACAGTTGGGAAGTCCGTAAGGGCTAGATTGCATTTTCATTTAAAAAACAAAGCTTGTGGTCTGTGTTCTGATCACAAGTTCCTCCAAAGATGGAGCCTGTTGGCCTGTTGACTACCTTGGGTTTAGTACAATAGCATTAGGAAGCTTCTTTTGTCACCGCATTTTTCTTTGTAGTGTGTGAGCTTGGTGAGGTAGAAAGGTAGATCAGTGAATGCATGAAAACAACTATCCCTGCAAACAAAAATGTGCATGATGTAAAACCAGAATGGTTTTGCTTGGTTCTAATAAAGCGTTAGAAATAGAAATGCAAAGTTGATTAATTGGCTTAGTCTATTGGCAGTCGTGTGCAGCTGGAGGAAAAAAGGTAGATGCTTTCCCAAGTTGAGCAAGATGAAGCTGCTTTGTGGGATCTTTTTAATCTTTATATCACTGTGCAGGGCAAAAACCTCCAACCAACCTAACAAAAACCGCAAAACCAAATCAGACAAACAGCAAAAAACAGTGACTGATTAAAATAACGTCTGTGTAAGTTGTTTAGACTGAAAGGGTGAAATAAAATGCAGAGAAGCAGCTCTGAAAACTGATGATCCTCCTTGCAGTGTTTTGCTGCGAGTTGCTTTTGCCTCGGTTCCCTAAGCCAAGGAAGCCTCGGTCTGGGCTTGAGCCTCCAGCAGCTGTTCTGTATCAGCCTCTCGGTGCCTTGCTTGGTGTGGGCTGGTTGTGCTGGTTTAGGCGGATAACTGGAAGAGGAGTAGAGAATGACAGCGATAAGCAGGACAGCAGCATTACTGTAGACTCTTGCGCTTTTTCAGAAACCTAAAGAGGCTGTTCCGGGAGCTGCTGCTCCGTGAACCATTTTATAGAGTCCTGTGGAGATAGATGCTGTGGACATCTGGGATTTATGCAACTGTGATGACTTGTCTTTGTTTTCAATCTTTATTCCAGAAGAGTTGCCATTACTGAAGATTCTTAATGCCAGATAATCAACCTACTGCCGAATAACCATGAAAGGGGCGAGGTAGCTGCCCAAGTGCGAGATAAAAACTGATTTCAATGGATACAAAATACAAAGACGATTTATTTAGGAAGTATGTACAGTTTCATGAATGCAAACTGAATGTCTCTGACAACAAGCAGCGTCCTATTAATGATGAGTATCTGCGAGTGGCAGCGGCAGCCTTACTTTGCCTTCCCAAAATCGATCCCTTTTATAGATTCCGGCTGATAAAATTTTACGAGATGGCTGAAAACTCGCTGAGATCTGTGAAATCCTCAAGTTTACATTCTCTCCATAATGCATTCAGCATGCTCGAGACAGTCGGAATTAATCTCTTTCTCTACCCCTGGAAAAAGGAGTTCAAAAATATTAAGGTAAGACATTTTATGTGTGGCTATAGTGACAACATGATTTGTTTTTCTTTTAACACATTTTGTGCATGTCCTTTAAAGGCCTTTTTTTCCCCTTCACCTATTTGCATGATGTATGTATTTGTCTATATACAGCTGGTAAACAAAAGCTATAGGAAAGTTTCTATATAAAATAAGTGAAGTTTGTGCTGGTGAGAGTATCCTGAGAGCAGAAGTACAAATACTATCTGCATTTATAATGTAACCATAAAATAGAGGAAGAGCTTAGTTAAGGTTTTTGTTCAGCCTACCCTGCTGCAGTGTCTTGATTTCGAAGGTGAGGTGCTTTCACTAGGCCCAGTGGTCAAGCTGTGTTTAAACTCACTCAGAATTTGATTTGTTTGTTTTGCAACAGCTGTTAATGGAGCACAAGCACTAACGACCAGTGCATGCTTTCAAGTGAGTGCTTCGCAGAGGTTCCCACAGGTTATGTGATAATGGTAAAGGAACTTCTCCGAAAGAATTGTTTCCAGAATATCTTTTATCTGCTTGTCAGTTCTCCATTAATGAAGTTTTGATTTAATGTACTTTCAAATTATTTACCTGTGCCAGGATCTCAGAGGGAAAAGTAGGAACTTGTATATTGCTCGGCTTAGGTGCTGGGAGTCAGATAGTGAGTGCTGTGCTGTTGATTTTTCTGTTTTATCTTGTACCTGTGCTTCTGTGCTTATTCAAAACTGCCACAGCATTTCAGTAACGAATGCTGCAGGTGCCTGACGAGAACTGGTTTGAGTCTGGAAAGCTGGATGAAACCACTGCTGGTATAGGTGTCTCAAGTCACTCGCAGGTTGTGTGTGCCAGTGATGGGTGCTTTTGTTTGTTTTTCTGAAAAAGTCTCTAGTTCACTGTTCAGCAGAGAACTTGAACGTTCTTAGAACATTTCAGAGTTCTCTGCGTTTCCAAGGGGAAACTACTTTCTTTAAAATCTCTCAATAAATCTTCATCGTTATGCTTAAGCTGTGCCCTTTGCAATACTGACTGATCCATCGAGGATGTCTCTTGGTCGCTGCCGATGTTGACTTTAGTTGTGCGCTGTGGATGCAGTGCCTGCTCCATACAGAGGTGTGATGGGCGGGCACCCCAGCTTGCACTGGGCTCAGAACGTGCCTCAGGTATGCTGTGTACTAGGGACATTTCAACTCGCACAAACTCATATCTTTGGTTTTGGGGGCTTCTTTAGTGGAAGTTCTTAACCTAATATAAAGTCAACCAGACATTTGAAATGGCATAATAATAATATGGAAGAAAGTGTGCACCTCAAATACGCTTGAGGCTGAGCGGAAGAGGACTTGGGTGCTCCCGCAGTGATTGAGTCCCTGTTCTCTCCACCTGCCCCCTGCCAGGGGCGATACATGAAATCTCTGCCTTTTTTCTTTTCATGGCAGACTTACTTGTGAGTGCAAGCATGTATGCATAAAAGTAAATGTCAGTGTATAGCATAGTGATTTAAATCAACAGAGAGGATGTTATGCTAATCAGGATATCAATTTGAATGAAAACTCTCCTACTTTGAATTTGCCTCATGTGGAATTTCCATCTGCTGAGCAGGAGGATGCAGAAACGGAGCTCATCTTGCCACAGGAGTTGCATGTGTTCACTGTCATCATTATTCTGTTTAATTCTATGGTATTTGTCACTGAATAGTCTGGATGTCTAGTCCACTGCTGAATTTGTAACCTAGTTTTCCTTTTATTTCCCCCTCGCCCCCCCTTAGACCTACACTGGACCCTTTGTTTATTATGTAAAGTCTGCGCTGACGGAAGATGATGTGAGGCAGATTCTGAACTACATGGGCTATGTCCAAGAACTGGGAACAATGTATAAGCTCAAAGAGCAGGTTGATGCCATTCAAGTGAAAATGGTTTCATTTGAACTCTTTTTGGCCAAAGTGGAATGCGAGCAGCTTCTTGAAATTCACTTGCAAGTGAAAGATAAAGGTTATTCAGAGATTGATGTCATAAATGAACGAAAAAATAGCACTGAAGATGTTAGAGGCTGCTCAGAAGCCATGAAACGGCGTGCGGAGTGCAAAGAAAACCTGAACACTTCCATGGCGCGAATGGTACTCCAGAAATCAGCCAGCGAACGGGCCTCTAAAGATTATTTCAAGCCAAAGGTGAGCAAACCTTCTAAATCAGTGGACACGTATGATAATTATTGGGAAAGTAAGAAACCACCTTTGATGAGCTCACTGAGTCTCAGGAAAGAGCCGATTTTAGTTGATGCGGAAGATGACATTAAAGATGAAATTATCCGTCCGTCACCCTCTCTGCTGACAATGTCGAGCTCCCCGCACGCGTGTTCAGATGAATTCTTGCCAACGTCATCTCATCACAATGGCATGCTAAGAACAAATACCCCTTACAGCTCCTATTTTTCTCCTCAAGAGGACTTAGATTTATATACTGATCCCGATTCTAGAAGCGTGTTAAATTTTAAAAGACAAGACGCTATTAAGCCTGATGTGTGGCTGTTAAGAAATGATGCCAACCCTGTTTACCACAAACGCACCCACCTCGCCAAAGAGCCAGCTTCCCTCAAGTGCCAAAACTGTGGCGTACCTTGTGGCACTTCCCTTTGCCAAAAGTGTGACAGCCTGTTCGGCTCCAGGCAGGAATATCCAGCAGTGAAACAGAGCACCTATTCAATCAAACCGCTTCCAAACGACGGCTTGTCTCCTACGGCTGCTCTGCGGGAGAAATCTCAGTACACGTCACAGACTCAGAGCCAAGAGAGAGCTGCTCAGTTCAGTTCCAAATCCAAACCTTCGGGCACCTTGCGCTGCGGCTTTTGTAACCGATCCGGAGCTGCCAACACGTGCACGTTTTGCTCCAAAGTCTCGTGTGACACTTGCCTCAATGCTTACTATTACGATCCCTGCTGTAGGAAAAGCGAGCTTCACAGGTTCATGCCCAACAACCAGTTAAACTATAAATCGTCCCAGCTGTCCCATGTAGTTTATAGATAGACTTGAGGAGGCTGGTTTGGAGGGGAAGGGAAGGGGAGAGGAAAGGAAAGGGCTATCCTAACTCACGTACTGACTCCACTGATGAGAAACTACACTGACCTCTTACAAAAACATCGTGTCCAGATATTTGGAACCATGGTCCAGTGATCAGGTGCCAGTTCTTGATTTCTTTGTGGCTTCACAGATGCTGCAGATACATTAGATTTCATGCTGCTATAATTTAGGTAACTCCTAAATGATGGTTACTTTTCAATTTAAATGGGGGAGAAGAACACATTTTTCTTTAAAACTTGGCAGCTGTTGCATTTTAGAGAAGTGGCATTGCACATTTCTATTCCATTGCAGTCATCTCCTTGCCCAAATAGAACCATGCAAGGCTTGAAAATAACATCTAAAAATTAAGATTCTCGTTTTCTATGAGCGATGAAGCCACTGCCAGTTTTTGATAAAGTATGACTTTAAATGTGACAGAAATATCTGAATGGCTTGTTTTGCCAACAAGGACTATTTTTTGAAGTGTGTCTGCATTTCTTGATCTCCAAAATGCAAACACCACAGCATCTCTTCCTTTTGTCTTCATGTTTCTTCCTTCTCCCCTTATCTCCCGGTTGTTTCTCTCAAGCTTCTATAATCTGAATCTGGACAATACGTGCTTTATTTTTTTGGTGTTGCCAATATCATCCTACTGGTTTTTACTGTATGGTATTTTAAAAAGGTGAACGTGTATTCATGTCACTTTGATTATGCCTAGAGTGTTGTCCTTCCAGATGGGTACTCGTTTTCTTTACTTCCTGTTGCACATGTATTAAGTACTGTTCTTTGTACTGTAAATAGGTGATTTGGAAACAGTTTATTTTTAATAAATATTTAATACGTTGAGTTCTTAAAAGTGGTAAAATCATTATAACTATGAAGTCTCTCTGGGTTGTGTGTTCAGGTGACTTTTTGTTTTTCTTTGTACTGTATTTCATGGCTTATTATGGTCACTGTGCAGAGTGTTCTTGGCTCTGAGCAGTTCTTGGTTCTCAATCTGACTTTATTTCCCCTCTGGTGAGGCTGCCACAAGCCTGAGTGGAGCCAAATGTCAGGATTTTGGTTCTCGATGCACGCTTTTCCTTTGTGGCTATGGGAATTGTAAGTATAAATGTTATGCTTGCTTCCAAATTCACTGCAAAGTCTGTCGTGTCATCCAGCAAGTAAAGCACTGGCCTGGTTAAAATCAGAGCTCATTTGTGACTCCTGGTGCAGTAAACCCATCACTTAGGGATGTGAATCAGGTGATAATATTTATCTGTATCAGCACACAGGAACCCTAACCGAGAACCAGGACTCTGCTAAGCTCTGTACAGTTTCACCCCCAAACAACACCCCATTATGAATAGGCTTTAGTTTTTTATCACAAGGAAACCCACGAGAATCCTTCTGACTTCCTTATTCCCACTAGCTCGTTAGAACAAAGCATCAGGCAACCTAATCTGATGTGCAGAATTAAATGTGTTTAAACTATCTGTAAAGAACTCTAGCTGAGATGTAAACTATGTAGTCCACTTTGCACTAAAACGGTTCACTTAGGTTTTTGGTTTTAAACACTGTTAGAGTCTAGGCTTCTAAACTTAAATGTCCATTGATCCCTGTGTGGCAGAAACGTGCATGAATGATCATTCGTCTTACATTTTTTTGGGTGGGGGGAGGGCTTGAGGTGGGTAGAAGGGGAAACTATATAGGCTAACGTTGTAAAATACCTAAAATAATTTTAGCCATAAATGGGTGTCAGAAATGTTATGGAAATAAGATGAACCTGGGTCTTACAGAGGGCTGAGAACAATGAGTTACTATTCAGTTTGCACTAAGGAAGAACGAATGGCTCGTGTTTAGCAATTGGGGGAACTTCGGAATCGAGCGACAGCAGCTGAACACAATGGTACAGGCAGGTGTCGCCTTGCTGACCCTGAGCTTGGGCTGGATAGTGGTTGGGTGAATGATTTTAAGGTTTTCAAAATCTTGTATTTTTTTTTAATAAATATATATATATAAATACGACACAAATGTAGATACGTTATGTATATAGTGAAGAATTTAAAATCAATTTTAAAATACAGTCTAAGGGTGGTTTTCATTTCGGTGGTGAAGTAGGTTTTGTCCATCCTCCGACGTGTGATGCCTGTTGGGCTGCTATACGGTGTATCCTCTAGTTCACGAGTTCACTTTCCATATGGCTACTCACACTACAGTGAATAACTAAAACTGTGATGCCACGTAATTTTTACGGTGAACATAGCAGGGACTATACTTGCTTTGAAAAAGAAAAGTCCTGTGTATATATGTCATGGAATACTGTAGTACGAAACTGTATTGAATTGAAGTGATACCATGCTCTATTTTTGTGTATCTTACTGTATGAGGTTGCTGTGATTGATACAGTAAAATATATGCTAATTTAAAATGCAGGCGTTTTGCATCTGATTTGTTTAAATGAATTTGTTTTGAAGGAATTGAAAAATAAAGAGGCCTTTAAGAAAAGGCTTAACTCTTTTCTTAAAGTCGAGTGCATGATGCTGTCTGTTTCCCACCTGCGTTTTGCATGCGGAAAGGCGTTGGTGCACAGAGGTAATCCTGGGGGCAGAATGGGCAAGTGTGCGTGTATCGTGAGCCTCAGCTTTGTGGAATGGGATGTGCTGCCTGCAGAATGCAGAGCTTGAAAACACTGATGTTCGGGTGTTAGCAGCACGACTTGGTGTGTTGGGAAGAGCGCGTAAGGCAGACGTCAGCCGCCCGCAGCACGGGCTGCCGGGGAGCGGGGTTCACCTGCGGGGTGAACCTCACCTGCGTTGACTTCCAGCCTCCGCTCGCGTGTCACGCGCGCTTCTCTGCTTCCTGGCGCAAGCTGCGTCTCGCACAGGTGCGGGACGCTCCCGGTGGACTCCTTGGCACTTGAGTTAGGCCTTCTGGCTCCTTTTTTCCTGTTCTCAAGTTCCGAACCAGGTTATTTGTTTGTTCGGTGTGTTAAGGCATGTCAGGTGAGTGCTTAAACACCTCAAGTGCCGTTTCTATGGATCCTCTAATCTTACAATCCGTTGAGGTTACTGAAGTATCAGAGGTGATTATAAAAATCAGGCTCAAGGTAACTAAAATATTCCTGCAGGAGATCTTATGCTGCTGTGCTGCTTGCGCTGTGTTTCTGGTGCGTATAAAGCAACACTTTGCTGCCTTACACTCCTGATTACAGACCTAGGTGTGTGTCTGCTGTGTCTTCTGCCCTCAGCGGAAGTGTAAAGGTTCAATACGCTGTCAAATAGTTTAGATTTGACAGTTCGAACCAACAGTTGCTTTTTTGTTTATTCTGGAGGATGCCTGTGGATCCCAAGTGTTTAGTACATGTTGCTAATTATGCTGTGGAATCTTTTTGGGGAAGAGATTCACCTTTCCGGTATTTGTTTAGAAACAGGAGCTAATCCGAGCATGGCGATCATTGGTGCGTTGCCAGAGTGACTGAGAGGAAAGCCAGGAGGTGACTGCACGTTAAGGTAACGTGTCCATGTACCTGTTTGGTCTCTAATTTAGTTACTTCTCTGAAATCAGTGGGAGTTAATGAGGCCCTTTAGTACGGCCATTACTGCGGTATCTAAGCAGCAACTGAGGTGGGCTACAAATGTTCCTGGCTGTTATTTGTGAAGGATGTTGCTGCTTCATTCTGAAAATCGTGGGATGTGGTCGTGTTTGTCTAAAGATGTTAAGTATGTAAATGTCTTAGAGCTCTTCTACAAAATCAAGTAAAATTGGACATTGCGGTTACTTTTAATGACTTTTTTCCTACAGTTGATCATATTCTCTTGCCAGTCGGAAAACGCAGGGGCAAGGAGTCGGTGATTAAGTAGCGCTGTGGTTTTGTGCCCCTATAGCCCTGCTGTGCAATCAGGCTCTGAGGGCGACCCTTTGTGTGGAGCCGCTGTGCGAGAGTGAGCAGACGAGCCATGGATCTTCTCACCCAGCGCCCGGAGGAAGGCGAAGGTTGGAGTCTGCGTACGGCAGCAGCCCTTTCACCTCTGCAATCCTGCAGGCACGGCACATAATTGAAGCTCCTCCATCTGAGCAGAGGTGTAGGAGAGCCGGGGAGCAGCTGCTTTGTTTGACAGGCTCGCTGTGCAGAGTGAATGTGCTAATGTGCGGAAAGCAAGGCTGTTCCTCACAGCATCCAAAGCTCTCGGCATTGAAAATATCCGAGCGTGTTTTACACCGGGTAATGGGTCGTCGGTTCAGACTGGAATGCAGAGCCCTGTGACGAGGTGACCCGAGCGCTCCGAGGCTGTGCCCATGGGCGGCCGCCCGCGCCAGGCTCTGTGCCGGAATCCCGAGAGGCAGCTAACGTCAGGCTGCCCGTGTAGAGCCGTGGGGATAACCGACCTGGAACCAGGAATTCAGGGCACACAGCAGTGCCTAAAGTGGGGCAATCCTTATAGTTTTTCCCCTCCTTCACTGCTTTGGCGGTGTGAGACAAGCTGTGGGGGCTCTGGCATCGCTGTGAGCCATTGCTTTTTTTGGGAGCAGTTGCTTTGTTGCCCTGACCCCTGCAGAAGAGAGGATCTCATCTCCCAAGGAGTCCTACGGGCAGGGGGTCGCTGCCTTGCTCAGGGACAGTCGGCTGCTGCCCGTTGGTTTCTGACCCAAGCTTTATTCAGATTTTCAGGCAAAATGCTTGGCCCACGTGGGCCGCGCAGCTGCCTCCCCGGAGCGCCAGCCCTGCTGTTCCCTTCCCTGAGGAGCAGCAGGGTCAGAGGCTCCGGTGATGGCCGGTCCGGAACCGCAGTCGGCGGCCCCGCTCCCATCTGCTCTGGGCTCACAGCAGCGGGTCTGGCTTCCCGCTGCAGAGCCAGAGCGGCTCTGCCAACCTTCCTGACGCCCAGCAGCTTCCTGTGCTGCCTGTGCTTAAAGCCGAGCGTGGACTTCACTGAACTTGGCAAGGCTTCGTGCAGAAGAGAGGTGGGCAGGTGGAAATGTTCCAGATCAAAATGAAACAACCTGCTCTGATTTCTTTTTTTTTCCCCTTAGCATCGTGAAGAAATTTCTCTTCCAGCACTCGGAACCTGGGAGGCACTGAAGTTGTGTTGCAGGGCACTTCAGATGAGGTTAGAGATTGGTTTAATTACTGTTTTTTCTTATTGGTGCATCCTTTCTTAGTGCTGCAGTTCCTGACTGTGAGTGGTGGTGGTCGTGGTACTTCTGCTCAACCCAGGCTCTCTCATAGCCATTCTTGCTTTGACATGAGAGCATCAAATACCTTCTCACTTGGTTAATAGCACCCATTCATTTTTCCTCGCTTATACTGGGCTTTCAGTTAATTCTGCGTTGTGCAGGTCGCTGCGTTGAAGACGATGTCAAAGCTCCAGGGAGCTCCAAGTAGCGCAGGATCAGACCCGCAGCGTGTGGCTGACAACTTGCATGTGGCAGCTGCTTCTGCTGCGGTGGGTGTGGGGCTGTCATGCTTCCTGCTTTAGAAATCTTTCTCATGATAGTCATACTGTTCTGAGAGGGGTTTTTTTCGTCATCAACCTGCTTTAAAAAAAGAAGAAAAATTCAACCCACAACTGCTCATCAGCTCCTTAGTGAAGAATGTTGCTTTCCCCCGGAGTAAGTGAAATCTGTTTTGTGGCTTTGTGTGCAGCAGGCTCTAGTTTAACTGTCTTACCTGGATTTTTAGCGGACCAGCTCCCTAAATCACAGGCAGTACTGGTGAACTGTTGTCACCTAAGCGTTGATCTCTGCATGTCCCTCCGTCACAGCACATCTGTAAACCCTGTCCACGCTTCACCTTCTAGCTCAGCAACACTGAGCTGCTGTCGTGACCCAGCTGTGGATCCTTGCCAGTGGTGTGTGTAAACCCCAAACCCTGATCAATGAACTGTTAATCAAAATAGATGCTGCCAACCAGCAAGTCTAAAAAGGAGCAGCCTGTTTGAGTGTCCTAGTGTGCCTGTGCTGGCTGCTGTGTTTGTGGTGAACCCTCCCACGAGGCAGCTCTGCGATGGAGAGGAGAGGCCCCTTGCCCTGCTCTGTGCACCCTGGGAGCAGTGGGTCCCACAGCAGCACCACGGGAGCTGGTCCCTCAAAGGGTGCAGAGGAACCCCGTTGAACACCCACATCAGCACAGGGCAGAGGATCTTCTGGAGAGCCAAGCCCTGGCATGAAGATGCGCTCTGTGTTCCTAGGTGGAGCATGGCTGGTGGCAACGTGAACACAGCCCCTGGAGATAGCTGCATGACTGTTCCCCGGGTGTTTGTGACACTGGAAGCCAGCAGACACCTGACAGCACTTTCCTGGCTTGATCAGGGTGTGTAGGTGGGGTTGTCTAACTCTGAAACGATGGAGTTTTTGTTTGGCTAGGGGTTTTTGGCCGTGTTCTGCGATACAGCCAAGCACGCAGTAGGGCTGTGGTTACTGCCATGGAGAGGGTTGAGCTGTGACCCACGGGTGGTGGAGGGAACGGGCAGAGAGCACCGAGGGCAGCACTCAGGTGTGCCGGGACTCGCTGGCCGCAGCCAGCACGAGGTGACTCCGTGGCAGAAGCAGAAGGGGACAAGGATGCCATCTGCCGCGTCACCTGCTCGGAACCTGTTTCTTCAGGTGGGGTCAGCTCAGCACCGCTGTGAAACACTCCCCAGGAACCTGGTTTCCCTCGGAAGGAGCTGGTGGAGGTGGCTCATTCTCAGACCTGGGATGTGCACGGGGGGGGAAAATGCCATTTCCATCTCTTTGCTTTGTGCTTAGCTCCTGACCCTAAGAATGCAAACCTGTTCTAGCATCTTTTCACACAGTGTTCAATGAGAAGATGTATTCTTGTTGCTGTAACAAGCCTGTTTTATAAGCTGGCTTTGGGCCACCGCAGCAGAAATCAGTGGGCTGGATGCATATGCTCTGCCTCTCCTTTCCAGGGGAGATGGGGGAGAGGGGCTTTGTCCCCCACACTCCACCTCTCTCTCTGCGAGGAGTGAAGCCCCTCTTAGGGCAGCTACTGTTAAATCTTTTCCTACGATTAAATTCTCTTATCTCCAGACCTCAATGACTGAAGTTTCTTGGAGAGATTTTCCTGATGCCGGGAAGGGGATTGAGCCTGCGTGTGCGTTTTCTGCTCCGCTTTGCTGCGAAGCCGTGTGAAATGGCCATAGGTGGCACTCTGGCTGCTGCTCGTGCCTGCGCGTTTCATGCGGAGAGGACAGAGCACGAGGAGGCTCTGTCTTGGGAGGCCAAGATCAATTTGGCCAGCTCCTGAGAGAAGATGAATGTATAGATTGTGCAGCGAACACGCGGTGCGAGCAAGGCTACAGTTAAGGGTAGAAATCAAGTTTAACAAATAAGGTGAAGCCCGATGGCAGAACAGCATCATGCTGTAGAAATACTGTTTTCTGCTATACAGATTTCTATAGACAGTGCTTCCATGTAGGTGATCTGGCATTTTGGATCTTGTGTGGATGAGGATTTAAGGAAACTTCGTACCTTGTTTAAGGGGACGTTTCACCCACTGTCAGGCTTTTCCAGCCAGCATTATTCTGTAGGGAGGTGTCAGCAGAACAGAGGATGCTGTTAAACTTGGTTTCCGACTCCTGGGTCTCCAGATGAGAATTTCAACCTGAGAGCACAAAACCTCCTCATGTAAATCAGTAATAGGAATAAGATTTAGAATGGGTGAGTACTCGAAGGGGGTGTTTGTTTGTTCTGTGCGGGGCCCTTGGCCTGCCGGGAGGGTCTTACATCTTCAGAGTCTGTTTGAACTCTGTGGGTCGGTCTCAGGGATCCCTTTCCTTCCCGTTCTTACATTTCAGTGTTCAGGTAGATTCATTTGAAATGCGGTGCAGCTGGGGGTGTCCATGTTTCACCCGCCTCCCCGCTGGAAAGGTTTCTGCGGGTTCACTCGTGTCCTGACAGGCAGCAGCTGTGTGCAGGGCAGCCTGGCTCCCAGCTCTGCTCAGCCAACACCTCTCCTATCAGCAGCCAACAAAGAGGTTTTGAAGTGGGTTTGTGATTAGGGAAAATTGCCTGCTAGAAACCTGATTGAGACGCGGGACTTGCTTATGTGCCAGTTGCTAAGGCGCTGTCTCTTGATCAGGACTGACACAGGTTTATATTGAAAACAAAGCCTGACACGGTAATCTTTGCTGTGGTTTTATGGCGGTGGGGACCACTGGTGACAATGTGGTTAACCTGATCTGTACAACAGGGAGAGGAACTGAAGGTGCAGAATTAATATGAGATAAAACCACAGGCGTGAAAGGCTCATTAAAAACTATCAAGCCATGAAGTAAAGAAACGTAGGAAAGAAATTATACCCGTGCCGAAGAGCAGTATGAAGATAAGGGGAGAAGTTGTTGGCCTGACAGTCCTTCAGAGAGGAGGAGAAAAAACGGGCTCCAAAATTGAGCCTGATAATGAAGTGATATCTAATGACCCTGCATGCAAAAGTGACTTTTTCTTGAAATGCTGGTTTTGTATTCTAACGGAGAAAAGCTGGGTAGTAGCAAAGGGAGTTGATAGATTTCAAAGGGAATATTAATCAGCAACAATTTGAAAGTCCTGCCAAAGATCTATTTAAATTGATGCATTTCTAATGGGAATTAATCTGCCATGTGTTTTCCTAAAATAAAATAACTCGGTAAGATATGAAGTCTGCATGTGTTCAAAGTGGACTTTGAACATGAGAAACGAACAAGATGGAGATGAGAGGGACTCACTGCAGTGTGCGGTGGGGCTGGTGCGGGGCCGGGGGGGTGTCAGCCGTCCCGCAGCGCTGCGGGGCGCCGGGACACACGGACGGGGCGCCGGGACACACGGACAGGGCGCCGGGACACACGGACGGGGCGCTGCGAGGTCTCCGGCCTTTCCACCCTGCTTTGAGCAACTCAGGTTGGCTGAAAAGCTGTGGCAAGGGGTGACCCGAGCTCTTGGCTGCAGGCGAGAGGGAGCAGCCCGGGCATCGGGCGGGATCCGGCTCCTGGGGCCACTGGGGAGCATCCTGCCCGGGGCTGTGGAGCTGGACAGGGCTGAACTGGAGACAAACTGGAAAGTGAAGGGTTAAACTCTGGCCAGCTGGACTTGGAGCAGCAGGCAGCATTCGAGGTACAGAGGACAAGTGGGATGTGAGAAGCTGGGATATTCAGGCACTGGGAATTGTGGGTGGCACTGAAAAGCCAAATACAAGAACAGAAACATATATCTTAATATATATTTCCATTGCAGTCACAAGCACAAATTGTGAGGGGGGGGAAGTGCATCTCAAGAGCAACATATGTGTTATCTCATGCCTCCATCTAAGTATACAAGCATGGGGTTTGTGTCTATTTAACATAAAGCTGGAAGTTTAGTGGACAGATGGTAGGAAGTTGGGCAACAGCATGTGTAGCTTGTAGCATGGATCTGTCTGAAATGAATGCCATCACCTAGCGCCGTTTCTCACAGAATGTTCCCCTTCAAATCCATCCCTAACCCACTTGCAAAGACGCTGAGCTGCCTCTTCAGCACAGGTGCGCTCAGGAAGTCAAAGGCCAAGCGAGCCTGGCCTCAGTGGGGCTGGGCGAGGATCTGGAGACGGCAAAACGAGATGAGAACGCGAAGCAGCGGCAGAAATGAGTTGATAAAAATCAACTGGCGTGGCTGAATCTGACAGACAAGCGCAGCGGGGTTTCTCCTCCTGCTTTTCAGGTGATGCTGCAGTGAGCAGAGGCGATGGATGCAGACACCTGCAGGACCTCGGCACAGCGAGGCACAGCAGACCGGGCAGGATTAGCAGGTACAAAATGTGCCTGTCGTGCTGAGGAACTCATGGCCTGCAGATTTCGGAGCCGTGCAGACAGGTAACAAACAGAATCTCGTACCACGCTGGGGGAGAAATAAATACTATTAATGCCGTTTGCAGGTGGGGAAACAGAGGCCCAGTGAGATAGTTCATCAAAACAGGACTAAAGTAATGCTCTCCAGTCTCATTTCATCAGGATGGTGTACTGTGAGTGTTGTGGTGCAGCCCTGCTCCAGCCAGGTTGCTGGGTACTGAGGGGATGAGACTCTACTGAGAGCTTCATGCAAATTTCGGGCTATTTTGCTTCAGAATTTGTTCTGAATTTTTAATGACACCTGCTGCCTCGGTGGTGGATCAGGAACAAGGAAAGGCCTCGTAGCAGTTTTATGTAGCCAAAGCAGCTTGTGGATGTTTGTAGCACATCCAGAGAGTTTTCTATCCAAAAGGCAGAAGCCAAATCTCAACCTTGGCCATTAAACCCCCGCGATGGACTAGAAGGGCTGGGTGATTCCCTCTCCCTGCAGCACAGCCCGTAGAGGATCCTGTGTGGCCACAGGTCACCCGTGGTTGTCACCGGTGCCGGCACGGCCGCCTCGCCGTGGGCTGCTTGGCCGTGGGTGTTCGCGCTGAGCAGCATCGACCGGCGGGGCCTCCCGAGCGGGACCGGATTCCCGCTGAGGATGGAGAATCGCTGAGCCGCTCATTGGGATGGTGAGCGGGGCCCTGGGGCGCTGGGTGGGGACAACTCAGGTCCGGTTGAAGGCGGCATCTCTGTGCGACAGCGATTCCGTTGACTTTATGTGGCCTTTGGTGAAGACCAAGACATGAATAAGGGCTTAAAGATTCGAGCTTTAGGGGCAAGGCGCACAGTTCATGCTGCCTTCCCAGGGATGTTGGTTTAGTTAGACCTGGCGGTGGTCATGGCAGGTGGTCTGAGCTTTTGTGTTATTGAGGAAATAAATGGCTAATTAAAAAATTCTTCAGTTAGATTAGTACCAGATGTTTCACAAAGCACTGTTCTAAACATCTGCCCAGCTGCCTTAGCAGAATCCGGTTTGATAATGCGGAGTCCTACTGGTCTTCAGCTTGAGAAAACATATTTGACAAAGTTTTCAGTTTTGGATCAAGTTTATGTAAATATTTGAAGATTTAAAGGATTAATAGGACTTCACATAGCTCCAGAAGCACTCTTCCACTTCACAACTACGAGTGGTGTCTTTTAATGCACAGCAGCAGCCTCTGAAGGTGGATGACAGCTCTCGGTTTGTCAATTACATGTTTATACTCTGCTTGACAGATAATTTTTTCATCATGATTTACTCTTCCTCATAATTAGATACAGCGATTAGAATACCTTGTGTGTTGTGCTGGAATTTTCCTCCGATGACGCTGTAGCTGGATGGTCTCTCGCACACCTGTTCCCCAGCAGGGTGAGCACAGGAATTAACTCTCCACCGCACCCATCTGTTTCTCTCCCTCCTGCCCCCCACTTTGAATCATTTCAGTCTCCTGGTATTGGGGAACTTCCACTGTTTTTCCAGGATATTCCCTATTCTGAGTTGATGTTTGTCTTATCTTCATTTAAGCTACTCCCTTACAGATCTGATCAGCTGGCTTGCTGTCCTTTGTGGGCAGCAGCATCCCTCCTCCTTTGTCTCAGATGCTCTGCTGTGTCTCTTTGGTACCCTCAGGAACGCTTTTTGATTTCAATATCAATGCAAAGAAATGGCCAGAGATGGAAGAAACAGAGAGAACTGAGCCCCTGGCAGCACTGCCCGCAGCTCCGTGTCCTCTTGTCCTCGGCCTCTTCAAACCCGCCTTCCCTGCTCACTCCCGCATGGCCCGTGAGGCTGCAACCCCAGCCAGCGACTGCTGCTGGGACGGCGTTTGGCATCTGGGTTGACATGCGGAAGAGAGGCCTGGCTGCGCGTCTGTTTTCCAGGTACAGTTATTACAGCAGTAAATTAACTGTAAATGCATCTCTGTAATGGATGTTTGTGTCAAAATGCCCAGTTTGCATGGAAAAGGTTGTAGTATTTGCACATAGACATTCGGTGCACGATTATGCAGTTTAAACGACTGAACGCACTGGTAGGCTTACAAATTCTTGCGGTTGGTGTCGTCCAGCACAGGGCAGACCCACGGGGAAGGATGTCGGAACGCAGCCAGGCTGGTGGTTCTCAAAGTCTCATCTCCGTCTTATCTCCAATACTATCAGAGCTGCACTGCCAGCATTTTAATGGGAAAGGGCCCTGTGTCTGGCGGCGAGCTGGTGGTTTCTAAAAGTCAGAGGGATCTGAGTTTCAGGTTACTTCCCACTTGCAGCGATGCGAAGCTGAGGCTGGGCAAGGACGCGGTGCTGCAGAGCTCCTCACTCAGGTGGCAGCTGGGCCGCCCTGTCCCTTTGTCACCTGCTGCCGCAGTGGCCCCCGCGGGCTCGCCGGGCCAGCTGGGGAGCGGCAGAGCCGGTGTGCGGGGAGAGCGATTCTGCTGCAAATTGTGCAGTTGTATGCTTAAAAACCCAGATGTTTAACTACGTGAAAAGGCTTGTTTGATTTGATCAGCACGGACTTACAAAAGCACCTGGGGAAAGTGTCCTCCCACAAGGAAGCTGCTCTTGACAGAAGAGCAGGGTTAAACAGGCACTTAAACCCCGGTCTGTTCTTGGGCCGTAGCTGAAACTGAGACCTTAGACCAACAGATCTGCTGGACAAAGCCACCTCAGCTGCTGCAAACGGGCTCCAGTGGATCAGGAGAAAAACCAAACTGTCTCGACTGTTAACACAGGTGGTGTGGATGTCCTCAGGATGTACCCAAAGAAGAATGAGATCTTTCTGGTTAGCCGCTGCCTGTGCGGCAGAGGGACAGACAGAAACGTGAGGCAGGATGACAGTCCCGGTGCTGTGAGCGGTGTTGGCGTTGAAGGGGGAGCGGGGTGCTCTCGGTGGCCTGTCCAGGCACCCGCTGTGACCTGCTGGGCACGTCTGCTCCACTTAGACTCTGCTGGCTGGCAACCAGGAATATTAGATCTGGGACAGATGACATTGTGTAGGTTTGACATATTTCTTCCGTTGTCTTTGTAGCTCTGTCAGCATCCTGTGGTCGTTTGCTGTCAACTGGGCTCTGGTTCCTTTGGGGAACAGGGAACTTGAATATCATTCTTTCTGGTTGTTTTTTGAGGGAGAGAGGGAGGAAGAAGGTAGAACTTGAAAACAAAAATGAGGTGGCTGAGATAACACAGGCTATACCGAAATCTCAAGGATTCACAGCAAAGAATAATGCTTCAGGTCAATTTTGGTTTCTAGAAATCAAGCTGTTGGTTAAATCCCAGTTCAAAAGTACTCATCCAAAGGCTTGCTCTGCCTTGGCTGTTGCCATAAAAAAGCAACGTTGGAAGTGTGTGGAAGGTCCGAGTCTAAGCATGGCTCATCGTGTGCTTGGGCTTTGAGAAAAGAGTTGTTCCACAACCACCCACCTTCTGAACTTTGGTTTTCTGCCCTGTCACCTCCACAACCCCGGGCTCCTCCACCTCTCTCAAGGAATCTCTTGCAGACAACAAAGGACTAAATAATCTCAAAGAATTCAATCCCTTTTCCAAATCCAGATGAAAAGGGCTGGATGAATGAAGTGCTATCGGGGAGCAGCAGTGTTGCTGAGGGAAGGCAGACGGAGCTGGAGGGCTGTTTCCCACGGAAACTCTGCTTAAAAAGTAGTGCAATTGTGCAAACATACCCGCCAAGTTCAATAACTGTTTGCAGTCCCTGTGCACAGTGCGGAGCGGGAAGTGCTGCTACTCCTGTTCGGGCTCGTGACTCTGCCGAGGACTCTGTGTGTCCCATGTCACTGAGCGTCGTGTCTCTGGTCCATCCCGGCTGAACAGGGGAAAACGGGTCACGTTCCCCGAGGGATGTCGGGCTCTTTGGGTCAGCGCTGGCCGTGCGGGGGGGACTGCACAACGGGGCCTCAAACTTGGCTGAGGCCTTTGTGTTTCTGGAACACAAACAGCAACTGACTTTGTTTGTAATAATCTCAGTATGTATCTGTTTACATAGCTGTTTAGTGCACAAATGTTTCTCATGAACGTTCTTTCCAAAGTACAGTACGTAAAGCTATTAATGTGCGATTGCTGTCCATTTCTTCAGCTTCGGGGTTCCTTGTTGAAGCAAATTTGAGCACCCGAATCCAAGCTAATCAGTTCCTGACAATATTTGGAGCTCTAAAAATGAGCACTAGGGTTTTTTGTATGATTCCCATTTCGAACTTGCAACCAAGGGACAGGTCTTGGTGTGGAGATATTTAACAAAACGTGTGGTTAAGTGATGTTGTGACTTGTGTTTTGCCAAGCAGAGACAGGTCGAATTATTGAGGTGGGAAACAACCCCCAGCTCGGATTGGCAGCGGGCTCAGCACAGCGATCCCCGCCTCCTCGTCTCCTCTGTCACTCCAGCATGTCCTTGGAGCACCTCACGGCACAGCATGGGATCGTGCGGGGTGGCCGGACAGATCTTCAGGGAGAGGTGAGTGAATTGCCACCCCGTGTCCCTTGGGGAGGGCAGTGATGGCCGGGGAGGAGCGAAGAGAGCACCTGGGGATGCTGAACCCGTGGGGCGATGCTTTAAACTGCACTCCCCGTGCCTCAGTTTCCCTTGCTGTGAAAATAGCGGCTCTGATGTGGTAGCGGGGATGTGCGGCTGGGGCGGGGGGTGCCCGAGCGGGATGCTGGGGAAGGAGGGTGCCCGGGACGAGCTGGCCCTGCGGCACAAGAGCTGCCCCGGCTGGGGGTCCCGGTGCGGGCGGGGGTCCCGGTGCGGGCGGGGGTCCCGGTGCGGGCGGGGGTCCCGGTGCGGGCGGGGGTCCCGGTGCGGGCAGAGCCCGGGCAATGCGCGGCGGAGCGGAGCTGTCCGCGGTGCTGATCCGCGGTGCTGATCCGCGGTGCCGACCCCCGGTGGCAGCCGCCGCGCTCCCGCGGCCGCGGAACTTGCGCTCTCCCTCCCCGCCGCTGCGCCGCGGAGCTGCCGGGGGAGCGCCGGGAAGTTTCTGCCGGCGGGGAGCGGAGCGGGCTGCGCCGGGGGCTCCTCCGGAAAAGGTGAGGGGGGCCCGGCCGGGGGAGGCGCTGACCCGGGCATCCCCGGGAGGGCCATGGTGCCCCCGGCACTCGCGTGGGGAGGACGCGGTCCCCGTGGGGGTCTGCAGGTGCAGGAGGGCAGGGAGCACGGCCCCGCTGCGTTCCCGGGGCTGAGCGCCATGCTTCCCTGGGGGGGGTGACCGAGCACAACACTGGGACAGTGCACGTGGGCATGGGCGACCCACAGTGCCACCTTTGCTCCCCGCACGGGCACTGGTGCGTGTGTGGCACATCTCACCGAGAGCTTTAGGGTGCACGGGGGCATGGGGTTGCACTGCTCTCAAAGAGGTGGCTGACAGGGCGTGGGGGCAGAAAACAGGCTCATTCTGGCTGTAACCGATGGGGGTGCGCAGCCCTGGCACAGGAAAACTCTATATTCTACAAAGTGATTTCTGGGAGCGGACTGAGGGCTGCCTTTCCTTACACTGTGACCTGTCCTTCAGATACCAAGTAGTGATGCTCCTTTGCTCTTCTGTGACTTTTTAAGGCTTGCTTTGTTTGCTAGGCTGGCAGCGGTGTCTAAGCTTCCCCTGCGCTAGGAATTCCAGAAATCGATTCCTGCTATTTACTATTGAAAGGGACGGAAGGTCGGCTGAGTTTCCAGGCTCATCAGGTTTCCTCCTCTTCTCCAAGAAAGGCTCTGGCTTTGTGGTACGTAGGCTGAAGAAAAGCAGCTGTCCAAGTCTGGACGGGAAAAGGGCAAAACCGACAATCACACAAAATAAAATGCAGAATTTTTGAGGTAGACAGAGCGCATGTGATCAGTCCAGCCATGCTGGTGCCCTCCCGGGTGCCAGATATGCACATGGCATGTAGCTTTAGGTTTGATTCTTCCTGTGAACACAATAATAGGGTTTGGGATGCAGAAGATGAGGGTTTCCTGGTAATGTACCTGTGGCAGCAGCTGCTTGGAAAACTTCATCTCATTTTGAACTCTGATTAAATTGAGGGGAAAGGAGCTTTCACAGTCTGTCTCTTCTCAGAACAGAGCCTGAGCACTGGAGCTTAAATCAAATTCAACAGCAGCTTTGTATGCCCAAAGACTACGTGGCCAAGCAGGTTGATTTTGAAGAGCTGCACATTTGGGTAGCCCCAGATGAGACATTCTTGTCTGAAGTCCCTCCCAGGGGAGCTACAGGTTTAGTTTTGATTGAGCATGGTTGTGTTTTTGAAATGTTTTTGAGTTGGTAGAAAACTCCAGCAGCTGTTTCTGTCAGAAACGAGTGTGAGCGTGTGTCGTACCCGCGCTGATGCTGCTGCAGCTTGTGATTCTCCGTGGAACTCGACAGCACAGGGCAAGGCTTGCTCGGGGGAGCGAGACCCCTGTGCAGGTTCCAGCAGGGAAGCACGACCAGAGCAGTTTGTGAATTGGCAGGGAGCAGGTTACGCACCGGCTCATTTCCGCAAAGGTAAAGACCATGTAAGCGTCTCCCGGGATGAGGAGGTCCCAGTGTCCCCCTCTCAGAGGAGCTCGGGGAAGCGCAGGGGAAAGGCTGAGAGTTTGGAGCAGTGCTTGTACTGAGCCTCGTTCACTTGCCTGTGTGCTGCACAGAGCTACGGTACGTTCACAGGATCTAGTTTATGATTTACTTTCAGCCACAAAAATGATAGCGCTCCACATTTCTATGGAACTGATTTATCGTTCATGTGTCAATGACATCATACCTATCAGTGCGAGAGATGCATCTTTATCATTTTCTGTATTACACTGCGAGATGTGTACTTTACAAATAGCTCCAGCACACCCATAGAAACAAGGCCTATGCCAAGCAATATGTCAGAAATAGAAGTTCCTCTGCCCTGGCTTATTGCTGCTTTTTGCCAGCTTGATCTCCCTGGACACTTGTAGCTCCCCTGCTGTATCGCAGGATGGAGACCTGCCAGGGATCTGAAGGCAATAAAGTCCTGCAGGCTTTGCCCGTTCTCCCCTTGCTTTGCTGCGCGTGTGCGCGCACGTGGGAGAGCAGGAACCATTCCTTCCAGGCTGTCGGTGCTGGGCCCGTCCCTGTCTCGCCACCAGTGCAGCTGTGTGACCCCAGTCCCTCCCTTTCCCCAGGCTACGTGTTGTCAACACACGGATGCTTTGCTGAAGCATCTTGGAGAGGTCGTGGGCATATTCCCTGTTCAGAGTATCTGCTTCCAAGGGCTCTTGAGGAAGAAAGAAATATTGCTTAGGGGAGAACTATGCATTATGAGGATCTCAGGAATTATTTGCTAAGCCCTAAATAAAGGTTGTTTCCAACTAGGTTAATGAAGGACCTCATTCTCATGGCTGGAGTCAGTCTTCTAAAGGGAGGTATAAATTACCTGTCCCTGTACCAGGGACACTGTCACTGTGTACCATGTCCCTGTGCCACTGGTGAGGGTCACACAGTGCCATTGCTGTCCCAGCTGTGCCATTGCTGTCCCCAGCCCTGCAGGGCTCTCCCCCGTGCCCCGCAGTGCGCAGGTGGGACGTTGGGGAAGGCGGCAGGAATGCTGTGTGCGATAAACAGCCCAGCAAGCAAGCTAACAGCTATCGAAACATATAATTAAACCATTATTTTCTCTCACCCCCTGTCCTCTTTTTTCGTCACCTGAACAAAATATTTTTCCATTTATTTGTTATCAGTGAAGGGAATGAATACAGTGAAACGTGTCTGCTGTTCTGCTCCGCTACCCCCTATTAACTTCCCGAGCACTTGGGAACCTTTGGCTCAGCTGCGCAAAATAACAGGGAAACGAATTAGGCCAATGAAACTCTATGGTTGAGTCAGGCACCCCGAGAAAGGGAATGACTTTTTGCTGGGTTTTTTGTTAATACATGTGTTCAGCTCTGAGTTCCTCACCTCCTGCACGGCGAGCGGCACGGATCACATTGAGCTACAGCTGAAGAAGGAAGGTCCCAGCAGGGCTCAGTGATCGAGGTGACGGTTCCTTTCTGTCCCCAGCTGTGGGGTGTCCTGGGCCGGGCTTTGATGAGCAGCTTGTTCCAAGTCCCTTTGTCCACCCCAGCCCTTCCCAGCACACACTGTGCTCGTCTCATGGCAGAGGCAATTAATATGCTGCTGGGATGGCATATGAACAGGTCTTGGCTGCATCGCAAGGACAATTTGGGCCAAGTCTCTCTGCTGATGTGGACGCAGGGACAGGCAGAGGCACACAAAGGACAGCGCAAGCCTGGAGGACATGGGGGACTTTGCAGAACCCGAAGCTTCCAGCTCTGAGCAGCCGGTCCCTGTGTCCCAATGTGCAGCCCCTGCTGCCGTCTGCGCATTCCTGAGACTTGCAAAGAAAATTGAGATCCAAAGGCTAATGCACCAGTAAAATCTGTAACTGACGAAATGGTAATCAAGGGAGATTAGCAGCCTGGTCCTGCGATTGTCCCCAGCGCAGGCCAGCGCTGCGCGCAGCGTTACCGAAGCGGGTCCCGCAGCGGTGGGGCTGGGGCTCACATGGGGGCCGGATGCTGCTGGCCTGGCCATGGCACTGTGCCAGGCCTGGGTGACAGAGCTGTCCCCTGCAGCTGGGGACCGAGCGCTCCTTCCTCAGCCAAGAGTCACTCTCACTTGTATTTGTATCTTGTATCTTGTATTGCAGATGGGAAATACATCCAACGCCTCTGTGTTCATCTCCACCTTGTCGGAGAGAGAAGACCTGATTTTTGGCACGCTCTATTTAGTCTTCGGTAAGGAAAGATGGGCTGTTTTACCCGTGTCCCTGCTGCAGGCAGCCCGGGCGCCTGCCGGAGACATTCCAGCCTTCTGCAGTCACTGGTGCTCCCAGGTGTGGTCACTCATTAACAGAATAATCCAACTGGCCCTCCACACCTTACTCAAAGGGATGATCTGGCCAAGGCTTGGTGACTGCATTCCCCTCTCAGGGGAACTGCAAGTACCTGCTATGCTTTTAAATATTTGGAAAACTGACAAACAAAATTTGAGGAACGTGTTGTAACTTCTACTGCAGCCAGATGAGGTGGGATGGGCTGGGACTCCGTGGTGGCATTGCCAGCTTCATGGCTGCCGGAGGTGGTTCGGACCTCCAGCTGGCCCTTGCTTTCCACAGAGGGTGCTGGTCGATGTCCTGTGGTTTGTCCTTGGCACTGAAAAGCCAGCGGGCAAACCTGAGGGGCTAGGTCGTGCTCTGTGGCGGCCTGGTCCTGGTTGATGGGGCCAGAAGGGACTGGTGGGCAAAGAAAAGCCAATTTTCTGAGCCCTGAGCACATTGTTTCCCAAATGCTAGAGGTTTTCATGCCTGTGAACACGGGGAACCCAAAGGGTGCTCACCCCACTGGGGCTGCCGGCAGTCCTATAGGCACCTCCGGCTGCCAGGAATTAGTAAAGCTCATCAAATGTACGTGGCACAGATGTGAGACTGTTCTGTGGGAAAAGCTCCTCGTGAGGCTGGGAACAAGGACACACATCTCAGTTCTCCACCCTGCAGCAGCTCCAAAGCCTGGATTTGGCCGGGTCTTGCGTGGGAATCCTGTTCCTGCGAGGAACTTTAGTGTTGGCCGTTCAGCGGCTCTGGAAGCTGGTTCTTACCATGCTGTTTAATTTACAGCCTAATCTGTTAGGGAGAAACTCTTGTCCTACCCAGCCTGCTCCAAAAGAAGCAAAGATTCCCCTTCTGAGGACACTGAAACCTCTTTTCAATGAAAGGACAATTACATAATTGAAAAGAAGAGAGATAGCCCTTGTTATAAAATTTTAATCACCACTGTTGTTTTAAATGCACTAACAGCAAACAGAGAGCCTTTTTTTGTTTAGTCTGGATTTTCCTTGATCTCTATAATGCCTTTCTTCTTGTTTATTTTGTTACCATGATAGTGGACAACACGTATTCACAGGAGTGACACTGCCAGGAAGAAATGAAAAAGGCGAAGGAGCCCAGCTCCTTGGCCTCACATCAGAGGAGCAATCGCACAAAGCTCCCGTTATTTATCCCGCTGGAAGGAAGTTCCCTCTGGCTCCTTCCAGCTGGAAGAAGTGACTCTGGCCAGATCCTGCACCCGCAGCCCGCTGCAGTCTCATCCCATCGCTGCCCTCCTGCCGAACACCTCTGTAGGAGCTCAGGAAGGGGAAGGGATCAGATCGGATGTAAAGCAGCTCCAGATGTGCTCACGGAGCTCTGCAGGTCCCGTGGGCTCCCCTGCTCAGCCCTGGATAGGGAAGCCTGGTGCCCTTTCCACCCTCTGTAGACATCTCGAGTGTGTTCTTCCAAGCATCTCAAGATGATTCCAGCTCCTTTCGTGGCTCTGTTACATACAGCACCGTTCCTCTGCCTTCTCCACAGGCATCATGTCCCTCTCTGGGAACTCGCTGCTCCTGCTGGTGGCCTATCGGAAGAGGTCCGTGCTGAAGCCTGCCGAGTTCTTCATCGTCAACCTGGCCATCAGTGACCTGAGCATGACGGTGACGCTCTTCCCCTTGGCCACCTCCTCCTTCTTTGCGCACAGGTACCCCGTGGGAGCGGCTCTGCCGCGGCCGATGGCCCCGGGCACGGTTTGCACGCCGCGTTGTGACAGGCGGAGGTCGCAGACGGGCTTTCCCTCGCAGGTGGCTCTTCACGCAGGCCGTCTGCACCCTTTACGCCTTCTGCGGGGTCCTGTTCGGGCTGTGCAGCCTCACCAGCCTGACGGTGCTCAGCGCGGTTTGCTGCCTGAAGGTCTGTTACCCAGCATACGGTAGGTGCTGGGATGCGTTATCTGATCTGTGCTTACACCCCTCTCTGCTAACAGAATGGGTTTTTTCTTTCCTTATGGGCCAGATCCACCTGTTCTGGGAAAGCTTTGCCGCAGGGCAGCCTGTTCCTTGTCGGTACATGGTGCTGCAGACTCTGGAGGCTTTTGTCACTTGTGTATCCAGCCCCTTCCACCCGCACGGGGCTCAGGAGCCCCAGCACGCTGTGCCCATGACCTGTGCGTGCATCTCAGCCGTCCCTGCCTCCAGAGCCGCCTGCGCTCCCACCTCAGGAGCATCATCCTGTAAAGAATCAAGGGGGGTGTCCCACCCCTGTAGAAAAGTGCCAGCTGCTGTGTCACAGCAGGTCACAGGGTTTTGGACACCAATACACAGCCCTGAGCTCAGGCCAGCGCAGACTCTGGGAAGCCGCAAGCTCTGGCAGCACGAGGAGGAGCCGCCTTCCCTTGTCCCTCTTGGGAGAGCCACAGGCCAAATGTATTTAATTCACCGAAATAATTAATACAGGAGGGCTGGGTCTGCAGCGTTGTAGTTCATTTCTGTAGCCCTATTTTCACCCAGACTTCCTCCGCAGAGCTGATGTGAATGTTTGCAGCTCTAGGCTTGGGCACCAGCTCTTTGTAGAGGGCATGGACTGCGGGGAGCACTGGAGGAACTGAGGGGACCCGGGGTGTCCCCTACACAGCTACAGCTCCTCCTATTTGGAGTTCTTCTTTATTTCCTCAGCTCAGATCGTAATTGTCCATCTAGCATGTATCTTCAGAATAGACTCTGGATTAGAGACCAAAAATAGGAATTAAATGGGAAATCAAAGATACCAGTTTGATGTGCAGACCTGCACCCCAGGGTGCATGCTCACCCCCGCCCCGGGCCCACTGCCATCTGCCCGCAGCCAACACGCTTTGTCCTCCGCAGCTGACGGTGTCTCAAGGACGATGCCAGAGCAGAGTCACCTTGGTTATGTGTCAGCACAACAGCTCAGGAGATGGCTGAAAAGGTGGAAGGACAGATAAAGATAGAAGTGGGCTGTTCAAAGGCAGCCCAGGTACCGGTGGCTTTTCCCTCTCGAGATCAGGCAGCACTTGGCAGCCGGGTAGGCTGAGCTTATCTCCCTGTGACACCCCAGCCCATTTTCCATGAGGAAATGTCTAATCACAATGTGCTTTTAATTGCTTAATTTCAAAGAGAAACGTTACTGCTGTGTATGGCTGAAGATTTAGCACTTTATACTGAGCTCTTAGAAGTTTTAGATTGGATGTGGGATGGGGCTAAAAGGACAATAAACCACCTCCCCCAGTGCTTCAGCTGGCCAGAGAGGAAAAGGTCCTTCAGCTGACAGTGTCTGGGAAGGCTCTGAGCCGTCCTGGAGCCACCGGTCTGCCCGTACTGGGCTGCTGCAGCCGGGCAGCGTCTGGCCCCTCTCTCCCGTGGGTGCCGCTGTGTCCCCGAGGGGCCATGTCCCCCCCACACCACCAGCAGCCACACGACCTCCCAGCGATTGCTCCTGAAGCCGAGTGAGGCTGCACGGCTGATCCTGCCGCTTGCTGCCCGGACTGCTGCAAACCCTGACATTTCTTGGGGCCCCTTGCTCTGGGTGCCCAGCCGAGTGGGACAGGAGGATGTCCGTGTGTCCTGGGCCGGGGGATGAGTGCTGGCACAGCTCTGCTGGCTCCGCAGCTGTGCTGTGGCCATGCTGTGTGCAGCATGGGCACCTGGCCGTGTCCCCAGTGCCTGGAGCTGTGGGCAGCGAGAGGTCACAGCGCCTCTCTCCACTCCCACGGGGAACCATCCTCACCGCGATCCCTCCGCCACAGGCAACAAGTTCTCGCCGTGCCACGCCGGAGTGCTGCTGCTGTGCGTCTGGGCGTACGCCCTGGTGTTCGCCACGGCCCCCTTGGCCGAGTGGGGCAGCTACGGCCCCGAGCCCTACGGAACAGCCTGCTGCATCTCGTGGGAAACCTCCAGCAGGGAGGCCACGCTCTACATCCTCGCCCTCTTCATCTTCTGCTACCTTCTGCCCTGCCTCCTCATCCTCGCCTCCTACTCGCTGATCCTCTGGACGGTGCGGGTGTCCCGCAGAGCCGTCCGGCAGCACCGGTCTCCGCGGCGCGGCGCCCGCAGCGTGCACGGCCTGGTCGTGAAGGTAGGGGGGCTGGGGGCTCGGGGACCCCCTGCCCCAGCCACCGCCCCGCGGGCAGGGGACGCGGCGGGACTCGCGTCCAGGGTGTTTGCTGCTCCCAAAGAATTCTCCAGGTGTTTGTATCAGTGCGGGTAACAACACATTTCTTCTCGTTTAAAGCCATCAGCTGGAGGAGTTTTCATTTTAAATTACATTGGAAAAGATCATGAAAGGAGCCTGCATGAGTCATTGTTCCCCAGACTACAAGCTAATACTACAATTTACCAAGGATATGTCAGGAAAAAAAAGCGGATACCCTTAAAGAAAAAAAAGAAACCAGCTTTCCAACCTGGCCTCAGGTTTGCTCAGAGGAGCGGAGTCTGGGCATGGTCCGTCTCCAAAGCCTCTCGGTCAGGCTGCTCAGCAGCACGCGGATTGCCAGGGGGATTTTGGGTGCTGCCAAGAGGCTGTTGGGGCCTGGCCTGGTCCCCGTGGGGTCACCAGCTGGTTTGTGCCCTTCACTGCCGCGGCTGGGGTGATTCCTGAGTTTCTAGGTGGGACAGGGTGTCAGTGACCTGCAGCGAGTGCAGGTCGATGTGCTCACACTGGGATGTGCTCAGTTGCTGCCCTGATGTCTGACACCCCGCTCTCCAGTGGAACGGGTCCAGAAGGACAAACACCCTTCCCTGGGGATGTGACCGGCTGCTCGGGGCCATGCTGCACGTGGCTGAGGTTGTTGGGGGCTCAGCATCCCGTGTGTGCTACAGGAGGCTCACAGATCTCCATCTCTTCTCCCCCCAGCTGAGCATCGCCGTGTGCCTGGGGTTTCTGGCTGCCTGGACCCCTTATGCCATCGTCGCCCTGTGGGCCGTCCTCGGCGACACCAGCCAGGTGCCAGCACTGGCCTTCGTGCTGTCGGCCGTCTTCGCCAAGTCCTCGACGCTCTACAACCCGCTGGTGTACCTGCTCTTCAAGCCCAACTTCCAGAAGTTCCTCTCCAAGGACATGGTGCTCGCCCGGGCCGTCCGCACCCTGCTCTGCTGCGCCTGCCCGCGTGCCGCGCTCCAGCCCTTCCCGTCCGCGGGCGGCAGTGACCACGCTGGTGCCTGCAGGGACTGCAACGGCGCTTTTGAGTGTTTCAGTACCTACCCCAAGTGCTACAGCCCGGCGCAGGTGCCCGGCGGCTCGGCCCCGCGCGCTCCCCTGCCCGTCCGGGCCGCTGGAGCCGCTCGCCGGCCAGGGCTGAAGAGGACGGTGCAGGTGATGGTGCTCGTCACACGGAGAAGGTCGGGCCTGGGCGCCGTGAATGTGGCGGGGGAAGCTCTGCCGTCCGACGTGGTGAAAGACCTCCTCTGAGCCCACCGGGCCCCTACCGGCGCACTGGAGAACAAACCCAAACGCAACATTTCTCTCACCTACATATCCAATGGGTCCCCAGCATGTTCTGCAGATGAAGTGACATGGAAACTTAAGACCGACCTTGTCTCCTCCTCAGGTTTGGCTCTTGCAGCTCTGAGCCTTGTCTTTGCACTTGAGAAATTAAAAATAGATCCCCAGTGCCTGAAATCTGAGCAGGGTGCACGTCCAGGGTGCAGTTTCTCCTGCAGCTTGTTCTCTGGGCCTATGTTTTTCCATCCTGGTGCTCTGATGACCAAGAAGGAACTTGGTTGTCTCAAGAAACTGTGCCTGGCAGGGCAGGCTGGGGCAAGGAGGCCCCGAGAGGCATCTCACCCCAGCAGCTCCTGTTGACCACGTCCTTTCCTGCCGGGAAGGGCCACACGCTCAGCTACCTCACCTGAGATTACAAAGCATCTTTATGTACCTCTCAAGAGACTCTGCAGGCTGGGTTGTGCCCCTCCCTTGATTTGAATGCAAACCCACCACCATCCTATAGATCGAAATGGGGTCTTTAGTGTAAGGATTTAGGGTTGAAATAATCCTGGTGCCAGTACCAGCCACCCCAGGTCGTGCTCTCCAGGCGCCCGGGGCTGAGCTCGGGGGTCCCCGTCCCAGCTCCGAGCTGCTCGTGGGCACGGCGGGGCTGGCTCTGCTTTGCAGAGGCTGAATAACACGGTGCTGAGAGGGGTTGATCATGCCCCCAGAAATTAAAAGATGCATTCAAAGTGATGAGAAGAGTCGGTAGCAGAGGTGGGAGACGCGCTGCCAAAACCACAACCCCTCGCCAGAGCTGCAGCATTAAATTACGGGCTTGCTAAATGGAGACAGTGAAACGTTTTCTGCACCGAGTGCTGAGAATCAGGCGCTGCCCGCGATGCTGTCGCTGGTTGTGCTCAGCCTGCCGGCTCCTGCCAGCCGACCCCGCGCTCTGCCGCCTCCCTTTGCTCTCCAGACACAGATACTGCTATTTTTAGCAGTCGCTCCCAGAACTGGGATGTATTGCTGCTGCTTCTTAGTGCTGCTACAGCAGCCTCCTCATCTCCATCTCCATCTCCATCTCCATCTCCATCTATCATCTCCATCTCCATCTATCATCTCCATCTCCATCTATCATCTCCATCTCCATCTCCATCCTCTCCATCTCCATCTCCATCTCCTCTCCCCCAGCACTGCACAGACCCGCTGTCCGCAGGGATACAGGGGGCTGAGAGGGCTTCCTGGGGGGCAGACGGCAGGAGATGCCCCAAATAAGTCATTTAAGCTACAAACACGCACTGCTGAACACGGGCATTAAAAATCTCAGTGTTTTTGGCCTCGACATTCTGTCCCAATTCTGGTGCAGGTGGCGGTGGGGCCGGTGCGAGCCCTGCAGTGGGGAGGGCAGTTGCTGCAAGTGGGGGCCCCCGGCAGAGGGTGCTGGGGTCCTGCCCTTGGTGTCCCCCCGTGTGCCATCGTTACCCGCTGCTGCTGCACAGCTCGAATTAGCGCACGACAGCATGGCCGTCGTGGCTCTTGCTTTGTCCCTTGGTCATTTCACAGAGTCATAGAGTGTCCTGAGCTGGAAGGGACACACGAGGATCATCAAATCAACTCCTGTCCCTGCACTACCCCCAAATTCACACCATGATTTTCACTTACCCACTTCAACTGGCAGTTCCGCTGTGACAAGAGGGGGTCGTCAATACCTCTGGAGTGCACTCGCATCTTCTCGGGATGGTTTTGCCCACATGTGACACCCGCAGGTGCAGGTTTTTGGGGCAGGGCAGGATCTGTGCACAAGAGCCAAGTAATAACTGCAAGGCCACGCAAGGCACAAACCCTCCTGCCTTCGCTTCCCACTCCTGCTGTACAAACCACAACCCAAAGATGTGCAACGTTTGCAAAATGCTGCAAACAAAGAAAGAAAAGTCAGGGCAGCCGGTGAAGGGAGGGGACAGAGTTTGCAAGGGGGTGCAGGTTCCCAGGAGGGTCAGCACGGCCCCGTCCCACACGCAGCCAGGGCTCCGAGCGCCGTCCCAGGCGCTGCAGCACACGGGGGTCACAAGCGCTCGGTGTCTCTGCTGACTGCTCATCGTGTTTCAGAAATTGTACATTTTTAAAGTAAATTCACTCATGCAAAACTGCCATTTGACTTGGTTCGCTTCTGTGTTAGTGGGATAAATGGCGATATCGCTGCTGTGCCGCGGGCAGGAGCGCGGGGACCTGGGGCCAGCAGAGCTCCCCTGCCCTGCGGCTGAGCCGTCGTCCTGCGGGCAGGGACGGGGCGCCGGGCTGGGCTGTGCCCTTGAGCCGCCCGCTCGGCCCAGCCCCAGCTGTGCCCGCTGCCCATCGCACCCCGGGAGCACAGGACCCCGAGGGGAGGCCAGGGGCTGGTGTCCCACCAGGGGACTGGAGCACGAAGGGCTGCTGCCGCCTCCTGGGGACACGGACGCCCTGGGGGAGCCGAGGGGCCAAGGCTGGGACCCCGGCTGGGCTGGTGCTTTGGGCTGTGACGGGCTCAGGGACACAGTGCAGCCCAGCGCTGGGTCCCTGCTCTGCTCAGCAGCCCCCGCACCTGCTGGTTTGTCCAGTGCTGGCTGCAAACCACTGCAGCCCAGTAATCACCCAAAGGACACAGGGAAAAACAATCTGCTAGTCCCTCAAGTCCTTTGTTACTCCAGGAACACCCCACATAATCTTTAGTTTGGTGTGAGAGTGCATAATATCGAGAGCACATAACACTGACTATGCTTCGATCGACATCCATGCGCAACACTCCCACTGCCGGGGAGTCCGGGCAGCAGCACCGCAGCCGCTCAGCAGAGCCCAGACCCATTTAACAGCTGCCGTGCACCGTGCCCAGGCCAAACAGCAGCTCCAGGGTCCCTCCCCGGCACGACCTGGGGCTGCCACGACCCAGACGCACCTGTGAGGCTGGGCCTGTGCCCTGGGCCACCCCAGCTGCTGCTGATTTAGTCAGTGTCCCCAGCTGGGGATGGTGCCATCAGCTGCCACCAATTACCCAGTACAAGAGGCCACCCCTTTTTCCAGGTTCTGGTTCCGTGGTGGTTGCTGGGGTGAGCCTGAGAGGAGGATGGTGGTGTTGTCCCTTGGGGCCGAGGTAGGGTCTGCGTTGGTTGTTGTGATGGGTTGGGGTCTGGGAGGTGGTTGCTGGTGGTGGGAACTGGTTTCCTTAGCTTGGGGTGCTGCTGCAGCCTGGTCCCCAGCCCTGGGCCGGGTGCGGGGGTGTGTTGCTGGTTGGTGGGAGCCTGGTCCTGGTGCGGGGGACAAGCCAGGGCTGCCTTGGTCTGGGTTTGGTGCCTGGGCAGATGACTATTGCATTTGGTCCTTCTGTGGCATCTTTTAGATTAGGCTGTGCAAACAGCCTATAGGTGCTTTAATGTTTAAAATATATGAGCGTCTCTTGGTGTGGTTGAGTTAAAAATAACAGCTTCTTAACGATGAAATGGAGGTGGGGGAGGCTGGGGGTGTTTGCTGCATTTGGCTGGTGAGTCACGAGTAGGGCTGGGGTCTGGCTCTGGGGCAGCTCAGGCCGGGCCTAAACCAGGCTCTGTGCACCGATCCCACACCAGTGACCGCCCTGCGACGGTCTCAATGCCCACAGATGTGTCACTGTGGGGACAAGAGTGGTGACGTGTCTGCGGGACAGGCTGGAGCCCCATTGCGTGCTCTGGCATGTCCTGTGGGTGAGACCTGGTGGGAAAACGGAGGCAGAGGCTGGGCTCGTGACGCAGTGGAGCGGGTTTGCTGTCCTGGTGACAGCCCTGGTGGTTTGGGGAACACGATGGGCTGGAAAAATGACTTCTGGGAGTGTGTGAGCAGCCCCAAGCTGAGCTCTGGGTTCCCCGGCTGCCCTTTGTGTGGGTCCTCGTGTCCACAGAAACAGTCCCGGATTTGCCGGTGGAACCTGGGGCTCTATAATTAGTGACATCTGCATTGTACCTCCTGCTGGCTCCAGAGCTAAGAGGGAGTAATAAACCTCAAGTTTACTCTTGCACAAGTTTGCAGATTACACTGAGTTAGGACGGGGCTCCTGGTGATGGTGGAAAGAGGATTAGAGCTTAATATTGGCCTGATAAAATAGGAATTTATCTAAAGTTACTGCAGGGAGAGTCAATCAGGGAACAGACAAGTCTTCATTTCGAAGCGTGTAACTTTATGCGAAGAAATCCAAACTGAAATGACTGTCACGGGAAAGCCAATGTATTGATAAACGAGTATGAGAACCGGTCACTGAAGTGGTGGTGAAAGCCTCTCCTGGTTCCAGCTGGTTAGTGCGCATTTTGAGAGGGAACAAAGCTGCCGCAATTCCAAGTTTCGACAAATGTAATATTTCCTTAGATTTTTAGAACAGTTGCTTTTAAATTAAACCATCCAAACTTTCTTCTCCTTAATTGCTTCAAAGCGATTTCATTAGTTCTAGCCGTATCATTTAATTGCTTCCATTGAATGTGTAAAATCACTCCCAGCGAAGGCTCATTAGCGGCCGGAGCACTGTCGCTAATTGCCAGCAGAGGGCGGGAAGCGACCGCTTTGCCTTGCTGCAGTTCCCGAGGGGCCGGGCTGTGGGTCCGGCCCCTCCGGGGGTTTCGCGGGTGACCCGTTCTGCCGCAGTAACACCAGACATTAGCGGGTAATTCGGCGTGACTCCGGTGCAACACGCAACCCCGTGTACCAGCACCCGGTCCGTGTCCTCCAGTGCCAGCAGGAGCCCGCAGGGACCGTCCAGCCGGTTCACAGTGTTCAGATTGGGGAACAGTGATGGATGGGAAGCTCCAATGTCATTAAGTCTGTCTCGAAGGGTGAAGGAAAAGTCCTATTTATTTTTAACACAGATCCTCTCCCAAGCACGAACAAGCACCCATTTCTTTCTGGCTGACACCAGGAGCCGAGTTCATGCCCGTTCAGAGCCCACCCCGGTGTGTTTTGGCTTCGGGATGAGCAGCTCTTTGCACTAAGGGGGTGGCAAAAGGGGTGACAGGAGCCCTGTAGCAAGTTGTGATACTGTGAAAAACCACTCGGACAACAGGAGGTTGGATTCTAAATACATTCTCCAACTTTTATTCATCCTGGTGGATAAGTGGTGGATTAAAAACCTTGGTAGCAAAACCAGACAAAAAATATAAGGCTCACACTTCCAGAAGCAAACACGTGCACTTGCATGTTGGATTAACGTGCGGAATTACAGTTCACGTTTCAACAGTTAATGTTCCTCACGAGGAATTTGGGTTGGCAGTGAGAGGGAAGCGCTGCGTGTGTAACCATGGCAAGTGTGCAACAAACACCCTGTCTGTTTAGGTGCGAGCAATTCTGAGCGAATGGCCACGTAGAACACGTGAGATGATGCTGCTGATTCTTGAAACAGTGTAAGCAGAAGAGAAAACCCTATTAATAAACAGGATAGCTTAATGAAAGCTGTTTGGCATTTCCCAACATTCACCAATGTGCAATATTAACCCTTCTGTACCTGGATTAGATTTTTGCAGAGTCTTCTTCCTCATGTCCATGTTCAGTTTAACAAGTGAATAATATGGAAAATGCTGCGTTTGCTCCCGCTGGGACTCAGAAATTCCACGAGTGAATTCTGGGTGTTTGGGACGCTTCACCAATCAGGCGAAACAAAAGCTCCCATTCTCTAAGGTTTGAAGCCAGAGTGCAACTGCCCACCACAGAAACCAACTGCAACTGGATTTAGGCAAGAAAAACCACCATCACACCTAGAATTTCAAATGCAGTTCCGTACTGTGCCATACACCCCCACTCCCCAAACCACGCCGTCATCAGCACTGTGGATCAGATACTTCAGTATAAAATAAAATCCCATCAAACAGAAATTAAGAATTTAAGTGACCAAAGCAGCAGTTTTCAGAGGTGCTTGCTTGTGTGTGCAATGCAGCTCCTCTGGACCCTCCATGTGCAAATCCCATCGGTAATAGATTTATTCCAGTCTGATTCACTTAGTGCTGAAACAAGTTCACAGTATAAACTGTCGAGACACTTCATGCTGTGAATGTATATATATTATATATATATATATATAAAAACCTAAAGTGCAATTCATTCTGTCTTGCAGAGTCATACAATGACTCTGTACTTCAGCGCATGTTTACAGCAGATTTCATAATAGAAAGAAGACCCCCCCCCTTAAACAACATAATCATTTCATGGCAATGTTTCTGCTTTTCAGTAGGTTGCATTAAATTTGCTTTTCTGTACAATCTGAACAAAAGGTTATTTGTTCAGTCCAGTGTCTGACACTTCTGGGTTTCCATCACTGACGGGTAATATCGAGCACAAGACACCTGCAGTTTTATACCTAAACATGTAGCACAAGGCGCGTCTGAAATCAAAGTTCGTTCATAGTTTTCCAGCTGTTGTGCAGTCAGACTCCTGATACTTAAATCCTCCTCCTGATGCTCTAATGATACCCTGGTTGTGCTTTTTCCTGCTCTGCTATAGCAGCTCTTGCTCATCATCTTCAGAGCCCGAGGGTCCTTGTCGTACCTCCTCATACCACTTGTTCGTGAGGGTTTTCATCTGTATGCGCCCGTGATGCAAGTCCTGAGGCAAAAGCAAACCGGAAAAGTTTGTCAGGTAGCTACACCACCACTCAGAGCAAAACAGAAAGAGTAGTTCAGTGCATTCCTTAGGGAGTAATCCACCCCTGGTCTCTGGGCATGCAAAGCAATTGTTTCCTACCAGAAAATATTTATCAAGTGTTCAATCGGTAATTATTTGCACAAAGTTTTTGATGTCAGGAGTCTTTCTGTGTGTTTTCCAGCTGGTGCAGCCCTGGGGGGTCTCAGCAGCCCTGGGGCCATGTGGCCAGCCCGGCTCTGACCTCCCTGTGCCCAGGGACACTGGGGGAGTCTGTGCCCTATAACTTACTGTTCTGGCCTTTGGTTGGCATCTGGTTGCCCATGCTTTTGGCTACCAACTATAAATCAGATGCTTACTCTGGTTTCTTGTTCCTTTTTGGATTTTCAAAAAATGCCTTTTGTGGGAAAGTCCTGAAAAGCATTCTTATTAAAAAAAAAAAAAAAGGTACAAAATAAGAGGAAAAAATATGTAAAAATATGTTTGTGCCTGCTAGGAAGATGGAATGTGCAAACTTTACACAAAGTTATCAACTCTGCAGTAGAAGTGCTTAATTCTATGGCAAATTGAAAAAAGCCAACAACTATATGGTCAGGGAGTCTCAGGTCTCTGAGGTGCAGAGTGGAAAAGGCACAGCGCTTACACCTCAGAGCCGCTCGCGTTGGGTTGCGTGCTCAGCCAGGTGTCACTTTGCATCTGCAGCTTCAAAGTCTCAGTCTCCCAGTGAAGTCTTAAAAGTGAAGGCTGCAATTCTGCTGCGTGTTTGCAAGATAAAAACTGCACTCTGCAGGAAAATGGCAGTTCCAGAACCGACAGGACCGTGTACAGCAAAAGGCACCAGCTTTGGGTGGCAGCAGTTTTCTAGCGACAGTCGTAACTAATAACTCCTGATACTCTGCAAGATTAGAGGGGAGTTCAATAAATCCATACACCTTTTAAAGTTTAATTGTGCCCTGAGAGATGCTCATTTAATCAAACCTGCAATTTTCCGGTGCGGCTTTTCATTACAGCTGCTCTACATATGCACAAGTGACATTTAGATGGTTCGCTGCTCCTCACGTAGAAGCTGCCTGGCTACATTATGAGCTCTGAATGGTACAGAGCGAAGTGACAATTCTACCAGAGTCCCTTTTCTTCAAGAAAAGGAGACGGACTTACTTCTTGTGTGAGTCTTCTGGTAAAGAAAGGATTCAGATATTTGGCATCAAGCCACATAAAACCTTTGAGGTCCTGGCGCTTTATGTACTGGGCTTCATATTCCTCCTCCGTGAGCTCTGATAAATGTTCGGATTCTATGGTGTTTCCCTAAAAAGATCACAAATATGGCATAATGTGAGAAACATGGCAGCGATCCCTCCCGCTTGCTCCAGCCCCTGCTCTGCGTTCTCCCTTCGTACACCCAGTTCCCATGCTGGAACGAAATGGCAGTTGTCACCCAGTCTCCCAGGGCTTACGGCTGCATGGATCTGCCCAGCTGGTGATTCCCAGAGCCACTTGGCTTCCCTTTTCATGCTGAAAGTTGAGAGACTTCCAATGCTCCGCATTTTGTATTGTTACTATCGCTGAGAACAGATATCTAAGGCGCAGGTTTTCTTTTGTGAGCTGGACAATGATTTTATCCAGCAAGCAACAGTTGTGTCATTGTCTCACTGAAAATAAGCGCTGCACCAGAACACACCTGATCTGTGCTCTTCCAACATGCACCTCCCTGCTTGGACAGAGTAAGTTAATTCTGAAGACTGCAAGCTTTCTGAACCCTCACGCCAAGAGGAGCTGCTCTTCAGAGCTTCCAGAACGACACCCCACACGTATCACTTGGGGAAAACCAGGCAAATGCTCTGGGACTGCGTTACTTCGGCCTCTTGCACGTGAGGCTCCAGACTGGCTGCTGGTTTTCTTCAGTATCCTGCTTAGTCAGAAATCGCTTTAAAATAAAACCCAGACAGGGGGTGCTGTTGTTGCCACCTTCTCGTGGCCTTTGCTTTGGCTTTTTCAAAATAATTCCCATCTGCCTTTTCTGATTAATTCATGACTCACACTGTACTACTTTCCCTTTGTACATGACTCAATCCTCTATCATCTGCTTTATGCTTTTGCAGGGGTTACTTTAATTTGTATGGATCAATTTATAATTAGATTAAGAGACTTCATTTCTCCTCCCTTTGTCCAAGCAGTTGTTTGTGTAAACACTAACCAAGCTCTGTTTGCAAGATATTTTAAAAGGATATTGCTTGGCTTCTTCCCACTACACTTTGATGGCCTTAGTTTTACGTTTTAGTAAAAAATACTGTACTAGTCTTTCCTGAAAAAATGTACAAATTGAAGTGATCCTCTGACTAAGAACTGCAAACGAACCATCTTCTCTGTCTTGCTGAGATTAATATCCTTCTTGTTCCTCTTGCGTGCTTTGGAGTCCTCGATGTCGATCAGCCTGATGAGGGGCATGGTTCCTCCCCCCAGCAGCAGGATGGTGAACAGCACGATGATGATGGTGGTTGTCCCGATGAGCTGGCGCTTCTCTATTGGTTCCAAGCCCAAATGGAGGCTGAGGGCATAGGGAATTGCACCACGTAAACCTTATCAGAGAGAACAGTAAATGGGTTAAGATCCTGATAACTCAACAGGAATCCTCTGTCTTTAGAAAATTTATGATCCTATACCATATCTGTCATTTGCTTACTGCCCTAAAATTAATCTGAGCTCTGCTGGTCGTCCAGCACAAAGGGCAGAGAACACACCTACTGCGCTTGGCGTTGAGAACGGTGCGAACGTTGGCTTTTGCTCCATAGATGGAAACCGATTCCTCCCAGAACAGCCCACACAATGCAAAAGATACAACATTTTTTCCAGTCTTCTGTACTTTGAGCTTTAACTTACCACTGAACCACATGATAAACATCATTTTGGGGGTGATTTTATGATCACGGAAAAAGTTGAGTAAGTAGGAGAGCGGGAAAATATTCACTGCTCTACCAAACAGAACAAGTACCTGAAAAAAACAGAGGGAAAGCAGAAGGTGATTTGATGTGTCACGTTCATGAGGTCCCACTTGCACCCTTTTCACTCCCAAGTCTTCCAAGTCAGTGTGCTGCCAAACAGAGAAATCTCAGCATACATCAACGTGGAATTTAACTGTTTAGCACTTGTCTGCTTAACTGAAACTACACCCGACTTGTCGCTGACAAAGGTCAGATACAATAAATAAACTGGAACTCAAGAGGCGTTCTGGGGAGACCAAGAGTTGCTTTCAGTAGTTCAGTTTAGTTCTTTAACCGCTCCCTTGGCGTAGCAGCCCAGAGGCAGTGAGATGTTTCTCTTGTCTCCTTACAGACTTGTTCCTCAGAGAAAAAGGCCAGAAGCCAAACTAAGAGCACATAATCGAGTTCCTCGACTCTTCCACGGCTATGGTTATGAAATATATCACACATTGAAGCAACATTTTGAGAGAGAAAACGGATGAAATGGCAGACGATGAACAAATACGGTGAAGAGTGTAGCTCGGAAAAGCAGACGTTTTCACAAGGGCATTGTTTCTAAATTCCACCCCAAACAGAGCTTGGTAAGATAAATATCCCAGAGTTAGTCAGCAGGGTCCCTGAAGGGCTGCGCTGTTTTCCTTTATGAATCACCCCCAAATTATGTCATTTGCATTATGCTTGTGAGGGCAATGCTACATAGGAGGAAGTGTCACACCTTGGATACGTATTAGATAAGGAAGTTGGGTGTAATGCAGTGAGAACGGTTCCCCAGATACTCCTATCTGTAAATTGTAGATAACCATTCTCCCCCACTCGAACTATGGAATAAAATGTGCAGGTATATGTTGCTGTATGTGCTAGAAATGGATTCGCATTTCCCTCTTTCTGACTCTGCAAAGAGAACCTGCTTTTCAGCTCTCTATGAAACAATTGTAGCAGCAGCAGATGTAGGTAACCCCTGTGAAACACAAAGTGCCGGTACATAAAGCTACACTGAAATACAGAACGAAAGAAAAAGAATGAAGAATTGAGTCAGAATGAATACACGTTGGGAAAGGTTTGGGTAAGGAGGTGAGCTCAGAGTGGAAAGTGATGGAGATTCATTTGATTTTAATAAATCTAAGAGGGTCCAACCAAGCAAGGTTCTTTTCCTTATTTTTAAGGATCTTATAGAGAAGGGCTTCAAAATATCAGCAAACTGGAATTCCTTAAAGAACGCCGTGTATATGTACACCAAAGCGCTGAGAACAAGAATATTTTCATGCTGTTAGAATTAACTTTGTGCAATATATAAAAATACAAAATGATTTTCATACAACATAACAAATTTGTTCAAATATTCTAGCTGTAGGGTGTTTTGCCTTCCCTCCTCCCAATATCTAAAGTGCACGTGAACAAGGTTGGAAGGAAGTCAATACCTACTATGCACCAGATGACAAAGGACATTTCAAACTTGTGGGGAAAACTGAAAATGGACAGTCCGAGGAACGCGAACACACACGTTTCTGAAAGAGAGAAATCGCGTCTTAAACAAACAACTCTCAAACCTTTTTACTCCTGTTAAGTTACTACACGTGGTACATGAAGTATGTATTTCCTGACTTCTGAATGCACAAATTAGGCACAAAGGCCGGGTTCTCCCGCTCTTGCTGGTGTAGACAGCACCTCCGATTGGGTGTTGGCTTTCTCAGCTGTAAATTACTGATGTGTGTGAATGAAGCCGGCAAAACCTTGTCCTAAAGACTGAGTTGCTTTTCACGTGAACATGGGACACGCTGCAGAACACAAACTGCAGGAGTGACTGACGACTTCTGGAGCTTTGAATCAGATTCTCTATAAAAATGAAATGTCGAGCATGATCTTGTACATTGCAAGCTGAACACTTATAAAGTATTTGAGAAGTTAAATTCTTATAAGCAGCAACGGTTCCTGACTTTCTCTGTAGTAAAAGACTGCACCGTATGACCTAACAACCCTTGTATATTCTCTAGAACTGGTGTTTGCAAATCTGAAGTAGTACCAGCACTGCACAGTGATCCGAGTAACGCAAACCTTCTATTTCCACAGCACCAACCTATAACCATCAGAGAACCGAAGAGCGAGGATGTTCCGTCAGTCCCTGCTGTCCCAGCAAGGTGAGTCCCGTATCGCGAAGGTGGTTAAAAACAGGAAGGTTTTGGACAGACAGCAGCAATATCCGAATTACTGTGGTATAAGATATTGTTTGTTCGTGCTTTGGGTATTGACTACTTACATTTGCATGTTGAAAACCTGCTGCAAACATGTACAAAACTACACGCTATCTTAAATAATGTCTTTACAGTGACTTGAATGAATATGCGGGTTTTTTAGCATCTGTAATAGATTAAGACCAAACCCCGATGAGTTACTGGTGCTCAGGTAATGAGTGGTTTAGTTTCCAGCAAGGCCACTCCCTGACAATGCTCCAAATGCTTCTTTCTGCAAACAATACTGAACAGATTCGTGCCATCCCCTGAAAAACAGGGGTGTATTTGTAATACAGAAGCACGTCATTTCTTCACAAGTTGGGCTTGTAAGAGGAAACGGAAATGCTATGGGACTCTGTATTACTACTTCCAAAAACTTCTGTTTGTGAAGCTGTTGTTTATAAAAGTAGCTTTTTATGTCTCAAACCTTTTTAAAAAATATGGCTAAAAATCCAAAACATACTGGAGGAATGTACCAGAGATCTCGGTTCAGTTATCAGCCTTGTGGCAAATCTGAGCAGGAGCTTGAAGGATGGGGGAGAGAGATTTACTGCACATTTTACCCAGTACGGTGGGAAAGGTGCCTTTGGGTTGCATTCCAGCCCCCCCAGTCGGAAATCCTCTTACAGACACGTTCCGCTGACATACAAATGACCAGAACAAAATTCACACCTCTGCTGCCCCCACCAGAACCACCACGTCAGGCAAACACAATTATAAACTATTACTATTAGATACATACTAAAGTTAGCACCTACCACACATGAAAGCAACAGTTCTCAGTGTCTGCTGCATTAGAATCTGTGTCACCGGGGACAAGTTATGGTGTGTATAGTGAGACATCACGATGCCAGAGAAGAGAATTGCCATGATACCTGTAGATACGAATGTGGCAGTCAACAGAAGAACAGCTTGCGCTGGGCAAATATTTGTGTTCGCAGCCCTTGGTAACGCAAAAGTTTACAAAGCAGCAGGCGGGGTTTCCACTGCCATTGTTACTCACGCTGGTCTCATTCCATTCATCATGTTCAATCCTGGGAGGTTAAGTATGGGTCACTGGCAAGCTAGAATACATCCCTGTTATGACATATTTTCCCACGAAAGTGAGGGAAATAAAAAGCTGATTCTTGAGTGTTTTTCTTGCTTTTCACAGATAGGGAGGTGAGAGCAAAAGAATAAATACAATTTGAGAATAGAGAGGGTAGAGAGGTGCACGAACCAGCTCTCCTGGAAGAGCAGCGTTCTCTCCCAGCTGTGACCAGCCAGGCCCACCCGCTGCACCCCAAGCAGAATGGGACCAGCGGGGCACAGCTGTGAATCCACGCCGGTACAGTGCACCCCATCTTATACCATAAGAACGTAGGAATGAGCAGCACGCACAGGCGTATGCCCATTTTCTATCAATCTGTGAATCACAGAAGCCATGGAGACTTCAGAATCCAGGGCTCAAATTACAGCTGTAGGAAGGTACAGCAGCCGATATGAGAGGCCAGAAGAGCTACCTCAGACTCCACTGTATTTCATGAACCCTCGATTTTGTGCTAGGGATTTCTCCATCTATTTTGCTTCCCAGCTCTTGGTTATTTATGGGAAGAATCTGAATTCCAATCTATTCCGCTAGCTGCTCCAGACATATCAGAGGCTGGATAAGTTAGCTAACTTGGCTGAGATTACCACGTGCAGCTGCAATTTGAATTCCCTTAGAGGTAACTGGGGACAATACCAGTATTAAATGCTTATGAAAACTGCAATTCCTTTTTCTACACTTTTATAACATGAAGTAGAGAATAAGTTTCTTTAAGTCAAGAGCACAAGTTAAATGAGAAAATGTGTAAACAAAACCAGACACAAATAATACCTCATCTCTAAATTCATCAAAGAAACTTGCACATGCTAATTTTGCTACTCACCAGAGAGTGAGATGCCTTCTGCAAGTCCGTAAGGAAGGTAAGCGAAGATAATCATCATCCCAAACTCCAGGGAGGGCGTCTTCCTTAAGTCAATGTGCTTCAGCACGTGAACGGGAAAAGGTTACGGAAAAACTACGTACAACGAAACCCAAAGAAAAGTTGAAACCTGTGTCATTCCGTTACAAAGCAATGATTATGTTTAATGAACACCTGGCTCCCTCTTTTGTCGTGATGTATGGAATAATTTAAAAGTTCATGGTATTAGGCTAACGAACCCAGAGCGGAAATACGTCTGTATTTAATCAATCACTGTCCTCGTTATTCACCAAGTGCTTATTAACACTATGTCCAGACAGCGTGAAAAACTGTTGTACGAGCCTCACACACCGGATTATCTACAGCAAAGTCAGCGTTAGCATGGAACAAGCTCAAAAGTAACGAAGGTGTCTGACTTACAACAAAGATCCTTCCTTGTCTCAGCAGAGAAGCTTCTGGGTTGTTTAGCAACCAGTTCACGGAAGAGGCAAAATAGAACTCCATGTAAACCCAAATGGAACAGTTTCTAAATTCAGCTGCCTCAGTACGATACACAGGGACAGATGAGCTGGTCTGAGCCAAAAGCCCTTGGGAAAAGCAGCTTGTTTTTTTCTTTAATTAACTGGTTTATGTATATAAAAAGGAGCCATATGCTCGTAAAAATAGATCAGTATTGAAATGGAATTAATATATTTTGCATTTACAAAGCAATTACCATATTGTATAGAGCTCCAATGCACACAATCTAAGCTACTCTACAGCATTTCAGACCTTAATTATATTCATAAAAATTTGATGCAACTCTTCAATACACACCCATGCACACGAACGGGAAAACCAAATGAGCATTGGAAAATCCTCGACCAACAAAATAACGTCTTATAAGACACGTTCCCTAAGAAATGCTGGAGGAGATGGGAAGAAAAATCCCTCTACAATGTTAAAAGTTCAGCAGTTTACACACGTGTGCCAGCGAAGCTCAAAAAGGATATTAATGCGGAAATGAGCCCAGTAAGGGTGCCCAGCGCTGCAGAGCCGAAGAACATCTTAAGGAAGTACCCCAGCGCCTGTAGAAAGGTTTGCCATCCGCTTACATCTGACATATTTTCTCTTGTCAAACCTTCTGCTGTGCTAGATATAATTAAAAATAAACACAAAGGAACGGTTATAAATTCTAAGCCTGGATCCAAAAATACTAAACGTCTTTTGAGAACGACAACAAAGACGACTTCCATTTCTCTACTGCCACCGCTCTTAAAAGGCTTTTACTGCGATACATAGAACAAGAGGGATGTCAAAAGATGTTAAATCATGCCTCGGTGTAATCCCCAAAGGGAAACCTAATTCTGCTAAGAATCTGGAAATCCAGCATTGCTCTTCTGAAGAATCCCCGGAATGGCGTAAAGGGGCTGCGATAATGCTCGGTATTACAAAACAAATCTCAAACTTGGAAAACACATTTTGCAGCGGTAAGAACTCTGGGTATGAAAAGGAGAAGAGATGGATGGTGTGATCCTCAGAGAAGAACAAATGAACAGAAAGACCTCTCATCAAATATTCAGGAGTGGATGAGAAACAAGGAGGTCACTGCAGAAAAACAAAGCAGCTCCCAGGAGGAAAGGGGAGAAATCTCTTTGAATTTCAGGAATGTATTTCATAGAATTCCACGCACAGATTTTAACCAGTGCTCCTTTTGACTGCTGCTGGCTTGTGTGGGCTTCCATAAAAGAACCGCAACTGTATTAAAAGCAATTAATTAACTTCACTACCTTCTTAGGATATCTACTCCTTCTATACACTTGTAATCACATATATTGACTTCAGAAATAAAATGAGGACTTCTTTACTCTTTAAGCCCCCCAAAATCATCATGGGCAAAAGATAAGGATATTGGATGTTGTTCTTCCCTGTGACAGCGCCAAGATAAAGAGAAAACTATTGGACAGAAGTTGATGTATCCCCAAACTGAAGCGTGACTGTGGGTACACACAAATGATCCGGGAGACACAGCTGCATATTTGGCAAGGACAATAGTTCTGTGCAGGCCTGAAGGGACACACGTTGGTTCTCAGTTGTAAGGACCCTCAGGTGGAAAGGAGCTGGTAACAGGATGGACTCGGAAAGCAACCAGTTATCTGGGGCCAAGGAGACGAGGCACTGAGGTACTGTTAATAAAACAGCCTTTTACTGTCTTCTGCATATACAGTTTGTGTTATTGGTTGGTTTTATTAAAGAAGGATCACACAAAATTCAGCTCTACACCAGAAATACGTGATTTGTTCCAAATAGAGACAGAAGAATTACTGTATATCTGAATAACTAATGATCAGACGATAATGTGGCTGCTGTTTCCATAAACACATGTAGTTCAAACCCACTCACTTGGTCAGGACAATAGAGACTGCGTCGTTGAGAATGCTCTCCCCAAAAACCAGCATGTTTAGTACGGGATCCACGTTGAGAGCATTGAAGATGGCAATGGTGGCCACAGGGTCAACTGCGGATATTAGAGAGCCGAATGCAAAACTGGGAGAACACAGAACAAAAATGAAAACCAGGTGAAAGAAACATATGTACCTAGTAAGTGCACATGAACAACGAGTAACAAACACATTTTACTTGTTGTTTTTCGCTTGCCACCCAATTTATTTATGGATTTTTAACAGAAAACTGCTCTGCTTGCTCTACAACAGACAAACAGAAAAACCAAAATAAGCCAGGAATGAACTTCATTTGAAGGCAGGGTGGTGTCCTCCTAAAAACCAGATTAGATCCCTCGCCAAGTTTTGGAAAAGTCTACATTATTGATACTGAAAAACTTATTCTGTCTTTTATGAGAAGATCTGGACAAGGAAGTTGTACCTTTATCATGCATACTAATAATACCAACGTTAAAGGTTGGTTAAAAAACCTGTTATCTTTTCTGTCTAGAAAAAATCACTGAGTACAGAATACTATTAGGAAATAAGGGTGTAATAAATAGGGTTTAGAAGTGTTTGATCTATTTATTAGTTTCATACATCTTGTTGAAAGGAAGCAATCTAAAGAATAACCAGAAGAGCTGGCCAAATACAGCGCATTCCCACTGCCAGGTGTCTTGAAGAATGTTTCATATGCTGTGCCAAGTCCCCAAGAGCTTACCTGTCTGTCATGTTGAGTTTATAAATTACATCAGCCTGAAAGAACAGGTAAAACATAAAAAAAAAAATCACAGTCAACTGTGGTTTTTCTGCTGTTTTCAAAAATTGAAACTATTTATCAAATCTTAAGTTCGTTATCATGAAGAAAATCACAGTAGTGCTGTTAAGCAGGCTAACGGGGCTGCCTCTGCTAGCACTCTGGTCACCCCAAATCAGAAGGAGCAGGTGATGCTGGAGCAGACACGGGTGAGCAGTCACCGGCCACTCAAAGGAGCAGAAACCTGAGCAGCAGAGGAAACTCTGAATTGTTTGGCCTAGCAGAACCAAGTCTGAGAGAAAATACAATTATGTATGTCTATATCTAATCAATACAGAAACACTAAAACTCAACTCTAGTCTTAATTGCTTTTAACACGGCCCATGCTGTATTTATGGAAGGGGTTCTGTAACATTCCCTCTGACAGCAGAGCTGCACTTTGGGACCCAGGAATTTGCTTTCCCCTTGTTTGTCTGCTCTTGAAAACCAGACTTGCAAAGAGCAAGCTGGATAAACCTGAGTGCTTCAAAGCAGTTAATCTTACCTGGCCCAGGAAATAAATTCCTCCACCTACAATGAAAGCTGATATTGCAGTGCCAAATACAGAAAACAGAGTGATGGAACCGATGTTCTGAAAAAAATTACCCTGGAATACAATAATGCAGTAAATTAGTAAATGATCTGAGGGAAAATTCATGTTTGGATTTGCATCTCAACTAGATTCTGACTCGCAATGCCGTTTCCAATAACAAAGCTTCATTAGTTTGGTTCCAGGCACCCCAGGACGCACAGCCACACCACCTGCCTCAGGATCCTGCGCTCTCCCAGTGACTTGTCCATATCTTAGCTGTGATTTTGGACAAAAGAGTCGTCAGTGTTGGTACCAGTCTGCGGTATCACTATCACCCACTGCCCATCCCTCTCCTGCAGCACCCAGGGAGGACCAGCACCACTTAAGCCAAGCCTAGCACTGTGAGAAACGCCCATGGAAACACAGGCACAGGGTGAAACCCCTGGTCAACGTTTTCCTCTTCTCCAGGCATGGAGTCATCCCACCTTTCCCACTTCTCACCCTACTCCTTCCTATGTGGCTCCTCCACATCAGCCCTTGCACAGCCCTGAGGAGGTCAGAACCTCTCCAACCAAGAACAACCCCTGCACAGCACCCGACACCTCACCCACACTCACTCAACAGTCACAAGCCACATTTTCTGCATGCTGGGCTGAAGAGGCTTAAATTTTGCATTCTCAGTTCCCCAATGATTAATATGATGGAATTTAATGCAATTATCCTAAACTTTATGAAGATACCCAAGAGCAGAATGTGTTCCAAACAAAACCTTGACACGGAAAATGGGCGTTTGGCAGTGGCTGACCTTGTGCAACGAATATCCGGATTCAAATATAATAGGTGGAAGCAAAAGCAGAAAAAACATATTTGGACGAAACATTTCTTCTTCCTGCGAAACAAAAATGTATAATTGCAAGGATATAATAAGTATTGAAATAACACCAGATTTTCCAAAAGGGAAATGACTGAAAAGAGCTGGAAATTAAAATGGCATTGATCTTTCTCCCTTCTTATCACAAAATCGAAGACTGAAGAACCATAAACTATGGCATTGATCTTTCTCCCTTCTTATCACAAAATCAAAGACTGAAGAACCATAAACTATAGCATTGATCTTTCTCCCTTCTTATCACAAAATCAAAGACTGAAGAACCATAAACTACTCCAGGGCTGCTACACCACTTGTTGTAGGGGGGGTTTAATGCAGTGATAGAATCGAGGTGTTACTTATTTTAAACTACTGTCTCCAAATAAGCTGCACAGAAAACAGGTCATTTGTGGCACAGGAAAAGTCATTCTGTTTCCACCAGAATTATTCCCTTTTTATCTCACAGTCTCAAAATCTGCAAGGACCATCAAGGAACAGGGACCTTTTGGTCGCTGGTTGGAATACGACTGTGACCGAGTACAGTTTCCCTAGAACACTCACCACCTGACAAGAAGAAATCAGATCATCTTCATACACTTGTAGGCGAACAGGTTCAAGATATATACCAAGAGTCTGAGGCTCAGTTCTTCCTGGCAAACGTAGTTTATGCCTGTAATTTAACGGTACTATTCTGATGGCTTCTTTTTACCCTCAGAGCGATACAAATGAAACCTACTGTGAAGAAAGATGCTGGATTTGGTGACCTTACTCTTTGTCACCTCTCTCATCGCTTGGCTCCGGCTGCTTTACGGACCTGTACCCCAAGGTGCGCAGCCTCCTATGTTCTGCGAGCAGACCAAGCACAGGAGGCTGGGCCCCACAGCTCTGAATACAGCAGGACTTGTCCCCTTCGTAAGCAACAATTAATTTGTTAAAATCCAGGTTAAACAGCCGATTGACTGTTCTATTCAAACAGCGGTTTTCAGAAAAGAAGCACTCATCTCTTTAAAGTCCCCTTCCTGCCGGCACCAGCGATAATCATCTTAAAGGATTGGGGGACTTAGGAAATAAAACTCATCCTTTATACTGAAATGCTCTGGTCCATCGTTCTGCGTGTGGATGGCTCACGCTATCTCGTTTCCATCAACACAGTAACTGCGCGAGAGCAAAAACCCCACGTACCTGGGTAATTACACTGTTTAAAAGCCCTTAGAGCAGAGCTGGACAAGGAGGCAAGAATTAGGCACAAATCAGGAATGAGAAAACACAACCTAGCGCACCACCCACTGTTTCTAATAAGTAAATATGTAAAAATGAAATATCACAACGTGACTCTAGAACTCTGTAATTGCTTAAATGAATGTACACAGGATTAGTGTAGTTAGTCGACAAAAAATAAAGAAGTATAATATGTAATTTAAAAGCTACATCTGATTGGAAACCTATGCATTTTAATATATTTTAACAAAGGAGAAAAATATCTTCCTTTAGGAAAATAACTGCTAAGAAATATGAAGCTGCAAGCTAGGATTAAAATTCACTACTCAGACCAAGATTTTCAGCTTGCGAAGGCAAATCCTGTTTAAAACTGGCAATTCAAACCACTGTGATTTCTACCAGTACGTGGATCTAATCCTAATGAACTGTTTGATCCTATGAAACAAAAATCACAATTTAACTACTGCAAGGTTTTACATTAAAGCAGGAATAGTGAAGAGTTCGTTGCTTTGATTATGTGGACAAACAGTCTTATTTAAAATATTTAAGGATTGCTTCAAATATACCTTCCAGTTGGCCAGCTTTTGAGCCTCTATGATTTTTATAAACGCTCCCATAAGGATACCTAGGAGAGAAGGAGAGAACATTCTGAGAGAGTCACAAAACACATCGCTGGTTCCAGCAGCAAGGCTTTCATTCCTAAATCACAAGAACCACAAAATGGTTTTGGGTCTGCTAGTGCGCGTTTCCAAGGGGTACATCGCTCGGGATGTCCAAACACCGAACACGCATATCGAGAGCGCTGTGTTTGCTGGCTCGTCAAGGTAACGGGTTTAACTGCTCAAAATCGCTTCTCATCTAAGTCGCATTCAAACAAAATTCCACCTTTCCTACTAAAGAACAGGAAGTTGTGAGTCAGCCAGCTGTGTGAGAGCACGAAACCCTCGTGTCACTTCAGTGCTATGTGCAGTCTTAACGCAGCTCAAGTGCAATCTGTCTGCTCTGGGGAGGTGAACTGTGCCTCAATGAAATCACAGCATTACTGGCAATGAAGGAGGCAACAAATTCTGATCAGGGTGGAGACACTGTCAGAACTATTTCCCCAATGAATTACTCATGTTTTAGGTCATGTAGAAACACTAATCTGAGCATAAAAACTTTACTAGGAGTGCTGCAAACTCAATGGTGAAAGGTTAGTGTGCTCTTTCCTCCTATGCATCTTCATACAGATGAGACAGAAAACTCCACACTAAGAAGATTTCTTCTGGAAGTCATGAGGATAATTCCTGAATTGTCATTAATTGCTTTCAAGGAGTTACGAGGAATTTGTCTTTAGTCAGATTCCAGATCTGTGTTTGTGCATAGCTGTGTTTCATTATTCACAGAATGGAGACTCCATCGTTAAACACTGGGATGCAGAAGCGAAATACACTGAATGAAACACAAAAAGTGGCTGAGAAGCTTCAAGTTTGCTTTCCTGGAACTCACATGTTTTTATTCTCTCACGCTGTAGCTATCAAAAGACTCTCACAAATAGCATCACGTGGATCACTCCTGATGGATGCGTCATACACACAAAGCCATGAGGCTTAAGCCTTCTTTCATACAAAAATATGTGAAGGCATCGGTCCCAGAGGATAGAAATAACAGTTCCATTAAATGGTTTGTATGGAAAGGAAGAGCAAATCGTTAGTGAACTAACATCAAAGGCCTGCTGCTCTTTGAAGGAGGACAGAATGTAGACACAGCCACTCACATGCCACAGAAACGTGGGTCTCAGTACTGGCAGCCAGGCGTTCTGTTCTGCGATGGAACCTGCGTCAGACGCCAAGGCCTACATTTCTAGCCTTTGCAGAGCAGCAACATCGTCTTCAGCTGGCACAGGCAGCCCTCGTATCTTTTAACCAGATGTTTTTTGTGGGAAAAAACCAAACCACAACAAGCAGTCTATATATCTGAAAGCACAGACTTCAGGAAGTGTACTTCCTGTAAAAAGCTTTCAGTATTTCATGAATTGGTATCGAGAGCCCTCACATAAACATATTCAGAGGGGATTTAACAGAAAAGAGAACACCTGCCCCCACTTGTGCTGAAGTGGAAGGGCTCCAGGGTGGCTCCTGTAAGGACGGCAGCCACGGCTGGTGGCCTGCAGGCTGGGCACCCGTCCTATTGCTCAAGAGGCTGAAGCAAACGGCTGCTGTCAACTCTTCTTCAGAGGCAGAGCTAACCACAAGCTGACCCAACCAACAGCGTCACATGCAGAAAAGGTCCCTCCATGATCAAAAGTTAAGTGAACAACGATATAATTGAAAGGCAACAGCAGAGGTTAAGGGAAAAGGATGAGCCTGGATCGTACAATTTACACCTTTATACAGCACAAGTTACTTCCAGCTGCGTTTTCTACACAACAGTACTACTAAACGAAGATCATGCTACGCAAAGTCATGAAACAGAGCTCCACAAAATAATGCACCACCAAGAGGGTTTAACAGCAGCAGAACCAAACCTTGACACTGGTTTCTAAAACCTGCCCCACACATCCTTACAAGCTACTCTTCTTTCATTACTAGATTAATGAAGGCAGGTTTTATTCAGCTGGTTCACCTATTACATCAGGCATGTCAGTTTTGTCAAGGGGCTCATTGGAAAGCCAAGTCTGTACGAGTTAATCTAAGCCTCATTCTTTTGAAAATGTTACAGGAGTTTTCTTATTACAACCAACCTTTATTTTCTCCTGAGAACATGTTAAACATCAGTAACAAATCCAAGAGAAAAACCTTCCTGGCAACTATTTTTACCAATTCCAGTAACTTTTAAGGACAAAGATCAAAATCCAGCCTTAATGTGCTCCCACCCTGTCTACCAGGAGAGTAACGTGCCCTAAAAACTAAACCAGAAGCTTCTGAACAGCTTTGACAATGGGAGGAAATACAGCTGTGAAAATCATCCTTATCTTCTCTGCTGCTGTATTTATTAGCCTTCCACGACTGCCTGAGAATGTTTGCTTAATTCACAACTGAAAATGGGACACACCTCACTTCTGGCACTGCTAGCAAAACTGGATACTTGAAACTCAAGCTGTGCTCTTGCAGCTGTGCAGATCATTACCAGTAACAGAGGTTCACTGACCAGCAATTAGCTGGCAATTCCAACGATGATACAGATGCCGTGTCCTGTCAACAGAGCTGACAGTAGTGTAAAGATGGCTGAGTCAATAAACTAAATAAATAAGGATTAAGTGACACAGGACATCTGTTAGTTGGGTTGCTACACTCTCTTGACTTAGTGGAATTGCATTTGCTGGTATCATCCTGTCTGGTTGGGGAGACAGGCTGCAGCTACGCTGTGGTTTACACCGCAAACCGACCTGTCCAATTTCCCATACACCCATGTGAAAACACAAGAGATGAAACACTGCTCCTTCCTACCCATCCTGAGAAGTGGTGACCACTCCAGCACAAAAACTATCAGTTTAATGAACAAGCTTTTGTTGGGACTTGTCCTGCTGAGATGTCAAGAGCAAGAAACAGCAAGAGAAGAATGTCTGTATGTCTGTGCTTCTGCTGTTGTGTGCACAGCGCAGCAGGAGTGGTGACACAAGCTTGCCCAACAGCTCAGCTCAGCACTGCCCAGTGGTTGCTTGGGGCAGAATATAAGGAACAACAGTAAAGAAAATCCAAAACTATGCCAGTGAGAGCAATCGATTTACTACTGCATTTGAAGTTGGTGATTATGTGTAAATTTAGGTTAGCTATTCAATAACAATGGTAACTAACCTGATTAGAAGCCAAATAAACACCCTTCACCTGGATTTTTCATACAAAGAGGAAGGATATTGAAGGAATAGTAACACCCTTTTGGAACCTTTCAAGACACTGAAAGACACACTACACAAGGCATCTCAGCTGTCCACGGCAATGACGTAAGAAGGGAAGGAAAGAGAAGTGTGTCAGTAGTGACTCAAACACCACTCGGCTCCTGTGGGGACGACAAAGTCAGCACGATGCGCAGCAGCTCTGATCTTTGTGTGTCACACTGTGGCAGACACAAGGTTAAACACACCAGGGCTGGCTGGACCCTGCTCCGATAAAGACGAGGTGTGCATGCAATACCTAGGAAATCCATACCAGCACTACCGCAGATTTCTTACAGGTCTATTTGGTGTTCAGTTGCACAGAAATACTGAAACTCAAACAGGGCTTTGCAAGTGAGCGTCTTTTTAAGCTCCAATACCTTCTACTACGCTAGTTATGTGATGTGGTCTGCATCAAACAGTTATGTAAAACTTGGGGGAGTCACACCTGCAGGAAAGTACGTTTGTCTTTCTGCTAAGTAACAGCTCAAAGATTTTCTCAATCTAGCACCCCAGATGCAAGAAGCTCCTTGTTTTCCAGAAAGCATAAGGTACTGACAAGCACCACAGCGCTCGCTTCCCATCCAGAAATTGTCTGAAAATACAGTCACGAAATATGAAAGAAGGTACCAGCAAATCCCACAATAAAGTAAAAACTCTACCTGCTCAACAAGTATTACACTTCCCCACGCTACACTAGGATTATAGCTAAGCATCTTTCTCTTTCTGTTGTATTTTTAGAATGGCTGTCAGTGAAAGTGTCACTAGTAATAGAAGCAAAAATATCACGGATTCTTGTAAACAAGTTACAGAGACAGCCGAAAAGCTGTTGCTGGGACTAGTTAGATCAGGTTCTTGAAATATTATGTTAGACAGTATGCAAATACTAATTGTATTTGGCCTGATTTCCTCCTCATTTACACATTAATAAATCAGGAACAACAACATACAAATAAATGAAATTGCCATAACATAAAGCTACACATTTAGGAACACTCCAAATTTAATTCAAATTAATTAAGCACTTGATCTTCATTAAGGGTGCTATTCTTATAGCTCAAGTCACAGGAAGAGCTCTTGTCATGGTACTACAGGGACCGTTAAGCAACTGGCAGTCCAGGCAAGTTTTCAGAAACAACTACAGTCTCCAGCAAGATTGAAATCACATATGCAGACGTGATTCTACCCAAACCAACGCAAACACATGCACCACTTCGAAGGGAAGGCCGGAGCCTCGCTGCCAGGGAGGCAGCGCTGCAGGATCTTGTCCCCCAGTGCGGACACAAACACAGAGAAAACTACCGAAGTACGTAGGTAGTGACCTCCCTATAGTGCCTGTATGTGTCAGGATTTGGCCGGGCTCTGCACACATGCTCATTTCTTGTTTTCTTCCATGAATTTAATTCTATGAATTGCTTGTTTTCTCCACTGCATCCAGTTTTCTGCATCTCTCTATTGATGGTCAACACACAACAGAGCATTATTTCAAATACAGACTACTGAGAATCCCTGAATTAACACAAATCCAACATAAAAAATGTCATTGTTACTCACCTAAAGAAACAACGGCCACACTCTCTGGTAAAAAATGAAGCCGGTATCTTATCAGTAAATGCACCAATATGATGCAGATAGCTGTGAAGGAAAAAAAGTAAATTGTAGGTTTAGAAATGTTAGAAGAGAATAAAATATACTTTAAAGTAGTATTCCTAAAATATAAGCAGCAAAACATCTCCTAATGGTGTAGCAGACATCCACTAATGCAGGTAAACAAATTTTAGTTCAACCTAATTCTCACTGAAGTACATAAAGGCACCTACAAATGACAGAAAATAACTAAGGCGAATTTTAGGAGTTAAGATTATGTTCTAAAAATACCAAAATAATACACAAATGATTTGCAGAAGTTTGTGCAGTGCTATCAACTCCAAACCTATTGTTTTTGCCACTGGCTACTGGAAAGAGCAACCACTTAGAAGACAGGCCTCACAGTGCAGCTTGCTTTGGAGGAACCAAGGACACACACACACAAAGGCAAACCTACAAACCCTTAACCAGCCATTGAAGTTTTGTTATTGTTACAGTTTTGACTACAGCGTTACTCTACGCAGATGCCAAGAGATAACTACAGTCTATTAAGAAAGAAAACAGCCCAGACTTAGGCAGAAGTTGGGCATACATGAGCCATTCAAAACACCTGTGTAGGTACAATGTTGATATAATTATGGCAATGTGCATGGTATTATCGCTCTCCTGTAGGAATGTGAGAAAGTAAGGAAAGCCAGAAAAACAGGTACTGAACTTTAGTACCTGTGCATGGAAATGTGACTGCGTTCTGTTGGCTTATATAACACAATATCTGAGGGCTGCCCAGAAGCGCTAGAATTGAATTGACATCTGTCTAGTACACGGCCCTCAAAGAGAGCTACAAGCACCATGGGGTATTCTGACAGTGTCTTTTTCATACACGAACATGTGCCATGCGCTTGTTAAAGAGGGTGAAGCCAATTAAACAAGTTCTTTGCACTTTGAGACCATGGTGAAAAGATTTGCAGTGGTCCTCAGCTTTCCACAGGTTTGGGACGTTCAGGCAGTTTTATACCCAACTTTCTAAATCCCTGTGCCTGTATAATATTCCACTTCACAGAGAGAAAGCCAGAGAACTAAAATGCTTAACAATTTTGATAGCTCGCCTGTGGCCTCAGATACAGAGTACGATTAACAGAGGTTAAGAGACTTGCAGTTTATCATTCACCTAACACAAGAAGACTAAAAAAAATGGTCATGCCACTAGATTGCTCCTCTTGCTGCGCCTGGACTCCCGTCTGCACCGGCAGGATGGGTTTGGCAGGTGTCGGTACCACCAGTCTGGTGGTGGCAGCCACTGTAGTGCGCAGGGTGACATTGATGGCCTCATGGGTGGTATTTGCAGACCTGTCAGGATCACATAATACATGGTTACACTGGAAGGCAGAAGCATGATAAAGACTTAGCGTACTGAAGACATGCACACACGATACAACCACCAGATCACACTGAATTCGTACTAGCGACTAACGTGCTAAAGTAGCTTTTTAAAAGCGGACTCTGATCACAGATAAACACTAGAAGTCCAGACTCGGGAAGCTGATAATGCCGAGTACCCTGATTCACTGCAGGCACCACACACTGCGCTGCAGCTCGAACAGCTGACACAGGGAATGTTAACCTGTCGGGTTATCAAACACTGCCTCCCACCCCGCCAGCCCCCGCTGAGGGGAAAGGCCCCCCCGCCGGGCATACGGCAGCGCGGCCCTGTCCCGGGGGAGCGTTTCCCGCCAGCAGGGCCCGCGGAACGAGCCGCCCCCCGGCCCGCCCGCCGCCACACTCACTCCGCCATCTTGCCGCCCGCACGCAGCCGCTTCCGGGAGGCTCCTCGGCGGCGCTCTAGCGAGCGCGTCCGCGAGCTCTATGGTCGGTCCGCATGTGTGCGCGTGATCGCGGGGGGGGGTGTCACGTAAGACTGTCCTGCTGTCGCGTGGTGAGGCGATGTCGTCATGCCCTGGAGTGACGTCATCTGTCCCATCACCCGGCGGCCCCGTGTCCCCCAAGTGCCCCAGCCCGGATCATCAGCCACCCCATGTCCCCCAAGTGCCCCCAGCCCGGATCATCAGCCACCCTGTGTCCCCCAGGTGCTACCACCCTGGATCATCAGCCACTCCGTGTCCCCCAAGTGCTACCAGCCCGGATCATCAGCCACCCCGTGTCCCCCAAGTGCCACCAGCCCGGATCATCAGCCACCCTGTGTCCCCCAAGTGCCCCCAGCCCGGATCATCAGCCACCCTGTGTCCCCAAAGTGCCCCCAGCGCGGGGCTGTCGCTGCAGGTGTGACGACTGCAGGCCTGCGCCCAAGGGTCACATCAAAACATCCCATGTTGTGTGAAACGGATCCCGCTGCTTTACACGAGACGCGCCCACCGTGCAGCGTCCCGGGGAGGGCACAGCCGGGCCGCGGTCACCTTTCACTGCTCGACCGAAACCGAGAACCGAGCCTTGCAGAAAAGGCAAAACGTGTCAAACGAACGCTTTTCCAGCCGGCGTTGAGCCGAATCACAAACCCACTGCCTTAAAATCAAAGTCCTCCAGTTGCCAGCCTTTCCCAGTGCAGGTTTCACGTGCCCTCCTCTGGCACAGGCTGCTGTGACTTGGGCCTCTAAACTCTCCAACACATCAGCTGTTGCCTGCAAACGGGGCGAGTTAGCACCTCTTGGCTTAGAGAGGCGCTTACGGACGTGCCCAGCTCCAGTCGCTGGAGGTCTGAGGTGCGCACTATGGAAACAAACAGCGTGACAGCATCGTGTGCATTTCTGTTCATTTCTGGTTTGGCTTTCTGAAGAAAAAGAGGGTTTTGTGCAAACAGCCGTGTTGGTCTGTGTACCTCAGCACATCCTGAAGGCCCTCGGGAATATCAGCCGTGCACTTCAGTCAGAATAAGACCGTCGACTCGTGTCGACTGGCACTCGTGTGAACCATTTACATGAAAGCAAAAGCCGTTCCTGTAGGTACGGACGTGTCAGACCTCTAAAAGAAAAGTGAGACTGGGCAGCAGCTGTTTGTGTGCGAGTGACAGGGGACAGAGCCGGAGCGCGGCTGCTTCTGCGGGGAGGCTGAGCCCACACCTCCTCCTCTGCTCTCAGCTTCTGATGTGGTTTTGCGGTGACCTACTTAGATAGTCTTACAGTTATAACTATCTTTTTTTTCCACGCTGGCTCATTTCTGACAATCTGTTAATTTCCATCTGCTTTAACTCATTCTCTTCGCTCAGTAGCGTTTGGGGGTGCGTGACTTCCCCTCCGCGCACATCACGGGCAACTTAGAGCTCGCCGGTGCCGGTGGGGCGAGGGTGGCACAAGCTGGTTCCCAGAGGTGGTGTGAATCTGGAATCTGGGGGGACTGCGGCGCTTCTGCGCTTTGATTTTCAGCTCGTGATGCTCTGGGGTGGAGACCATGAACAACACTTCATAAACAACGACGCTTGATCCATAAAGAGGATGAAACACAGGAAATTTCTTTGTGAACGTCCTTTTTTTAATTTTTTTTTTTGTCGGTGCAAAAATATCAATCCAAAGTTTTCCAAACCTCAGCCGATTTCAGTGTTTCTGCGGTGCTCCGATTGTGCTGTGTCACAGCACCAGAGAGGTACGGAGGGTCGCTTCAGTATGAGCAGAGACTGGTGCAGGTCGTTCCACATGGCTGGGAGCACTAAAAGCGGACTGTCAGTGTTTCCCTTGAGAACACATCTAAAAAGAAATTCACCTGCAAATTTGCATGGTTTTTAGCTCATAATAACTTTGGGGGTTTTCCTTTTGCTCTTCTGGGCAGGCCAGTGAAAACGCAAGAAGTTAAACTGGAAGGGCTTGAGGGAGAAGACAGGTGGGAACGTGGCTGAGAAGGGCAGCGGGGCCATGTGCATCTCTCCTCCGCACAGCGCGGCTCATGCTCCGGGGCACACGGGGCGATGGAGCTGCCGTGCTCCCTGATCCTTGTCTTGTCCACCTGGAAACTGGAGAAAAATCCTGGCTTGCCTTCCCCTGTTCCACATCTTACACCGGTGCTGCTGCAGGTTGACAGGAGCAGCTGCATCCGGCTGCAAGGGCAAAGTTTCTTCAAAGCCAGCCAGCAAACGGTGGAGGAAGAGCCATTGCTGGTGCAGGGAAAAATCTTAACGCTGCCTTTTCTAGTCCCTGGAGTTTTGCTTGGCGCGAAGAGCAGGTCATCTGGCGAGCAGTTTTAACTGTTTTGCCTTGCCTTTGCTTTTGTTTTGGTTTGGGGATTTTCGGTTTGGCCTCGGCCTCATTTTTTCTCGCTTGTTTTTTGTTCCCTAAATCTTTCAGCTGACATGATCAGGGAACTCCGCGCTTGCGTTGTTTTACTGGCCTTGTAGCCGTCATGTGCTTTTAATCATGAGGGACGGGTGTTGGAAAGGGATGACGGCAGCGTAGCCGGTCAGGATGTGAGCTGACCCGCTCCTCCCCGCGCCCGCTGGCCCGGCCAGGGGGAACCGCACGTGGGTGTCGGGGCCATGGGGAGGGAAGGAGGACTGAGCCAGGGAAGGGGAGCCCTGGGAACCTAGAGCAAAAAACCCAGGGCTGAACCTCACAAAACACAGGATCTGAAGGAGAAAGAAAGGGAAAAGGGAGGAGGATCAGAGCAGCTGGAGGATCAAGGGCTGCGGGGTCAGGCGCCTGCGTGAGAACAGAAGCCCCGGGTACCGGGAGGTGCAGTTGGTCAGCTACTGGAAATGGTCACGTTTCTGCTGAAATGAAGTGTCAGCCCTCGGAGCAGCACGCTCTGAAGTAACCACAAGTGATATCAAATTATAATGTCTAAAACGTTCTGCATGAAGAGACGGTGATTTTCATGTCTCACCTCTGACTCACCAGCAGGAAATACCACTGCTTGCTTGACCTGCTGCTGCCATCGAGCAGGGCTAAGGCAGGCGCACCACCACCGAGACCACCGCTGAGCACCACCGGCCTGGCACCGCCGCACGGATGGTTCTTCAAGGACTTGGTAGCAATAGAAAGGAATCATTTTGGCAGGGGGCCTTTCAGCCTGCTTCTCACTTGTGGTTTTCTGATGCGCAGCTACTGAGCATCTGTTGATTAACACGCACAATGAATGCTGCTTTTAACAGATCACAGGAATTTCACAGTTGTTTAAGCTCATCTAAGATGATGTGGCTGTAGGTAGCATAGTGTTTAGTTTTAATTCTTAAATTATACGGAGCAGCTTAGGTAGATAGCTATGCGGAACACTGAGGGCAGGCACAGATGAGTAAGTGACCAGCTGTAACCCTGTGCTGGAAACACGGGGCAAGGTGCTAATTTACTGGCACAGGACTTCGTTCTCTCTTACAAGTGCAAGGCTGCAGGCTCTAAAGAGCAAGATTGACTCTAGGGAGTGGGTTGAGCAGTTATGGCAGTCTGCGGCCTTGGAAAGGTCAGGGAGAGCTCGTGTATTATCTATAAACACTGTGGTGATCTCAGGGGGTTGAACAGTCACCCTTGATTCAAGTCCTTCTGAGATAGAGAGCACTGAGCTTCCTCCTGCAGCACTGGGCAGACGGCAGAGGAGGCTGCCAGCTATTGCAGGGAGGGTGGCTGTGCTTCACCTAGATTTACTGTACAACCATCCTGCAAGTGTTTACATACGCCAGTCACCTTCATAGCTTGGCTTTACAGTAAAACAATTCTCAAGGTGTGGAGAGGGGTTCAGCTCTAAGCTCACCTGAAGCCAGATTCTGATTCTGGCACAGAATATAGCATGGGCCAAACAATGAGATGAATGTGGGGTTTCAAAGAGATCCGGCAAATGTAGTACTATCAACAATACCACGGTCAGCAGTGGCCTTGAAATGTCAGTATCTGTCGGCTGCACGTGAGGAAATGCCTGTGGCTACAGCACCATGGTGCCAACAGGGCATTTATTGCCTTTTGAGGGCTCCATCACCCCCTGAGCAGCTGCTCCTGAGGATGCTGGCAGACGTGGGTGCTGGGGAGGCCCCCAGAGCAGCCACTCCTGAGGATGCTGGCAGACGTGGGTGCTGCGGAGCCCCCTGGATCAGCCATTCCTGAGGATGCTGGCAGATGTGGGTGCTGGGGAGCCCCCTGGATCAGCCACTCCTGAGGATGCTGGCAGATGTGGGTGCTGGGGAGCCCCCCGGATCAGCCACTCCTGAGGATGCTGGCAGATGTGGGTGCTGGGGAGCCCCCCAGATCAGCCACTCCTGAGGATGCTGGCAGATGTGGGTGCTGCGGAGCCCCCCGGATCAGCCACTCCTGAGGATGCTGGCAGATGTGGGTGCTGGGGAGCCCCCCGGATCAGCCATTCCTGAGGATGCTGGCAGATGTGGGTGCTGCGGAGCCCCCCGGATCAGCCACTCCTGAGGATGCTGGCAGATGTGGGTGCTGCGGAGCCCCCCGGATCAGCCATTCCTGAGGATGCTGGCAGATGTGGGTGCTGGGGAGCCCCCCGGATCAGCCATTCCTGAGGATGCTGGCAGACGTGGGTGCTGCGGAGGCCCCCGGATCAGCCACTCCTGAGGATGCTGGCAGATGTGGGTGCTGGGGAGCTCGAAACAGCCTCTGTGCAAAGACACCATCTCCTGCTCCATTCTCTCAATTTTCCTGCGCTCCAGTATGAGACCCAGAAAGAGAGAGCTGACTGTGCTTTAAAGGGAAGGATGAACGATCCGTGTTATCAAACTCAGGACGTTTATTTATTGCACAGGCAAGGTTAAGCACGCTGCTAAGAAGGTAGGGAAAGAGTCAGCCGTGTAATTGACTTGCCTTATTGCGTTTGGGCAGGTGGGAAGGATTCTCTCAGGCTGACTATGAAATGCTGCAAATTGTTTTAAAACCTTCACTATAGAGATTTTTTTAATATCTTCTTAATGTGTCTCAGTATATATAGCACCTCATCCTCTTGCTCCCTAGATATATAGAGAAGGCATATGCCTGTGTGCGTGCATGTACACACTTATATCTATAAATATAAACAAATATATATAGAGGCAAATTCCAGGCACGAGTTCTCAGCAGATAATGTCTCTCCTGTTGCTTTGGTATTTGTTGTTCAAAACTGTTGGATGCTTGGTTTGTTTGCTTTTCATTTCGTGTTTTGTCTGGTTTTGACGTGCGAAATCTGGAGTTTATCCAGGAGGAAGCGGTGGCAGAGGGAGCACATCGCAGGGCTCCAGTCCGTGCCCAGCAAGATGCGCCATCGCCCATTGCCAGAGGTCGTGATCTGCCCGAAATGCAAATAAACGAGATCAGACCTTGGGAACAGGGACCCGGAGGGCAGCAGGACGGAATATTCCCCAGGACACTGTCATGTCACCTGCTGTCACCGCTAGTCAAGTGGCCGAACTCAGGGACTGAGCACACTGAACTCCCTTGCATTGGACATGGGGACGGTGTGCGGAGAGCCTTGCCGAGAAGCGATGGCCGACTTCTGCAGCCCTCCTTGCTCTTCAGGGAAACGCTGCCCCCCTGACCCCAACCTCATGTCCTTGTTTCGGGCACCAGATGCTTGCTCATGCTGGCTTGTGCCCTGCCACACACCCACAGCCACTCTGCCGGGCAGGGGCAGGGGGACAGTCCCCATCCCCAGAGCTCAGCAGCTTCCCGACAGGCAGGCTCTGCCGGGTGAGCGGTCCCAGCGCTGTGGAGTGGGGACAGGAGGTGCTGCCCCAGAGACAGGACACGGGGGAACTGTCCTCCCTTGGTTTTGCTTTTAAACAGTGATTTTTTTCTGCTTTGAGAACTCGGGCGCTCCATGTGTTTGCGAGCTGGTGCTGTGCTTGTGCACCATGACTCATCCGAGTCTGCTCTCGCAGCAGCGTGTGACAGTCCTTCTGTCCCAAGATGTGACTCTCGCGGTGCGGATAGGTTGTGCTCAGCGACAACCTTCAGCAGGAGGCAGTTGCTGTTTCACAAATGCCTGAACTGAGGCGCAGAGAAGCTGGAGAAACAGCCACGAAACGTACAGCAAGTCAGCGGGTAAGCCGGGAAGCACATCTCGCAGGGTCTCCTGCCCTCAGCAGCGCTTTGTCTTGAGACCCGCAAAGACGGGGGAACCTGCTCTCACTTTTTCACCCCCATCTCCCAATATAGGTGTTTCTGTAACAGACGGCTCTCACTAACATCGTTACCTGACCCTCCTGGCCGCCGCAGGCCACCAGCCGCACGGGCTGCGGCACCACGAGCTGCGGCACCGCGCGATGCAGCTCCCGGTCGCGTCTCCTGCGGCCCCGGGGATGCACCCGCGCTGTGTTGGGCCAGCAGGTTCTGCAGGCCCTGGGGTTTTTCCCACAGTGGCCTCTGATCGCTTCTGCATGCTCAGAAAATGAGGCAGGAAGAGGCAGTGATGACAATAGCACCCTTTTCCATTCCTTCCTGAATGCCTTCTCGAGTCAATCTGGTTTCTTCTTTAAAGGGCTGTTCAATGTTTAATTTCAAACAAGCCTCCCGCACCCTGTCACAGGTGTGATTTCTGGATTGTATCTATTTATTTGGTGCGTATGTATCCATCCCAGAATTTGACAGCACTTTGTTTTGTTATATAGAGGGGATAACAGGGAAAGAAGATGCCAGCAATAGAATCCATCATTTGTAAATTAAGGAAAACAAACAAAATGACCAAGAATGGAAGAACCAGTTATGTTCCGGCTCGAATTAGAATTTAAACCAACAACAGCCCCCTCCTTTTCCCTACAACAAGCCAGTGGAGTCTGTAAGCAAACATCTCGAGAGACAAAGAGCAGGGTGAGCAGATGCAGTCCTGCTCCCAACAGCCTCTCCAGCCACTTCAGTATATTGAAATAACGCAAATGTAGGGTATAGTGTTTGCATGGGGCTGCAGGCAGAGCCGCCAGCGGCCCTGGACGCGGGTCTGTGTGTGGCTGGGGACCATGGGCACCGGGTCCGCCTTTGCCCTCGGTGGCCGCGCTGCAGCTGGACAGGAGCCACTCACCACCCGGGAGGCGAAACGCAGATAGCGGCTGCAGGCAGCCTGGCTGTGCCCGTCCCCTGCCGTCCTTGCTCCCGCGGCAACCGGGGCTGTTTGGAATGCCACATACCTTTTTATTGAGGGCAGTGTTTAGTTATTCTCTGGGTTACATTGTTGTTGGCATATAAATCAAAAGTTCTTCCTCCTTCCTTATTACAGACCATGCTTTCTGTCAGCGGGAATTACCAAATCTTTGTGACAGCTCCGATAAACAGTGTTTTGTTAGCTGGATCGCAGTTTCTCGTACCAGCCCCGAATGAGTCCGAATATCCATTGTGCTGGTGAGAAGCCTCTGCTGCGACATGTCTGCAAACAAACGGCAAAGGGAAAGGAGGACGGCTGCACAAACACCTGCGTTCCTCGCTCAGGGCGGTAGCCTGGAGCTGCCGGGCGCTCCCCGGGCTTGTCACCTCACGCTCACTCCAGCAGCCTTCTCGGAGCTGCTCCAGAAGCTGCCAGCCCTTGCGGGAGGCAACGCCGGGCCCTTCCAAGAGGATGCCAGCCCTGTCTGCCCTTTGCCAGTAACGGGATGGGACGGCAAAGGCACCGGGCCACAGGGAGGCACCGGGGCTGGGTGCTCCTGGTTTAAGGACGTGCACACAGGTTTCCTACCAGCTGGCTCTTCCCAGCCCGCTTCTGCTCAGCAGCCCTGCTGCATCCACAAAGACCTCAGCCCCGTGCGGGGTGTCGGGAATCCAAGCGGCAGGACGTGGGTTTTCTGTAGGCTCCGTTACCCTGCCCATGGTGCCTCTGCTGGGAGGGAGAAGTTTCACAGCTGAAATGATGCAGGCATCCAATTCCACACCCCCCGAAGTGGTGGCAGAGAGGAAAACAGTAATGTGAATGTGCTGAGCCCTGCTCTGAGTAGCAGGCCATGCTTCCTCTCCTGTGTCCTCTCCATCTGGTGGTTTTTATGGGCATTCCTCTGCAAGGATGTTCTGCCGCTTCTGTTATTTCTGTAATGCCTCATCATGACAGCAATTGTTTCGTTGATAAAACACAGCTCCTGTTCACACCTACTCCACAAATGAGTTGTGACACGCAACACACAGAGGGACATCGCTTCCCATGGCCGTATGGCATTTCTAGCCCTGGGTAGAGCAGCATTGCTGCTGCAGCCTGGAGCGGAGATAAGGGGAGAAGCACAGATTTAACAGAGGCAAAGTGAAAAAGCAACAATAACAAAGATTTAACACTGGAAAGATTGGTAACTGTCTCGTAGAAAAGAGGGGATATATAACAAAATAAACGGAAAGGATGAATGGAAGGAAACCTGTCTAGCTGGGGTGGGTTGCTAAGCCCCCACGCAGACACTTGTGCACAACCCTCCAGTGGGATGGAGGGGAAAATCAGAATGGCAAAAAGGAGAAAAAAGGTAATGAGTTGAGATAAGGGCAGTTTAATAAGTGAAGCAAAGCTGGACAAGCAAGCAAAGGAAACCAAGGAATTCATTCACTGCTTCCCATCGGCAGGCGGGTGTCCGCCTGTTCCCAGGGACACGTGGGGGTCACCTGGGAAGACAAACACACACCACAAACCCGAGAAGCCTCCCTTCTTTCTGCCCCTGAGCTTCTATCGTGTGGGAAGAAGAAAAGGCCTTGACTCCGTGCCAGCCCTCCCCAGCAGCAGCTAAAACGTTGGGCTGTTATCAGCACTGGTTTGGTCACAAATCCAAAACAGCTCCCTCCCGGTGCCTCTGAAGAAACCCCGCTCCCCAGCGCTGGAGGAGAACCTGCGAAAGAACAGCAGGAGCCGAGGGCAGGGGAGCTCGTTCTTGCCTTGGCAAGGCTGCTCTCCTTGGGTCCTCCTCCTTCTCCGAGAAGAGCTGAGCTCTGGCAGACTCATTTCACCCCTGCAATGACTCTTCCAACAGATCCAGCCACTGCTTCTCTGTGCCGCACCCATCCAGCCGCGGCACAGGGGCTGCAGCGGGTGCCTTGGCCACAGCGCTGCCGCCGGGCGCTCCCGGCTGGGGGGCGCGATGAAGCTGGAACCCAGCAGCTCCCCCTGCTCTGAAAGCCAAGGCGAAGCCTTTGGCTGGTACTCACTCCAATTAATTCCAGGGATGCTGCCAGAAAAATGGCTGCGCGATCTCAGGGTTTCGGCTGGGACGTGTAGCGTCTCCTCCTTCCATCCCAGCGAAGCGGTGCTGGCTCAAAGCGCTCGGCGCTATTCTAAACTGAGAAACCTGCAGTGTTAGTGAAAACGTTAACAAAAAGCTGTTTGTTTAGTTTAAAATGCCCTTACAAACTAAACAGCTTAAATCCAGGTTGTGTGCAGTGAACTGTATGCTGTATTTTTCCTTTTCTTGGTTTATCTGAGGAAAACACGCCCGTGGCACCGCCGAGCCTGGTTTGTTGTTGTACCCAGGCACCCTCCGTAGCAAAGGGGCTGCTGTGGCTGCAGTCAGCTGCTGTGAACAGCTGACGGGGTTGCTCAGGATGAGAAGCCCTGCGAACCTGGCTGCAAGCAGCTGGCGCTGCGGGGAGCACCCCTCTGCCCTCTGGATCACGGGGCACGGGTTGGTTGGGTACACGGAGCAGCTGGGGCCAGCAGACCCATCACGTCATCGCGCAGGCCACCTCTGCATCACAGGCCACAGAGTATGTCTGTCAGACCCTGTTGTGAACCCCGTAGCTTGTGTTTCAGGGAGGCGGGATGTGTGGCTGACGCGTACATTCCAGAGAATTATGCTCCTTTAACGGGATGACATTAGGAAATAAAGGAACTATCACTTCCACTTTTGATCTTACAAAATTCAACCTGATTCCTAATTAGAATATTTCTGGCTGCAGTTATGTAGCCACTCAGGTTGCTCACAGCAAGCAGATATGAGCTCTGGTGTCTCGATCAAATTCCAATTTAGATGGTCGTGTTCTGCTTTGCTACGGTTTCCACCGTTTCTGTACCAAGGCCTTTCCTGCCTGCCCTGTGCGCCGGGGTCACTCTGCACCCCCAGACCCTGGCGTGGGCTGAGATCTTGAGCTGCCCACCTGATGGTGACCACAGCGTGTTCCTGTTGTTCAGATGTGTGCACAGCACCCGCAGCCACAGGCGCCAGCACCAAATCTGGCTGGCAGCACGAGTGGTGCCATGTCACGGTACCCAGGCTGGAGCAAACAAACCCCATCACACCAGAAATGCGGTGTCCGTCAGGAAACGCTCTGCCTCTTCCAGGGCCCACCCTGCCACGACTGCTGTGGGTGAACACGATCGCTGGTGTCTTCCTCTGTGGCTTTCCTGGGCAGATGGTTTGTACGTGCTCAGCAGATCCACCGCGCTCGAAAGGTGCTGATCCATCACACACACGTACGCAGCTGCACAGCACCTCCACAACAAATCTGATGCTTCCAGAAGGTGTTGGTCTTGCCGCACGCCCGCTGTGTGATGAACAGAAAAATGCTGCGCTGCTCCTTTCTGGTTTTTGCTGTGTGCGGCAGCACAGCTGGGGCCGCTGTACAGCGCGGCCGCCCAGCCTGCGCAGCCCTCGCTGCTGGAAACAGCTCTGCTCTCCAGGTACAACGTCTGGGCTGGAAAAGAGCGTGCGTCTGGGGAAAGGCAGGCAGGCAGCGCGCTCGCCTGGGGATGGCTGCGGTGCTGAAATAACTCGCTTCCAGGTGCCTTAGGAGCCCTTGCACTGGGGACATTGAATCAATACCTATTTCACTCCTATAGGCAGGGTCCTGCGCTACATCAACAGCTGATGCTTCGAAGCTTTGAGTAATTACAAAAATGAACTGCCCCGTAGTGGGAGTAAGGATCTATTGAGCCCAGATTGTTGTAACTGGTGCTGTGTAACCTCTGAGGCCACTCGAGAGGCACTTTGCCCTTGAGTTCTGTGGAGCGTGGACGAGGGACGTGCGTGTGGCACCTCCTGGCCGTGCAGGGAGGTCATCAGTGATGACTCCGGGAGCGTTTCCAGGAGCGGCACAGGGGACACAGCGGGCGAGCCGCGGGGCGGGAGCTCCGGTGCGGGTCCTGCCCTTGGCGCAGCTCAGCTCTTCGCCACCGGCCCCGCACTGTTGAAATCGCTCATTTACCTCCCTCTGCTCAGCAAGTCAAGCCGATCCGCTGGGACCCGGCGGTGCCAAGCCCGTGCCCTTGCTTTGCCCCGGACGTCCATGAGCAGCGCCAGCCGTAGAGCCCTGAGTGCCGAGGGCCTGGGGCGGCCTGTGTTTATAGTTTGCGGCTCCATATTCAGAGTCCTGCTGGTTTAGCTGTTACAAACAACCCTGCATTCAAACCAACTGGCCCTGAGTTTCATTTTCTGCTCCACGCTGGGAAATTTCTAGTTGTTAATCTTTCAGAGGCACCCAGCGAAGCTGAGTAATTTGGGGAAGCAGCCTCGACTGCCTGAGCGTGCGGTACGTTACACATTTGGCATTCGGGAAAATGTATGCAAATAGCTTTTCCAAGGCGTTCTCATCACCATCCGTGTTGAAAGCAATTAAACCTCCCTCAGAGTGACACTTCCATGCAAAAAACATTATACAGCGTGTTGCCAAACTTGAACACAGCCAAATAAATCATTGGAGGCAACAATTCTGGGCTCCGAACTGTTGTTCTCCAGATGAGGTAAAAATCAGTTGCAGCAGCAAGAGCAGCAGCTGTTTTAGAGCTGGTAAAGGTCTTCAGCTTGACTTCACCTTTCCTGCTCTCGGCCGTGCTTGCTCCTGCAAAGGCTCCAGAGTCAGATATTTATAGAGCGCCAGGAGTCCCGCTGCCAGCAGGAACAAAAATCAAGGATGAAAGGAAATCATTAGGATTTCTTCAGACTCAAATAAATACAATAAAGGTGCAAATGCTCCTTCGGGGAAAAATAAAAGCATATGGCACAAATGGCGCTAGTGCCAAAAGCAGGAGGTAATTAAGCCGAGAGGAGAGGGAACCCGAAAGGGCGGTGTTGATGGTTCTAGCAGACCATTCGCACAGGCTGAGCTGCTTCCCCAGCCTGGATTCAGCACATGTTCGAGCCCTGCTGAAGTCGCTGCCTTTTAACAAGGTATTTGGTGACTTTTAAGAAGGTGTCTGTTGAATTGCAGGTTACGGGAAGGGAAAAGGGAGCGTGGCTGAAACGAGAACCTCTGTCACTCGTGGCTGTCACCGCATCAGTGCTCTATGCGGGAGAACGCGCGTGGTCCTGCCTGGTGCCCCCGTGCCGCAGCCGGCAGCTCCCGCCCCTCGTCACCCCAACCTGAGCAGGAATCGCTCCGTGCGCTGCTAACTGTGCTGCTTCTGAGTGGCAAACCCCAAAACAGAGCCCAAAACAGTGGGAGTTTTAGAGAAATGAAAGCCTCCAGGTGTTTTAAGAATGTTCTACAAGCCTTTTCCTTGTGCATCAAAGGGCAATGAATACAGAAGCAACGCCTGGGTGGTCAAGAGGTTTAGCTCTGCTTTTCTAATTAAATAGTTATTGCAGTTAATCAGAATACAAGCTGAGAAGAAGGTTAAGACGTCTGGAAGCCTTTATACTTTACTCCAGCAAAAATTCCAAATATATTCACAGAATTAACCAGGATTCAGCTGTGTGGCTGGAAGTACAAGGGGGTGTCTGGAATGGAATGGAGCTGTTCCATGGGGTCACCTGGGTAGTTTGGCACCAGTCGAGAGGAAATGGTTAAAATCCCCTTGGTTGTACCTACTGAAGGTAATGAGCATTTTTCGCTGCATAGTAGAAGGATCTATATTCTCTATTTGAAACACCATCTCTAATGCCGTGTGGAAGGTTCTTATTCACCACGCAAATGTCTTCCCCGCTTGGAAATCCAATTACGCCGTTGGCCTCTGCGAGTTAATTTTGCATTATGTAATTATGAGTTAATAGAAAGCAATCTCTGAAATATTCTTTTGTTCCTGGTTGTCCTTGTCCCCAGATTTCTGGAAGGCAGACGCATTTCAACATGGTGTGAAGTCTTGAAGTCTTGTACACAGGTGGCTTCAATGTAGGTGGAATTTCATCCCGCTTTCTTGCCTCCGCCGGTAGTTTTGAAATCCAGCTGTGCGGCTGAACGGTGCTGGGAATGGGCTGTTTGCTTTCTGACTCGCAGACAGTTCGGGCTCTTCAGCAGTATTGTAGCCCAGCCATCGCTGTAGCTTTTTAAGAGGAACTTTGGTAAGTGGTATTTTAAAATCTGGATAAATTACTTACACGAGAATTTTATCTCTTGTCTGCCGAAGTTTCCTTCCTTGCGAAATTTTGGAAAGTACAGCCTAATGTGTTCCCTCGACAGAATATTTAGATCTCAAAGGCATTTTATGAGTCCTTGCGCAAGCCCATTTTGACTGGGATGGATCAGCAGCCTCCAGAGTTGAGCTGACGCAGAGACAACCAAACCAAGTGAATCTCTGCAAAGTGCCATGACAAGCTTACGATTTTAGCCTGGTTTTTGATGACAGCCACCTGCCAAGGGAACACAGAGCTCCGCAGAATCATTGCTGTCGATATTGCCTCCTTTTGGGAGCTCTGACACATCCGTTGACCGGCAGAATGAGCCATCCCTACAGCCAGGCACGTGTACAGGCGCTATTAAGATCAGAGCCCTAATAACCTTGTTAGAAAGTGTCGTGGGTGGCATAACCTGAGAACTGGTCTACAGCAACCCTGCTTGCAAGGGGCACCGTGCAGTGTTTGGTGGAGTTTTTCCATCTTAATAAGCAAATTTCTGCCTTTGGTTTCCTTTCTGCTACTGCTGACACATCGATGGGAGATAAAATAACAGCGCCCGTGGGTGGCAGTGGTCTAATACCCAGCCGAAAACGCCGGGGCCACTTAGGTGTGCTCTTATTGCCAAATCAAATACACGCCCTGTTGTGTCTTTCTGAAAACCTGCTGCATCAATAATTATACCTATGATCCAGCACACAGCAAACAATCGGCCGAGTATTTATTGCATACATTGTGTCTGTGGGTGTACACGTAGAAAATATTAACATTCCTACTCTACATGTGTCCTCTGTGTCCTGCTCATGCTCAGAGCCGGTGATGACGCAGTGTTGGCTTTAAATGGAGCTGGAGCAAGCCCCATGTTGCAAAGAGATCTGTATTAAAAAGCAGAGGGAGCACATGGCGTTTACGGAGCCGAGAGCTGCTCAGCACCCAGCCCACCCCGAGTCTCCGTCTCTCTGAGTGACACAGCTCAGGTTCCCACTTCGCTCACAGAGCGTCTTGCAGCAGAAACTCCAGGGCAGGTCCAAAGCCAACAGCAGTGCCAAGCAGCTGGGGGCTGACACGGTGCGGCGCTAGCTGTCCTCAGCTTTACAAATGGAGGCATTTTCCTAATCACAGCATGGAGTCTATTCTGGAAATCTCTGCCATTGGGGCTGAAGGTGCCAGAAGCTCGAGAGATTATGACAAAGACTGCAGAGCACTGGTGAGGGCTGTGACATCCCTGCTACCATCTGTCCTCTGCTCAAGTGGCAGAACAAGGATTATCGTCCAGATTAGACAGCCCACATTGAGCCTTGGCATAGAGTGGCAATAGGAGATGTGCAGTTGGAGTGGAGCAGCCCTTTAATGACTGTTACAACCCCTCAAATTGAGGATTATGTTCCCCACAGCAGCCCTTTTACCTGGCCCTTTACCATGGCACTGCCCACCCATGGTCCAAGAGCTCAGGGCAGCTCCTGGCAGGTGGGTTTGGTCCCTGCAGGGCGCTGGGCAGACCTGCCTGGTGTCTCTGCCGCTCTCATGGCTGGTGCAGGATCTGGCCCAGCCACAGTGAGCAATCAGAGCTCCCAGGTTGTTCTCCCACACACAGCACTTGAGCAACTGTGTTGGTGGCACTGTGAACATACAGCTCCAACCTCTGCAGACTGCCTGTGGTGCAATAGTGTCTGTACCCTCCCTCTGAGCACCGTGCTCGCACCGGGGCACCCCTGAGCCATCAAAACAGAGCTCTCCCTCCAGTGGTGCAGAATGCCTTTTATGTGGAGACATACTCCAAGGGTGCAGCTACATCTTTTTGTGAGTGTACATGCGCTGGCAGGACCTGTCCCTCCATTCCTGCCTGTGGCCACGCACCAGCAGACCTGACCTTCCCCCTCAGGCTGCTGGCAAAGCTGTGCACAGGAGCCCTCTTCGCGGTGTCTCAGGCACCACTGGTGCATTAAACTCTGCAGAAAATGGGGCTTTGCTTATCCACCCCAGGCTGGGAGGAGCTGGTGCAGGCTGGAGCCTGGGGACGGTGGTTGCACAGAGCCAGGACTCCTGGACATGAGCCACCCGCACACTCCCTGCAACAGCTCTGCTTGGAACTGCTCCCACCCCGAAGTCCGAACCTGGCCCTATGGAATGATCCAAGACTTTTAAACCGCCCTTTTTGTTTCGTTTCATTTTATTGTATTGGAAGAGGGCAACGGGAGGGAAAAGGGCTTTGGCTGGTGTTTCGGATCCCTTAGCTGGGGCGCAGCGGAGAGGCAGCGTGGGGAGAACAGGGAAGGAGGGAGTCAGCAAATATGAAAGAAAAGGGGGAAAGTGAAGTGGGTTGGCTGTGCTGAGCTGAGCCCTGGGCTGGGGGCGGTGAGTCAGGCGGGGGTGCGGCCCAGCCTGCGCTGGCCTGGCAGCCCCGGCCTGGCAGCCGGTTTCTGGGTGGCTCCTCCAGCAATGTCACTGCTAATTAAATATGTTCAAAAGGTTAGATTACTGGTTGCGACGATGTCTTACCTTTCACCACAGCTGCAGCAAACAAATAATAAACCAAGCAAGAAATCTTCTTGGGTTTCCTTGCCCAAGGCGTTCTTTTAGGTTTGGATAAAAGCTATTTTGCGAGCAGCAAATCTCGCCGCCGCTTGGCCATGCAGTTCTGCTGGAGTGTTGTGGGCTCCCAGAAATTAATAGGGCTCAGGATTTAATTTCTTTCAACCAATGTGGTGGTGGAGTGGTGATCCCAGAAAACAAGAACGAGTACCAGTTTTCTTGTTCCCGAATATAACACAGTTCATGAAGCCTCTCCCTGCTCCCCACCTCAGCTTCCGGCTTTTGGGGAGCCCCTGGCCTCCAGACCTTTCTGTGCCTCAGCACATTCAGAAAATTAATGTCTTACTTTTTAAAAAGAGATTTCCACTCTTCTGCTAATCCCTGCTCTTTTTTACTTTATCTTCGTTTTTACCTCCCCTCTACTTTGGGAATATATGTATCTAACAGAAGTGCATTTCTCTCCCATTTGTCAAACGTGGGAACTGTTGTTTTTATTTGCCCTTACTGCACCCAGGCTGGAAGGGGGCTAATCCTGCAAAGGCCGGCAGCTCTGCAGGCTGGGCTGGGCCCCATCTGCTCTGCAGCTACTTCTCCTGGCTCCCTGCATGGGGACAGAGTTTGTCCTCCTGTTTTTTCATTTCCAGGCATCTCCATCTCTCCTTCCAACTCCTCCTACACACAGCAGAGGAACTGCCCACAAACATGTGCAAAACTACTTAATTACTCTTTAGCCGACTGGGCCGCTGATTGCTGCTAGCGCTGATTATTGCATTGACTGTGATCACTTCACCCCCTCTTCACTTCCGCCCATCTGCGCCCATCACCTCCTCCCGGGCTGCGCCTCCTCCCGCAATGGCCGTGGGGCAGCCAGCACTCCTCCAAACAGACCTGCTGCCTGGGGGCTGGGGGGCTGGGGGTCAGCCCTCACTCTCCAGGTGCACGGTGTCCCAGCTCCATTACTGGGTATCCCAGGACCATGGCCGCATGTCCCACGGCCATTACTGGGTGCCCTGGCCCATGGCTGCGTGATCCAGGACCATGCCTGGATCAGTTACTGGGTGTCTTGGGGCTATTGCTGGGTGTTCAGAAACATGACCCAGTGTCCCTGGGCCATTGCTGAGTGTCCTGGGGCTATTGCTGGGTGTCCCAGGACCATCAGTGGTACCCCAGGACCATAGCCTGGTGTCATAATGCATTGGTGGGTGTCCCAGGATCACTGCAGGGTGTCCCTGGACCATTGGCGGGTGTCTCAGGTCCCCCGCTAGGTGTTCTGAGGCCATCGTCCGATGTCATCAGCGGTGCCCAGGTCCATGTCCAGGAGTCCCGAGGCCACTTCTCGGTGTCGCTGACCCACGGCCGGCTGCCCCAGGACCACCAGCGGTGCCGCCGGGCGGCCCCGGGAGCGGGGCGGGCGGGGCGGGGCGGTGCCTGCCGAAGATCCCCGGGCACTGCAGCGGCGGGAGCTCTCAGCCGGTCCCCGCCCCGCCCGCTCCGCTCCGCTCCGCTCCTCCCGGCCCGCCCCGCCCCGCCCCGCCGCGGCTCATTCATGCGGCGGCGCTGGGCGCGGGCGGTGGCTCGGAGCGGCCCCGGCGCGGCGCCTTCCGCCGGGCCTCGGCGCATGTGAGCGGCGGCAGCGGCAGCAGGGCGGCGGCGGCGCATCGGCCATGCGGTGGCCCCGCGGCCCCTGCGGCGCCTGGCGGCTGCTGCCCCGGCGCTCGCTGCTGGCCGCGCTCTTCCTCTTCTCGCTCTCCTCCTCATTCCTCTACTTCGTCTATGTGGCGCCGGGCATCGGTAAGCGGCGGGCCGAGGCCCGGGGCGCGGGGTTGGGGGCACGCCATCTCCGGCTAGAAACGCTGAGTAATCCGCGCCGGGCCGGCCCGGGGGCCGCGGCATCCCCGGCGGCCGCTGCCCGAGCGGTGCGGCCCGGGCCCGGCGGCTCCGCGGTGCGTCGGTGCTGGGCAGCGCGTCTCCGCCTCCCGCCGGCCCTGGGGAGAGCCCGCAGCCGGGGCAGCGCTCGTCGCGGGGTGCGCGGTGCCCACTCGTGTCCCCCGGGGCGGGCACACGCGGGGGTGCCGGTCCCAGCTGCCGGGAGGTACCGGCCGCGCTCCCCGCGGGGCTCCCCGGGCTGGCGGGGCCGGAGCGCAGCGGCCGCTGGAGCCGAGCAGGGGGCAGCGAGCTGCCTGCCCCAGAGTGTGTTTGGGAGAGTGGAGTGTTGTCCAAGTGTTTGTGGTCTAAACTCGCTCTCTGGCGGAAATCTTACTCTTTTTTTTTTATCAAGTGGGACGATTAGGAGTGTGTATCTGAGTAGGAGAGTGTACTCGTTCCTGTCTTCTTTTCTATAGTGTGCTTCACGGGGGACTGGAGTAGCTGTGTGCCAAATGACTGGCGCCCAGGGCTGGTGGGGCTGCGTGCCCGCTTCCTGTGAGGTGCGGGAAGACTTGTGCCTCGGAAAGCAGCTGTTGTCCTCATACGGTGTATCTCATTTCTGCAAGGAGCCAAGGCTCGCAGTTTGGCCTTCAATTGAACACTGACAACAATTAATTTTTATAAAAACAATCCTTTCAAAAGAATCTTGTGGATGGGAGTTTCTCCTTGAAATGTCATTGGTATTGCTCATGCTATCCCTAGCCTGGACATCCCAAGGAGACCTCTGTGTGCTTTTCAAGGTGACTTTATTTACAGATGATGTCCTGTGGCTGCTGCTGGGCTTCGGGAGCCTCTTGTGGGGCTGAGCGAAGGCTGACTGGTGTGTGAAACCCCACTCGTGTCCCGGCTGCAGCCTGAGCGAGGACACGCGTCCTGGGCCTCCCCACCACGCTCCTCTCTGGCTTGGTGGCCCAGGGCTTGGCTGTCCTGATGGGCTGGTGGCTGTCCTGCAGGCTGGCCTCGGGGCCATCAAGCTGCTCTCTTGCATCTCTTGGGTGCTTCATACTGGTGCTAACTGGTGGTGCAGCCTCCGCCTGCTCCCCCTTTCAAGACAGCCTGCCTCGTCCCGTTCACGTGCTGCCATGGGACTGGCAGTTTGATCAGATGGATCCCGTAGCCCTTTGCAGGGCAGGCAGTGGGGATGTCTTCTCCAAGAGCTGTGGTACGGCTGTGGACAGGCTTCCCCAGGCCCAGAGAGAATAGCTGTACAGTTTCAGAAGGAAACTTCTCTTATAAGGATGGCTTTGTTCCTTTTTTAGTGTTGTCTAATTCCTTTTGTGGTCACCAGTCCTAGAGGTGCTGGAGACACCATAGGGTATACAATGCCATTTAAAACCAGCTCTGTACCCAGAGCCCTTTCCCTACGCAGACCTCAGATGACACGGTCACATGCCGCCCCATGTTCTTGCGATCTGCAGTGCCGGGAGAGAAAGCAGAGAAGTGAAGGTGGTCCTGTCCCTGGATGTTGGAGATCTGAGTCATCTCCCCATCAGGTGACACAAGATCTGCTTCCTCTTTATTATTTCTTTTCCCCTCTCTCTTTTTCAGCCAAAAATGTTCTGTCGTGAAAACCCAGCCCACTGCACCAGTATGGCTGGGCTCATCCTCCCAGCCCTTGGAGGGAGTTTGTTTTCAGGCCAGAGTTGTAAGGAGAAGTTTGGAAGAAAAGTGAGTGAGATGGGACACAGGTAGAGCTGGGGATTTTAATAAATCACGCATGTGGTGTGTGATGGACAAACGCCATCAGCAGGGTGCTCCGGGCCTTGGCCTGCCCGCCGCCTCCTCCTGCGCTGGATAGGGCTCGGCTGATTTTCTTTGGCTGCCGAATGGCCTGGAGAAGCCTCTGCCCAAAACCCATCCCTTGCAGGACATGTTGGAGAAGCAGTTGAAGGACTTGCAACTCATCGGCTAAACCATGGGCAGAGGAGTGATTAATCCATTCCTTGATCGTACCTTAATTAAAAAATCCAAATAAAAGGGGCCTGAAGCTGTGAGTGAGCTTGAACCAGCTGGGGGTTGGACCTGGGAGAGCTTTCATCTGCTCCACGCTGCTGGGAAGGGTTCTGTACAGCAAACCTGTGCTGGTGGGGTCAGTGGCCGCGGTGCTGGGGCTGCAGCCAGCCCTGCCTGGGCAGCATCAGCTCCTCTGGGTTGGGCCCCGTGGTGGGATGGCAGCGAGGATACGGCATCTCTGGCAGGCTGTGCTGTCACCGTGGCGCGGGCAGAGCGGGACTGAGCCTGTCCCCGAGGCCCCTGGTTTGAGGCGGGGGGGAATTCATTGGTGTTGCTGAGGCTTGTTGTGTGCCAGTGGCAGGAGAAAACTGGGACAGTTGCACTTCTGGGTGCTGTCTCAGCGCATTGGCGTGGAGCTGACATGCTTGCTGGCTCCCTCGCTGGCTGGAAAAGCTGGAAAACTGCTCCTGGTGCCCTTTGAGGACGGGGAAGGGGAGCCCAACCTGGACTCGGGGCTGCCTGTCCCGGTTCTGGCCTTTCGCCCAGCCGGCCGTCGTGTGTGACTCCTTGCAAACCAGATAACGCCGGTGTGCCCACGGTCTGCTCGAGACGGAAATGCAGGGAGAAATTCGTGTTTGCTGTCAGCAGATTTCCATGCTTGGTGCCCACAGGGAGTCCAGAGCGGGGGCTTATGTTTGCATTGCGCCTGGATTTGTGCGATGCCTGGGGTAGCTCCTTGCTTCCCTCCTTCACCAAGGTTTACTCCTGCAGAACTGAAATTTTCTCGTGGCCTCAAGTTTGTGCAGAGCAATCCAAGGTAAATAGTCGGTGCCGCCTCCTTCCCGGCGCTTACATCCAATACCCGTGTGTCCTCCCCACACGCCACCCTAATGATTTACATCCCTGGGCTCCCCCAGCCACCTTGGAAAATAAATTACCAGGGGCCAAGCTGATGGCACGAATACAGCATGCTCCGTTTTTATGCTGCACTGCTCCTCAGCGCCTGCTTGCTTTTGTCCCGGCCGTGGCTGGGGTGATGATGTGGGCCTGTCTCATCGTGGCCATTGTGCGCGGGATGAGGCGGCCGATTGTTCTGCTCCGCGGGGCCGGGGCGCAGCGAGGCTGGTGGGGATGCAGCGGCTGGAGGCTCCAGGAGGTGCTCGCAGATCTGCTGGGGTCCCTGCTGCCTGCCAGCGAAGCCAAGGCAGCGGTTTCCAGGCGATGCTTGTACAGGTGGGAGGTCGCTCTTGCCCGGAGCAAGTGGCAGCAGCGGCGTAAAGGGCTGCAAGGCAGACTGCGTTGTAATTACAAGGAGTTGCGCTGGCCTTGTCTTTGGAATAAGCAGAGCCTGGCACTGGGTGAAGTGTTTTGTCCCACTCTGGAATCTGGTGGGCACCTCAGTGGGCTTTTTCTCCAAGGCTCATACTTGGCCCTGAGGCTCTGATCGCCCTGGCACAGCCGCCTTGCGTGCCCCTCGCTTCTCTGGAAGGAATGTGCAGAAATGGGCTTCCCAGAGTTATTCTGTCTGTACCTGGATCCCGGTGCTGGAGCGAGGATGATGGGCGCAAAGGGTGCGCCGACTCAAGCTGGAACACCTTGAGGAGCTGTTTTAGTCTCAGCCTCCACTCCTGAATTCAGGTCCCGCAAGGAGCTGGCCCACAGTCCTTGCTGTCCTATGTTTTCATGTTGTGGTGGCTCATATGGCTTCCCTAAAAATGCCTGGTTTTATGCTCTTTTAACAGGGCCTGGGCAATCAAGGGGATTCTTTCATGCAGCTGGAAACAGTAATGCTTTTACAAGCTGCTTGCGCTGCGAGTTGCTGTTCGTCTTGATAACTCGCCGCAACAGGAGGAATTTTTGAGACCTTGGACTTGGTGGACAGGGCGGTGCTGCAGGGCTGGGGGGCAGGTCAGGGACCTCCCTGGCGCGGGGGTGGCTGCTCCTGCCTTTCCCCTCGTCCCTCCAGGTGTTGGAGCCTTTTTGTTTAATTAAAAAAACCAATAAATTCAGCTTGCACAGGAATCTTACTTGTATGGGTCTGATGTAGGAAAATGGTGCAGAGAATTTAAATTATTGGGTGAGGGTTGTAATTCATTCTGGTTTTACTTCCTCAAAACTTAGCAGGAATTGTTCCCGACCAGTTGTGCAGGACACAGGGTAGCAGCGTTAGCCCCGAGTTACAGTGATGTCTCAAGAACTTGATTTTGAGGGGCAGGAGTGCTTTGAAACGCTGATCCTTTTTTCAGTGGGCAGCACTGGGGAAACCCACAGCTTCCTTTGTGCAGCTTGTTTGCTGCTCTGGCCAAATATGGCTGATTTGGCTTGGTTATTTAACGCATCAGCCTGGCAAATCTTAGCACGGAGGAGTTCCAGCGTGGAAAATGGCAAAAAAATGCCCGAATCGTCCGAGAAGCGCACCAGGCTGCGGCAGCCTTGGTCAGGGTTTGCTGCAGCTCGCTGGGTGTCTGGGCCCTGCCTGAGCAGGGGCAGGAGGGGAAGGTGCCGCTCGGAACAACGAGCCGAGGTCTGTGCTGTTGTAGCCCTGGCTTTCATCTTCTGGGCCTTCCCTCTGCAGTGTAAGGGTCTTTCTTGCTATGAAACGCGGGCAGCGCTGCCCTCCTTCGCCCTCCTCTTGCTGAGATGCACCACGCAGCGCTTCACAACCGGAGAAAGGAACAGCCGGTCTCTGTGTGTCCCACCCAGGTTTTTGCAGTCATCGGATCAGACAGCAGCTGGGGGTACCGAGAAATCCTCGGGTGCTCCTTGATAGGAGAACTTGAGCTCGGGATCTCCGGTGCTACATGTGGAAGGAGACTGGCGGCAGCCGTGTGCAGTAAGTGCTTTGGTAGCACCGCTCGCTTCAAGCAGCGGGTCTCTGGAAGGGCACAGGTGGGCAGGAGAGCGGCCGCAGCCCCGCTTGCGCAGAGCTGCGCCGACGCATCCGATGTGCTGGTGCTGCAGAGCGGTGGTTGGAGAACAGCTCGTGGTCAAGGCTAGCAAACTGCCAGGGTTTTCTGAGGGTGGGTGAATTACTGGGGTCTTTTTGCCTGGAAGCGCCTGGGTTGTGTGTCAGGCGTGTCTGCTCTGGGTTATTTGCTGGTGGCTTGCTGGGTGTTGCGACTTCAGGGAGCATGTGTAGAGTTCGGGTTTCACGGGTCTGTCTCTGGAAGGCCTGGCCTGTGGGAGCTGATGAACACTCACAAAAGCTTCTATGTGCCAGTTAATTACTGCAAATTAAGTGCACCAAAATGTCACTGATTTGCAACAGACCAAACCTTGCAGTGGAACCGTTAGTGCTGTCAGCCCAGGCTTCCACAAGACCCGATCTTCGTGGGCTTGGGGGACCATGGAAGGCCAGCGCTTGGTCACTTGAGGTGGAGATGAGGGCTCTGACACTGCTGCCTTGTTTCCCGAGCTGATCGTCTGCCTCTTTTCTAGGTAGACTAATTAATTGCATTAACTTGGGCAGCATCTGCTCTGCAGGGTACAGTGAACACCCTGGGGACTGCTGCAGGGAGAGGAGACAGGCAACACGGAGCTGTGTGTTTGCGCCTGTTCCTCTTTGAGTGCCGTTACTGTGGGTGGACTTTAACATGCAAGCAGTGCGTGGAGTCTTTAAAGGCTTAATTTTATTGAAGCTTCAGGGGAACCCCACTAGGGTGGCACGGGTGACACAAACTGGTGGCACTGGCTGGGGCCGGTGTGCTGTGGGCTGGGTCCCCTGTGGCAGCACCGGGGGACGAATGGGTCTGGAAGAGACTCTGATGCAGAGCCACACAGAGCGAGCAAGTCTCTGCCTGAACAGCTTTATTTTTAAAACATCATTGTTACAATAAAATGTGTATTTACTTTGACAAAACCTCTGCTGGGCTATTTTGGTAAGGTTTATTTTCATACTGGCGTTTCCTTCTCCTTTGCATTTGCACTGTTGTTCTGACCGTGGTTTTGTCTGACAACGTTTTGAACACTGGTGCGTTAGGATGTTTAATGTGTGTATTTGAAGGCTTTCTAGCACCTGCTCTAAATCCTGTGGGTATTAGTCCTGCTTTGAGAGATGGAGCAGCAAAGGCACCGTGGACTGTGCTGTTACAATGCAAAGAAAAACCCCAAATCAGGAATCTTTAAGATGTTTGTGGTGTGTTTTTTGGATAACATGAAATTGAGAGTATTAAAAAACATCATGTTTTATAGCGTCACTTCGGAGCTGCTATTATTTTGAAAGGAAAGATAGCCTAAAAAGCTGAAGGGTGATGTCAGTGCCCGGCAGGAGAACCGCCCTCGGCCATCCTCGTCTGTTCCTTGGAAGGGCTCCAGGGGCGATGGGGGACGGCACGTGGAGCCCAGGGGCGATGGGGACAGCACGTGGAGCCCAGGGGCGATGGGGACGGCACGTGGAGCCCCCGTCCTGGGTCCTGGTGGGCAGCAACATCCTCATGGTGCAACCGAGGTGTGGAGAGCGATGGGCAGGGTGGTGGTGGTGCCCTTCTTCCGTTACAAAAGAAATTGTCTGGGGCATCCTGCTTTTGTTCAAAAGTGAATGAGTGACGTGTTGTGCCGGGGAGCAGGTGGGTTTGGGGATCCCTTGTGCCCTGTAGTGCCTGTGGGTATTTTGTATAAGGCCACAAGCTTCAGTGCACCTGCTTTGGCACTTTGTGTCTCCAAGGCATGGAGATATTACTTCAGGGGTGCAAGAAGCTCAGTTTGCATTCCTGCCTCCTGGCTGTGCGGGGGAGTCAAAGGGGGATTAGCGCTTGCTTGGGCTGGGCTTTAGCTGTGTGCATGTGGCCACATTGTGTGTCACTTCCTAAAGCTCATTTTTTCTAGATTTTTGGTTTTGAGGTGGAAAACCAATGGACACTTCCCTTTGCGAGTCTGGTTTTGTGCGGCATCCCCAGGCTGGCACGGATCCCTCCGGACCCTGTGCGGGTCTCGTCCTTGGGCCCCTCTGAAGGTGCTGTTGGGGTGCTGGCCAGTCTCCCTTGCAGCAGGGGGACCCAGCCGGGGTGCCTCTCCCCATCCCGCAGGCTCTTGGTGCTGGGGAGAGTCTGCTTCCATGGGATGTGGGTTCAAATAGCACCATGGGGTTTTGCTTCGGGTTGTGCCTCAGTTTCCCTGTTCTGCTGCCTCGGGAAGCCGCCGTGTTCCTTCCCGCCTGAGCCGGCGCGTATCCGTGCGGTGCTGGGCTGTGTGCTGCCAGCCCGCTGCGGGGGGCGCCCGCAAAGCTGTTCCTTCCCTGTGCCTTTCTGATCCGAAAGGTAAAGGTTGGCACGGATTTCCATACGGAGGATGTCACTGCACACAGAATGGAGGAAAGCAAACACAGGCAGAAACACAGCTGCAGGTCGGACTGTGCTATAAGCAAGCTTCACCAAGTGTCTGTTTGCATACCTAGGGAATTTTATGGCAAAAATAATTGATCGGTTTTGCTTGAATGCTACCGCCATGCAGACGAGCACAGGAACCTCTTGGATCCTGGCGCTGCATTAGCCATCTCCTTCGCTTTGGAGAGGCTGGGGACCAGACTGTGCTGAAACTTTAAAGGTGCCGGTGCGCTGCCAAAAGGCTCCTGCGCAGGGACGGGAGGGGTGTACCTGTGAGGAGGAGGGGAAGCCTGCAGAGGTCCGCGCGATGCCTGCAACAGGAGAGCACGTCCTCCTCATTCGCGGTGTCTCCCGTCAGCAGCAGGTTGGGAGCAGCCGTGTCTGGAGCGAGGATTTCGGATGGAGAGTGGAGACAGCTACGTGAATGCTAATGTTTATAAAGCGCCTCTAAAAAAAATGTCCAAAGCACACAGAACGAAAGAGGAAAGCAAACACTACAGCGCACCAGGTAGTCAAGTATCAACCGTTTATTCTTTTCTTCTTTCCCTCACCTGCCCGACAGGAAAAGGAAAGCGTTTCAGCCCTGTTCTGCCCCTCGCGCCCCTGCGTCAGCGGGCTCTGCCGTGGAGCCGCGGCCGCGTTGTGCAAGAGCCGCTCTTGCCACAGCACCGGGGCCGCGCGAGCGGGGAGGCTGCTGGCGCTTGGCAAGATGCACAGACCGCAGGTGAATAGAGCAGCTCAAAACGGCTCTATGCCACAGCAGGAAAGCCCAGAGCCGTTGTAGCTTGAAGCAGCGTGGGCCCTGCCTGAGGTGTGCGCCTGTGCTGTGCTAGGGCTGCAGCAACCTGCGGCCAGGCAGAGCAGGGTGCGCCGTTCCCGTGCGAGCGCAGGGCTCCCCGGAGCCGGGTCCCCGCGGGGCTCGGGGTGGCCCAGCCGCGGCAGCGCTGCGAGCGCAGCGGTGCGAAACGCTTCCACACGCGCCGCTCGCTCTTATTCTGCAGTCGTATTTATTTTGTTTCCCCTCAGTGTTTTTCCAACTCGTGTCTTGCTGCCAGAGTCCATATTAATAATGCATGACTTTTTTTTTTTATGGTGCTTCCTTCCCGGCGTCCCTTTCAGCTGCTGAGTCAGAGAAGATTGTTATAGCAGCAGCCTCTGAAGCGCTGAAGTGCCCCTGCAATGCTCAACCGCTGTCATTTATCATCCCGGCTCTCTGCGGGCAGTTCCCCTGCCCGGCTCTGGGCAAGGAGACCGATGCCAAAAGGCCAATTCCGGCTATGCCAGCTGGTGACTGGCGCAGTCTGCTCCGCCGAGCCTTCCTAGCTAGTATTTCATTAGAGCAGATATCGCCGCTGTTGGCTGCTCTGGTTTTTAGCTTTGAAAACCTGCGAAGTTGTTTCTTCTCCTGATCTGCCCGAGATTGTCCTTCGGGATTGTGCCCAGGACTCTTTTTTTAATCCCCTCCTTAAATCAGTGTTTTTTCTTCCTCTCTGCACCCTGCTGAGATCTGTGCCTGGGCTTTTTAAGGTAATGGAAATGACAGAAGCCACATAACGTGTTAACGTGGTTAAATTAACTCAAAAGCCTTCCCGTGGCTGTTGAAACGTGCCTGGCTGCTGCAGGGAGCCCCGGAGCTGCTCGTGCAGCATGGGGGGGATTTGCAGGGCTGCTGCCCCTGGGTGAGGATCAGCTCCCTGCCTCCTGGGGCTGAAACCTGGAGAGAGACAGGGAGCAAGAACGCTTTTCGATGAATTTGTCTCCTAGTGGCTCAGGTAATAAATACACTATAATCTTGGGGGCAAACCCTTGCTGTCCCATGTCCTAGCGTGATTTTCTGTTTGGGTGGAAGAGGCTGCAGGGGGAGTCGCTGGTGGGGAGCAGGGTTGTGCCGCCTCCTGCCCCAGGCTGGGCAACAGCATCCTCAGGGCTGGGAACAGCATCCGCATGGTCTTCCCGAGTCGGTGTTCTGCCTCTGCGTGCTTTGAAAGACTCACCTGTAAATACATGCGGTTATACCAGAGCTGAGCAGGAGAGGAGTGGGGCTTGCCTGTGGAAGGCGGGTTTATTTTTGCCAGACTTCTTAAACTGCTTGGTTGTCCCGTGTCCCAGTGTTGGGGACAGCGCCAGCCTGTTTGCAGTGGGATGGTCACCCTTGCCATGGGATGCTTCCCGCTGCGCACCCGGCTCTTTCTGCTGGGGCTCTGCAGACCCTGTGCTCCTGATTCCCTCCTCCCCAGGAAGGGGAAGCACAACCGATACGGTGTGAAATTCCTCCGGAGCTGCAGCACATCCTCCTGCTGTGCTGTGCTGTGGTGTGGCTTCCTTTACACTAGTGATTTCTCTTGCTGTGGATTTCTTTTAGCACTTTGCTGGCTATCGGTTGCCCACTGCCCTGGCTACAGGGCCAAACCTGTAGGTGCCCTACCTGTGCCCTCCAACAGGGAGGGGGCAAGCTCTGCCCATGGGTGGCTTTTGCCTGTTGGGGGGGAAGGTTGCAGAAGGATCCCTTGGAATCCTGTGCCTCGGATCCGGCCGTGGCCAGCAGCGTGGCTTGCGGGGCAGCCGTGGCCAGCAGCGTGGCTTGCGGGGCAGCCGTGGCCAGCAGCATGGCTTGCGGGGCAGCCGTGGCCAGCAGCGTGGCTTCTCATGGCCGTGGCCGGCTGCCCCGGTGCTTCTGCCGGGCAGAGAAACACAACGCCACCCACAACTAGTGAGAAGAGCGACTTGCTTCTCAGCTAACAAGATTTAGGTGGATTATGCTATGTATTTAATCAAGGGCTAAGCTCATTGCCTTATTTGAAATGGATCAAAGCCTCGAAAATGCCAGCCTGGAGACCAGCTATTGAGTGAGAATGTTACTGAGCGTGTTTCTGGGGCGAGGCTTGCTTCAGGTAGTTCATCAGGTGGGTTTGGGGCTGCAGCGTTGACCAGAATGCAGAGCCAGGTGGGAAAAGTTTGAAGCGATGGGGAGGTGCGTTGTTAGTCAGTGACCATCCTGGAGGATTTGGGGGGACAAAGGCTTTTCTTTCCTGGCTTTCAGTTTGAAACCATGTTTCCAGATGGCTGGCAGGTCAGGGAGGTGCTCTGGCTTCTGGCAGTCAGGCCGTCACCCTCTGATGGGCCCGGGAGCGCGGGGGGGTGGACGCAGAGCGCACCTGCTGCACAGGGCTTATTTCTGCGCGTGTGCCACGGTGGACCCAGGCGTTGCTGTAAGCAGGTGGTGAGGCAAGTTTAAAGTGATTTTCTAGTGAACAGCTGTTGTGCTTGCCTGGCGTGGTAAGGCAAGGCTGCCCAAGGTGCACGGCTGCCTCTTTCTTGCAAGATGAGGGTTTTTGCGGTGCAAGGTGCGTTGGTGCCGCAGGTGCCCTGTCCCCGTGTCCACATCGGCGTGCTGCCCGCACGCCCTGCGCCGCTCCACTCGCACGCAGCCAGCTGCCCTGACTTGGTCGAGCAAGCTGTTGAAAATACACCGGCTATTCAAATCACCTTTCCTCTTTCTTAAAAAGAGAAGTTTATTCCAGTAACCACCTTCTGTCTTGCTGCCGTTTGACGTAAGGCGGGCAGCCGCAGCTCAGGGCGCTCGCGCTCTGTGGACGTGACCGTCGGCACTGCCTGAGAACAGCACATAGCACCCAGCCAAACGCTCGTCTGGGGGAGCATGTCCCGAGCCCTTGTGCAGGGCTGGCCGAGCTCGTGTGTGACAGCGGGGTGGAGAGTGTTCCTGTGTTTAATTTATTGCTAATCAAACCTGCAAGTGAGGCTTTGCCTCTGTTCTCCTCCAGCCCAAACCCATTGTCCGTCATCCTGCCCTAACTTGCATTTCTAATTACAGCCGAAGATTGGTCAAGCATCCTTTTGTGTTTCAGAGGCCTCAGCAGGCTTGCTAGTGTGCAATCATCCCATCAGCACCGGCTTTCTGGTGTCTTGGGCTGTATCAAGTGGTCTTAGAGTTTCGGGGCTGCAGCCCGGGGTGTCTTGTTCTGTGTACTGGGTTGGTAAGAGCAGATGGAGGGAGCTGTGCCAGGAGGGGCTTCCCAGCTTGAGGGTGCTCTGTTAACCCTGCTTTCACCTAATTCAAAAAGAAAAAAGTGCCAGTCAACATAGTAATTGTCCAGTTTGCTGCTGCACTGCAGAAAGCTGGCAGCAGAGCAGGGCTCGCCGTGGGTGCTGACACCAGCCCTTTCTCCCCTGTGCTGCGCTCCCCAGCTGCCTCCCCCGTCTGCATGCAGGGCACTGCATGTGCCTTGGGACCGGGTCAGAAATGCCCCCAACTGCAGGAGGCTGCTGAGGAGCAGCCTGGCATTTGTAGGGCTGTGTTTGCAAAGCGCTGCCAGGGCTTGGCTGGGTGGCGGACGGGGGAGCGGAGGAGGATGCTGTTTAGCTGTAATACCTTGGAGAAACAAACACAACCTGGACGAATCGAGAGACTTGAGTGGATAAATTGGTGTAATCTAAAATCTCGTTATCCACTGTGGAGGGAAGGGCTGGTTCCTAGGCTGGGAGGAGGAGGGTGGGTGGCTGCATTGCTGTGCTTGGTGGGGTGGAGGGGCTGCTGCAGGCAGGGTGCCTGGGACACCAGCCCTGATCAGCTCCTTCTGCCTGCCCTGCTCCTTCCCTGCAGCCTTCCCAAACCTGGGGGTGTCTGCAGTAGCCAGCCCTGCCCGTTTGAAGTGAGGGGGGTGTTTGCAGAGGCAGAGGAGGAGGTTGTTAAGCCCCCAGTGAAGCTGGCTTTGCTTCCAGCCATCCTGTGCGGGGCTCTCCCAGCACCTGGCAAGGCAATGCTGTACTGCCCGCTCTGGCCCCAGGGTTGCTGGGGAGCCGCTCTGGTGCAGCTTCATGAGATGCACGTTGAGAAATGTGGTGTTTTGGTGTGTTTCTTAAAGATACAAAAGAAATAACAGTCCCCAAAACCTCATGGCAAACTTGATGCGCTTCTGTTAACTTCCCGCTAGTGATCTGGGGATCTGGCTGAGGAGACTCTGAACTGGATAGAGAGGGGTCAGAAACACCTCTGAGCTCTGTGTATGGTCCAGGCAGTTGCTTGGGTAAGGGCAGGAAAGCCCAGGCTGGGATCACCACAGCTTCAGGTGAGCACAGCAGCTTTCCTCTGCGGCTGGGGCTGACAGCCCGGGGCAGGGCAGTGCTGCGGGGACTGGCTCTGCCTTGCTGCGGGAGGTGCCCGCTGTTTGCTTTCGGGGTGGTGTTTCCGACCATCCCACCCTCCCTGTTTGCACGCTGAGTGTCTCCTTGGGCCTCAGCCCCTTGTCCTGCCTCTGCTCAGGGTCTGGTTGTGCCGGAGGCTGCCAGCGCGCTCCTGGCTCTCCCAGAGCTCCGTCTGCTGCTGTGGTGGCAAAGCACCGAGCTGCTCCTGCCCACCCGGGCCCAGCCTGTGGGCTGTGGCCAGGCTGGAGCAGCCCCTGGGTGCTGTGCTGGGCTCCCATGGGCGGGCTCCCAGAGCCACCATGTCCTAAACCCTGCTCCTGAACCCAAACGGAGGGATGCACCCACCTATTAGAAATTAATTCCCCTCCTCATTTGCCAAGTGATGCCTCTTTATCCCCAGGGTTTCTGCAGCGTGGGGGGACACACGTCCCACGCAGGGCTGGGGAGGGCTGCTCGACCTCCCGTTCCCAGCGTGTTTATCTGTTCCGGGGTAGGGAGATGTCTGACTCCTGTTTGCAGAGCCTGACTTCTGGGTGAAACGGATTAGTTTATTACTTTTCCCCCCACCCTGTTGCTCATGTGAATGAGTGGGTGGTCAGATCACTTGGTAAGCACGCAACTCTGAGAAACTTCGGCTGCTGCTGTGTGTGAAGAGCTCAAAGGTGTTTCTGGAGGGGGGCATGGAGGGAGAGGGTTTGTTCTGTTCCCCGCTGTCCCCCTGTGTGTGCTCGTCCTTCTCCAGGGCTGGGGGCGGTATGGACGAACTCCAGCTTGGCAGCCCCGAGCAATCCTGGCTCCTGGTTACAGCTCGGGGCTGCAGACGCTCTCGTCCCTTGCTGAGCTCACTCAATAGCCGTGTTTCTGCTTATCTAGGATTAATATGTAACTCAGTGGTAGCATGTAAGGCACAATTCTGCAAGCGTGGTGCTTGTGGTAAAGGGTGGTGCAAATCTGGTTTCTGATGGTGGGGCACTTGATTTCCCCCCTTCCCGTGATAAGGTTTCGGGTGTTCTTACGCCTGGCGCCAGGGCAGCAGCGCTGTTGGTAAATGTTTGCCATGGCTGGGCAGGAGGGATGAGGCCAGAGGGAGGGAGAGGAGGGTGATCCTGGGCACGGCCATGGGGCACAGCGTGTCCCTCCCTGCTGTCCCCAGAGAGGGGTCCGGGCCCAAGCGCGTGGCAGAGTTCTGCGGCGTGGGGTGATGGAGAGGAGGGTTTTTCCATTATCCCCTGCTCCAGGCGTCCCAGGCAGGCTCCCATACCATTGCTGTTCTGCTCACACACAGGGAGGTGTTGCGCAGGCTGTGATTTGATGTGTAGTCTCTTAGTTAAGCACTAAATAAGTTCATAGGTGAGGGATTAATTCTTTCCAGTGAAGTAATTCCCTACACCGATAGTGGAATTGGTTAATTCATTTACAGCAGCTGTATTACCAGTTTGCTTGTCAAGCGGAAGAAAACCATATAAAAACGTGAGGTATTCTAGGACTACATAGCTCACGACAAAGCTAATAAATGTCTTGGGACAGCATTCTTTCAAAGTCCCGTTGGTAATTGTACGTTGGAAGTTCAAAGTTGCATCCTCTCTGGTAGCTTTATTTTGTTCTATAAAAACGCGGCAGCTGTACCGCCTGTTTGCAGTGCGGTCTTTAATTATTGCAGACAAGAGCAGCTCTGTAATCTTGCTGCGGAGGCCAAGCTACTGTGGATCTCAGTGGCACTGCACGGTGAAAGTACCCTTGGCAGGGAGCTCCAGGCTGCTGCCTTTTAAAATCTCAGACCACAATAACCCCACGTGATTGAAGAATTTCAGCTTGGAGAGGTTTTTCGGAGCGGCGAGGGCTGCCGTTTCCGGGCGGCGTGGAGGGGCCGTGGCGCTGCTCCTTCCCTGCCCGCCCCGGCGCCTGGTGTCCCGGGACCTGGCAACCTATGGAAGAGAAACCACGACAGGGGCCGTCTTGGGACGTTGCTACAGGGGGATCTCTCCTAGGATGCAGTCTCCGTGGTGCAAATCGTGAGTGCTGCAAAGCAGCCTCTGTGCTCTCAAGGCTGAAGCCGCAGGGTGTTTTGTTTTCACCAGCATGTACCGATGCAATATTGCGGTGCCTGCTCCTGGCTCTGGGCTTTTTAGCCCCAGCGAGGAGTCAAAACACCCACGTCAGGGCAGATGGCAGCCTGTGGCTTCTGGTGGTGGATGTTACCCCGCTGATAGGAGCAGTCACCACGACGCTTGGGTATTTCCAGGATAAACACCTGAGTACAGGCGGAGGGTTGCACTGTGCGACCTGCCCTGCGCCGCTGGTGGGGTGGCCGCCGTGTCCCCACCGGCACGTCTGGCTCTGACCGTGGGGACACCAAGCAGCCCCCGCTTGGCAAACCCACCGCGGGGACGCAGTCCCTGCTCCGGGTCTCACCGTTCCGACGGCAAGGAGCGTCCCCTGGGATGAGCGCGTCGTGGGCAAACCGGGCAGGGAGCAGGACTTTCCCTGGGGTAACTTGTTTTTTCCCGGAGGCAAAGAAGATATAAATAGGAGCTGGACCATGCTTTAGCCATAAATGGCAGTGGAAGATGTGCCATGGGTCTTGCTGAATTAAGAGAAGGATGAATGCTGTCCTGGATGCTGTAACCACAAATCCTGTGCTTGCGTTTCAGCATGACAACTGGGAGGGTGTATTGTTTCATGTGTGTTAACCGGGATGGCCCAGCAAACCGCTGACCAGAAACAATGTCTTGGGCCCCCCCTTGGAACAGCTCAGCCGCAGCAGGCATGAGGCTGTACATGTGATAACCCTTTCTGTTCGGCCACGCTGGACTTGTAAAACATGCTTCAAAAATCAGGCCTTTGTGCTTTTTGGGAGGGGATATCCTAAGCAACACTCCTGTTTTCTTCCATCAAAGTCAGGGTGTTAAAGCTTCCTGTAGTGCAGTTTGTAGTGTGTGAACGGAGTCAGTAAATCCATGACTCCGTTAAGTTGTTTTTATCTTCCCGTTGTATACTCTCCAATGGGTATAGTTGATCTCCTCATTTGTAAAACTAACAAACTGGTGATTTCAGTATCTATTTAGATGGTGTGTGAGGTGTATAGAAATGGCTGTAGTCTAGTTTGCTTCAACCGGCGAAGGGAGCCCTGATGAAAACTCCCTATTGATGCAGTTCCTGGGCAGCAGCGCTCCCACGTCCCCCTCTTCCTGCGGGTGCTGAGGCCGCTTGTTTGGCGAGCAGGATGTCCAGGTTGGTGGGGGTGCCTGCAGCAGAGGATTTTGTTCCTCTCCCATTCCCACGACCCGGAGCCGAGGAGCCATCCTGGGCAGCCACATCCTTCCCTGCCCTCCTGCTTCACTGGCACTGCTGGGGAGTGTTTGCCCTTCTCCCTCTCCCATGCTTGCCCAAGCATTCACTTAATTCTCGTTTATTATTATATTTGTAACTGAAGCTCTCCCTCTGTTTCCTCATCCTTATCCTACACGAGCATCGGGCTCAGGCGTCAGGATTCCTGCTGCTCCGAGGTGGTGTCCGGGATGCAGGAATTCGCTCCACTTTGTCTCCTAATGAACCGAAGGAACAAATGCAGGACTGTAAATGTTGGCTGTCGGTAGCCAGCAGCGGGCTGCGTGCTGCCAGCCGGAGAGGTTAGCAACCATTTCACCCCGCCTGCTGAAGGGCCTTTCATTGCACATTTAACTGTGCGGTGCCCACGAGTGCCCGGTGAGCGCTGTGCTTTGTGCTCTGTGTGTGCAGAGATCCGCTGGCAGCTGATGCGCTTTTGCTCCTTGGAAGCGGCTGCGCTGACCCTGGCGAAGGGCGGCAAGCGGGGGAGGACAGGCTGGCTGGAGATGGGGGAGAGCTGCCCATTGTCATGAAGGAGGGGTGGAAAATAAAACAGGAGATGTAGGCATGTGCAATTGCATCTCCTGAACCGCAATTGAAGTAGGAGACTCCGAATCTCGCTAGGAAGGGTAATATTTAACTTGGGCAAATGCTTGTTATGCTCCACGCTCCAGCCTGCACATGTCACTGTGCCCTTCCTCGCAGAGAGGAATTGCAGCGGAACCTGGGAGTTGAGCTGGTCTTGCGATTTACAGAGCCCTGTGTGAGCTCACAGCTTCCTCAGCGCCACTGCCGTGCTGCACGGGTCAGCTGTGTGCATCGCGTGGGGAGCTGGGTACCGTGTGCCGGCGTGGGGCTGCTGCACGGGTCAGCTGTGTGCATCGCGTGGGGAGCTGGGTACCGTGTGCTGGCGTGGGGCTGCTGCACGGGTCAGCTGTGTGCATCGCGTGGGGAGCTGGGTACCGTGTGCCGGCGTGGGGCTGCTGCACGGGTCAGCTCTGTGCATCGCGTGGGGAGCTGGGTACCGTGTGCCGGCGTGGGGCTGCTGCACGGGTCAGCTGTGTGCATCGCGTGGGGAGCTGGGTACCGTGTGCCGGCGTGGGGCTGCTGCACGGGTCAGCTGTGTGCATTGCGTGGGGAGCTGGGTACCGTGTGCTGGCGTGGGGCTGCTGCACGGGTCAGCTGTGTGCATCGCGTGGGGAGCTGGGTACCGTGTGCCGGCGTGGGGCTGCTGCACAGGTCAGCTGTGTGCATCGCCCACATGGAGCTGGGTACTGTGTGCCGGTGTGGGGCTGCTCCCTGCCCGGGGGCTCAGGGCTCCTTCCACTGGTGCTTTGATGCTAGAAATGGTGCATGAGTTCCCTTGGCCTTTTGAGCTTTCCCATGCATGCAGAGCATGTCATGCTTCTCTTGCTGCGTGTCCTAAAATTGGTGCAGTGTTCTTCCAAGTCATTTGTACAAACAGCTTAGCTCAGCCAGCTGTAGAATTGCTCCCGAAAGTTGTTCTCTTAATGCATAGATTAAAAATTCAGGGACTTTTGGAATAATCTGGATTTTCTTCTCCCTTGCTGAAGCCTCCCCAGGGTCATCTCTGTCTAAGACAGCTCAGATACAAATTCTCAGTGGTCAGATTTTGGTCAAGCACCACTGCAGCCTCCCATGCTCCCCACCCGCTCTGTGCACGTGCAGGCTGCGAACTTGCCAATTTTGGGGATGGTTCAGTTGTAATTACCAGCTCAGTGCTTCTGCTGCGCTGTTAATTCTTAGACCACTTAACGTATCAAATTATTCCTTCCTTTGCTATTTATAGGCAAAGGGCTAAGTAACAGTGATGACATGAATATTAAATTCTGTAAAACTAATCGAAACCTCTTATTTAATTGTTCTGGCGCTCTGTATGTCTGGGGAATACGGTGCTACTCGACGGCTGATAGAGACAGAGGTCTCATGGTATATTAGTGATGGGATGCCGCTAAATTTCTTAGTTATTATAGCTTGTTTATGAGCTAGGACTATCATAACTGTCTATCTGTTCCTTGGAGACTTAGTTTGATTAAACCCCGATGTATTGCTAATGGAACTGAACCGATGCTGGGGATCTGCTGGGAGAGCTTAACAAAAGGCTTAACGTAGACGTGACTCTACGGGTTTCGCTGCCTCTGGGCCCCGTGGGAGGTGTTTGCAGCGGGCAGGACGTCCAGGCCCCGGCAGGGTGCTGGGGTGACCTGAGCGCCCGTCCCTGCCGCCACGGGACCCCTCGCCTCTCCAGGGCTGGCGTCCTGCGCGCTCCGCTGCTCTTCGGACCTGCTCTCTGGCAGAGTGGTTTGTTCAGCACCAGTTTCCCCAGTCGTACGGTGGTTTATGGCTGTGTTGCTTGAGCTGGGTGCTGCCGGGGCAGAGGCGGCGCGGGCTGCCCTCCCAGGATGGGGTCCCATGCTGTGTGCCGGCAGGAGAAAACAGCACATTGCAGTGAGACCCCGATAAACTCACAAACAGCCCTTCCGTGCTTCTGCAGCGCCGACGGACTAATGAACCGGGGAAAAATGCTGAATGTGACAAAAAACCCTAAATCTCAAAGCGAAGGAAGAGCTGCTCCTTCCTCAGGAAAGCCTGGCGGCTGTGCTGGGTGCTGATACTGCTGGGGCGCGCAGGGCTGCCTGAGCCGCCTGGCCCCCCTTCCTGACCCCCGGCTGTCTCTCCCGTGGGGTCCCGCGCTGTCCCGGTGCCAGGGGATGCAGAGGAAGGTCCTTTCCGCAGGCAGCACAAGCGTGTTGGGGTCAGGAGCAAGACTGCCAGGTCTGGCCCCTTCCTGTGTCGGTAGCTGGTGTGAATCGCATCAGACCTCTTTCAAATCAACTGCCGAGCTGCAAATTACCCTGCTGCCTCTTCCAGTACGTATCATCATGGAGAAATTAATTTTCCATGAGAGAGTCAGCTGTTTCTTGATTAGAAGTGCTCCGAAAATACCAACAGAAGAAATGATTACAGGAAGCCTTCAGTGCTCATTTATATAATTGGACTTGACCTCCCTGGTTGAAGTTGTTCCATCCACTCCTGGCTTGGACAAGGACTTGCCCTCTTTGTTGCTTACGAGCAGGGAGATTGGGGTGCAGCATCCCCAGGGGTGCGCCGGCCCCGGGCTGCAGCCGTGTGTTACAACTGGTGGCAAGCTGTAAATCTGATGTCATGGTTTCCACGTATTTAAATCACAGCAGGGTTGACTTGTCCATTAACAACCTAACAAGAATAATCTTAAGGGAGTCTATTTGGGCAAACGCTTTCTTCACTTTTGCTTGTTTTCTGAGCAGTGAGGGTCTGCTGGAAACTTATAGGAAAAGGGGCATCTTCCCCCGCTCCCGCTACTGACAGCAGCTAAAATCTCTCTGCTGTCCTTGTCCTGCTGCTCAGCGGCCATAGCTGAGCCGTTACCACTGTGTCTACGTGGTCTGAAGTGCTGCGTGCCCAAATGGAATAAAGGCAGAAGGCCAATGTAATTTTCAAGATCATCCTGTGTGATTAGATTAGCAATGTCTCTCAACACAGAGAATTGTGTTCTGGCTGAACCCCGGTTCAGGCCAAGCGTGTGCGTGTGTCCGTCCCCTGGCAGCGGGGCATGCTCAGCTCGCTGTCTCGTGCTCCGCTGCTGCTGGCTCCGGCACCGTGGCTCTGGGAGATGCTGCTGCTTGGATACAGCGGCCCCGGGCTCTCCAGGATCAGCCAGGTCAGGCTTAATAAATTTAAAATGTGGCCAATTTGCTCATGAAAAGCAAAGGAAACTGAGGGGTGAGGTTTGAGTTTAGTACAGTGATTCTGAAATGTTGGTCCAGACCCAGCCCTGGCCATGGCAGTCCCGTGGAGCCAATTTAAGCACCGTGTGGGTATGAGGAGTGAAATGTTTTCAGTGATAGCTTTTAAATCCAATTTTCTGACCCAAATGAATTGGGTGTTCTGGATAAGCGTGGGGTTTGTGAAGCTTGTCTCGTGTTGGCAGGCTTTTTCGGGGGCAGAAGGGGCTCTTGTCACTGCGCTGGGGTCAGTATGGTCGTAGGGGTTTTTTGGTGTTGGGTGCCTGGGACCTTCACAGCGCAGCTCATCCGTGGCCAGGTATCTTCTTGATTATCTGAGTAAAGGGCTAAATATGTGAAAAGGTGAGTGCTGCCTTGCACAAAGGCGGTGCTGTTAGTGCTGGTGGGGACGGTGGCTGCTGCGCAGTCTGCCAGGGTTCCCGTGCGAGTCCGACCAGCAGAGCGTGTCGTGTGGCTGCGGCGAGGCCCGGCGCGTCTGCCCCCGCGCACCGGTGACAAACGGCGCTTTCGCTGCGCCCCGCCATCCTCCCTCTTCCTCAAATTAACCAGGGGCCGGATGCCGATACGTGCGTCTCGTTCTTTCATGCTTCACCAAACCTGGTTCTGCTTTATCCAGTGAGTAGAAGGCATAATGAAGTAGAAAGCTGAATTACGTGTTCAGCATCAGCGAGCTCTGCCTTGCCACGGACTCAAACTCTGTACAAGCTTGCTGCCAGCCTTCCCTTAACAACAGCTCGGTTCTGACAAACATTGCAACCCCAGTGCCTTCCGCTACCCTGTGGCTGCCCCCTGCAAAGAGGAGAGGAGCTGTGTCCCTGCTCCTCCTTAGCCTTTAGGTTTTTGGAGAGGGAGCTGGGCAGTCTCTAACCCTCGCTGTTTGCGGACGGCTGAGGTGAGGCTGTGGTGCCGCTCTCTTGTATGAGCCCGTGCCCTGCTGTGCTTCCTCGGCTTTGGAGGATGCTGTTCCCATGCCTGGATGCGTTGGTTCATGCTGCCTCCTGGTAGAGCCCCGCGGTGCTCCCTGCCGCAGCCTGCGCTGGATGCCGTCTTTGGGCAAGACGTTATAAGCGTGTCCATAGGGACTGTGTGCCCCAAGCATCAGCCCTTAATCTGTTGCCTTTGCAACCGAAGCAGAGCTGTGACCACGGGCTGGTGAGCTGAAGGAGAAGCTGCCCAACATCTGTGTCTTGTCGTGGTGGTCTGGGGGACTCGCCCTCTGCCTGGGCGGCACGGGCAGGTCGGGCCGGAGCTGCCCTGTGCGTCCTGCCCGAGACCCGAGGCCGTGCCAGCCTGACCGCATTGCTCACTCATTCACCGCTAACCTCTAAATCGCCCATTTCCAACAACTTCTTTTCTATTTTGTGTTATTCTTCCCCCGGGGACGCCCGCTTCTGCAATTCCAGGTTGGCAGCTGCCCGGCAGGGCTGGGGATGTAGCGGGGAGGGATGCTGGAGGTGCTGGGGCTGGACCACTGGTGCGGCTGCAGTGTGGTTTCATGTTGATTTCCAAGCAGTAGATGAGTCCCGGTGTGAGCATATGAAGGTTTTAGGGCTGGGTGTGAGACTTTGCATGGGGAATTTCAGCTACGTTTATTTCTAGCCTGTGGTGCCACATCAAAATGCCAGTTTTTCCGTGAGCCTTATTCCCTGAGGATCCGCTGGAGCGAATTCCCCGTCTTTCTGAGCAGAAGCAGCTCTCGCTGCCTCTCACTATCATTGCAATAGGAGTGTCTTGCCAAGAAACTGCACCCAAGCGCGTTTATTTTGTAGCTGTCACTGACGAGCCTGCTGGTCACTCTGGGTTGCAGAGCCGGCCCTGAAGAGGCGAGCGAGCAAGAGGGGATTTGGGTGCAGCTTCGGCTGAGGCAGCTCCTGCTTGTTGCTGGTGTAATGCTGGTTTAAGGTGCTGTCGCTGGCTCCACCACAAAGGGTGCCTGTATGGAAAGGCAAGAGGCTGGAAATGGGCATTTTAAGTTGCATTTCAAGCCGTTTGGTTGCCAAGCACTTACTGCAGCCAACCCCCTTCTTGCTGAAAATCTGGCTGGGAGACCAGGCACAGGCAGCAGCCGGGCATGGCCTGGGGGCTCTGGGCATGGCCTGGGGGCTCTGGGCATGGCCTGGGGCTCCAGTGGCCGATCAGGTGTTTACTTATATGCATGAAAACAAAATACTGTTGGGATTGGGAAATGCATCTGGGCAGCCTTTCTGGAGGCTGACTCAGTGTGTGGGTGTGAAAGGGGAAAGCAGGGCAGGCAGGCAGTGGGAGGTGTTTGGGGGGACCCTTGCTCTCCCGTAGCGGTGCCGCCCCTGGGTGCCCTGTCTGATCCCTGTGCCGGTGACTGTACCTTCCTGGCACTGCCAGCCGACGGTTTCGGCTGTTACAGCTTGTGATACGCCTGCTGTGGAAAACAACCTGTCTGTAGGGGTGTTTCCTGGTCACATTTCGTCAGACATTGCCCTCTGTGCAGGGTCTGTGTCATTTCCTTGGCTTGTTTCCCTCTTCATCCTTCCTGGAGTGTCTTTCAGCCTGTTTTTTTTTTTAATTACTAGTGCAAAATTTGCCTTGTAGATCTCCCTCTCTATTTTTGAATCAAGATTTATTTTTTCCCTTTGTTCTTGAGGCTAAAACTCGCCTGCAGCAGGGCTGTGCTGGCACTGCCATGCAGGGGGTGCGGTGGCCGTGCTGCCGTCCCCACGGGCTCTGCTGGTGACGCAGGGCTGTCCTTGCTGCTGTTTGCTTTGGGGCCCGGCCCTGCCAGCACCAGGTGTCAGCTTAAACTGAAACCCAAGCAGGCTCAGCCTGAGCGGTGCCAGGGCACGGGGTCAGTGGGGAAGGGAGGGTGGGGGGAAGCAGCCTGGCTGGGGGCACAGGGGACCCGTGCTGCGACGTGCTGCCTGCTCTGGGACGTACGGAGTGCTGGTGGGCTCAGACTGGCAGTGGGATGTTTTTTGTGGTGCCCGTTGAGGAACCTTTGCCAAGTGTTAACCCTTGGTGCTGCACACTCTGGGAACGAATGCACTTCTCCAGGTGTGCAGCTTAGTTTCTCGTTATTATATTTCCTAACGAAACCTCCCTACCCAGGCAGCGAGAGGTGCTGTTGTCTGAGCTGCAGTGCTGCATGACAACCTGCGCTGTCAGGTCTGGCTGGGCGTGCTGCCCTCATTAACCAGCCGGGTTTCCAGATTGCCTTACGCCTCCGCTTCCCAACCCTGTGCCCTCCCCGGCTCCCATCGGGCAACCGAGGCACGTGCGACCTGGGGATCCTCCCGGCAGGAGGGAGCTGGAGCCCAGCAGAAGGCTGGGAGCGGTTCCAAAAGACTCTTATTTCCCTTTCCTACAGGAGGTGATGCTCATAGAAATATTAATGTTTTCTTCTCCCCGCAGTGAACACCTACCTCTTCATGATGCAAGCCCAAGGCATCATGATTCGTGAAAACATGCGAACAATAGGAGCTCAGGTGTACGAGCAGGTGGTCCGCAGTGCCTATGCCAAGAGGAATAGCAGCGTGAATGACTCAGGTATTTCTTGAATAATTGTCATTTTGATCAAAGATTGCGTTTCCATTGGAAAATGAGTTCAACTGAACCACTCTTGCTTGAAGGAATTAGTTTATGCTGGTAAATGCAGGGTAGGAACTTTAACTTTTTATATATAAAAACATATGTATTATATAAAGTAAAAATACACTCTATATAGAATTACTGTGTATATATATATATATAAAAATTGCATTTATATATATATATATGAACATTATTCCAATGCTTCTAACTTGTGTAAGGGCTGAAAATGTTGAAAGACCTCAAATGATGAGATGTCGAGCCGAAAATCTCTTTGCTTTCCAGGAATTCGACTTGTTAGCTTCAACTGGTCTGAGGGTGAGCACTTCCAAATTTCAGTGCAAGGATCAGCTTTCATATTTAAAAGACTGGCTTCACAGAGGCCCGGCTGCCTGCACGTGGAGCAGCCTGCGCTCATCAGCTTCACTCTGCCCATGCAAGGATGAGCTGAGATGACTTGGCCGGAGATCTGCCACAAATAATACATTGAACTTCGGGCAGAATGCGGGAGTCGCAGGCTCCCATTCCCAGGCTGCTTATGGCCTGTAATACAGGGCTGATAACAGGGTTCCAGGTTTTGGTGTAAACACGGTACAGCAGAAGCACAAATGCACATGGCTGGGTGTAAGCCAAGGTGAGGCATTGCCTTCGGGCTGGTGTGACATTGTGTTCCTTCCCTGGTGCCGTGTCCCCGGTGCCTCACGCGGGTCTGGGTTCCCAGGCGCGGCTGGCATTGGGCTGCAGCCGTGCTGCGGCGTTGGGCTCTGCTGCTCTGCTGCAGGGGTCATCAGCAGGGGCTGACAGTTTTAAAAGGCAAGATTATTTCCTTGTTATATACATATATATATAAGCTGTGTCCCTGCCTCCCAGCCCTGCAAGGAGTGGGTGGTGTGGCTGCCGGTTCAGCTGCCCTCTGACCGGGAATGGGCACGGGAGGGGAATTATCGACTTGCACAGGAGATCGACACCTTGGGTCACCTCCTCTCCCTGCCGAATCCAGCCAGGGCTGCCAACCCAGGCTATTTTTAAGTCTGGAAATATCAAGTAAAGCAGACGCAGGGTGAGGAAGTAGCTGATCCCCGGGAGGAGGAGGGCTAGGCGCCGCGGCTCGCGGTGACGGGAGCCTTCGTCCCGCTGCGGTCCTGGCGCAGCTCTGGGCGCTCCGAGCCCTCCAAAAGCCTGTGTGTGTGCTCCTGCCGTCTGCAGCACACGGGGAAACCACTCCTAGATTAGCAGCAGCAATGCCAGTACCACTGCTTCTGAAATCACTGGCTTTGCTTGGGCCTCAGGTCCATTCCAGCTCTGCAGGAGAGGGCCGATACCCCTCCTGCCCGGAGAGCACTGGCTGCAAGGACACTTTTAATGTATACAAGTGCTATACACAGTCCTTGGGTGACCTTCCCTGGCAGGCAGGTCAAAGCAGATGCATGACGGATGGTGGTGACATCTGGAAGGCATGTGGTGCCGTGGCCACAAGGATTATATTAACACCGGGATCAGTATCTTCCCTTTCGGGTGCCTGGGTGGGATGCGGGTGGGTGATGCTGCCTGGTTAGTGCATCCCACCCACACCGCTGCGGGCAGCGTGGGGGCCGGGAGAGCAGCGTCCTCCTGTAGCACCTGCTGCCTTGCTTGGGGCAGGGACCTTTTTCCAGTGCCTAAAACAAAGGTCATGCTTGGCTAAAGTTGCCTTATGCAAATCTGGTGACTTTACTGTGGAAAGCAGAAGTTCATAGTAATGTAAAAACCTCCTTAAAACACCTGCAGGCTGGAGGGCCTTACCCAGGAGGTAAAAGGACACAGGGGAGCGTGGGGGCTGGAGCAGTGTGCCATGCTGGGCACTGCCGTGACCTGCTGGGCTATGGGGGCTCCTCTACTCTTGCACGATGCAAGCTGAAGGGAAGGCTGTGTGTAACTGGATAGTTTTTATTGATCCCTTGAGGACAGGAGGCAGGATTTCCCTGCGCAGGCTGCTGTGCTGACAGTCCTTGCTGGCATTGGGGCTTCCCTCTCTGAGCCCATGGCAGGAAGGGACCCCGTGCGGGACTGTGACCCCTCTTGCTGTGCCATGGCCCTTCAGGGACAAGGTGCTGAGTAGCTTTTCCTCCCAAGGGCTGTGTGCTCCTTCGTTTTGAGCTGTTTGTGATACCTGAAGGTGACGTTTGTGAATCCTACTCTGACTAGAGAACACTAAGTGTTCTTTGGCACAGCCTTGTTGAAGGTAGCTGAAGCTGCTCCAGCCATCTCGGAACCGCCCGCCCCGGGATGGAGACAAGCACCCCGCTGTGCTCCGAGTTGGAGACTCCTGTCCCCGGGGCCGCTGGGGACATGCCCGGCTGCGGGTGGCTTTGGAGCCTGCTCGCAAGGACACAGGGACGTGGCTGGAAAATACAGAGACCTGCAGCTCAAGCTTTTCTTTTTGTATTTTCCTTCCCCAGATTATCCTCTTGATTTGAATCACAATGACACCTTTCTACAAGCCACAACGTTTCTTCCTGAAGACTTCACCTACTTCCCCAACCACACCTGTCCTGAGAGGCTCCCTTCTATGAGTGAGTAGCATCCTGATGCGCTGTGCCCCAGTCCTGCTCCCCATGGCTTTGGAGGGCACATCGTGGTGTCCTCCGGCTCGCTGCTGTACCTGTCCTCACCGGGCACCTGGGGATGAATGGGAGTGCTGTTTGGAGTCCCATCACCTCCTGGGCAGTCGTTGTTTACCGCTCAGACACATGAATCCCTGCTGTGTGGAGACATGTGTCCCTTCCCAAGCAGGAGCCCATCGCTTGGCAGACACAAACAAAAGAGGGATTGTGTGCTGGTGGAAAGGCTCAGGCAGCCCTTTTCCAGGCACAGCGGTGGCTTCCTTGCCTCTTGGCTGTGCTGCTGCTGGTCCCAGCCCTGAGCCGGGCAGGGACTGCAGTGGGAGGAACGCTGGAGCCCCCAAGGGAGCTGCAGCGGGAAGAAATGCTTCCCCCACAGCAATATTGCAGTGGAAAACTGGGCTTTTGGGGTAAATGTTTCCTAAGGGGGGAAACTGCTCTCTGCTGCGGTGTGGGGTGTGGTGCCTGCTGGAGACCTGTATGGAGGCGCAGGGGGTGCCCTGGCTGTTCTGGGTCTCTGCAGAGCTGCGTCCACCAGCTGCTGGAGGGATGGAGGTGTTCCCAGTCACGCCAGCAGCATTTCCCACTCGGTTTTGTTGGTGTTCGGGGAAAAGAGGAGGCTGCCTGCATTCAGTGCTGGGGACAGCGGGCAGGGATGCAGCAGAACCCCCCCATCCAGGACCAGGTTCCTGACCCCCTCGTCTGCTTGTCTCCGCAGAGGGCCCCATCGATGTAAATATGAGCGAGATCACGATGGAGGATATCCACCAGTTCTTCGCAAAGGACCCTTCCATCAAGCTGGGAGGCCACTGGAAGCCGAGCGACTGTTTGCCTCGCTGGAAGGTAACAGGGCAGCCCCGTGTCCCTGCTGGGCATGGAGGGTCCTGGGTGGGTGGTGGGACGACGTTAACTGGAGCTGCAGCTCAGAGATGTTCCTGAGTAATAAGGATGTTGGAAGTGTGGGGCTGCAGTGCCTGGGGGAGAACCGCTGAGCTCCGGGGCTGGTTTAGTGCCACGTAAGTCAGCTCTGAGTTTCTGCAGGGACTGCTGAGGACTGGGACAGGGAGCTCGCCCTGCCTGGGGTGGCACTTGACCTGCAGAGGCGAGGCGGTGGCATCCCTGGGGACTCCCATTTACGGAGACTGGGGTGGCCTAGGGCAGTGTAGCCGGGCCTGTCCCCATTCCTGCTGTCCCCAGCGCTGGGCACAGGCACTGAGCGGAGGCTGCTGGTCTCCTGTTCAAGGGTATGTTGAATTTCCCCAAAGTAGCAATTTGCCAAAAAGTGGACGTACAGTCCATGCCGTGGGGGTTGGAAGGTTCCAGGCTGTTCAGCCCTACGTGGAGCAGCTGAGATGCCACGTTTGGTGCTGGTTCCTCTCCTGTGACACAGCCGGTCCTGCTCCCCAGCCTGGGGGTCAATGCGTGGCGGGAGCCGCTGGTGCGGTGCAGTAAGAGCCGTGTCCTCTCCCCGTCAGGTGGCGATCCTCATCCCATTCCGCAATCGCTACGAGCACCTGCCCGTCCTCTTCAGACACCTTATTCCCATGCTGCAGCGGCAACGTTTACAGTTCGCGTTTTACGTTGTGGAACAAGTGAGTGAGGTGGGGCGGCAGCTGCTGGGGTGCAGAGGTGCTGCGCTAGAGGGGTGGCGGTCAGCCGGAGCTGCTGCCGCGGCTCCCGGGGCACTTACCTGTCACACCACATCATTGAAAGGCTTGGGGTGCACATTGCAACGTTTAAGTTGTCCCATTCTACATAGAAGAGGCACAGCTGAGAGGTGTGCCCCAAAATTACTGCTTTTACAAAACAAAGAGATTAAATGAAAAAAAATGCTATATTGGAGGAGATATTTTAAAAGACAGCTTTGAAGCAGGTATTTGCCGTTTAAATAGTGCTGTGTTATTTCTATATCTCTGCAGTAGTTCTAGGGGGTGTTCCCTGGGCACAGGAATGGCCTGACCAGAGTTATGCATTTCTTACCTGGGCTCTAATCTGAGAGACTTTCATGACTGTAAAACATGAGACTGTAATTTGTGTGTGTGAACCTGTCACTTAAAGTACCTGGCTTCCTCCACCCAGTAAATACACCTTATATTTTGCTCTGCTTCCTTTATCTTAAAAAGACTGATCAAAATAATGTGTTCCATTTCCACCATCCCCTCAAGTATCTAATAGCTTTAACATCTTCATTTTTACTCCTGCATGGTAGATTAAATATTTAAGTCTTGGTTCATCTTACTAGTGCGTCTGTTCCAGTACCTCGTTTTGCTGTGCACAGCCGATGTGGGAGCTGGTTGCCCTCTGTGGTTTTGTAGATAAGACTGAGGATGCACACGCGGAGCACAAACCGCACGGGGCTCCCCTTGAGAAGGATCGCTCTGTCTCTCTCTCCCCAGGCTGGAAACCAACCCTTTAACCGTGCCATGCTCTTCAACGTTGGCTTTCGGGAAGCAATGAAGGATTTGGACTGGGACTGTCTCATCTTTCACGATGTGGACCACATACCAGAAAACGACCGTAACTACTATGGGTGTGGACAGATGCCGAGGCACTTTGCAGCCAAGCTGGATAAGTACATGTATCTGTAAGCACTGCTCTTCCTCTGCGCTATTGTGATAGATAAGGAACTACTGTTAAGTTAGGTTTTTTTAAAGGCAGAAGGTGAATCTCTGTCTCCTTCCCGTGCTCTGCCCTCACCCTTCCTCTCCTGCTCAGGCTCCCTTACAACGAGTTCTTCGGTGGGGTGAGTGGCCTGACTGTCGAGCAGTTCCAGAAGATCAACGGCTTCCCTAACGCCTTCTGGGGCTGGGGCGGTGAAGACGACGACCTCTGGAACAGGTACGGGCTCGGCTCAGCCAGCATCCCCCATCTCTGCTCCGGCGGTGGCTCTGCGGGCCGAGCCTTGCACGTGCTGGGGGACGCGTGGTCCCACCAGCCAGCACTGGCCTCGCTCCCCCAGGCCGGGGAAGATCCAGCCTGGCCCGCTCGTGGGAGCAGGCAGCGGGTTGAGAGCGAACAGCGAAGCGCCGGTTGGGAAGTGAGCGGCTCTGTGTGCGATATCCCGCGCTCCAAGGTCAAACTGCTTCGGCTGAGCTGGAGCCTTGGGGTGCTGAGCACCTTGGGACTCGCCCAGGGCCCAGGCTGGAGCGGGGAGGTTTGCGAAGCTTATCTGCGGGGTGGGGAGGCACGAGCTGCTCCGAGAGCCCCGGGCGCTCGCCGTGCAGCGCTGGCAAGCACAGCAAAGCCAACAGCTCCTTCTTTTATTTTCATATATTTTATTCTTCCCTCTCTAAATGCAGAGTACAGTACGCAGGCTACTCGGTGACTCGACCGGAAGGAGACACAGGGAAATACAAATCAATTCCTCACCATCATCGGGGAGAAGTGCAGTTCTTAGGAAGGCAAGTTATTTTTTAAATTTGTTTTTAATGATTCCAAAGCCCTCCACATAGTGTCTGTACCAGGGACAAGGCTCCATGCAGCTGTTTGAGGGCAGTAACAGCCTTAACTCATGAAGGAAACGAACTACGGGAGATGAAGGAGGCAGAGCCTTGCCCGGATTCCTCCAGTGTGTTTTGTACCCCGCATCCCTATGATGAGAAGTCCTCACTTCGCGGCTGTAGCTGCTTTGGGTGCTGTTGGAAAGGGGAGTTGTGAGCACGGCAGGCTGAAGACTTGTCCTGTACCTTGAAGGGCTTGTTCCTACAGGGGTGGCTGATGCCAAATATCAAAGAAGCTTCTGTGTGTCTGGAAGAGAAGTGTTGAAGCAGGCGGTGCTCAGCCGCAGGAGGCAGAGAGCAGGGTTCCGTGCTCAGGTTTTGAGCTGGGAGGTGGCACTCGCACTGGTTTCATCCCGTGACAGCTGCTGGTGGAAGGGTCAGTAAGGAGGGTTTATGTTGCAGACACCATCTTGAGCTACCTACTGGTTTCTTTCTACAGAAGACTCATTTTTGGAGAAGTTTCCATTTGAGACTATGTCATCTTTAGCCCTAGTTTTCATTTCTGTCTTAGACAGAATGCAGTAAGAGATACTTCTTCCGATCTTGAAAAAGAGAAGTCTGTTTCAGCTTAAAAAGCCATATTTAGTGAAAGCCTTGAAGCGTGGAGGGTTGGGAGTGCTGTGGGACTGAGCCGTTGTTTCTAATGCTTCCGTGGTCGTCATCCGGCCCCAGTTCAGCGTCAGCAGGAGCTGGGGGTCGGTGCTGCAGGAGGGGGGGTCTGTGGTGAGGATGGGCAAGGCAGAGGTGACGCTGGTACCCGGGGGCTGAACACAGCTGTGTCTGAAGCCCCAGCCTAGGCCCGGCTTAGCAATAGATATCTTCAGTGTCCCGCCTCCAAAACCTCTGCTTCCCTCCGCTCTGCGCTGACCGGCGGGCAAGGACCAACTGCTACCATCCGAGAGCCACTGGGGCTTCCCCCACCTGAGCAGGGTGCAGGGGGAGCCAACATTTCACTGTGGAGGAGGAGAGTGTTAATCAGGGTGTTAAGTGTCTCGCCCATGTCCTGATGCTGTGACTGAAGCCAGCTGTGGCACTTCCTCCTTCACTCTCACCCAGCATCTTCCTCCTGGCGCATCCTTCCCTGCGGTGCTTTCTGTCCCCGGGGCTCAGCTCCTGCTCACCCTGGTGCCGCAGCCCCAGCGCTGTGCTGCAGACGCTCGGTATCCTCTGCCGCTCGCATGTTTCTGCTGGTTTTATTTCTTCCCTCCCACCTTTAGCCCTTATATCTCATAATTGATTAAGGCTATTTTTGTGCACCAGCTGCAGTTTCCTTCCCTAAACCATCATTATTCTAGTTTTACTTCCTCAACATCATCCCTTGGACTAAAACCATTTAGTTCTGCTCTTGTTCATAGTCCAGTTCAGCTGCTTTTCCCCAGGATGTTTTGGCTGGTGAGGGCTTGGCAGGACCCCCGAGCTCAGTCCCCAATGGGACCTGCAGGTTTGGGGTAGGAGCTACAGGTTGTTTTGACAGACGGGGGCTTGCATTTTGCACTTCTTCAAGTGATGGACTGTAATTTTCTAAACTTTGGGATATTTCATGATATAGAATCCAGAAAATGTGACAGTTATCTCTATTTAAGGGCTCAGAAGCGTGTTGTTCAGCAGCTGCTGCTGGGAGCGACTGTTTTGCAGGTGTTGTAGTGGCGCTGGGAGGACGTTGTGGGGCTCGGAGGGGCGCGTGGAAGTGACTCTGGTTCTCGTTGCACAGGTATGCCTTGCTGAGGAAGTCCAAAGAAAGGCAAGCCCTGGATGGCCTCAATAACTTGAACTACTTTCCAAACGTCACGTATGACGCCTTGTATAAGAACATCACTGTTAACCTGACACCGGAGCTGGCTCTGGTGACCGAATATTAAGAGGAGAAAATAACTTTGCTCTGCCCTTCACCAAGAAAGCACCACGCTAGACTGTCTTTTCTAAGGGTTGTCAAGGACAAGCAACACTTTGGCTAATGAAGGATCACAGTATTTTGGAGAAGAAGGCTGAAAGCGCACGCACAAATTGCCCCAGCTGTACCAATCCAGCCCGATACTCGTGCAGCGAGCTCAGCAGCCTCTTTCTTTTCTCTGCCACTTGCTTTCTGGGTTTCAGGACAACGGTTCGACCTGCTGCTCTCGTCTCCTTGTCTCCACATTCCTGCTCCAGCAACCTCCAGCACCGGGACTCGTCTCAGATGTGCTTTGTGCCCCAGGAGCCGGCTCAGCCGAGGGACTCCGGCTTCTCCCCAGCAGACGCTGGGAGCAATTCGCTCAGCAGCCGCCCTGGGGGCAGATCAAATGACTTCTGATACCATTCTTCTATGTCTGTGCGGTTTTTTAAATGACCTGCTTGAAGTATATATAACAGAATCGCTTCTTAAAGAAGTGTAAGTGTAAATATGCTGTGTAAATTGCCCCTTTTTATTTTTCTCTTACGGCTCAAATCCAAGCTAGAGGTTTACATACGGTCACTCATCTTAGTCCTGAATTCTGTCGACACTTGTGTGTGCGTCACTGTACTTGTGCAAGGTGTTCCCTTTTAAACCAGTGAGGCTGCTGGTACGATTTAAGTTGTGCATAGGCAGAAATGTTTGTGGCGTGGGGCCCTGAACTTCCCAATGTAGTGGATGAGAAATACAGCCCTGTCATCACTCATCCAGAAACCACAGAGGGGACTTTTCCAGGGAGAGTGAGGAGATGGGAATATTTAAGGAAAAACTCCTCTTTCTGTCACGTTTTGCCACATGATGTGCACATGAACCCCAAAGCTTGCCTGTTGCTCTCTGTGTTACTGATGGCAAATGTGAGCTCGACAGGTGCTCCGGAGCTCTCATCCACACTGCGGCGGGAAGCGCAGCCCCCGGACCAGCAGCCCCGGACCAGCAGCCCCCTGCGGTCACTCCTGCAGTGTGACGGTACGGCTGGGGAGCTGGTTTGATGTTGCACGTATTGTGTGAATCCAACCGCGCGCTGAGGTGCTGTCAGTCGGAGCTGCAGGCACCTGGTGGCCCTTGCACAAGCCCAGCTGGTGGGGAGGTTGTCGCAGGTGAGTGCGGGAAATGAAGGACCCGTGAATCAACGTGAGGGCTGGGAACCGGAGGGCTTGGACCGGTGCCCTGTCCCGACTGGAGCGCCCCGTCCCTTCTCCCGTCTGGTGCCGGGGCAGCCTGGGTCCCGTTCTCCCCACGGGCACCCAGTCCGCTCCGCACCCACCCTCGCTGCTACTGGACCTCTCTGACTTAAAAGTAAATACGTTGGGGGTTGCTTTTTAATTTGTGTTTATACATAATGGTGGGTACTTAACCTCCAAAGTGCTTTAACTTTCTTTTTATTGTGTTGTTTGCCTTCGGTTTCCTTAACTTATCCTAGTTTACATTGTTTTCTCGGTTCCGTGGACGTATGATCCCCATACGCATCTGTTGTGGGTGTGACTGCCCAGGGCATTCCTAACCTGTCTCCAGAAAACGTTAGTTTAGACAACACGAGTTCTTGTTGTGCAGATCTTATCGGCCGGTATGAGAGGACAGCGAGCCTGCCCTTGAGAGGCGCTGATAAGTTTGTAGCTTAGGTTTAAAGTCTTGGAACTTACATGTGCTTTAAACTCGCTTCCCGAGGGGATTCGAACTGGTTATTTATAGGCAGAGGTGAGGATTTGCTTTTTACAGCACATATAGCAATAAAGACTTTTGCTTCTGAATCTCGGATCTCTAATTCATGTGGACCCTTTTCAGATGCTGAACCCGCATTTCCCTGCCCCTCTCTTCGTTCATCTTGAGACCTTGCTAGAAATCTGTCTTCGTTTAATGGTGCTTCAAACAAGGAATGTATCTCACCCAGTCCGAGCTCACTGCCCCGGGCATCGTGCATGTGTGTGTGAGCAGGTGTGAAACTCCTTAGCCGGGATCCTCGGCCTTCGACGTGTACCTGGCCCCCATCGCACCTTGTGTCGAACAAAGAGCCGCTACCTTTGCTCAGAAATGCGCTCTGTGGTTGGCACGGAAGGGTCCATCCCCCGCAGCATCCCCCTTCATCCTTCCTTTGTTCTAATCACCTCCAATTTTTTTTTTCCCCTTTCTAAAATGTGGAATATCTGAAAATGTGCACTGTTAATCTTCCCTGCTATGTCAAATACTGTATAGTAAATGTAACTGTTAAAAACATACTGTCAAGCGCATGTGCTGTTATGGTGTAAAAATTCTCGTATTAAGGAGAACTTGTACATATTCTGGCAGCTGAAATTCAACAAGGCCACTCTGTCAACGCGGTTGGTCGGCCCTGCGGGAGGGCAGGTCCTGCTCCATGCTGAGCTTTGGGTTTCTTTTTCTTTTGAATGAGCCATGTGGGTTTTATTTGCAACTCTATTTATTGACAGTTCATTGCTTGTGAAGTTCTCGAAGGAAGGTACCATCCGAGCAGCAGCCACGTGCTTCGCGTCGCTCGCCGCCAGGAGTGGCTTCACACTCCAGAGTAGCTTCCCATCATCATGGCTTTTGGGCTTACTGTTATGTTTTTAAGAGGTGCCAGGGGGACATTTTTGCACTGAAGACTTAGTGTTTTAAAACACACACACACTTCTCAGCAAAAGCAATCCTTTGTGTCATTACATTTATTTACCCATGTGTTTGTACATTTTTGTATTTGTTAATTTATGAATGATTTTTTTCAGTAAAAAATACATACTCAAGAACAAAGGTTGCAGTGGTTGCTCTTCTTTTATAGGAGGTCAGGGTGCGCTTTTTCTCACGGGAGGTGGGATGTGTAAGCTCAGCGGGGTGAGTGCCTATGGGAGCTGATGTGGAGAAGGGGGTGCTAAAGCCTGCTTAGAACTTTCTCACGTGGGCTGGAGTGAGCTGAGCACAGGACGGGGATGCTCCCCAGGCTCTCAATATCCTAAACCCTTTCTTCCAAGCATCTGTTCCATTGCGGCACTGCCGGGGCGCTGGCTGCCTCGCGGGAGGCAGGTTTAGAGAGAGATTTGGCAGAAGGTGATGCGGCGCTCAGGGGTGCTGGTGGGGAAAGCTGATAATTAGATTTTTTCAGCAACAAACCCAGGCAGCCAGACGAGCTTCCTCGCAGCAGCTCTAACAATCTCTCCCCTGCTCCGCAGTGTGCAGGCACGCTAGAATAAATAGCTGGCAGCCCTGGGTTATTCCAGGCCTTCCCTTTATTTAGCTCGCTGTCTTCTGGGAAGCTTCCTCCCACCCACGGCGCTCGGCTGGAGCCTGCGGGGTGACAGGTTCCTCCTGCCGCTGCCGCCCCCCGGGGACCGTGTCCTGGGCTCCCTGCGAGGGCAGGAGCCCCTCTGGCTCCTGGCGCGGTGCTGGTGCGAGGCCCTGGCTGCGGTTTGGGGGATCCCCATGGCGCGTCCCTTCACAGGTACCGTGCGGGGTTCATTGCGTCCCGCCGCCTCAGCTGGGCAGGGGCTGCATGCACATGCAGAAATCGGGGGTTGCTCCTGTAGCAAGAAGGGCAGGGAAGCCTCCAGGGGTGTGTGTGGTTCTCCTCACCAGGGCCAGCTGTAAAATGAAGAGCAGGCAGCAAAGCCCCTTTTGCATGGGCTGAGCTGCGAGGCACCGAGGAGAAGGAGCCTGCGAGGGACAGCGAGGCAGCGCAGCAAGGGACAGCGAGGCAGCGCAGCTCGGCACGACCACCGCGGCCGCCAGCAGCTGCAGAGCCCGCCTTTGAGCCCGGCTTTGAGCCCGGCTTTGAGCCCGCCTTTGAGCCCGCCTTTGCTCCGGAGCAGCCCACGCCTGCGGGACAGCGCTGCCTGCTCAGGCAGGGAAATAGCTCAGCCTTCTGCTGCAGAATCCTCCAGCTTGCGTGCAGAGTGTGTTAAAAAGAAGAAGAAAAAAAAGCACAACAGGCAAACAAACACACACACACAAAAAAACCACCCCAAAACCAAAAAAAAGGCCACCAAAGCAGGATGTTTCCTTCCAATTCTTTCCCCACTTCACCTCTGTGTGGCACAATCAGTCTAGGATGGCCAGCACTGGCTGGGAGCTGCCGGGAAGGCTGAGCTGGAGCGGGGCAGCGGTCTCACACGCGTTTTTAGGGCAGTCCCTGTGGGCTGGGAGAGGCAGGGCCACTGGTCCCTGTGCTGCCATGGCCACGAGGTGGAAGTGTGAGGCTGAAGATGCTCTGCGTCTACCCCTTCCACTCCGGAGCACCTGCTCTAGAAATCAGGTTTGTTCTGAACATCTGATAAATACCACAGAAAACATAATGACTTTTCCCCCCACAAAGGTTTGTGCAGTGTAACCTTGTCCTGCCAGAGACGGCTCTTCATAGGCACCAGTCCTGGAGTGGCTTCATCCGTGTAACTAAAGACAAGGCTGTGAGGATGATGTGGCCCGCTGGCCAGGCCGATGGAGATGGGTTAGTCACGAACGTGAACAGGGCTGGTGAGCGCTGATAGCGTCTGTCCTGGCGTGGCAGGGCCAGGCTGTCTGTCCGGTGGCTGCTGGCACAGCCCTGCTGCTGGCATGTGGCATTGGTACTTCCCATGGTTTTAGCCGGGCTCCTTCATGAAGTTGTAGCCCTGGTGAAATCTCAGTAGGGCTTCAGGGGCTCCTCCAGCACTAGGTCGACATTTTTGGGTTGAAAGTTTCTAGTTGCAGCGTTTTTCTGTCCTTTTTGAATCACTGATTCCGTCCTGGGAGCGGGTGGGTTGGGAGGTAGCGCTGTGGGTCCCCATCCACCCTGGACCTTCCTGCTGACACCCTGTGGGTTTTGGGTTGGCCTTTCCCCCCCCAGGGGGCAAGGTGTCACCAGGCACGGCAAGAGGGTCCTGCTGGCTCCTGGAGCCCCCAGGTTTGCTGCTCTGGGCACGATCCCCATGGGAAGGACAGGGTGTCCCCGGATATTTATTCTTCCCCTGAGTGAGCAATAGGACAATATTGACTGTTATTTAAGAAGGGCTCTTGGTAGTCAAGAGGCAAGAGGAGAAATGAACAGGAACAGCGAGTCAGAGAGTTAACTCCGGTTCTCAGGCAGCTGCCCTCAGTAAATCCTGCCGGACACGACTTCCCAAGAAACCCCTGCCCTCAGTAAATCCTGCTGGACACGACTTCCCAAGAAACCCGTTTCCTCTGGAAGACTCGCAAGTATGCGGAGGGGCCGAACAGGCAGGGCTGGTCAGCTGGGGAGAACTACGGGGTGCCTGGACACCCAGTTGAGAAATCAGCTCCTTAAGCACCGTCTCTAGCCCCAGGGACAGCAGGGCAGTTTCTGAAGGCAACGTATGCAGTGACACATTCGGCACTCTCTTGCACAACCAGCCGCAACACCGGGACTACCTGTTCACTGGTGTGGCGGGTTCCCAGTGAACAGGAATGCTTCCTCGGCTGTAAAACCTTGTGATAAGTGCTTTGCTGCGGGGCCAATGTGAGCTGTGACGGTGCCCTGTGACCTGTCGGTGGGACCAAGCAAGTTCTCCTTCCCCTGCTCTCCCTGGGGAGGTGTCGGCCCAGGAGCATCCGAGTAAATCCAGCAGCCTCCACACGGTCCATGCGGCCACATCTCAGCCCTGCTGCAGTTTGCATTATCCCGTGAGACAGGCGGAGGAGCAGGGATGGGGGTGATGCAGCCGTCCTTGTGCTGCCAGGAATCGCTCCCAGGCACCCAGGCTCCTGCCCCACTCTCATCCCAGTACTGCTCCCCCTCTGATTGCATTAAAGCAGCTAATTGTGTTATCGGGCTGATGGGCCGGGATCCATCACAGGGTACGTGAGTGCCGGGGGCTTTGTTATCAACAACAGTGTCTTTAGCCCACGGCTGAGACCTAATCCCTGAGCCTGAGCTGAGACCTTCACTTGATAAAGCAAATTCATTTATAATTCAGAGCTGCTTCTGTGACTGGAAACTTCTCATAGGTGACTGAAGGGCCTGAGGATGGCACAGCCTCGGGAGCCAGGCCCCAGGGCAGAGGGGACGCGGAATACGTTTTCTTTAACAGAGCTTATTTCTGTTCGGGTTTAGAGCCCATGCAGAGGGGGCTGAAACAAGCCAGGACTGGGGTCTGCAGCAGCTCAACGCCCAGTAATCCTGCTGGCACCAGGTGTGGGTGGATCTCGGGGCTATTGCCTTGCAGGAGCGAGAGGGTTACGTGAACACAGGTCAGGCTTCCTGCCTCACTGAGAGCCGCTCTCTGCGTCGCTGCTGGAGGCGTTTAATCCCGAGGAAAGCAACCACATGCCCTGCAGAATGGGGCTGCACCCCCAGCTACCGTGTGCACACGGTGGCCGGATCTGCTGCCCCGGCCTCCTGGCCAAACCCCTGATAGTCAGACCCGGGGAGGAGGTATTGACAAAAAGAAACTGCAGAGATGCAGCTCAACCCCAAACCAACCTGCAGTGAAGGGGAGCAAAGCAGCCCCCACTCCCAGCTGCAGCCTGTATTTCAACAGGTTGTAAATAAAGCAGGTGCTTCAGTGCAACCCAAAATAGGTGCTGAGCAGCGGAGAGCAATTAGTGCTTCCACCTTGATGAGGAGCTGTGCCCCACAGGTCCCATCCTGCCCGGAGGGGAAGTGGCGTTGGCGCAGAGCCTTGTAAAAGCCCAACCTTGTCCCCTTGCCTCAGGTCAGTGCTCTGGACAGGATGCTGATGGGGCTGAGGGCATGGGGGTGCAAGAGGGGGCTCAGGGGGCCCTGAGCTGCTCCGAGTGGGGCTCGGGAGATGTTCTGCCCCCCGCTGAGCCCACCAGCCGCTCGGGGGTACCCGGAGCGCACGGCTGAGCTGCCAGGAGCGGGGCGGGCACGTCGGGCCGGGGAGGAGGGGGGGAAGCCCAGTCCCCCACCTCCGAGCGCTGGAGTCGGGGACGCGGCGGCGCGGAGCGCGGTCCCCAAGCCCCATCTGGTGGCAGGAGCCGGCCCGGCCCCGGGACACCCCGCTGCCTCTGCCACTCTGGAGGGGTTTCTGCAGCGTGTTGGAAGCGACTGGGATCAAATCGTGCTGCCCCTTCCCCGGTGCGGTGTGTTGTGCGGCACAGAGCAGAGCTGTGGCCCGGGGAGGAGGAGGGAGCCTCTGAGCGCGGGCTCTGATGGGGACATGGCTCTCAGACATCATTGTCGGTGGGACCGATGTGGTCGAACACATATTTTAAACATTAGCAGCTTTTCTAAGGCAGAGCGGTGTGCGGGTGGACTGCGAAATCCTCCTTCTTCCCGCTGGTGGGAGTTTGCCTGCTGCCTCGTTCCCCTCTCTGCCCAGAGCTGCCCCTCTGTGAAGGAGCCTGGAGTGGCAACAGATGGCCCAGGTGGAGCTGGAGCCTCTGCCCTCCGTACCACAGCCCCAGGGACACAGCTCTGCAGGGCTGAGGGCTGCGGCTGCTCCTGGCGTGCATGGCCACGTCGGTCCAGGTTTGGTGTCTAAACTGCAGATACATAAACTGGGCAAATCTGGTGCAAAGTGGCTGCAGCAACGCTTTGTATTCCTAGCCAAATTCCTGCTGCAGTAAGGCTTTTGTGTTAGGAACTGAATATCTGCTTCTGTTTCCGTGCAGCGGAGAAGGAGGTTGCCAGCATCAGAGAGCATCTCTGGAAAGCTCTGTCTGAAAAGCCAGAGCAGCAAAGCAGCCAGGAGCTTCCCAGAGGATTCTGGGGCAAAGCGGAGATGCCACAGCTCTGCTCCATGCAGGCAGATCTGCTCGGCTGGCCAGAGGCGGATATGGTGCTCTCTTGATGCTCAGTGCACCAGGTTCAGCTGCAGCCCCTCTGAGCAGCCGCTGGTCGTCAGCACAGCATCTCGGCTGCAAAACCCTCCTATGCTTTCACCTTGCTGGGTTGCGGCCAGCAGGCTGTTTAAACCCAAACATTCCTTTAATTTTCATCGAACTGCTGTAATTTCTGTGCTTTGAGACACACAAAACCCATGTAAAAGATCTGCAGCTGCCGTGAGCTGGAGAAGCAGGCTGGGGCAGAGTAACCCAGCACGCAGACCGGTGCCTTGCAGCAGCCCGTGGTGTCAGTGAGGGGTTCACAGTCCGCAGTCGGGCTCTCAAGACTCAGCAGCTTAGGGTAAGAATCCGGGGAATTCAAAATAACGTGTTGGGTGCTTTTGATTTACTTCCTGAGGGTGGCTAGCGGTAGAGCTTTATTTTGGGCTGAAATGTGTTTTGTTGAAGTTAGTGCTCGCACCGAGGCCGATGTTCCCGCTGTGTGCCCTCGCCAGACCCAGACCCCACAAAGCAGCTGAGACTGCTGTTGAGCCGGAGCTCTGGGAAGGAGGCAGAGGGCTGTTGTCTGCAGTGCTGTTAGGAAGAAAGCAATTAAACCCTTTGAAGTCCTCTGCACTCCGGTCGTCCGCCTTTAATATCCCTAATTGCCCTGGGAGAACCTGCTTAAAGGCAGGCACCGAGGCACATTGATTCTGCCTTGGGTCGGCTCTCCAGCGCTCCGTTTGTCACCTTCCCCGATGGCTCTGTGCTGCAGGGGGGACAAAACTCGCTCTCGTCGCAAGACGCACTTGCTGGGCTGATTCACAGCCCTGGCAGTTTGCTGGGTGTAATCTACAGAAAAACGAAAGCAGCTTTTTCCTTTCTAATGCACAACCAAGTCAGCTCGCTTCGAACATAAATAATTAAAGGTCCACGTGCATTTGTAAATGCCTCCATTTTAATTAAAAAGCAACCCTCTCCTTGAAAATTTAGGCAGCTGAAGTGGCATTGTGCTTACCAAAAGAGAATGAATTATTTATTTGATATACGCTGCTCTTTAAATTACTTGGGTTTAATGTACTGCATAGACACTCTGTATTGATAACAGCACTGTTTTGCTTGCACTTAATCATCACGATTTTATTTATTTATTTATTAATAAGAACAAAAATACCTAACACTGACCTATCTGATAGTTCACTGTGCTGCTGATGGCCTGCATTCCTCTCAGTCTTATGTCGCAATAATCATGTTTTTGCTGTGAAGAGACTGTTTCACAGCCCACTGTAGTACGTGGTGGCGTTTGTCACCATGGTGGTGCTGACACTGACCTGTGTTTGCTCTCTGTGCTTTATGGGGACTGTTGGTTCCAGTTCTTCTACTCACTGTTTTAATGACTCTGACTCCTCTCGGGTGTTTATTTTTAGGGCAATGTGGGCCCTGTGGTTTTTTTGGCTTCTCCTGTGTCTCCTGAATTATCCTGCAGCCGTGGCAGTGCTTCAAGGTGAATTGGGAGAAGTCGCTAAAAGCAGAGGACGAGCTGCAAAGCCGATACGTGGATGTAGCCGGGGGTCACGGGATGACACGGCTGTTCTGGGCTGGTGCGTCTCTTCTGCATATTTTGGTTACCAATAACCCTGAGCTTTACTTTCCTAGAGTTGAGTTTACCAGAAAAGAAAACATATGGACAGCTCAGGAGACTGTGTGCAGGGGTCCGGGTGCTGCCCTGCGCCCGTTGTTCGCAGCCGTTGCCCCGTGCGCAGTTGTCGCTGCACATGGAGCTGGTGTGGGTGCAAAGGTAAAGAGGTTTGTACAACTGTTGGAGCATCAGCTCTGTTTTCCTCTCAGTGGTTGTAGAGTCTCCCTCTGGTGCAGCTTGCATCGTTCCTGGTTTATCTAACCCGTAAACTGACCTTTTTGGTGCACAGCTCGCTGCCTGTGCCCGCCGCGCAGTGCGAGCGCGCGGTGCCGCTGGGGCAGCTCAGCCCTGGTTGGTGGCATCGCGGCACAGGTTTGATGAGCAGTTTTGCACTGTGCCCCAGCCTGTGTCCCCTCGGGCCGGGTCACACACCTGGAAGACCTGGTTGCACGTTGAGGGCAGTTTGGATCCAATTTTTATAGGGAGCAGAAGGGTTTTGATAGAGGTGGGTAGGAGCAAACTTTGGAGTTTTGATTGAGTTTTTTTCCCTTCCCATTCAGAATTAGAACTGCAAAGTTATTCCAGATTATTATATTCCTGTTATTTCTAGAACAGGCAAGACCTCAGCAGAAGCAGGTTAGGAAACCAGGCATTGATAGGCTACAGGGGAAGCGTTATTGCATTACAGCCATTTTTAAGTGCTGGGTTGTGTTTGACAGATTAATAACAGGTTTTGCTATAATAATTTAGGGTAAAAGGACATCAGCTGGGAGGAAGTGGAGCAGAGGGCCCTGTGAATGCTGCTGCTGGGGACAAGGAGCCTCCAGGCTGGTCTGGCCATGAGAGGGTGAGACTAAAGCTGCTGAGTGTGCAAAGGGCGGTGGCTCCGGGGGTGACACTGAAGGCTTTAGCTGCCTTCTGAAATATCAGACCCAATTCCAGCCATCGCAATCAAGACGACTCTGATTGCTGTAAATGGCTGCGGAGGCCTGTGTAAGGTCAGTGTGTAACCGTAATGCATATGTGGGGTATTCATAGAAAATCACAGCTGTATTTGGCAGGAAGGGACATGGAGACATACATTAACCCGCCCTCCTGTACCTACCCAAGATCAATATGTCTAGACCATCCCTGACAGATGCTTAAGCACCTTTTTCTTGAAAGTCTTAATCATGTTTCCACTCTCCACCCTCCCCATTCACTCTACCCCAGGGTTTTACTGCACTTCTGCTTCAAAAGTCTTTTCCAACAGGCATCCGAATTCTCACATCCTATTATTTTTTGTCTGATTCTCAGCGGATACGGAAAGCAAATCATTGCTTTCTTCTACAGGAACCTTTTTGTGAACGGAAAACTCTTAACCCATCTCCGCTCCGCCTTCCGTTTTCACGAGTTAATGGACCCATTTCCCTCCATCTCTCCTCAGAGGCTGTTTTCTGCATCTCTGGTCACTCCTATTGCTGTCCTCTGGGCTTTTGCCAGCTGGGGCCTCTCCTTGATGAACAGTGACCAAACTTGGATGCAGCTGAGGCTTTAGTAGTGGGGAAGGGAAGGTTTATTTCGTGTGTCTCACATACAGCATTTCTGTTGATGAATTCCAGCACGATAGCTGCAAAACAAAGCAAACAATGTCCTGGTGGCCCTTGAGATTTGGGCACAGTGGAGATGTAGACCATATAAGTACACAGATGGCTGAATGCATGGATGAAATGCAGACTTCCACCGGTTGGAAGGAGCAGCGGTTGGTGTGCCAGGAGGGGCGCGTTCCCATCCCACCAGGATGCACCTTGTGAACACCCGGCCCGCATCAGGAGCCATGGGGTTGTCCCCCCTGGGGACACACCAGGTGGGTTTTGTCATGCTGGTGGGCTCCATGAACTGAGAGGGTCTGAGCCATTTCACCCTGAGACTTGGCTTTCAGTGCTTGTGTCTGTAGGCATATTTATTAAGCTGTTCTCACTTGATTTTCACTTTTTGGGTAATATGGAAAGATGAGTTGTGTTTTTCCCCTCCCCTTCGTCCCGAGTGTTGGGCAGGAGGTTGGTGAGAGCTGCAGAGCTGGGCTCCGCAGAGGATGGCGGGGAGGCGTTCGGAGGAGCCCGCGATGGTGGCTGGAATTCCTGTTGCCATAACAACCCGATGCAGGCCTTAAATATAGAACCAGTTTTATCCTATAGCCCCTCTCTGTCCTTCCTCCTGTAACACAAAAGCAATTGGGCTTTGCTTCCTCCTCACTGCCGCCTGTTGGAGTTCAGAAGGTCGGAAATGGGTCCCGTTCTACGGCAATGTGAACCCTGGTGTGTGCAACGGGTGAGGCCAGGAGACCCGCTAGTAACAGTTTGCTGGTCCTGCTCCACTCAGAGCTTCAGTGTGTGGGCTTCACACACTCGTGTAGCTCAGTGAAAATCCTCGGACAGGCTGGACTGAAAGAAAAAATCCCCTATCGAGAGTGGGAAACGTTTAACCTGCTGCAGCTTTGGCCGGGGTAGGAGGGAACAATTACAGCTTGAGCAAGGGGCAGAGCTAGGACAGCGACGGGGACAAACCCAGGCAGAGCATCACGTCAGCTCACTGCACAGGGACTGCTTGTTGTTTTCCGAAGGAAAGCTTTGCTATTTTTGTGATCTACCCTGGTTTTTTCCCCCAACGGGCTGTTCCCTGCGGGGTGACCCCACTGCCATCCCATTGCAATGAGCACCAGGAGACAGCAGAGGCTCGGTGGCCACGCACTGTGTGCCAGGCAGGAACCTGCTGCACCAGGGACAGACCGAATAGCAGTGATGGGGCATTGGTACCGTCCAGCAACTGAAGTACAGCAGATTCCTCAATGCAGACACCTCCAAGAGGGGTTTCTAGAAGGGAGGAGGGCGGCCGAGCGCTGCAGGGCGCCGTGGGGAGCGGGACTGTGCTGGGCAGCCACGCAGGGTCGGTACCGGGGTGCTGCGGAGCGTGGTTCTCCCTCCCGCACGCTCCTGAGATGGGATGGGGTGCTAACACATCCAGCTCAAGTCCCTCACCTTGGGGAAGAGATCATCACATACAAATTCACTGAATGCCTTCGTGTCTCCGGTGTGTGATTACACAGCAAAACCATCTGTTACATTTATATTTACTCCTCAGTGAACTGGATAGATGCTTTCAGAAGTTCATGCTCATCTTATTAATTAAATATTGGGGTTTATACCATAGATAAGGAAGAGTCCCAAGCTGTGGAAATTATTTATTGGTGCAATATAATGGGAGAGCCCCCAGGTTCCTGACTCCGCTGTGGTGCTGGTTTCGTTCTGTTAGTGTGGTTAGTGTAATTTCACTGTTTGTTATATTAGAAGGATACTTGGATTGCAAAATCAAGCAACTGACTTACATGAAATGCTAACATTAAGGTTTTCTTGTGAAATTCTAGTTTCTCTCCCTTGTTAATCTTCAGCGAGGTGCAACCTGCAAATGTCAGATGAAGCCCTTTTTTGTTCTCCAGTAACAACTCATTGCTGTTAATGTTGTGTGCTTTCCCCAATCTGCTTATTGAAAACAGCTAATTTTCCCGAAGCAGCCTTTGATTCCTACTAGAGATCAATAAATTATGTGGAAAATTCCAACCTGAGCAGTTTTAATTTTGGCCGAGTTACAAGTAACAGAATGTGGAATAACCCGGGTGGGTTGAGCAGGTAGGTTTCGAAGGCAGCTCTTCTGAATTGACTGCTGCTTCGGTTTAGATTTACTTTCCTCCTGTTGACCTCTTCTGAATTAGAGTTGAAAGACCCACAAATCCCAGGGTTTAACAAGGAAAGATACCGCCCTGGGATGTCGCAGCCAGAAAGGGATGTCAGGGCTCAATATAAACTGAAAATTGAGTAAAACAGCAAGGGCTCACCTTCCATCAGCTGGCGACCTTCTCCCACTTCTCTGGCGGTTTGTTGAGAGTGGTTACTGTGCTGCTCTTTAACCCAGCTGATGTATGGACTAGTCCCTTGGGATGAGGAGCTGCTAGGAAGAGTTGCATGGGAAAACACAATTGCTGTACGTCAACCCTGCAGCTGTGAGACTGCAGCTTCGACGCTGAGAGTCTGAGGGCGCTTGGGGGGGCTCCAGCGTGCTGTGAAGTCCTTTCGAGTAACTAAACACCAGATACGCTCAAAGAGAGCTGCATCCTGGAGGCATATTTCAAGGGAAAACATAACTGTCAGAATCTATAGGATGTAACTTGCAATTAAGTTTGCACATTCATCCATTTTCTTGCGAATCCTTGGGTAGATGGGAACTAAATATAGCTAATGGACTCATCAGCTCAAGTACACGCAACGCTGTGCTTTTATTTCTGCAGAACGAAGCTCAGGGTCTGGGCAGAGGGTTGGTGTTTCTTGACGGCAACATAATGAATGAGAACCGAAGGGAAGATGCTCTGAGTGACTCAGCATCGTGGCTGTGACTATAAAGTGCATTGGTGCAACATTTAGCTACTGGAAAAAAAGAGTCCTGTTGGAGTTTAGGGTCCCAGCACAAACAGTGGTGACCCAGTGGACCTGCACACTGCCCAGCTGGGCAGGAGGTGCTCAGGTGGGCATTCAGGGGACACTTGGGGGGGCATTCAGGCGCAGGAGGCACTTGGGTAGGCGTTCGGGGGCGGGAGGTGCTCGGGTGGGCGTTTAGGGACAGGAGACACTTGGGTGGGCGTTCAGGGGCAGGAGGTGCTCAGGGGGGCGTTCAGGGGACGCTGTGTTTGTGCCACCATTCCCCAAGGGCCGGAGCTGCTCTGCACAACCTGCTTGGCTCGGAGCAGCCCCGGTGTCCCCTCACAGCACCAAGAGCTGCTGCCCCGTGCAGCTTTTTCCCTGGCAGACCAGTTACATTTGAAGCAGGGAGGAGGTGATGGCAGCTGATTTGATGACTCTTTATTCCAGACCTGGGCAGACCTGTTTCTCTCTGAGAGCCAAGCAGGACTTCCCAGTGCCTTTGGTAAGCCTGGTGGTACCTGGCAGGGAGGAACTGAATGACTCGGGCTTGCTTTGCCTGTAATTGCTGACATTTCTATGTGCCCTCCTGCAGGGCACTGGCTGGAAAGTGCATCTCCCCCAGGCAGCAGCTTTGCAGCTGCTCAGTGCAGAAACAGCCCCCTCCTCTTTATTGGGGGTGCTCCTTTGGGGTCTGGAAAGACTGCATGTAACCCTGAACACTGTGAGCAGGCCAGTGGATTTGCTTGCATCTACAAAATCATTCCCCCCAAAAATGTGCTTTGGTCCGTAGTAGGGCTGGAGCATCGCGTTTCTCCTGATGGAGCAAATGGTTGGGAGATTTGGTCTCAGATTGCACTGCAACGGCTTGTAAAGCAAACCACTGAAGCTCCTGGGATGGTTCCCCAGACATCGCTGCTTGTTTGTGCTTGTTCCTATCCTAATTAATCCTTTTCCACAGGGAAACCCTTGTTTTAGTCTATTTCTTGCAGAATTGAACTGGTCTTTCTTGGTTTACTAAATTAAAATCTGTAAGGATGGATGTTTTAAGAAGAGATGCTTTGAGACCTGCAATTCGCACTGTTGATTCTGACTTCACAGCAAGAAGACAGGAGCACGTCCCCTCCGCACACACATGGGTACAAGACAAACGTGGGCTGTTCGGCAGGCAGCAAAGGGACACCGAGGGACAGTGTTGCCAATGTCACACGCTCAGTGGCCTGGAACTTCCAGGGTGAGTTGTACCGTGCAACACGACTTCAGCGCTTTGCATGGCTGCAGCAGGACACGCTCTTGAACAGAAAGGACATGCTGAGTTCTTCTAGAGGGACCTGCTGGTGGCCAATGTCATCTCAGCAGACATAGAGAAGAGGTGAAAAGCTGCCAGGACACAGCACTGGGGAAGCGGAGCAGCTAAGCTATCTTCAAGTTATTGTTACAGAAGCCTCAAGCAAATCTAGTTTTTATTACAGAATAAAATACTTACATTTATTACCCAGAAGGAACTACGCAAGCTCAAAAATTGTGCTTTTCACAATGCATCTTCATTGAATTCCCCCGTTCGCAGTGTTCCTGGGGCTATCAGCTGCTTTAACTGGAAAAGTAGCTGCTGGGAGCCGGGGTATTTGCTCTCAGAGGCGTCGTGTTCCCCGCAGCCTCCAGCCCCTGGGATTCCTCAGCCCACATCAGGACGGCTGCTCCCATCTCCCTGCCCCTTCCCTGTGCCAGGGGGCTCAGGAGAGCGAGGACCAGGCCAGAAAGGGCTTGTGCGGTCACGCATGGCACCCCAAAAGTCAAATCACATTTTACCAGGCTGTTTTCTGATGAGAGAAGAAAAAACACCTGTGCAGGGCAAATAGCTTTGGGCTAGGAACAAATTGTAGCTGTTTTATGGAGCTTAAGATCTGTTGAAATGATGCTTGTGTAGCCCTTGGTAATCAGAAGAGCTGAATTGCTGCGTGGTGTCCCTGAGCCCCTCTGTAAATCAAAGGGGCTGGTCTGGGCAAGGCAGGCAAAGATCGCTCACACACACTGAGCTCGAGGAGGAGGTTTTGATGAGCTGTTGAGCAGAGGTATTTAATTAACCTCCTCTATTGATTTTGATGGAGAATCACCTTCACTTTTTATGTGCAAGAGAAAAAGAGCCTGTCTGAAGAGCAGCCATCTGTAAGACGGCCAAATGAGTGCTGGGATGGGCTCGGTTCACTCACCTCTGGTTTTCCAGTGCAAGGCTGTGGCTGACCCTTGTGAACCTGCCAGAAAATAGAGACAGGGCGAGGGAGCTGAGAGAACATCTCCATACGCTGTATGGCCCCCAGCACGCAGGGGTGTGGAGAAACTCCCCTCTCCTTCCAATGTGGGAGCAGCGATGCCCAGGCAGAGACAGCCCATGGGGAGGACCCGCTCTGCACGGGATAGAAGGGGAGGGACAGGGTGGACGTCCCTTAGCACCAGCGGGCAGGGCAGAGGATGCCAGTGCTTCCAGCTGTGGTATAGGGGTTATTGTGAACTCGAAAGGCTGTCAAAGGGTCTTAGAGACCAATTGTGAAATACTGAAATGGCTGCTCGCTCTTCAAACGTGACAGTGGGTGAGAAATTTGGGAGTTTGCTGGGATTTCCTGATTTACTGGGACGTAACCGCTTGAATTGAGGGCCTTTTAAATTTTGCATTACGTTGGCTGGGTAGTTAATATTTAATGTATGGAAAAATACAAAGGTAGGTAGCTGACAACGCTCTTAAAATTCTCTATTATAATCCTGAGGAATCTTTGCTGGTTTTTTACTTCAGTTACTGGAAGGGTAGAACACAGATGCTAGGAGCAGGGGGGAAACCTCGTTGTATCAGGGACCATGTGGAAGGGGGGGATCAGCAGCTTGCAATCTGAAAGACAGGGAGGACATGAGCTGCTCCTCAGTTAGTGAAGCCTGTGACTATGGCAAGTCCTTGTGTCTCATCACTGCACTTAGACCAGCCCTATGTGATGGGACTGGCTGGGCTGAGGACTTGCAGTCCTGGGCTGGGTGCTCCTGCCCATGGGTGTGACACCCCCGCAGGGCACCTGTGACACCCCCGCAGGGCACCTGTGACACCCCCGCAGGGCACCTGTGACACCCCCGCAGGGCACCTGTGACATCCCCGCAGGGCACCTGTGACACCCCCGCAGGGCACCTGTGACACCCCCGCAGGGCACCTGTGACACCCCCGCAGGGCACCTGTGACATCCCCGCAGGGCACCTGTGACACCCCCGCAGGGCACCTGTGACATCCCCGCAGGGCACCTGTGACATCCCTGCCTCTGCACAGGGCGGGAGACCTTCCCCGGTCTGGGGCTGTGCTGCTGCTTTTCAACCCGGGGCCTTTTCTCCCCGTCCAGATTCTCTGCCCTTTCCGCAGAAGCAGCCTGATGTACTTCACAGAAAAGCTGCATTGCAACTGCTTTTGCAGAAGACAAAGCGTTCACCAGAACTCTTAATTCTTTGTTCTCATGAAGAGTTTGGACAGCAAGATGCCTTTTAGGGCACTCCAGTGCTAGCAGTTCAGTGATGGTAGTAAATCTACATTTCTAAGCTGTTGACCTTTTTAGATGTTTAGTCACTCTGGAAACTGAGTCTCAAGGGGGCAGAATGGTTGGGTCAGACATTGAGATAAAGATTTTGCTGCAAGGCTGTTGGGAATTTTGGTGCCTAAATCTGAAGTGATTGGGGACGGGGTGGGTTTGAGCCTCTTTGTGCTGAAGGACTCGAGCAAGGGTTTCTGCCCTCTGGACAAGTGCTTGGTGCTGGGGCATTAAAACAAACCAAAACATCTGCTTTTCTTCTGCCTTTTCCAGCTGCACCTTTGACAAAGTGACCAGTGAGCAACGCACTGAAAGACGCAGCACACAAAGTTGTTTTTAGAAGGGTTGTCCGACTGAAAATTCCCAGGGGAAGGAGAAATGTCCCTGGCATTCTCAGAGAGGGGCCACCCACGCATCCAAAAACGGGATCTTAAGATGGCTTCATCCTCAGATCTTCCTCCTGGAAAGCCCCAGATAACTCTTTGCTCTCCCCAGCCCTGCTCTGCTGCCCCGTGTTCCCCAGGGCACTGTGCAGTGACCTGGTACCGAAACCTGGACCTGCAGCACCGTCTGACCCGGGTTCTGCGGCAATGCCCGCGCTGCTCTGGGCACCCTCCGCTCCTGCTGGGGTGGAGGAAGCAGAGCTGCGCTTTCGGCACGTTATTGCAGTGATTTCATTTTGTACTATTACATCCAATTTGTTCTTTTTGGTTAGCTGGTCCTGGGTATTACTTCCCTGCAGAACTCGTATGTACAGCAAAAAGGGCATGTTTGGAAGAGCTTATTAAAATTCATGGAGAGTGGTGCTGTCCCATGTGAAGAAGTTTAATCCGAGACAGCCTTATTGCAGCCTTCTGCATCATTCACAAACACTTTGGGGAAAAACAGGGAAGGAGAACAGAGTGTTAGAAAAGCTGCTTCAAAATCATCTTCACAATCCTGCAAATTTAAATGTATTTTATTAAAGGCAAATTACACATGGAAAATAACCCGAGAAAGGCTGGAAGTGACCCTTCTGAGAGGTGAGTGATGCTATTCTTGTGGCTGTGACTGATGTCACTGAAACCAGAGCTCTCCCCTCCCCCAGGAACCAGCCCCATTGGTGGCCCAAGCCACCCAACCCTTCCTGCAGGACCTGCCCCGGGGGAGCCAGACACCTTGGTACTAGAAATAGCGTTAAATAGTTGCTTGAAATTACATTTTATCCCTCCTCGTGTCACTTTGCAGCCATCGGCATGAGGCTTTCTGACCCCGAGGCAGCTCCAGCTGTTGTTGAATGGCACAAAGGAGGAGAGAAGGAAGAATGTGTTTACTCAAGGCTTAGGGCGACTGAGATCAGGGAATGGCCCAGAAAGGCTGGATTCATGCCAGGTTTTCAAATCCTGCCTATTTTCTGCCAGTTCCTCATAAAAGATGAGCAACACAAAGCTTCAGCTGTTGGGTACCACTGTCAGCCTTATTATCACCGGGACACGCAGCTCCTGCAGAAGCTTCTGCCGGGGAAACGCGTCCACCACTGACTGCAACAGCAGGGACAGGGCAAACAACCTTGGTTGGAATCACTAAAGGATCTCTCCTAAGATTTAAAGTACGTTTAGCTGCTCATTCATCCCTCACCACACGCAGCTTTTGGCAGGTTACTTTAATCCTTCTCAGCCTCCATTTCCTCCATCTGAAAGGGGATGTTGTGGTACTTTCCTCCCAGGAACCACCTGAAATTGCTCTCTGACTGCAGAGTCCTTTTAAGACCCACATATGCAAGAACAGAGCAATTCTTACTCTTATTATTCTGAGAAAACTCGCCAAGCTTCAGGCCATTCAAGTGATGGCGTTTTTCCAGGATTAGACCTCGAAGTAGATTTTCTCTGTTGGCTGAGATATGTGTTTGCTTTGCCTCTCAGGCTGAGCTCTCAGCCTGTGTTTGTTAAAGACGAGCTGGGCAAGAGAAACCAGGGATGGAAATCGAGTGGCTATGGGGCAGAAGCGAACCCCAGCAGGACTGCGGTTCAGGTCAGCTGCCTGTTGTCACCTCCCCACACCAAGGAACCACGTCTCCAAGCTCAAGTGGAAGTTGTTTAGGGAGGGAGCCTGACTTTTGGTCTCCTGCTCCAAGGTGCTGTGAGGAGCCGCATCCTGGAGTGCTCTGCAGAGACCCAGCCCCTTTGCAAGAGCACAAGGAATTACTGGAGAGAGTCCAGTGGAGGGACACAAAGATATGAGGGGTCTGCAGCATCTTTCTTATGAGGAATGGCTGAGAGAGCTGGGGCTGTTTAGCCTGGAGAAGAAAAGCTGAGGGGGGATGTTATTTATGCTGATAAATATCTCCAGGGTGGGTGTCAGGAGGACAGGACCAGACTCTTCAGTGGTGCCCAGTGACAGGATGAGGGGCAACAGGCACAGACTGAAACACAGGAGGTTCCATCTGAATATGAGGAGAAACTTCCTTGAGGGTGCCAGAGCCTGGACCAGGTTGCCCAGAGAGGCTGTGGAGTCTCCTCTGGAGACATTCAAACCCACCTGGACACCTTCCTGTGCGATCTGCTCTGCTGACCCTGCGTCAGCAGGTGGGTTGGACTGGATGATCTCCAGATGCCCTTCCAACCCCAACCACCCTGAGATTCTGTGGACCCTGGCTCTCCCAGGTCTGCCCAGCCTACCTGCGGTCAGCGTGGGGCAGATGTGCCACAGCCCCTGAAGGCTGTGAACGGCCGTTTGCAATCCCCAGCGGCTGGTGGCTGGGCACTTGGTCAGCCCTGCAGAGAGAGGTCACATCTCCAGTGCTAGAGATTGGCCGCACCGGCTCTGCTGCCCCCCTGGCTGAGACCAAGGTGACCAACATGAGCCTCCAACCCTTCTGCAGCTGCTGAATAACATAGCAAGTCCCATTGCTTTACAGAGCTCGGTGCTTAAAACTGAATGTTAGATAACGTATTCTAGGTGGATGTTTTCACAGGTGCCAGCCCTGCCTGAACGGCACAAGCTGGGAGGATGAAATGTGCCCCTGGACCCTTCATAGCGTGCAGGGCTGGTGGGATCCTGCTGCCACTGGTCCCTCCTGGGTGGGACAGGGACCTGGGGCCACAAGGATTTGCCTGATGGTGTTGATAGGTAGGAGAAAATTAGTTTGTCAGGTCATTTTGCAAATTCCCTAGCAGGTGGGTGACAGGGACAAATTGACCCACTGGGGGCTTTTTATTCCTCAACCACCAGAAAATTTAGTTTTTCCTTGCTGAAGTAATTGGTCTCAAACTTGATGTGAATAAGACAGGCGGCCAGGAGGTGACGTTTGACACACTTGGGCACCCTAGGGAATAGGCTGGAGGTTCTGCAGCTTTCAGTCGGTCCCCCAGACTCACCCACATCGAGACGAGGGGAAACTGATGGAGCCGGTTGTGGGGAGAGAAGCCGTGGAGCGTGTGCTTGTGGTCAGCGAGCGCAGAGAGGAAACTTAATAGATGAGAGGGAGGAAATGCACATCCTGGGAAAGGCAGAAAGCTGGAGCCAAGGGCGATGGTTCCAAGTGCCCTTTGTGGGAACCTGAACCAGAAGGTTCTCCGATAACCAATTTGCACCGGCGTGTTTCCTGCCCTCTTCCTGAAGGTCGAAGGAGCCCAAAGGCTGACTAAGCTCCAGGAGTTCGCAGAGTGGTGCTGGGCCAGTGGGACACAGCTCTGGTCACCCCTCCTCGGGAAGCAGGAGGAAGGGAAGCCTCCTGCAACGGGGGAACTCCGGGCACTCCTGGGACTTCAACATACATCTTCAAAGTTTAGGTAAAATGAAAAATTCAGCTTTTTACAGCACAGGGTCCCCATGTAGCTACTGTCCTCCCAAGCATGACAGAGGGCTGCCCTCACTTCTCTTCTCTCTTCCATAGCTGAGAGAGCATTCAGAGACCTTGCTGCCCACCACAGGGCTCTCTGGTCCCTGCTGAGACCACTCTGCTCTTCCTCCCTCCATCTCCCGCTTTTGCAGATGTCCGGTCCAGCAGCTCAGCCCTCTCAGATGCTTTGGTGCTTCTCCGAGGCCCCAGAGAGCACGGCAGGGGTCAGGGGCTGCTTTCTGGACCAACGAGCTGCTGTGGAGTTGTAAATTCACATGAACGGTCTGGGGAAGGCTTGCTTTACCATGGTGAGAGGAGGAGCTGGTAGAGGGCAGAAGTGAATGGAGGAGCACGCTGGGGGGACAGGCGTGGGGCCAGGAAATGCGTGGCCACCAAGGCTTCCCCCACATGCAGAACCCACTCCCCGCGGCACCGCGGTGGCAGCTGCAGCTGAACTCCTCCTAAAGGGGCTTTCGCTGGGGAGAATGTGGTGATGGAGCCCAGCTGCTGCTGACGCTGCCATCTGAGATCTGCCGGCTTTTCAAGGAAAGCCCTGTCTCTTTAAGGTTCATTTTTGGACTGTATTTCACTGTCTGTGTCCAGCATTTTTCCCTGGTGTTCCAGTATTTCCACGCTCCTGGTAGCTGAAACCACTCCACGCTACGGATCTCGGTCCTTTTTGCACTTTTCGACACTCGTTGCAGAGCTCTGCCAAGAAAGCTGATTTTTTTTTTTTCCCATTTAAGGGAAAGAATTTTGGAGTATAAAAGAAAATCTCCATTGTACCTAAAGTGTTTCTAGGCTGGAAAGAAAATCCCTGGAAACTGAGGGAATCCTTAAAGGGACATAATACGAAACACTCTGTGACAGAGACAGTTTATTGTGTGTGACCAGATTTCCCACTCACAAGTACAAGGCCCTTGGGCTGCAAGAACAATACAGGTTATTGTTACATCTATAGCTCGGTTTAGAATGTGAAACCCAGCACCCCCTCGGCATCAGGAACCAGCCAAAACTCCCTGGGCCACCAAAGCCGCTGTGTCCATCGCTGCTGGAAACCCATTGTTCCACATACCATTGCTGTGATGGGGCTGAGCTCTTGTTTACGGAGGAAGAGTCTTCCTTTTCTCACAGTCCTTTGTTTTTCTGTGACCAATAAAATGATATAAATGAGCCTCCCTTCTTACTTCTCAGGATGGACAGGAAGATGCCAGACTGTTGTATAAGCGTGGGTGTCTGTGAAGATGCGATACTTTTCCATATGCAGGCAGAGGAGTCACTGCAGATCAGCAGAGGGATATTTCCACGTTCAGGTTCAGCCTATTTCCCTGCCATGTTATTGCACAGCAAACATGGTCTTCCAGACTTTTTTGCCTGGCAGGTGAGATCCAGTGTATATACCACTGACTGTAAGCTCAGGAGAACACATATTTGCCCTACTCTGCACATTTCCTTTAAAGTACTTGTGGTTTAAGGTGTTTCCTTGTCAACAACTGCTGTAATACCTGGAAAGGAACAGGGTTTGCCATGGATTGCATTCGACTACTCGCCTGGTTCCATAGGCTGTGGAAATAACAAACCGTATATGAAGTCTGCAGATGCTCAGGGTACAAAAACATCAGTTGAAAGGAATATCCAAACCAAGAATGGGTTAGATAACCTTGGAGAAGAGCAAGCAGGCTGCGCATTTCTGCATCCTCAGGGCTGCACTGCCCCTTGCTGACAAACTCTCCATGATGGGACAAGCAATGCTGCAGGCAACAGGCACCCTGGGGCTGGAAACGTCCTCTCCTGTGCCCAGACGCCCGGCAGGGCAGCTGGAGGGTCTGCCCTGGGCAGGGCTCCCTCTCGCAGCCTCTGCATGAGAGTCCAGTACGATTCTCCAGCATTGGCGAGAAGACGTGTGTGGCAGGGTGAGCACACAGTAGTGGAGGGGTCTGCACTTCCATGCTGCCCATTCGGGTGCCCCCTCCACAGCTGGTTCTCTGGCCTCTCGGTAGAGCACGTGAATTACACCGGCAGGGTAGGAAGAGTGATGCAGGAAGATACAAATAAACCTGAGCTGCCTTTCTCCCAGTGACTTAGCTGCACTGAATCTGATGCATCTCCCTGCATTAGGCTGCTTGTCATTTTCCCTCCCAGCATCCTGTTCCCGCAGCAGAGCAGCCTGCATTTGTCACGGGGGAGATAATGTGCCCTGGATGCCAGTGCTAACAAATAACTTGCTCTCCTACCGCACCTGCCAGCTGGAAGTTTCAAAGCACTTTGTAATCATTAACAGATTTCGCTTCCTAGCCCTGGTCAGGGGTTCTCATCTCTGCTGTAAGAGGAGTGAAATAGGATCTGGAGGTGAAATGATAAGAGAATATGAAGAGAACTGAAGTGCTCTGGATGCTGTTTGTATGTTTTCACAAGGTAGGGGGAGCTACTTCAGTGGAGGGGCACTGGGCTGGGATTAAGCTGGTCAGCAGGTTTTACTCCTAATCCTTCCCTCCACCTCCCCCCTGGGTGATCTTGCTTTTCTATATCTTAATTTCCTCATCTACAAAGGGAAGGCAGTGACCCACTTCTCCTTCTAAGAAATTTTGAAATATAGAAATGATATATAATTGTAGGAGGAACTGGAGGAAAAAGTACAACCAACCAAACACTGTTTAGGATTTCAGAAAGCTCTTTCTAACGAAGATCCGGACATTCAAACACCAAATATGATAGCATAACATTGAGGTTGTGTACAGTGGGCAATGGGAGCCAGGTGGGAGCTGGAAGAGAAGCATAGGAAATGGGGAAAAGCAAGACTAAGAGTCTTTTTTCTGTAGTTAATCACATAAAATCAGACACTGGGCTCATATTTTAGAAACCTGGTAGCAGGAACTGTCACTACAGTCCAAGAGCCATGGCCAATCAATGCGGGAGGAGAAAAGGCTAACGAGCACTGCTGTGTGCCTCTGGTACCTCAGCCTAAGCAGGTGAACTGCATTAAGTGATGATAATGTAGCCATTAAATGGTGCTAATGGAGCTGCAGGTTTCTGGTGGGGTCTATTTCCCCTACTGGGAGTGAAGGAGGAAGGCAAGAAGGACAGAATGGCAGAAGAATAGTTGGAATGCTGTGCTATTGCCTGGAAAGTCACTGTTTTCTTCATTTTTGCTGTGTTTTCAGGTTAGTAAATGTTCCCTTAATTACATTTATTGTCCTAACTAGCAGTGGAAACCCATTACTATTCTTCCTGTTTCTGCAAATACTCACAACCATCCTGAGAACAGGCTCTTTTATTCGGTAAGGGGCTGCAGGAGTGAGGACCAGGGTCCTGTTGGCTCCTTGCAGACAGGGTGATGTGCAGCCTTACTGAGCTGAGCGGGTTCTGGCTCAGCAAGCAGGCCCTGGAAAGCAATGGGGCCCTGCTGGGCTTATCAGTGCTTTCTGCTCATCGTTTTCCTTTTGGCACCAATTCTTGCTCCTGTTTTCATGAGAGAAACTACCGGGAGCTGGAGGACGGTGGAAACAGACCCATCTTCCTGAGGAGGGGTGCTGCAGCTCTCCCCCCAGTGCCGTGTCTGTTCCATGTGTCGCCCCCACTGTAAAGCAGCCGTGGGGCGCTGGGGCCCGGCCAGGAAAGCGTTAACCTTCCCTGCAATGCTGAATCCCAGCTCACGGTGGAGCTGCCTTCCTCTCTTCCACCCCCAACTTCCAATTCACTCCAAACAACTCCGGGACAGAATTGCAGGGAAAAGCTGGAGGTTCAGACTAGACTTGTTGATCTCCGTCCCCAGGCAGCAGAAGGAAGTACCGGAGCTTTCCTTTGTGTCTGCACGGAGACAGAGCTGGGGAGGGGGCGGGGGCAGATGCGGCTTCGGCGCTGACAGTAGGCAGGAGTGAAGAGCCGCAGCCGAGGGAAGGCCTTGGGAAGCTTCCTGCCGAGGGATCCGATTCACCTCGTTTCCCTTCCCCCTCCCCCGAGCTCCGTGGACAGCCGGGAGCGCGGCCGCCATCCCTCCGCCCTGAGGCTGCCCGCGGGGGGATGCGAGCGGGGCCGCCGCTGCTGCCCGCCCCGCCGCAGGATGTAGCTGCCCTCGGCCCCTCACAGCCCCGCACCCCCTCGCTGGGAGCCCGCAGGAGGAGGTAGGTGCGGGTCGGGTCCGGGCCGAGGGAGGGGAGCCGTTCCCCGTGCGTGGCGGCGGCGGCCGGGGAGCAGCCGCGGCGGCGGTCTGGAGGAAGCGGTGCGTTTCGTTTTGGGGACTGGGAGGACCTGGATCGGCGGGGAGAGGGGCCGAGACCCCAGAGCAGTGCCGGCTGGTCGTGGAGGAGCCGTTTCTTTCTGCGGCGGGGTTTCTCTTCGTGCCATCTTGTGTAAGCAACAGTGCTCAGGGCTGTCATAGCCGCTCGGTTTGTAAGGAAGCTCAGGGTTTTACCTTATTCCGATTTTCCCTGATTTCCTAGTGATGCAGAGGTCGGCGTGGGGTGTGTGGGGAGGCGTTCCTGGGCAGCCCGGAGAGGTAGAGTGCGTCGTTAGAGTGGGTGGAAATACCCCGTTTCCCGGCCTCAGCTCTTTCCCCGGGGGAATTTGCAAGGCTGGAGTTATAAAAAGCCTCCGCGTCTCCCTTCCGTCTCTATGGCTGGGCAGGGCGGGGGCCGTCGCCGGGTCCGAGGAGAGGGGTTGCCCTGGGTGAGTCGTGGGGGGTACCCGGGATTTGGAGTCCGCGGTCCGGCAGGGCCCTTGTGCGGGCGGGAGCGGCGGCGGGGCCGGGCGGCAGCAGCGGGGCCCGAGTGCTCGGGAGGCGGCGGTGGCGGGGCCGATCCGCTCCGGGTCGGCCAGTGCGGGATGGGGGACAACGAGCCAGCGCACCCCTGGCTAGCAGCCCGGCGGCTTTGGGGGCGCATCGCTGAGCGGTGCTCGGGGGAGCTCTGGGCCCTCCCTTATAAGTCGGTAGCTCCCAGCCTTTTGCTAGCAGAAGCTCCCGGGGCCGTACTCAGCCTCCACAGCTTCCCCGGGCGGGGTGTGCAGGCGACCCTCCCGGGCAGAGGCGGGGAGTGGGGGGGGACAGCCGGCCGCCGCCCGGGGGAGCTCGGCGGCAGCGCCCGGGCCGACACGTGGGAGCGGCGGCCTTCAGCACCGCGGACAGCGCCCGCGCGGCGCGGCTCAGCACCGTGGGGCGGACAGCGCCGCCGCCCCCTGAGCGGATTAGCGGCTCAGGCCGCGCCGAGCCGGCGGGCGCGACCCATGGTTGTTGTGTCTTGCAGCTCTGGGGCATGGAGGGGAAGGAGAGGTGAGGAGAGCCGGCCCCCAGCGCCCTGCCCCACGCCGCACCTTGGAGCATCCAGCCTGAGGGGGACCAGCGATGCCTCTGGGGATGAATAAGCATGGATCTCGCTCTACTACCTCTTTGCCTCCGGACCCCACAGAGATCGTCAGGAGCAAGGCCTGCTCCCGAAGGGTCAAGCTTAACGTGGGGGGGCTGGCCCACGAGGTTCTTTGGCGGACCTTGGACAGGTTGCCACGGACCAGGCTGGGTAAGCTCAGAGACTGCAACACACACGACTCTCTCATGGAGATCTGTGATGACTACAACCTGGAAGAGAACGAGTACTTCTTCGACAGGCATCCCGGGGCATTCACCTCAATCTTGAACTTCTACCGTACTGGCAAACTGCACATGATGGAGGAAATGTGCGCCTTGTCCTTCAGTCAGGAGCTGGACTACTGGGGGGTTGATGAGATCTACCTGGAATCCTGCTGCCAGGCCCGCTACCACCAGAAGAAGGAGCAGATGAATGAGGAGCTGAAGAGAGAAGCTGAGACACTGAGGGAAAGGGAAGGGGAGGAATTTGATAACACTTGCTGTGCTGAGAAAAGGAAAAAACTCTGGGATCTCCTGGAGAAGCCCAACTCCTCTGTAGCGGCCAAGGTAAGATCTCCACATTTCTTCTGAAGTCTTGTGTGTATTGACTCATGATTATGCTTGCTTTAGCATCTGGGCACTTGTGGCTGGGTGGATTCTGTGACTGAAGGGGAGAAAGGCCTCCCAGATGCAAACAAGAGTTGATGTTTCCTTTTTGGGTAGCTTGGAAGTGATCTGGTTTGAGCTTCCCTGGCCCAGTCTGGTCTGCTCAGTGTGGGAGAAGCTCCACGGACCCCTGGGTCAGCATAGACTGATTGCTGTGCTTGAAGGTTGGTAGGCTTGTTATACAGTGGCCTGTCTTGGTGCATTTTGTAATAAGTGGTTTATTTGGGCCTCAAACATGTGGGTCTCCTACTGCTTGACCAAACTGGCTTTTAAGAAGTGGAAATCTACTTGAACTCTTAGACCTGGGTCCAGTCAGGAAATAATGCTTTCCTTTCTAGGCCTTAATTTAAAATTCTCTGGCTAAATAAATCTTCTAGTTACCTGTATCATGCACTCCTAGGCTGAGCCTACTAAAACCAGCATTTGAATTTCAACCCTCACCTACCTCCAACCTATTTCAAGTGTCCTGTGCAATATTGCTGCAGCTTTGTCTCTGTCAATAACTGAAGTACTGCTTACTGTGAAGTTGGTGCCAGTGCAATGGTCTATTTGAAGGTGTTTAGGAGATAAGATCCATGTTAGGAGAAAGCAATATCAGAGTTGGCTCTGATAACTTAGCTGTCTCATGTTAGTCACATTCTTTAGTGAGGAAAATATCTGCGAACACAATGATTCAGTAACCATGGGGACAAAAGTGAAGGGGGAGAGGTTGAAAACTGTGGTATGAATAATTGAGAAGCATGAGAGACTCAGCAGTAGGGACCCAAACTTGAATTTTCTGTCTATCAGTGTTCTCACAGTATGGCAGAGAAGTAGAAAGAGGCCTGAGCTCCCTCTTTAATGTCGCCTCCCTGTTGTATGTACATTTGCGAGTGAAAACCTTGGCTCCATCCCATAGGACATCTGGCTTTGGGCTGCTTATGAAAACAATGACTTATTTACCTCTTCTCTCTTATCAAAATGTTGCACGTTATGAACCAAAGGCATGTATAAAAGCTTGGGGAAGAGATTTTATGAAGTGTGGGACTAAATGGCTCATCCTGGCAGGGGAATGGAGAGGCATGATCAGTTGCTGAACTGATTATCACTTTTTTTTAAAGACAAACAGAGCCCCAGAATGTCTCTTTCTCTCCAATGGCATAGATGACACTGTGCTGAACGCATTAATAATTTATAAGGTTCTTTTGGCACAGTCCTGGAATCCTGAAACACAGGCCCTGGGCTTTGCTGTCTGTGGCACTGACTCAAGATCCATTAGAGACTGTTGATGTTCATGATTTATTGTATATGAGCAGGGGTCATTCTTGCCAAATAAGTGTCTTTTGTGATTTATAAATGAAATACACTCTAGCTTCATTTTCTGAGAAAATTCTCAGAGTAAGTACATTCGGCATTGCAGGCACTGGATTAATTGAGAGTGAATGGTAATGCATTATTATCCTTCCCATTTAAAGCTACTGTTCTTCAGCTTCGTTGCTGTAATGAAAATGGTGCTGCATGTTCTCAGAACTCAGATATTCCAGCAATTCCCAAATGCAGATTTCTACTCATTTGGAGTGCAGCAAGGAAAATGGGCATGATGAACAATTAGCTTACCAGGCAGGGACAGAAGAGCTGCTAAGCCTCTTCTTTATCCGATTTGCTCCCTGCTGGGTGGATAGCTTTTCTCTCATGCCGGAGTATGCCCTTTGCTTTGATCACCTTCATGAGAATTCATTCCACATATTCAATAGGCTGGACCCTGTCTCCAACTTCTGATGGAAGGATGTGGGGAGAGAGGCTTGGCAGCCTGACCTGTTATCTGACCCGACCAGCTGTGCCCAGGCTCTGTTTCAGGCTGCAGTCTCTAAATCGGAGCCTCTGCTAGCTCTGGCCAGCTTTCCGCAGCCGTCCGCTGGGCAAAGCACTTGTGCTGAGGCCACCGGCCTCCAGAACTTTGGTCACCTTTCCTAGAGCCAGGCTCCAGCTGCTTTGCCAGGTCTGGGAGCTCAAACTCTTCCTATAGAAAGGGAGCAAAGTAAATAACACTGAGGTTTAATGACCAGCCCTGAAGGCCCTAAAGTCACTGTTGGCAATATCTGTACTTCTCTTACTCTTTTTCTTTAGACTCGTGACACTCAATGCAAAGCTTTTTTTTCCACTTAAATATAACAAATACAGGTTCTGCTTGTGTTCTTTTTAAGTCTAGAAAATGACTACAAATGCAGCACTGGGACCAGTTAAATACTGAGATGGAGTTTTCTATTTGTGTGTGTGTTCTTTTTTTAAAGAGTCGTATGTGATGTATTTCAGGGTGGCAGACACTCAAATAAGAGAAGCATCCCCCAGACCTTCATTTTTATTGCTCTTTTATCCACTGGGGGTTCACCTGTATCTTTTGACTAACCTGTCTGGCTTTTAAACTAACCACCTCATGGCAAGCAATGTCTTATTTACATGCGATGCTTCACCCTGTCTGTGGCTGGAAAGAACACTCTCTTAGACTTTGAACTCTTTGAGAGCCTCCAGGTTTCTGTGCTGAGGCATCAGAGCTCTTGAAGTCCCAGGCTTGCTGCCTCGCTACCCCCAGTGCTGGCAGAGGGGGGTTTGCTCCTTTCCTATGATGCTGCAGTAACCGAAGCGACTCTGTCCTGTGTAAGGTGTTGTGGGGCAGAACTGCAGCCTTTCCCCATGGTCAGACTGTGCAACAGGCTCTGGAGCGTTTCACCCACCAGTCCCTTTAACTGGGACCACTTGCTGTGCTGAGCTCCCCTGTGCTCACCTTCCCAACGGGAAAACTCCTGTGCACAGAAATTGAGCACTGAAGGACTCTGCTACCAAATATTTTCAGCAGGCAGTTACTTAATAAAACTCTCCATTTCTATCTAGTCTTATAAGATGGTTTAGATGAGCAGTTTCTCCTACTTCCTGTGGCTCTATTTGCCTCTATATCCCTGCAAAATACTCACTGCAGTCTTTGTGGCTGCTTTGTCTTCTTCCTGCAATCACTGCCTTTGCATGTTCCTACTTATTTTACCATTCTCCTAGTCTCCCATAATAGTTTGGTGGTGCATTTTTGTTGTGTTCTAAATAGTATTCTTCCTGTACTGTGGTATACTCATGACATGTATTTTTAACTGTAGAGGACTTTCTGGTGCTTGCTTCTGTCTGGATTTACCACAGATGAAGAAGAGGTGCAGCTATTTTTCTGAAGTAGCTATTACAGTTTGTTGTAGGTGGTTTTCCTTTCCTTAGGAAAGAAAGGCAGCTCTCCAGAAGCCAAACTGAACTGCTGCTTTTTATTGGGACTCAGTGTCCATGGCAGGGCAGTAGTGGCTACTGGTTCTCCAGCACTCTTTGGGCTTTCAATCATAAAGTACTCTTTCCCAGGCCAAGGCTAAGCCTGGGCAGCTGGTTTCTGTCACCTGCGACCCAGGTAGCAGCCCTAGGTTTCCAAAGCAGAAGTCCCTCCTGGAGCCATTGGAGGTTTTGTACTAACCTAGTTGGGATCTGTGGGTCTACCTGCCTGGTGAGACGTTTGTGTCCCTCGGCAGAGCCAGCGCTGCTGTGGTTCCACTGGGCTTCACGGCATCCTGGAAAATCAGACTGCGGTTGGCCTGTGATTTCTATTATAAGCAAATAACACATGAGATGAACTCAACGTCTTAATTGGCTAACTTATGTGATCTTGGAAATTGTCTCATCACCCGGACCTTTGCAACAACTCTACAAGAACGTTGTCCTTTTTGACTCCCGGGAGGAAAATAAATATTTCCTTTTAGTCCTCACAAATTATTTCCCCAATCAATATTTGAGCAATTAGTGTCGCACAAAGCGTGAGAGGGGGTGCGGGCAAAAGGCTGCCTGTCTTACAGACTCCTCTGCATGTGCTGGCTTCATCTATTTTTCCCTTGCTGTCCTGGAGACTGAGAAAAACAGGATGACATCATCTGGTTTGCCAAAAGCTGCTCTGCATATCTGCATGTCAAGTGGGATGTGCGCTTCCTCTCCTCGCTGCCTTCGCTTCCCGCTGGTCCCTGTCCTGTTGGGAGCTCAGCTGTGGCGACCCCTCTGCTCTGGCGGGTTATTTCTTACCCTTTCCTCTGTTCCTGCTGTGTCTTTGCCAATGCAGTAATATCACATTGATCCTTGAAAACATGCAACTCCAATTCTGTAATCTTATTACGCGTGCCGCTACATTTGTTGAACAGCTTTCTCTCGAGCTGCCCACTGCTCTCTGCTGCTAATCTCTGGATGTGTTGCTCAGGGATTGGGGAGGTTGCTCTGTAAACTCCTATTATTGTTAATAGTAGTGACAAAATAAGAATGATAAAGCCTCTTGGAGATACATTCGCTACATTTAAGGCATTCTTCCCCCACATGGGCTTTCTATTCCTGGCCCTCCCTTATGGCATGCAGTTTTCATTCATCTCTAAACCTGCCTGAGTTTAGCATTCAGCAGAGGAACCCCCTCTGTCTAATTGCAGGGGTCACATCTTAGCCGTGCCCTGTGTCTGAGCCTCCCACCACAAGGCAGATGTTGACTTTGAAGCCAGGTTGCCCATATTTCACTTGCATCTGTGACTTTCATTTTTCTGATACAGCTACAAGCTTGTCTCTTCTGCTATAAATAGGAGAGTTTTTCACTTCATCCAGAGCAAACTCTTTGGAGATTCTCAAAAGCAGAGCCTCATTCCAAAGCCTTTCCCCTGGGCTCAGGGATTTGCCCCTTTGATCTACAGCTTATCGCTGGGTTTCTGACACAGCGCTATCCTGTGGAAACACGTGAATGATTGCTGTTCTGTACCAATCTCTCTTCATCTTGCAGCTTCTTTCTGGGTCCTTGTCCTTCCACTGAACTTCTTATATCTTTTGTCTGGGAGCCCTAATTCCTTGTGTTCAGTTCCCTGCACCGTGTCCTCTGCTTCAGTCTCAGCAGTGACCTCCCCACCATGTACCGCGTGCTGCTGGTTCCCACAACTCCCCTGCATCCCAGCCTCCCTAACTCGCAGTTTAGGGAAAAGCAAAACCAAACAAAAGCACCAAAACCCACCCCTACAACTGGTATTATTCCCAGCCTGGCAATTTATGTTCTGCAATTCTTTCCTGGTTCCAAATAATCCTGCTGGGAGTCCTTATAACATAGGAGATGCGCTGACCGTTGGCTTGTCAGTCTCCCACATCCCGTAGTGCAACATCCCGTGTTGTTTCCTGCATGGGATGCATCTGCCAACAAGAAGCTTGTTCTAAGCTCTCCAAGGGGGATCCTCACCCTTCAAAGGCAATCTCTGCTCCAGAAGGGTCACTGCAGCCCTTGGCTCCAGGCAGGCAGCTGCCTGGAAATGGTTTGGGTTCCGTAGTTTACAATACAAACGTGCAGGTCTGCAGTCTCTTATAAAAGGAAAGCTTAAAATTATTATGCCCAGTAACTCTTTTGATGAACTTGCCATACAGTCCATGAAGTATAGTATGCATAAACACTTGCAGGTACACTCCTAGGTTTTTAACTTATCTGCAGCTTTCTGCTAGGGGAGCCTGGAGCAGGCTGTGGTCATGGCTGAGCCCAAGCATCCACATTGGTGCGAGAACGCCGGCCTCAGGAGGGAAGCGACCACCTTATTGCTCAGGCTGAGTTCCTTGGAGGATGTGTGCTAAGGAAGTATAGTCAATGCTATTTTTAAAGCACAAGCTCTCACTTGTACCTTTGAAAAATCTCTAAGAAATTAAATCCCCTTGCTGCTCATCATTCTCCCATCCTGCTCAGCCTGTGAGCAGATGTGGTTTAAGATGCCAACATCACCTGTCAAATGTAGGAAATCTTGCAGGAATGGAAAGCCTCTGTTTTGTCCAGCTGTAACTACAGACACTTAATGAGACTCAGAAGAGAAGTGCTGATCCCCTCAGGAAAGGCTGGTGTGGGGTGATGTGTGCAGGTGCCGCTTTGGCCGGTACCCGTGCACAGCCCTCCCAGCACAGCCCAGTGCAGCAGCCGCCCCGATGTGTGTGCTGCCAGCAGCCTGTCCAGAGCACACCAGCGCCGTGTGGAAGAATCAATTCATTTCTTAAAACAATTTATTCACTTAACTCTTACTACAGAGTGCAATGAATATCCTTTCCTTTGTGTCCTTCCTTTCACCTGTTCCTCTTGATCCTGGAGATCTGAGTTTCTTTCTGATTTCTCTTGATGCAAGTGCCCCCATGGAGAGGAATACTCCAATGTTACTTTTACAACATGAGCGTTGCTATTTGTCACTGCTAATGGCAAAATATTTATGTCAAAGAAAGTTCACAGCTGATCACTTAGTTCTTGTAATAAACACAGTCAATGTGATTTACTCCATGGAGATATCTGGCAGCAACAGAAGAGGCACAATGGGGCCCATGAACGTGAGCAAAACATGAATATTAGCCTTCTCTGAAGAAGCTATACATAGAAGCTATATGTTGTCACTGCTTCTAGTACGCTAAGGCAGACAAGAATCAGACTCCTACTGCAATGAGAGCTGCCCAGTTTGTTTCCTAGGTCAGGAGGCTCAGCTCCATCATGGGCTAAGGCTGGGAGCACTGGCACTGTGGTGACAGCCAAGCTCAGCTTGGAGGTCACTGTCCTTATGGCCCCAAAGTGCTTCAAGGGGTAAGTGGGTTCTGTGCTGCTCTGTGCCGCACACCCAGGAGCTGGCGGCGGCTCAGGGATCCCTGCCCCACACCCGGCTGCTTAACGCTCCTGCCTGAGCTGCTTTGGCTGTGGCACTCTTCATCCTTAAGACGACCTTGCCCTAAGTTTGGTCCCAGGGATAACAGCCACACATTCACCTCCTGGCTTTCTCAGTTACTCAGTACAGCAAAAGTAAACCTTACAGTGAGCTTTGTCCCCTGAGTTCAGCTGGTCTCTAGCTTATCTCCAATGTCCTGGCTTTTTTTTGGCTTCCCTGTCTGTTTTACGGTCTGACACTGGCCGCATGTGTTTACCAGCGGGGCTTAGGGAGGTCTCTTTTTCTGGTTTTTAATGAAAAAATTCTACTCTCTATTCTAGAGCAAGTCTGAAGAGCGCTGAACACCCCTACACAAGCACTGTGTTTGTGTACTTGCTATACCCCCTCCCCAAGTGCTAGCATTTGAATATCCCAAACACTTTTATTTTCTAGGTCGCTCAATAACACCAGCAGCCCCAACCCCGCTTCTGTGGATGGTAAAACTCCATTGAATGTAATAGGAGCAGATGAGTATTATAATGTCTGTACTCATCAAGCAAAGCTCTCAAAGTGCTTTGAAAAGGTGGATTACTTAAGGCCAGGACAAACCTGTGATATACGTATTATCCCCATCTTAAAGTGGAGAGGTGATCATTGCCCAAGGTCAGTGAGGAAAGCCAGGGGAGAGCTGGGGTGACCTTGGTGTCCCCTGTCCCACCTCACCAGTCCACCCTCATGGTACAGGGAGCCTGCAGTGTCCTTCACCCCCTCCATTCGCTCTTGCTCATTTTTAAAAATAGACCTGTAAATCTCATTTGCAGTGCATAAACAACATAACCACCAGAAACGTTCTCACTGGTACTGGTGAACAAAATGTTTCTAAAACATGATTATACTCAGCAAATTTCATTTTAGACTTAAGATTCCTTCTCTATCTCTTTAATAAAAATACTCATTTTGCTAAAAGAGTAAGTTGAAGAACCAAGCAAAGAGGTTTGTCTCTGTTTTCTACTTAAAGTCTTTTGTAGAGTCAGGAACTCTATTAAGTGCACTTCTGTGACACGAAAACTCTTCCATGTGCCAGGTATGCTGTTCTTGGCTGGTTCCAATGGCATCTGATGGTGGCGTAAACTGGGAGTAGAAAGGTGTTGTGGCACAAAGCACCAGGAGCAGCTCCTTGGCTCCCCGAGGAGCCTTTTGTACGGCTGTGTCCAGCCTTACCCGCTCTGCGGTGATTCAGCGCCTGTCAGCCCCTGGGTTTCTCCACCCTGGCATCTGAGTGCATTGCAAAGTGTTGGTTCTCCAGTTCTCTTGTGAGGGGGGCAGCACGGTCATCCTGCTGTGTTTGGGGAGGGGGCAGAGGGACTAACTGGCTGCTTGGGGTCTGTGACGGACCAAAGAACGGAATCGTATTCCACCCCTAATCCCTGGACCGCTTTTTTCTCCGGTGCAGCTGGATTGCAGCCATAAGCACTCGAGAGGCAGCCGTGATACCAAAGTGTTCAAAACTTCCATGAAACTGCCTGGGAATGAATTGCAGATTTAATATTTTTGTATTTCTGGGGATCTTGTTTGTATCTGGCACGTCCTCAGATCTGAAAAACTTCATTCAAGGGCTGTAATTTTTCTGCTGGCTTCCGGATGTCCGTCTGGTGCTCTGCACACTTAATCTTTCGCATCACCTGCTTTTAGTAAACTGTAGTGATCACACATTAAACAAACTCCCTTTACTTCTCATAAGTGCTGCATTTGACCACTTTGACCACTGGTAATCATTGTAACATCATCCTGCTTCTCCATATCTCACAAACCATGTGCTCAACAAGGGTCTGGATAGAGGAGGAGTGTGACTCCCTTTCTGAGGCAGTGTTTGCTGTCTGCTACCAGAAGAACCCGCCTGTGTGGTGGAACAGGGACCTTCTGCTCCTTGTTTACTTATTTGTGAATTTTTGGTAAATCGGTACTTCATAGCATAAAAGAGAAACCTTTTTAGAAAAGTGAAAGAAGAACGTGTTGTCTGATTTCTTGTCAATGTGCCAGGAGTTTATTAATAATACATAATAATTATACATCGCGTTTCTTAGTTCCTTTCATCTGAGGATCTTAAAGTGCTTCACAAACTTTAATTAATCCTCGTGGCTGTCTGGTGCAGTCACTGTTATCAGTCTACACTTCAATATGACAATGCAGAAGAAATAGTAAATAGGAGAATCTCCCAGATACAGGCAGGAAGGAAAGCTGGTCTGTACAGGCAGAGCAGACTGGAGCAGACATCAGCCTTTTGTAGCTGTGTTTTGTGTAAGCGAATCCACCACTCAGTGTATGGGAGCCGCTACATCTGAAGTCGACTGGTGTAGGACAGAGGCTGAGGACAGCGGTTTGGAGCCTTTTCTGGGCCGACATGGCCTTATCCTGGCCGCTCGGGCTGCAGAGCTCGCTCTGGTGCTTCCCCTCGGCCCTTGGACTGAGCGCTGTGTGAGCATCCGTGTCCGATTGTCCTGGCTGCTGCCGCTCAGGAACGGGTCACTCTGGGGAAGAACGGCTTCTGTTGGGATAGAGATGGAAAACGAACAAGTACCAACATTCAGGCAGCAAATGCCCCCTCACTTTACAGTCGTACTCCATGCCTGTTGCCAGCGAGCCGAAATAAGCTCGGGTTAGTTGACACACAATTGTTCTTAGCTTCTAATCTTCCCCAGGTAAGAGTCTGATCTCAGCAGGTTTTGCAGCATTTAGCTAAGAAAAGCCACGTCTTTAAAGTGTGATACCTGTTCCTACAAGGAAGGCGGGCTCGCAGAACAGTACCTCTGGTTTTCAGTGCAACGTACCTGCCAGGTTGGCAAAGGATCGAGATTGGGAGGGACTATGGGGGGGTTGTGTGGATCCAGTGTCCCAGGAGAGCTGAGGATCTTCTGGTACTAGGAGAGCTCTCAAACACACCAGCCCTAGTTCGTCTTCTGGAGGAGATGCCAAATGGCATGACTGGCATTTACTTTCTTTATTTTGGCAATGTCGTGGGCTTTGTAGCTGACTCTGGGTATACTGGGTCCTACTTCTTGTTATTTTGATCCTTCAAGGTAAATTTGAAGCAGATGAGATGTAGTGTGTGAATTCTGATTGGTTCTCGCTGATTTGAGACCTACTGGCCCTGCCTTGACTGCAGCAGATGTTATTCAAGAGAGCTTTTCATGCCACCCTGGGTACCCACAGACCCAACACCCGCTGTGTGTGTTCAACCTCCTCCTGTATGTGGCTCAGCACGATGGGACATGCTGTCCTGTAAGGAGGTATTTCCATCAAACATGAGATGTACTTCATTCTAGATCACATCAGGTATCGGGGTTTGTTTCGCTAATTGACGTGTTCGTGTTCTCTGTGTTTACACACAATGTTATTCTATAGGAGTCACTTCAGACTTGCAGCAATCCCAGGGTCCGGTCTCATTTAACACCTGCAGCCTTGGCCAGAGCCAGCTGTAGCATATGCAATCTACCTGCTGCAATATGAGACCTCATGTTAGGTAGATTCACTGGGCTCCAATAAGGTGATGTATGGCCTCTCTCTTTTCTCTACTGAATACCAGTGTGGGTGTAATTCCATTATTTTTGCAAGTCCATTAAGCTAAAGAACAAATTTGATAAAGTTTCTGGCTATGAGTGAAACCCACTTGACTTAGTAGTTATTTTAAAAGATGCTGTTAAGAGTCTCTTGTAAAGTGGCTGTAAAACACTTCTTAGTTTGCACTGTTTTCCGGAAAACTTGCTTCATGGTGCAGGGACCCTGGGCATGGTGATGCCATTTCCAGGAGTAATAGATGTAACTTGTTTGATTTATAAACTCTTTGTACGAAGTTATATCTTTTTGTTCCATGCTTATATAGCACTGAGTGCAACATTGTCCTGGCTCACAGTTTGTGTGTGCTACCCCAAAACAGGTCATAAACACGTTTTAGAGTAAAGGAAAACTGCTGTAGAAAGGTAGGGGGTTTAGTTTCTGTAACTGTTAATCCCATAAGCGAACTGTCCTGTTCAGAGGAGTGGTAGAAGAATGGCCTGCTCACCTCACCTCCTGGGGATCCCAGTGTGCAGCAGGGCTGTGTGCTGGACCTGCTGTCGTCCCTCGCACCGATCTCCAAAACAGCATGTGGGGCAGAGGTGGAGAGAAAGCTATTGCTGTGGCTGGGCCCCTTAATTCACCGAAGCTGGTTGCATCACAGGTTTTGCTGCTATAAACTAACCCTGAAGCAACCGGGAAGCATCCACCACACACTCCGTGCTGATCTTGGCACGCGAGTGCGTTACTGATACTTTCCACACGGACGTAATCTGTGGCCTTGATTTGAGCGGACCTAAGCAGGCCTGTGTGCAGGGGAGGGTGAAGAGCTGGGTTGTACGCGCCGCTGCTGTGATTTAGCATGCAAATCAAGTAGTTGGAATATGTATCTTGCAGTTTATACAAGCAATTATTTAATCTGTGTGTGGAAGAACAGGGTAATTGTGTGCAAAATAAAAGGTATCGTTGCATACAGTGCACTTGCATGTTTAAACGGTCAGCAAATGAGATCCTTTCTATCAGTAATTAAGCACTTTATACCCTAAGGGAAACTAACTACTGAGTCTCTTCTTTTTTACCAAGTCCTTAAACAGTTCAAATCTCGGCTGTCATTTCATCCCTTGCTCCCTACATTATCACCTACCTGCTGGAGTATTTATTTTACTTAGCATTTTAGGGGGAGCATAAGCCACAGCAGTGGTGACGGGCTCCCGTTTCCTGCCCACAGAATGATCTTTTGCATCAAAATTACACCGCAGCTCCCTCTTTCAAGGCCCGTTTCTTTCAGTAGGAGTTCTTCGCCATTGACCTTGCTGTGGTCTTTCCCAAAGTGTTTCTGGTGAGTTGAAATTCATCTCGATGTCTTTGAGTTCATCCCCCTGGCGTTGTGCTGCTCTGATGGGTCCATGCAGGAGGGCTGAGACCCCCAATTGGGAGGTCAGTGGTCTGTTGGGCAGAGACGCGGCTGGTGTTGGCAGATCAGGGGTCATGGCTTTGCTGTGAGCTTCCTGCACAAACTCAAAAAGGTGATTGTTATCATCTCTTGCTCCTCTGACCAACGTCTGCAAAAGACAGAAAGTCATTCTTTGCTTTGCCCACGCTTGTTTTGGTAGAATGGGAATGCTTTGGGTGCTACTACTTTGCCCATTACTCGCACATCTGAGCCCTAATTCAAGGGGAAAAGCACACAGAGTTTGCCTTTTCACTGCCCCGCGGGTGCAGCATCAGCTCTGCTTGTATCTTCAGGAGGAACGCAGATAAAGCTTAGTTTGGCCAGCTGTCACCTTTTTGATTTAGTGTCTTAGGTGGTCAATACCTAATGATTAATCTTAAATGTCACCTCTTCTCCTTTCAGACTGACTCCTTAAACTGCTGGGATGTTTCAATACGTTTTGCTTAAAGTAGTGACACCCTGTGCCAAAGAACAGAGAGCAAAATATGGCAAAGCTTCAGCCATTGCACCTGTTCTGGTTTGCTGTTTGTGTGAAGTGCTTTATAATCGTCTTCTTCATTAGCAGCCTGCTGAATTCTGGTGTGTGAGGGATTAAGAACTCTAATGAATATGGATTATTTCATATATTTTCCTCTGTGACCCAGCAGAGTGGGGATTTTTGGAGCTGTATGTTCATGCAATAACAAGGAATGGAAGATGCCTTCCCATGCCCTTTTACAAAGTTATCTCTTAAGAGTGAGTGTCAAAGCAGCCGGCTGACCCTCCCGCTCTGCCCGGGGTGTCAATGATGCTCAGATCCAGCTGATCCTCTGCCTGGATCTTACTAGAGGTGAAACGAAAGCCTTGCTAAGAACAGCAAACTTCAGTACATGTGTAACTTTCAGCATGTGAGTACCCTCCTTGAAGTCAACAAGTGTTAAGCATCTGCTTAACATGAAGCATGTAGGAAATCAGGAGCAAATCATGGTGCAATTAAAGGGCCCATTTGACCGAGGAAGCCAGGAGTGTGTGCTGGTGAAGTTTCTATGAAAACAAGGACATTTCCCTTCTTGAATTAAAATTCTACAGTGCATACGGTTAATGTGTCATCTGCAGCATCCAAGAGGCCTGGAGAGATTGTTTCTGCGGAACAGATGTTCAACAGCCTGCGGGTTTTTTTGGCCAGTTTGGGTACTTTCTTGGTTCTGCGTGCGAAGGCGCCTCGTCCAGCTGGCCGTGAAGGCTGCTCTCTGCTGGGGCTCCGCCGTGCTCCTCCTGGGGGTCACAGAGCGCTCCGCCGAGTCTGCCCAGGCCCCTCGTGCAGGCAGGGGAACTGAGGCACACTGGAACACCAGAGCTTTCCCAGCTCCCAGCTCGGGTCTGAGCTGCAGACAGGTGTTTCCCACACCACGTCAGCCATGCAGGTGTTGCCAAACCACCCAGCTGAGCTGGTGCCTTGTGTCTTGTTGCCCAGGGCTCGTTGCAAGCACAGCAGCAGTTACCCCTGCAGCTGGAACACTGCTCAACCACAGCGAAGCACCTCGTGGACCTCAGCCCCTGCATCCTGTGTGGCCGTTAAGGTCTTTTCCGCTTTTCGTGGCTACAATTGACCCAGGAGATGTGAAGTATGGCTGAAACGTGGAAGGGAATCTGACTTTTTCCCTGATTCAGCCATCCGTCTCCCATTGCATGGAAGGGTTAAACATTTCTGTTATTCTGAAGCTTTTCGCTGGGGGAAACAAAGGGATGACACTGTTATAGACATTTAAACAACTCCTGAGCGGGGTTCTCCCCCAGCCCCAGGAACACGGCAGCAGGACAGGCAGATGCTCTCTGGCCTGTGGAGAACATCGAGGTCTTTTTTTGCTAGATAATCCGTCTTGGTCTTTAACTGGCCGCACAGGGATACTATTCCTCTCCAGGTGAAGAATCACATGGCCATAAAATCTTATCATATAAACAAGGCAGATGTGGTCAGAATCCTATTTGAACAGATTTATAGCTCAACCATGGAACAGCGAACTTGCCTGGGCTTCGTGCCACAGGTAATTAATATGCATCCCGGGCTCTGTTTTCCTTCTGGACAGTGTGCTCTTGCATGGAAGTCTGCTGTGTCCTGAGGAAGAGGCGCTCCTGGGGAGGCTGTGCTGGGAAGCTGCCACCCTGCAGATCGTGTGGAAGCAAAACGCCTGGGAGAACAGCACTTCCAAGCACAATTAAGGCCTCCAGGTAGCTGGCACTGAGTCTTTGTGCAGCGATTATCATAGGGAGACCTGATGTTTGTCATAGTTTCTGCCTACGCTGAGATGAAGAGGTTGCTGGATAGTGATGTTTTCTCCGTTGGCATTGGAAAGTGGCCTCCAGCTCCCTGCCCTGTCTGTGGGATATTTATGGGAAACAAGAGTAGTGTCTAGGTGCAAGAACCTACACCCAATATTGAATGCAATTTCTCTGCCATTAATTTATTCCAGTTTAATTCAGCAAAGCATGTACATGCAGGTTTCGCTTTCACGTGTGCTTTCATAACGTAGTGTGTCCCAGCGGAGCAGACCAAGGCTGTGCCCGTGTTCTCCTGAAGCGGATCAGTGCCATGGAGGAGCCAGCTGTCCATTCGGGCAACCTGGGTGCTGTGGTCACACAGAGGCAAGGATGCCAAGGAGACATTTATCACCAGCTAAACCTCTTGGCAACAGGGCCGGCAGCAGGGTCCTGTTTGGCCCCTGAAGAGGCAGAGGACCAGATGAGGACAGAGCATGTTGCCTCAATATTTGCCTCCTGTCCTCAAATGCAGGATGAAGCCACCTTTTTATTTTCTCCGCTTGATGGTTTTCTTGGAGCGATGACGGTGCCCTTTGCCTCCTCTCTGAGGTGTCCACACCGGTGGTGAATGCAGGAGTTATGGCCCCCTCAGGCTCCTCAGACTTGTCCGTTTTCATCATTCACGCTCAGGTCATCTCTTGGGCATTCGCTTGCAACTCTGCACTTCAAAAACTATTTGCGACGAATAATGACGGAATTATCCCACGTTACTCCAGGGGTCACAAACCCGCCACTGGATTTGGGCATGGATTTTAAACTTGGACAGTCCCCCATATATTAAATCCCTGCTCAGCATCATCCAGCTCTGCAGCCAGAAGCTGCTCACAATAGTGCGATTTCTCTTGGTCAGGGTACAGTATAAAATACATATCTAATTAATGACCAGTGACCTAGTACCATTTGAAACCGTCCATCATCAAGTAGGAGGAAAGATGCCAAGCACACTAAAATCCTAAAGGTGACAGATTTTAATAGGAAACCAGCACTGTTGCTTTGCTGTGTTGTTTATTCTATCGTTAATGGGATTTCTCTGCGCTTTCCTGTCTCTGTACGGTCCGGAAAACACATCTTGGTGGGCCAGCAATCCTAGAAACATAGGCCTTGACAACAAAATCAATATGGTTTCATTAGACTTAGTGCTTGATGTGCAATTATGTTATTTTCTCAACAGCAAGGTGCTGTATGAGCTCGGGCAGGGAGAAGGGCTTAGCTGGGAGCCTGCTGAGCCCGCCTGGCTCTGGGCGCTGGGCTGCGGGCAGCCAGGCTTGGCTTTACCGTACGCCGGCTTGGCTTTACCGTACGCCGGCTTGGCTTTACCGTACGCCGGCTTGGCTTTACCGTACGCCGGCTTGGCTTTACCGTACGCCGGCTTGGCACTGACTCCCCAGGGGCAGGTTTTTGTGTGCACTACATGTGAGGCAGTTCACTCCTCGATTGTGTATCTGAAGCCATGGGGACTGTGGACAGCAAAGGCTACCTCGTGTTTGTGATGGAGTTACTCACTGAGGGGCGAATAAAAGCATTCTCCAACAAATTATTCCATCACAGGTGCTCTGTGACCCTACCACACGTTATCCCAAAATAACTTGGACATGTGGCAGTTTTACAGCATATGTATGCGGAAAATGACTTTTTTTTTGTTTGTTTTATTTAAAAAGGGTAGATTAGGTAAAAAGACCTGTTTTTCTGATTAATGACTGCTATATTGATCCACTGCCAATGTCTGGAAGGCTGGTTGCCGTGGGATTGTCTGATACCCCAAAATACAGAGTTTCTTTGGGTTCAGAAGTCGATGGTATACCAGCACTAAGGCTCAGGCGTGTGTGATTTGGTCTCGTTTATATTTCCCTACCATTTCCAGGGATCTCTGGTGGCTCATGAGATTTCATATGAGGCAGTAAGAGGCGAGTGTGCGTTGGGCTTCTCCGGAGTGCTGGGCCGATGAATCGTGTGTTGTGTGCTGGCAAAGGCCTGAGGGAGCTCTGGGCTGATGGCTCTTTCGTATCGCTATTGCCATCCCCATGAGCCCCTTCCCAGCGCTGACAGTGTTTCTGGCAGCATTTGATCCAAGCCTTTTAATTTGAGCTCTGTTAAAGGAGAAGCAATGAGAGCAACCTCCCTCCTTCACCTCCGGCAGGAGGTCCGAGCTGAGCCCACAGCTACGTGTCCACACCAGGCTTTGCAGAGCAGTGGAGATTCATTTTGTGGCAGAAACATGTGTGTGTGTGTTTTTAAGTCCTGTATGTATGGTTTTAAGTCCTTGGGAAGGTGCACAAAGTGTGGGTGGAATGGCAGGTCATTTGTTACTCGAGGTGAACAACAGATACCATGTTCAAAATGACTTAACTGGTCTAATTATAGAGCTGACAGCTGTGTTATAATTGAGATTTCCAAGTGAATGCTTCCCCCACTGCTGGGGGAAGGGTGTGCAAGTGCATAAAGCATTGAATCTGCTCCTTTTAGATTTGTTTAATGATACAAGAAGATTTGTATAGAGTGAGGTGCCTGCACTAAGAAGGGCGAAGGCCACAGGTGACCTGGAGGTGTCACCTACGGGATCCGTCTTTAACGTAGACCAGCAAATTTCAAAGTCTCTTCCCGCTGTCGTGTGTCCATTTCCCGTTATTAACATTCAGGGAAGCTCCAGGGAAAGGAGCATTCTTAACATTTCCTGCTCTTATATAGGTGCAAATCATTGCTGGGGCTCGTGCCATTAAAGAGATATTTGCAGTCATCAAGATGACGGATGGTAGAGGCTCCAGAGCTTTTCTGAGAAGAGCTGCTCATTGACTGCAGAGTGAGAGCGAGTTCAGAAGGATTAGCACTTGATAAATCCATCACAGCAGTACCAAGATATTATCATTTGGATTCGAAATATCCCAAAATAGCTCAACACCCTGGCCATTTTGCATCATTTATATACTCCCAGCTGGGTAATATGACTTTCTAGAAATGAATTGGATAAACCAAGCTGTTTTTAAGAGAGCCTGTCTATATTATTCATATATTTCTTAGCTTTCCATTCCAGCATAATAATAATTTTCTCCAGGGGGTTCATTCATTCATATGTTCAAAACACAGCCCCAAATGCAAACACCAGTAAAACTCAACATTTTCTTAATTAACGATCTCAGAAAGCACCACATCAGGCGGGTAGACACTATCACCACTTAGAACAAAGTACACTTAGAGCCAGGTGCAGCTATTTACCGAAAGCTTCCAGAAACCCAGCTGTAAAACTGTTTGTTTTTCCAGCGCATGTCGCACACTCACTGGTGTTTCTCTAGGTGGAGGGAACAGTTTATGAGACAGGAAAAATCCACACCTTAGGCCAATAAAGCTTTCCAATGATGCCAAATAAACAGTAACCCAAGGAAATCCGCCTGGTTTGCGGCTGTATCTTGTGTGAGGTGGTAAAGGGCAGGACGCTGGATTGCAGGCCTGGTGGAAGACACCGAGCTTCTCGTGGAAGCTCTTTGCAGGATGGGAGCAACGAAGGAGTTCATCCTTTGAGGTGAACTCAGCATTCATGGGAACCAGTGAGGAAATCCAATCTGTATTTTCCATTCTGCAGTGGTGTGCAGTGCAGAACAGAGAGCTTGAAATAAAGTGGGAGAGGCGTTTGAGCCCAGCAAAAAGCTCTTTACCTTGGGATGGTGCTGGTGGCCAATGCCATCAAAAGGCAGAGGATGCACTGGGCTGAAAGCGAGTGACTGGTGGGGAAATCAGGTGCAATTAGTTGTGTTCAGGGTGGGCTGCAGGGAGGATGAGAGGCATAAACCATGTTGATTGTAGACCTAGGGGGCTGGATGGGTGTCAAGGTTTAAGGCAAGGCGACAATAAACCGTGGCAGACGCTCCCTGTTATCCCCTTTATCTCCCGCCACCCCTCCCCTTAAGCAGGACAATGGGGGAGGTCTCGTGGGTTGTCACCTGCAGAATTGAGGTGCAAGAGTGACACGGTCTGTCATGATGTACAAAACTGCACCTACCAAGTGGACTTGAAGTGGTATTTGCTGGTTCAGACCCAGGGACAACAGAAAAAAGCCACTTTTCCTAAAATAATGGGCATGTCAAAACTTAGGATTTTATTTATTGACTTTCCAAGAGCTCCATAAAAAGTCTTTTACAGAAGTACCTGCTACCTCCTGCTTGGCTTGGGAGGCCTGGGAAGGGTGCGGGAGATAAAGGGGACCACTGCGGGTGGCGCTGGGAGCCAGACACGGGGCCGGGGCCTCGAGCGTGCGCTCGTCCCTAATTCATTGGCGTGCTTTGGAAACGACGTTTGCTCTGTCTTATGTCAACCGCACGCTTCTGACTGCCGAGCTGCTTGTTCTTTTGCTTAAGCTCTGCCTGTGTTCTGACAAAGTGTTTCTAGTAGTTTATTTTTGATTACTCACAGCCTGGTAGAAAGTTATGGATGCAGATGTTATTCTTCTGGTAACGCTGAATTCCTCTGCGGTGGGTTATTTTTTCAGCCCGTCCATCAGGCAGATAAAACCGGCTCCTTTTTTCTCCACTGTCAGGTTTCTCAAGGGCTCTTTCAAAGCAGGTGCATAAATCGTAGCAAAACTGAAGTCAGAGGAAAACTCTTAAGCCTGCACCCTACTGAGCGGGATTATGGGCAGTGGAAAGTATGAGTCACGGCACGGCTGCTGCTTTGGGACACAGTTAACGTGGGTCCGGCAGGGCAGGGAGTCCTCTGGAGGGGCAGCCTGTTCTTGTCTCTAAAACACATTTCACCTCCTGCAAATCTGATTAGAGGTTAAAAACAACAACAACAAAAAAAGGTCAGTGAGAATTGCTTATCCTTTGATCTTTCCCTAAAGTCTGATTTCTTGGCTTGATTTCCAAGAATGTCAGTACCAGGAACGTGGTGGCGTTTAACTCTATTTTGGCAGTTCAGCCGCTGTGCCCAGGAATTTACCCTGGCTGCCCTTTATCTCTGCAGACACACTCGCACGTGGAACCTGAATTAAATGCCAGGGTTAGAACTTTGATTCTTGTGTCTTCTGTGTCTCACCGGGTGCCCTATTGCAGCTGGGGAGTTGGCTGGTGCCTGGCTGGGAGTAAGATCTGCTCCTGTGGACTGCATTCTGGACTTTGGATTAATATTTCTCTCCTTGCACAAGGTATCAAGCTTTGTAGGTATTAACTAAAGGAGCTGTGAGGCTGGAAGTCAGCTCCCATAAAGCTGGGGCTGCGTTTGTCTCCCTTAGCCGAGGGAAGTGCAAGGGTCTGGCACACCGTGCGCACACACACTGAACAGTGCAAATCCGAAGCATTCGCTGTGCAGTTGGCCTCTTTGTGTTCTGCTCCCCTGCATCCCTGCTCTCCAGTCTGTTGTGAGTCAATGGGCTGTTTTCCCACTGGGAACCTGTGGGATAGCAGCATGTAAAGCCTTGGATTTCATAGCTCCTTGTCCGTGGGAAAGAGACAAAGCTGGAAGGAGTACCTCCACTCTCCATCCTTCAGCAGGAGCATTAGAGCTGGGGCCAACCTTGAATTATCCTCATTAAGAAGTTCAGGATCTGCAGCCCAAGTGCATCGGTGGCTGCATGGTGAGTGAAGCTCGGGTGAGGGGGGACTCGTGGCACTGCCCGCTTGCTGGCGTCCATCTGGACCCTTCCTCCCTCCCAAAAGAGGTTCCGTGATTCTTTGAAGAGGGAGAGAATAAAAAACCAAATACACAGGCAGCCTCTACCTCTGAAAATGTCTAAGGGAGCAAGGTTAACAAGGGCTGTCTTTAGTCTCAACTTCCACAAAGGCAGATTACATGGAAATAAGAAAACAAGGCTTGTAAGGATTGTATTTTTCCCCAGGCAAACACAGGGGATGGTTTTAAATGAGAAATGCCTTGTTCTTCAGCTTAGTCTCAAAATGTAACACATAACCAGAGGGATATAATTTTTCTGTGAAGTTTATGACACTATCTTTGTTAGAGTTGTTCCTGATGATTCACTTGTCACAATAAGAACCTCAGCCGAGAAGCAAAGTGCCGCGGCTCCTCGGCCGCTCCTGGCTGTGCCGGTGCAGAAGTTGGTGCCGGCGGCTGCAGCCTCCAGCGTAACCCGGGCAAACGCTCCCGGGACACGTGCTGGGTGGGTGACCGCGCCACCCGTGACCTGGACAGGCAATCCGGTGTGGATCGCTGTGTGAGCACACCCGGGTTCCAGCTCCGCGCTGAGGAGCGAGAACGTCCAGCGCGACGCTGTTCTCCGTCCCCTCCAACGCCTGATGCCACGCGGCTGCTGGTGGCAGCGAGGGGTGGGTGACCTGGGGCAGGAGAGCTCTCTGTGCAGCAACAGCTGCTCTGGCCCGACACAAGTAGAGGATTGAAGTGTCAGTTACCCAAAACCCAGGGGGTTTAAGGCATTAAATTATGTGATAGCGTGTGATGACAGTTACGGTGTTTCTCCTGTATTTGCACTGACAGCTCCTCTGTCTGTGCGCTCTCGTGTTTATTTTTCCTTTCGTCTCCATCCTCCCACACCTGCATCTCCTTTATTTGAGCCCGGCCAAGCCCAGGTCGCTCTCCCACCCCACAGTGAGGGGTTTGTGCTGGGCAGGGCTGCTCACTCGCTGCTCGCACCTTGGATCCTCTCACTTGACCACATTAACCCCTGCTTGCTCCCATCTGCTTTCAGTACTGCCCTCGTGGGGCTCTTCAAAAGGGTGTTGGTACCGTTGTGTTGTGTTTCCTCTAGAACCCCATCTTCCTTTCCTATTTAAATGTAAATTTTCTGTTATTATATTTCTTTCCTTTCTTTGTTGCTATGTAAAATGTAGGTAATGCAAATGTTCATAGAGGTTCCCTCCCCTTTTCCAGTTGTGAATCCCAGTAAGGGGGAGTCCTACTGCCTTGTGCTGACCTGCTTGGGGGATATTCTTTCAGGACATAAATACAGCTGGATTGTGTTCAAGGTTGAGGTGGATCAATGTAAGGTGAGAAATGTCTGAACAAAATCCTTTGTACTGCTTAGGCTGCAAGGCAAGAGTTGTCTCTGTTTCTTGCTGTAAGCCGAGCTTTTTGTCCTGGTTTTAGTTTCTCCCCATAGTTGCTCATCTCTCCTCCAAGGCTGAGACGCCCCATCAGCAGCGGTGCTGAGCCCCGGCACCGCCCACCCGCGGGGACCCCGGGCTGGAGTAGCCTCCAGGAATCACAGAACCCGAACACCCCTTGTGCATGGGATGTCCATCCAGGCTGTCACCCACCCCCGGGGTGCTCCAGCCCCTCAGCACACCTCGCGCTGTCACAGCATCTTCTCTCTGGGTGGCACCCGGGACCCAGGGGGCGGTCATCAGCGCAGCAACCCCTGAACTGCCCCCTGGGTTGGGAGGATGGGCTCACATCAGCAGAGCAGCTCTCGCTAGGTTTAATTTTCCCTTTCTGTAGGTTCTTACCTTACAAATATTTTATGGTTTTCAACAGCCTCACTAATGGGCCTTGCTGACAAATTCACAAACACTGGTATGATACGCTTGTAATTAATATTTCCATTGCCTTAGGGACAGGCTTTGAGAGCGGGATTGCAGGCAGGGCTGCAGCAGCTCGTCAGGCAGCTGTGCGGGCAGAGCGCAGCCCATCGTCCCCCTCTGCAGCCCAGGCAGCTGTGCGGGCAGAGCGCCCATCGTCCCCCTCTGCAGCCCAGGCAGCTGTGCGGGCGGAGCGCAGCCCATCGTCCCCCTCTGCAGCCCAGGCAGCTGTGCGGGCGGAGCGCAGCCCATCGTCCCCCTCTGCAGCCCAGGCAGCTGTGCGGGCGGAGCGCAGCCCATCGTCCCCCTCTGCAGCCCAGGCAGCTGTGCGGGCGGAGCGCAGCCCATCGTCCCTCTCTGCAGCCCAGGCAGCTGTGCGGGCGGAGCGCAGCCCATCGTCCCCCTCTGCAGCCCAGGCAGCTGTGCGGGCGGAGCGCAGCCCATCGTCCCCCTCTGCAGCCCAGGCAGCTGTGCGGGCGGAGCGCAGCCCATCGTCCCCCTCCGCAGCCCAGGCAGCTGTGCGGGCGGAGCGCAGCCCATCGTCCCCCTCTGCAGCCCAGGCAGCTGTGCGGGCAGAGCGCAGCCCATCGTCCCCCTCTGCAGCCCAGGCAGCTGTGCGGGCAGAGCGCAGCCCATCGTCCCCCTCTGCAGCCCAGGCAGCTGTGCGGGCGGAGCGCAGCCCATCGTCCCCCTCTGCAGCCCAGGCAGCTGTGCGGGCAGAGCGCAGCCCATCGTCCCCCTCTGCAGCCCAGGCAGCTGTGCGGGCGGAGCGCAGCCCATCGTCCCCCTCTGCAGCCCAGGCAGCTGTGCGGGCGGAGCGCAGCCCATCGTCCCCCTCTGCAGCCCAGGCAGCTGTGCGGGCAGAGCGCAGCCCATCGTCCCCCTCTGCAGCCCAGGCAGCTGTGCGGGCGGAGCGCAGCCCATCGTCCCCCTCTGCAGCCCAGGCAGCTGTGCGGGCAGAGCGCAGCCCATCGTCCCCCTCTGCAGCCCAGGCAGCTGTGCGGGCGGAGCGCAGCCCATCGTCCCTCTCTGCAGCCCAGGCAGCTGTGCGGGCGGAGCGCAGCCCATCGTCCCCCTCTGCAGCCCAGGCAGCTGTGCGGGCGGAGCGCAGCCCATCGTCCCCCTCCGCAGCCCAGGCAGCTGTGCGGGCGGAGCGCAGCCCATCGTCCTCCTCTGCAGCCCAGGCAGCTGTGCGGGCGGAGCGCAGCCCATCGTCCCCCTCTGCAGCCCAGGCAGCTGTGCGGGCAGAGCGCAGCCCATCGTCCCCCTCTGCAGCCCATGCAGCTGTGCGGGCGGAGCGCAGCCCATCGTCCCCCTCCGCAGCCCAGGCAGCTGTGCGGGCGGAGCGCAGCCCATCGTCCCCCTCCGCAGCCCAGGCAGCTGTGCGGGCGGAGCGCAGCCCATCGTCCCCCTCTGCAGCCCAGGCAGCTGTGCGGGCGGAGCGCAGCCCATCGTCCCCCTCTGCACCCCCAGTCACCGTGGCACTGCCGAGGTGGGAGGGGAGCGGGTGAGGGGACCCCGCTGGCGCACGTGGGGCAGAACCTCAGCTCCCGCAGCGCTCCCTCTGCCCGATTCCCTGCCCGTACCCCGGCGATGTGACCCTGCACCAGCCACCAGCGACTGGTGACCTGGAGACCGCTGTCTTCATGTGTTCATGTTACAGCTGCTAACAGCTGTAACACGCTATCCACAACTTCAATCCAAAACAATAGGCTAATGCAAAGGAAGGTTACTGCTTTATCGCTTATTCTAATTCTGGTCTGTGAGGTGCTAGGGGTGTTAACATTTAAACGCAGTTTTCGTTATTTACCTGTTGTGCAGCTTCTCAGCGTAAGTGGTTCCAGCCCTGCCGCATGCGGTGGGTTCATGCTGATCGATGCCAGCTCAGGACCTGGTGCTGCTGCCGGCACTTAGGTAGCTGGGAAATAACAATGTTCTGTGGTATCGTTTTCAATGAGAAGGTCAAACAGCTCAAGATTGTGATGAAAATAATTTTTCTGCCAACACTTAGATCAGCTGTGCTGAATTCACACATCAGAGCGACTGCGGTGATTTCCTTCATGCTGACTAATGCAATCATGAAGACTGTGGCTGGTTCCACCTCTTCAGGGCTTTGTTCGGAGGATCAGCTGCCAAATTCATCGTCAGACTTTATGAATCATATCTATTTACGCTGCAGTAGTGTTCGGGAGGGTGGTCCCTGTGCCTCGGGGCCGGGCAGGCACCCTGGGCCAAGGGCTGCACTCTCGCTCCTAAGAGAAAGGAGACGGGAAGGCAGGGGCCACCCATGAAGACTGGAGAACGCTGTTCATCCCCTTGCCAGGTCTTCATAGGAGATGCTGGGAATGAGAGAAAGACTTTACTTTCCTAGATAGAGGAGGAAACTGCACCACTCTGCTGCAGAGAGAGAAAATGTTTTCTAGGCCAGTGCTAAAAGCATTTATTACTATAGCATGGGCACAGGGGGTTGTGTTTTATCGGCTTAGAGTGAAGTTTTCATCACAAAACTTCTTTTTTGAGGAAAAAACAAATTCTCCCAGCACTGGCAAATTAATGCATTATCCCTTAGATTAATCACTGTAAAGCGAAATAAGGTGCTCATTATTTACTCAAAGCTTCGCTAGAAATCCTTGGTGGATACTGAGCTCAGAGGCCTGGCTCGGTGACTCTGTCATTGCCGCTGTATCGAGGTGGCGTGCAAATGCTCACACTTGCTCTGCGCTGGTGGGGAGCTGCAGCGGGTCGGTGGGTCCGCACCCACGGCGTGGGAAGAGCCGGTTCTCGCAGGGAATCACCGTGCTTTCCTCCGCTCACACCGTTTCTTACACGTGGCATTTCACTGGCGTCTCCACTGTTCTCTCTGCTTGCAGGCAGGGCCTTTTTTTCCCCTTAGTAGTAGCAAAGATTTACTTTTAAACCAGGTAGCTGGCCGGATCACCACGGACCCGCAGCTGCGTCGCACCAACGCGCTCCGAGCTGCCCAGTGGTGCTGCATAACCCAGCTTTTTACGTGGAAAACCAGGCAGAGAAGCCCAAACTCACCACATGTGCAAAGCTGCTGCGTTGGGCAGTGCCGCGGCGGGGGTGAGCGCGGCCTCGGGCGCTTCTGCGGCTTCTCCAGGTTCTTGTGCAAAAAACCCAGCTGGATAATTGACAGGATTGGGTGTCTGCGCTGCCTTGTTTGTTTTTGCCTTCCGTGCGGGATCGTGGCTTTGAAATGCTAATTGCAAACTTTCTGTGGCCTGTCAAAGGGAGTTTTGAGTTATTTTGATGTATTTTTGATGCGTTCTGGAGCTTCACAATCAAGCTTTGAGGTTTATTTAGGAAGGTAAGAACCGCTCCCGTCAAAGATGACAGCCGGAGGCCGAGCAGGAGGGGGCTGAGAGCGTTTGCTGTAAGGGCTGAAAGCTGAAGCGTCTGCACATGGAGCTTCGGGTCTTGCCGGGGGGTTCAGGCGTTAGAGTGTGGAGGCTGGGGAGGGGTCGCACCAGCACCCCCTTCACTGCTGGTGTTTGCACGGGGGTAGCTGGAGCTGGTGTCCCCCAGGGGGACCGGGGGTTTATTCCTTCCCCGCTGCATTAGGGCATCGCTCCTTTTGCCTCCACCCCCCCCGCACTGGTCCATTTAAACCTGGGGCTGCTGTGGGCAGCGCTGGCCCCACGTGCGGTGGGGAGCCCAGAGCCAGCCCCCGGGCTCTGGGGAGTATTTTGGGCACTGGTGTAAGATAAATGAGAAGTGCTGTTCCTTCAGGGGGCTCCAGAAACTGGGTTGTATTGAAAAGAAATGTTATATAAGGGGCTAAAATTAGCAGGATGGAAAAAGAAGTCTCCTAAATATTCCTGTCTCTCTGTTGACACAAGCAGACTTCCACCAGAAGGGGAGGGCTCCTTAATTACACTTTTCTGACGTATTCCGGAAATTAGGGGTTGCGAGCCTGTGAGCTCAGGTTGCCAGCCCAGGGGGTCGCTCGCGGGGGCTGATCTGAGCAGCCCTGGCCTGTTGTCCCCTCTCACATCGGGTCTGACATCCCATGCCACAACATGGCGGGGTAGGAATGGGTCCTGCCCCATCCGCCGTGGGAAGGAAACCCTGGCACTGGTACAGCGGCATCGAGCAGGCAAATGGAGCCGGCGTCAGTGGAGGCTGGGTTTACGCAGGGAGCAGGTTGGAGCCATTAACTGCCCTCCCCAGACAGGTCAATAGGGATGAGCATCCCTGCAGCAGGGAATGGTGACCTGTTTCCCCCAGTAGGCACCTCATCAGACTGATTTATTGTTTTGGGGAACCTCCTGTTGAATTTGAGCCTATTTTGCAGTACGGCTGATGTTTGTTCTCCCTGCTTTTGGCTCTGCCCGCTCTACCAACAGACTGGCTTATTTGCTTTTCAAGATTTATCCCTTAAGCTGCAACCTTAGGGACCTTCCTTGCTCTGTAAATACCAGTTGTCTTTTGCTCCTTATCCAGAGAAATGGTACAGGGATACGGGCTGGGCCCAGGTGGGTGCTGGTGAGTTATTGCTATTTACACCTGGGGCCGGGGAGCTGGGGCTGTGTACGCAGCTATTGCTCTGCCCCTGCCAAAGAGCCTTGCAGGGAACAGCGTGAATTCGGGCATTTCACTGAGCTGTGAACACAGCTTTGGCATCTCCGGGGGAAGGAGGGGATTAGAGCAGCAAAAGGACAGTGGGAAGCAAATCCTCTCCCCGAAGACGCTCCTGGCCGCACCATCGGCTCGTGCCTTGCCGGCGCTGCCACGCCGTGGGAAGCGGGCGCTCACCCGGTACCGTCATCCCCGACTGAAAACAGCCATTTCTCTGGCGCCCACACACTCGGCATCACAGGAAACCGGAGGCTTTATATAGAGGTGGGAACCACACTCCCGAGCCCCCCCGGCGCGGAGGGGTTGCCTCGCATGTGCTCGCTGCACCTCCCGAGGAGGAGGAGGAGGAGGAGGAGGAGGAGTAGGAGGAGGAATGCCGGCTCCTTGCTCTGCTCGCAGAGAGCTCGGCGTGTGCCCCCTCTGCAGGGCTGCTTCCCTGAGCCCAAGGGCGAGCAGGACCGCGTACGGGAGTTCTCACCGTGCCAAGGGGCCCTTGTCCTTGGCTCCCTCCCGCTGGCAGCGATCGGCCCGTCCTCCCTTCCCGCGCTGCTCGTCCTCCCTTCCCGCGCTGCTCGTCCTCCCTTCCCGCGCTGCTCGTCCTCCCTTCCCGCACTGCTCGTCCTCCCTTCCCGCGCTGCTCGTCCTCCCTTCCCGCGCTGTCCTTTCCCAGGGCCCTGGAAGCGTTGCTGTTACAGCTGCAGCTGCTGCAAGAAAAACACAGCAAAGCCATTTTCTAACTGAAAACTGTATTTCAGCAAGATGTAGGGGTTTTTTTTTCTGAGAGTGGGTTGGTTTGGGTGTTTTTCCCCTATAGACTATTCGGATTTTTTTCGTCTAAAAACTGAAATGATTTGGAAATGCTTTTGCAGGGATTCATAGGAGTCGCAGTCCGGTGCCTCCCATCCCTGTTCTTCCCTCTGCTCTGGGCTCTGAGGACAGAATACGCTTTCCATGATGCACCACGTAGGTTTATGGAGGGAGGAAAACATGCAGTAAGTGAAGTTTGTTCTGCGGTCCAGAAATTGAGGTTAAATTTAGAGGTATTTGCGCCCAACTCAGCAGGAGCTGGGGTTGGATGCCACAGCCTGAGAGAACAACAATCCAAGAGCTAAAGCTGCGAGTTATCGTAACTTGAACAAAAGATCATTCATGTTTCGTGAGGTGGTGCACGGGAGGTCCCACGGTGTTCGCAGGGCCCTGTCGGGGCAGAGCTGGATGGAATGTCAGGGTTCCCAAGCATTTGCAAATGTGTCCCAGTCGCCACTGACTTTGATTCCTCTTTCATCCATTGCTTTGCTGGGATGCTGCTAAGAGCAAAACGGGAGATTCACTGACGAGAATAGGCTGAGCTATTCTTAGGAGAGTCTCGTAAATCACCTAATATCTGAAGTTTTTGTTTTGAACTCTAAATTCAGACAATGGAAAATAGGCCTCCCAGATCAAATAAACATTCTCTTTCTATTGATGGAAAAATAAACATGTGCTGCTTAAATGTCTGCAGGGCATAATTTATTAATCACGTGAGGATGGAAAACACAAGCCCAGTGTGATCTCAAGAGAAGTATGAGTCTCGGGAGTGCGCGAGGGGCTGGGAGAGGTCAAGGCTGCTGGAGCTGGAGAGTGAAGCAGTTGTGGTTTCCAGGCCAGGACGCGGCATGTACGAGTTTTCAATGCCTCTAGGCAGCGCTGGATAGGACAGAGCGGGGCTGCAAACCACATCCATGCCCTCTGCGAGGTTTCCAAATCCCCATTCATGCACCGAAGCGGGCGGTTGTAGCTGAGACTCGGGTTTTGTGTCATCGAGCTGTGCAGGGGCGCAGCGCTGGGCTGGGCTTCTCCGGAGCTGGAAGAAGTGACGGTGAAGTCCTCTGGCTGTGTCTGGGCTTTGGGAGGGTGGGCTGACCTTGCCACGCTGCCCAGATCTGCGCTCTGTCACAGAGCTGCTGCTTTCCTTCAGACCGCAGCATCTTCCCTCGCCCTCCCACGGCCAGCAGGACCCACATGTGCACACCATCCTGCTTCATCTTTTGAGCAACTTCAGACGCACAGTTTTGATGGGGAAAACACACTGAGTTTGCTCAAGCTGGACATCTCTGTGACCTCGAGTTAGTTTAAACAAACAATGGTCTTTTAAGGTCTTACCAACAGTGTAAACTTATCTTTCTGTCTGCCAATGCCATTCTTATTACTGCTGGTTTCACTTCCAGAGGTTGACAAGCAGGAAAACAAGCCCCGTTCTCCCCCACCGGTTCAGGCAGTTGCAGGATGGCTGAGTCCCCTGCAGCTGCTTCCAGCGCGAGGGGAGCAGAGCCAGCGTGGAATATTACTGGAAATACTGATTTTAGAGACACCAAGATCCTCCGAGCAGGAACGATCCGCGTGTGTGCGAGGCAACGCGTGCTGCCCGCCTGCACCGCACCGCCCCTGCTCCGGGGCAGCTGGCTGGCTGGGAAAATGGGTCAGGTCTTTACAGAGTCTGTGATTTCCATCTGAAACGAAGCAAAATTTTGTCGAAGGCTTTGTCATGCCCTCGTTTTCAAATGGGGGAATGCAATGCGAAGGGAAGAAGTGACTCAGCGCAGGCTGCGCTCGCGGGAGCTGCGGGGTCAGCAGGAGCTGGCCCCTTGGTCTTCTGCCTCGGAAATATGCTCCTTTTCTCCTGGGCACGTCTGCTCGCTGTGTCTGCTGTGGCCTGGGAAATATATATATATTATATATATATATATATATATAAAATATATATTATTTCATGCAGCTGTTTGATGAGTTTTTGTCAATTCGAGCCAAAAGAGAATAAAAACTGGAGAAACAGTGAGGAAGGGGAAGAAATCAAGAGGAGGATCCTAGGGGTTTATCCCAGAGAAGTTAGGGGGGTCAAATCTTGGCTGATGTGTGCCTGGAGCTATAAGGATGGAAACTTCAGTGCTGTTTCTTTTCAGGGAACCAGGGCTGTTCATGCTGCATGAATAAGTAGGGTTGCACCAGCAAAATGCCTACGTCCTTCGTCACTTTTTCCTGTGAATTCGGTCATCTAATGGGGCCCCAAACTTTGATCCTGATTAGACAGGGATAAGTCTGGCTATCAGCAGGAGCCAGTTCCAAAAGAACAAGCTGTGAGCTGGTATCAGTCTGAATCTGACGGAGCAAATAACCCAGCCCCGCACAGAACCCAGGATCTTAGGACAAAAGGCTATAAATTAAGGCTTAAAACAAGAGGTGGAGGTCTTGCAAAATGAATTAGCTGATCTAAAGCAGCTAAAGAGTTTGCAAAAGGAATTGATTTCGCAAAAGGAATTAAAATGAGATTAGAGCAAATTCTAATAAAGCGCTATAGGCTTCAGAAAATGGAGTTAAAGGAGCATCTGGAAGCTTCCTAGAGAGGCTGAAAGATGTCTTCTGGCGGAGATGAAGGTTGTGCTGGGGAGGGGAGCTGGAACGTGGTCTGTGCGACGGAGTCAGGAGACCTCTGGCCATTGTGGGCCTTGCTGACCAAGAGGAGACACAGTTAGAAGTGAAGGAGCTGGAAAAGCACCTGCAAAAGAAAGAGAATAGGCGAGCAGAAATGAATCCCTGGCTGAAACTGAGCCCAGAAGAGGCCTAACTCCAGACCAGGGATTTGTTGCAATTTTCTTTACTGCCAGTCCACAGATGCCTTGAGGAGAGGTTGAACTATTTCCATTCGGGTGGTTCTTGGGAGAAAAAACATCCTGGGGTGGCTTATTTGTCTGGTTCAGGACCGCGGAGCAGGCGGCTGGCTGGAGGGCAAGCACTGGGGCTGTCTCCAGGCGCCAGCCGTGGTGACCTGGTCCTGCTGGGGCGGACCTGGGCGCTGAGCCTTGCTTCTTCTGTACATCAAATATATTATAATGTATTTTGATAGAGTTATTAGCTATTTCTCTTTTTCTGGTAATTAGATGCCAATCTTATACAAGAAGGTCTTTCTGTATAGTGAAATTTCGCCTTGCTGTCTTGCAACAAGGGACCATCTCTGATTGACAGCACAGGAGGCTCGCAGCAACAAGAACTGGTAGGAGTTTGGCAATTGAAGGCCGTAAATGGCATCTCCCTTGAATGCTGGGTGATTTGAAGCGATTAAAGACAGATTAGCCAAGAACAACAAGTGAACAAAGCGATGGATGACAAGGGTGTACCCAGAGAAAGTGTGTGACCTCGCAGTTCAATAATAAAATCTAGGTTGATCATCTCTCCTCAAGCAAATGAGATCTGTCCCTGTGCTCTCCCAGCCCTCTCAGCTTTGCCTGCAGAATGCTTTGGCAACACTTTGGTGTTTGGTCAGACTAATTTCTATCTGGCTTGTGAAACGCTCCCTCCTCTCATCAAGAAGTGGGCAAGTCAAATGACCCAAATACCAAGCAGAACCCTAAAGCTAAGCCATGCGGTGAACGACTTACACAGTGGTTTTGTAGCCATTACCAAGAGATATGCACTTAATAGTGGGTTTGCTTAGACCTCAGGTGGATCAAATATCTGTTAATTTTTCTTAAATAGCATCTATGAGCCAGAGGATTTCAAGCTGCATCATTAAGACCTAAATTTTCAGCAAGTCTGGGTAAGCGTGTGGGGTTTCTGTTGCATTCGTGTTTCAGGATGCTCACCAAACTCTTTCAAGCCCACGCTGCCAGCAGCACCAAAGCAGCTTTGGGGGCTCCTGCCTCCCACTGCCGGTGCAGCTCAGCGTTCTCTCAGTGCAATCTCACGCCTCTGTGTGCCCGTCGGCCCCATTTAGCTGCACAACCCATGGCTTATTGACAGTGCTCGTGACGCCCTAACGAGAGAGAGGTGTGGGCGGGAGGTGATTTGAATCACGGTCTACCTGCAAGGGATGGGAATGTTTCTGTCTTCCTTGCAGGTCTGATAGCGCCAGGGAATACCTTTGTGGCAGTAGATGTCATTGAAAGAAACTCATTAGCTGAGGACAAGACTGAAATATAGTGGTGTATATCTGGATTTCTTCAAATTTCTGGCTTGTGATCCTTTTGTGCCCAGCCTCATTTGCAGTAAATTTCCTTCACAGCAGTTTTCCAAACCATTTATCTCAACGTTGCAGGTGCCCAGAGGCTCCAGCGAGGGACAGCAGGGGTGATTTCGGAGCCGTGTGTCTTGGGGAGGGAATGCTCCTCAGCTGGGCGTTAGGCAGCCGCTGCTAGGAAAAGGCACTTGCAAGGTTTCCATGGCAGCCGATTCCCACTGCTGGAGCTGCGAGCTGCGACTGGGGAGACTTTGAAAGTGTGAGAAGGAAAACCCAGACACCCCGCTCATTTGGGGCCTGCAGGGCAGCCCCTGGACCCTATTTGATCCATGGCTGTCTGCCAGTTCATCTTTTGGAGCTGCGGGCTGGGGACACAGGTATGACACCAGTGACGCGGGGCCATCGCTGCCCTTGGACCGAGGATGGGCTGGACCCCGTGGCTGGGGAACCCCGGTCTGCAGGGAGTGGAAGGGAGCTGTGCACATCCCTTCCCTCCAGTGTCACCGAATTATCCGCTGTTCGCAGCCCGGGCAGCACACATCACGTGCGCTTCGCTGGATGGCGAAGCAGTTTGTCAGTGCCCCTGGCACCCAGCGCGAGCAGAGATTGCGGTGAAAAAAGGAAGCGCCGAGCATGAAACAGATTTACTGGGGTTGCTGGAGCCTTTTTATCCCCTTGTTATTCATTGAACCAAGCCCTGCAGCAAATATTTTTCCACCCACAGTGAGTAAACTTCAGATTTCTCCCTCTTTGCAGTTTGGTTCAGGGGAGGCAGCAGGGCGGGAGCTGCTGTCCCGCACCTGTGGCGCTGAGCGCCGGTGCGAGCCCCGTGGTGCACAGCGCCGGTGGCTGGACCGGGCTGTATTTACAAGCTGGTGTGAGTAGCAGCAAGGAAATGTATTTAGCAGCATTGCATAAGCGTGGTATTTGCAGACGCAGGCGAGTTCTTGCGCTGATGTCAAAGAGCAAAGCTCAGCTGGAGTCCATGCAGATCTCCGCCCACTAAGGATCAGCCCGCGGTGCCAGAACTCTGGAGTGTTTTGTTTTCAGGGCACCAGGAGAATATTTCAGCTTTTTTTATTTTGTTTTCTCTTGCAGTCGGAGAGCTGAAGTAAACGCTGGCACAAAGCAGGTCTCTCAGGGCTGAGGAGTCTGCTGGACAAGCTTTTTGTCAGCTAATGAAATCCTGGGGTGTTTCAGAGGGCCAGGTTATTTCTCAATCTGAGCTATAGCTGCAGACCAGTTTAAAGCCCTTGTCCATATATTCAGATTAAGACCTTTCTGATGCAAGACCAGGCCTGATACCACTGCAGGCTCCTGTAGGGCCCCTAACAGTGGGCACAGCCCTCAGAACTGAGGAACCCTGTGGTGGGTTCCTGCCAAAACCGCCTCCGCCAAGGCTGCCAGGCCTCCCCGTCCTGCCGGCCGGGGGACAGAGCGCCTTCCCCGTTGTAAATGCTTTCCTGAACCCTGCTTGTATATCAGCAGTTTTGCCCAGTCTGCAGTTTTCTTCCCTGTTAGTGGGTTACCCTGTGTATGGTTTCTCTTCACAGGCATAGAGAGGTACATGCGGGCAATGAATCTACTCTGACTTGCCAGAGGGATGCGTCTAGTTGGGGAGTTCTGTTCCACCCTTCTCTACCACAGGACATGCGTATTTGGGCTGGGTGGCTGGGCGCAGTCTGGACGTGCAGCTGTTCCCAGTGGATTTGCAATGGGGTGGGGAGAAAGTGCAAGGGGCTGTCAGACCTGGGGAGATGATTGTCTGCAAGAGCCTGGAGCAGCGAGTGAGCACAGAGGGAGGACCTGAACCAATTGAAGTGTGGCCCTTGACTGAGCAAGGTCCTTTCCTCATCTGATGATGACTGCTCCTGTCACCAAGTGGGGCTGTGTCCACCAATGATGAGAACAGGCAGCTCCACCTGAAAGCATCTCCTGCTGGCTTTTCTTCCTGTTCTTGTGATTCCCCTGTTCAGCCTGGATGTGACAGGTCCTGGGTTAAGAATCAGTGCTATGTCAGATGCTGTTGTGTTCTTCTCTGTGAGCAGCTGCTCTCATACCAAGTCAGTCTAGCTGGCAAGAGCAGAGATGTCACCGTGGATTTTGATACCAGCCACACATTGGGAGTTTTTCAGAGCATGAGTTGGTCTGGGGCTCCCACCGTTGGTGATGTAGGTCCTGGTCAGAGCAAAGTGAGCCCCACCGAGCCGCGCAGAAGGAAGGCAGAGCCGGACGTACCGCACTAAGCTGTCACCCAACGCTGTTACAAGTGATGAATCGCAGCGCCAACGCCTCGGTACCACCTTGTGCTGCTGCTGCGTGGTCAGGATGCTCTGGACTGACAGCCCTGGGAGATGGGGTCTTCACCATCTGTTGGTGTTTTCTGATGGGCACTGGGAGGTGCAAGGGGCCAAGGAGGGCCAAACTTAGAGGTTTTGAAGCTGTTCTGGGGAGGCTGTCAGAAACTTTGGAAGGGGAAAATACATCTTGTGTAAGCTCAGAGCCTGACAGCACTTTTGAATGCCGCTCTGAGAGTCGTCCCTGCAGTAACGCACGTGAGAAATGGCTGTTTCCCTAGTACGTGGGTCTCTGCCTGTGATCTTTGGCCTCTTGGCAGGCAGCAGCAGTGGAGACGCCAAAGACCAAATGGATGGCAGCATCCAGGTTCATAACACGTGCTGAATGGGGCAGGAGTTCACTCTCTCAGGGCACCAAACGTATTTGAGCAGCCGTGGTGAGATGCAGCAGCCTGGGCAGAGTGCAGGAGACGGGCAGCGGCCCCTGTCCTGCCCCGGGGACGCTGCTCTGCTCTGGACCACCCCCTCCCTGTTGTCACCTGGGGCTCTGTGAGGAGCTCCTTGCAATAATTACTATTAGAAACATGTCCTGTCTCAGGGCTGCCGCCAGATCGCTGGTCTCGTCTCCTTTGCTTCGCACTAGGGAGGGTGAATAGTTGACAGCCTGGGGGCGAGGGCAGGGGGTGCTGTGCGCCCCCCAGCCCCGGCTGCCTGTTGTGTCCCTGCCCGCGAGCACGGCGCCGCTGCCGGCAGCCAGCGCCCCGTCCTCCGGGCCCAATTCGAAAAAGGAATTATTTATGTCTCCTGCATATTTCTGGGCTTGACTGCCAAAAATGGCAAGCGGCACTGGGACTGATAGTGCGGAGGAGCAGCCCCGACTGGGGACAGCAGACAGACAGACACCCACCAGCCCTTCCCCCATCGGGTCCCCGCTGGTGGTGGGAGGTGAGGGGAAGGGGCTGGGGGGTGTCTGAGCAGCTCAGAAACTACTGAAGGATTCAGTGCAGAGTCTTTTACTCCCTGCAGTGCTTCTTAAAAAAAAAAAAAAACACAAAAAGGCTTTTTTTAGCTTTCTGTAATGGATAAAAATAGCGGATATGTTATAGGAGAGACAGCGGCGCGCCTGCCCGAGGATCGCTGCCCTGCTCTGCGTCCCGCGGTGTTTGGTGGCAGCAGCTGTCAGACATCTGCTGAGGGGAGGAGGGGGTGGCTTTTGGACGGGGAGGTTCAAAACACTGAAGCCATTAGCAACGACGGTCCCTTGAGAAGAGAGCAGAAGAGATTCTGGAGAGAAATCTGATTACGTTTACTTAAAAATGGTGGTTTGCTACATGTGTGCAAGCAAGCAGGAGGCTGCAGGGCAGCAAAACAGGAGCGGGGCCCGTGCTCCCAGCAGCTGGGAACAACCCTGGGGGTGCTCAGAGCTTGTCTGGGTTTTGTTAGGGTGAGGCTCTGCCCCAGGGAAGATGGTTTGATTGTTGAAGCCACGTAATGCAGCTGAAAACTTTGGTTTTGCTCAAGAATCTGCTGGGAGAACCACAATATTTCAGTCGTGTTCAAATTAAGATGCTTTGTGGGCATTTTGTCGAAATTCCCCACTGGAACAGCCTGAAGGAACTGATGGTCTTGTCTTGTTTAATTTTGTTATGTTGAATACAGATATTATATTTAACTATAATTTCCTTATTACAGTTCATATTCATAGAATGCGTATCAATCTTGTTATAGAGCAGCATTTCAGTGAGTCAACTTTTTCTTCAATTTCATTCTGTAGGAAATGTCAAGATTCAGGGCTTTTTTTTCCCTCCAAGGCAGAAGGATTTTATTATCTAAACCTATAATAATCAGGGCTTCCTGCAGTTGGCGATTCTGGCCCACGTGGTTCCATGGGTCCCCAGCCGTGTCCCTGTTGCTCTGCCGGGGCTGTTCGGTGCCCGCGGTGCTGTGCTGGTGCTGATCGGGGGGCAGGACCAGTCCCACCGTGCTGGGGAGCACAGGCTGTGCTGTGCAGGGACACGGACGGACACACGGCCCTGGGAGCGGGCAGAGGTTCCGTCGCTTGTGGTTTGGGGGGGTTGTGTCTAATCACACCGAGCTGGGCTGCACAGAGGGTGTTTATTGCCAGATATAGGTGCACGCATGGTTCGGTCCATCACCTCTGTACATCCATCCCCGAATTAGGGACGTACCTGCCGATAAAATCACGTCATCAGATGCCCGTGAAGCTTTGGTTCAAGGAACACATGAAAAATGCATTGAAGAATGTTTCCCTGCCCAAACCATGGGTTATGTTTCTGATTGTGAACTGTGCCTTTTCCCTTTTCCTGTAAATGGGAGCAGAAATGCTGTCCCCTGAAATGCTGCTGAGCGTCAGGATGCAGCGCAAGGTACAGACCTACCAGCGGGATTGCTAATAACCTCCTAATGAGGGAAAATGACATTAGGCAGCCTTTGGCTGGTGCTTCCTTAGATAATACAATCCAAGCGCGCAGGCTGCCGGCCTGCAGCCCAACCCTGCTGCCACGGCACAGACGTTCATCGACTATATTGGCATTTATCTCATAATAACATTTCTCACCATCCAGCGATTGTAAGGGCTCATGCTGCGGGGTGTCCGTGCTGGAACCTCCGCTGCAGGACCCCCAGAGGGAGCAGAGCGCAGCACCGATCCTGCACCGGGCCGGAGCGGTCCTGCCGGGGACGCTTGCTGGCTTTGCTCTGCTTCTGTTCAGAGATAAAAATCCCGTGAATTTCCACAGCTCCAGGGTGTGGGCAAAAGTGAATGGTTCTGAGGTGTCATGTTTGCCAAGTTGACAATAGTAATAACAATAAAGTCATCCAAAGGTGTTAAAAAGCAAGCACGGCCCCAGGAGACCTGCAGCAGGGTGAGGGGCTGGTTCCTCTGTCCCTGGTCCCCGGCCATCAGCGTGGTCATTGCCCACTGGTTCCTCCGTCCCTGGTCCCCGGCCATCAGCGTGGTCATTGCCCACTGGTTCCTCCGTCCCTGGTCCCCGGCCATCAGCGTGGTCATTGCCCACTGGTTCCTCCGTCCCTGGTCCCCAGCCATCAGCGTGGTCATTGCCCACCGCCCGTGATTTGCCTGCAGAAATGCCGTTATTCCACTTGGGCCCTCCCCTGTGCTTCCTCGGGGATGGTAAGGGAGTCAATTTCAAATGCAGATCAAAAATGTTTCTGGGATAGTTTTCCATCTGACGGAATGGCTTGTTGGATTTGTTCTACTGAGACATCAGCTAAACGTGGGTTTTTTGCATTTCTCTTTCTCCTCCTCGTAAGGACGAGCCCTCTCTGCTGTGTTTTCAGAGGTGAGCGGTGTGAGGGTGTAGGGTGCTCATCCCCCTCACTGCTTCAGCACAGTGAAATGAACTCATTTGGCCTTGGGTCGAGGGCTGGCCCTTGGGCTCCCTTTGCTGCCGGAGGTGTGCGAGCATCCCTGGCAGACCCTCAGCGTTCTGGTCACTCTGAAGAAAGCAAAAGATCTCTAATGCACGAGAACACGTATGTAAACCCGTGCTCTTGCGCATGTGGACGTGTCTGCACACGTCATTTGTATGTGTGTGACTGTACGTATACATGCCAACATATACAAACCCCATCTTTCACGTAGCAACTCTTTTGCAAGGCAATTTCTGTGTTTATTTTTGATATCCTATTTTGATGGTAGCAATTTATCTGATCAGTTTTAGCTTGCAGTCTGTTACTTTGTGCTGTGGATTTCTGCCACTTTCATTTATTGGGATTATGTCCTCTGTTAACGTGTTATTGCAAGCCATCTTTCACTGTCAGGCTCAATGCTGTAGCTATTACCTTTAGAACAAAACTTTGCAGATTTATCCTTCCTTGCCAGAGCGACTGAAAACAACCAACCCCAGCCCTGTAAGTGACAGGGGAGGGGGAGAATTTATTTGGAGAGGGGGTTTGTTTGTTTAACTCTGGAGAGCGCATATTTAAGCATCACTTGAACTGTTCAATCTGGAACCTCTCCATCTGTGGCTCCTTTTGCTCTGTTCCCAGCGATGCACGCGGTTCCATGGCCAGCGTGCAGCGGAACGTGCTTCAATTCTTTCTTTCTCCCGTCAGCTGTTCAGAATGCTTTTAACTGACACATGAGATATGAATATACCAGTATTTGGTGCTCCCTGGTGAGGGGGAAGGTGCAGAATGGCTGTGATGGGATCCTGCTCCTGCAGCCAGGTCAGGAGCAAGTGCCACATGTTCAGGATGGGGCCTTTTGCTTTTTGATGGGGACTTCTGCTCAGAAGCAGGGCTGGCAGTGCGAGGGATGGCATGGCCACAAGTCCCTGCGTGTCCCCAGCACCAGCTGTGCACCGGCGGCTGGAGCCGTTCACCGCCCTCTTGCTGGGACACCAGGGAGACAGGACCGGCTGAGCTGGGGCTGTGATGAGAAGGCTGAGGGATTCCTTGGTGTCAGTAGGTGACTTCCTCGGTCAGTCATTGCTTAGATATGTCTGTCCATGTCTTCTGCCTCTGTGGTGCCCCAGTGTCCATAGACACCCAGCTAAAACAAGCCGAGGGGTTTAGCATCCTTCTAGGAGGTTCCCAAACTTGGCCATGTCCTGGAGCACTAACTTTCCTGTGCAGTTCACTTCTCATTCCCCACCACGCCAGTGAAGACCAAGATGGGGAAATGCTGAGCACCACCATGCCCTTGATGCTGCTCATGGCCCGATGGAGAGCGGTCGCGGGTCTCTGCTCGGGTGGCTCCACACGTGCCTTGTGGTGCCGTGGCTCGAGGAGGCTCCATGCAGCAGCTCCCGAGACCCGAGCCCTTCCCAACACGTGCGCTCAGGGACTCAGCAAACCAGAGCCAGATGTGACCTGGAGGGACAGACAGAATTCCCATCAAAACAGACCGGTGACAGACAAGGCAGGAGCAGCAATGAGCCTTTATTTACATGCTAATCAAATCAAGCCAGCTTTGTCAGCCACGTTATCTGGATTGAAAGAGGCTATAAATACACAGGAGCAGAAAGAAGCTCCAGAGAAGAACACGTCTAATTCTGGTGCGTTATTGTCTTTAATAGGATACACGCTCTACACAAGACCTGATGAAGAGGTTTTGTCCCTGTGATGCACAGATGGCTGTGCCTCCAAACCTCGGTCCAGACATCTGTAAAGTGTCTCTTGCTATTTTCTTTCCCCAGCTGCTTGATATAGCGCTCTGGTGACAACCTGTGTCGTCTTATGGCAGACACAACAGCTCACGTTGTGTTGCTGCTGCTTGTTGTGTGAGTTTATCCCTTGCTGTGAGTTTATCCCACGCTGTAGCGCAGGGAGCGCGGGGCTGTGTGGGAATGGAGATGCATTTCTGTGCTCTCCCTCCTGCCCCCTTCGTGCGTTTGTGTTGTCACTCAGAAAAACATGCAAAACTCCATTGCTTTAGTGGGAAAAGGGTTTTCTAGAAAGCTTGTATTATGAAAAACAAGCAAATGGAATTGGCAGCGTGGGAGATAACCAGGTGCGACCGTACAACCCAGAGATTGTTGGGTTTGTTTTCAATGGGCAACGCTTTGATAAAATTTTAACTTCTTGGAGAATTTCGCTATTTGCAAATGGGTATTTCCCACCAGGGTGTGTTTCTCGGCAGAAATGTTTCCTCTCCTATTTTATCTGCTTCAGTTACATTGGTAGAGTACAAAGGACATAATACCAGACTTTAACTTTAATGGGATTAAGACAGCAACCTGGATTTTGAGGAAAGCCAAGCTAGAAGGCAGCACTGGATGCTGGCGCGTAACAGGGCAATTTTAAGATATTTGACAGAAGTTAATTTAGATTCTTTATCAGTTTGAGTAACAGGAGAAAGGCAGAAAATTACTGCTTGCTTTGAGAACATATACTGTGAATCACTGCGTAGATGTCCTTTGGGGACAGAACAGCATGTAGTTGTTTGAGATCATAAAACTTAGAGAGGCGCATGGATGTCCCTGGCAGATAACTCCAGAACCTATTTCAGCTCGCTTCTCTCTGCATAATTTCAGCAGCAAGTAGGTGGGGACTTTGCAGCCAAGGAATAATCTATCAAACTATAGCAAAACAAACACATCACAGGGTAGTGGCTGCCTACAGCTGGACCAAGGACTCCGGTGCAAGTTGTCTGGTCTCTGGCTCATGCTCTCTCTAAAACCTCCCGCACCAAAACTGGAGTATGTAGTGCTCTCGGCTTCATTTAAAAGAAAAAAGGACAGCCTCAGGTCTTCGTGGATACAGAAAGAAGCCTAAAGATACAAAATCTGAATGTTAAGAAAGCAGGAGACAGGTAAAAAGCCTGAAACAGCTGTATTTGTGCCAGTGCCATGGTGTGACTGTTCAACGTTGGCGTGTCCCTCCGGCTGTGATTCACCTGGATCCTGGTGTGCGTGTGGCTCCCTGCAGCACCCGGCACACACAGCATCCTCCACCACGTGTTCAGACGATACCAAGGGGCCCACGGTTGTTAAATCACATCCTCAGATACCCACCTTCTTTGCTCTGGGGGTGAAGGCCTGGGACAGGCCGACCGTCCCTCTCCTGCCGTCTCTTCTGCACACCCGGCTTCCTCCAGCCCTAGCGGACTTTCCCCCAGCCCCTCCTCCAGCTCATCTGCAGAGGTTTTTTTCTGCATGCACTGAATAGAAATAGGTCAGTTGTAAGTAATTTATTATGTGATGATTTTGCTATATTTTGCCAGACATAAAAACCATACAGTTATCACGAATTCTAGTTTTGAGCAAGTAATGGTTCTACTCCAGCTGTTACAGCTCTTCATGTAAGATAGTCTTGAGCATTTTTCAAAGATCTCAAATATTGTTCTTCCTGCGATGAATGAGCAAGTCAAGGAAGTATCTCTTTTTCTTTAGAAGAAATGAAAAGATTGCGTATGACAGAAATATAAAGTGGTAGCAGAGATTTGCAACCTAAAACTGTCTTCCAGCTGAAAACAAATCAAAACTCAAACTTCTGTTTGAGTCAGGTGAACTTCAGGGCTACCTTGAATCTCGTGTTTTAAGAGCAGCAGGTTTGAGATAGATAGGTGGATGGATGGGTGGGTGGGTGGGTGGGTGGGTGGGTGGATGGATGGATGGATGGATGGATGGATGGATGCCTCAAGTACCAGATTTTCGGAGCACTGGGGCGAACCGCTGGACACTGAACTGTGTCTTGCCTGTGGCCTTCACGTGGGGTCTCCATCCTCAGCCTCCCTCGCTCCTCCAGCTGAGGACCTGCAGTGGCAGCCTCTGCTCGGCGCTCCTTGGGGTTCAGACGCCCCAGGACGCGGAGCCTCCTGCCCTCCCCGTGTCCGCACGTCACAGCCTCTGCCGTCCAGGACCCAGCAGCCTGAGCCAGACCAAAGGTAAAGGGTTGCGCTTACCCAGACCACAAGAAGTCTGACTAAGCCTGGTTTTGGAGTGTGTGGCAAACCTAAGCAACAACAACAAACCCCAAACAAACAAGCAACAACAACAACAAACACGAAGCAAAAAGCAACAACTAGCAGTGAATGCAACTTGGAAAATCCCACAGGCCTCATCAGAAATCAGGATGTGAGTGAAGGTGCTTGTTCTCATACCCGCTGGCCGCGTCCCGCTGGGCGAAGCTGGGGCGCTGTCGCCCCAGGCTCCCTTCTCTGTTCCGAGTACAAGCCGTGCACCCTGTGAACAGGATCAGAGTTTCCTTTCTGGACTGGTTAATGAGCATAAGCAGACGAGAGAGACTCAGATCCAGCCCCGGAAACCAAAATGTGTCCATCTTTTCTCTCCTTGTCTTTGCTTTGCGTGTATGAACCACCTCCGCACCCAGAAACATGTTTGCAAAATCTATTTTCAGCCTCACAAGGCAACACGATACATATTCGCTCGCTTTTGTTAACGGAAAAGATGTGGATTGGTTAAAAATTACAGACCAAACCTTACTGGCAGCAAACCGTGAGAGCTTTATAGCCATTCATTTATACCATCCGCAGAGCTGATACTATTCTTACCACTAAATATTAAGATCTTCTTTAATGCACAGACTATGCTAATGCTCATGTGCAATTACCGGGAATGCACAGGCCAAGGCTGTTTTGTTCTGCAACTGCAGTAGTTAAATGCACATGAATTAGGTACATTTTTGTGAAACAGGAGCGTTTGAAATGAAAGGCTTTCACCTCTCTGTTAGTGAAAGCTCAGATGACTTACCAGGGTTGGACAGCTGACGTGACACAAATGCATTTATACTGGAGGCTCTGGGTGGGGGCGGGGGGGGGAAGATTTGTTTTGGTTCTGGAAAATTCTGTTATCTGTCAGTGTTAGAACTGAGATGGTGGGGATCCCCCGATGGCTGTCCTGTCACCATTGCGCACGTGAGACGGGAGGGTGTCCCCGGTGCGGGACGAGCAGCGCTCTGCTGTCCTCCCCGGCAGCAGCAACGGCACAGAGCTGCTGGTTTGTGGAGAACACGTCCCTTTTTATATGGAAAATGAGTTTTCTCTCCCCTCAGATGCTACACGTTCTATCAGCAGATTGTTACGTCTCGTTGTCAGGCCGGAATCTCTCATTCGCGTTGTTCAGCAAAGGCCACTGGCAAAGGGGTTACGGTCTGTGCTGGTCCAGCAGTCAATTCTTTGTTCTGCCTTCAGCGTTTTGTTGCCTGCTCCTGCCTCCGGAGGGCTCGGGTGCCTTCTGGAGAGCTGTTTGCTCGCTGGAAAACAAAACTGCTCTCTTCACACAGAGGCAATAACGCTTCGGGGTGTAAATTATGGTCAATAAAAGCGTGGCTGTGAAATACACATCACGCTCATCCGGAGTCTGAGGAGTACTGGTGTGTGCTTTATTGTTATGGACAATACTGCTGAAATTGCAGCTGGCTTTTTATCTCAGGCTCTTATCTTGTAACATACACTCTTGTAATATCATCTGATTTTAATGTAACGTTTTATGGGCAGTTGTAGTAGACAGTCCCACCAAGTTAAAATCTCTGGAGCACTAAAAATCAGCTTTGTCTTACTTGTTGTTTTGAATGTTATTTATTACTTGTTCTTAACGTAACAAATGGGGTCCTGGAGACAATATAGCAAATACATCGCTGTCATTGAACAGGTCCCGCAGTACAAACCAATGGTCCATCTGCTCGCTCACGTAAGACAGGCGGCCCAGCTGTTTGGGAACACAGGCTGCCCATTGCTAGCGGAGAGATGGATCAGACACCATTTGGGTTTAACGGGAGGGTAATGGAGCAGGAGAAATGAAGGCTGCGGCATCAAAGAGCCTTTACTTTGACGTGCTTCATGTCTGTCGGTTGGTGCATGGTGGTCTGTCCCATCCAGCACTGGCAGATGGAAAGTCGGAGGGTGCTTGTCCCCCCTCAGCCCCCGCTGCTTTTGGCTGTGTGCAGCTCTTGGTTCCCTTGTGCTCTTCCGCCTGTTGGCAGCAATGGAAACGACTCCTGTCTGCCCCGCTTGTTAGATTACCTGTGTGAATATATAGAGGCTTCCTGATGGATTTTGCTTGGTTTAATTAGTTTTTCGCCTCGCTCAAAGTTGGGTGAGCGATACTGGTGGAGATGCTGTGCAAGCAGCAGAGAAGTCAGGGAAGGAGGTGTTGTCAGCCGCGGTATTGATCTAAGAGTCTTGAGATCAAGGCTTGATTCAACAAACCTCTTACGTAATTCAACACAAGAATTTAATTGGCCTGTATGTCAGTTTGCCTTTGCAAAACTCAGCTGCTGGCGCTGGTTTTGCCCAACTTGAAAGATTTCCACTGGGTCAGAGGTTGGAACGCGTCCATAGCTGATGCACAGCAGAAGGATGAGCAGAGGACTGGCCTGTTCCTCACGTTTCCCTTTCGCTCCCCCCAGACCAGACCAAGGTATTTAAAGAAAAACAACCTTAAATGTGCATGTTTTAAAAAAGCAAAATAGAGCAGTAAAGCTGCTCAGACAGAGCCAGGAGTGCTCGGTACACGCTGTATTTTGGGAAGGACAGCTGAGCTGTGCTCAGGAAGGCTGCTGAGCTACAAGTCAAGTTCAGGAAACTTGACTGCTATGGAACACTTCAGTTCTTCCCGTGTAAAAACCTGCCAGGTGTGAATAGGCTGTTTCTCCCAGTCGTGTAGCACTGAAGGACAGCGGCACCCGTCCCATGGGCCCTGTGTGACTGTGCCCGCTCTCAAGAGGAGCTGCCCACAGAAACCCCCGGGTTTGTTTCCAGTGACACAGGCGAATGACGGGGTCGTTATTCTGGGAGGTCTCTTGGGCAGCAGTTGCAGGACTCTAAAAAGAGACAGTTCTGGGGGAACGCAAACGTGACGTTCACCTCCAAGAGACTTTGGGAGCTAAGCAGGTTCTCTCTGCCAGTCTCTGAATCATTATGATAATAACATAGTAATAATAGTAATAAACTGCGACCATCTGCAAGGGAACATTAACCGTTTGTCCACCATCTTTATTAGTTCTACAAATTCATCATCACGGCAAGAAAAGAGATTCTCAGGTCATTAATTTAGTGTTGAGATCATGATTCACCACTTTATTGTCTTTAAGGGCAGCAATTTCTGCCCAAAGTAGTCTCATGTGTGTGTTTTCCCATGGATTTTCAAAGCTGCTGATGCCCAGGGGAGAAGGCAGTGATGTGGAAAGCGGCCACCCCCATGTGATTTTGCTCCCGTGATGATGCCGTGGGCTTTCTGGTTCGTTAAGGATAAAACAAAACTTAAGTCCAGTTTCAAAAAGCTCTGAGGCTTCTACCTCCTCTGCAAATGCCTAGCAACCCGTATCTGTCAGTCCAACTAGGAATTAAATATCTAAACGTTTTGTTGTTTCTTGTCATACATATTTGAGGGTGGGTCCCTACAGGGCATGCAGAAGATGGTGAGGAGGGACCGGGGCGCCTTAATTCCACGCAGAGACAGACGATCACAAATAACCTTTTCTTTCTGTGGAAAGCTCCATAATCCTCAGAAAGACTAAAACACATCAGGCAGGATCTGGCTGTCTGACCCCTGGTTCTTTCAGCTGCTGCCTCTGGGGATTAACCCCTGTGTTTCACTGTGCTGAAGCTGGAGCCAGGAGCCGCTCAGAAAGAGGATGGTGCTGCTGAAACAAGGCATCTCAGCACCCCTGTGTCTCCGTGGCTCCCATCTCCTCTCCCCAGCCCTTTTTCTTCTGCAAGGACGCAATGAGGTCAGCAGGACCCTGGATATTTTCATTTTGTAGCAGGCTGAGGGTTCATTGCCCTTTCCATGCAAAGAAGGTTATGGGAGCTGCTGGCGCAGAGTTATTTTGTGAAGCTTTTGACTAGAAATAGAAAACTCGGATAGACCTGTTCTGACCCTGATCTTAACTTACACACAGACCCGCTCAGGTTGCCTTTTGTGGCCCAGAAGAAGACGATGGGCTTTTTCCTTTCTTTGTAAAAATGCCTCTAAGTCAGACTTTAGGAACTCTGCAAAACAAAGTCGCTTCCCAGAGGTCAAGGAATTTGGGTTCGAGTTCAGCTGGAGGACAGATCGAGGAACTGTGTGTGTCTTCTGAGCAGATGCTTCTGAATGAAGATGAGGGACGTGTAACTCCTTGGGATTAACGATGTTTTTCCTTTGAGTGTCGTCTCGTAGTCTTATTTCCAGTGCCATTGCTTAAATAGGATGCGATGGCTCCGAGGAGACGTTCTTATAGCTGGGAAGACTTTGGAGAAAAGTTTTAGGGATTAAGTCCCACTTCTGTTGTTTTAGTGCTGGTGGGGGGCCCGTGACGTCACGATTACGTCATGATTACGTCACGCAGGGCGCGATGCGGGTGGAGGGATGCAGCTCCCTGCGGTGCAGCCTGGAGATCCCGAATCTTCCAGAACAAATGGGAGGAAAAAAGGCTTTGTTTAATGCCAGACAGAGGAAACTTCTAGTCCATAATTACCGCTCTATTTGTATTGTTTGCTTTAGACGTTTAAAGCTCGTTAAACTCCCGGGAGAGGAACGTGATCAGTGGCTTTGCCATCTTGTAATGTCCTGGCTGTCCCAAGAGCCACAAAAGAACTGAACTGCAAGCTAACAATGAGATCCCACCGAGCGATGCAACGGCCCCTCTGCTGCCCCAGCAGAGAGCACAGAGCTTGGGGAACAGCGAACCCGTGTCTGCGTTCCTCTGCCCACGGCCTGGGACGCCAGGGCTCGTAACCGTGTATGGGACAGATCTACCCTAACTGTATGATTCTGTGGCAGCTCGTGTATATGGTTCATGGCATCTCAGGAACAAAAGGGACCGTAGCTACTCACGGGTATTGCTGGGGCCGCAAGTCCTCATGGAAATGCCAGTCTGGTTTTTCCTTTAAGAAAAAAAGACTTTATGACCAAGAAAGACTTTGGGGTTGTTAACCCTATTTTGAGGTCTGGGGACATTCTGATGCTGTAGAAATGCTGTTTGGGAACTTTCTGGTGAAATGCATACGTTAGAAGATGACTATTGAAGCTGAAACTGCCTGCAAGAAAGTGTCAGTTTTCAGGACTCTCTTCTTTGAGCCAGGTCTAACACAGGAGTTTAAGACAAGTTTTGAAATTGAATTTTCTGATGTTTAATTCAAAACAGATTTTATAATGAAACTTCAAGTAATTTATGCTAAACTCAGTATTTAAAAATGAACACATTTTTACATTACAAAAAATATTTTGAAAGTAGAGACGTAGATAATTTAGATTATTCTGCTTACGTGTCATTTTTTTAAAGTGTTCTAATTTGGACATAGATTTTCATTTTCCACCAGTCTCCAGTGCAAATTCAGCCGAGGGTCTGGGTGGGGGGTGCGGGGGTGGCTCCACTTCCTACCAGCAGCGCTCTGCAATTCATTGGTGCCTTTCATCTGCTCCAAACAAAAAGGATCTGAGTTTTCTAAAGCCTCACTGTGCCTCTTGTAGTCTCACGTGTGCCCCAGCGCTCTGGATGTGTAGACAGTTCGGCACTGAGATTTGTGTTTGCTTTGTGCTGGGAGTTTCAGTAATTGCAGCTGGGGGTGCGGGTGCAGCCGCCCTGTGTGTCCGTGTGTCTGACGGGGGGACTTCACAGACACCAAAAGACTGTCAAGGCCAAAGGCAGAACATTTTCTTCTCCTGAACACATCGCAGCGAGTCTGAGGGTGTCCTCAGGGAAATGATTCACTCCTGCTTGCAAACACTGTGTCATCCCAAATGCCAGCCCTGGAAATGCCACCACTGGCCTCCAAGCGCCGAGACCAAGGAGACAAAGTGTGACTTCATGTCTCTAAGCGATCTCCTTGTGGCGCGTTGTGGGGTAAGAGGGGTAGGGACTTGCTGAAGACTCAGGCAGGTTTCCTCCTTTCCATCCTTGTGGGATAAGGGTGTAAAATGCCATGCCAGCCCCAGGCTGCACCCTCCCGGGCACACATCCTGCTGCACCTCCTCTGCTCCTGGGGCTCCCAACAGGAGTCATTTCCTCAGGACCTTTGGAGGAGAAAGGGTGTTCATATACCTTGATTAATAACCAACCAAAGCTCTTTGGACCTGTTTCCATGGGGACCGAAGCTCGGTTTAGGCTTATCTTCAGTGTAGTTAGTGTAGATAATCAAAGCAATGAAGACACTGCAGAGCAGCCTCCCCGGCTGCGCCTGCGTGGACGGGAGCACCCTCGGGGCTGTTTCCCTCCCCGCTGCGGTTGTGGATGCGAAGGGCGAGTCTGGAGCTGGGGAGGAGCCCTGGCAGCACCTCCTGAGGCTGCATTTCCACAGCAGGGCCAGCACGGTCACCAGCCGCGCCAGGGTCCTCACTTGAAGGATGTGATGAACAGGCAGTAACGACAAAAGGTCAGCGGGGAGTGAGGTTTTCCAGCTGCGGATGCAGTGCTGTGATAGTTTTCACAGCAGATCTGAACCAGGAGGCTCCAGGCTCTGTCTTAGCCCTCCCCAGGTTGGAGGCACTCCAGGGCTTCCCCAGCTTTCCTCCAGACTTGTTTCTTTCTCCAGCTCCAGGCTGTCGTCTCCTGAGCTCAGAGGCTGCTTTCATGCAGCAAGGCTTAGCTCAGCTCGTGGCTTCCAGTTTCTAATCCTGTTATCCAGGACCCTGTTGTTTGGTGAACAGTTGCCATGCATGAAGAGCAGGCAAAGCTTAGCAAATGAAAAAAGAATTGTGGAAAGGAGTTTGCATTGTAGAAGTCATGTGTGCTCTACATCTTATTTCCACCTCACTTTTGCAAGGTGCACGAAATATTTAGCTGTTGTAGACAATGCATATTGCACTGAAGACCTTTGGATACAACCCAAGTCTTCTAAAGAGGTAAATCTCATTGTCTCACCTTCTGTCTTGAGTGTGAGTTGATCGTGCCAACAGCTAACAAGATAATAAAAAGCATCCTATTTCAGACAGCCTGGCTCTCCATCATCTTTTCCAAGATCAACTCATTCCTCAAGGTCTGGGTAGCACCGTGTGATGTATTCGTGCCCCTGGCTTCACAGGAGCTCCCGCATCGTAGAATAAACCAGATAGAACACAGAACACTTGTTTTGAGTAAGGATGCTGCAAGGATTACGTGTTGTACAGCTCCCAGCACAACTAGAGCACAAGCCTGGCTGGGGGAGTTATGGAGACACAGACAGCATGACAGCAATAAATCCTTTGTCACCTGCCCCAAGCTTACATCTCCACAGCTCCACCAGCTCCACAAGAGCTGTTCCTGCCTCCACCAACACACGGGAGGTGACCCAAAGCTGGAAGAAACAATGCGTTTCCTTTGAAAAGGGATGCTGAACAGCAAGAGCAGCTGGCTTTGGCAGTCTAAATAATAATAAGTTTGAGCGGTAGATTATTTACAGCATTTTGGCTCTGAAACAGTGATGAATATAACATGAACACTTAGGCTGGGCTCTGCTGAAGGACTGGCAGCGACTGCTGCTCGTTGGGAGAGGGGCACACGCGCAACAAGTGAACAAGGAAAAGCACCGTGCTGCATAGGATAAAACGTTCCCACCCCACTCCAGGGATCCAAGCAGAATGAGTGCCTTTTTTTCTGCTTAGGATTAATGGTGTTATTTGGGATAATTATTCTGGACATTTCCCTTTTCTTTTTTTAGCTTTCTTAAAGAAAGGAAAAGAATTTTTATCTGTATAAAATGTTTTCGTTTGAATCTTGGCTTTTTCAGATACGAATTTTCGACACCCCCACCTCCATAGTTCATGTGTCTTTAGAGGAGATAAGGAAGCCAGCATGGCTCGTTACCTAAGGATGGTTCATGGCCTGACTGACCTCCCTCTCGCAGCCCCTTTGCTCTGCCCTGTTCTGTTCGCTGCGGTACAGTTGGTCCTGATCTGTCTCCGCTCCAGACCTTATTCCAACCTGGGCGATGAATTTGCTTTCAGCTGCCTGGATGGCTTGGACTGACACCCTCAGCCGGTTCCAGCATTAACAGTTGCTTTAGAAAGCTAAGAGACCACCACATTTTTGGGTGAACTTGTCCGAATCAGTCTCTTCAGATGGGGAATGTGGTTTTCCCCACAAGGCTTCCAGTGTTCCATGTTTCTCAGAGATGGTTCTGAAAAGCTCTGAGAACAAATGTATTAACTGCGGTGATTCAGCTCAGATCCAGCAGTTCTCAGGACAAAGAGAGATAGAAAATCATATTTGTCATCGTTGTCCCACTCCCTCCCCCTGGAACTTTTTCCAAACATCAGCAAGCTTTTGATTTAGTTAGAAAGGACCAATTTATTGCCAAATAGCTTGATCCGCAGACAAGTAATACGAGGCACTGCCAAAGGCCATGGGATTCAAGTTGTGAAATTTGGGGTTTTTTCCTCTCTGTCCGTATTGCTGTGTAATTCCTGTGCTGTATGAGCACAAAACTTCCTTTCTGTCAAACCGGGATTTTGCCAGTCCTCTTTCTTTCTTCAGTGCCTTGTGATTAGAAACGAAATCTGCTACATAAGTCATTAGTCGCTGTCTGACTAGGGGCACTGCTGCAGCGTGCGCTCCTGATTCCGATGGATTCGGTTTGGGGGGGGGACCGAGGACCCAAGGCTGCACCAGCTGCTGTTGGTTCTGCACGTGTGGCCCGCAAGGAATCCCATCAGGTGTCAGAGAGGATGGCTATGGATGCTGTATGGACATATCGACGTGCTGTATGGACACGCAGGGAATCTCTCAGGTGTCAGAGAGGATGGCTATGGATGCTGTATGGACATATCGACGTGCTGTATGGACATGCAGGGAATCTCTCAGGTGTCAGGGAGGATGGCTATGGATGCTGTATGGACATATCGACGTGCTGTATGGACATGCAGGGAATCTCTCAGGTGTCAGGGAGGATGGCTATGGATGCTGCATGAACATGAAGAAATGAATTCTCCTCTCCTGTGGGTGAACTGGCTGGAAGGGACATGGCAAGTTACTTTTGGTTCGGCTGTTTCTTTGGCAGCCAGGTAGAGAAAGAGCCCCGGAGCAAGAGGGGGACGGTGTTGGGTTGCAAAGGTAGAGAAACAGCTTAATTGAGTCCCAGATGATGTCTCTGGTTTGATATTTCAGCGGTTGGCTGGCGCAGAGACTGCCTGCGAAGAGCTGGTAAACACACGTTCTTTGAAGTCAAAACACAAAAATCAGGGTTTAAGATTTCTCCTCCATAGAATACAAAAGGGCAGACCTAGAATATCAAGTGTTCTGGAGTAAAGTCACATACTAATTGACTTTTACAAATAATTCCTGGTTTTATACCATCGGTACTGGAAAAGCCGTGTGCTGAAAGTCTTCTAGTATATTCCATTTTGGGCTATGTTATCTTGTTTTCTAATCTTATTAGGACCTTTCTTGGGTAATAAAAGAATCAGATAGAATATGAAGTTCTTAAGTCTCATAAAAACTCCTGCAGGATTTTACAAAGCATAGTGTTCGTTCTTACACCAGAGTATAAGATGATATAGATGAAGGATAATTCTCCATTGAATCATATAACTCGCTGCATAAATTGCTCCATAAACTTCTCTGCAGGTTCTTCAGGCAACGCCTGCATCAGTGCAAGTGTTTGGTCCCTAGGAGTTTCTAAGGGACTTTTGTAGAGGGGGAGATGGGGCAGAGCATCCAAGGAGCTGGTTCAGGTGAAATGGGAAAGCACCGGGGCTCGTTCTCCTGGGTGATGGTTTTGGTTTTGCAGGCACAGGGGTGGCACCGGGCAGGGGAGCAGGAGGCTCCCCAGCCCTGCCCAGTCAGAAATGTGGCACAGAGGGGCGTCAGGATCAACCGCGTTCCTTGGGAAACGCCAAATCACTTTGACTTTCTTGTTTAGTTTCGGTGACATCAAAGGTGTTTCATTTTGCTAAGGTAAAAACGTTTCCCTTTGATTTGATCGTTTCAGCGTGCGTCGTTTCGGCTTCTGAGTTAGATGAAAATACAAGCTTTAAAATGTGAATGTGGAAGAGTATAAGGTACATGTGCTGTTTAGTCTCTTATTGTGGATTATGACTTTGCAGTTTTAGCACAAAACATCATAACTCACTTAACAATTCAACATTATCAAAGCGCGTTATCTCATAAAGAAGACGGCTCTCCAAACCATCACAACTTTCCACAAAACAGGTTTTTCTGACCAGCTTTGCTGAAGTAAAGAGAAATAGAGTATTGTACACATTGAGTTTGGAGGGTTGAAAGCTCTTTGTTGTGCATAAAACCAAGGAATACCAGAACAGGACGTGTACGGAAATTCTGCACTGCTGCTTGTCCCAGCGTGCCTTTGGGAGGAATATGGTAGGGTTTATCAGCATGTGTGGTGGTGTTTTCCCTTTTACTGTGCTTAGAAAACCTGAATGATCTTGGAAATGTGTTTTAGACCCTGCCACGCGCTGGCTCTTGGCGCAGGCTGTACCGCTGTGTGCTCTCGGTTCTCTGTGACACCTTCCCCAGGCTGCGCCGTCCGACTTTGTACCTGCAGTGAAAGGAGAGCACGGCGAACCCTGCGCTGCTTCCCAGCAGTTCAAAAAACACATGAAGAGGATGAGCGTGCAGCGACCTCATAACCATGTTGGCCATTGGAGACAGAACCAAGGTGGAAAGCGCTGCAGTTGGGGAGGAAAAGGGAGTGTTTGTCTCCGTGTCTGTGTTATCTCGGCTGGGGTGGCGCAGCACCCGCCATGCCGGATGACTTTGCTCTCACAGCTTTCTCCACCACGCGTGTCCTGGGGAGGAAACAGGGTTTTCTCAGCTTTCAAATGAGAATCAGCATCAGTAATAAAACCAGTGGCCAATTTCTGTCTCGCGCTACCAGGGTGGGACTGTGGCTTTGGGGAGCTTTCACCAGTTTGTGTCCCTCTGTGAGAGACCTGAGATCTCCGGGGCTTCACCCCAAAAACGGGGGTTCCTGGAGGCTCCTGGCATGTGCAAACTTGAAGCTGGATCGGGGGGGAACACTCAAGGCCGAGTGTAAATGGTGCTGTGGGGCTGTGGATCTTCATCTCTCAAACACGCAGAGCATTGTTAACGCAGGCAGAGTAAATTTACTTGTTCATACGATTAGCAATTAATAATTAAATACCCCTCCCAGTTGCAGCTGTAATGTAATCATGGTGTGTGTTTACTACTTGGTTTCGGCTCAGTGCTAACTGACAATCCTCAGGTTAATTCTCCGATGTGCCAACCTTATCTTCTCTCTGAAGGAAATGATTAATAAATTCTGTCTATCTCGGGGAAGCCATTCTGGACCTGCATTTTTTTCAGAGCGTATGCATCCTTTCATTCTCCTCTCAAGGCCTTTCAGCCTTATCTAAAGAAAACATCCCTGTTGTCATATCAACCACATCAATTTGTGTTTGTGTATCTTCCTGATTTTCCACTTACTTTGTAACTCAATTCGTATGGCTTCAGAACATAGATTCCTACAGAACAGGACAATGTTATCCTACCAACTATCGAAATGATTCATTGCATAGGTTTGTTGTTGAGGAAATGGATCATTCTCAAGTGGTAGAAGAGTTTAGACAAGTTGTGAGTTTTCAGTTCGGGTGGCCGGGAGCACCAGGCAGAGGTCACCCAGGTTGTCATTATCCAGAGCATCCTCAGTCATTCCCACCTGGTCCACAGGAGAAACTGTTTGCAAAGAATGATTGCAAAAAACATCTTGAAACCCACGTAGGTGCATCCTCCTGCATACACCGCCCGGGAAACAAATAAAATCACGGGCATTTAAAAACCCAGCCAACCAAACTGGTGAGTATTTGGGATTTAGCCATGATTATCTTCTGCAGCCATCAATGCAAAGCACCAAGGCAGCACAGTGCAAGGGTGTTGCTGAGCTCTTCTGTTGAATTATGTTACACACGGTCCCATGGGAGGGCAGGGTCCTCGGGGCTCGAGAACGTGAGGGCTCTGCTCTTAGCCAAGGTGGAAATACAGATTTCAGGGTACCAAGAGGGAAGCAGGCAATGGGGGGTAATGGCTTCTTTATTAATAGAGCATTGATAAAGTCATTTAACCTCTGGAAGATGCAGTGTCATCAATAGAACTGGGGCAACGATCAATTTATCTCTGTCACAGGTTCCCTTTGATGATGCAAAATGCAAGTGATGAAAGGCAAGACCTGGACACAGGGTATCAATAGGGCGGCAGCTTCCAGAGGAAAACTCACCTCTTGGAAAGTGTTATCAGAATGGCATGTTCAGTGTGCTTATCAGTCTCCACTCTCTAGGGCTATGTATTTAGAAAAAGTACTTTCAGTCTCCCCTCTGCAGCCTGCCTGCTTACACGCTGTTCAGTTCAACAGTGGCACGGATATGAAAAGAACACAGCACTGAAAATAGCAGTGCAGGTCCCAATCCTGCACCACGATGGGCTTTGCTGAACCTCCCTCAAGTCAGTCAGATCTCATTTTATTGTTGATATCAGCTGTACCAGCCAATCTCGTGGCAAACTGAGGCTCAGAGAATATAGATTTGTCTTTGTCTCAAGAAGTTGTCTCTGTTCATTCTGCTGTATGTGGTAGAGATCCATTGATCTTATCCTATTACGGCCGTGAGTGCTGCAGCAGCAGGATGCGATGTCTGCAAAACAGGACTGGGGGAGGACAGGCAGGTTTTATTGCTCCGTATCAGTTTATGTGTCCAGTCCTGCTTTATCCAGCAAGATTTAGTTCTGCTTCAAATAACTCTGTGAAATGGTTCTTGGCAGATGTGGGTAAAGAAAACGTGTCCTTTTGGACACGACTGGCACTGCACATTTGCAGGGTGCTAACTACAGGCAGTGCTTTGCAGAGGCTGTTAATTAGAGTGATTTCAGTGTATCTGTTGGTCATTAGCATAACCAAGCCCAGCTGGCAGGCAGAGCGCAGCTTAGGCTGCAATGAATAGACAGTTTGGACCAGGGTGGTCTGCTCTGAAGGCAGGATGTTGAGAGTCGGCGGATCAGGGCCCTGACCACATCGCATTGCCACATCACTTGAACCACATCTAGACTTGAACCACATCTAGACTATGTCACACGTAGCAGGGCTGCACTGCCGAAAAGCCAGAAAGCCTGGCTCTGCCGTTATCCAAGCTGAGAGCAAGGATATAGCACCCCATAGTTCCCTTATGGAGAAATGGATAAACACTTGGTTTTCATTTTGTAGAAGACTGAAAAATCTTAGCTCGGCAGAAGTGAAACTGTTTCTCTTGCTACCCCTTCCTTAGTCAATTTTCTACCTCTCTTTTCTTCCCTTTTCATCCTTTCCCCTGCGTTTTTTCCTTAGTTTTTGTGAAGAAATAGAAGGGATTTGTTCAGTGAAATTAGAAAATGTATTGAGAACTGCATATGCTTTATGGATGTTATCATAAAGACATTGTTGTTGTGACAGTGCTGGAGAGATGAAAACAAGAGTGTCATTTCAGCATCTTCCATAGCATGAGTCAGAGAGATTGATAGTTATCCTCCTGCAATTAGAACTGTTATTAGCACTGGCGGTGGCCCTTGGTGTGCTGTTAATGGATGCCATTTTCTTGGATGTTGTCTTTCATAACGCTTTAGAGAAAATAAAGATGGGCTGGAGTCACTCACCACATAATACTGAAGGGAAAATCGTGTTTAAAGCTGCCTCAGGCTGGGGATTTCAGGCTCCGAACACCAGGAATAAAACCCATTATGTATCCACATGGAGCAAAGCTCAGCAGAGCTCACGTGTCCCCCAGCCTCCCGGAGCTCACAGCAGCCTGGGGACACGACAGGACATTCTCCAAGCCTGCCAAAACATACATCCTGGGGATCAAACCCCCGTGGTGATGCAAGTTCTCTCCCCAAATACTGCAGGCTCTGGAGCACCCCCGGGAAACAGGGCTCTGAGCACATCGCAAGCATTTTGGCTGCTTTAAAGTTAACGACAGGCAGAAATTCTGCACCTATGGTAGGATCCACATTGCCTTCATTAGTCGCCTTGGGGTGCGTTTAGCATCCGTGTGCCTGCTCGGCTGCCTACAGCCTCGCGACGCTCTGCCCGCAGCGCTTACGCCTCTTTTGAGAGTAGGAGGCAGGCTGCTAAATCAAGCGCTCAATTCTGAGCATCGCACCCGTGTTTTACATCCTGTGCCTCCACAGCCGGCGGTGGCTGCAGGTCCCCGGGTCCAGCCCAGCTCGGCCGTGTGCGTGACGAGGTGGGCAGTGCAGAGGACGGAGCCCTCGGGCGCCTGCTCCCGCCCGCGGGGATGGATGCTGCACGGAGATGATGAATTACGTCCCTGGGTAGTGACACCAGCTGAAGGTCTTGCAACAAACCAACAAAACAAGCCTAAGCTGAGCATACAGACAAGCCACTTGTAATTCAAAACAGGCCTGATTTTTCCTTTAAAAACCCATAATATGCAGGTTTATTTTCTGCAACTCTTCCAGGCCGGTTACCCCAACTGTTGGCAAACTGTGAGGATGGGGTTGCCATGGATACGCTCCACACTGATTCACATGAAATACATCATTGCATTATCCCCAGAGTGGTGAAAGCCTTTCACAGCTGATAATTTTTAAGAGAATGATTCATCGTTAAATATATCATGACAACTCTGCATTGTTTGCTCTTCCTTGGAAGCAGAATTTGGAAATAGGCAGCTCTTGGGACGCTCCTGAGGTGGAGGGCGAGATCGCGAGCGGGATGCCTGCAGCAGAGCGCAGCGGCGCTCGGGCTCATCCAGCCCGTGCTGAGCGCAGGAGAGGGTCTGGTGCGGCGTGGCTGTCCGCTCACTGCGGGACACGTTTTAGAGGGAAGAGCACCCCGCTCCGTGCTGTGTCCCACCAAAACCCATGGGAATCGCCCGGATGCTGGCTGGGATGGGCGGGGGGATCACAGTGCTGGCACGTGGCTGCGAGGACCCTGCTCTATAACAACTGTGATGGCTTTTCACATTCACCCCTTGAGAGACTGCTCTGTAGAGTTAGGGGAAGGCAGAACGTGCCGTAGACGGAGGTGTCTGCGAGGGCCGTGTCTCCCCGCTGGGTGCTGTGCTGCAGTCACCCCCCCTTCCGCTTGGCACCAGTTGGGGAAGCAGAGCGGGATGAGCAGCCTTTTCCAGGCTGCTTAGCCCACTGTTTAAAAATCACTTACGTGCCCAGGAGTGCTGGAGGATTCACGGTTGGGTTTTCAGGTGTACAGGGGTGCGACACAGCCCCGAATTGGGTTACACGTCCTCTGGAGCCATCGGGACCTGCGAGGCAGCAGCCTTGGGGCTGGGGAAACAGGCGTTACGCTGCCTGCTCCGCTTCTGAAATGGTGCGTTGAGAAAATCTGCCGAGAACACAATAACTTCATTTTCCGTAGGAAATGGGCCCTCGTCAAACAGCTGCCTGCACTTAGAAAGTAACTCAAAACCAGCTCAAATGAACAAAAACTGGGCTGTGTGTTCTTGACTTCAGGCCAAAATAATTCTCTGTTATTCCCAAGACAAAACTGTTTTCTCTGTCCCTAAAAGCCAAAGCCGTACTTTTCATGCATAATTAAAATGAGATTTTAGCATACATCAGAGCCTAGGGTTGTGTGAGGCACAAATGGGGCTTTCCAAACAAGGCTTTTGATTACCAGTCATTTTAAGTGCAGGAAATAATGGCACTTCTGAGTTCCCCAGGCCCTCAGAGAGGAATTTCTGCCACAACTGATAGTTCCCAGTATATCAGGGATCCAGTCCGTACAGCAGCTTCCCCCGGATGGATGGAAACACTGGGGGGGACTGAAGTTGCTGTTAAGCCCGGGACTCGCGGTGCTGCCGCAGCCGCTGGCTCTGCCATTGCCCCGCACCGACCGCTCTCACCAACACACACCACGGGTATTTTTGTAGCTCTAATACCCAGTGAGTTTTCAATCCTTTAATCCCCATTTCTATGCTGCTTTGGGAGCATCCTCTCGTGGGTGAGGGACGAGGATAACGGTTCCCAATTCTGCCCCACTAACACCGCTTCTAAACCTCCCTTCCTTGGGTCAGGTGTGGCGTGGCTCTTCCTGGGAGACTTTGAAAGGCCCAGCTCTGCTCTTAGCAAGATTCATAATAATTGAGTGTATGTGGTGGTGGGCAGAAAACTGACTCAGTTGTGCTGGGCACAGATCCCGTCCCAGTGTCTTCTCCTGACACCCCTGGCAGGATGCATCCAGGGCTCAGGGATGTGTTTGGTCAGCGTGGCTGGTACCCTGGGGGGCCTCCTCCAAATGTCCTCAGTCCCTGCTCCCACCCATGCAGTTTGTAAAGGAAACCCTTCGCAAGTGGAGGTGTCTTCCAGGACTCCTGTATTTCATGGGCTCTCCGGCAAAGTAGAGTACACCACAGTGTCTTCTGGCTGTGCTTCCTTTGGAGAGCAGACAGAGATACCGGAGACAGGACTTTATTTGTGACTTTTCCCCAAAAGCCTTAGAGAAGCACAAGAACTCAAATATGGGAGGGCCAGCACTGGGGGGAACTGAGTGTCCTAGTGAGGAGAGAAGGAACGCGTCAGACAAGTGCTTCTACGTCATGTCCTTGTCTTTGGGGTTTGGGTTCATTTGAACCGCCGACCCCATTTACCCATGGTAATAGTTGTCATTATTAGCCAAGTAAATCATCCAAGCTTTTCTACACGGTGAACAGACAGTGATTAGTGCCGCCTGTCCAGATGGATGCCCGCTGGCAGCAGCAGCGTGTGCGTGGTCCTCTGAACCAGAGGGCAACGGCCCATGTGTCAGCACTGCTGGGGCCAGCTGAGCCCCCCACTCCATGCCCACCGCCTGCCACCGGCTTTTCGCCGTATCACAGGTAACCCTCCCATCTAACCAGGCTCATCCCAATCCTGATTAAGGGTTTGTTTCGGATAAGAGCATTGAGAAAACATGATCTCCTTTCCCCTTTCTTGCTTCCTCTCAATGACACCGTCCCCTTCCGGGCCAGAACGGGCTGCCTGTAAATCCGAATACCCCGCCTGCGCTGGGCTCTCTGTCCCCAAACACAGGTGTGGTGCTGACCCCTTGCCTCCCCTCCTTCCCCCCTGCTTAATCCTCTCTGCCCTCCAGCTGTGGCACAGAGCGCTCACCCCCAGACCTAAGAAGCAGGGGCCAGGCTCCCTCTGTATTGAGCAGCTCTGACGGGAGCCGCAGCTCCTCCAGCCTTCAGCCCATGGCAGCATGCAAGCACCACCAGCTGCCCCCACCTCTCCTCTCCCCAGACTGGCTCCTGGGGTACCCATCTGAGCCCCAGCCCTGTGTGAAGTCAAGGGTATCTGGCTTCATCTGGCCTGGAAAAAAATGCTGTATTGTGGAGCAGTTCCCCTTTCCCCTCTCCTCATTGCCCCAGTGAGAGCCCCGCTGTGCCTGGCTCCATGAGCTGTCTTCCCCACCTCACTGCACCCCGGGGTGATGGAGGTCCAGGGGGTGAGTGCTCTGTGCCACAGCAGCTCCGGGGTCCCCTCGTGTGGCATTACTGGGGGCAAGGCAGGTTTGGTCACACTGACTCCGACCCACCAGGGAATCCACCCTACTCCGTCGATATTTAACATCTCAGAGCTGCGCAGGCAGTTCCCAGTGAAGCGCTTTGCCTCTGGAAGCTTGTGCTTTGTTAAAATTCTCCATTTCCATGGCACTTTGTGTCTGCAGTCACAGAGTGCCGGCTGTGGGCTAGCTCAAACCGGCTCTGGCCACCTCTGCTGGGAAACGGGCTTGCCAGAGAGGCCACCAGCACCGGGGGCTGCACCAGCACCGGGGGCTGCACCAGCACCCAGCTACCTCCATGGTGAGATGTTTAACGCGCCTCTTCTGGAGCGGGGATTTCGGCAGAGGTGTGTGCTGTGGAACGGGAGGCAAGCACTGCGATGAGGTTGGGATGGTACAACTCTGATTCAGTTTTGGAATCCCTTTTCTTTCCAAGATGCGTCATATTTTCCGTCGCGCAGGGTAACACGGTGTTTCTTAAGGTCGTGGTTGGAACAAAATTTTTCATTATTCTCAAAATGTTTATCTGAAACATATATTACATTTTCAGCAATGTTGTTGTGCAGTAAGTGTCAAAATGTCCGTATTTCCTATGGGAAACAAAAAAATCGGCCTCTTAAGAAGCTCTAGTCTTAGCGTGGATTTGCTTGGTTAATGGCAAAGCTCTGAAGCCGCATACTGGAAACTTTCAGCTCACTTCATTGCACACCAGAAAATTATATATAATTACATAGAACTATTGTATGGAATGACCCTTAGTCATATTGTCTAAGCTGCTTATCGCAACAGAAATAAGATGTATATAGTAATCTTCTTATACTTACTGAGAAACCTAAACAAGGCCAGTACTGTGGTGGGGTCACTTATCTGTGGCTATAATAAGGTTACTATACAAGGAGATATTAATGTTGGAAAAAGCATGCTGGAGATTTCCCCTGTAAGTCAGTGTCATTATTTCTGTCTTGAATAGGTGAACGTAGAAGGTTTCCTTAGTAGTATTTCATGAGTGAGCATCCAGCCCCCAGAAAGGAAAAGGAATGAGTGGGACATCCCCACGGGAGATGGAAGTTGGAGTCCCTTGCACAGTTCGCTCTGTCTTCCCTAAACGAGTCTTGTAGAGCCCACAAAGAGGTGCGTGTGGAGCAGCCTCAGTGGTGCTGAAGTGACAGTAAACGCTGATTTTCGGTAAAACGAAACACCAAGGTACAGGCTGGGAATCACAGACTGACGTTACATCTGGATCCTCCTTCCGTGCCAAAAGTGGCCCAAAAGCCCCTCAGAGGTGCCGGGATGCTCCTGTCTCAATCCAGCTCCCTCTCGGCCCTGAGCCGCGGGGGAGGCGGGGGCACAGGCACCTCGCGGCTCTCCAGGGCGCCGGTACCTGCGGTTCCCCAGCCAGGTGTTTTAGCCAAGGGACAACTTTCCTCCAGCACCGGGGTTTTTAAGAGGCGGTTGGAAAAATAAGAAGAGCCAAGGAAGAACGAATAGTTTAAAAGAAAGATTTGCACCTCGTGCTTGAAACTGAAGTACTAAAGCATTTTTCTGTAAGGAGAAAAAAATGTTTCAGCAAAAATCTTGTTTTTTCCCTGGGGAAAATACATCCTAGTTACGCTAGTAATTCCCAAAGTGGGATCTGTGGAGAGTGTACGGAAAATCATTGGAGTTGTTCCCTGAAGGTCAGAAGCGAGGGAAATTTCCTCTTACAGCACGCTGCATAGAAATATTGGAGTCATTAGTTCATGTAAGAGGGGTCGCTGTCGGGGCTCAGCTCACGTGTGGGCTCCTCTCCAGCAAAGGCTTTTTGGGCACAGCGGGGCCGGGGAAGGGAGCGCAGGAGGGGTCGGGGCGGATCAGGGCAGGAAGGACCTGCTGGCCTCTCTCCCCCATCGGGCAGCAGCAGGGTTTGCGTTGGCACCGGTGACCAGGCAGCGCAAAACGGTGTTAAAAATCAATTTGGAAGCAGGCGCTGGTTCGCAAGTGCTGGATGTGATGGTCGTGGAAACGGTCGCGGGAACAGAGAGCGGGGTGCGGGGAAGAGGTCACCGGGTTCCTGTCGATACAGAAATTCTTCTCCAGAAGCACGAACCTGAGATTGTGCAATATGTTTTTGGGGTAAAACCAAAGCCATTAATCTTACTTGTGCTGAGTACTTGGAGTCCTATTCAAAAAAATGCTTTGGAGAAAAAGTCACTGAAACAAGGCTTAAAGGATGAGGGTGTTTTTGTCCTTGCTCGCTTGCATATCATGTGTGAGAGATTTTTCCCCGGTTTTGGCTGATACCAGACCTGTTGCTGCTGGGGTGGAATAGCGGATCAGCTCTCCTGAACTAATCACCCGGGACATTAAGCTGATTAGAGATGTGTCTGGAGACAGGGGCTGTGCAAAGGAGGCGAGGGAAACCTGACCTCAGAGGGGTTCGGTTGCTGAATCCTCACCCGGGACTGCAGAGGTGGAAACCTCTGCCTGCTGGAAACACCTCATCCGAAGTTGTTGCTCATTAGACTCTAAAAACACAGGACAACCAAGGCAAAGAGAGCATCTAGAGCTCGGGACTCAGCAAGGCCGTGGACCAGGCAGAGCAATGTTTCTGAGCTCTCCTGGTCTGGTTTGCGTTTTGAAGGTGTAGGGTTTGATAAGGACACACACGTAGACGCAAAACCTGGCCACAGCATCCACCTTGAAATCCTTGTATCTCTTAAAGGAGAATACAATGCAAAAGACCAGTTCTCCCACCACAAAACGCTGGTGAGCGCCTGTCCTCCGACAGACTCCCTTTCCCTCTTCCCATGGGATCTTCAAAAGCAAAACGCAGCCAACTGCAAACAATAGGGAGAAATGTAGAGGCCTCATATGTTCCCATCTTTTCTTGACTGCTCTAAGAGATAATGACGAACGAGACCGCTGGGATGATCCATTGTGTAGCCCGTTTCTGTTGGCATGTGCCAAAGCCGATCCTCCCCATGTTCGTGCTCACAGTTTGGCTCTGCCCGCGGTGGGTGAGTCACTGTTCATTCATGAGAGTCAAAAGTGGCACTTGGGAAATGTGCCAGATATTTTAGGAATATTAGCTCCTCGATTACTGACCAGTGTCACGGCAGATCTGGGGACAGACGGCCACACGGCACACGCTGCGCTGAGCTGCAGACGGCGGGGAGCTGTGCCGGATGAGCCGGTGCCGCACCTGCTCCGCGGCTGGGCTGTGCGTGCTCCGCAGCCGAACCCGCGCCTCCCGGGATGGGCTCTGTCCAATGGATGAAATATCTATCGTGTTCAGAAATCTCTTTAAGGATGAAACACATCTGTCCAGCCCTTGGCTCTTCGGCAGGGGACTTGAGCTCCTCTTCACCTGGTTAACCTGGGGTATTTATTTTGTGAGCAGGGTGTCAGTTCTCATTTACCTAAAAGCTCCCGATAGTCTCAGTGCTTGCAGATACTGCTGCTGTCATGGCAACAAGGTTATTTATACATAATAGATACCTACTTTTCTTTTTTTTTTTTCCAATGTTGCTAAGTGGAGATAGGGTCAGAGGGGCCATAAAACGGAGTGGGAAACTCCCAGCCCCATACGCATGTTAATAAACCCTCCAGATGTTCTCCAGCACCTGCCTGAGCTGGTCCGAGTCCCTGTGACTGCCCTCAGTCCAGCCCTTCCCCGGCAGTGGCAGCAGAAGGGACAGTGTCCCTGTCCTGGGCATGTGGAGATCAGACCAGAAGACGCCAGCGTCCCTTTCGGTGCAGGCTGGGATGTGCTGGTCTCCATGCACAGCAGCCCTGGCGTGAGTCAAAGTGCCGTTTACCAAGCTGCCTTCATTCACCTGACCCTTTACTTAACTCGATTTGTAATGTATGCTTTATCAATACTGCTGTTCAATTATTTAATGGCCAGGCCACCAGGGAAACATCAACATCCCTGCTGTCAGACCCAGGCTGATGAACAAGGTTCTAGGGCTATAATTTCAGTTAAGTTCTCCTTTAAATTCTTTCTGAGTTGCCTCTGCCCGTTTTCCATGGCAACCAGGAAGGACCAGAGGTCGGAGAGGGAAAGAGAGGGAGTAATTTCATTTAAATCAGATGAAGTTCGGCCAGCCGCTGGAGCGCTTCGCATCTGAAGGATTTTCTGTGCAAGGGGCCCCTTGCTCGAGGAGAGAGGCGGTGTTTGTCCTGGCGAAACTCCTTCTGCAGAGCTCTGCTGTTTTCCTCCGCTGAGAACCTTCTTCTCAGGACATAAATCAATTCTATTTACATAGAATATTGAGTCTAAAGAGTGGAAAAACCCTCCACAGAAAGAGGAGAGTAAGTGGCTGCCCAGAATTCACTGCCAGATGATAATACAGTCTCCCGACAAATAAAAAGCCTCTCCTCACAGCTCACGCTCCCCGCTTCGCGTGGCCTCGCAGGTGCTTACAGCCCCCAGCCCCAGTAAAACCCTCGCTTTGCCGGGTTCAGACAGCCCCGATGTGGCGCTGAGGGTGACGCTGGGCAGTGGGGACAGCAGTGGCCCCATCGCCCACGTGTGAGTCCCCCAGCACCATGCACCAAACCTGCTGCTGGGCCTGTGTCTGGGGGATCCCACGGGTGCTGGGTGCCTTTGCCAGCTCCGGGTGCTGTTGGCGGCCCATCCGCAGCACCGTGTCCTTGGTGCGTGGCCGAGCACCGCGACACGTGGCTGCCACCGCACACATCCACCAGCACCGTCCGCTTTAAATCAGCACACAGAGCGGCTCAGCGCTGCCCAGAGCGCCACGCGTTGAGGTGCTGGAGCACGGAGCGCCAGGAGCGTCCCTGTCCTGGGCATCCTGGCGAGAGGGGGCGGACACGGGGGAGAGCAGCGCTCTGAAACGGGTGAATCCTCCTGCCCCGTCAGCGCTGGAGCCCATTCCCGCAGCTCAGATCCCTCCCCGAGCAGGACAAGTTAAACCAGCTGCCTACACCTGCAGCTGCTGAGCGAGCGGGAGCGAGGAGCCCCGTCCCGGGGAAAAGGAGGGCACGTGGAGCAATAACAATGCTCTCCTCTTATGTAACTCTTGCCTAAAATACTTCAAAGTGGGCCCGTAGATAAATAATTGAAGGTAATGCAGAATTAGCTGTCATTTTGTATGTCAGAAGGTAAGATTCTCCGTTGCTTCTGTGCTGGTTAGGTGTTGAAATCACCCCGGTTGTGGGCTGGAATGAGGCCATGGGGCTTCGGAAGCTGGCCAGGAGAGCACAAGGTGTGCTCACATACATTGCATCTGCCCAGTGCGCAGGGCAACAATCCTTTACCGAGGAAAAATCCCAAGTAATTCTGAATAATGAATAATGGAGAAATGTCTAATTCACCCAGAGGCAGTTTGGAAGGATGGGGAGGGGGAGAGAGGAAGCAACATTTGTCAGAAAAATTAGTTGTGAATTAATCACTCTGATGCTCTCAGAAGTCGATGGGGTACTTGCATAAACAAGACTATTCACAGAGAAGACCAAGTCTTTAATGGTGCTCTGAGAATCATAAATTCATTAGCTGAAAGCACTGATTATGAATCAAAAGAATAGGGAGGGGAGAAAATCAAGTCATAATTAGTCACTTAAATTGTATCAAGTAGCAAGCAACTGATTTTAAACAAGTCCAAACAAAGGGGAAATGATTCGTTCTGATTAAGTCGGTCTCTCTTGCCCTTTTAAAGATTTATGAAGTAATATCAATAAATTCTGGCTCTTGGGACTCAACCTATAAAAACTGCATAGAAACGCAATATAATACAACATCAGACAAGTGGGTTAGACACAGTGGAACAGAAATTAAATGCATATTTATTAAGGGGATATATAATGAGTCTTACGTCACCCAAATATTGACCAACTGTCTTTAGCATAAACTCTCCTCTTCACTCTTCATTACTATGGCTGCTCTCCTAATGCTGAAGTCGGGCCAAATCTGATCACTGATAAGCTTAATTAAACTGCTGAAGGACTTCTTGTAAAACTAAGTGATCTGAATTAATGATGGTGCTGGTTAATTATGTACCATATACATAAAGACCCATTTGGAGTTTCACCTCTTTCCCAGGGCCGTGTGGGATCTGGATTTCCTAGAATACCTTTCAGCGGCAGTCAGACGATGCTGTTGGGACAGGGAGGTCTGCAGCCTGGGGTCTCCTGCTCCAGGGCAATGTGTTGAAAGGACAGTGTAGGGAAAGCAAACAGTAGTTGCCACAAAATGGTAAATTCATTCATTCTGGTGCCAGGGTGGTGATGGTCTTACTGTTACTGTTGCTATTATCATTATTGCTATTAAGGAAGCATCAATAATAAACTCGGTGCTCTCTCTAACAGGCACGTTCACCCAAGTCATATCATGGCGGGTTCCTATCTGGGACAGAAATAAGACACAGTGGTAGACTCAGGGAAGGGAAGACTGTATTCAAACTAGAAAGTACTGAACCTCTTCTGGGTTTGATCGAGAGCTTGCAGAGCTAATAGTGCTTCACAATAAGACCGACTTCTATCCAGGATTTCCCAGCATTTTGCATTAAGGAAGAAACGTTCTTGTGTGTGTCTGGGTACTGGGAGCGGCTGAACCCAATTCAGCAAAGCACTTGAACAGATGCTCCAGCTTGGGTCCACACCAGTCCTGCTGAGACCTGTGAGACCTCAGCACACGCTTGAGCTGTTTGTCAGAGGTTGATGGGACCGCTCAGCCCGCAGCACGCGTGCCGGGGTTTCCTTCAGCTGGCAAACTTGCCGCTGGAAACTCTACGGTAAAACCGGGGAAGGTTTCCGAGCAGGTGGTGCTGCGGTGCCAGCAAACCGGGGAGCAGCCCTCGTGCAGACACCTCCCTGGAGAGCGGGGCAGACGAGCTGGTGATGGCGGCCGAGGCGCCGTGCTGACCTCTGCCAGCTCGGTTCTCCTCCACCGCCAGACGCTGTTGGACAGGACCCGTGGGCTGCACCAGCACCTCCCTGCGGCTGCGCTCCAGCAGACCCTCCCGCCACCCCGTCCTGCCCTGCTCTATTTCCAGCTCCAATAAATCTCCCGCAGACAGCCCCTGTGTCACAGCCTGTTCCCCAGCCCCTAACTCCGTAGGCTCTTCTCTGTTCCAAATGTAATTGCTCTCTATCATTACTTTTTTTTCTTCTTTTCCTGCTGTCTGGAACCACAGCTCACCATCCTACACTTTTCATTATCTTAATTAAACCAGGGCAAATCAAAGGCCCGTTTTATAACCTGACATTACCCTGTACAACTTTTTAGCTCAAAATATGTGAATTAGTGCTGAGATATCTGCTCAGAGGAAATGGGCACTTTGGTTCCTCGGCTTTTAGTTCTGTGGTTGTCTGGGGAAGGCTGAGTAACAAACTGAGCTGAGTGCTCTGCTGTGTCCCATCACACTCAGTAAAACCAAGCTTTTCCATAGCAGCCCAGCTCTTTCACACTGTCTCTGGTGCTGCTGTACGGCTGCTTTGGGTAACTGTATTGCAAACCGCTAGATCTACCTCCCAACCCGCTCGCTGCTCGCCACGCTGGCTGATGGTTGTTCTGTTGGAGTTACCTGCATTTCTACATCCCGAGCTGTACCTGCCAAGACAACCGCAGCCCCGGGAGTTGGGTGAGGAAGCTGAGTGGTGGGAGATGGTGGATGGTGCAGGTTACTGGGATGGCTTGTGGTGGTTTTTGCTCCAGCTCCGTCAGCACAGCGCTGGCACAGCTCGTGCCCTGCTCCAGGCCACGGGCACAGGGAGGTACGAGCTGCAGAGCCCCAGCACAAGGAGGCTCGTCGGTTCTGCTGCGTGTCCCAAACAACCTCTGCTGAACTGATTAATCTCCCTCCTGGCTCCTCTGTGAGCAAAAGACTGTGTTGTGTGATGTGGCATCTGAGAGCCGTTACAGGGAACAGGACCGCTGTGTTCCTGCTCCAGACAGCCTCGTGTTTTCATGAGACACAGTACAAATTTGATACTGAGCTGATAATGTTATTATCTGGATAAAGGTGGCTCAGCTTTTCTGTACTGGAGCCAGAAGTTTTCTCACACTAGTCCTCTCCAGTCTAGGTTCTGGGACGATCAGAAGGAAAAAAGGGGGAGAGAAGATTTTAAAGCAACATTTTTTTAACGCAGTTTAGGGGCCATGACCCTCCTGTTCTTTCATAGCACTGGGAATAAGAGCATTTGCGTTCACCTCCTCAGGTGTCTCATCTTGTCATGCTGGAAGTCCTTGGGTAACGCTTCCAGTTTCAGAGTGGGGGAATGGAATGCAGAGGGTGCAGAGGTGATGATGCGGTCAGGAGAGGGTGCTGGGTGCCAGCCCCACATCCCCAGGGATGGGCACCCCTATGGACACACACAGCCCACGGCAAGCGTGGGTCGGTCGTTACATCTCAGAGCTGCGCGTGCAAATGTTGATGATATTAGTGCTATTCAGTTCTTTCAGGAGAATTATCTGCTGTTTAATTAAGCAATGTTTGTACGATATGTAGAAAGGCTCTGTTGTAAACGCACGGCTTACAGCTCGGAGTACATCAGTGGGGAAGCTGCTGTTCACTTGGTGCAGCAGGAACCGACCGCGGACTCTGCTTCTTCACCCGTGCACATCCTGCGATGCGCTGTGGCAGCCCGGAGGCAGCACTGTCAGCACACCTGCTTTTCAGAAAACCCTTTGGGTTTACCCAGCCCCACAGGCCACGCCAGGGAAGTGGTTTGTGTCTCCTGCCATCTCAGCCCTGGGTCATTTGTTTGTATAATGAACATTGATGTTCTGTGGTGTCAGGATGGGCATTGAGGTGACAGATGACCCAGAGAGATTGCAGCTTTGCTCTCCTCATGTTGGTGGTTTTAATGCTTCAGTTTTAGGTCTTACACCGGAGCTACCTGGCTGACCCACCAGCACAGCTCTGGCTCTGGGCAGTGCAGGGTCTGCAGACGGAAAGCAAGGTCTCCAAGGGAACTCCAGCCCGGGAGAGGCATTGGGAACTGTACCCAAGGGCTTGGAGAAACATTAACGCGGTATTAGACATGAGTCACCAAACACCTTTCCCTAACGAGCTTCCAAAGTGGAGCACCATCTGGCCTCACCTTCAGCACCTCGATTAGAACGAACCGCCTCCCGCCGCGTGCTCGGGGGCACCGGGGGGGCTGCCGTGTGTAAGAGGCTTAAACCCCCCTGGGGCGGGGGCTGCGCCGTCCTTGGGGCTGCGGCGGCTCCGCTGGGGCAGGAGCAGGAGCAGGAGCGTCGGTGCCTGCGGGAAACCGGTGCCGCAGCGAGGACAGAGGCACCGCGGCTGGAACAGCTGCGCCTTCCCGCAGCAGCGCCGGCGGCAAACGGGGGAGCGAGCGCTGAATGAGGAGAGTTTCTTGCAATGAAATGACACCTTTAAAGTCTCATGTAAAGGAGATGTTTGTTCCAGGAGAAAACAACTGACTGCTCTGATTTTATGGGGAAACAAGAGATTCAGATGGCATCAGACATCATTTCTTTTCAAAACACTGCCAGAAATTGTTCCGGTTTTGTTCTGAGGATGATGTTTTTCAAACATGCCTTCCCCCCTGCTGTCTGGCCACTGCGAGACATTCGGCAATATTAGCAAAGCCGATGGCTGCTAAATGGCCTTCTTTCCAGCAGTAATGAGCCGCATTTAATAATGAATTAAACATCATTAACCGGGGAAGTTTTTGGTGAATGCTTCTTTAATATCATTGTGCAGCAATTATCACTGGCGTGAATAGCCCAGCTCTGTCCAGCTGCACCATTTGTCACTATCTGCAGGAGCAGTGGAGTCTCTCTGGTCCAGGAGGGCTAATAACATTAAGTGACACTGAGTAAAGTTTAACAAGTGTTTCTGTTCGTCATGCGGACCAGAATAACTAAGGTGCTCAACCCTGCTCCACCTTCCTTCTGCGCCTGGCAGACCCAGCAAGCCTGGCTATTCTGCAGCCCCTGGAAGCCCCGCTCGGTATGATCCACTTCCACATGAAGTTTCTTTATTAAAAATTGATGCACACAATTAAACCATGATAAAAGACGATAATAGGAGTAATGAAGCTATTTGGTATTTGCAGTCTTCATGACACAGTGCCATTCTGTAGTAATGAGGCCTTCCAGACTTATTTATCATGTCTAGTTACAGGGTCACATTCACGAAAACACGGTTGGTACTTTTCCAAAAATCCTTCCCTTTAAAGTAATGGACTCAGATAAAAAAAACCCAGAATAACAGTTTACCAATGTTTCTTTGACATTCTTTACTGCCATAGCTGAGTGATATATTTTTTAGCAAATCGTGTGGTTGACAAATATTCCTTTTGGGGAGCAGAGGGGCATTGCGCAGCTCGCAGCCGTGCGGAGCAGCTCTGTCTGCAGCAATGAAAGTGATCCAGGGATGGCTGAACGTTTTCTCTGGGCTGTTGTGAAGTGGTTTGTTCTCATGTTTTTGAAGGGAAATGGTTCCCCTCTCTTTTTTCATCCATCATTCATCAGAGCTGCTTGTTGTATCCGCACCTCCCTGCCCGGACCAGGGCTCCTCTGCTCTCCCTTCGAGTTTGCCAGTGGGCCAGCACCGCACAGGCGGCAGAGACACAGCCCCTGACCTGAGAGAGTATAAATTACTGGGGGTTTTTAAATAAATAAATGAATGGAATGGTGGAAAGCAGGGGCTGGAACGCGGCAGCACTCCTGGGCTGGGTAAGCCCCTGTGATGTATGAACCCCTGTGGCAGGAGAGCTTTCCACCCCTATTTACCCAGCTGCTCAGGAAAAGAGAAGCGTATTTGCAATGGGGAGGCTTCCCTGGCCGCCGTTTCAGTTGTGAAGGGTGAAACACAAGGAGGAAAGTCTCATGTGGAGGTGCCTCGCAAGGGCCTTTCTTCCCATGCGCTCAGCTGTGTCATTGCAGTGGGGTGAGCACAATCAGAGAGTGAAACCGTACTTGTTAACAAGAGCAGCTTCTTGGGTTTGTACCTTTAGTGTATCGATGAGTACAATCAGAGAGTGAAAACATACTTGTTAACAAGAGCAGCTTCTTGGGTTTGTACCTTTAGTGTATTGTTTATCAGCGATCACACTGCAACAAGCAGCTCCAATTGTAAAGTAGCTACAGCAAGAATATTGCATAGTAAATAGATGTAGGCACCAACACACTGATGGACACAAAGGAGTGCATGTGGTTTAACTGACTTTCAGCCGTCCCAGACAAGTGCAGCTGCAGGCTGGGTACAGCCATGGGCAAACCGGGTATGCTGGGCTGGCTCCGTTAGCCCAAAGATGCTGCTCTCAAGGCTGCAATTGCGGGGCCCCTGGGGCTCTCAGGAAACACCCGTTGACCCCCGCTGGCAGCGGGTGTGAGCACAGGCTGATCAGCTCCTTCTTCTTCCTGTTCCGTGATCAAAATGTTTACAGATCAGTGAGTGGGGCTGGCAACAGCCGCAAAACTTTGCTCTTCATAGTAAGCGTCACGTTTAATATTGATGATGTGGGCTACTCAAGTCACACTTGGATGAGTTGTTAACCATCGGGAATGGTGTCTATAATACAAAACTCCTAAAATGTGAGTCATCTTATAAACGCACATAGCTTCTTTTGTATAAAATATATAGAAATCTAAGCAATTCACTAAAAATATATGGGTGCTGTTCATTGTTGTATGTCCAGGAGAACCCATCGGCTGTCTAGGCTGGTTTATTATTCACCTCAGCAGTGCATGAAACTACAACCTGCGGAGGCACAGAGCAGTTATTTTGTCACCCTTTGCAAATGGAACGGGGAATAACGCTGTGCCCTGTCCCTGGAGATGTGAGACCCCCGCTCTGCTCCCCTACCGCCGTCCCCCTTTCTCCCTTCAGTGAGACAAAGGCTGACCCGAGGCTGATCCCTCTTTGCCACAACAGGGTTACGGTGCTTGGATTTTCTTTTGGTTGTGCACTGAAATTAAAATAACGGCTTCGCAGGGATTCAGGGCAGCACTGGTATACCATGAATGAGTTGGGCTCTGCATTTTCACAGCACTAAGAAATAGAAGGGTAAGGAGTACAGTGAATTTGTTGTTAGTGCTCTGCTGGGACTTACCATGAAAGAGAATCTCTGCATTACCAAGAAGTGAATATAGAGTTACACAGAACATCAACACTTATAGTTTGTCATAAGAGGGTTTCTTTTTATTGGGAGATAAATTCTCTTCGCAAGCGTGTTGGTGCAAATGTGGGTATTCATAGCAATTCAGGAACTTGGTTAAACCACGCTATCGACTCCATCAGCTGTGTCACACTGATCAAGTCACCGCATTTTAAATGACTATTCCGCATCCCGCAGCGTGATGCTCGGGAAGAGCAGTGACTGTGGGCTGGAGTGCAGCGATGATGGTTCTTCATCGATCCTGCACATCCATTCTAGGTGCCGGTTTTCCAAGGCTCTGAACGCCAGGCAGGGGGCTCTGCAAGGACCTGTGTCACTTGGGCTGGGGTTGCATGTTGGGAATGGCGGTGTCTGTAGAAAAGGGACTGAAAATGTGGACAGACCGCAGCTGCTGTGTTTGATGGGTTTTTGCATTGCCACCAGCCAGCTAGCAAGTTTCCAAGGCAAATACATCCACTGTGCTTTATAGCTAGGTTGGAAAAAACCCTAAAGGAAGTACAATATTGTGTTATTCTTCATTCCTGGCTTCCAAAATAGCAGTATGGGCGTTCAAGCAGTCAGAACTTGCTTTGCCCCACTTTGCACTGTTCCTCTGGTAAATGAAAACGCAGAGGTGGCCAAATCTGGTCCAGACTGACTGTGGGTCCTGGAGACCCGGGGCAGCTCGTCCTGCTCCTGGTGCTCACAGGTCCTCCGGGCAGCTTCGCACCGTTGATACAGCTGTGGTTAACACCTCCCTCGGGTAAAAGAAACAGTAATTATCTGCATTTTTCACCTCGGTAGTGTCCCTTAGCACATCACAGGCTTGCTGTGTGCCAAAATCTGCCCTGACTCATACCATCATCCAAGCCAAGAAAACCCAGCCGCTTTGAGCAGCAGCCATTAACCTTCTTCTACAGATGGAGAATCTGTGCACAAATAGAAAACATTATTTACCCAAGGTCACAGAAGAAACCCAAGATGTCGTAACTAGGAAAAGGGCCCAGGTCGCCTAATTCACCTTCCTGTGCTCTGGCAGCCACTGTTATTTTTCCTCCTTTGTGCCTTACTCTCCCTGGGCTCTTCACCACCCATACCTGCCCTCCCCATGCTCTCCTCATTTGGGACCTATCCTGCTCCTTCCTCTGACTCAGCAGGGTCATGGTGCACACCGAACCGGTCGGTCTCAATGTAGCACCGTGTCTGGCTAAGTAAGATCTGCTTCCGATTCTTTAGCAGTCTAAATGCAAATTCCACGGTTGTGTTGAGGCGCTGATTTAGACTAATCTGTGCTCTCTTTCGCTTTGGTAAGAGCTACCTGAGAGACTACAGCTTTTTTTAACCTTTAGTAATGACAAGGTTTTAAAAGCTTGTTCTGTAAAGTAGTGGAACTGATTGTTTCATCAACCTAAATCGTGGCTGACACAAGTTCAGTCTATGGACATGCCAAACGCTTTGAATCTCACGCGCTTCCAGTCTCCTGGTCAATGTGGGATAACTCCGATGATCCCGGTGCTCTTGCAAAGGGCCCTTTTGCCCGTAACCAGGTTTGGAAGTGTCAGGAGCAGGTGCTGCACCAACTTGATCACCTGTACGTGAGTTCAACATTCACTCCTTGGTGCATTAACTGGGTGAGGTTTGTCACAGGACAAAACGTACGGCGTTTCGGCCACAGACCGTGGGTAAATGTATCACACTCTCACGGAGCATTATCAACCAAGATAGAAAATACATTAACAAACCACAAAAAACTCTCTAGCTTTTTTCTTTTTCAGAAGTGAATTTAATGTGAAGAATTACAATGTAATTAATGTGCAAATTACAACCTGGATATCTTGAAGGTCTTACGAGAACCATAAAGGTCCACTCCCCGTCAGATAAAAGGGGCAACCACCAGGCTTGGTGGTGAATTTCCTGCAGAGGAAAACAAATGTGGATAAAAATATCAGAACGAGTAACTGTAAGGGGCAATCACCGTGAACCAGATATGCGCTGAGAGTGGAAAATCCCAGTCCAGGTTCATCCTGAGGGCAAGGAGCTGCATTTCCAGCTTTCAGAAACTTTCAGGGAGAAGCTTTAAAATGACCTTTTTTCTTCTTCCTTTTTTTTTTTTTTTATTTTAAGATGAGCGTTATTTCTCCTCCTTTGCAGTTCCCACCCAACGACAGGAGCTCTTGACCCCAGCCCTCTCATGCTCTGAGGTGCAGCAAAGGGGGATTTCCCCCACAAACCTGCCGGAGCTGCAGGGCACGCTGACCCTGCGGGCACAGAGCTGTGGGGCACAGAGCTGCGGGGCACGCTGACCCTGCGGGCACAGAGCTGTGGGGCACAGAGCTGCGGGGCACAGAGCTGCAGGGCACAGAGCTGCGGGGCACGCTGACCCTGCGGGCGCAGAGATGCGGGGCACGCTGACCCTGAGGGGCACAGAGCTGCGGGGCACGCTGACCCTGCGGGCGCAGAGCTGCGGGGCACGCTGACCCTGAGGGGCACAGAGCTGCGGGGCACAGAGCTGCAGGGCACAGAGCTGCGGGGCACGCTGACCCTGCGGGCGCAGAGATACGGGGCACGCTGACCCTGAGGGGCACAGAGCTGCGGGGCACGCTGACCCTGCGGGCGCAGAGATGCGGGGCACAGAGCTGCAGGGCACAGAGCTGCGGGGCACGCTGACCCTGCGGGCATAGAGCTGCGGGGCACGCTGACCCTGCGGGCACAGAGCTGCGGGGCACGCTGACCCTGCGGGCACAGAGATGCAGGGCACGCTGACCCTGCGGGCACAGAGCTGCGGGGCACGCTGACCCTGCAGGCGTAGAGATGCGGGGCACGCTGACCCTGCGGGCACAGAGATGCGGGGCACAGAGCTGCAGGGCACAGAGATGCAGGGCACGCTGACCCTGCGGGCACAGAGATGCGGGGCACAGAGCTGCGGGGCACAGAGATGCAGGGCACGCTGACCCTGCGGGCCCAGAGATGCAGGGCACGCTGACCCTGCGGGCACAGAGATGCGGGGCACACTGACCCTGCGGGCGTAGAGATGCAGGGCACGCTGACCCTGCGGGCACAGAGCTGCGGGGCACGCTGACCCTGCGGGCGTAGAGATGCGGGGCACGCTGACCCTGCGGGCACAGAGCTGCGGGGCACAGAGCTGCGGGGCACGCTGACCCTGCGGGCGTAGAGATGCGGGGCACACTGACCCTGCGGGCACAGAGCTGCGGGGCACGCTGACCCTGTGGGCGCAGAGATGCGGGGCACGCTGACCCTGCGGGGCACAGGACAGCCCCACTGCCTTTCCTTGGGCTTCCGAGAGATGTGTTGGGAATGACAATGACACCCTGAGAGCTGCCAGGAAATCACAAGGAACAGCTGGTAAAAGATGCTCAAACCTCCCAGTGCCCTTAATACACCGTAAACAAATCTGCTCCGTTTAAACCACACACAAGGTGTTTAGGAGGCTCGATCCTAGATTCATGGACTTCAATCATTGTTATTGCCATTCCCAAACATAAGAAATGTAAAGCACTTTAGGGACAAAAAATACTATGAAGGAAATACTTTAAGCCTTCTCAGGTTGTTGCTAATGTTTCCAAAAGACCAGAGCTTTTCTGGGGTCTTGTAAAGAAAAGTATGTTGTGAAATGGCCTTTTTCTCTCTTTCTGGGCAGTCAGAGCAGGAGGGTGTGCATCAGAGCAGTGTCATACACCACGGCTGCTGCTCTAGCACAGCAACGAAATAGTCACACCTTTTGGTTTTTATTAAGGTTTCGGGTGCCTACCCTCCGCGATCCACTCCATTTAAGTAATGACGGCCAAAGCCCAGCTCGTTTCTCAAAGATTAACATCTTGCTGGGAATATTTACTTGTCTGGAAACAAACCCAGAGGACCCTGCAGCGAGTCCCTTGCTCCCAGGGAAGCACCTGAGGTCAGGATCAGTGCCATCATTTGCAGGATTAAAACCCCGCTGTGCCCCAGTGGAGAGGTGGCTGGGTTCCAGTGGAGAGAAGGCGGTTCGGAGCCAAGGACACACGGCCCTGACGGCAGGACGGAAACTGTCTGGCTCAAAGTTGCTGTGAAATCATCGTGAGTTATTATTATGAGATCCTGACACCTCGTAGCGACACAGCGCTGTATTATTTTGCGCTGCTGTTCTCCGTAAGCTCAGAAGTAGCTATCGCACGAGCGCCAGGGCCGCGGGGGTCTCGGGGAGGGTTTAGCCCTTGGCCGGTGGCTTTGCTTGGGCATTGCAGCTCAGTGTGTGCGTGTGAATGTGTTAGGAAACGCTTTATTACAGATAGGGTAACATTTGCTTCTTTATATGCAAAAGACCCTTTCACCTGTTCTGCTCCTCATTATCTTCATGCAAATTAAATCTTGTGTTCAGGGCGTTTAAGGTTAGCAGTTGAAACCTCTTGTATCTACATCCTTGTCCCTCTCACCCTCACATTTCCATTCTCTAGTGCCTGAAGTGGACACTTAGGAAACCCCAGTTACAGACGCCTTTTCTGAAGAGCCACCCTGCTCCTCGCAGCCTCCCTGCCCCAGGACCGAAACTCGGCAGCGCTGTCGGATTGTTTCCCTCGCTGCAAGGCTCGCTCCGGCCCGGCAGAGCAGGGACTGGAGCTTGAGCTGGCCCCCTAGTCCCAGATACGTACTGCAGCCCTTGGGGAGTCCTCTTTCTCCCTTGTTTGCTATTGGAAAGGGCTGCGCTGGTGTAGGTATCCATCTCCTGAAAGTTCCCGTCTGCCTTTTATGGCGATGTTTAGCTCTGCCCCAGCCCAGGATTTCTTCTGCTGCTTTAGGCTGATCTCTGGTCGGGTCTGTGATCCCATTTCTCAGGCATTTAACTCTTTGCCTATATAATGCAGGACGTGTACAGCCCAGCGCGGAGCTTTGAGTGAGCAGGCAGGTGCGGCACTGCTGGGTGCAGGGACCCCTGGGGATCGATGTCGGGTTTGGGAGCTGTTGACTCCAGCGAGAGGTGGGTGCCCGGGCAGGCGTCGGAGCCCGGCTCCCTTCGCGGAGCTGGCCCTCAGCCGCCTCGCTGCACCTCTTTAATTCAAGCGGTGACTCACAACCTGGCACTATTAGGTAGATGGCATATGCAGTTAGCGAGCGGTATTTTTCAGCACTCATTTTACTTATTATATTGTATTTTGATTTATAATTATATATACAGTGCATTTCTCTCCTGGGCTCCAGGCATCCTTGCCAAAATTAAAAAGTGCAGTTAGCAGAAGTAAAGCCAGCAGATGCTCAGAGCTCCTGGTCAAAAATAACCAACCAAAGCAACTCTTTTTCTACCAGTTCTTCATGTATTTTCTGTTTTCCCTGCACTTTCCTTCCCATGGATCTCAGGACAAGGAGATCAGCCCCTGGACCAACCTCTTGGTCCCACAACAGCAATGCAGAGAACAGCAAAGCAGCTTCAGCTCATTCCTCAAATCAGGAGCAGCATTTGCTGATACTCCCAAGTCTTTCAGATTCATTTGCTTTGTACTCCTGGGAGTTTTTAGTGCTGGGAGAAGTGTCTGTGTGTAATCATTAGGTGGTATTTGCAAGTGCTCATCAGAGGCAATGAAGAGAAACATCACCTCTCGGACTCTGGAAGCCTTTCCTGTTCAATTAAATTCATCTTGCCGTGAAGTCAGTCGGGGGGCACAGGGTGGGATTTCTGGAAGGATGGCAAGAAGCAAGTCGTATACAAGGTGTCTTACACTGACGTATTTGTATAAAGAACATAAGTTCTATTAACTCCAGGATCGCTGGGGTTGGTACCACTGTAAGAGATGAGTGTGGTGTCTATGGAGTTCCCTGGTAAAGAGTCAGCACAAAGAGCTTTGCTGGCAAGGGCTGTGCAGCCAACACCAGCAAATCAGCCCCCAAAAGTCCTCTGGGGGGTTTTAGAGCAGGGGAGTTTATATTTACAGATTAGTCTCTGCAAAGTCCGAATGACAGCTGGCAGGACGGCGCTCAAAGAGCTGCTCCGAGTGCTCTTACACCTGACAGAAAGAAATAAAGCACAATTTCATAATTATTTTAGGCTTCCCATGGAGATCAAACAGCAAAGCTGATACAGGCCCAGTGGGGAACTGTCTGGATTTAGTGCAAGCGAGAAGAGGCTAACACTGTGATTACTGCTGGAAGTGACTGATGGGGGAACACCTATGGAGCCAGGAGCTGAGGAAGGGAAAAGCAGCCTTGCCTGTTCCTATTAGTGCGGCAGAAAGGAGACCCGGGCTGGCCAGAGCAGCTTTGGTGGCAGCGCTGCCGCAGGGGTGAGTGCGGAGCTCCAGCACAACCCCAGCAGGTCTGTCACCGCACAGTGCCGCGTCCAGGGGTGAGTGCGGAGCTCCAGCACCACCCCAGCAGGTCTGTCACCGCACGGTGCCGCGTCCAGGGGTGAGCGCGGAGCTCCAGCACAACCCCAGCAGGTCTGTCACCGCGCGGTGCCGCGTCCAGGGGTGAGCGCGGAGCTCCAGCACCACCCCAGCAGGTCTGTCACCGCGCGGTGCCGCGTCCAGGGGTGAGCGCGGAGCTCCAGCACAACCCCAGCAGGTCTGTCACCGCGCGGTGCCGCGTCCAGGGGTGAGCGCGGAGCTCCAGCACAACCCCAGCAGGTCTGTCACCGTGCGGTGCCGCGTCCAGGGGTGAGCGCGGAGCTCCAGCACCACCCCAGCAGGTCTGTCACCGCGCGGTGCCGCGTCCAGGGGTGAGCGGGGAACTCCAGCACAACCCCAGCAGGTCTGTCACCGCGCGGTGCCGCGTCCAGGGGTGAGCGCGGAGCTCCAGCACCACCCCAGCAGGTCTGTCACCGCGCGGTGCCGCGTCCAGGGGTGAGCGCGGAGCTCCAGCACAACCCCAGCAGGTCTGTCACCGCGCGGTGCCGCGTCCAGGGGTGAGTGCGGAGCTCCAGCACCACCCCAGCAGGTCTGTCACCGCGCGGTGCCGCGTCCAGGGGTGAGCGCGGAGCTCCAGCACAACCCCAGCAGGTCTGTCACCGCGCGGTGCCGCGTCCAGGGGTGAGCGCGGAGCTCCAGCACAACCCCAGCAGGTCTGTCACCGCGCGGTGCCGCGTCCAGGGGTGAGCGCGGAGCTCCAGCACCACCCCAGCAGGTCTGTCACCGCGCGGTGCCGCGTCCAGGGGTGAGCGCGGAGCTCCAGCACCACCCCAGCAGGTCTGTCACCGCGCGGTGCCGCGTCCAGGGGTGAGCGCGGAGCTCCAGCACCACCCCAGCAGGTCTGTCACCGCGCGGTGCCGCGTCCAGGGGTGAGCGCGGAGCTCCAGCACCACCCCAGCAGGTCTGTCACCGCGCGGTGCCGCGTCCAGGGGTGAGCGCGGAGCTCCAGCACAACCCCAGCAGGTCTGTCACCGCGCGGTGCCGCGTCCAGGGGTGAGCGCGGAGCTCCAGCACAACCCCAGCAGGTCTGTCACCGCGCGGTGCCGCGTCCAGGGGTGAGCGCGGAGCTCCAGCACAACCCCAGCAGGTCTGTCACCGCGCGGTGCCGCGTCCAGGGGTGAGCGCGGAGCTCCAGCACAACCCCAGCAGGTCTGTCACCGTGCGGTGCCGCGTCCAGAGAAAGCTGCTGTTTTCTGCTGGTTTTTGTAGTCTGGGAATATTTATACTGAACTGGCTGCCTGAGGAACAAGGTCAGTGCACGGGCAGCCAGCGGGGCAGGAGGGCTGGGCCCTCTTATTCTAAAGTGGGCGCTTCAGGTACGATTTCCCTTCTCCCCAGTATACCTCTCGTTACTGGGAGGTCAATGGGTCCAGGGTAGCGCTCGTGTACTTGGTCCAAGGAAGAGTCTTGCTTTCTCTGAGACAGATTTAGACTCTTGTTTAATAAGCACAATTATAGCTGCGGTTTTGATGTGTCGATGAAGCTTCCAGATGGCTGCTTGTGTTTCCTGAAGGCAGGGAGAAGCTGAGCAGCCAGCAGTATCGGAATCCAACAGAGACCAACGTCTCTGGTCTCAGGACCACCTCATTCCTGGAGGCATGCTTTTACCAGCTCGCTTTAAAAAGTAGATGTTGCCTCTATTGTAATATAGTGGTTAAAGAATTCACCCATACAATGAGACAGGAGTATAAGAGGGTTATAATAACGTTTCCTCTGGCCCACGTGGGAGGATGCCATTCTGGTTTTTAGTTCACTGGTAACTGGACTCTTCAGCAGGCAAGCAATTGCAGTCCTGGTGCAGGCTGCTGGAACAGGCTGTGATCTGCCTGGTGCACGAGGTGAAATGATGAACCCTTCCCTGCTTAAGGGAATCCGGGGACATATTTGTTGCAATGTTGCCCTGCCCTGGCCGCACGACTTCATATGCCTGAAGCTTCCGTAATTACTGAGCTGGAAAGTTAATTAATTCCTTAATTATATTGAAACAGCGATCAGAGTTTTTCAAAACTAAGCTCTTCTACCTGATGGCTCACACCCAGCCCCGGCCCAGCGTGGTCCTGCTGAAGGCCAGGGAGGACCTGAGCTCACGGAGCGGACATGCGTGGTGGTGGTGGTGGTGGTCGCCTTGGGGGCTGCAGGGCAGTTGTCCCCATCCCAATACAAGCACAGCAGGAGCTGTGAACAGCAGGGCCGGGGCTGCTGAGCCTTGGTATGACACCAGCAGCACTGTGTGGGGAAGTTCGCAGCAACCAGAGCCATGCAAGAGCCATCAAGGAAAGTTTCAGCTTGAACCTTGATGAAGACCTGCCAGGTCCACATTGGGAAGCGGTACAGATCTCTGCCACCCAGAATACATGAAGTTAGCTCAGGAAGCATCAGAGTTTCCTTTTTAACAATCAATATCGACCTCTGGCCCTGTAGCTTAGCCATGAGGATATGTGCCTTTCATGTGTTCACATCCAGCAGCAGCCAGAATGGTGCTGAGGGGCTCACCTGGAGCAGGGAGCTGTGGAAAATTAGGTTCCTTCCAGCCTCTGTTATTTCAACAACACTTACTCTGGTTCTGAGCAATACAGAGAACCAGTGGACACTGAGGCTGCGTTGCGAGCCAAGTCTTTCGCTGGCCCATGTGAATTGGGACAAGCGCCGCCCTCGCGCGTTCCCTGGGCACTTGCCCCGTTGGCCCTGTGCTCGCCATGGGCCCTCCCCGGCCTCTTGGTCCTGAGGAATGAACTTTCCTTCATCCAGTTCTTTTTTTGCTGCTAGTGTCAAAGTGAATAAACCATATTCCTTTTAAGATACCTACAACTTTTGACAGCTACAGTGATGTAAATAAAGCAGCTAACGCAGATGCTAATATTAATTCGCATGACCCAGTTGTGCTTCAGTAATAGTATCTGGGTTACCAGCCAGGCAAGACAAGAACACAAAATATTTAGCCTGTCTCAGTCTGTTACACCAAAAAGTCACCATCTGAAGAGATTAATTTCCAGAGCTAAGCCTCAGAGGGGCCCTCCATTAGCAAGAGGTGTGAAGAAGGTCTGAAAAGATCACAGAGATCCGTGTTTAGTGATGTTTAGCAGCTCAGCCACACTGGCTGTGCATGGGGTGACACCAGCAGGTCTTGCTGTGCTGTGAATGTGCTGCGACATCCTCGGGTCAGGTCTCATCCTGCCCGGACTGAGCACACATCGCACAGACAGGCTGCCGGGGCAGTCGCAGAGCTGCTGTTTGCACGATTGAGCCTTGTGAGGTATGCTGTGGTTTTTAAATGAACATTTAAGATGTTGGTTATCAATGCTGAGGCTCTTCTAACGTCTCAGGATAATCACCCTTGTAGCCCTCCCTGGCTGCAGGTTGTACTCTGCTGCACATCCATTTGGTTTCTGCTCAGGGGCTTCACTGCCATTCAGCTTTTTCTGGCACAATACAATGACTGTCAAGTGTGAACAGTGTGAAAAAGTATTAGGGGAGAAACACAAATGTTTGTATGCAGCTGAAACAAAACGTCCAGACCACTCAAGTGTGCCCTGACACCCCCGGCACAGCCTGGCACCATCGGCTCTCCGGGCTGGGTGGGTGCTCTGAAGGGTCACGCTGATGTTCAGCAAAAACGGGCCATAGGGGCACTGGAGCGGCTGCAACCCAGCTGGCTTTCAGTAGCTGTCGGTGTAACATTGCTTCTTTAAAGGCTCACAGAGCCCCCCCAGAAGGGCCAGGCTCAGGGCTTGGCTGATCAGCACCATTTCTATTTATTCTCTTAGCTCGGCAATGAAAACACAGAAGTGCACTGAGCAAATAGTCGCCAGCCTCAGCACAGCTATTTGCAAGAGCCGCATGTACCCATGTGCATGGGACTGGGCTCTCAGTGATAAAGAATTAGTAAGACAACTCTTGCTACAAAGGGCTTGCCATGAATTTACTGAGAGCAAAGCGAATGAAGACAGGGAGGCAGGTTCAGGTGTGTGGTTTGTGTTCTCTGTGATAACATGGGTGTGCGGCTGCACAGAGGCTGAATTGTGCTGCTCGCAGCAGGCTCGGAGGCTTAATTAAGCTTCTAGTGTTCTGTAAAGTTCGTTTCACTGTTCGGTGGAGGACAGTTTAGGATAAGCATAATAGGATTACTGCTGCTATATACAGCCGCATAAGCCAGGAAGTCCTCATAATGGGCCTTTAGTCAGTAAGAAAATCTTTTCAGAGGATGCTTTTTATAAACTGCACAGTTGGGCACGCCATGAGCGTTTGGGGAAGGGTATCCTGCCTCACGCAGGTGTGCCCGGACCAGCCAGGTAACCACTTTGAAACAGCACCTTTCGCTGTGCCAGACACACTGAGGTTTGCCACTGATGGTGTGAGTCAGGTACTTACTACCCCATGGAATGGTCTTTCCTTGTAAGCACTTCCCCTAATACTAATCCTGGGACTAATGTCCAGGTGCCTTTAGGCAGGTAAGCCCTGGCGAACCTCTCCTGCCTGGCCTCACGTGGATGTCTGCCCTCCTGCAGGAATCATGGGATTCAGCAAGTCACAAGGCGACAGCGGGGCTGTGTTCGTGTGCGAGCGGCCAATTCATCAGCATGTCTTGTTAGAGCAGAGACAGGGCTCTGGGGCTACTGCCTGCCAGAGCCAGAGCCCCGCTGGTCCTTGGGGAGCTGAGCCAGGCTGAGTTCGATGCTTTGTCACTAATCAGGAACAGCTACAAACGCCGCTAGTTATCCACGGCACATGGAGGAGCAAGCTGCACCGAAAACAAGACGGGTTTTTAAAAGCAACAAGGCATGACCTCTCACTCAGGCTGTCCCCATGGCTCTTAAAAGAGCCTCCAGCGGGGAAACCCACGTTCTCGGTGAGCACAGCCGAGTACACGTACAAGGTGGGCTCTGCTCACCAAGAGCCCCCCATGGCCCTCAGCCCCACGTCACGGTCCAGCCACCCATCCTGCTCAGGAGCTGCCGTGTCCATGGAGCTGATGCACAGACTGGGCTCTTTCCCCGCTCTGAAACACCCCGGCAGCACCAAACCAAAGGAGACGTGCCAACAGCGTCCTCAGGTCCTGCTGCGAGCAAGAGGCCTCTTCCCACCCACTCTGGTCACTATTGCATTTTAACACTCTACTTCTTTAATGCATTGTTTTAATGTAGAGGTGGTCAGCCCTTCGATGAGTTTATAGAGGAGGAGGTAGTTGGTAGAAATGCTGGGGACACCTCAGTTAGGTGGGCTGGGTGACACGCGGGGCAGGGGCGATGGCGGGCGGTGTCGGGGCTGCGGGACGGCACAGGGGAGCGGGACGGGGCGGGAACGCCGCCCGGGCACGTCTGCGAGTGCCGAGCTGGGGCACGGCGCTGGGCGCACGGGGAAGTGCCAGCCGGTGCAGGGGCAGCGGGGATCTCTTGGGCTCCCCGGCTCCGCAGGGCAGCACCGCGCTCCGATACTGCCGCACCACCCCCACGCGCAGAGGCAGAGCTCAGCCGCGAGCAAATAATCCGGCTAATGCTGCTCCCACCAGGGCCGATTCAGGACGGTTTCCTTATCTTTGCCTTTTCTGCACAGCAGCAGGTAGTTCATAGATAAAACAATCAGTGCTTATACACACACAGACGCTTAGGAGCTATTCTTAATCTTTCCAAATCCCTTAATATACCTTATGTATACAGTTTGGAACTTGTAGATTTAGCATGATAGATTTATTTCATGCATTATCTGAATGGAAAATGACATTAATAACTAAATTCTTCATGTTTTTTTAGCCCTGGCTAAGCTACCGCAGAGCACTGAGCTGTGGTAAATCTGTCCAGGGCAGAGCAGCAATGCAGGCAGACCAAGTTCTCTGACTGTGTCTGCTGTTATTGCCTGGATTATATAAAGCCCAAGTTGTGCTACAGCCATAGGAGAATTTGGCCAGATAACTGCAGTTCGAGCATATGTTATAACCAATCAGCTGGAATGGTTGTAGTTATTTTTCACAACTCCCCCAAAATGGAGAAAATGGATGAGAATTGAGTGGGTCATGCAGATTGACAGGGGAAGCTGTTATGACAGTTTGAAATGGATGACTCAGTCTTTTTGCTTGGTGGTTTTCTGCATGTATCCCCCAGGAATTTCCAAGAGGTTTTTCCAGTAAGAGCAGTCAGGCAAAACTACAGAGTTTCCTCATTAGCCATCCCGCAGTGAACCGCGCGCGTGTGCCCGTGGCCCCGCTGTCCCCTCCCCCCAGCTCACACCCGCAGCAGCTGGTGCTTTAGGCAGCACATCCATGGCACACGCGCGTGTTTGGCAGCCCCGGGACCTGTGTCACTTGGGTCTGTGGCCGAGCAGCGCCCGGCCTGGCTCGGAAGCAGATGTCTCAGCCCAGCGCAGCCTGGGGACTGGGGTGGTACCCGTCCCGGACCATCACCCGGGCCTGCTGCTTCGTGCTACCCGGGCTGCACCAGCGTGAACCGGGAGCTGTCTGCACAGCGATGTCACCCTGCGGCTGCCAGAGGTGTCAGTTAGGGACACCCTTGCTTTGCATGGACTTTCCATTTGCAGAGTAGATGAGTTTGCTTTCAGAGCTGCCTTGCAAGCAGAATCACAAAATCATAGAATAGAATCAAAGAATCATTTTGGTTGGAAGAGATCCTTAAGGTCATCAAGTCCAACCATAACCTAACTCTGACACTAAACCATGGCCCTAAGAGCCTCATCTGCACATCTTTTAAACCCCTCCAGGGATGGTGACTCCACCGCTTCCCTGTTCCAGTGTTTCACAACCCTTTCCATGAAGAAATTTTTCCTGCTACCCAATCTGAACCTTCCCTGGTGCAACCTGAGGCCATTTCCTCTCGTCCTGTCACTTGCTACTTGGGCAAAGAGACCAACACCCTCCATGCTCCAAGCTCCTTTCAGGTAGCTGTAGACCCTGGTAAGGTGTCCCCGCAGCTCCTGTTCTCCTGCCCTTTTCCTCCAAGTAGTGGCCAGCAGGAGCACCGCAGCCCAGCTCTTGTGCACCAAACCTGCGGCGTGGGTGACAGCAGCCACAGTCTCCCGCACTGGGATGTCAAACAAAAGGTCTGGGGTCCCCTCTCCGCGTGGGGACAGTGCCGCTGCCGTTTCGTGCCCATGTGCCGGTGAGCCCGCTCGCGCTGTGCCCGCAGAGCCGGCCGTGCTGGCCACCGCCGTTTTGCGTCTCCAGTCACGATGCTGGGACTGCGCTACCAAGCACAGAGCCTTCTACGCTTCTCGTCTTTGCCTTCAGAGGGAAAAATGTTTCCACTGCGTAAATCAAGCTATGGCCAACCCAGGCTATTGTTTTGTCTATGTTTTTATGTCCCTTTCAATATACGTGTCAGCTCTGCCACGTCCCGTCTGTTAGAAAATGCCTGGGTTTATACGTTACCTCATTAGTCTTACTGTCTATCCAGCATTTTTTCCATCCTACAGGCTCCTCGCTCCTTTTACATCACTGTGATTAAATCATTTGCTTAGGCCATTAGCAACAAGGCTTAGTGTTTTTCTACTGCTGGCTCCGTAGGAGATGATGTGGGAGGGGGCTGAGCGGGGGGAACGTGTTGACTTTTAAGTCGCAAGCTGGGGAAGTCAGAATAGAACAGCACCAGGAACGTATATTTTACGGAGCCGCTGTCGCAAAGCAGCTGGGCAGAGCGGTGGCTTTGTGTCAGGAAACACTGTGCAGAGCCGTTCCTGTGTTTATTTTCTGGAGCAGCCTGAACTAGCAGCAGAAAAAGCCCAGAAAGCTCCCAGCCTGCGGACACGCTCGGCTGTTTGGGGCTGTATCCCTGGGAGAGGCGGTTCAGGGCTTGCGACCCGCACCAGCAGCACAGCCCCGGAGCAGGACGTGCGCGGCACGCGGGATTAACCGCTGCCCTCAAAGAACAGGTTTTCCGAGGCTCGATTGTTCCGCTGCCGTAATTAAGGCTCTGTCAACTTCCAGCAGCCGCCTTTACACGCTGTGATTTTCATGGGGGTATAATTTAACCCAAAGCTCTTGCTTGGCAGCACGTTATTTTACAGGCTCACTTAAAAATATGTTTAAACCATTTAAAATTACAGATTGGCCCCCCAAAAAATGCTCAAACTAAGGTGACCCTTTTAAATATAGGCATCAAAACTTGACTGGTAAATTATCTGGGTACCTGTTGGGTGTGGGGCTTTCAGGGGGCAATTAAGGAGCACTCAGAGGCAAGAGCCTGTAACACCATCAGTCTTTACTCTAACAGCAGGCAGCTAATAAACTCTTAAAAGAAAGCGATAGGGAGGGAGGGGATCTGCCCGGCTCCCAGTTGGGCTATTGCCAGGTGATCTTAAGAACAGCTCGTTGAAGCCAGGCTGGTTCATAGCCTGTGCTCGCCGTAGTCACATCTGCTGCTGGGGCCTCTTAACGCACAGGGAGCAGCAGTCGCCCCGCAGCGGCAGGGAAAGGGCTCAGGGACGCTGTGAACGCCACAGAGCGGTGCTTACGGGGGATTTTCACTCTGGCAGGATAACCAGGGGTTGTATTTTCGTGAAGTCCAGGTGTTTGGCCACAGGCCCTGATGAAGGCAGGGGTGGGGTAGACCTGGGCCAGCTGGGATGTGCACACAGGTGCTCGCTCATGTGCACCCTTTTCCCCAGCATCACATCCATTCTGCGCAATCCATTTGCCAGGATCTGGCCATGGGACGGGAGCTCAGCTCAGGTGCTCAGTGCGGGGATACACCCCGAGAGGCCATAAACCCCCTGTGCTGTGGGAGGGAAATCCCTGTGACATTGCAGCTGACTGCAGCGGGAAGGGACTCGCGCATTGAGCCACTGTGCCACCTGGAGTCCGGCCACTCCGCGCTCGCGCAGCCGCCCATCTGCCAAAAAAAGAACACTAATAGACTTACTTTCTTCGGAATAATAAAACAGAGAAACAGCAACAAAGCCAAGAACATTGAGATAGTGACAGCAAGAGTCTGGCTTAAATCCCCCAAAATAACATCAGTTAGAGCCCGATTTCAAAGCAGCAGACACCGCGCTGCACACACGGAGAGCTGCGGATTGGGGCACTGCTCCCTGCCCTGCTGATCTTACGCTCTAAGTAACCATTTCTTAAATAAGTCCACCAGCTACTCAATAATCTAATAAAGATATTTCTGCCTAGAAGGCAGTAGAAATGTCAAATCAAAGATTTGAAGCTCACGAGAGCTTGCTAGCAAAACTCTGCAGAGAAGAAGCCAATTCTCTGGAGTGTTGCAGGGAGCAATGTATAAGGTGTTAAATTAAGAAAATAATTGTTTTCTGTAAGGAATTTTTACCACTGCACCTTCTTCTCCATGGTTACCCAGCTGGGCAAGGCGAAGTGAACAGGGCAGTACAGAAGGTCAGGATGCACCTCATTTTTCCCCTTGTGCTCTCGGTGGCTGCTCACTGAGAGCTGCAATTTGGGAATTCCCAGTTGAGGTGGAAACCCTTGGGGAGCAGGCTGTAGTTTTCATGTAGATTATGCAACTGCATCATGCAACCCCTGTATTCATTTGCAACAGAAGCTGGGCCTAGAGCGCAGGTGTTGCGGGTGTGCAGAAGCGCAGAACGCGTCCGGTGTGTGCGCTGGGGTTCGGGGTGCTGGGCTGTGCTGGGCTGTGTGTGGAACGCCTCCAGCACCGCGACCCTTTAAACCTGTCTGGGAAAGGTTTGGTTCCAGCTTATTTCTACCCACCACTGAAATAATCAGATCATCCCTTGCCATTGGATATTTGTTTTTCAAGCACGTGTCTGAGGTGATCAAAGGGGCTGCTCCTGTGGTGGGGTGAGCAAAGAAAACCCTCAAGGTCAAGCCCAAACAGTCTAACGACTCTGGGGCTTGGATCTGGCCTCCAGCAGCAGCAATGAGCCAGGAGAAGATGAGCAGTTCAGGAACCAGAAAATTAAGCTTTTGAAGCTAATAATACCCTCTGGCAGGGAGCAATCAATTGACAGAGAAATGAGAGAGAAGGGGAAAAAGGAGACAGGCCATTCAGCCAGGCTGCAGGAAGGGCAGCGCCACAGAGCAGAACTATCTCATAAATAGAGCAGCACCTTTCTTCCTTCCTCCCTTTCCCAGGGGACAGTGGCCATGGGAACAGACATGCTTTGTGCCCTCTGAAGGGGACGCAGGAGAGAGCAGATTAAACCTCCCTGCAGCAGGTTAATTGGGACACACGGCTCCAGCACTGCTACCCTTACAATGCTATTATATTTCCTCTCTAAGAAATAGAGGAAAACAATAAGCCAATATTAGCTTATCTGATGAGCCTGGCGGGCCGGGACGGCCTTGGGAATTGCCAGCTCATGCCACACAACGCGCAGAGCCCTCGGCTACCGGGGGCTCTCGCTCACGTCTGTCTGTGCCAGATTTCAACCACTGAAAGGCTATTCCTAGACCCCTTGGTCATTCCCATAAACTGATCTCCCCAGCATGCGGAGGGGTTTGCTGTTGTGTTGGTTTTGGTTGTGTTTTGTGAGGGGTTTTTCGGCTTTTCTTTTGTTTGTGGTTTGGTTTTGTGGTGGTGTTTGTTTGGTTTTTTCCTTAGTGTTCTGCCCTCTTTAAACACTCCCGGGTTGGGCTGGGTTTGTTCTCCCCATTCAGCAGCGGGTTTCTCCCTGCACCGGGGCTTCCTCTGCGTCTCGTTTCCAAATCTGCTCACCAGACCAGATCTCAGCAACTGTCACAGGCGTTGCCAATGAGAAATGCTGGATATTGCATGCGTTAAAAAACCAGCTGCTTCATTTTAATACCTAGAGAGGAGCTGGGGTCTTTTGCAAATCTTGCCCTGTTAGGGATTTTCGGCTCACAATGAGGCCAGATGGCGGCACAGAAATAGATGCAGTTATCTGCAGACATGCAGAGCGCCGGGAGACCCCAGCACGGCCTGCGCCCGCAGGGGGCAGCGGGTCAGACCCCAGTTCAGCAGTCAGCTTTCTGCAGCAGCGACAGCAACTTGGGTGCCTCCTTCAGGACCCAGTTAACATCTGGGCTTCCCCGTGGGCGAGCGCGCGGATGTGGAAAGGGTTAAGCGCTGCCCTCGGGAAGGTGGGTCTTACCAGTTTGTCTTGATGGAAGAGCAGAGAGCTGGAGCGTCTGCCAGAGTCCATTAGGGATAATGCAACCTGATGGGAGACAGAGCTTTATCCAGCGGCTCACGGAACCCGCGGGGCGGCTTTCGTCCGACCTTGCACTGGGTTGCACGTCCCTCCCTGCAGCTCGGCCCCGCTCTCCCCGTCTGAAGGGAGTTATTGCGGAGGGCAGGGGTGGACACTGTGCCGCAGGGACCGCGGCACGCGGGGTCACCCGTCACCGCCGGTGCGGTCAGAGGCACAGCTCGCGTTCTGCTGGTCCAGCAGGACGTCCAGCCCGCGCAGGGACAGCGGCACGCGGGGTCACCCGTCACCGCCGGTGCGGTCAGAGGCACAGCTCGCGTTCTGCTGGTCCAGCAGGACGTCCAGCCAGCGCAGGGACAGCGGCACGCGGGGTCACCCGTCACCGCCGGTGCGGTCAGAGGCACAGCTCGCGTTCTGCTGGCCCGGCAGGACATCCAGCCCGCGCAGGGACAGTGGCACGCGGGGTCACCCGTCACCGCCGGTGCGGTCAGAGGCACAGCTCGCGTTCTGCTGGCCCGGCAGGACATCCAGCCCGCGCAGGGACAGTGGCACGCGGGGTCACCCATCACCGCCGGTGCGGTCAGAGGCACAGCTCGCGTTCTGCGTCCCCGCGGTGCCTCGGGAGCGGCCGCGGACGAGCCAGGCGCAGCCGGGCCAGGGCTGCTCGGCTGCCCTGCAGTGACATTTCAGAACATCGACACGAAGCCATAAGCGGCCTGGCCGCACTCCACACGGGGTATGTGTTTTGCAAGCCCCAAAGTTGTCACGCTGCTCCACGTGCCGGGTAACGGGACCACGTGCCTGACAGAAAACGCCAAGTCTCCCAGGACATCAAACCGCGCGTTTCCCTGGAATGACAAGTTCTGTCTTTGACAAACAAAACTCGGGCTCTTTAATACGCTTCTCCCCAACGTGCCATGTTAGCGTGTGTTTGTTTAGCAAACAGTTACTAGGAGGCCTCCTCAGGATTTTAAAAAATGGTGATACTGGGTGTTGTTATTCGTGGATGGAGGTGGGGAGGAGAAAGAAAAACAGCGCTAACGTAGCCAGCAAGTTCAAGTAAGGTTCAACTTTGCTGTTCCAAAATCTGCAGCATGATAACGAGACAGTCAAATCAGCTCAAATTAAGAGCTCAGGAAGGCTCAGCCTTTCAAAGACGTACATTTGTGGCAAGATTAATTTCTGCCAGCCAGTATATAGTGCAGTATCATCCTATATTAACATAGAAACCCCAAACCAAAAATAAAGGCAACTGAAAAATGCACTAAAGCCCAGAGAAGTTTATCATTTCCCTTAATCTCCAGTGCTGGTCTTTGCTGTTCTGCACATGGATTGAAGGCTGATGCACCGCCTGGCAGCGTTCAGCTGCCGTTTACAGGAAGCCTGTCTGCTCCCCTCCCCTCTTCAGTAGCATTTGCTAAGTTGCAGCACTCCTGCATTGTTTCAAACGGCTTCAGGTGACTTTTATTAAAGAGCAAAAAATAACTCAGTAAAACAGCCACTAGAAAAGCCAAACAACCAAGAAACCCCAAGAAACAGTATAAAACCCTGCTCTGCTCCCTATCCAAACAGAGTGACCTTTTGATTTCTTTTGGTGGTGTTCTGGGGTTTTATTGTTTTGTTTGGGTTTGTGTGTGCATGTATTTCTTCTTTTCTCTGTTGGTTTTGGGTCTGGGTTTTGTTGTTGTTTTGGGGGTTGTGCGTGTCCGGTTTTGTTCGGTTTGGGTTTTTTTGCTTTGTTTTTTGTCTGTGTGTTTATTTCTGTCCAGCTCTGGTTTCCCGCAGTCCCCTGAGTGTTGCAAACGGCACAGCAATGGAGTTGTTGCTGTCAGCGCGCTTCTCAGGTAGCGCAGCAGCACAACGGAGCCTCCGCTGCCTGGGAGCGCCCTGGGCAGGGCACGAGGAGCGGGGGCCTGCGGGTCTGTGCGGGGAGCAGCAAGGGCTGCGATGTGGGATGTGACGCGGGATGTGACGCGGGATGTGATGCGGGATGTGATGTGAGATTTGACGCGGGATGTGATGTGGGATGTGACGCGGGATGTGACGTGGGATGTGACGTGGGATGTGATGCGGGACATGACGTGGGATGTGATGCGGGATGTGATGCGGGATGTGATGTGGGATGCACTGTGGGATGCAATGGGGACACACTGTGGGATGTGCTGTGGGACGTGCCGTGGGACGTGCCGTGGGATGCGTCATGGGATGCGCCGTGGGATGTGATGTGGGATGCGCTGTGGGACGCGCTGTGGGATGTGATGTGGGATGTGCTGTGGGATGTGATGTGGGATGTGCTGTGGGATGCGTTGTGGGATGCAATGGGGACACGCTGTGGGATGTGATGTGGACTGTGCCGTGGGCTCTGCCATGGGATGTGATGTGGGATGCGCTGTGGGATGCAATGGGGATGCGCTGTGGTATGCGCTGTGGGATGTGACGTGGGATGCGCCGTGGGATGCGCCATGGGATGCGCTGTGGGATGTGATGTGGGATGCGATGTGGGATGTGCCATGGGATGCGCCGTGGGATGCAATGTGGGACGTGATGTGGGACGTGATGTGGGATGTGCTGTGGGACATGATGTGGGATGCGCTGTGGGATGTGATGTGGGATGCGCCGTGGGATGTGCTGTGGAATGTGATGTGAGACATGATGTGGGACGTGATGTGGGATGTGCTGTGGGATGCGCTGTGGGATGTGATGTGGGATGCGCCGTGGGATGTGCTGTGGAATGTGATGTGAGACATGATGTGGGACGTGATGTGGGATGTGCTGTGGGATGCGCTGTGGGATGTGATGTGGGATGCGCCGTGGGATGTGCTGTGGAATGTGATGTGAGACATGATGTGGGACGTGATGTGGGATGTGCCGTGGGATGCGCTGTGGGACGTGATGTGGGATGTGCTGTGGGACATGATGTGGGATGCGCTGTGGGATGTGATGTGGGATGCACCGTGGGATGTGCTGTGGAATGTGATGTGAGACATGATGTGGGACGTGATGTGGGATGTGCTGTGGGACGTGATGTGGGATGCGCTGTGGGACGCGCTGTGGGATGCGCTGTGTGTCTGGTTGCTGGCTGCCCATGCGCTGTCTCTTGGGAGTGCCCCGGGGTGCACTAACATAGGAGAGGCTATCAGAAGAGATTTCAATGCTGCCACAAAGCCAAGGGCTCTCTGGAGTAGGTGTTTATTTCTCGTGTCCATGTCTAGAAGCCAGAGAGCATGGGAGATGAGTTTTCCCAGATCGCCAGCCGATACTTCAAAGAGTTTGAGCTTCTTCTGAGCTCAAGAGAGACTTAAAAAAACAAAACAAACAGAAAACTCCCAATACCAAAAAAACCCCAAATATACATCTCCACACTTCAGTTTCATTCTCCATATTTATTTACAGCTAGAATGCATCAAAATTGTCTTACTCAGCTGAGACCAAGCTCTCCTGTTGAAATGCCGATGTATAGCTGCCTACTAACATGAATGATTAATTGCCAAAGATTAGCTTTTAGCTGCTTTTGTACACAGTTTGTATACAGTTGTTGCTATTTATTAAATATGTGGTATCTAATCCAGTGTTTAGTGCTTTCAAAGGGAAGAACCATCTGTGCTTGAGATTAAAACACTTCATTCACTTTGTGCACAAGCCCTCACCAAGGGCTCCACGCTCTGCTGTGTTAGAAAAAGCCCTTGGGAACCCAGCCCTGGGACGTGTCCTGCACCAAAGCCCCTCTGTCCGACACGGGGTCTGAGTGCTGAACATGGGGATCAGTGTAGATTTGGGATGTGTCCTGCACCAAAGCCCCTCTGTCCGACACGGGGTCTGAGTGCTGAACATGGGGATCAGTGTAGATTTGGGACGTGTCCTGCACCAAAGCCCCTCTGTCCGACACGGGGTCTGAGTGCTGAACATGGGGATCAGTGTAGATTTGGGACGTGTCCTGCACCAAAGCCCCTCTGTCCAACACGGGGTCTGAGTGGTGAACATGGGGATCAGTGTAGATTTGGGACGTATCCTGCACCAAAGCCCCTCTGCCCAACACGGGGTCCAAGTGCCGACCGTGGGGATCAGTGTGTGCGATGGAGAGCAGAGAAGCCGACCAGGAAAACAAGACATTTTATCAGAATAAACCACTAAGAAGTAGGCAGGTCCTGAGAGCTTGGAGGGACCTGCAGAGATGTTTTCCACCACCTCTGGGTTTCATGAGTCTCTTTTCCAAAAAGAGGGGTGCTGATGTTCCATTTCTTTGCAGGCTGCTTGCAAGGAGTAAACGATTAACAGCTGTAATTCCTTGTGCCCTTGTTCCAAGCATGAATGAAACAAAACCAAAAATCCAAAAGGAGCCCAGGCGCATCAGCACCAATAAGCTGAATTCAGCCCTTAGGAGCAGCCGCCTGAGCTGCTCAGGCACTCGGGTAACAGGGCCACGCTGGCACCAAACACATCAAACAGGTAGAGGATGTTGCTGCGGCCTTTCTGTCTATAGGGATTTCTGCTCCTGCAGGCTTCCCCGTCTATTCATAATATCACTGGTGTGGCTGGTGCTGGTAACCGGATTTGCCACTTCTAACACATCTCTGGAAAAAGCTGTTAAACAGGTCACCGTTTTTGCAGACACAACAGCACTGGAGCTCTGCTCTAATTTCCCTGCTGTGTGGCAGCCGGGGTGGTACCGATGACTACGGAGATCTCCCTGCAGCAACACTGATCATACTTTTTGGTGAGAAAGCGGCAGTGGAACTGGTTTAGACTTCCAAAAAGTTCCACGCTATAATGTGCAGGACTAATGCAACTCAGATTTGTAAAGAATTAATATCAATTATTCTCATGCATATTCATGAGAGGAAGACTGGTTTAGCAATCAAGCTAATAGTTTTTGCTTAATTACATTTAGCTGATTTTATGCTACCTTGGCACATTCCTGACTGAATTTAACCATTAAAAAACCCCTCCCACTGCTCCAGCAAATACCAACACTCGGAGCTCAGAGTCCCCTGTAAAAGGTGTCTGAGGCCGAGCAGGCTGCTCAGGACGGTTGAAATTGGTCACAGGCACTATGATGCACCAGCATCCCTGGTGCAGGTGAATCGCTAGAGCGTTTGGAAGAGTGGTTCCCAGGCTGCTGAGGGCTAAGGCATTGATTGTTTTACGTTTTCTGAATGCGAACCATTGTCTGCTTTAATGCAAGACTGACAGCAGGAACGGGAGATGTATCTGAAAGGGGAGCACCAAGCCGGGGGATGGTTTTGTCTGGGTGGGTGGTCTTGCTGTGCAGCTCCCCACGGACATCGCCCACTTCTCTGCCCCAAGAGCAGCGTTCTGCGTGGCACAAAGGGTGGGAACCCAGGAGCAAGATGCAGATGTAGCGGGTCGGTCCGGAGGCTGGGAAGGGCGATGGTCGGGTGCTGGTTTTCTTTGTTGATTTCCCCATGCCGGCAGCAGCAGATACAGGAGAGATGCTCCCCTCTCGGGCGCTGTCACCGCACTGTCTGGAGGCAGCGTGTGCCTCTGAAGTTTCTCTTTTCAGTAGTTTCATTCATTTATTATTTTCTTCTCCAGCACGCCGTGTGCACCTGGGCTTTGCTCAGAAGGAAGACTGACACCACTTCTCATTTAATGGGGCTCAATAGCTCTCTGACAACTGAACAGTTCTTAACAGCCTTAAGGAATTCACCGGCAGCTGAGCCTGAAGGCTGCTTGCTGCCCACTGCAGCTCCGTCCGCAGGGCTGCACATGCAGCTCCCTGGGTGCCTGTAGGTGAATGGAGCACCCATGTGTAACCAGCAGAACTACTGTATCCCCTTTTAAACCAAATACTTACTCTCTCAACAGATAACATTATTACAACTATAACTGAAATCAAATAATTAACCATTACTCAATCCGGGCTCTTCCAGGCAATGTCAATATTAAGATCTCAGCAAAATATAAATAGTTCTATCTTGGTTTTGTTGTTACGGATTTTGTGCTGCTCAGTAATGCATAGGAGTTTGCGCTCTCGCAGCCTGCGGACACGGCCACTGGGGACATCGGGGACACTCAGGGTCCTGTCCCTCCAGAGGGCGGATGTCCCGGTGCAAAGGGCTCTCGAGCACCCCATGGGAAGGATGCAGAAGTGGTGTGGAAAGGGCCAGAGCAAGGGAAACTCTGAAACGTGACTTTCCCACAGAAACCAGTGGGACTTGAGGGTTCTGGAGATTCGGGGTCTCACATTACATCTTAACACCTTTCCACACGAAAAAGTAGATGAAAGGTTATCTCTGTTTCCCTTGTGACCCTGTCCCTAAGTTTGGCATCAACTCCTTGTCCTGATCCAAGAAGAAAGTGTTGCCTTTATTTATGGCCTCAGTGTGTTCTAGAAAGAAGCTTCCTGCAAGCCCCGTGGTCAGAATCACAACCCAGAAGGCACCGTGTTCCGCAGACTCTTTCAGTTAATGAATAAACAGGCATTTTCTAGTGAAGAGATGTTTCCTAAAACAAGTCCCTGTCAAGAAATACCACAGACATGAGCAGGAGACGTTATTCCCATGCAGAATGAAGCGAGGAGGAGATGAAGGAACTCTCCATCTGTTTCTGCGCTCTGCAGCACGTGGGATAACGCTCAAAATACACCGTGCTCTGTGCTTTGGGCGCCAGGGCTGGCACGGGCACGGGGGGGCTGGGCACTCTGGCCCATAGGGTGCTGTTTGCTGGGGGAGGGGGGGCTGCAGGAAAAACCCCTTAGTAAACCGAGCATATGAATGAAACCTGGTCCTGATGCCAAGTTTATTCTGCGGGCCTCGATGGAGCTAAAAAAGCGCATTAGACAAAGCCATTATTGAACTTCTTGATTACATAACTATTTCCTCATCGTATTTCCAAGAATATTGAATCTATATTCAAACACCCTCCTACTCTCTCCCACACACCACCCCTTCTCCTTGCTATATCAGCTTCATCACCGAGCATGAAGACAGAAGAAGTACAGGGCATGTTGCCATGAGCAGATACATCTCCGATGCTTACACTGGGATTTTAGAGCCCTCTATGGGATTTGGGCAGCCAATTCTCTTTCATTTTAATGGCCTTGGAAGTCTGTGATCTTATGCCTTGCCCTTAGCGTCTTTAGCAGTGCAAAGAACAGATAATCAAGCAATAAATATCCCCAAACCTGAACGCTGCGTTAGTCCCTGCTGCCTAAAGCCGCGCTCTGTGCTGTCTGGGGGTGGCACGCACGGCTTCCCTGCACACAAACTGCTGCGACCACAGGCCTGAGAGAGAGATGGGAGCTTTCTGAACAGCCCGGCTGCTTTGTGGGAGCCCTTTTCCCCCAGGGATGAGCACAGACCTTGCCAACGCCAAGGGTGATCCCTGTGTCTCCTAAAGGTGCGTGGCAGGGGCTGCCTGCCTGGGTTTGGGGGCTGGAGGGGTGGGGGTTAATGGCTGCGAGCACAGCACATCCACCCTGCCTCAGGAAGCAATCGCTGCACATGAACTGGCTGCACGTCCCTAATCAGCTTGCTTGGCTCATTTGCATGTGTAATAGCCAGCATGTATGTACCATCGTGTCAGTCACTTAGAGGCAACTGCTTTAAATTAATTCCAGACCTTGCCCTGCCAGTCCTTGGATTGTTCAGCTTCCACAAAGGAATAACAGCAGCAATCCAGAGATTCACTCAATAGAAATCTTCACAAAACAGTCAGTTTAGCAGAGGAGGAGTTTTAACTGGAATCCTGCCCATACCCACCGAGACTTGCAGTACAAGCCCGTGCTGTCATTGGGAGCCCACCCAATGCCCTCTGCAGGACAACCAGAAAAGTACCTGATGGGGTATTTCACAATTGATGGTGTGTTGCTACAGGTGAAACGCAAGAGTAAATACAGAAACGGAGAAGGGAACTACGCAGCTTTTTGCATGCAACCCACTGGAGGCAATGTCTGAACTTCCCTGTCCCTGTTCCTTCTGCAAGTCCAGGTCTGCGCTCCAAGGCCCTTCCTGCACATGAGCCCATCCAACCTCAGCTCTTTCGCTGCCAATCCAACAGTTTTCACCAGCACAAGGCCATGTTGCGTGCTGTTCAAGGACTCATGCAAACGATGCTGCAGCGGGGGGCCCTCTCCCCGTGCCTGTTCCATTTTTGCAGCATTAGCAGCTCACTCGGCTCCAGGTTTTGGGTCAGTGCTGGGGTACAGGTCAACGGGCACTTTACTGCAGTGACCAGCTGGAGCCTCATTGACTCCAGAGGAATCATTCGCTCCTGCTCAAGCCTGAATTTGTCCCATTGGCTTTTCTTGTTAAAGAGAAGCGAACCTGGCAGGGGAAGGGAAGGCGGAAAGGCCAGCGATCGAATGGAAAGGCTGCCTGCTGCACAAAGCATCTCTAGAGCCATTCTTGGTGGTACAAACGTCTTTCCTTCAGCTTTCTGTGTCTCATTACCGACAGTGGAAAATAAGAGAGCTGCCAAGTTCAGTAAGTGCAAGATAGGACACCATACTACACTGTGATTCCTAAAATCTGACATCCCAGACTGTAAAACGCTGGGACAGAGCAGCAGCAGCTGGATCCAGATGTGTCTGCGGGGCGATGGGTGCTACCAGGACCAGGTGTGCTCTACAGAAGGATCCTCTAACCCCACTGCAGACATTCCACCTCTCAGGTTTTTGTACTTTCCACCTGAAAAGTGCTTTGGATACCTGAGGACAGTGAACTCACATCCAGAAGTTTTTCTTAGCCTGACGTGATTCACAAAGGTGTGTGATTGCAGCAGATCCGTTAGGAGGAAAATCTCTATCTTAGGAGTGCAGGTGACATCTTGCTGCAACTTGCAGGAGAAGCAATGAATGCTTCTCTCTGTTTATTTCGCAGCTCCATGGCTAAATCTGCTAAACCAAAACCAAATTTTACCCTCAGATCTCCTAGTTTTCAAATTGATGTTTATCTGGTATCGCCTTGATCTTCAAAGCAGGAAGGTGTATCAAAGGAAACAGAAGGTTTGACACCAATTACTGCTGCTGGATGCCATCCCCTGAATAAAGATGGATTGTTAATATTTACACTGAAAGGGAAGGAGATAAAACACACTAGGTACACCTAAGTTGACAAATAAGCCCTTCTATGTATAGTAGCCAGAGATAAAACCGAGAAAAAATGTGAAATTACCACTGAAAACATCGCAAACACCTTCAGAAATGTCGGGTTGTACACAAAGAAATGTCAGCAAAAACACTCAAAGAACCTTCTAGGAAAGCCGATCTGGCTCCCTGCTTCTTGGGGCTTCTGCAGGAACCAACCATGCAGAAGTAGTTGACGCCTAAATTTCTCCCCACTTCACCCTGGGACACTCAACTCACATTTGATTCTCTTGAGTTTAAATCCATCACTTCAAGCACTTTCCCTGCATCCCTCCCTGCTTCTCTTCATCCCACGGTTCCTCCTACTTTTTGCACCCCCAAGTCTTTCCTGCAGCTTCTTTGGTTCACTGACCTGAGAAATCCCTTGACAAGGCAAACCCCCTATTGTACAAGCTTTTGGGGGGTTGTTCGTATTTGAGCAGCAAATTAGTGGAAGTGGAAGGTAGTGGAAAGAGGCGAGATGAGGGTGCACAGCGCAGCCAACGACAAACACTCTTGTACGCAACTTGTTTAAAAAGGAGAAGGAATCTTTACGGCATTTTCCTGGTAACGATTCAGTAACTGAAAGCGAAGCTATTCTAAAATTCCCGGTGCTAGAGCATTGCATAGGAGCCCATTCACTCCATTCCCTTCTTCCATTTAATCCAATTTAGACAATAAAAGCAGAGTGTTTAATGGAGCTCATTTTTGTTTCTAGTCGACTCTCATTCTTCAGATTGAATTACTAGGTCTGCAGTGTCATACACAAATCAAAGGTATATGGCACCTTTAAGTTAAAAAGTAAATGATGTTATTACATTGATTTGAAGGGATTTGCTTAGTGATTTTAAAACACTTGTTGGAATCAAAACTTCTTGCCTTAAATGTGTATTTTTTTAAGGTATATGGGCTTTTCTCTAGAAGCCATGGCTTAAGGTTGCTGTACGAGTTTAATTCACGTGAAGCCCCCAACCTTTGTAGAGCATTTGTGCCTTTTGGCTCTGGAGAAGGGGTGAGGCTGTTCTTGAGGAGACCGCGGTGCTTCTGAGCTATACTGGATCTGCACGACGCAGCGACGAGGCTCACCCCGCTCTAGGGACGGCCAGCTCAGGGATAAACGCTCAGAAATCTGAGTATACAGGGTCTCGCTGGGCTTGGCTGAGGAGAAATCCCACAAGAATTTCTTTCCGCAGTGCCCCGGGTGGTGACCGTGGCTCTCCTGGTATCGTGAGGCTGGCTCAGAAAGGTCCTTGTGAGGAAACCTAAAGTCCGGTGATATCGGCCACAGAGGAGTGGGTCCGATTTGCAATTCTCTTGTCATATGTTCTATAATTCATGGCTTAATATTGTGTATCTATCTAGTCATCGTGCACGTACGCCGCGACTGATTTCATGCTGCTTTTCTGTCAAGCAGGAGAAAAGCGAGCATAAGGAACCAGCTTACACTGAAATGAATACATCGAATATTAGTCACATATACGTGTGTTTGGAAATCATTGCTGTGTTTGGGCAGTAACCTTAGAAACTAGATATGTTCCTACCCAATTAACAAATTAGAGAAAGAATTCACCAGTAGAAAAAAAAAAACAAACCCAAACCACTCCTCAAATTGTCTGTCAGCTCTAAGACCTCCCTAAAATGACTTTGAAAGAAAATGTAATTAGGGAAACTGAAAAGTATAGTATGAATGCCTCTATAAAAGAGATGTGGAGCCAGGATGGCAGTGGGTCCTGTGCAGAGTTCAGAGCTCAAAGCGTTTTAGGAAGCCTGGTAAAGTTTTCGTGTATTTCACAACCGTCAAGTTTCACATTAGAGATGAGTCATTAAAAGACAGTGTATTACTTGTATGCTTATATGTAGTAGAATTGTACACCCGTCTCTGTAATTAGCCATAGACACCCAAAATTACAGTTGTAATCGTGCATTAAATGGAGGACATCGCTCCGACCGAATCTTGCGTTCACAATTGCGTTCCTTCTCGCTTAGATTTCAGAGCCTGCTGTCCAGATGGGCTTTGTTGGGCACCTAATTAGTAGTAAATCAAAAGCTCCTGCTGTGCAGTGCTTCACAGCCCTCCTGGCACCCTGGCTGCTTGGGACGTGTTCCTTGCCTACACAGACATGAAGGCACGGGAGCTGAAGTAGACGCTTTATCTGCTTGATCCACCTGCCATAGTAAAGCAGCTTCCAAACCAAAACCGCCTCACGATGCATCGGTTATCTGACTTACTAAGGGCAAAATTAGTCTGGAAATGCGTAAGTGGAAACACAGCCGTGCGTTAATGGCAATGATAGAGTAACGTGTTCCGAGATGCACTCACTGTTTTCTCTTTCCTTTCCAGATTTTGGCAATCATTTCCATCATGTTTATTGTACTATCTACAATTGCCTTGTCCCTTAACACACTTCCTGAACTACAAGGCGTGGATGAATTTGGGCAGACCACAGATAACCCCCAGCTTGCCCACGTGGAAGCAGTGTGCATTGCATGGTTTACAATGGAATACCTCTTGCGGTTCCTATCCTCGCCTAAGAAATGGAAATTTTTCAAAGGCCCGCTGAATGCTATCGATTTGCTAGCTATCTTACCGTACTATGTCACTATCTTCCTCACAGAATCCAATAAAAGTGTACTTCAGTTCCAAAATGTACGACGAGTGGTCCAAATATTTCGGATTATGAGGATACTCCGGATTCTCAAGCTCGCCCGACACTCAACGGGTTTACAGTCCTTGGGCTTTACGCTGAGGAGGAGTTACAATGAGCTCGGATTACTCATCTTGTTTTTGGCCATGGGCATTATGATCTTTTCCAGTTTAGTGTTTTTTGCAGAAAAAGATGAGGATGATACGAAATTCAAGAGCATCCCAGCTTCTTTCTGGTGGGCAACAATCACCATGACGACAGTAGGCTATGGAGACATCTACCCCAAGACACTTTTGGGTAAAATAGTAGGAGGACTGTGCTGCATTGCTGGAGTGCTGGTGATTGCTCTTCCCATCCCAATTATCGTCAATAACTTCTCTGAGTTCTACAAAGAGCAGAAGAGGCAGGAGAAAGCCATCAAGCGCAGGGAAGCTCTTGAAAGAGCGAAACGAAATGGCAGCATTGTTTCCATGAACATGAAGGATGCGTTTGCCCGTAGTATAGAGCTCATGGACATTGTGGTTGAAAAGAATGGAGAAAGCATAGCTAAGAAGGATAAAGTCCAGGACAATCACTTATCTCCCAGCAAATGGAAATGGACCAAGAGAACGCTCTCTGAAACGAGCTCTAGCAAATCTTTTGAAACTAAGGAACAAGGCTCTCCAGAAAAAGCCAGGTCATCTTCAAGTCCCCAGCACCTGAACGTCCAGCAGCTGGAGGACATGTACAACAAAATGGCAAAGACTCAGTCCCAGCCGAACCTGAATACTAAAGAGTCGGGTCAGCCTGGAAAGCAAAAGGAAGAGCTAGAAATGGAGCCCCTCCCTGGCCCTATGGTGCCCTTGCTGACCACTCGTGCTGATGGGATCATTGACATGAGGAGCATGTCCAGCATCGACAGCTTCATCAGCTGCGCAGCGGAGTTCCCCGACTCGGGGAGGTTTTCCCACAGCCCGCTCGCTACCCTTCCCTGCAAAGGCGGCATCAACGCGATCCCGGAGCAGAGCAGGGCAGAGGGCAGCGCCGCCAGGCTCGTGGAAGTGAACCCCAGCTCTGACGGCAGCCACCGCTCTGCTTTTTTCATAGAAAGTCCTAAAAGCTCCATCAAGGCCAGTAACCCTTTAAAACTAAGATCTCTGAAAGTCAACTTCATGGAAGAGGACACCAGCACATTAGTACCAGCATCAAACGTACTGAGAATATACCCAGACCCTCTCAAGGGCAGGGGAGCTGCCGCGGCTGGCACAGATTCTTCCTTACTCTCTGACAGATCTCTCGTGAGCCCAGAAACCTCCATCTATACAACTGCGAGTGCGAGGACACCCCCAAAGTCACCGGAGACGCAGACAGCCATAGCTTTCAACTTCCACGATGCCGGTATACACAAATACATAGACGCTGACACTGATGATGAAGGTCAGCTGCTCTATGATTCGAGCCCGCCTGGAAATGTGAGTCCCAAGTACAATGTCACAAACAGCGGCTATCTAAAGCAAAAGGACAATGTTTATAGAACAGACAAGAACCATCTAGAAGCTGCTGCTTTACCCACCTCCCCTAAGCTAATAGGGCAAAACTGCATTTACTCTGTGGAAGGTATCACTGGAAGAACCCAGGGCAATCAAGAGACTGTCAGACTAGAAAATCACATTTCCCCAGAAGTCCACGTGTTACCGGGCAGCGGAGGACATGCTAACACACACGATCAAAGCATCTGAGGTGGGCTCCAAAAGAACTTCCTGAAAGTTTAAAGCAATGTCTTTACAGTCAACACAAAAAAAAGAGCTTCTGCATGGCATGAACTTGGCTGAACCAAGCCACCTGTTTCTAAAAGTCTGGGGGAGGTCCAGTGTGGGTTTGTGAAAATGTCCTTCTCTGAAACAACTCTAAAGACACTGCCCACATCAGTCAAAAATAAGGATTGCAAATCATGATCACACATTGATCTCCTTTCATGTTGTCCAGTGAAGCCAATGTGACCAAATATCCATCCATTCCCCTTGAACGCTAGAGCTCCTTTTGGAAATATTAATATCTGATTCGCATTAGTTCCATAAAGGATGCCAAGGCAGCCAGATTTGAACTCTGGAATAAATTGCTGGGGTTGGTATAAAGCTATCAAAAACACAACGCTCACTGCTTCAGGGCAGCTGTTCCCCATCTACAGCTTTCCCTGATGGATAATATGTCTAAAGGTAGCAGGGAACACGTGCATTATTAGAAAATCCAAGCGGAAAAAACCATTTAAAACAAATAACGGTCTAGAGAAACCAATTATTAAAATGCTCTCTGTGTGTTTAACCATACGATATCCTGTAGGACCCGATGCTTTCTTTTGAAATATCAGCAGGGTGAGTTGCACCACTTGTATCTTGATTCCAAACGTCCCCTAGGCCATAGTGAAACTTGCACTTACCCTCTGCTAACAAGCGACAGCTGCCCCAGGGCCGTGCGCCCGCGGGGCCCCGCGCTGGGGAGGCGAGGAGGAGCCATGCAGAAGCAGCCATCGCCGGAGGCATCGCAGCCACCCCTGCCCGTGCCGGAGCGCAGGGCCGGCCGGGGAGCGCGGCTCTCGCCCTGCGCGCCGCAGAGCGGGTGCCGGCTGCTCTGCCCCGGGGATGCGCCGGGGCACCGGCGGTACCGGGGCGGCTCCCGGGCCGCCCCGAGGCGGCAGCCAAAGTGTCGCCCTTGGCGTAGGAGAGGAGCCCGGCCGGTCTGAAGCTTTTTGCGCCCGAGCGGTGCAGTGAAAGATATGCAAGCGTTACATAAATATGCAAAAAGAGGGATTCGTTAGCGGCCGGCCCGGCCCGGCTGCGCTCTCTCTCGCGGGGGGGTCGGGCAGGAGCGGCTCCTGCGGCGGAGCGGCTGCGAGAGACAGGAGAACCAGGCCTGATGTTTTCACAACATCCAGTCGTTTTTAGACGAAAAAAAAAAAGAAAAAAAAAAAAGAAAAGAAAAGGATCTGACCATTTTAAATGACCAGAACTAGCAGCCACCAGCCTAGGTTTTTAAAATATTGTTTCAATAAAGTTATGTCAAATTGTGTAGGAAATAATTTGTCTTTGGTTTTTAATCTCGGGGGGGAGAAGCACTTTACGTTGACTTTCTGTTGTTGATGTTGTTGCGATGCTGGAGTAGGATAGCAGAGTGTAACAATCAAGCACTTTAACCAAGCACTATTTTGATTTGTGCCTCCTGTCGTGGCCGTGATTTGTTACACGCCTGTAGCAAGTCACAACCTGTCCTGTGGTAACTGTGCTGGTAATCTTTTATGTTGTTCTCTGTTTCTACTGTAAACCACAATTGTAAATAACTCTGTCGATGAGCGTTTCCTGACCCTGCCGGGGCGGGGGGATCCGCACGGAGCGGGTCCGGGACGCGCAGGGCCCTGGGGTGCGGGGCGGGGCGCCCGGGCGGGACGAGGACCCCGAGCCGCCCGCGTCCGCTGCGACCTGTCCTTCCTATTGTTAAAAACAAACAAGCCGTTGGTTAGTCCTGAATGTAAACGTCTGTCCGTCCGAGCTGTACAGTACTTCTGTCTGTAATCCGTAATAGCGAGTGCAGCATGTACGGACAAAAGCAATAAGCACATATATGTTTTAGGAACTATTATGGGTTACGGTGATAGCTTTGTTAGCACAAAACTGTACGTGCGTTGGAGTTAACTCTGCTCTGCTCAGCCGGTCCCAGCCCGGGGGGTGGGACGCAGCCCAGGTACCCGCGCAGATGTCGCCTTGCGGCACAGCAAGGAGCGACCCTGGGGGGGCAGGAGTGAGACCTGAGCCACCACCTCACGAATCAGCCCTCGCGCCGTGCACGCTGGCACGGGAGATGCTCAAATAAGACCGAGGCGTCCACGCGTGCGCAGGATGCTCTGCGGAGTATTTAGGCAGGGCCAGTTCCTGAGGTTCGTCTGCTCTTCCTCTGCCTTCGCTCAGCCAAAACCACCATTCCTGCGAGCGGGCTCTGCCTGGCGAAGGACTTTAGGATTTGGCCATAGTAAATACAAGTGTACTTAGAGGAACCGAAGTATTGCTGAGATACTGGTTAAGATTGAGCCGTCACGAAAAGGTAAAGTGACTTTCCAGCAGACAAGCTTTAAATGCAGATTTATTCTGTGGCTTTCCGAGGCCGTAGAGTGGCAACGAGAAATCTTCAAGAGAACAGTCTTAACACAATCTCTGTGTTTCAGTGATCATTCATGTCTGCCATCAGCACAAATGTAAAAAGAAGAAAAATCAGGGAAAATTTTTTGATAAAGTAAGTAATAGTGATTTCCAAGTTAAATATTTTTAGAGCTGATGCTTTCATGTGGAAGAGAAGTCATATTTTACATATCACGAAAGTGAACGTATTTAAATATAGCCATATAGTGTAGTATTTACCACACTCTCATCCAAATTGATGTATTTGGTTTATAGATGGCACTGACAAAAATGTATAGATCAACAATTCTATCATTTTTAACTGATAATCAACTGGTGCAACTCTCCTTGTAACCAAAGGCCCTCTGTCTGCCTTGTGTGATCGCTCACGACACACACCTTATATCATCTATTTAGTCCGACCTTTCAAGTAGCATTTTATTGAGTCACTTTTGAAAGCCAAATTCAAAAGTATCATTAGAAATCTACCTTTTGAGTCTGAATAGCCAAAGTCCGATAGATTTCTTATAGAAAGCAAATAATTTAAAATGAAGCATATAATATGCTTGAAGAGCATTTCTTTCTTATTTGTGTATGAAGATGTAGCTCTCATTTTGTGCCCAGTTAAAAAGAAAGTATGTTTAATTTATTTTAATGAAATAAAGTCTGAATATGAAGTATGTATCTATATATGTGTGTGTGTGCATAATACACATATATATAATGTAAGCACTGGGAAATCTACTCTAACATAAAGCTACGGTAGACTAACTCTGTACTCATTACAAAAGGGAAGGCAGTGCTTTGAAAACATAACGCTCACCAAATCCTGTAGACGCAGAAAGACAATTTCCTTTTATAGTTTGGTTGATACATGTTTCCCAAAGGTCATTAAAGTCGGGGAATATATGCAATATGTCGTGCATCGAGCTAACGCATGCGGGTTAATCTCTGGCATTCGGCATTCGGGTCTGCGCATTTCCTGTGCATCACGTTCCGCCCGCTGCTGCGGGACGCGCCGGGCCGAAGGGACTGTGTACGTGTGGTGGCTGCGCTTGCTTGTATCCTACGCCATCAACATCATTTTTAATAGGTATATATTAAAAAATATATATATATAATATATATACGCGGAAGGAATGGGTGCAGCTTTCTTAACCAGGAGGCAAATATCCTTTGAGTTTTAGCCTTCAAAAGAGGGAAAGAGCAGTCACATCGCAGTAGATTTCTCAGTGCCTTTTCTTAGAAACTTCACCTAAGCACACTTACGGAAAGAAAAAACACGGAACAAAGTCTCCTGTGAAATCCACATTTTTGCGAAAGGTTCAAGAGTCAATAAAGGCAGAAGAAGGGGACGCGCATTCCCTTCCCGAGCACGCCGCGTGTCCAGCGCCGGGAGCATCCGCACGTCTGTCTGCGCAAGTCACGCAGAAACACCCGAGGAGGGGGGTTCTTTGGCAACTATGGCTGTGATAAACTGTAGCCTTTTCTTCCCTTGCAGCTAATAAGATACACATTTCTATGGAAAACAGTACTCTCTTCTGTAAAATTGTAATGTATTGTTAATATTTGTACCTATTGTATATTTATGTCTTGACAGAATTATGACTGGTAAAGTTTATAGTAAATAACAAGGGTATTTAAAACTCACCGCAAAGACAAGGTTTCTAAAGCCAGGTTCTCTCTCTGTCGGTAAGCTCCATGGATCACGAGCTCCCATAGTTTTTATCGCCTCATTTTAAAGCGAATAATGGAATTAGTGACTGAAGCATCAGGCGATGGAGCTGTGCGGCGCCGCTGCCCTCCCGCGGCTCGGGGGCGGGATGGGGAGGTGGCTTCCCCCCCACCCCGAATTAGCTCCATCTTCTCGTCTGGTCAGTCACTTCAGCTTACGGTGAGCAGGCTGGACAAGCGTTACCTTAGGTTGCTTTAGGACCACTCACCTGGGGAGAATATGGCTTTAAATAGGTCTTGACTAAAGTACAGATGTTCTAGTTACCTCTGTACCTTCTGTTTGCCATTGTGTTGGCTTTATAAGTATCTGATGTATGGAAAAGTCATGTGACTTTCATGCATTCCAGAGTAGTCTATTTTTCTGTTCAGATTAAAAAGAAAATTATATATATATATAAAAATATAAATATATATCTGTATTTTTAGCAAATTTATAATAGGGCAATCAAGTCAGATTCCTTCTTTTTGTATTACAGAATAATATATTAGATGCTTTCTTTGTGTTCATTTACATAGCTGACCCCCTGCTTCGTTGTCGTTATTTTCTTCCGTTCTGCAAACCAAACCAAACCAAACCACCTGCACCGTCCCCGCTGGACGTGCGGCCGCGAACGGTCACGGGTTTGTCTGATGTTGTCGTGTTCCCGTATTTTCCTGTTTGTGGTACTTTTAAACGTAACAAGGGACTGGTTATGGAAGCAAAGAAATTCCTCCTGAGAAACACACGGGGCTGGACCCTGCCCTGGGTCGCGGGCTCCAGCGTGCGCCGCAGCCCGGGCTGCGCTGGAGCTCATCCAGATCTGCACTGATTCACCTGAGAGTGTAACGAAGAGACAGGATTTGAACCTGACTGCCCTAATAATTAAGATGGAGTTGGGACAAGCATCACAATTCAGGCTCTCGTTTGAGGCAGTGAGCTGACAACGCTCAGGCAAAGCTCCCGTTTTCAAGGGAGTTTTTCCTGGGTTAAGAGAGAAGGGTCAAGAGTTTCATTTCCCACAGGGGTCTGGAATTTCTGCTTTTGGTCCCAGACAAGATCAGGACATGAGAAAAAATGATGGGGGAATTAAGAAAAAAAAGAAATCTTCCTCCCTCCTTCATAGCTGTACTGTCACGTAAATGGGGTAAAACGCCCATGAGATGAATGTGCATCCTGACGCTATCTTGTGGCCCATTGACGCTTAGCACGACAAAGAGCCTTGGGCTGGTTCTGGAGCTCTGCACAAACGTTTCCTCCTGGACCCGCACAGCAGGCTGCTCAGTGGCCGTGGTTGTTCCGAAGATGGAATTTGGGTCCCATTTCCTTTTGTCTGCTTGTGCGATTTTCTTACATCCCCACCACACCAGTCAAAACACCAGAAACAGAATTCATTCTGGAGAATATGTGTTTCAGAAAGTCCAGATACCACCCAAACGACCAGAATAACCAGCAGACTCTGTTACGTGTGTAATTATATATCAGCAAGACCATTTACACATGAGGTTAGCAAAACTGGGTGGGATTTTCCTTTCTTATGGAAGCGATTAATGCAATAGCCCACCGTATCTAACATCAAAGATCATCAAAAGGCACCTTCCATAACAATAAGTTTGAGTTTGAGTTTGAGTTTGAGTTTGAGTGAGTTTGAGTTTGAGTTTGGTCAACAAACCCCAGAAAGCTTCCAATGGGATTGGTGTTTAATCCAGCCCCATAGGTATCCCCCTCCCACCCCACGACAGAGATGCCCCGAATACCAACCAGCCCTTCAAAGAAGAGGTGGTTATTTCCCAGCGTGTGTTCTGCACCCTGTGCTGATCAGATTTAGGCTCCTGCACTGAACCTTTGTCTTGGCTGGACAAAGGACCCCTTAGGAAAGCGGAAAGTCTGCGTTCAGGGTGCGTATCCCCTTTGTTGCTGGTGTTACCTAAGCCACAACTAAGTGTCCTTTGACACCAATGGTAGGGTGCCACAAGTGTTCCTATCTGTAAATACCGCTCGGAATTTTGCTTTGCTTGATTCTGGCTTCATCGCACAAGAAGTCTTCAGTCTAGAGGCTTAGAAGAGAAAGCTTCATTTTTTTCTTTTTGAATTAGAAATAAAACTGACATTCTGTAGGACTGAACAAGGATTAATCTTTGATATTTTTTTAAAGTGGTCTTTTTAAGACCTTTAAAATACAACGATCAAGCTGGGCTCAGTGCAAAGACCCACCCGAACCAGAGCTTTGTGGGAGCCAAATCTGCATGAAGTGTCCAATTCTTTGCTGCTGTAAGTAGAAGCCCATTGATGTCAATGGAGCTGTGCCCCGTTTAGTCCAGTAAAGAACTTGGAACCGTATCTCTGAAAGATAAAGGAAAACCGAAGGCTCTGTATGACCTCAGGGATGGAGGTGCCTGTCCACAGCACCTACGAAGAAACCAGCGGGGCGAGGGAAGGGGAAGCGGAGACAGGTCAGCGAAATGCAGGGAAAGGAGGGAACCCTGCAGGCGCGAGGGTGAAAACCACGTCCTTCCAACCTCGGCCGAGCATCCCCCCGTGTCAGCTCCCCCTCGTGGGCCTGACGCCACCACCGGCCTTCCAAAGGCGCAGACCACCGTCCCTACAGAGGGACCACGAGCTCAGCCATGTAGTTCAACACCGTCAGCCCTCAGTCCAGGGACGCACCGCTGCTGGGGGACTGTACCGGCAGATGGTCACCTCCGATTGTGTCGCAGCCTCTGCTCTGATTGCCTGTCTGCATTTACAACCACTCTAGGATTCACCAATTCTTTTCCACTCTCTGTATTTCATTTAGGAGCTCTGCCCATCACGCCTTTTCTTCCTTTTATATTTCCCTGCCCCTAAGTACCATTAGCCACACGTTAGCTCACGCGACCACTGGGATTTAATTTATTAATGTCAGTTTTGTTGGCTTGTGGCAAAGATGGAAAACATTACTGTTTTTTCCCCATTCTTTCTGGGTTTTTGGTGGTGGGTGCGTAGGATTGCGTTTGCATTGAAACATTGCCCACTGGTGTGTTTGGGAGGGCAGAGGGGCAGCATCTCCATGTACTTTGAACTCTGAAGCCATGACACTGCAATCAGAAAGGCCAGCCACAGCTACCGACCAAACTCGCTTTCCAGCTAGATTAACATTAAAAAAATAAATACCCCAACTTACTGCAGCAGATTCTGCTTTGTAATCAGGCCAGTGGAGCAGTTCCTGAGTGGGGAGAAAACTCTTCCTGAGGCACCGCTGTGTGCTGTTCGATGAGCCCATGCCCGTGGAAGGACACGGGGCAGGCGCTCGGCGTTTCACAGGGCTGGGGAACGGCCTCGCGTCTTCCTTCTCCAAAAGCACAGACGGCTGCTGGACCTCCAGAGCGGCCCGTGAGCCCCAGGCAAGGGCATCTCCAAAGGGCACCGAGCGGTGTCCGTAGTCACTGAAGGATGAGCAAGCTGTGGGGCTCCCTTTAAAAGAAAAATGTTATATTTAATAACAAATAAAAACTGGAAAAATATGCTTCCTGCAGCTCTGCTAGCACACATGGGTCAAACTTTTGTACCTGGAAACAAGCCAGCTGTGCCCCGGCTGGAGCAGGGCAGAGCGGGCCAGGTCTCTGCATCGCCTGGCACGTCACCCGGTTTTCGAGCTGTGCGGTGGGGCAGCAATGGAGGGCGCAGCCCAGCGCGCCTGTAACGAGGGCAGCGCCGCGGCCTCCGCCCGACAGCCCAGCGGGTCCCGCACAAGCTCTTCTTTGGGGTCTTTTGGACCCACCCAGGGTGCAACGTGTCAGCAGGAGTTTTCTCCCCGTTTAAGCAATGTTTCAATCCCTGGCACTTGGGGGTGATTGCAGCAACATTAGCCATAAACTAGTGTACGTAGAGTCTTACATTTTTTTGTAACTTTGATTTAGTCATTCTCTGTTGAAGTTTATTGACCTCTCCAGTTGTTTCCGTAAACAAATGATTAAAAAAATCAGTGTCTTTATATGCATGTAGTACTATGAAACTGTGATCAATGTGTGACATTCAGAAACTGTACTGTCTTGTAAAATATGTCCAAATGTCTAAGGATTTTAAAGCAATGGTCCCTTACTACAGACTACAGAAATAAATAAAAAGGTATGGATAAAACCAAAGCCTTTATTTGCTCTGTTTCACGGTCATAGACACTGGCCAAAAGCACTGAGTCCAGCTTTAGCTCACCCCAGCTGACAGCAGGTTCAGACAAACGGTGTTTGCTCGCAGATGGGCCGTGATTGAGGAGAGCAGCGCTGAGCTGGACACCTCCCAGGTTGAGGCTGCATAAACCTTGGGGCCTCGGTGCTCACCCCCGTGGAGGAAAACCCACCCGCACCTCCCAGAGCCACAGCGGGGTTCAGGGACCGGGGAGCAGGGACATCCCTGTCACACACACCTGGAAGCGCACGCCTCGGTCGCGCGGTTGTGCAGATACAGAACCAGATGCAGCCACCCAAGCAGAAGATGAGACTGATGTGTCACAGCAATGAGAGTCTGTGGTTCCTGGTCAGAAACACAAGCCCTGAGCATTAACCTGAGCTTGGGAAAATAACAGCAAATTTGCACAACATTGCATCATGCAATTTAAGCCCTATATAGTTAAACTTTGAACCCCTATCTCTAATCTGAAGGTAGGCTTATGTTTCGCTATACTCAGTGCCATTCTTATGATGTTGGCAGACATGTTGTTAACAGTAATTGAAGTTAAAAAGAATTGGTCTACGTGCTGAACAGAAAATAATACATAATGTAAAATGCTGTTTTCATGTCTTGATGATAATTAGTATTAAAACGAACTGCACAGCAATGCAGCTTCTAGCACTCTCCTGAACGGCGGAGAGGCGAACACTAGGGGACCTTCAGACGGAGACTGATCCAGACACAAGAACGTGTAAATTTAAATTATTTAGCAAAAATGAATTCCCATAGATGTTCGTGGTCTGGTTTTACTGCTCTTTGCGGGCAGATTTAATAGCCAGATGGCACAATAAATTGGAGGTATTCTTTTCTGAATCATGAGGGACTGGCAAAGCCAACAAAGCCTTGCAGATGCGATCCCCGCAGCGCAGGTGTCCGCGGCAGAGCTCGCGAGGCAGCCGCAGCGCTGCACGGGTGTGCGCCGGCCTGCGGGCCACCGGTGCCGCTCAGCGCTGGGGCGGCTGTGCCAGAACCGCCGCCGTTCACGCTCTGAGCCGTGACTAAACGGAGCAGCTACTCAGTACGGGACACAGAAGCAATAGATCAGAACGCATATAAACACTTCGGCTATTGCTACAAGGCAAAAATTATTCATTAGCCCGTAATTTGTCCTGTGTGGCTGTTCTTATACATCTTCCCCAAAGAGCTGGTGCTGACCCACCGGGTTAGGCAAGGAAGGGAGATCTTAGTCTGATATGTTAGAGAAACTACAGCCAATCTCCCAGACACCGCTCAAGGCAAATAATGTGACCAAAGCTCCAGCTCTTGTTCTGTTTGGAGGGGTTTTTTAATGATTAGTCTTTAAAAGCCATGAGGCTGTTGGAAGCTATTAAGTGCTATCTAATAATATACAAAAATTTGACCCCTTTCTGAAGGTTTAATTGACCAGAAGAATCATGTTTTTCTCTATTTATTTGTTTTTCACATCATTAATATTGATTTTCACTAACATTTTCTAGCAAACAAACATTTGTGAGGCATTTCATCTGGAACAGGATGGCTGTGTGGAGAGAGCAGACCACCAGCTGCTCCACCGGGGACCCAGCGCACGGGAACACTGCATTTCCTATTAATATAAACGAGCCTGTTAGCGGGGTTGGCTCCAGACTGAGTTCAGCAGTTCACAGCCCCTATTCCAGGAAACGGAGAATTTATATAACAAAAATCAAGAGAAAGTGAAGGAAGGGGTTTGCCAGTGCCCGTTTCCCAACCAAATGCTTTTGGTGTTCTGATGTGGGGGTGGATTAATGGAAGCCGAGCTTGGATACTCTGCTGCCTGGACCGTACCAGAGCTGCAGGAAGAATCTATAGACATACTGGGGTATGGAAAGAGCCAGGACACCAAGCCTCACACACTGTGTTGCAGTTGTTTTAATATCTGCCTACACCGTGAGTAGTTTGTGCAACTGACACTCTCCTAGAATTCCAGAATAAACTCGCAGAACAGCATTTTTTTGACTTTTGAATGTAAAGCAAAAAGCCTTAAGCTTGGCCAGTCATTTCCGCTGGTGCTGCTATGATGAGCTTCTAGGATGCCTTGATGGCCTTAGCATAATGGTGAGCCCGAGGATGCTTGCGCTCTGGTCCTATATTGAGCTCCCAGCTTTTGTTCCTGCGCATCCCTCCATGGGGAGGAAACAGGTTTATTTCATGAGAGTCATTTATTAACATTAGCTAGTGATCTGAGAACTATATACTGCATTCAGCAAGATAATGAAGAGTGCAGCACCAGGTGGTAATATAGGCTCATGGAAATAAAAATACTTACAGTGAGAAAGAGTAAACATAAATAGGTTAATTTTGCTCTATCTTGTGTTATTCAGGAATTATTTTTCTGATTTTATTCCCTAGACCTTTCGTCAGGGAATAAAAGCAGAAATCTCTGTCTTCTCCTTGCTCAATCCCTCTTTCTCATCCCGCTCCCAGAACGCGTACCCCGGTCCTTAAACAGACACCTTGCCCTCCTATAAACAGCCCGCTTGGGTCCACACTGTGCAGCTCACCTGCACAGCAACACCCCGGCGCCCGCAGAGCCCGGCAGACGGGATTGCTCTGACGGCGGAGCCAGGACGAGCAGCACGGCAGCGGAGCCTCCGTCTGCCCTTCCAGCGGCACCGCGCTCCAGCACGGAGCGCGAGCAAAGGGATGGCGCTGCAAGCATTGCACAGGAAAACACAGGTGAGAGATTTCCTGAGACTCAAGGTTTGTATTTGGCAGGTTAAATAACACCCAGATGCACAAATTAGGGGTGGGAGGTTGTGCCGCGCTCTGGTCGCATGTTGGTGCCCGTGAGCACCTGTTCAAGAGCGGATTCCCTTCCACAAGCACTGGCCTGGCTGGGTTTGAGTCCGGCGTCCCCCAGCACTTGCTGAGAGCAGGCAGTGTGCTTTCTCAGCCTTCTCACGGTCCCTGGACTCTGAGGGACTGAGTGTTTGCTTTTCCACCGGCTGTGTCACCCTGCGCAGCAGCGCCTGTTCCTGCCCTGGGCCCCGCAGCTCACACAGCGCTCACATCCCACCCTCCAGCTGCTGCCCAGCCCCTGTGCACGCTGAGATGTTACACACTGGTGCACGGATGGGGGGTTTTACAGCGAATGATGTCTGACTTCAGCTCATGCTAATGCTCGCTGCTTCTGAAAATCAACTTCTGAACAGCCAGAGCTGGGCTGGGAGTGACCCCAAAGACATGGGGTGCTCATGGCAGGAGGGGCTGGGGGCGTTCCCAGGGATGGGATTACAGACTTCCAACTCCCAGGCTGCTGGCTTCGATATTAAGCATCCTTGCAGGAGCAGAAACCTAAAAAGCCCTGTACTGGAATAGCGAGCGTGCATTCTGGACACGTTAAGTCTACCTCTCTATTGTATAATCCCTGTTTTCCCTCCCTTCAGAGAAGAGAATCTCAAAAGCTCTGCAAAACCTATTCTCAAGATCATTCTCTCCATGAAACCAGAATTTTATCCACCACGGGTGAAAAAGCTGGGTGCCTCTCCTTTCCTGGCTGTTACTCAAGGTATAAGATCCATATCGCTATCACAAACCATGCTGGGACTTTTCTAATTGGGTTTTCCTCCCACTGTAACTCCCTCTACCATCTGCTTCTCTTTTCCTCTGGGATGACACATCCCCCAGTCACTCAGCAGTGACACCGGGACGCCAGCCCAGCGCTGGAGCCCCAGCACCCCCGCTCCCCATGTCCCCCAGCCCCAGCTCCAGGTGCGGTGGGACTCCAGACCCGATGCCGCTGGGCTGACGTTCTCCCATCCGCTGGGTTTTGCTCCAGCTTGGTGCTGGGGTTTCTTTGGAAAGGATTCAGAAACCTCAGCGATGCTGAAGCCCAGAGCCAAACTCCCATTGCTCTCAGCAGGGCCAGGGTCCCACCCTGCGTTTAAAACCGGCAGCAGAGCCGTTTAACCTCTGACACAAGTGATTTTTCTTCTTAGCTGGAAATCACTGCTGTTCTCGCAGCGAGCAGAAACCCCCCCCATCCCCAGTGCTAATGAAGGGTTCTGGAGCCTCTCTGCTGAGATAATTGGTTGCCCCAGGCTTCAGTAGGATCCGGCCACTGTTTTCCACTGCTGCATCTAAGGAGATTACTAAGCTGTCGGAAACATGGCTCTTTCTTCTGGCCTCTTTCCAGGCCCCCAGTCATGTTAGTGTTGAGCTACTGCAAATGAAAATACATTATAATTTTAAATCAGTACATAAGCGATGCTTGCTCATTGGGAAACTTGAAGTTAATGTTGCCTGCAGCTATTACTACTGTTTTCAGAAATAATTCATCATTAGCTGCAAAAATCTTCTTTCCTATCTCAGGACATGAAACAAAAAATTAGCTATTTCACTCTCTTGTTGATTCCTTCCTTTCAGCCTCCTTTGTCTCCAGCACCCTCTCCTTTCCAGGCTGCGAAGCTGGGATCAGAAGTCGTGAAGACAGGGAGCACAGAGACACGTTTCAGATGGCCCTTGGCCGGGTACCGTGAGAGGGTACCTCCCCCTAGTTCCCCAGTGCAAAGGCACTGAGCAGGGTCCGTCTGTCCGTCCGCACCTAACAGAGGAGCAGCAGGTGGTGACCCCACCCACCTCAGTGTCTGAACACAAAAAGGCTGGTTGAATCAGCTAAAGCTAAAGCAGAGCCCCCTAGCACCAGCCTAGCACTAACCACCGGTACCGAGGCACAGGGACTTCTCTTACCTGCAGTAACAACTCCATCTGTCTTGGGTGAGGAAGACCAAGGAAGGTTATTTCCTCTCTGCACTTCAGCCCACCTGCCTCTCATGCACATCTCAGCTTTGCTGACGAATTCAGGGAACGTCCTTTCTCACGGGACAAACAAGACAAAGATGTGAGTGACTTGCTTTTTGTCCTGGAGAACGCTCGACTGAAGTGCTCACCTCCAGCAAACACAACCCACCCGTCGCTGCCTGCAGCCGGCACTGCGTGCTGCCCTGTGTGCCCATCTCCGCGCCAGGGCAGATGTTGTTTGGGGGTGCCCACCCCCCCCCGCTGCAGTGCCCCACACTTGGCTGCCTGCCCCACTGCTCCCCCGAGCTCTGCGCAATGTCTCCGCTGCTCCCCGAGCTCTGTGCGATGTCTCCGCTGCTCCCCCGAGCTCTGTGCGCTGCCCCGCTGCTCCCCGAGCTCTGTGCAATGTCCTCACTGCTCCCCCGAGCTCTGTGCGATGTCCCCACTGCTCCCCCGAGCTCTGTGCGCTGTGCCCGCTGCTCCCCCGAGCTCTGTGCGCTGTGCCCGCTGCTCCCCCGAGCTCTGTGCGCTGTGCCCGCTGCTCCCCCGAGCTCTGCCCCACGCTGCTCCCCCAAGCCCTGCGCGCTGCCTCACGCTGCTCCCCCGAGCTCTGCCCCACGCTGCTCCCCCGAGCTCTGCCCCACACTGCTCCCCCCAATCTCTGCCCCACGCTGCTCCCCCGATCTCTGCCCCAGCTGCTCCCCCCGATCTCTGCCCACGCTGCTCCCCCGGGCCCTGCGCGCTGCCCCACGCTCCGTCTCTCCCATCAGACGCAGCAGCTGTACCAGGTGCCATCCCAAAGGGAACTCATTTTTTCTCCTTAGCGCTTTGACACTGAAATTAGATTGGGTTCAATTGCTGGCACATTACCACCTGTGCTAATAGTCAAAATTGCTTTCAAAGATAGACTGCAGTGTTTTGAATTGCTGTCCCTTTTAATTACATTTTCTGTCCATAAAGATACAATTATAAGCATTTCAACAGCTCCCAGCCACCAGCCTTCCACTGGAGCAGCAGAAAAAGGCAGCCCCACCGCCCCCCTTCTCTTTCCCCACCCACACACTCATTTCTCTGAGCAATTCACGAGTGTGTCAGGTATATTCATCTCCGTTCTGGCAGAGCTCCTCGCAGCACTTGCGTTGCCCAGAGCATCCTCAGGTAGCCCCTGCACCACTGCAGCTGTTGCACTTGAGGACCAAACTCCAGTTCCAGCCGCCTTCAGAAGGCAGCGCGTGTGTAAAGAACAGCAGCACCCCACCTGCTCACCCTGCTTTTTCACTAAAAGTAGATGTATTTACCAAGCGTGAGAGTTGAAATCAAGGATTCCACACGTATGAAGACAGAGAGGATCTTGCCTCGGAAGTGAAACACTGCGGGAACACAGAAGCTGCCGCACCAGAGGAGCAGCAGGGTGGCTGCTCCGGTTGTGTCCTCACACACGCCTGCAGCTTCAGCGCTAAAAATGTTACTGGAAAACGAACTGTTAGAGTTATACGATAGCTGAGCACTGGAGGGCCGGTGCCTTCCAGCCAGAAATGCTTTCAGTTCTCGAAACCCGAGCCTTTCAATCTTAAGCAGCATCAAATGTTGTTATTGTAAGATTGCATGGCACTGCAAATAACTACTGCATTTACCATACCAATGTAATGAAGTACAAATCTCTGGGCAAGAATGAAAGTTTATTTAAGGCAATATAAAAATATTGCTATTAATGCAGGGTGCTTGTGCCCTACGAAACAGATTGCTGGAGAGCAGCCATTGTAAGCAGGGTAGATGTAGAGGCCTCCCCACGTGCAGGCAGCCCGGGGCTGCAGACAACCCGGTACCTGAGTGAAGGAGCTGGGGAGAAAACAGAAACAGCACAAAAAACCAAACCAAGGCAACCAAAGCAAACCAAACCCGGCAGGGGCCCTCACAGCAAAGAGTTTCTGATGCCAGAGCTCAGCGACAGGGATTTGAAACCTCCGCAGCTTTGGGATAAATTCTGAGACAATTCATAACCCAGAGCTCATATTCTCCCCATCCTATTTACTAAAGCAATAAGAAATTGCACTTCCCCTGGCACCCCAGGCATATTATTATACGATGTAATTTCCTTCTGCAAAAACCCAATTAACTGTACATGCCTGTACCCCTTCTGCCAACTCTATCATTTCCTAATTCCAGAACAGCAGCGCAAAATGCTGGGGAGTTATCAGTAAGAACTGTTCTGCAATAATTAATAGATGCAAAGATTAAAAAGAAGGAACAAAATAGGCACACAAATTAACACACTCAATTATAACACAGCTATCTACAGGCCCAGGATCTTGTGTAAAATGAATTTCCTTATTAAGCTTTACCATCTCCCCCTGTGACAGAGGCCGAGGAGGGACTGAACATGAGCTGGTTGGAGAACCCGCTTCCATTTCCCTCTGTTACACTTGAAGGACAGAGATCTGAGAGCACCAGGGGCTCCTGTAGTTTGGGATCTTAAATCACCTCTGAGCCCCCTTCTCTCTCACCTTTGATCAATAGGTGATGGAGTCACGCTGACAAAAACCTTCCATGATTGGCATTTCCCTCTTATCCTATGCACCTAAAGCCTTCTGTGGATCCAGACCCCTCCAGACCCGTTGTGAGGATAGGAAGTTTGAACATCACTTGTCACACAGGTTTCACACCAGACGTTTTCCCCCGATTTCAAGCAGGGGACTGCTTCTCCTAAGCGTCTCAAGCTCCTCTCAGAGACCTCGAACACATGGAAGTGACAGGGTTTTTAATCAGTCCTGCGCACAGCAAGTGAGAAGACAGCCGGAGAGACGGGGGCAGGAGGGAGCTTTCCCATGGATCTGATCCAAGCCTGGCCCAAGGCTGTGCCTTTGTGGAGAGGTTTAAAGGAGCTGGCTGGTTTAAAGACAGCTCAGCCCACCACACGCTCTTCCAGGGGAGGGAGGTTACTTTCCACACCAAAAAGAGAGAAAGCTGCTTTTGCACATCCATGAGCTAGAATGCAAACTCTCTATTCATGCTGTATCCACCCACTCCCTACCAAAGGTGCACAGAACTGAATAAATCCATTGCAGGCATATGGGATATATAGAACACTGGACGATCACAATCCTGGAAAACGCATTTACTTAATTGCACAGCTTCCACATTTCCCAATAAATTACTTCAATACAGTCATTAAGCCATTTTGACTGAAATGCACTACCATAAAGCAAACGTATTTGCCATTGCATTTGCACAGTTACAGCTGTTTAATAAACCATTCCCAACGTGTAAATGGAGCAGCCACTCCTGTGTTGTTGTTTTGGAAGCCGTTTCTGGGTGCTTGAGACGCCAGACGGGGGCTCATTTGGGGATGTATAACATCTCAGAGCACTGCTGTCCGCAGAGCGCTTCCTCCCGCCGCTCCTGCCCTTTCCCGCTGCCCGTTCCAGCCTGGGACACGGCCCCTCGCTCCGTGACACTCAGGACTTATTGAGTGAACTTACTCCCATGACTACTTACGACTTGGTGCTGTTCAGTGAAGCTCAGGGCTCATAGGGCAGTTGTGTAGTGAGGAACCCTTAAATATATTTGTTGTCCCAGGTTGTCCCAGGCAGTGAGCAGATGCGCTGCTCTGTTCCACCCCTGCAGTCCTCTCCTCTCCTCTCCTCTCCTCTCCTCTCCTCTCCTCTCCTCTCCTCTCCTCTCCTCTCCTCTCCTCTCCTCTCCTCTCCTCTCCTCTCCTCTCCTCTCCTCTCCTCTCCTCTCCTCTCCTCTCCTCTCCTCTCCCTCCATCTCCTCTCCTCTCCACTCTCTCCATCTCCTCTCCCTCCATCTCCTCTCCTCTCCATCTCCTCTCCCTCCATCTCCACTCCTCTCCATCTCCTCTCCATCTCCTCTCCTATCAGATGTGAATACTCTTGCATTCAAAAGGGGAAAACGTCCGGCCACCCTTCATGCTCTCAGACAGGAGCCCCGAGCACTCACAGACCAGGCTCAACAGCAGAAGGGCACAGGACTAGGCAAGCCAGAGCAGCATCGGCTTACACCACCAGCAGAATGGGCCAAGCAACCCCCATTTCTCAGACACCCTCTGCTCCACCTGTTAACGACTGAAATACAGTGCGAGGAATAAATCAAGAACTGGTTAATTGGTCTGAGGGCTGTTATGGAAGTGGCAGAAGGTGAAAGCCCATTAGTGCTGGCATCACCCTACACACCCTCCCAGCAATTCAGAAGCACACAACGAGTAGCATGGAAAGGTCACAACGGAGCTCCAGTAAAACACGCACTGAGCACAGCGAGTAACACAAAACCCAGTGCACACAAGCAGAGCGGTGCTGACCTCTGCACCAGCGAATGGGGACAAGAAACCGTGCACCTGTTGTCCAGCACGGACCAGGCTGTGGAACTCACGGCTGCACCTGAACTCGTGAAAAAAGGGCAATATTGTGACATAAACCGCACCATGGCTCCACCTTTCTTCCTTCCCAGGGTCAGTTTAAGATGTTTACAAGAGGCAGCCAGGCACATCCTGCCCTGAATGCGTGTCTGGGTGTCACTGGTGTCACAGCGAGTTGGGTACACGTGCCACAGGACGAGAGCAACCGCAGTGGGACCACAGAGCAGCAGCCTGGAGAGCCTGCACAGCCCTGCATGTCGACACAGAGCACACAGAACGGCCTCTGGGAATTAATCTGTTTCGCCCAGCTTGAGAACCACGGTGTCCAAAAAAGACCAAAATAAATATCTTCGGATAATGCTTTGTTTTGTGGTTTTAAACTGCAAGAGACGTATTTAGAGAACAGAATAATCTCTGCTGGTTCAGACTCTCCTTTCCTTTCTCACCTTTACACCTCCGCTTGCAGTATCATGACTATCACCAAGCAACTAATTTTATAACTGGAAAGGACTTCAGAAAAAACTTCAGTTAAAAAAAAAAAGGCAGTGATCTTTATATTTAAATAGTCAAAATACCCAAAATGAAGGATTAAAAAAATGAGGTTTGAAAAGCTAAAGATAACAGAGCAGTCTTATTTGTGGAGAAGTATTGCTAACTCCTACTGTTCCAGCAGACCGTGCTCAGCTCCTCTGGCCACCGAGCAGCAGCAGAAAGTTCATCTTCAGAGCAACGAGGGTATTTTAAGAACATTATGGGGGTTTTCTTGTTCTTTGTCTTTACCTTTGGCTTCTGAGCTTTCAGGGCACATTTTATGTCTTTTTTCCAAATGCATAAGGGCTCTTTCCTTGAAAGAGGCAGCAGCGCCTCGTGCATTCAGGTGACTGCAGAAGCCGAGACCCACATACCCCGACGCTCGGGGAGCTGATGGGCCCGAAGAGCATCCCACGGTGAAAATGGTCTTTTACCAGCTTCTGTTTTGAATGCAGAGGGAAATCGGTTGAACCGCAGGCTGGACACTACAGGTTATGGTGAAGAAATGCAGAGTTCTCTCAGGGCCTCTCTCCATCCCGTGGTGATGAGAGATTTCTCTACAACGGGCAACCACATGGCTCCTTCAGCAGTCGTTTTCAGTGGTTTTAAAGTGGCCCGCAGCTTCGCTTGGCTTTTCATCATTAAAAACGTGATCCCCAGCTGGAGAGCAGAGGGAAACGCAGGACCCTCAGCCGAGCCCCATTTTCCTTTCACACAAACCCAGCCCGCTGGTGCTTTGGCTGTGTTCGCTGCTCTCCGCATCGGGAGCCGCGCTGGTGCCCAAAGGTGGAGCTGCACGGCACAAGGGGCACAGCTCCTATCGGTGCTCAACAGGATGATTTATGGGAGACGGGGACTAAGCTCCTGGCTCCAGTGCTTGCTGTGGGAGACGCTCTCCTGTTGATACCCACTGGTGAAGGGTTTTGAGCGTTGCCATGGGAACGGTTGTCATCTTCAGGGAACAGCCTCTCCTCCGTGTGAGGCTGCCGTGCTGTTTACTGTGCAAAGCCATTCTTTTCAGGAGCGTTTTGCCCTGGATTTCCAACAGTGTCATCTTTCCCCAAGCCCAGGCTGTAGAAATTACGGTGGTTATGAAGATAGACAGTGATAAAGAAGTGACCAGGTCAGACGGGCGTCTCTGAGGGACGGATGGGCAGAAAGAGATCGGCACGTCACAGCCGGTCTGATTTCTTTGGAAATCAATGAACACACCAGGACAGAGAGGATTCGGGATGCCCTGGTACAGACAGCATTGTCATTGTTCAGTCATTGTTCCGGCTGTGGTTCCTGCCGCTGCCACACGTCGGTGCCACACGAGCCACCAGACGCCGGTGCCACGCGAGCCACCAGACACCGGTGCCACGCGAGCCACCAGACGCCGGTGCCACACGAGCCACCGCGGCGCTCCCTGGCTGGGACTGTCAGAGTCAGATGAACAAGAAGCTGTGAACCGAAGGACAGGAGCAAGTGTCCCGCTGGCGGATTCTCCTCCAGGTCCCCTGGCATTGGGGGTTCCCGACCGCCTGCCAGTGCAACAGCTGATCCCTGGAACAGTCAGAAGAGGGAGAAAGTCAATGTGCTGCAGGGCAGCCGCTTGTACAATGAGGGCTTAAATCACCCAGTAAATACCATTTAGTTTGCTAATATCGATTTTCACTCCATGAACCCAATTCTGCCTTTCTACTGCTGTAAAGAAAAAGCAACCACAGTGACCCCCATAGGATTCTAGTAGTGTGAAGTAAAGCCACGATCAGTCCTCACAGGAACACGGGACTGGAAGACCCCAGAGCAGCCCACACTGTAGGTGTTAAGTCCGAAAGGATTGACAGAAACATCCCCTCGAGGTGCCCGTCGCCGCATGCAATGACTCAAAGCACACGGGTACCCCCTGACTCCATCCCCTCGAGGTGCCCGTCGCCGCATGCAATGACTCAAAGCACACGGGTATCCCCTGACTCCATCCCCTCGAGGTGCCCGTCGCCGCATGCAATGACTCAAAGCACACGGGTATCCCCTGACTCCATCCCCTCGAGGTGCCCGTCGCCGCATGCAATGACTCAAAGCACACAGACATCCCCTGACTCCTGCACTGAAACACCTGACTGGTTGCAAAGTGAGCAAAACACCTCTTTCTCCACTTCTGTTTTGAACATCATGCTCCCCTGTGGGGGTGCTCACGGGTCTGTTAAGCAGAAGATCAGAAAACCCCATGTTTTGTCTCAGGCAGCCCATCCATTGACCAGAACTGAACAGAGAAACGTCCCGTTTAAACAACCGAGCAGATCCACAAGCAATGCTGGCCTAACAGCCACAGACACTGAAACTGTGCTGCAGCACTGTGCCCCTTTCCAGACTTAACGTGGAGCGGTTCAAGGGAATTCCCCACACCAGCACATCCCAGCCCTGACCTTTGCAGAAGCACAAATACCAACCCGGATCAGCTCTTGCCCTGTGTAGGGAGCTGCCCACAGCACAGCCCAACCCACCCGTAACTTCTGCTTGTTTCACAGTTCTGTGGAAACTGGAATCATTGCTCCAGCTCCACAAAGATAACCCTGCCCTCGCTTTAGTGAGACGTCGTGCTCCAGAGCAGGGTTTACGCATCACACATGGTTGGAAAAGGTTCACTGTCTTTTTCAAAATACCAGAATCTGCAGAGGGAGGATTAGGATCTGAGATAAAGCAGACTGTGCACAGAGCAGCCCCATTCCCTTCAGAACGCTGGGCTGCAGCCGCACCTTTAAAAGGCTTTACTCCTAAATACACAAGATAAACCTGCTTACTCTCATCCTGCTGGTGGGAAAGGCTGACTTCACTATAAACCAAGTCAATCCATCCTCTCCCTCCCTCTGCCCCACAAGCATGGGCATCAACTGCTGTGGTCTGGACATTTATGTGCTACAAAGGCCACATCTTGCTCCAGGTGATGAAGAGCTTTACTTGTAGATCTTTCAGAAGATGATCCAAAATTAACAGATCAGTTTCCCAGCTTGATGCTCTGCCTTGTTCATCTCATAACCTTCTTGAACAAAGAAGCCAATGCAAGCCCTTGGATGATCCAGCTATCCTCACCTGATGGCCACAGATCTGGTCTTAAATCAGTGACTTTGGGAAAACTCCTGAGCCTGCACAAAAGGGGTTAAAATGAACTCGCATCTTCTACAGAGTGGGAGACAGGTGGAAGGCACAGATTAACAAGCATCTCTCTTTAACTTGAAGCATTTATAAGCCAGACTCCACTTAGACACAAGAAGATAATTAGGAAATACTCATCAAAATATACCAGCATTGCTGAGTTTATTTTAAACTCTGTCAGATGTTTTCCTTCCTGAGAGTCACTCTTGGAACAATATCTCGGGGAGCTAAACACTGGCACAAGCTGCTGAACTGACAGGGTGAGAAGCGCAGCACAGGCTCGGCGTGGGTGGCACGGCAGCAGCTGCGGATGCTGAGGATGCTGCGGATGCTGAGGATGCTGAGGATGCTGCGGATGCTGAGGATGCTGCGGATGCTGAGGATGCTGCGGATGCACGGCCAGCCCCGCAGGGACACGGGCCGGCAGGAACGCAGGTCCGTGGCATCGCCACCGCGCTGAGGTCACCCACAAAGCGCCCACATCTCCCTGGCAGGGCAACCGGCAGAGTTACGCAAGCAAAAATTCAAAACGGAGTCCATCACCACTGACCCCAAACCCATTACCGCTGCCCCTCTCCAGCCTTCGAGCTGCCGACCCTGATGATCAGACCATCATTCCTAAGGGACATAGTCCCATTTCGTCTGTGCTCCCATTCCACACACAGTGCTGTTCACCAGGTCAGGTGAATGAAAATGTCCCCCTCTTTTTGCAGCCAAATGAGGAAATGAATTCCTGAATATATTTTTTATTTCACTTAATCTGATGTTACTGTCTGGCTCCAGGGTTTCAGTAAAATAACATTACTGCAAGCTTTCATAACCATTTACGTGTTGAATGCAGGTAAAAGCTACTCCCACCTACACCAGTTAAGATTCAGATATAGAAGGAAAAAAAGCTTTTGGAACCTTTGTACATAAGAAGCTGAGGCAGGGAAGGAAAAGGCTCTAACATGACCTCCTCTCACTAAAAGCCTGAGACAAGCCCCGACTCAAAATGCCGTTAGTCGTAGTTCTGGTAGCGCAACGCATCCTGTGCTGGAGGCCTGACAGTCTTACTTCAGAGTTGCTAATTCAGATGAACATGCTTATTTCAACATTTCTAGAAAATACAAAAATAGCCCTGCCCAGCATTGCCAGGCAATGATCTGCCAGTTTCATAGGATGCCTTCAACAAACTAACAAGGGGGTTACAAGTATGCGGATAAAAGCAACGCAGAAAGTGCTCCTCAGTGACCAGGTCAGAGCCCTGTGAGCCAGGACCCTGCTGCCGGCTCTGCCGCAGACGTGTTCTGCAGCCTCCAGCCGGTCCCTTCATCTTCGCTGGGCTCTGCCCAGTTCGTACAACCCGGGTGGTCCCCATCAGTCACCCCAAAGCTGCTTCAGCTTTCCAGGGAAAGGATGCTGAAAGTGCAAAGATCCAACAGCACTTCTGTCCAGCCTCAGGTGCCAGCGCACGCCCCAAGTCCCTAAGCCAGATGTCACTCACCAGAAGGGTCACTTGTACAAACAAAATCCCCAGTGCTTAAAAATCAGGAACAGTTATGGTTTTACTTGACACCTGTCAGGATGTCAACCTTAGGGGCATGGCTGGAGCGTCGTTACAACAAAAAACCCGTGCCACTTAAAAGCCACTGAGATTGAGCAGACTGGGTGCGAGGAGGCCCACGCTTCAGTCCTGGCTCTGCGCTGGTTAAATACCTGAGCTTCACCAGATCATTTCATCTCTGCAAGAAACTCACGGTGTGCGACAGAGACTAATTAATGTATGTACAGAGAGCTGTGTGTAGTGCGCTGTGAAACGGGCAGCAGCCGATCAAGGGAGAAGAACGAGAAATTCAACACAAAACCAAAAGCAAAACCTCTTACTTTCTGCTTCCGCTGCCGTCCCCGTGACAGTGCAGACGTGCGGAGTCCCAGGCCGGGCGCTGGCACTCCACGCAGGCGGTGTGGCCCTCCCGGAGGTACAGCGTCCAGCGCGTGTGCGGGCGGTGGCTGCGCAGGCAGCCCGGGGCGACGGCCGCGAGCTGGAACTCCACGCAGTACCTGCAACCAAACAGCTGAGGGGGTCAGCTCGGCAACCGCAACGGCCGAACCGGGGCAACGCACGGCGCTGGTTGAGACAAGACCCACAAAACCCACACGGGACCGCAACGGCCAGGCCGAACCGGGGGAACACACATTGCTAATTGAGACAAGACCCATAAAACCCACACACGCGTTCAAGGTCATAAAAACCAGACCATGTGGTATATCTGAGTTTTGACAAGGTTAAATGGGAAATAAAGCTACTCTGCTGGTGTTTTCAACTCACATATCAAATAATAGCAGTTAGTACCGGCATCTGTTTTTCAAACAGAGACACAGACTGGTCAAGCATTTGACTAAAGCTGAAAAAACAACCAACAGATGGGTCTTCTGGTTCCAGGTCTGGTAACCCTTTTCTGAACCACACTTTCTCCATCACCTGCTCTCAGTTACTTATAATAGGTTTTGCAGCTGAACTTGCAACAGGAGCCAAGATTCGGTCTGTAAAGGTTTTCCTGGTGACGACCTCCCTCCTAAGTGAGGTTGTCACGTGTCGGTGGGAGAACCACCAGATTGACACAGCACTCCTGTCCTCCGCACTTCGGCTTTTAACCAAACCTGGGAGGAAAGCCCCAAAGAACCGGTCTTGTTTGGAGGGGAAAACCAAGGAAGTTCGGTAATCACCTATAAACCCGGAGAACTGGGTTCTAGTCTAGACTGGCTGTGCATCAGTCATGGGGGTTTCCAAACACCTCCAAGCAGCTCACGGACCATGTGAGCAGTTTGCTTCCTCGTCTTATCAGAGGGCACGAGCAAGGGTAGATACGTGTGCGACGGAGCTGTGCTCATGGTTTTGGATTTAGCGGGGAGAAGGCTCAACTAATGAGCAGTTCAAGGAAGGCTCAGAGTGGACAGACTCTCCTTCCTTCAGCAACTTCAGTGAGGGGGATGGATGCAGCCATGGCCTATGGAAATACTTATACACTATACACACAACAGCACCTGGGGAAATAAATCAACAAGTGCATGGATACCTAATGCTGCAAGAGCAGCTCTGGGAATTCCACACAGCATTTACAGGAACGGCAGCTCTCAACAGGAACAGGGAAACCACCAGGGACTGCAGCAAGGGAATTCACACCATCTATGTAAAAAAGGGGAAGCTGCACCAGATTCACACTGGGAAGAGCTGAAGTGAATGGTGGTTGGCTTTTTGGTCACACAGCCTCAAAGAGCAGCAATGCCGCGCATGCAGAGCCGAATTTCAGTCTTGTACTGGCCCTGCACCAAGGCAGCGCCGCAACGTCCCGCTGCACCGCGGATCCGGCTGCCCCGAGGGGAGAGCGGCCCCCTGCGCAGTGAGGTGGCACCCGTCTGCTGGGCAATGGCAGCGGGACCCAAACTGCAGCCAGAGAGACACCACGGGCAGGCTGAGCCTCCAACTCACCCTGTTCTGTCATTGCCATCAGCTGCAGCTCTTTTCCTCCTTGCTTTTCCAAACCCTTCCGTCGTTATTAATGCTGGGACTGCGTATATCAAAGAGAAAGAGGACATAGCGTAAGTGGCAATACTGTACTCAGGCTGTTTACATCTGCAAAACCGTAAAGACGGGTCTTTAATGTCAGATTTATCTGCAGCAGGAGAGGAAAAAATTCTAACTTTGTATTTTCATATTACTGGTGACCATCAACCATTTCACTAAAAAATAATCTGCGTTTTTGCCAGATCTTGGCCTGAGCAGAGTGAGCCCACTTACCAGGGACACCCAAAAGACAGGGGGAGAGGCAATGCTCACTTAATACCGACTCCCAACGGATCTGAACAAACCCAAATCAGGCTTTTCCTGCAGAAACCAGCCGGAGCTCTCCTGTGCCCGTGCCCTGCTCCAGTGCACAGAAGTCATACCTCGCTTTTGATGGATATTGCCCCTTCATGACTTTTTGCAGATGACTCGTAAAAATACATATAGACATACATATATTAAAAAAAAAAAGGAAAAAAAGTGTGCTCAACACCCACTTCCAGAAGTTTTAAACAGGCATAAATCTACCAACTCTGCTGTGGGAGATTTACACTTGCATCAGTGAGATGGCAACAGGCCCGTAATGCTTTTGCAGGGCACTCACCCAGGGCCCGTCCGCACTCCGCCCCGGGTGTGCCCGGGTACCGCAGGCAGCCGGCCCTCTCCTCCAGCGCCGGGCAGCGCTCCCCGCCGTTCCTGGGCTCCCGCAGGACGCGTCTCCTGCGAACACGGTACGTGGTCCTGCAAGGCTCCGCGCAGCCACTCCAGGCGCTCCACTGCGACACCACGCAGGGGACAGCTGGAAGAGCAACAAAGCGGGACGTGGAAGCTTACAGAAAAGACAAAAGTGAGGTGCTTTTCCAGGAGAGACGCTTTCTGACACAGTACAGTACAACCTTGTTTACACCTTCTCGCTGCAACCTCCTTCAGCTACCCCGCCACGTCAGGGAATCCACAGACCCACCATAGCCCCCCACTCTGTACGTGTTGGAACCAATCCCAAAATGTTTTGTGGATGTGACGCGTTACTTTAAATTTAGAGAACCTGCACTAAGTAACGCTTCAAAAATCTTCACAGCACTGAGCATCCCATCCCTTCCTGCTCTCACACGGTACCCACTGTGCTGGCTTCCACCAAAGCCCCTGCGAGTCTGCAAGAGGCAAACTGCACACGGGTGGAGAAATCTGACCCACGACTCTGAGCCCAGACACCAGGAATTCCTCAGTGCTCTGAATTCAGCCCCACTAGTGATCTACCGCTCGATTTAAACGTGCAGCCGAGCCGTTCAAATCCACTAAGAGCCACTACGCTTGATATCTTGCAGGACCAGATATTCGCACTCTGATTTACAGAGGCATCCAAAAGCCTGAGTCCCACTGATTTGATTGGGGGTTAAGCTACTAAACACTGTTGTGAATCCTGAGCAGCTCGAGCTTGATACCTCAATTTATTCTCCCATGCAATACAGATAACCCCTAATTACTGCATTAATTTCCTCTGAAACTGCCCGTCTTTAGAAACTTTAGGAAGAGCTTTCAAAAGCTATTGCTTTTCTTCTTTGTCTGAAGTCACCACAAACAGCTTTTTAAACCTATTCAAAGATTAGGAAGTAAATCAATTACCTAAGTAATTGAGGCATTTCATATTTGCAGCAATGCACCACAAAAAACAGACTGCATTGGGTTGCAGGTTACCCAGCATTATAATCCTTTTGTGCATCTCATTTATTTGGAATCTTCTGCTCTTTTCAGTTTCGTTTAGCATCAGATATTAATGCCCTTGCCTTAATATTTTGCTTTACGAGTCAGTTTGATAAATTACCTCTTTAGTAGCGGGAGGAAGAAAACTGCTGAAAAGAAAGGCCAAGTGACAAAGGCAATGCAAGTCAAAGTGGAAATGGGTCCCTTACATCCAGCACAAAGGAATCACAAGCAATAACACAGGATGAGCAGGATTCTGGGGCCGTAGTACTGAGGAGCACCCAACAGCCCAACCATGATCAGACACCAAAGGTGCTGTGGCACCCAGCACCACCACCCTGCCCTGACACCCCGACACCCGGACAGCCACGCTGCACCCCCTGCAGACCTGGGTGGATGGTTTATGGGAGGCAGGTCCATGGGATCCCGCGGACGGCACTTCGATGCCTGCTGCTCTCTGCTGCCTGTCCTCATTCACAGACACACGCTTGCTTAAATCACTTTGGAATGCATTTATTTCCCACCCATTTTCCAGCTCTCTCTTGAAAGCAAAAAGGCAATTAAATCACGGGAAGGTCTGCCTAGAGCAAAACGCTGCTAAGACACAGCTATACAGGCTAAAAAAAAGCATTATGTGAGAGGATAAGACTGCTTGAGGATGCTGTTTGAGGGAAGGGAATATAAGATTGCACCACTCACTAAAATGACTGATCTCCTTAATTCACATCCGCGTTTTGGCAGAACGCGTTTACGGACGGAGTGCTGCTGTGCTCCCCGGAAGGCAGCGCCGCCTGGGGACCCCGCGCTCGGCAGCACGAGCACCGTGGTCGAGGCTCTTGCCAGATCAAAAGCTGAAGCTGCAGTCACACGCTGCAGCTCTCCATGCCTTTTGCACAGATGCGCAGATTAACATGAGCAACAGATTTGATCTGGCCCACAGTAATCCAATCCACAAGAGACAAAGGGATTGAGGGATTCTCAGTCAGCAAACATCCTATTTCACATTTCCGTCTTGTACAAGCGCAGCATCCTGACGCCACCTGCCCAGGGGCGGCCCAGGAGACCTCAGCACAACCCAGGTGTGCAGCCAAGGGTGTGCAGCATCCCCGCCCCGGCCACCCGCATCCCCGCCTGCAGCTCCTCGCCTTTCGCGCAAAGCCGAGCCGGCGGCGCTGTCGGGCGGTCAGACCGGCGGGCAGCCGGAGCCCCGAGGGCAGGCAGGCGCCGCTCGGCTCGGGAGGCAGCGGGACAAGGCGGCCCCGGGAGCGGCCCCGCCAGCCACTCACCTGGGCAGGTCTCGGCGTAGTCGTGGCAGCAGTCGAGGGTGCGGGCACACGCCTGGTCGCAGTAGCAGGGCCCGCGGGAGCCGTCGGGCCGCCGGCCGTGGCTCAGACACGCCGGGTCGCGGCCCGGGCAGCACAGCCCGCGGGCGGCACAGCCGGTGGCAGCGCGGCGGGGCACGGCGGGCAGCACCGGCAGCACCGGCAGCGCCAGCAGCGCCAGCACGGCGGCCCAGCCCGCCATGGCGCCCGCCCCGCGGCGCTCCCCGCAGCCCGGCCCGGCTGCACGGCGCCGGGAGCGGGCGATAAGGGGAAGGAGCCGGCCCGCCTCCCCGGGCCCCGCCGCTGAACGGGGCGGGCCGGGCGGAGCCGCAGCCGGCGGGGTGAGCCCCAGGGCGGCCGGCGGGACCCCTCTCCCGCCCGCACAGCGGGGTGACCGCGGGCTGCTCTTCACACAAATACCCTCTTCTCCTGACCCTACCCTAACGGGGCTTTGCCTTCGCTTTCGTGGCACCTGACGATTCCCGTGCATCTGACAGTTGTATCTCTGCAGACTTTTAAAACTAAGGGGTGTAATTCCTGCACTGACTGCTAGCACTTGCCAGCCAAATTAGCAGAAAGATTATAATCAAAAACAAATGGTAAAAGAGACCAGGGTTTTGCCAGATTTGACCCCAGCATACCCCAGGAACCACTAAAATCCTACAAGTACTTCATTCCCACTACAGCAGCTTGCGAGGAGCGCGATCCAGCTGGCTGTACTGCCTCTCGACACAATTACTCTGACTTTTCTTACTTCCAAATGCAAGAAAGCTTAAAGTGATTAGAGCTGCTCCTGTGAATTATTGAGCTATTCAGTAGGAAGCTAAAGGCTTTACCGTAACTTTTTATCAGACAGACTCGCTCTCACATATTGATCACAACAGATGTTATACCTTGCTGAATACCGAAGTGGGATTTATAGAACCCACCCACTGATTTCTTGTGACTGATTTTGCCGTTGCACCAGCAGTGGGTATGGGCAGAGCATTCCTACTTCAGGGAGACTGCAGCAAGGATGCTTCTAGAAAACCAGAAGGTGATGTTAGAGGACAGGCTGACACCATCGTGTGCGAGGCAGGAGGCACGGGAGCGGAGCAGAGCTGGTGCCGCACCGGCTCCGGCACAGCATGGTAACACATTCCAGAAAGAGAAGAAATAAGAACTTCAGCTTCTTTGTAGGTCCACAGATGTCTGTAGCAAAAGACAGAGGTCTCATTTTCTTGGCAGTGGTCAGATACTGTCACAAGTAACAAATCCTGCAGCGGGCAAGAGGCGAAAAGGCCAGGGGAGGAAAGCAAAGAGCACTAGGAGGCCATGGGGTCTAGGAAGCAGAAATTTAACAATACCAGGTGTTAATTCCAGCCTCTGCCAATGAGTCACTCACTGTGACCACCGCGGGGAAAGTCATTTAATCAATGTGTGTCTCATTCTGGATCTAGAACAGGAAGAACATTCCAAAGGAGGTTGCATTACTCAGCTCATTAGTCAACACAAACCAGAGGCCCGTGCGACTCGTGTGCAACGGAGGGTTGGTAACAGAGGGCGCTTCCCAGGTGTTTGTTCCCAGCGCAGACGCTGCCGTGCTCCAAGTCCTCCTGCCAACCATTGTTGGGGTAGGAAGAACACATTCATTATGAGCCTTATTATTCTGAGACACAGAAAACTGCAAAGCATCCACAGAAAGACTGCAATTTTGACCAACCCTGTGCTGTTAGGAAAGCTGGACTTTGGTCCAGATGTCTCAGCAGGGTTTATATTCAAGCCACCCCCACCTGAAGCTCTTGGGAGCAAACTCTGTTGCTCATCTCCCATGGCCAGTCCGAAAGCAGTTGTTCTCCCATGTTCTAGTTTGACATCATCCTAAGGGATTTTTTAGGGTTTGTGGGGATTTTTCCCCTGAGAGGCTCCAAAGATGACGTTGTTAAAGAAGCCAAGGAAAACATGGACCAAGCCATGCCAGACCACATCAGCCCAGCAACAGATTTCTTGCAAGACAACTGCCAAGTCTGGAAGTGGGACTTCTGGCCCTATACAGAATCTTGGAGACAAGCAGGTGTGCTTTACAGAAAGGAAACGTGGCTGGTCCATCTTACGAGGAGAGGCTGAGCAGCAGGACAGTTGCAGGGCTGCCCTCGGCAGCGGAGAGCATGTATTCCAACCTATGGAACACCAAAAGGCCGCTCACCAGGGCAGGCGGAAACGCAGCTTTATCTGCTCGTTCAAGCCCAGCCGCTGCCCTGGCTGGCCACGCTGCGCTCTTGCTCCCTCGCTCATTTTCCTTTGCTTAATTAAGCAGCACTGTGCTGGAGCTGCCACTGACCCAGTTCCCAGAGGCCCTCCTGACCCCTCATTAACTGGAGGGGTGGGAGGATGTCACAGATGGAAAGTCCCTTCAAGGGACAAAGGGAAGCTTACTCTCACGTTCACTCTGGGTGGTTAATCAGTGTCCCTGCTCGCAGCACAGGCTGATCCACCCATCAGTGCAATGGGGAACGCTGTCCAATACCAGCCTACCAGCCCCTCAAATTTCATTTTGCCATAACTTCACACACACACAAAAGCAGCCTGTATAGGATTTACCAGGCTTTTAAAAAGGATTTACCCTATTCCAAAGTGTTCACCCCTTTGGCTCTAGCCATCTGTCATCTACTAATTCATAGATCATTGCAAATGCATTAGGACAGCACTATTTTCTTTGTTCTGACTTTACAGAGCCCCTTGCACTTTGTGTCCCTTGTGCAGGACCCGGATTCCTGTGCTTTCTGCAATAAGGAAACTCACAGAGCCATCGGTACGCAGGACAAAAATAATGAACATTTCTGGCTAGAGAGTCTGATTTTACATTCCATGGTCACAACCAGGTCTGTAAAAGCACAGAGGGAAAGTAGCCAAGCAAGTGATCTGATTTCTTGGAGCTGATTTCTAGAGGCACACAGAGGCCACAGGAGCCAGGCTGCCCCCTCGTTCAGACCCTTCGAGGCTGTCACAAAGGATGCTCTGCTCGCTCATCATATTTCAGCAAGAAGCACCATGAGTTCACACAAGCTTTCCAGAACACGACACAAACAGCAATGGCAACAAAGCTTGTCCAAGAGAAGGCAAAGAGCAGTATTTCCCCCTACAATTCTGCTGCTGGGAACAGGTACCAACTTGAAAGTGAATTTCTGCAGCAGTCTGTCCTGTGTTCTCCTGCCCTTCCTGTCTCGTGCCCAGAGCGTGCAAGGACACACTTCCCCAGGCTCTGCTGGTGAGCAGCTTAGCACCCGTGGTCCTGCACAGGCTGTGTCCTGCTGGGCATGGAGGAGCCCGGGAGGAGTTCCAGTTGCACACAGCAACTTCATTCTCAGCTTTATACATCAGCAGGGAAGCAGAGAAACCCCCAGAAACGTTTTCTTCAAAGAAAAGCTGGGACAAATGATCACGCTTCCTACAGCTAACTATTCCAACAGCAAAACTCCAGACCCAGGACATCCAGCAAGAGGCAGAGACTTTTTGGGACGGCTTGAAACCAGGGACTTTGCTCTAAGCACAGGCAGCACTTGTACAAATCAAAACCAGATCCCAGTTCTCATCACCTCTCCAGCCTTCAGAAGCTGAGCTCCGAACTTGCCACTATGTAAAAACCTTCCAGCCCTTTTTGTCCTATCCCATCACATGTCTGGGGATATCCACCTTCATTAAATGATGCTTCAGCACCCTCTGAAACAGGCTGTTTCATTTTTAGCAGTGTTTACAGTCAGACACGAGCCATAGATTCCCTCTTGCTCCTCTGGGGCTGCTGCTCTGGCATTTGCTCGAACCGGAGCCAACACGGAGAAGACAGAACCACCACCGCGAACCCAAACTGCCCTTCGCTAACCCTCCCTTTCAAACCGCCCCTTGTGCTGTGCCTGAGCGATCGGGCAGAATAGGGCTGAGCTGGCCTGACGGCAAGGCCAGAGCCGCTGCTGTGGTTTTACGCTCACAGCACTTCTGACTCTGTAATTTGCTGAATGTTTTCCTGCCCCAGATCCTTCCCGCTGTGTGGCAGATAGGAAAAAAGCCTCATGCTCAGGAAAAGCAGGGAACACATGCAGAAACACCTGGTTGTCTCTAAGGGTTTACCCTGCCTGGCTGTTCTATTAAAGCCATTCACCCGAGGTTTTATTGTTTGTTTCATTCAAGTGTGTTTCATTCATTCACTTCATTAACTCCCTTCCCCGTGGCCTGGCAGCAGGAAATGTGAAGCATCTCAGCCCTTCATCCCCTCCCAGGCCCTGAGGATGCTGCTGTCCCCGTTCTGCCAGCCCAGCTCCCAACAAATGAGCTCAGCACATGAGCTCCTTCCTGCGACAGCTCTGTCCACAGACGTCATTTCCACGGGCTGGTGCAGAGTGTCCTCTTACCCCTTCTCAGAGCTGACCTGACCACACCAGAGAGCAGGGACTGCGATTTGAGCTCAAACTGCTGCTGCTAAGCAGCTAAATACTTATTCATCCACTAGAAAAGCTGCACTGGATCAAAACAAAGACCTATGTCCCCCAGTATCCATCTTCAACAGTGGCTGACAGCAGAATGCCCAGGAGAGAATATAAGATAGGCTGAATGTATAGTATTTCCCCAGAATGCTCTCACGCTTTGGTAATTACACCTCCAGGATCTCCTGATGGTGGTGCCTATGCCTCCGTCCATGTCTTACACAGATTCTCTCTCATCTCGTTTCAAGCCCGTGTAAACTTGCAGCAGCCAGAGTCTCTCCTAGCAGCACGCTGTGCTACACACTGTACAAAGTTGTTTTGAACATACTATCAGCTAATTTAATTTGAATCTCTAGTTCTTGTATTGGGAGAGACACGGAACAATCAATTCTCATTCACTTTCTCAAGGCCACTCAGGATTGTATAGATCTCCATTGAACTGTCCCTTGATTCATGTCTCCTGCTGGCGGCTGGACGCAGGGACAGTGCCACCGTCCCAGACTGTCTCGGCAGCTCCTCTGTTGATTTCTGTGCCACAGTTGCATTGCTAACACCAAATTCCTCACTCACCTCGCAGGTCCTGCCTCTCTCGAGTCCTTCAGGTTAGCTGGCCCTTGACAACAGGCAAAATTGCTGCTGGGAACGTGCCAAGAAACTTGGGCTGAACAAGACACTGGGTGCCATCCCACCACTGCAGCAGGGCTGGCAATGAGGACAGAAGAGTCTATGGCTGCAGAACATCTGTTAAAACCACTGGATGCTGTAGGAGAAACTGCTGAAAGAGTCTTCCCCTTACTGCCCGAGTTCCCTGAAATCTGGATCTTCCCAGAGTAATCACAATATGAAGTTTTGCTTCATTGCTGTCTGTGGTAACATCCAGGCTGTCAACACAGCTGATGTGTTGGATAACCAATCTACCACTGAGCGGAGATGGGGGCAGAGGAAACAATGCAAAGAGTAGAAGCAGCAAGGAGTAAATGGACTGTTGCCATCCCATAACCTAACGCAGCCACAAACGGAAGGGTCTAAAAAGAATATCATAATCACCATGCAGTCAAAAAGATGCCTGTGACTTTGGGAATACAAACGTTAAACCTCTCACTGTGTATGAAAACATGTCTATTAAAAGCAGCATCAGACAGCAAAATAAAATATGCTATTTTCCCCTCAAATGTTCATGGCACCAAGAAACAGAGCTCTTTGAGAAAAGTAAACATCTGCTTAAACACGCCAGCCCAGTGGGTGACTCCAGATTTCAGCTTTACAAAGTCACAGGAATACATACAGCATCGGCTGTTCCTGCTGTGACTGATGGAACTGACAGTTCTGCCTTCGTCCTCCTTGCCCTGCTCAGCAGAACACGAGCTCTGGACACGCTGTGATCACCCTCTGCCGCCCCTGAGCGCTGACAGGGAGCTCCCTGAGCAGAGGAGCAGCTGTAAGCCCTGTCCAGAACACCCCTGCCTTCACACCCCCATTCCAGACGCCAGCAGGCACACAGGAACCGACCAGTGCCTGCAGCAGTCAGGCAAGTGCCGGCCAGCAAGTGCCAAGGAGGGCTCTGAGGAGGAGCTGCAAAGTGCTTTAAATTTACCATTAATCCCTACCCCCACCCCCCGTCTTTTATCAAAGGGCTGTATTAAGAGATTTTTCACAAGTGGGATCTTACCTCATGGTTGGTAAAGACAATAGTTTGATGGTTTCTCATTAACTGGGAGGCTTACTTCATTACTTGGCTGTAACACAGTTGTACTAGCAAGTCCATTGCAGCTCACGTTTTTGAATAGCTGACGGTTACACACAGGAGTATTACCTGAGTTCGTAACACACCGCACTGCTGAGAGCACACAGCTGCCCACAAGCAAGTTCAGCCTGATCTCCATTATCAAAGGTGCTTTGAGAAGCAACAGAAGGTAGAATATCCCATGTTAACAGGAGAAAAAGAAGTTATGGTACTGAAGAACATGGTTCTGGCTGGTGTTGAACAGCTGGGCCTACTGCATATCCTCGTTTTCCTGAAACTGCCCGGACACTCTCGGTAAAGGTGGCCGTGCTCTCAGGCAGTGGCCTCTCAGCTGGTGTTTGGCACATATAACCCATCAGAAGCTTTCACAGGCCCAGAACCAGCACCACAGGACCCTTTAACAGCTGCCAGGTGGCCCCGCTCCTTCAGGAAGCTAACGAGGCTGCAGGGGGACTGATTTTCAACCCCATCCCTAATGCACATACCTGCTGTGCGCCTTCCCAATAGCAGCACGTGGGGAACAGCTACTTCATTCATTAAGCCCGGGGTTTGAATTAGAACCTGCTGAGACACTTGCAGATTAGTACTTATTGCAGTTCTGCACATCAGCTTGATCTTAAGGGGCTATTTACTTCATTTGCATTGCCAGCAGGGTGTACAAGTGCTACCAGACCAGGACCCGCATCAGACATCTGCCACAGCCTGTTTGCGCATCATGCAGACACCGCTCCTGACTGCCAGGATGATGGCCGTGGCAGATGGAGAATGCCTTCTCCCTCCCTGCAGGGCCCTCACCGCCCCCAGCCCCTCCAACGTGTGCAGACATCGCACAGCACAGCCACTTCGACATATTTTACTGCTACTGAGGCCAAGCGTGCAGTCAACTGCAATCCATCTTAGGGCTCTTCACTGCCTCTCTGCTATTAGGAAATTATGTATTGAAAAGGCCTCTGGCTTCCTCTTGCTTAGTGGCTCCATACTTCAGCACGTATGTACCATTTGTATTCCATTCTCCTGCACTGCAAACCTGGAAGCTTGCTAAACACCATCCAGGGGAAGGCTGCAGGGTCTGAATGAGCATCTGTCACTAAGTCTCTCTAGCCAGAAGCAGAGTTGTTCCTGCTATCTGAACACCCTGCACGAGGGAAACATCCAAATCCTCAAAGGCTGGCATCAGCTTCCCTCCCTTCCTAGACCGCTGTCACTCCTCTGCAAGACTCACATATGGAAGAACTTTCCTGAGAACACGCTGATCTACACCTCTACCAGGCCAGCTAAAATCCCCACTGAACCATGTTCTACACCAGCTGCTCACCTCACAGGATCCAAGGGAGAAGCTGAGCGAGAACCCTTGTCCAGAGTCCAGAGGCAAAGTGCAGACTACGCCTCTCCCTTTGCTCCAAAGACAGACCTGTTGTCAACACTCAGCACCCAGCGTCACCTACAGGGAACTGTGTCCTGGTGACACTTGCTGCAGCACAGCAGTAGCCACAAGTCTCAAAGCATTTCAGATCAGGGCATGTGAAGCTGTATCGCCATGGGATCACACCCATCTCCCCCAGCTTGAGGCAGCAGGCAGCCCCATGTAAACCATCACTACACAGAAACACCGTTGCCATCCAACTCCCAAAAACCAGCACAAGATCCAGAAATTGGCTGTTAAAACACATGTAAAGACTTTCAGTCACCAGCAGAATTAATCCAGTACTCAAGATTTTATTAAAAATAGGTCCTAAACAGTACAGAAACACATTGTATTGCAGCATCCAAGACGGGCTGTCCCCACTTCACAGCCTGCCAATGACACATTACTAAAGATCTCTGGATGACAAAGGGGAGTCCAGACTGGAATCCTCCTTCCCCTTACACATAAAGCCATCCTCCCACACTTGACAACTCCTCTCTAATGAGAGACTGGCTTATTTTTAAGGCTTGTGGGAAGATAACATTAGCTGTCAGGCAGTGGACACAGCCCTTGCAGACAAAAGCATTCAATTACATTAATGTGCAGCAAGTTCCAGAATCCATTACAATCCTCATACCACGGAAAAGAAAAATATAACACCATCCATCTCTAAGCTGGCAGGACACCAGCTCATCACTCCTGCTAGCTGAGACCAGAGCTGTTGCAGGGTGATGTAAATGCTGTAGCTTGGACAAGGGATCACAGGTAGCAGCATGGAGAGGGACACCGTTAACAGGAGACAGCTTTCTGCGAGCGCACTGAAATCACAGCAGGGCCCAGGACAACTTCCGGCACATCTCAACCTGTTGAAAACAGCCAACATTTTGTCAGTCCACCCTACCGCAAACAGCAAATATACAGCTTGCAAATCACACCCCCCACCCCCAAAACCTTTCAAACAGCAAGGGTTGCTCTGCAAACAGCAAACACTTCTTCACTGCCAGGCACTCCACACAGGACGTGCCCTTACAACTGCATTGTGGGAGCTGTTAGAGTAGTACCTGAGAAAAACCTGGGTATCTGACTGAGCAGTGAGTGCCAGGGTAACACACCCTGTCAGCTCCACCATCTGACAGGGACAACTTGCATTCCTTTTGAGGTCAGGAGTGCCATACAGAAAGGTCACACAGATGCTCTTCATCAATGCAGGCTACCAAGGAGACTTCAGCCTCCTTGGAGACCAGAGCTGCACAACAGGCACCGAACAGCAACACAAGGCTGCAGCTGACGAGAGCCAGTGACAATAGCTGTTTATCCAATGAAGTTTTGTTAAACACATTTTCTAGAGCTCTAGTGAAATCATCATCAAACAGCCAAGTTCTCAGAGACGGCACATCGTTAATCTTTTGTAGAAAAACAAAAAGAACACCAATCCCTCTCTCGCAAACAGAATTGCTGGAAGCTTTGATCAACACTTCTCCAAGGCATTGAGAAACTCCCATTCAGAGGGGTAACGGGTGGGGGAACCCAGGACACAAAACCAAAACAAACCCACCACAAAAAAACAAAATCAAGACCAAAAGCTCCCTGACTGTGTAAGCAGCACCCCCCATTTTGACGTTGAAACAAAAAAGCTATGTTTATGCCCTTAAATGGAAACCCATCAGAGCTCTCTCCCATTTACTTGAGATCTTTTGAAAGCAAAAATTCTTTCACTTTTGATCCTCAAGTGTTCCACTCGTCAGACAGTGTCACAACGTGCTTGTGTATGCGCAGACAACACCCTCAAAGCGGCAGCAGTAATGTGGTTTCCCTGCCATTGCAGTGCAAGGACAAGTACCCTCAGTATACAGCCACATAATGAACTGAAGTACTGTGCATCTGTGGAATCAGTCTGGCTAAAACACAAGTTCGCATCAGCACTGCCAGTTTGTTGGGGAAAAACGCCTGAAATCATCACGACAGATGCTCTTCAGCTGAACATTAAAAGGCAATCAATTACATTTGAAAAATATCCACGTCCGTAACAACTGACAAGGTGTTTCCCTGCAGGAAAGACAGTAAAAGTAAGCTGAAGTAACTCAACAGGGTTGATATGCAGGTCCAACACTTGAAAGGGTCCCTGCTTCAATGCTCAAACCCATTCACCTGTCACGTCTCCCAGGTCAGTCACCTTTTAAAGCACTGCAGAAGCAATTGCCTCGCAGAAAGGAGTTTGATTCTTCCCTCCTACTCCCCTCTTATTTTTTGTTTAATTTAACCCAGTGAACACAGCTGGATCAAGACTTACCCTTCTTTCTTGCCAGAGGGGCAAATATTGTGGAGCAAAGCAGGCAACTGCCCTCATCACACAACTGGTCAGAGCCCTCACATCACATCTCCCAAGGCCCAACATCTCCTCTGCCTTCGCAGAACCCTGCAAGTAAAACCAAAGGCAACAGTCAGCACCAGGCCCTCCCAGGGTGCAGGACACAGAAGCACTTGCCCGCTGGTGCATCAGACACGATCTGGCTTGAACAGCAAGAAATCAACACTGTCGCTCTGATGGGGAAAAAACTGAGTCATCACTTACACCAGCGCGTCCCCAGTTCCGTGGTTGCACACCCGCGCCACGCTCCCCCCGCCCCGCAGATCCCAGGGACCGAGTGACCTGACAGCAGAGGAAGCAGCAAAGCCACGCACGCGCAGCCACCGCTCAACGCTCTAGGATCTCAATCCCCTACACTTCCCCAAGTTGGCCAGCAAGGGGCAGGGCAGACAAGATTCTTCCAAAGGAACACGCCGCAGCCAGCATGGCTCCTGTCCCTCGCTGGAGCAGCTGCTCTGAGCAACTATCACCCACATGTCTCCATGCAGGGTGTCCTTAAACCAGCAGGACAGAGCTGTAAACCATTCTGCTCCAGCTCAGCCCGCACTGGCACAGCTTGCAGATTCCTTACCCTGCTGGTTCCTGCTCACTTGCCACACCGGCCACTTTGGAAGTGCTGGAACAGGAGCAACAAGAGGCACAAAGGGCCTTGTCGCAATGCTTCCACATGAGGAAAGCCTCCACGTTTTTACCTTTGCAATATCTAGGCTAATGCTCAAACCTACAAGTCAGTCAAGTCTCCAACCACAAATACTCTTGGAAGCAACTCCCTTGCCAAAAGGTCTTGCGTGTCCCCCTGCCTTTATTTTTTTAATTTAATTTAAACCAGTGAGAAACAGTTATTTTAAGGACTTACCATTCTTACTTGCTAGAGGTTCAGGCATGGTGGAGCAAACCATTAACCACCCTTATCACATAATTTGTCTGTCAGCTACAGCCATCACATCACGTCTCCCAGAGGCCCAACATCTCTGCTTTTGCAGCACCCTATGAGTAAAACCAAAGGAAACAGTCAGCACTGGACCCTCCCAGGGTGCAGGACACGGCAGCACTTCCCTGCTGGTGCATCAGACACGATCTGGCTTGAACAGCAAGGAATCAACACTGTCGCTCTGATGGGGAAAAAATTGAGTCATCACTTACACCAGCGCGTCCCCAGGAGTTCCGTGGTTGCACACCCGCGCCACGCTCCCCCCGCCCCGCAGACCCACGGGCTCAGAGGGAATTAATGCAAACCCTTCCCCAAAAACAGCTGCCTGGCTGGCATACTCAGCAGGCACATGGGGCAGGGGAAACACCTATGTATGGGGCACGGCTAAGCCGGATATAATAGAAGCAGGAGTCGTGTGGCCTGTCCCGTGAGCGCGCTGCACACCCACCAGCACCGAAAGCACCGGCCCCAGCACCCCTGTGTTCCCAGCACGGCCCAGGCCCCAGCCCGCCAGCCAGGGACCAGCCGTAAATCCACTGCCCCTCCCAGGCCACAGATTCCTCACCTGCACCTCACACACAACAGGAGGGAGAAGGCACGAAGGGCCTGGCCGCACGGTTTCTGCGGGAGGAAACCCCTCAGCCACCGGCTGTACAGCACTCAGGCTGGCGGTCAAGCCTACAGCCTCCAGGGACACCAACCTCACAACGCACTGCGGCAGCAATTCAATAATTTTTTCGAAAAAGTATACAGGGATTTCTAAACCAGTGACACGCTCGGTTACCCCAAGCACTCACCGCTCCCGCCGGGTGAGGCCGGGCCGGCGCCCGCATGGCGGCGCAGACAGACCCGCCGGAGAGGAAACGAGTGAGGCCGGCCCGGCCCCGCCCGCGCACAGCGGCGCCTCCCGCCGGTGCGCCAGACGCGATCCGGCTTCAACTGCGAGGCGTCAACAGTGCCGCTCCGACGGGGAAAGAAGCGCCATGTCCACCAGCGAGCCCCGGGCGCCCCACGGCTGCGCTCCCGCCTCCCCCCGGCCGGCCCCGGGAGCTCGTGTGAGACCTGCCCGGGAAGGACGGCCGCTCACGGGAGAACACCGCAGGAGCCCGGGGAAGAGCGGCCGGGAACGCGGCCCCGAGGCCGAGCAGAGGAGCCCGTGCCGGCAGCGGCCGCTCGCCCGGCGGGGCCGCAAGGCTGCTCAGGCAGGGAGGTTCACCAGGAACGGGCAGAGAGGTAAAACTCGGTCCCTCCACGCCCCCAACCGCCTTCCGAACCCAGCCACAAACCCGCACCCACCTCACCACGCCGGAGCAAGAGGCCGAGCGGCCCCCAGCGTGGCCCTTTATAGCGGCCGCGGGCCCGCCCCGTCCCACCCGCGCCGCGGCGGTGGGCGGGCCCGGGCGCCATGGCGGGCGGTGCCGCGGGCGGGCGCAGGCGCCGTGTCGAGCGGTGGCGCTCGGGGGGGTCCCGTTTCGCCCTGTTTTGTCCTTCCGTTCCCCGCAGCCGGGCCCTCGCCCCCGGGGAGGCGCTGGGTCGGGTGTTCCGCTCCAGCGGGCTCGGCGCCGGTGCAGGCGCGGCGGGCGTGAGGCGCGGCCGGGCCGCCATTTCGCGGCGGAGGGCAGGGCGGGCGCTCCGCTCGCCGGCCCGCTCAGCTCATGGCGGCCGCGCCGGGCCGGGCCGCGCCTTCCTGTGGGGAGCGGGGCAGCCAGGCCCCGCGGGTGCAGCCCGCTCAACCATGGCTAGCGGGGACCTGCTGCACGGCATCCCTCGGTGCGCACTGAAGTATTCCCAGCACGGAGCGCCTGCAGCTGCTCCTCCTCAGGAGTCAGCCGAGCACAGCGTTTCATCCCTTCCCGGAGGTCACCGCAGCAGGAGGTGCCGCCGTATGGTTCAGGATGTTGTGCAGGCCCTGGGGACAGCAGGAGCTCCGGTTGCTGGAGCGGGACCGGCTACAGATGGGGTTGAAACGGAGTGAGAGTTGAAGAGGCCAGGGGACGGGGGAGGGCAGGAAGCCGTGAGCCAGTTCTGCATCGGCAGGGCGGCCTGCGGGCTGAAGGCAGGAGATGAACAACCCCGGGTTCTGCAGCAGGCAGCTCTGGTCTAGACTGGCTCAAAATGAGGTGCTTGCTCCACATTTGGGGACGATCTGTGTGTGCGGTGCACGCTGGTTGTGCAGGGGCACGGGGCAGAGCTGCTGAGCCGTGCAGCGTCCGCGGGTCGTACCCGTGCTGCAGCAAAACAGCCGCTTTGGGATCAAGCATCTGCTCGCTAAGCAGGGACTCAGTGACAAGGGAACCAGGTGAAGCTCATTGCAAGGTGAGAACACCCTGTGGGACCCGCGGAGGGGCCGGTTCAACGACGGTGCATGGGATGTCACGAGAACAAGAAAGGGCACGTAGTCAATTTGTTGATTGGTTTGCAAACATACAGCCAACGCTCTCAAATCTAGGGAGCCACATGAGATATTTTAGGCACTGAAATGCGTAAGCCTGTCTTGTTTTATTCACCTCCTTGTATAGCACTATCTACAGACATACATACTGCGACTACACATATAGGCCTTATAGCATGTTTGTTGTAACACTGCATAATTCAGCTACCATTAAAATGCGTTTTCCAAATTAAATGTGTTTGTAGGTGACTGATTCTTGAAAGCACTTATCAGACAGGACTTGTGGAATAAATCTCTATCCCATTAATCCGAGTTCCAAAACACCAAAAGATGAAAAATCAAAGGAAGGATATTTTAAGAGGATTACACGGAAAACTAATCTTGTTACACTGCAAACCCATGTCACATGTACAAAGCTAAAGGAACTGCAAATGTCATTGGTGTTGCCAGGCTTGGCAACGAAGGGAAAATGTGAAGGTCTGGGATGTTAAACAGCTGCAGTGCAGCTTAGTATCAAATTTATTTGATTTCACTGGGGTTTATTCTCCTTGGCAGAACAGTGCTGAAAATCTCTTTAGCTAGATGAGTTCTTCAGCTCAGCCAGGGCTCATGGGAGCAAGACTCGTTGACCTCGGGAGGTTCCTCAGGAGGCAGCAAGAGTCAGAACACCCTCAAGTCCAAGTTGGCCTTGTTCTTCACTTGTAGGGGGAACCTCTGCCCCAGGGCATTGCTGTGCAGAGCAGCCCGCCTGTGCAAGCTTCGCTTCCCCGCGGCTGAGCAGGACCTCGGCGTCTCACCCGGGACAGCTGCGCGCGCTGGTGCCACAGGGCGGTGATGGCTGGCAGCAGCACACTGGGCTGGTGGTGGCACAGGATGGTGACAGGTGGCAGCGGCGCGCTGGGCTGGTGGTGGCACAGGATGGTGACAGGTGGCAGCAGCACACTGGGCTGGTGGTGGCACAGGATGGTGACAGGTGGCAGCGGCGCGCTGGGCTGGTGGTGGCACAGGGCAGTGATGGCAGTGGCGCGCTGGGCTGGTGGTGGCACAGGGTGGTGACGGCAGCAGCGCGCTGGGCTGTTGGTGGCACAGGGGGGTGATGGGTGGCAGCGGCGCACTGGGCTGTTGGTGGCACAGGCAGCCCTTCCTTACATTTTCTATATGTGGCATGAAACCCAAGCTAATGTGCAGTGAGACTCATATACAGGAGCTCCAGCTCATTCACTTGCAGTCAAAAGGTTTCTTAAGATCAAAACCAGAAGCAGACAGTTCAGAGGAAGCACCCGAAGAGGTGGTGACTTGCGGAGGGCGCTTTGCTCGCACCCACAGATGCGATTCACTCCAGGACTGGCCTGCCGGGCCGCTGCCGTCACACAATTGCACCGTCACCTCAGCTCTCTGCCAGGTGTATTCTTTGGAGAACAGTTTAGTATCTGTTGAACAAAAGTGTCACATAAAGAGGAGACAACAGAAAAAGCGAGTGATTGTAGTGCTCTAGAAAAGCACTTTTTAATCCTAGAACTCGCTTTGGCTTACCAATAACCCCCCGTGACCCGAGCCTTCCCCTGCGAGCTCTCGGACACAGCACCTCCAGGTGACAGATGCGTTCCAGAGTGCTGAAACACAGGTGTCTATGGCAAAGCACCTGGATGAAGGTCCACGTGAAACACAGGATTATCAATAAATGAATGCTGCAAAGTAGTCACACTAGGCTCTAGTCCCATCCAAAGAGAAAACTCCTAAGCAGCAGCCGATAACCACAGGGAGATGATTTACACCACTATCAACGCGGTGTCTGCTCTGCAATGTAAATCGCCTGGTAAGTAGTTTCTAAGTGGTAAGAATTTGCAATACAAAGCCTCAGCCTAGCAAGTTTCTTTTAATTTTCAAATGTACAGCATTTTAGTTCTACAAATGTAAAAAAAAAAAACAACAAAAAAACCAAAAAGCCCAAACCAAAATAAAAAAAAAAAAACAAAACCCAAAAATCTTTACAATTTTTTTTTTTTTTGCATTTGTAACGATCAAAACCAACTTGATTCAATAAAATTTGGTATGAGGTTAATGTGGCCCAATTGCTTTTGATAATGCAAACAAAACGGCCCAGACACTTAGGCTGGAGCCAGAGTGACCGCAGCGACGGCTCCCCGCGTCCCCACGCGCACACCGAGCGCAGCGACTGCTCCCCACGCTCACAGCACCGGACGCGCACAGCGAGCGCAGCGACCGCTCCCCATGTCCCCACGCTCACAGCACCGGACGCGCACAGCGAGCGCAGCGACCGCTCCCCATGTCCCCACGCTCACAGCACCGGACACGCACAGCAAGCGCAGCGACCGCTCCCCATGTCCCCACGCTCACAGCACCGGACGCGCACAGCGAGCGCAGCGACCGCTCCCCATGCTCACAGCACCGGACGCGCACAGCGAGCGCAGCGACCGCTCCCCATGCTCACAGCACCGGACGCGCACAGCGAGCGCAGCGACCGCTCCCCATGTCCCCACGCTCACAGCGAGCGCGGTCCCATCCGGACGGTGCGCGGTCGTGTGTCAGTCTGCGCTGCCAGGTCCTGTTGCTAGAGGGAAGGTTTGGTTTTCAGTGTGCCCCCCAAATCACTAAGTGCCAGGCAAGGTTACGACTCAAAGTACAAGCGAACAAGGAAACTGAAAAGTAGGGACTTAAGCTTTGAAATGATACCAACCTGTCGTGCCAGGTTTCTCGTCATAATCACAACTTTAGTTTAAGCTCCATTAATACAGTTGCACTAACACACTGTGGCACAAATAACAAAATGTACCCACGTTACTTTTGAATTTCCTTGACCTTGCCAGGTTTTCACATCCTCCACATTACTAAATAGTAGTTATTTATATGTAATTGATAACCATTGTACAGTTACTCCATAGCTTTACAATACTGCCCGTACTATATCACAAGCATTACAAATCCTATAAAAAAGCAGCCCCTGTAGTGGCATACAAGAATAAATTAACCAAAAAACTTTAGTATTACCATTTATTGGTGACAAACACTACGTTTTACTTACATTCCATGGGGAGAAAAAATTCCAGCGTAAACAATGAACTGAAGCAGTACTTAACTTGCAAGGCTATCGTGCTTTACCTGGACCATATGCAAAAACTTATTGCGCGCGCTTCAGCGCACAATAACACAACATCAAAAGCAACACAGTTTATATATAAACATAGGTAATTTTTTTCAGCCCTACATGGAGATGTAATTAAACAGTATAAAGCACTCAAGGAAAATCAATCTGCGGTTTTATATGCACTACATCGAGATCATATCCTGTAATGTAGTGAGCTGTGTGCCATCTACACACACAGGCCTTAAAACAGAGCAGAGATCACTTAAAGTCACGTTGCGTCCGAGTCCCCTACCCCCGCTCGAGAAAACGAGAAGTTAATGAAAAATGATCAAAGTTTAAAATTCCTAAGGTATTTCAATTCATTCAACCGTTGGATAATTCAGCGAAAACATTGGACTTCTTAAAATGGTGGGCACACAATTTGTTTCCAGCGGAACTTTACTATTTCAGTAAAAACAAAGTAACCACATACATGGATATGATCTTCCCAAGTTAGTTCACAGACAACATGTCAGTCTCAGAAGACAAAGTTTCTAAACTGTGCTATTGTTCTAGATACAATTAAGAAACTTTTAAATGAAAAATTTATAGTGTCATCTCAATCAAAACAACAGAACGAAACTAAAAGTTTATCACTGTTTGAAGAAAAAGCAACGGTTATGATTGGGACACTACAGTAGGTTGTCGAGACTGTAGCACTCTAGAACAGTTAGGTTACATTAATAGGAAGCATTTGATTTTCTCTGGTGCTTTCAGGTTGGGTCCAGTCAGGCGCCTGTTTCAGGCGGTGCTGTCCAGTGCTTGTCCCAGGGGGCTGGAGTTGGCCGGCTTGAGGAGGGGGTCACCTTCCATTTCTTGTTTCACACATCTGCCAATGAGAACACACCCGTTACTTCGGATAAAACACCGTTTCCATCAACAAGATGCTTCTGTACCTGATACAAACAAGGTGAGGTGTATACAAGCAACTGGTTGCCACGTAACTGGCCTCAATTTTTTATCAATTAGCACTTTGTTAATTCCACCATTTTGACAGCTTATTATCCAAAGGAGAGGCTAAAGTAGGTGGTGGTGTGGCTCAGAGGGAGCAATGTGCGAGCCCGCCGTGTTTCTGCCCAGAGCAGGCTGCGGAACCGCTCGTCGTTCATGGATTTCCAGAAGAGGAGCGGCTGTGCCACCCAAACCACACCGACAAGTCACAGCGTTTATAAACGCTTGTAAACCAATGGTTCAAGCAGAGGGACCACAGTCAGAATTGCTCTGGATCACAGCCATTACATTATATCCACTGGCTCCTGCCTAGCATTTTGCATTTGACACATCAAAGTTACAAGCTTGATGACAAAACCTACCCTCTCGTCCTCCTGAAGAAGAGAACAGCATTTTAACTTTTCTGGCAAAGAAAAACCCCTCCCATTTTATTTGTTTCCAGCACATCACCGGGTCAGAGGTTCCCGTAACGCGGGGGAAAGGCAGCGGTCACACTCACACAGACATTGGTCCATTGCCCGTTCTTGGCATCTCTGTGGTTTGTTGGTCCAGCTCAGACAGCAACTTTAAAATATTCAATGCAGCCTAAAGAAGAAAAGAACATTCAGTGATTCAACCGGCGTCCGTTTCATTGCGTGAAAGCAGGACCGGGGCTTCTTGAAACAAAGTACACGTTCTAATCTTGGTAATGTATTTTTCAAGGTGCATAATTACGGTGGAAAACAACGCAATGGTGCAGAATTTAATCCTGCTACGTTACACAACAGAATGTGCTGTGGACACGGGATTCCCGTTGCATTTGTTTTAGCAACAGGGAAAATGAATTCAGCAGTACTATTGATAGCAAGGGAAAAGACACTAAATTAGTAGTGGCTCAATCTGTACAGAGCTTAAGAGAAAGGACATGAATACACACAGAACCAAAACGTCCCTTGCAGGAGGAGAAGTTGGATGAGAATCCAGCGCACACCACAGGCCGGGCACGTGCGGCTGTTCAAGGGGAGCTGGTGAGACGTGGCTGGTGCACAACTCGGTCACCTTTTTTCACCTCTATTCAGATCAATTTCGGGGGCACCTTTCAGAGCGTCCCTGGTTAGGGGACACGCGTTAGGTGAAGCTGAACTCTGAACAGAGGAAGCTCCTCATGTTGGCCTCATCGTGATGTTTAAGCTCCAAACTGGCTGTTCCTTCTCCCTTTTACCTACTGGCCTGACCTGTGTGCTCAGTGGTACAGGAGCCCTTTGCAGCAGCGTGGAAGATGGGCATGAAAATGTCAAAATTAAGTGACAAAGATCAAAGACATCCATACCAAATTACAGCCGTTAGAAAATTACTGCAAGAATTTTTAGTATAAAAATCAGTACCATCAAGTTTTCCTAAGTGTATTTACAGAGTGCAAACCACTCCTTCAGTCTGCGCTCAGTACCCGGGTCACCACTGGGCACCAAAGAACAAAACTCTTCAAATGACAGTCAACTGTGAACATATTGCTAGCAATATATAACATCTTCTATAGGCCCTCGCAGTTCACAGCCTGGAACACCGATTCTTTCACAAAGAAATATTTCAAAGACCTTGCTTAGAAAGGGAGCTTAACCAATGAAACGCCAGCCCCTTCTGTTACAGAAAATAAGCTGATACGCTCTTATGTTTTAAAAGTTCCTTTTCATACATTTTAATACGTGCTCATGCAAATCGTATCAAGATAAAGCAAACGCATTTTTTGTAGACCAAAATCATGAGCACATATTAAGCATTTTAAAGGTTATTTACGTTAGTTTGTGATAATATTAATCAATTATTTCAGCGACCTGTGGAATATTAGACAAAAAGTAGCCAGGGAATTGTACAGCATTTAATTCACTGCTGTCCAGGAGCGATACGACACCCGGCTCTATCACAAAGCACTGCAGCAACGTTGACCGTACCATGTCGTGGCAGGACTCCACATCCTTTCCGATCCCGTGGCTGATCAGCGGCGGCTGAGAGGAGCAGTTTATAAGAGATACAAACTCGTTCTTGTTATTTTTTGGAAAGTCTTTATATTCAACCTGAAGAAAAGAGCAGGATTTAGTTCTTTTCAGTGAACCAAGTACAGCAAATATATCACAATTTAAAATCATTCTGTCTTTAAGTCATTCCATCAGCCAGTAGAACCATTTACTTTGAAGTCTGACTTCACTTGTGACGATTTTAGCAATCATGAGGTATCTGCAAGCCTTCTGAATAAAAGTGGCTATTCAATAATGATTGTTGCTGGGACCTTTATTCTGATCATTGCTATCGACATTTAAAACTTTATTATACTTTTTAATCCACTGAGCTCTTTTAATATATTAATATAGGAACCTGCATGCAATTCTGATTAAAGGGATCAAACACAAAACATGTACAGCTTACAGCCAATGTCAATGCATGAAACATTACTCAAAGAACCTGACTTCAGATTAGCCAAGTTCAAGTTCATACTATGTTCCTGCATCATGACAGTTTTCAGAAAACGCTCCTTTCAGTTTTATTCTTCCAGCACTGAATTTAGGCTGAGGATGCAGTACAGAAACCCACATTGGAAAACTAAATGAAGAGGCTGTAAAATTCGTCACATTTCGTAGGTACAGTAAAAACGTCTACACAAATGTCAGCTTCACAAGCAGCCTCAGCAGACATCGGTCGCCAGCAGAGCTGAAAAGCTTGAGGACAACCAACAGGCTGGAGCAGTTTGGATGGCTCTGGAAGAAACCCTGCAAAGCCGAACACTGACCTGGATTCCTTGAACGTTGGAAAGGTAGTCCAGCTGCTCAGAGGGCCTGGCGAGCGGTCCGTGGGGTACGTGGCCTGACGAGTTGTTATTCTTTAGAATGGTCTCGGCAGTAGGAGAAGTGCCACCGTACAGCAGCTCTCTGGCGATCATGGCCGTCACTGTCGCCTTGGCGGGGTTTGGGGCCACCCTGCTGAACTCTTTGGTGTGGTGTCCTTGATTGGCTCCTACAGCTTGTGCAACCTCCGGGACCATGGGAAGAATTCCAGCAGGAAGCTGCTGATGGCTAAGGTAAGGCATCCTAAACTCATCTTCTTTATTACCTGAGAAGAGAGAAGCACATGCTGAACAGACGCTGTTCCCGGGAGGCCTCCCGCAGCCACATGAAGGCACCTACAGGCATCAGAAGCCACTTTTTCAAAAGGCCATTTGTTTCAGATGACTTCTGAAACGCTAGCAAACTCAGCGAGCTTGATTCACTTTTGCTGGGTCAACCCAGCACCATCAAGACTGAGTTTGCTTGTTGGATAAATGATTGAGTGAACAAAACCTTCCCGAGGGCAGATTTACTCTGCAGGCCAGCAGCTGCACAGCTCCGCTCTTGGCAGCTGTGACACCGTGGGAGGGACTGGGAACATCCCACACGCACACACACGCCACGAGGGCCATGCTTATCTCACTAATTACTTACTAGTTGAAGTCTCCTCGGAGCCCGGCTCAAAGAAGGTTACTTTTCTGCCATCACCTGGTTTCTTCACTGGTGTCTTAAAAATAAAAGGAAAAGAAGCCAAAAGCACAAAATCCCTTTAAATATTTCTTTTCCCCCAAGTTTTAAAGTTTTCGAGATGTAGGTGATCTGACTACTCAAAATTTTACGGAAGAATTTATTATTCAAAAACCTCAATGGTTAAATAGCTACCAAGAACAGGCAGGTTCAGTGATTTTTATTCACTGAACGATTAGAACTATCTACAGAGTAGTAGAGGGGTATTAACAACACAGACACTGAGAACTAGATACCACAATAAAGCCAGTTAAGCCAACATTACTCAGCACTGCTGAGGACAGTGTGCTGCACGCAAACGGGCACATGCATGGAAAAGGAGACACTTAAAACCAGGCTTGCTATTTGAACTGCCTGGTAACACCTCTGTGTCAAGAGGAGAACGCGAGGCTCCTTCCTGCCACGGGGCCCACCAAGGAGCGGTGACAGACTTTGGACTGCAGCTGGTGGCAAGGCCGTGTGAAACTATTCCTACCGCAAAGTCCTATAACCTGCACGTCTGCAAGCTCCTACGACCCCGTACATCATTTATCACCGGTTCTGAGCCATTCCATAAAGAAGAAATACACTCATTTAGCCTTCTGATGATACTTGGATTTACTTGCAAAATTGAAGCCTTAATGTATCCAAAAGGCAACCGCTGTTTCGAGAACAGTCGCCTCGGTACAACGGCTCCCCGGCCAGTGCAGGAAGCTTCAATTTACCGCACTGTCTCTGCCTTGCAAAGCCGGGATCGGTTCAGCTCAGCTTTTGCTGCAGTATCAACAGCGTTGATTCTCACGGGCTCTTACCTTCTCCTCCGTCTTTAACGCTGGCTTTGGAGGCTGAGGTTGAGGGATTTTGAAACCTAAAATTTCCAACATGTTTTCAGCTGCATTGCGTTTAGCGACTTTTTTGTTGGTGCCCATTCCTTCGGCTGTGTGTACCCCGACTTTCACCTGACAAAAGAGGAGGGAAAGACAAGCACATTCTTACACAGCAGTATGGGGATTCCCTTGTTAGTGATCTGTGTCTTAAGCATGCTGAGAGTCACAAAGTAGTTCAAGTGATCATTACTCTGAGCAAGTTGTCATTTACTATCAATGATCATTGGCCTCCAAGCACAAAAACTCCAAACAGAAGTCACACGAGCGACCATTTCATCATCTCACCTGGGCGACAGCCTGAACGCTCAGAACGGGTATCAGAGCAGAGGTAAATTCTCCAGGCTGAAGTCACAGGTTTGGCAGATTTACTAACGTGATGGACAGGAGAGAACTCTGGAGAATGCACTGAACTGTAAGGGGCCAGTGGATACTCAGGATTAAAGCACAATGATGCTGTTGGGATTTGCGATGCAGAGTGCAGCAAGTGCAGCGCTTTAAAGCAACACTCAGGTATCAGGGGAAGCGGGAAATGAAGGGCACCCATGTTCGTGTTAATGAATCCTGCATTACAAAATACAGGAAGCTCAGTTTCTCTTAACAGAATATTAATATTCCTGTTAATTAAAATATTAAGCAGTTAGGACATAGACTTCTGGTGCCCTATGCAATTTTTCTTAAACACGATCCAGATGACTTTTCTTGAACCTTTTTCTTCCTCGAACATAGCGCACAAAATATTTTCTTACTAAATTCGTGGCAATTCAGCTGCAATCCTGTTGACCTGCTGTTTGACTCATCACGCCAACCTGGTTACCCTAAGTAAAAAATAATAATACTAAAAACCACAGCCGTGCAAGCGCATTTCTCAGGTTAACACACCAACCTGCATGACGAACTCCCTGCGCCTGGGGAGGCCGCGTTCTGTGATGAGCATGTACTCCGGCTCCTTCTCCTTCTTGGCCTGCTGGATCTGGGCAAGTCTGCTAATGGGATTCATTCCTTGGCCATACTCCGGACTCGTTTGCAGCTGTGTAGGACAATGGTTAGGAAATAAGCCAAAATTTGTGAATATTTGGTTTAATTGACAAAATGCAGCCTGCAACTGAATTAAAAACACTGAAATAAAAGTTGCTGAATGCAACTGTCACAGCCGAAGAGAAACACTCAATGTATTTGACTCTGCTGTCACACTTGACCACGTTTAACCTACTGCTGGTAACAGTTTTACAAGCTCTAATCCTGCTATATTTGGCAGGACAGGCTTACAGGAGATTTTGCACAAGCAAAACCACACAAAACCCAAAGCCGGGAAGTCTAAGGCTTGAAAGTCAGAGCTTGATTTTCATGTGCCAATCATTCTTTAAAGGTTTCTCTTTCATCTTGAATTTACTGATAACTGGTGTAAAAGTGGTGTCAGAACCCCATTTACAGTGGGAGCAAGCTATCATTTCGTTTGTAGCACCAGGCTGCTGCGAAGTGCTGAACAGCTGAAGAGTGTTTAACTCAGAAAGGGCTCTCATCTGCTGATCACTTGTCACAGCCGGACTCCCAATCTGTGTGTCTCTTACCTTCACTATTGACTTCGTTTTCTTTTTGATTCGTGGCTTCATTTTCTCGACCGTAGGAAGGGGGGGCAGTTTCTTCAGCTCTTCCAGGACGGCGATCGCTGCGTTCTTCTTGGAGATCTTCTTGCTCTTCCCTTCGCCTTCGCCCATGAACTCTCCCACTGACACCTTGGTTACAAAGCTCTTCATGTGGGGAGGACCACTTTCCTTGGTCACCTGTTTCAGAGGGAAAAACTGAGTGAAAGCGTGATAAACACTCATTAAAAATGGTAGGGCACAGTGTTTATAACAAACTTCTCTCAAAAACTACGGATCAAGAGATTTTGGATTCTCATACAATCCAGAAGTAGAGATGTAAAACACCCTCTAATAGCACAAATCCCACCCAAATAAATATATACTTCAAAAATATCAGATGCAGTAAACAGTATTTACATATAAGTCACTAACCCATCTTACTTAATTTACTGATTAACTGTTTCAACATTAAAATATGACTGTTCTACCTTCCCAGTGTGTACGTCACACAGTTAACAGCCCCTCACTAAATACATCATGTCACGGTGGCAGGACATCACAGACAAGGCATTCTTTGGGATCCAGTATTTTAGATCACAACTCAAGCATTCTGTAGACATCTGCTACGGATTTGGTCTTTTGACTCCATTCATAACACATTGCACTTCAAAATATCCACCAAGTTAAAAAGCAAGAGTGAATTGAAAACTTCCACCCACAGCTGGCTTTGTGTAACCGTGTATTTTACCAGGGATGCTCAGGCTGATCTGCAATAATCAAAAGCTTCACGTAAAATTTCTTAAAACAGTTTTAGAAGCAATTTAGTTACACACAACTGCGTTTTCTTACTCTAATCATTCAGACAGCTGAGTTAAACGTTACTCTGCCAGCTCAGGAAAGCAGCACCATCAGTTAAGGTTCGGGGGAACAGGCGCTCCCGGGGAAGCCATGGCTGGGGGTAAGGAGCTGATGAGGAGGGCGAAGAGGCAGCGAGCAGCCAGGGCAAAGGGAAAGGAAAGAGGCACATGAGGGCAGCTCACGGCAGGAAAGGAAGCCTAGTGCCGAGGGCCTGCGGGCGGGCAGCGCGGGCTCGCAGACGCCCCGCGCGTCTCTACCCTTCGCCTCCGCTCCGCGTGTGACCGTCCTGACCGCTCCTGCGGGGCTGCGGTTTGTTCTCGCTGCAGCACTGATCTTCCCAAAGGCCCGTAAAGAAGATTGCACAGCCAACCTTGGCGGACCTGTTCGCTCAGGTTGGGACTTTAGCGCGTGAATGTGTGAACAGGTGGGTTTGGCTTTTTTCTTCACTTTACCACAAACTCCGAGACAATCGGGGTGACTGTCAAAGGTAAAAACGGGTTCACAACTAACAGGGTATGTTAAAAGTCAGTTGTCTGGGTTATCTAGAAAAGACTCCACTTAATGTGTACCCTTAACGTTCTAATAAAAACAAATCTAGAGCTTGTAAAACAAACATACCTCAAAATTCACAGGCAAGTTCCTTTTAAGTGCAATCTCAAAAACTTGGCTTATTTCAGATTTATTGAGATTTTCATCATCTGGTTCTTTTCCGTTAACCTAAAAGAAGCATACTCTATTTAAAATAAAGATCCTATTAAATTGAATGTTATCCATCCAACCAGTTTACTGAGCTCTCAATATTTTAATAGTCTGACCTTTACTGGCGTTGTACGTGAATGTGTAGAAATGCAGCACAATCACTACAGAACGGGAATGCAGGCAGCTCGGTTCAGGTGTGTGTGTAGAAGCTAGCAAGCCTTCGTGTTCTCATGTGTTCGTGATAAGAAAAAACAAACGGAATAAGGGCCAATAGGTTTAAAGTCTATCTACAGAAAAACAAGCTGAAGTGTTAAACGAACTGGGTTCCAAACGGCAGTACCTTTATGAAACACAGTTTTCATAGGCTGATCGGACATTCGTACCAAAAGCACTAAGACAGTATAGATAAGAGAAAGGGCAGGAAAAACAAAGATGCTGAGAGTGGGACCGATGTGGAAAAGGCTGGTGAGCGCTGGCCTGGTCCTGCCTGTCCACGCGCTTCCCTGCGCTGCTGCACCTGCAGGTTTGTTCTCTGCGGAACGCGGTGTCAGGAACCTGCCCTACAGCGAGCGCTGAGGTGTCTGGGGACGCACACCCGGGAGCGCTGAGGTGTCTGGGGACGCACACCCGGGAGCACAGCGGTGCCGGTGCCGCTCACCCACCAGCATTCCTGCTGTCTCCTGCTAAATCTGTCACTGTGACTCCAAAGTGTCTTCACTGATGCTGAGACCAACAAGAACTAAGAGGCATGGTAACAGCAACAGAGACATCTTGAGACTAAGTGCCCAGCAGTGATATTGGAAAGATTATGGTAAAGATGAATAGCAACGATTTCACCAATTACATCATGCCACAATACTAGTTATGCAACCAGGTAACAAAAATGATTTCAGTACTTTATTGGAGCAGCAGAAATAAGCTAGAGAGCTCTCACTGATTAAAACTAGTTTTAACGGTAGTGAGTATCCCAAATGTCTGTTACTAACAAGGTAGATTAAAATATGAGGATTTTTTTTCCCACCACTTAAAGCAGCTTCTTCCCATCTCAGAACAAAACATGAGTAAAATTCATCTGTGCTCTTCACTCCTCCCACTGTCCCATCAGATTTCACACTGTTCTTACGGCCAGCCTTCTAGTTCAGGTTGCAAATATTTCGGAAGAGCACACATGGCCCAACATCCTTTTGCAGTGCTAACGCTGATAGTTCTGACCCCACCGCTACCCCAGTCCCCAGCCTCTCGTGGGGGGCGCAGAGGGACCCGCGCCACGTGCTGCACACGGCAGGCATCGCAGACCTCGCGGGAGGCACAACGCCACTTAACGCTGGCAAAACCCACATGGAATACCCAGTCTTGATCATCGTGTTCTAAAACCTACTTCAAATGCAATCAGGAAGTTTAAAAGGAATAGCATCATATACCCAGAAAAAATATGTGTACTACTGACGTCTTATTTTATTACGGTCTAGGTGTTAAAGCACGTTTAATCTCTAGGAACGATCCGTCACTACCTTTACTGTCAAAACATCAGCACGATCACTTCAATTACAAATATTTTCCCTCCTTTGTAATCTCTCTCAGGAACTCTTTCACCACACAGAGGGTGGAAACCAGCGGCGCTGCTGGTTTGAACTGCACTGATTTCAGCACATGTACCGGTCTGACTGTTGGCTTCCCTGTTAACGGTTAAAGAGCAGCTGATATTTTCCAACTAAGTGGCAAAAACCAGGAGCAACTCTGGTTTTAGCATGTTTAGGCCAAAGTTAGAATTCCTGTCTAACGACTGTGCCAGAAAGCACCGCTTTCTGTGTTTCGTAAGCTTAAATGGATGCTTTATCATCTCTGGATTTGAATACGCAAAGTAAGCCTGTACTGCAACTTTGTCAGTATGACCGGACTCCAACCAGACTCCTGAGGGTTGGAAGGGTCCTTGGAGCTCTCCCACCGCAGCCCTCACTCAGAGCAGAGCAGAGCAGAGCTCAGAAGGCAGCGGGGCTGCTCGGGCAGGGTCTGTGCACTCGAGAGCCAACGCCGTTCACTTCTCCCGCCCGACTTTAGATCTGCAGCTGAGCAGCTGTGGGACACGGTCATTCTCACCCTTCAAAGTCTAATGATTTTATTCAATTATTTCTTCTCCAGCACTGAATTTTCTAATTTAAAAAATACAAGATTAAAATATTAAAAATTTGTGAAATAAATAATTTTAAAATATACGAAATAATTAAAAAACCCCACCAACCAGAAATACAAGAGTTTGAACTTAAGCATATTCTGTTTACACACACGCGCGAATGGGATACACAAAAATAACTACATTTAAATGGAAAATTACTGGCAACATCAAATGACAGGTGGGAAGTATCAGGATTACGTCCGCTCGCACAACCTCAATTTGCCTCCATTGCGCAGACGCGTTGTGGCAGCATCTCGTGTGACCTCACGCCACCGTACCCTCCCGGGGCCGCGCGGCGCCGAGCGAACAGCGCTCACCGCGGGGCAGAATCCGCCTCCCACTGAGCCAGCAACCCCTCAGCCGTTCCCAGAACTACAGTACTCGCAAGCCGCAAATATGAATGAGCTTCGCGTTTAAGTACCAAAGTTTAAATTAAGATCTGATTTATCCGAGTGTTTATTATGAAGCAGTGCTCTCTGTTTGAAGCATTGCTCTCCCTAAGCATAGCTGCGTTTCTTACTGCTTGTTTGGTAGGTAAGTCAAACATAAGTAGAAAATAAAATGACAAATGCATCTCCTGAAAGTGGCTTCCCTGCACAGGTACAGCAGGGCCAAGGCAGCACTCAGCCAGCTCACAGTGATTCTTCAGCTGTTTCAGTCATAGTTCTCCCTTCTTGCCATCTCCTGCCTCATTCACAGTTGTATTTCCCTTATCACGTCCTTAACAAAATAAAAGTGAACAAAGGACGCTCTGCAGGTTTACTCGTTTACTTCCTTCTCCTCCCCATTTACACCCCTGCACTGAATGAGACATCCTATAGAAAGGGACACACGGTCACATGAAGACTATTGCCGTGTTTGTTCTGGAGACCTCATGCTGCTCAGCTTTCAACACAACTCTACAGACATTCAGCAAGTCACTTGTACAAAAGCATTCCTAAAAAAGTGAACAGAAAATAATTCAGTGACATGTGATCCTATTGTTTTCTGCAGAGCTGGACTCCCTGGGCCCAGCGCACAGAACTTTGCTACCTGAAGTGGAAAACCGGCTGCTGACAGTCGGTCATCTCGTAGGAGCAGGAGTGCCAAGAGGATGTTACGCCTGAGTCACACAGAACGACAATGCTCAGGAATGTGGGGGTCCCCTGCACTGAAGGGGAACATCCCCTCAGACCTGACCTCTCCAGCTTGTCCCTGGCCACACTGTGCCTGTCACCAGCTGCACATTGCAGTGCAGAACTCAGACCTGACCTCTCCAGCTTGTCCCTGGCCACACTGTGCCTGTCACCAGCTGCAGATCGCAGCGCAGAACTCATCTCCAGTCTCTCAGCTTCTTTTCCAGCACCGCTCTGTTGTAACCCCCTGACTCTCAGCAGCCTCCAGCCCTCCGCAGTGTCCGTTCCTCCAGGAGAGCTTTCTGCTACCCAAACACTCCCCCAGCGCCTCGGAAGCCTCTTCCCTCAACCATCGGATCCAGTGGTTTTGCCTGATTACCTGGGCAATGCTCTCCCCTAGAGCACACCCAAGTTGTAACTCAGCATCCCTTGGCTTCACACCACACTTCCTCGGTCCTCTTGCTCTGCCATTCCTGGTAGTTCCCAGCTATTTTCAAAGGGTCTGAGACCCTTTGTTCCCTTCTGGCCCAATCCTTCATTTCCCTTCTTTCTCAGGACATAGCCAGACTCAGCATCCAGCAAGTTCTCATGCTCCCCAGGGTGTGAATTATCAGTCTAAGTTCCACTGTCTGCTCCCCACCTCTCTGGCAACATCCCTGTCTCTCTTGCTTCAGGGTTTGTATGGCGTGGCTTCCTCCTACAGGCGACACAGATGCCAGCATGGAGTGCAGCAACACATCTCTTGCTCTTAGTTCTAACGTCAAGCTCTCGTAACTCAGACAAGTATAATGAGCCCATACAGGACAGGCTAAATGCACTCTTTGTAGCAGCCACAGCAGCCAGCCAACACGCCGAGAGCGAGCGCGCGGTCAGGCAGCCCCGGGGGTGCACACAACGAGACCTCCTGCCTGGGCAACAAAAATCATAAAGAAAGAAAAGCAATAACAGGCTCTTGGGATGGAAAGCGCTGGGCAGCCATAAATAGATGGGGGGATGAAAATTTGCTTCTTAGATTCATATCATAATGTGTGTGAGTTTACCACTTCCATGCACCTCCTCCTCTGCTAGAGCTTCCAAGGCTCTTTCCAAATTCATGTAGGAATTTTACCCAGGAAGCAAAGCCATGTCTGATTTCTATGTTGCCCATACTAGGATGAAGTACCCCATTCACACACTTCTTCAGAAGTTCGTGTTTGATCTGTACCTGATAAGATATTAGTTCCTATCTATGCTTCCAGTGCTCATATCTGACCGAGGTCTATAGCATTGCTGTGGAGAACTATGACAGCAAAAGAATTAATAGAACTTCATTTGGGAATACTCTAGTTCCATAGAAATCTATGCTTTTCAATAAGTGTTTCTGCTGACACAAGTAGGTCAACACTACCACACAGAATTAAATTTTGCAACTCTCATCTTCCTCTCAATGAGGAACAAATTCTATAACAACATCTCGGTTTATCTCAGCAATTCATGCTTACAGCACCAAGATCGATTCCCACCTCTGGCTTCTCAGGCAAGGGCTCGTTCTGCAGAACTTTCAGTGCTTTAGCAGCGGCATCGTGCTTGGCAGCTTGTCTTGTCCTCCCTTTCCCGTGGAACTGCTGCCCTCCAATTGAGAGCTCGACTTGGTAAAGCAAGGGCCCAACAGGAAATGGGTAAAAGTACCTGCAAAGAGACAGAGACTGACATAGGCAAACAGTCCAACAGCAGCATCAGTCGCACACGGACGAATCTCGTGGATATCAGGAACCACAAATCCGCACCGAGGCACTACTACTGACTAGCCAAATCTTTATTTTAAGTCTCAAAGATTTTAGGGAGAGCCCTTTGAGTATCAGCATTTCTTGTTTTACAGTACAAACGCGGTTCTAACCAACTAGAACAGAGAAGGACAATGTACCTATGCTTCTATAGACTTGGCAGCCCAGTCAGCTTTCAGTTCTCAGTTCCTATGCTCATATAATATTCTTTACACCGAAGGTGTAATCTGTTCTAGAAAAAGCACCAAACTTTTCTTCCCTTTGGCTTTACACAGAAAGGAAATGAAAGAAATATTTAGCCATTCAATTAATGAAGCTGGCTATATCCGAACGCCCCCAAAACCACTTCAGCATCTGGTTCAGTTCCTTTTCTCCTCCCCTTCCACTCCCCCGCAAAGGAAAAAACTAAGACAAATGACAGATATTGATGGGCTGTACTTCTCAAACCCTCCTGCACCACAGGCTGCTGTGTCTCCAGCTGAGCATCCCTTCAAGGGACACCGTGTTTTCAGCTGGGTTTCGGAAGAGAGCACCAAAGCCCTGGGATGAAGAGAGTGGAGGTTCAACACTATGAGACTGCAAATGAGAAATTAAACGATACATACCGTGGAGGATAAGTACCACCTCGCATAGTGTAGTTATAGGTGGATCTCATCCCCGTATAGGGATCAATAGGTTTGTACATAGGTTTCTTTCCCAGCTTCATGCAAAGTGCATTCAGCTCCACTGTGGGGGTTACACTGTCTAAAGGAAAGGGAACACAAAGGAATACAAGGTCAGCAGTGCGGCCGGCACGCGGAGCCAAACCACAGCTCCTGCTGCCCTGAAGCTGCAATCTGAGCTCAAGATCCACCATGTGCAGCGTCTTGAACGAATCCCGAGCAGAAGCGCTAACGAGCACACAGAACATGAGTCTGAATGAGCAGCCGAGCACCGTCGTGTCAAATCCGGTTATGAAAGACTGAATTTACTGAGGGCTTTCAACTTGTGAAACTACCCATTTATTTACTCTTACAGTGTATCTAACAATGTGGCCTGCACAACACAGGTTTCTCTTCCCAAAATATACTTTTAAATTCGATTAACAGGCACGCTGCGTACCTTCAACGGCTGTTTGCTGAGAGCGAGCAAACGTTTCTCTTTGTATTGAATGACCTAAGACGGGTTTTTACGACTCTTCCTTTCCAGTTGCACCTGGCCTTTTCAAAAGGAAGGTATATTGCTACTAAGGGCTATCAACGTTTCTCTCAATGGATCGTGGGGATGAAGAATGGACTCACTGACTGCTCTCAGTTGAGAAGGAACAGTCATGTAAATCATCAATTTTTTGACACAGGCCTCACTGGCTCAAAAATCAACGTATTCACTGGTGAAACAGTGTTTTGTTATAAGGCAATTGCCAAAGGGAAATGAAATTATGGAACAGACTCACACACGATATAAGGAATTGCTGGCTTGCGATATTTTCACTGGTGAGTGTACAATGAAAGAAGTACCGTAGGTGAGGGCCGAGCACAGCTGCACAAAGGAGGTGTGGAGCTGTGCCGAACACACTGACGCTATCCTAACCATTCTGAATTCAAACGCAAAACCAATCACACGTGCGGAGATGTGGCGCCGGTTCATACTTAATTTTACATTTTAATTTAATTTTAAATATGTCTTAAAAGCACCCTTAGTTAAGTAGTTCCCTAAACACAGCTAGCTCCAACTTCAATGCTTTGATACAAATCAACATCTATTTCTCTTTAAAGTACAAATGATGCAAATTCCAAAGCTTTGATCGAATCCAACAGTTTTAGTTTGGTTGTGGCACGTACCTGGGTTCTTGCCTTCGCTGCGAGATGGCCGAGCCGTCGGCTTGGGGAATTTTGTCCCTTGCAAAGCTTTGGCAGCTGCCGCGTGTTGCGCTTTTTTAATACTGGTTCCTTCGGCCTCCCAGTGCTGGTCCCCGAGGGTCAGCTGCACCGTGAACACCTCACAAACACAAAACATGGATTTATTACAAGCTGCTCCAGAATTCACGTCATTTGTTAGACCCTCTTACAAACACAAGTCTTTTAGTGACGCAAAAGTTGAGAATACAGTAACCGAAGCTTTTCTCAGCTACCACGTCACCTCCAGATTTCAAACACTTGGAACACCGCCGGGATTTCCCTGAGTACTGAACTCAGAACTCCACGAGTTGCAGCTGGCGATGGCCCCGCACCCCACGTGAAACCCACGCCAGGCTGCGTATGGAGGGGACGGCTGCAGGGACGCCTGCTGTGCCAACGTCACCCGCAGCAGCAGCCTCAGATACGGATTTCTGCATAACTCAGTCTCGGGTTTACACTGTTTGTGGGTTTGTTCTTCTTCTCTTTTATTTTTTAATCAACATTTTTCAGCACTTTGAGGAAAGATGAGTTCATGCCGCACCCCACAGGTAGGCACAAGCCTCTCTGATTAGAGAGCAAAGCTCTGCGGCACTTCTTTCTAAGTACGGGGGATAAGGAAGGATATATATTCTGGGCATATCAACAAATACAGATTTGTACCTCACCAACTACATAAACACAAAAGCACTACAGCTCCTTATGAAGTATAATTGCCATAAATCTTCCTGCATCTCACAGGATGATTTGGACTGAGAAACCATTTTCATATTTTCAAGTTGGTGGGATTTCTCTCAAAGCATTAAAGTGCACCAGAGCAAGAACACTGAACATCTGCAGAACAACAGTTTGGTATCACACTAGAAAGTGATCGTATAAAGATCATTAATACACAAACTTTTAGCAAAGGCTGCAAGGGACAAACTTTGCTTTAGTAAATGGAAGTGAAAGCCAAATATCTCATACTGGAGCTCACAGAAATAATCCTCAAAATAAACTAAGTAGTGTTAGGTAACGGGTAAGTTCAAACTTTACATACTTTGGGAAAATAACCTTTTAGTGCACACGTAACAGCTTCATAGCTCCTGCCACTGGTACTTTGCTGAGCTTCCCGCTCTCCTCCATGCTCCTGTATTATCTCCCACCAAGAGCGCACACTTTACACTTCGGAAACAGCACGGACAGCAGCGGTAAAACCCTTTCACGAACACTCACCTTGGAATGAGCTGGACCTTGCTCGCTCAGAAGTTTATACTCGGGCTGAATCTTGTTGAAACGGGCTAACTCATTCACGAGACACATGGGGGTTTTCTCTTTGGGGTTTGCCATGTTGGAAGGAGCTGGAATATGACAGAAAATCCAAATGAACAAGTACCAATGAACTCTACTATAATCCTTAATGAAAAAACCCTAATTGGCTTAGCATTTATTTGTCTGCAATACACCACTTGTCAGAACGGCTGTGCTGCAGCAAACAGCTCTGCTCAGCGGGCAGCGCTGACAACCAACCGAGCTTTGGGATCTCCAAGCAACGTGTGCCCAAAAGACAGCGCCGCTGCATTTCATGCTTAACATGGGCCAGAGCTCTGTGGTTAGGAGACTCCCACATCTAGATGCATCTTATGTAACGCATTTCAAGGAGCAAATCTGCTAAGTATTCACCATCTCCAAAACATCTCTTAACTTGTTTTACCTTCTCCTATTTTTCCCTGTTATCTATTTTTATTTATTACCTATCATATTCTATTAGCAAAATATATTTATCATTAAGTGGTCATAAAAGAACTAAAGACAACAGAACTAAAACTATTTCAAACACATTTTTATATTTAAAACACGCTACTTGTAGAAAAGATGAATATTCGATGTTGTATACTTGTATTCTTTACTATGATGAACATTTCAACTCATTACTAGAACTTTGTGGAACAGTACGCTTCGGTCTGCCTCAAATAGACTTCATTCCATAGGGAGAAGGCATTCCAAGCTACTGTAGTTGGAGAAATATTACTTGTAAAGTATTGGCCGGTGCAAGGCGTGAGGACTGCAGCACACGGGAGCAGACAGCGGGAGCAGACAGCGGGAGCACCCGCGCGGCGCTGACCTGCGGCTGCGCTGGTGGACGTGACGGACGCGGAGGGCAGGGCAGAGTTCTGGAGGGGCCTGCCCGCATTCTCGGAGGGCAGGGAGCCGGTGGTGGAGGGGATGCTCAGGGGCTGCGCCAGAGACGGGGCTTTGTTCAGGATCTGGCTCCCTGCAAGGGCAGCAGAGGGATTCTGAATTTGAACTTGAGACATGGCCACTTCCCACCAGAGCGAGTTACTGTAGGCAAACAGCTTTGAAGGCAGGCAAGCTCAGAGCGATGGAGCCAAACTGCTAACCTAGAACGCAAAGATAAAAAAGATTATGCTCAATATTTAGCATTCTCTAACTAACGGTCTATTGAAATTATTTCTCCAGTAGCAAAAAGAAGGGAAGCGGAAAAAGCATTCAATGAAACACCCGTTGTTTCATTTTGTACGCAATAAGACATCTAGTTCTAACAGCATATTTCGACCTATATGCCCTATCATTTAATTTTCATGTTTATTTGATTTACAAAAGAGAAGTGGTATAGAAGCTTTATTTATGCTTGCTCATTTAAGATCAACTACCCGTCTGTTTTCCCATCAATGAATCTGCTTACAATGCAAATCCAGTTACTCACACCGATAGCCACGCTTAGACCCTAAACAAAGAGCAACTTTCATCACCACACTACAGCTCATGCATTCTGCCATTTAAAGTTTTCACTTGGGAGGGCAAGCAATAAATGCAGTCTTTATACAACAACTATTTAGAGCACGCACCCTTTATTATAATCATATACTTTTCCCCCAGGATCACAGCTGGTGTCCAGCAGGAAAGCAGCAATGGCTGAGAAAAGGGAAGGGGTGAGCTCGGAAACTCCATAAGCTGCGTGTGCTTTAAAAGTTACTTCTAGTTAAGACAGAATGTGTCTCAGTCACAGTTTAAGCATCAGCTTAAGAGTTATTTGGCCTTGCCACGCTGCAAACAAGCAGTGAAAGCGCCCACAGGCACCTAGAGTCATTGAAGATGACACCTCCAGGCGGTGAACACACAGCGGTCACTGCAGCGCGGGACAGGCCTTTCCTCCACCGACAAACGAGTACTGGATTTCTCTTACACGTGGATGCAAAGCTATTTTCAGTTAAACCCAAATACACAGGGGCGGGTTGCCGGCTGAAGGCTATCACTGCTGCCAGAGCCACTTACTATCCACGGATCCCTTTAGTTATTAAAGATCAGTTTTACAGCCAGGTACATACATTTTACACACACGTGCTGGTCACCCACAGATCCTGTTAGGGCAGCAAACAAAGGTTTATTCTTTCGTTATTTTTAGACGAAAAGGAGGAGAGAAATCGCTGCTCCAGGTGCCACCGGGGGGCTCTCAGTAGCAATACAAGCCCACTAGTGCCTGTGAGCTTCCAATGCGGAACCTGCGAAGGGACCTCCCCGGGTGAGGGGGCAGAGGGAGTCAGAGGGAGGTTTCCAGCCAGTCACTGACAGAACCAACCTAAAGGGAGAACCTACGTTAATACATTCATGGATACAAATATGTATTTATTTATTAAGAGGGAAGAAGCTCCTGGGGAACGACAGATACACCAACAAATTACTTTGAAAAAACACCATAAACAGGTCAGGCTCATCATACTACCAGTCGGATAACTTTGGTTTTCACTAGAGAGCGAAATTGGTTCAGATCTCATTACTTCAGAAGGCCCGTATGTAGATTATATTCAAATCAAGTCCTATATCTGATGAGTGCATTTGCAGCAGTTGCACGTTGGGTGCACCGTAACTGCGAAGGGGGTATTGGGGAGTCTATCAAAAGGAGCTCCAAGAAGCTGTAAGACAAGGACGAGATGTGGAATAAGACTCCACAGTAACAGTTTTATAATCACCAAGTTTCACTCCTGGGAGCATCAACAGAAACGCTGAAAACTTCCAAAACTTCCAACAATAATCATCGCCTGGAAAAAGCAGTACAATAAAAATATCTGATTCCCCTTTCCTGCTGAACTGCGATGTCCTTCAAAGTAATCAAATTAACCAGTTGCTAATGCACACATTTTGAGAGGACAGCACCAAAATGTTCTATTTTGAAGCCAAAAGCATCAGGATCTTCCAGATCCTGCTGGAAAGGAAGTCTGAAATCCTTCTCACAAAACTGCCTGCGAGCTCTGCTTTTAAAGCAAGGCACTGCCCTTCATCTATTTGCCATCGCCTGGTTTAGGGAACGTGGAATTTCAGCTCCAAAATACATACATTAAAGTGGTTTTCCAGTCCACCACACAACGCGGAGAAGAACAGCATACCGAACCCTAGGAACTCTTCTTCCCAAGAAGGGAAGTCCCTGACTAGGATATTATTAGTTCACTTTCTATATTTACGGCGGCGCTCGGCAGAACCTGAGAGCGGCAGCTCAGTCCGCTCTGCGCGGAGCCACCGGCCCAGCCTGAGCAGCTCTCCCTCCAACACCTCCGGACAGAGAAAACTCAGGACAGACCACTCAGCTGTTACTCACACAAATCCATCGAGACTTAAGGTCGCATCCTAGTGCTTGAAACAATAAGGTTTTGGAAAACCATCCAATTTCGAATAGATTTCAGCTGGGCACATTCCACAACCAGACAAAAAGCATCGCTGCAGACACATCCATAGCTCATGACCTGCTCGTTTCCAGCACAGAGACCAACGCTGGCTGCTCGGTCATGACCGGGACGGTGTTTGGGGCACACGTGGCTGGAACTCACCACCCCGACCCCAGCCGTTCAGCCTTGTGCACAATCCCAGCAACTTTGGAACTGCCAGCAAACCCAGCGCAGTGTCGGAGCCCAGCTCACCTCCTGCATCGGGAGACGGCGACAATCCCACCACCCTCCTTTGCTAAACCCTTCGCAATGACAAGTGTAGCCATGATGAGAATTACCATAAAAATACCTGGCCTCTGCAGCCATTAATTTAGAGAGAAAAGTTGTATTTAACAGACCCTGAGCGAGTGCGCCTACCGTGGCTGTTTCTAAAGGCAGAGGAAGGAAAAGCTGCAATGCCTGATAGAAATGTTAAGGAATCAATAAGCTACATCTTTACTTGAAAGAGAAAGGTGAAACCTGCAGAACGTGCTGCTCTTCAGGGTCTGTCCCCAGGACACTCGAGTAGCTGAGCTTGCCAGTCCTTTGCCACAGCTGAACAGAAATTCATTATCAGGGAGAGAACTGAATTGCAAGGAAAATAACACTTTTCCAATGAATGCATCATTTTTCATCTAAGTGAATATAATGCTTCCTTCTACATAAATTGCTTTACCATCTCTACATAAATTGCTACATCATAATCATGTTTCTCTCTCCTTCACCAACAGACCAGATCAGAAGTTGCCTCTGCACCCTGCGGGCTCTCAGCAGCTCAGAACTACTCCAGAGTTCATCGGACTGAGTTCAGGCACAACCAAAGCAGAATGGGCACTAAAAGCATCTTGTGAACTCTTAAAACTCCAGTTCACAAATTTCCAACAATTTTAGACACTAGGTAGCAACTTACAAGATTATACCTTACAAGTTCATATATACAAATACATATTACGCTTTCTTTTTAAAAAAATTTGGCTCATACACTGGCAAGCAACTTCAAAGAACAGTGTAACAGCTACCTGTGAAGCTTACGGTACTGTAGTTGATCTGTGTGAACTATTCCACTAGGGTATAAGAACTTACTGTTCATCACCACACATTTAATTATAGGTTAGTTGGGGATTATTAAAGGGTTTATAGTGCCTTCACAAATACGCCCTCTACCCTATAACAGGCTCACAGAATCCCAGTTACCCAAGCAAAAGCACCATGGTATAGAGAGTTGAGGCTGACAACTTGCAAAGGCTGTTCCGGAGGACAGCGGAACCCAGGTGCCAGTATTTCAGGCGATTTCACACGTAAGCAGGGTGAGCCACTTCAAACTTCCCACGACAAACACCAGCACAAATAACTGAGCCCCACAGGACCCTGGAGGCATTGCTAGAGCTCAACACGGACACACACGTGAACGAAGCAAAGTTTACCCGCATGGTCTCAGCAGCTAATCACCTAAGCTGTTCCTTCCCCAGCCCCCCTTACTTACTCTTTGCTAACTTAGACATCCATATTTTGAATTTTATTGAGACAGCGTTGCACTAGAATATTATCCTCACAATGGTAAAAACTGTCATCCAACACCACAATGACCTCTGGACAATTATAAGCTTCGAGATGGATTTCCAGATGACAGGGCACTGTCGTCCACTGCAGATTTTAGAGTTCTATGGGGGTTTTGGCACACTAATGGCTGGAATATTCCCAGAAATCCTGAATACATCGAAATGCAAAGTTCAGAAGTCACTAAGGTAACCAAAATGCAAACAAAGATCTGCACAAAGATGTGAACATAGCCTACTCAGCCAAAGAGAAACGAAAATCTTCCTATATAAAAGAAAGAATGTAGCATTTTCATATGAAAGTTCTCTTGGGGCCTTTTTTGTGTGGTGGTTGTCAAAGGTGTTGCAGACAGAAGCCAGAGGATCAAACAAAAACCAGACACTTCCCGTGGATAATGACATTTTACCACAACTTGTGGTTTCTTTAATATCATGCAAATAAAAGGTAAGAAACTTTAAAGTTTTAAGTAAGTTTCCTGTACCTTTAGGAGATCCAGAGAGCGGAGGTTTGGATTTAGTTCTGAATAGGATATTTATGATGGAGAATGCCTAAAAGGGAAAGCAGAGAGTTAGCAGTTTGCTTCCCAAAGCTACAGAAGGATCTTGTGCAGTAAATGCCCCAGCACTACGTGGAGCTTGCCGCACGTGTCCAGGCGTGAGCGCGCGTGCCCGCTGCGTCCTCCCGCCAGAGCGCAAACGGAGCCGCGCTCGTCCCAGCACAAATCCCAACCCAGCCTCACCATCCTCTCTCCTTGCTCCTGCCCCAAACCAAGTGATTTCTCTTACACAGCGCAATTTCACCCACGTGCTCTTTGCAGGATTAAGAGAGTCACTTGTGAATTTTCTTTCTGTAGTACAGCTCCCAGTTCCACAGATATTAACCCGCTTCGGCTACCGAAATTAGACCCAGTCCTTCATCCACAAAGCCAAACCAGAACCAAGCCACTAACCTGAGAGCCAAAACCTTTGGGCTATACCCAGTCTAATGATTTATCTCCTGAATAAGCATCTAAAAATCAACCTAAAACCACTTTAGAATAAAATTGTTTCAGTACTGAACATGAAACCTGTCACTAAATGGAAATCAAAATAGATTTTATTCTGCTAACAAATATAGCACAAAGTGTTTAATCCTCTCTTCCACGACTAAAGCCAACCATGCGCAGACACAAGCAACGTCACCACCAGCAACGAAACGGGCAAGACCTCAGTCCTGATTGAGGTGAGAAGAGGACGCAGATAAACAAGCCCTCGCATTTACTTCAGACGGCCATTTGAACATCTGCGACGGACCTCAGCCCCGCAACCAGCTGTCCTGGAGCCCCGCAACCAGCTGTCCTGGAGCCCCGGAGCTCCGCAACCAGCTGTCCTGGAGCCCCGGAGCCCCGCAACCAGCTGTCCTGGAGCCCCGCAATCAGCTGTCCTGGAACCCCGCAACCAGCTCTCCTGGAGCCCCGGAGCCCCGCAACCAGCTGTCCTGGAGCCCCACAGCACCGAGGAGGACACCAAACCTGAAAAACGCAGACATCGTGCCTATTTTAACTAGACTGAAGAAGGAAGACGAGAGGATTACAGTCCTATCAGTTCAACTTTGTTCCTAGAAGTTTTTCTGGAGGCTTAATTAAGCACCTGGAAAACAAGGAAATGGATAATACTCCCAGGCAGGATCGACGCTGAGTTGTGTAAAGACAAGGGCATTTTCTCCAGCCGTCTCTGGGGGTCGAACCAGGCTCAATCTAATCACTCGGTGTGAGGAGGAACCAGTGCAAGGTGCTGGGCAGGCCCTGTCTGCCGATCCAACACGGGGCAGAACACCCGCCAGCTGACACCAGCGCAGCGGGAGAAGAGTCGCGGCCACCACAACACCATTACCCAGCACAAGCCCACGCTGACGGGCTTTTAGGAAAAACAATCATCATATCGAGACGCAGAAATGGAAAGACAGTCCGAGAGAGACCTGGAGCAGCCCTTTGGCTCCGCAGCCCAGCTCCACACCGGGCACCGGGCTGGGGGACACAGACCCGGGCAGCAGAGACCGAGCAGGGAAAGCACAAGACAGCTTCAGAAAAATATAACCCATAAGAAAATCACTACAGGATTTGGGCTTGTACATGCTGAAGAGCAGCAGGCTGGCTGGGGCCTGGCAAGCAGCAGACTTCCAGCACAGAAAAGGTTTTTGGAGTGGAAAAGAATAATCTGTTCTTCATGCCCAAAGTGACAGAACTAGAGGCAAGAAGCTTAAAGGTGCATCAAGAAAAGGCTTTCTGATAGTAATGACTACAGTGAACTAGACTGCTTTGGGTGACTTTAGGAGAGCAATTGACAAATACCCCATTTACGGCGAGGCCGGCATACCCGCCAGCGCAGAGGGACGGGCCCTGCCCTCCCTCCCAGCCGGGACCCCCGTGACCGCAAACGCACCGCTGTCCACCGGCCACAACCGCACATCTCCATCTCTTACAGGGGAAGACAATGGCCTTGGTGGTGACAGCAGGTTGGGCACAAAGGGGATCTTATGTGGGTCCTACCACAGACTTGCTCTGATAAACCACCTGAAAATACAGGAGAGACTAAACCCTCAGAAAATATATATATATTCATTGTCAGGACCAGACTATGGAGAAGCGTCCTGTTCTTAGGATGGAACAATCAGAGGGTCAGAAGTTATGACATTCTCATCATGCTGCTCATTAGGAACTTGCACATGCACCCATGGAGACTGCGCCTGCACCCCTGACCCAGCAGCAGCGGGCAGGCAGGGCTGGTGCGGAACAAGGACAGAGCAGAACGAGAAACAACAGATACCAGACGAAACTATCAAGATTCAACTTCCAAGGACTTCCTGACATCACCAACTAAAAATCACATCATAAACAATATGCCAGAAAAAGTTTTAGCTACAGGAAATGAGGTTTTAAATCAAGCATTAATTTCTTCCTGAAAAGCAGATGCATCATTACACAGTGCACCTCAACGGTTACCGACCCGTCAGGCGCTTGGGAAGGAAGATTCATTGTTCCTTATCAACAACAAGCTCTGCTCTCCAAGCGGGAAAGTTCATTCACCCCTATTTCACAGGTGGGTAACAAGAACACAAACCCCAAGTGCCAAAGGACGCGGTGCCCACGCCGGGGCTGGCGGAACTGAGACACGAAAGGAGCTGTGGGTGCACGTGCACCCGCTGACCTGTCCCTCCGGGTACTTGCAGGTGTCCCCTGGGTCCCCCGGCCCAGCGGGCTCAGTGGCAGCTCTGCCCGGCACTGATGACCTGCGGCACAGGAGTGACCGTGGCGCCAGACAGCCCCGCGCTCTACCGCGTTTCACCTGTTGTTTGCAGACCAGGGAACATCTCAGTGCACAAAACGTGGGTTACAAACAGTCCCTCTCTCCTCCCTTTTTCAGAAGGTGTTTTTTTAATAACTCAGACATGGTGGCCGAGTCTCTTTTGTCCCACACTCAACCATCCTGGAGCGTGAAGAACAAATTGCCACAAACTCGAGGAAGTTTGTTGGGATGCTTCATTTCTTCACGTACTTTCAAAACCCCCCATCACTGGTAGGTTTGTAACAGTGGTTAAGAACAACATCTAGATATTTACAGTTGGAAAGCCTAAATAAATATTCACTACCAATCAATATTAAAAAACCCCTACACGTTTGCAGACTTTACAGACTTCAGCCTATTTACACAGCTGCAACACACTGGCTGAACAATGTTTAATTCGGAGATAAATCTTTATATTATTTGGGCAAGACAAGGACTATCTCAAAGGCAGCATCCACTGTAGAAAGAGAGGATGCTCTTTGTGAGAACTGCTAAGATGAATTTTCAGGCGCGGATACGCTAAATATTAAGCAAATTAACTCAGAAGCTAAGACATGGGTTATTAATAAGAGAACAGGTGATGAAAAGCAAAGATTTGAAAGTAAAATCGGTAGGAAATGAGGGAACTAGCAGATGTACACGTAAAGCAGACGGTTCCAAACATAACACACAATAATAAGCCAGAAAGTGATAAGGAAATCATTATTAAAGATAAATGTTTAAATGCTAACTGCTAGCTGAATTAGTATTGGGACAAAATATGTAATGATATTTTATCCTGCAGTAGAACAGGTAAAGCAGCCACTGACACCGCTCACAGTTCACCTGGAAACCAGGCACAGATCTGCTGTTCTAGTGCATCTTCAAGAACTCCATTAAAATAACAACCAACCCCTCAGCACCGACCCCACACAAAGCAAGGAAATAATTTGTTGAAAGTCTGTATGTTCTCAGAATAAAGCTACTGCTTTTCAGCAGGATCTGCAAGGAACAGAGTTTTGCTCTGACTTTGTACAGCTGCACCACCCCAAACTCATTTCAGCCAATGAATACTTTAGCTTGGCTACAAAATACCTAATACTTTGACTGACTGGTACTGATGGTAACAAATGGTTAGTGGTAAATGTTATGGAAAAATTTCAAAAAAGAAAGAGTAGCTGCTTAAAATAATAATGCTAATTGAAATAACGGTGTGTTGCATACATCCTTTGAGGAAACTTTTGAAGTGAGATTCTGATCCAACATCAGAAAACAGAAAATATAGTAAAAAATCCAACCCATCTTGTCTTTAGATGTTCATCAAGATGTGACGACATCCAGAGAATATCTCTGCAAAAGTCTGAACATAGGAATTTGTTGCGTGTATGAGATGACCAAGAGACAAATCAGAGATCACTGTATTGCACCACAGTTACAGCTGCATCATTAAAACTCCAATATACATTTCTGCCAGTTTGAGCAAGGAAACTACACAGCAGACTTGTTTGTTCTGGTTAAAAGAAGATTTTGTAAATATACTATTCCAGAAGTAGACAAAGGGCTTCATTGAGATATTTTATTTCACTGCTATATATACACCTGGCCTTCATTTACAATCCAAATAATGTTCCTCCCAGGTTTGCCTTAAACCTGCCAGAAAAATGAGGACAAGAATACCCAACAGATGAATAAACCAGAAAAATGGCTGTCAGCATTACCAGCCACGGTATCACCCAATGGACAAGCAAAATGAACCAAACCCTGTGCCACCTCTCGGACAGGCAGCAGCAGTGTGAAGATTTAAAAGGAACTTGTTGCTGTTACATATCCTGAAAAACTGAAGTGCCGTGATCAAAACCCAGCGAGCACCGAGGCTGGAGCAGCGGTGGCTGCCAGAGCCACTGGGCAGCGAGGAGCAAGCGCTGGTGCTGCCAGCACCGGCTGCCGGTGTTTGCTCTGGGTCTGGACCGGGGAGGGCTGGGGGCGGCTGCTGCTGTTGTCACATCTGCACCTTTAATCTCAACAGCCAGACGAGCCCGGTCCAGGCTCTGGAGTTTTGCTACCGAGATCATGTGCCCGAGACTTTGCAGGAGTCGGTGACTGTTGTCGCCGCTCTGGGCAACGGGGAGGAGCCGGGTGGCTGCGGCCACTTCCCCGGGGGGTCAGAGAGCCTGGAGCAGCTGCGGGGGCCAAAGCCACCGCTGTCACCCTCCGAGCGGAGCCGGGGCCTCGGGCAGGACCGCCAGCATCCCCTGGAGCGCCGCGGTGCCCGGGGCTACCGCAGGCCCCGTGTCCCGGCGGTCGGGGAGCGCAGCCTCCGCCGCTCCCGCCGCCCTCGCCGGGGACGGCTCACCTGCCGCTCCCGCCGCTCTCCCCGCGGCCTGGGCGCTGCCCCCGCCGACGGCCCCACCGCGGCTCAGCGGGCTCGGCCCCCGGCTCCCCCGCCGCGCCCGGCCCCGCTCCCCGCGTCGGGCCATGGGGACCGGGCCGGGGGCTGCAGACCCGCCCCGGGGCCGGCACAGCCCGTGCGGGGTGAGGTGGTGCGGGGGGAGCAGCGGCGGGAGGCGGGGGCCGGGCCCTCCCGCCGCGGGCTGTCCCTCCCGCTAGGCCCCGCCGCCACCCCCCGCCCCGCTGCCTCGGCGCCGGGGGGAGCCCGGGCCGCCTCCCCCCTCACCTGGCTGCCTGGGCTGCGGCTCCCGGGCCGGCTGGTGCTGCGGGCCAGCGGGCGGCTCAGTCCATGGGCCGGGTCCCGGGGGGCCGGGCCGGCAGCGGCGGGAGGCGGCGGGCACAGGGCAAACACTAAAGAGAATGAGCGGGGCCAGCTCCGGTCGGGAGGAAGTGACGGCACCGCGCCGGGAGGCGGGGCAGCCAGGAGGCCAATCGAGAGCGGTCGAGCCCACCCGTGCCCCGCCCCCCTCCGCGCCCTCAGCCAATGGGCGCGAGGGCCGGCTGGGAGCACCACCTCCCGCGCCATGACTACAAGTCCCGGCGTGCCCCGCGGCAGCACCGCAGCCCGCCTGGGGCGGGGACTACAGCTCCCGGCATGCCCCGCGCCAGCCCGCTGCGCCCGGCCAACATGGCGGCCAGGGCTGGGGTCGGGCCGGGGCAGCTCCCACCGCCTCCCAGGCCCGGCCCGGCCCGGCCGTCTCCTCCCGCACCGGCGCCGCGTTCGCCCAGCGGCCGAGGGCGCCGACGCGGGGCGGCCTGAGTGCCCGCACACACGGCCGGGCCGCGGCCCACAGCGGGGCGGGAGTGGAGCCCGCACGCACGGCCGGGCCGCTGAGGGGAGCGCGGGCACGTACGAGCGAGAGGCCGGGGCGCCAGGCAGCAGCCCTGGGGCCCGCGGGTCCCCGCACCGCTTCGCGCTTCGGTTCTGTTGAGGGACGAGCGAAGAGACGGACACAAACCGGCCATTTTAGCGGCCACCGCTGCGCTTCAGGGGAAAGAAACAACCTGACACGAAAGAAACGGGAGGAGAAAGAAACGGGACACTAAGTGTGCTCAGGTTGCACACCAGCGTGAAGTTATTTTTAAGTAGGGAGTAAATAGCGAATGTCAGCCAGCTCTACTAGGAAACATATTAAAAACTTATCAGGTTTCAAAACACACGCAGATGCGAAGGAAAAATCACGGTGACCCTGAGGAGCCGGACGGGTGAACCCAGCAGCGCACACGGAGACCGCTGAGAGACACCGCGCTGAGGAAACCAGAGCCCCTGTGCGCGGGCGCACACACAGCAGCGACCCAGGCACCGCAGAGCCGGACTGCAGCGCCACAGCTGCGTGGAGAGGAGACGGGAAAGTCCCGTGAGCTAAATCCGCACACAGCTGTGATTTGCATCAAAGCCCACGTCCCAAAGCTCCTCCAACAGTCAGTAACTCCCTGCCCTACCTTTGCCGTGGCTTTTGGGTACTCTGGGATCGTTTCTGCTGCCTCCTGAACTGACAACCTGGAGTGGATCCATGTACGTTACTTAAGCCAAATCCAAGACGTGAATCTATTTATTTTGTATTAAGTCAAATTCCAACACTCCATTACTGAAGGCTTACACTTTCTAGTAATTAAGCCTTTAAATACTATTACATCCTTTCAGATAGTGTAGCTCTTGAAAGAAGAGTGAAACCACATTAACAGTAGCACTGTCCAGTGATTGTCTGACATGGGAGCAGTTTCCCTGCCTCGGTGGTCACGGTAGTAATCAACATGTAAATAAATACTATCATTAAATATTCTAAAGACAACACTTCCTAACCTGTATGATTTCTTCAAGCCATACAACCGCTTTTTACAACAAATCTGCACTAGCAAAGCGGCTGGCAAAAGTTACAGTACGACACTAAACAGTCCCCAGTTGTGCTACAGCCGGAGTAGGTCAATCCATCCTGTTAGAAAAAGAAATTAAGAGAACTTTTTGTTTTAGAAATATTTTATCTTTCTTAATAAGTAAAAACACATTTTAAGTTACAAGGTTGCATTTAAGCCCTATGGCATCATTCAGTTGCAAGTCAGTGATTCCTGCCATTGTTCAGGAAGAAAAATGTGGCATCCAGCCCACGTTTACTGACCCAATACATGGAACTTGGTTCTACAGTAAATGCAAAGCCTGCATATTTAGTTGGGAAAATCACAACTACAACATTTCAGCAAAAAACAATTTAGAAACAAAACCCAAAAATACCTAAAGCTCCATGTCCGTTTGTGCATTACATACTGATATGGATTTCAAAGATACCATAAAGAAAATACATCATACACTTAAAATCAATAGACAATATAGCATTTAAAAGACATTCTCCAGTATATAAGTTTATAGATACATATCCCATATCACATTTAAACACCTATTCATATACTCTTACGGTCTGTTGTGTAATAATATGTGCTGTTAGACGCTTTAATTATTTCAAGCCAGCAACAGTTGTATTTCAGAAGGAAATGAGGTTTCAGCAGTTGTGTGACGGTTGCTGCAAGGCGCAGTGTTTGTAACAGAAACACTGTGCAGGTTTCTTGCGGAAGGTTCAGTGAGACAGGGAATTACAAAGCTTTTTGTTGTGTTTTTTTTTCTCCACATTGAGTTACATTAAAACTTCAGTGTTATGTTCTCTTTTCCAGAAAATTGTGAATGTCTGGATGAGTGTAAAATCTGCATGACTGGGACAAAATGCACCTGCAGCCAGAGTACAAAGTTGAACATAATCGAATTAAATATATATGTAATTCAGAAGTCTGAAGAACGCTTTGTTCACCACCTCAAATATCCAACACACTTGTGTTGGTTTGAAGGATATTTACTCCTCTAGTATATCTATTATTAATTATTCAAAAATGTTACTTTTCCCCTCTTCTTTATGCAGCAGCTTAAACACAGACATTTATTTCTAGCTAATAATTTGTAAACTATCTGAAACTTCCATTTTCTTCCCTGAAGGAAACAGCGCTGTAATTACTGTGTTTTCAGATGTTCAAGGAGAAATCTGGTATTTGTTATTAATATATTTTCTGTGTTAAGTACTTCAAAATACCTCTTCTATCAGTCACAAAAACAGAGCGTGAATTTCTCACCACAGCTTTCGCAAGTGAGAACTTTTTACTAGGGAGCTAAATACATGAACTAGCTGTGCTAAAACCCCTTTGTCCTGTTTTTCTGACACATTACTCATTTGTAACAAATGTCTTTTACCTTCTGTTAAGACTTATTACTTTATTTTCCTCTATTCTCATTGTGCACAGTAAATCCAGCAGCAGCTTTGGCCTCACACGATGACGAGATGATTAGTTCGAGGGAACATCCCTAGGCCTGTGGGCACTTTGTCCCCAGCTGCCCGAGGAGTCACAGCGTTTGCAGCGGGTTCCGGCTACTCCAGCCCACGCTCCCCAGCAGCACCTCAGACTTGCTCTGGGCTATATTAACAGCAATTATGATTCGTTTCTGTAAGTAAGGGTAGAAAGCCAAGGGAAAATACCGCATTTATCCTAATTTCTGATAGCTAGGTAGACTTACAGATAGATGTACATTTCCACCAAGGCGGCATGGCTGGAACATGTCTTCATCAGGTAACAACTGCACCATTTTAAATCCAAATGCCTGACACAGGAGAAAATATTTTTGTAATGCTTCTGTAATACCTCTGCTGAACGTGTGGGACTCCATCTCAGAGTCCACAGAACGGGTACTGGGTACTGAGAAATACTGCTGTTTCTATGAAGAAAGGATTAGGCTGTTTTAAGACAAAAATCACTAACTCCTATCTTAGCCCATATTTATACGGAGAAATAGAGAATCAGAAATCTGCTTTACTATGTGCTGCCACCACCGCAGGAACGCTGGTAGTACTGTGGCCCATTCACAACCCAAGAACACAGGTACATGGACTGATTTTTATTTGTGGTGGACTGTTTTGGTTTCATTTTTTTTGTGGGTTTTTGTTTGTTTTGTTTCTCCTTAAACCGACAATAAGTATTATTTCTTCTGCTACAAAAGCCTTAGAACATGATTTAGAAGCTGACAACCACAAGTCAGTCAGCAGGCTGCAAAAGCCAGCAGATCAGAGTTCTGTGGTGTCAAAATATCCCGGAACAGGTGGCCCTTTGCACATTTCATACTCAAGAAGGAGTACAAGGGAATTTGAGTAATCTTCTACCATTATCAGTTGCAGGGGAAATTGGCTACTTATTTTCAGAAGTGTTTTAGAAGACAATCCCAGGTGATGGGCAGGAGTTAATTGTCTAACATAGAATTAGATGCTCCCGAGTCCCCAGAAGATGCATTGATAGCGGCACTGCCAGCCTGAGCTCTCTGAGGAAACTGGTATTTGCCTCACTGTTTAACAGGGAATACACCAAAGGTCAGCCCGCAGAAGTTAAACAATCTTGCGGAAACTGTTATGACATTGCTTGCATCAGTTTCCACTCACATTAACAGCTAAATATAGTTGGAACATTGTGTTGCCTCTCACACCTTGAGAACGGGGCAGCGGCAGCAAGGCCTCCGCTGTGGGAAGGGGCAGGCGCCAGGACAGCGGCCGGGGCTCCGGCACACACGTCAATGGTTCATTCCCTGGAAGGAGTAAGTGCTCCACAGGACCGCTTGCATGCCCTGTGAAATCTGCACACGATTCAGGACTAAGCGCCACGTCACCAACGGGGCCACACGGAGTCACTCAGCTCTGAGCAAACTGAAGGACAGGTATGCCACGAGTATTTGTTGCAGTCACTTAGGCACTTACTCACACGGACTGTCTGTCCAACGACAAGAAGTCCCACGTTGCAGGAAGTGCAAGATAGCGAACGTTAAGATTCACCGATAACTTTCCATTCAGAAGAGCCAACTTTTCCCTGGCTCCCGCTCAAAAAGGTTCTGGCTTGTTGCTGTAAATCCTGTTCAGTTCCATCTATGGTTGGTACTGGTAAGATCAAAACAGCTGTTCACTGACATACATCACAGCAACCTGTTCCCTAAAGAAAACATGCTTAGAACTGCAGAACTAAGATGGTCTAATACAACAAGCCCCTTAACACTGCACAGTGCTGAAGAGCCCCCCCAGCACAGGGTTATCCAGCGCACGTGCACAGGCCGGCTGCTCGCAGGTGCGAAGGCAGCACGTTGAGCTACTGGTACACGACCACTGGTACCAATTCAATTCGGGTTTGAGGCTGGCAGGAAAAAGAAAGAGAAAAGAAAGGTCTGCAAGTTATCTGTAGAATTGTTCTCCTAATTATCCAAGAAAAAAGACAGAGCTGCAGAGCAGGCAGAGCTCGGAGTATCCTTGTGGCTGGCGGGTTTTGAATGACCGTGGCTCAATTAACACTGACATTCGAGGTAGGCATTCAGTTCCTTGAAAATGTCACTTCTCCCATGTGGCTCCAGCCTGTCTATTGAAATTCATTCCGCAGGGCGCTTCGGCAGACTCGTAACACACACCACGGCCTCTCATCAGCAGTAAGGCAGATGCTTTTCACGATCACCACTGTATTATTTCACTCGAGAACTGCTTTCACTTCATACCTGTGAACAGAGGGTCTGACACTGAATGGCAGACCAGATGCAGGAAAGCCTCTTGGTGCTGACTCATTTAATACATTTTTAGGCACTTAAATCCATTCTCCAACAAGCAACCCTTTTCTTATATGTTAAAATATATGGCCAGCATGCACTCACATGGCAGCCCCAGGTACCAAAGAACTGAGACACAGCTGATTCTGCCCCCTGCTTCTCCCTCAGTAACTTCTGTAACTTTCTTGATACAAGATCCAGCTTCATGAGGCATTCTAACTGTGATACAACAAACCAGTCCTGATTCAGCTTCAGGAGGAATTTAACTGTTATACAACAAACCAGTCCTGATTCAGGTGATCTGCAGAAATTCTGTGGACAAGTCACAAAAAAAAAATCCATCATCTATCACATTGCTTAATATCCCGTTAGTCTGAGACTTCACTCTATTCAGGAGTTTGTCAGTCTCTGTCATAGGTGCATTTCTATGCCTGCAGCACCAGTGCTCTGGATTGCATCCGTGGGCTGGCAGCCTGGACACACAATGGCTCTGGCGTTTCACTGGTCACTGCAATGGCCATAACTACAAGGTAAAGTGATGCACTCAAAATTCAAGGCTACCAGACCTAATCGGTATATGAGGAGACAGGCAGAACATACAAGTTAAAGTTAGCTCTGAAAATCACTGCTTCAGTTTTAAGACAACCCTAAAAATCCACTTGGAGACTGATAACCAGTCTAAGAGGGTCCGTCACTTCGCTTTTACTGCGCTGTACTGACACTTGTGCAACGGGAAGGGCTGCACCTGCTGATGAGTGTCAAGAGGCATAACAGCTTTGGATCGTCAGCCAAAGTTCTAGATTTGCTCTGTATGATCCTGCAAAGCACTGAAACTGTTACTCAAGATAAAGAAAATCCCTCACAGTCTGACTAGGTTGTGTTCTATCCTAAGGTTAAAACATTATCAGTTTTTAAACCAACTACATTCTTCTAAAACAGTAAGCGCACAGTGACAGGCATTTTAAACAAGTACTTCTTATTTATTCACAATTTAGATAAAGTTTAAGGAAAGACAAAAGAAATACAAAGGACAACATCAAAATGAAAAGAAATATTAGTGACCAAAGTGAGTTTCTACAGCCAGTGCTCTCCATACATTTCAAAATGTTATCCAAACACCGCAGATGGAGATTTCAAATCAATCCCATAACAAACCACTACGACTATTCCCTTGGAAGCCAAACCGGGAACGGAAGTTAGCCACCTTTATGAGCACACAAACCACCACATTCGCTCAGGTTCTGCTTAAGCCACGTGTATCTTTCACAAGATGGATTCTGCAATACATTTTCAAGTAGCATTTTTCATTTTGTCTGAGCTCTGCTATAAAAAAGTCAGCGTCAACCTTTTGTATAACAAACCAGCTTTAGATCTTGCTTGTGAATAAACACGATTCAGAGCAGTGTGACACTTGCGGCCTGGAGGTATCCTTGGAGATACTGCAACGCTTCTGCGTTCAGACTGGTGCTCAGCATCGATGGAACCTTAAAACACACAGAGCAGAAGTGTCAACGTGCACATACATTAAACTACTGCTATATCCTGTTAATCACTGTGTCAACATAAGGTACAAAGTCAGATGACATCCTGAGAGCAGCAGTTTTTCATTCTGAAGGCAGTTCCTGGAATTACTATTCCCGATGCTGACGGTTTTACATTCTACTTACCTGAATCAAATATGGAAGAGGAGTAGAGAAAACCTCCGGTTATTAAAGCGGATATCTGAACACAACAAACACCAGAGCTCTCAGGCAATGTTTACTCACCAAAACCTTGAACAAAGATGCTACGGATTTAAGTAGCTGACTGTAAATTTGTTTAATATGAGCTGCCTGAAATTTCCTGAGTATATACAATTGAACTGCAGACAAGTATTAAGTCATATGCTAACAAGGGGATCAGTTTTCATTTAAGAAATGGAATATTTAAGCTTATTGCTAAATTAAGTAATGTGAAAATAAGACCTTTCTAAAGTTATGAAGGAAAAAACTTAGAAAAGCTACATTCCATTAAAGAATAAAGGAGAGTAATATGCTGATTAGCAGGAGAGACCCATTATCAAAAAGGCATTTATCCTCTGCAGGATTCGGCATTAGCACAGCACGTATGGCATCACCTACCCTGCCTGGGCACGCTGTGGACAGCTTGTGGAGAGACTGGGCCAGATGGATCCTAGGGTTGTTCACCATTTGACCTACAGGATCGTGTTCTTTTTTCCCAGCGAAGGCGAGCTGAGAGAACGCGGTCTGGTACCCGGGGGTGTCCTCTATGTCGATGAAGTGCTCCTCGTCAGGGATAGTGTCGTCCTCGGGCAGCTCAAAGAGGCCAATGAGGGCCTGCAGCAAGGGAGTCCTGTACGCAAAGAGGGGATAAAACCACTGCTTAAAATACTCCAGGACAGGGCATCTTGTACGAGAATGTCCAAATCACTCACAACCCTTTACAACTTGGCCCTTGGAGGTATCTGATTAGCTATTGAAATCGTAGGTACCCAAACTAAGCTGGACTTGAAGAATTTTCAATCTGTGTATTTTACAAGCACGATGTAGGTGCTCATACTAAAAGCACAAACAATGTATTTCTTTTTTATCAGGTCAAATCCTCATGGAACACAGCTAAGATGAGCCATTCTTGTCCAGGTGAAACCTTTTCTCTAAGTACGTTAAAAAAGTTCTAGTTTGGGGCTCTACTCCCTGTCACTGAGTTCAGGCCCCTGACACCCTGGACTGCTCTACGGGGGCCTTCCCAAAAACTGCTGTCAAGCTATGACCTTAGAGCTTCTCTGCCAGGTTGTAAGTACCTCTGCTCAGGTCTCCTGAATAACCAAACAGTTATAAGTCAAAACTGGGCCTAACTGTTCAGAGAGAATACAAGCTAAAAGCAAGCAGTATATTTTCTTAAACGCAGCCCTGGTTAGCTGAGCCAGCGGTCTCTCCATCACAGACGTTTCAAACTGGTTCTGGCATCTGCTTTGAAAATAAGAGTTATATTTGTGGAGAAAAGGAAGTGGTAGGAAAAGCCTGAAACTCAGCCCTGTAACAACAGCAGATGTGAAGAAATCATGACAGTTTATTTGTAGAATATGTTTTGATGTAGCTCACATCTTCAAAAAAATCAAGCTAACAGAACTCCAGGCAGTGCTGTACATACCACAGCTTGGTGTACTCCGTGTCCATCATCGGGGGACATTCTGTCAGTATTTTTGTAATGCCAACAGCACAGATTTTCTTTTCAACTTGTCCTGACACTTTCTGGATTTCGGGAATTATGATTTTCTCCAGAACCATTCCAAACATCCTATTATGACATTAAAAAAAAAAGTATTAGAAAGCCTTACAGTGACACAGTAAAACTAGAAACAATACGAAGCACTCAGAAAGAGAAAACCAGGTCATTTCTTAGGATGCTGCCCGGTTGCAGTAGATGTGTGGTAGAAATTTAAGCACAGAAGCTTTCTGCAAAGGGAGAATAGAAACATCACTCTCTCCTTTTTATGATCTGCTTGGGACATCAGTATCTTGAATATCCCCACGGAACTGTGGGCAGCAAATCAAAGATTGCCAGACAAAGATTGCACATCACAAAACACTTGGCTAGTCCAATTAGCACCAAATGCAGTTTGCAGCTTCAGCTAAAGGAGACAACTGCTTCCTACTCTAAAGGAAAAGTTACACACCAGTCTAAAATAATATTAAAAAATGATACTGACTTTGGCTGTATGCTGTCGAATATTTCCTGCAGAGCTAGCGCCCCATACTTGATGCAGTACAAGTTAATGAAGACTAGGAAACCTGTAACAAGAGAAAGGTTGAATTCAAACTCCACATGAAAACAAAACTATAGCCTTAGAGTCAGCAGCAAAACACATTCTAACAAGTTTTTAAAAGGGACAGAAACAGCAGTCTTTATAAACTCGCAGTTTTTGGGAGGTACCTTAACTTGCTGCCTTGAATTTTGTCACAGGTTTGCCAGTTTAACGTAAAACCTTATCAACAATTTAATTCATATGAAGGCTGAATGACGCATAGAATATTTAACAGTAATAACACAACTACATGTAAGAAAAGAAAGCGTGGTCCTTGTGCCCTGTGAGAGTGTAAGTTTGCTGGTATTATTTGAGGATTACATGAGACACTTCCAGATAACGTCACACAGTCAGAAAGTACGAGGAGTACACAAGTCTCCTCTCTTACTCAGTTCCATTCCTTCAGTTTCCATGAAACAAGTGTCACCTGCTGAGGTAACTGCCTTATGTGCCACCCTTGATTACACCGGCCATCTGAAGCAAGTCACTAGTTCAGAGTCACTAGCACCCCTTCATCTGCATCAGCACAGGACACAGCAGGATCGCTGTTTGGAACAGCTGCACGATCCAAACCGTGGGCATCACCAGCACTGAAGCTTTTCACATAGCAAGGAACTTACTTTTAATAAACTTTGTTGTTTTGGAATTTTGAAGTCTTTGGAATAGTAGAATGAAGATCTGTTTCCTGTACTGGGCAACCGATTCACTGGAAATTTAAAAGAACAGTTATTCGATCCATACTAGGATTCTACTAACGTCATTTCACAGATAACATGGATAGACTTGTTCTAATCTATTTTACTTACAAATGTGACTTTCTCCATTTGTTAAACATTAGCTACGAAGTGTACAAACACACTAAATATTAAAGTCTACAGAAATTAGTTTTGAATGTAATTTCAACTCGTACTCACGGAGGCATATGCTCTATAATACTGTTTAGAAGATAGAATCCTTGATGGTCATTAGCTTTGGAGGCAATCAGCTTCTGGAACACACCTAACAACCCGGGCTGCAAAAACGGCAGAGACAACACTTTATACAACAGCTCCTCATATGTGACCTACCAGAACATGGCTCTTACCATCCAGGACATATACCCGGCAAAAGCTTTCCTAACCTAACCCAGGGTTCCGCTCCATCAGGACCAAGTGCAGTTCCTTTGAGCATTAGCCTTGATCACAACACCAAAGCCAGTCTGAACGTGCACGTCTGCTCTATCAACGGCACTGTCTAATTGAGTCTGGCTCGGCAGATCACACAGCAGAAGTGACACAAGTCAATGTGCAGCATAAACCTGCTCCAAATGCACCAGTTTTCAGACCCAGCGACATTTTAGCTCCTCCTCACTCTGAGGACTGTTCTGAACAGAACCCGAGTTGTTCTGATCCACAGTGTTCAGCACGAGGCAAATGAGACGGGAAAACCATGGAAACTCACCTGCCTGCAAAGACTAAGTGCAGGAATTTTACATCTTACTTGACAAAAACATGGGAGTCTGGGATTTATCTTAACCACGTAATGGAAGAGCCTGCATTCATAGTACTTTTGGTCTATGCAAGCATCACTAATTTAAAGTACAAGCACAAATTCTGCACGAAACCAGCCGTTCTCTAAAGGAAAAATTCCCTTTTGATTTGTCACGTGAAGACATGTCTGGAGGCACACTGACTAAAGCAATCCAACTTACGATTTTGTCAGCAGCAGCACTTGCTATTGTATTGGCACCCCGCTCTAAATACGCCTGCAGCAGTCGGACCAAGGGAGGAATGTTTCCTGTCCTTTCCCATAGCACTGGCTGGAGTAGATGAGGAAACAACGCCATATAGGATGTCGGGATTTCATTTTTATGCATTTCTAGAAGTAGGGACATCACTTGAAACACATATGGAATGAACTCTGGAAAAGAAATTATGACACAAATTCAGCAAACGCAGCCACTGTCAATTCCTAGGAACCACGTATCTATTGATTTAACCTACAGTTTTGTGAGATTAACACAAAGATCACAAAACCACAGAATGGACTGGGTTGGAAAAGCCCTCAGAGATCATCCAGTCCAACCCTTGGTCCAACTCCAGTCCATTGACCAGATCATGGCACTAAGTGCCATGGCCAATCTCAGTTTACAAACCTGCAGGGCCGGTGAGTCCAGCACCTCCCTGGGCACCCATTCCAATGCTGACCACTCTCTCTGCACAGAATTGCCTTCTAATCTCCAGTAGGTCTAGCAGGGCCTTACCCCTGGTTGGCTCATTTACCAGGTGATGAAGGAAATTGTCCTCCATACACTCCAGGAAATTCCTAGACTGCCTCTTCTTCCAACAAATAAAACCCTGAAGAAATTTATCACTTCCCAAATTTGATTATTCAAAAAATTTGCAAGCATCACATATATATAATTTCTATTTCCTCTATTTGTTCATGTTTCAGAACATTGAAAACAAACTACTAGAAACAAGACAATATAATTTAGAAGATAAGAGGCTTTAGAGCAGTGATTGTTAAATATTTTTAAAATAAGTGAATACAGTTGCTGTGCCCTGTGGAACAACCCAGATGCTTCCTAGAAGTGTTCATTAGGACAGTGAACATGCTGCATTCTCACTTGAATCTCCCGTGTTACAGAAAACCTGCCATGAGGTAAATCACAGCAACCTATTGCAATAGAGAGAGCATAAGCACTTTGATTTTAACTTACCTTGCACATCATTCTGTAGTATCTCAGTGAACACCATAAACAAAGCCTCTTCAAAGCTTCCAACTGCATCAGGGTTTGCTTTGCACGTTATCCTTATCGACAAGCATATTGATTCAAACATGTAATGGTTAAAGTGAGGTTTGCTTGGATTCTACAAACAAGTTATAAACAGATAAATCAACCCAAACTTGCAGGCAAGTTACTGAGCAAAATCTACTTACTTAGCAACATTCATTTTTTACTTCAACTGAAGTCTAAAGTAACAACTGGGAATAAGGATACTTATGACTTATTTACTAATATGCTAATGAAATTGATTCCACAGGTAAAGCAAACATTAAAACCTTTAAGGCACAAAGGAGGGGTGTTTTTATAAGCATTTTGAAGACAAGGAGGGTTTTTCAGAGGCTCTGCATAAACTAGCAAGTAGCTGAAGCATCGCAAAACGAAAACTGGAAAAGAAGGATCCGAGTCCTCTAAGTGTCTAGTCCACTCTTTCTTGAACGCCACTTTTACACCACAGCCAAGTTTAAACCATAAATGGTGGAAGTTTCTTGGCTGGTTGATTAAGGTATTCTGAAGCATTCCCTAATGTCCATGTTCAAGAGGCTTAGCCCAGCCTGAACAAAACACTACGAGAACTTTACCCACCATAAGCAGGAAGATAATTCATTTACTTCAATCCCATATTTCATTGTCTAAATTTAGTATTAGCCTCAGAAGCTTCAGGGACAAAGAATAGAAGAGTTGTGAGAAGATCAGGTTATTGTAAGAGTGGCCTCCGCACAAGAAAACATTCATATTGGAACAAACTAGTACTAGAAAAAGATTTCACATGCTGTTTCCAAATTTCACATGAGAGCAGGGGAGAATGATTTGAAACTGTCCTAAAAGGAAGGCTCTGCTTCACCGCAGGGCTGCTTTAACTTATTTAACCTGAAAATGCCCAACGGTTTACAGCATCCTAACAGAACACAAACAACAAGACATACATGACCCTTTAGCAAGGCGGCTCTAGAAGGCGAGGAGGGAACACGGTTCTCAGCCTGTTTCTGATGTTCTTTACCTTGCTGACAGCCAGCAGCTTCTGGGTGAGCTGCGTGATGACAGAAGGGATGTACGGAATTATGGATTCTTGTAGCAGAGAAAAACTCCTCATGATGGCTGCAAATAAATGGAAAGTGTTATCTTCTGGAGACTACCGCACGCTGCTGTCATCCATCACACGCCTAAATCCTTTACCTTCTAGTATTAAATCGGATCCCAAGGAATTATGTACAGTAAGAAAGAGTACCTACTGCAAGAGCAATCAATCTATAATCATGACAAGGGATAAAGCAAAGCCTCATTATCCCCATTCCATGGGCAGAGCACAGAAGATTAAGCAACTTTGCAAAGTAAATAATTTGTCACAATACCATTATGTTTGGTGTTTCTCTTTGGTACCACCAATTTAGTCAAGGATGACTTAGTACAGGCTGGTAAACGACTGCAGGCTGCACACACCTCTTCAGCATGTTTGCATAGATTAGGTTTTCCAAATAAAAATTTCAGTAGCCTGTAACCATACACCTTGAGCTCAAGTTAACAAAGTTACTCGTACATCGCAGAACTCATAAAGCATTTACCTTTCATAATGTATTCATTTTCGGATGAGCCAGGGAGTGTCAGCGCTTTAAAAAGGTTCGTTAACAGCACTTCTACAAATGGTGCCATTTCTGCAGCTGTAATGCTGTGAAACAAAACACGGGTCTTTAATGATGAAATGTATTCACAAACTTCAAACATTTACAATATTGTAATGCTAAGAAATAAAAGATCCCCTACAGATACTTCTCACCCTTAAAGGACAAAACCTATGTGGTAATGACTTTATTTCTGCTTGAAAACTTACAGGGTAGTATTATTTGTCCCCCGCATGGTAAACAGTCTTTCAAGAGCATGGGCTGCGTACGTATGGACCACAATGCTTTCTGCTTGAAGATGATTGATTAAGAGAGGAATCGATACCAACAGTTGTTCTTTAGGTACCTACAAAATGTAGCAGCAAATTATACGTATGTTACACAAACATACAGACGGTTCAACACTAGAGCAAAACCACCTGAGCTCATCGGCTACAGATGGAACCCTGGCAGAGGAAGAAGCCTGAGAAGGCTCCTCCAGCCGCTCGGCCCCAGCGGGCAGCCAGCGGGGACCTGGTTCTGTCACCGCTGGGTACCGGCCCCCAGCACCAATGGCACAGCTCACTGTCAGCAAGGGCACGTATGTATTCCTGATGTATTTTGTTTTTTCCATTTTACTTTGAAATGGCAATTAAAAAAACAAGCTTTAGAAAATACGTTAAAAAAATATCACAGATATTTCATACAAAATTAATTAAGGCAATCTAAAATTTAGAAAGAATGTATTTTCTCACTGCATCTCACAGATCAGAAAAGGTAAAGGACAAAGCTGCTGTATGCTCATTAACCGCTGCAATTATGAGAGCAATCAAGTGTATTTAGACTAACATCCACTTGGAAAAGTGGATTAATGTAAGGCCAGGTTAGATAAACTAGGCTCAGCAAGTATAAAGGAACTATCTACAATATGTTTATGTCATAAGAGTAAAAAGAACAAAAACAAAAAAAAACATCTTACTTGATTTCTAAAAATCATGATGTATTTGATCCCATCTGCTTTCAGCACAGGGAATTCATTCACTGCAATAGAAAAAAACACAAATGTTGATACTTTTAACATAAATGTGATTACTGAATCTATACTGTGAATAGACATCAAGTGATTTTTATCCTCAAAAATAATACACACAATGCTATTCTGCTCTGCTTAGTGTCTCTATTTCTGCATGGGCACTGTTAGAACATCAGTTTTAGCTACAAATTGCACCCCAGTAGTGTTAAATGCACAGTTCAACTCTCTCAAAAGAAATTTTTCTTTCTGGCTCCAATTACAAATCTCAAGACAGCAAACTACGTTCCCAGTATCATAAGGTAGTTGCTGAAGCATAACAAATTATGTGGCTTAACTGTAGACATCAGCAGTCCCGCTGCCATGGGCTGACAGGGGCTCTGAGCCACCCTGCGGTATTTCAACATCTCAGGGTGCTGTACAGCATCCAAGTTGCTGTAAGGTCTCAAACACAGAAACCAAGTGACTCCGACTGCAGGGTTCACGAGCCCAGCAGCTGTGCACACACACTCTGACACTGCAGACAGCCCAGCCAGCAGCTCTGCTCAAAGCTCCGGTCATGCCGCGCTGCTCAACGCTCACCGAGCGCCGGCCACACCAGCGCCAATAACCTCCCGTGTGCCAGGTGCCAGGAAGCTCCTGTCTCAGAGGTTCTGATATACGAGTGCCTGAGCCTTAAGAAACAACGGTCGCTGTCAAAGCTGGAGCTGTATGACAAAAACGCCATGTAAAAATTAACATTAGCTTACCATTAGCAGACTTTAAGTCAGGTTGAATGTGATTCACAAAGAATTCCGTCAGATTGACAAGTTCATTGGCTTGCGTTATTCCATGCTACAAAAACAAAACCCAAATCAACTCTGGTTTAAGTGTTGACATTCAGCTAGTTTTCTTACTCATTTTTATGTACTTTTAATAAAAGGAATCTAAAGCATGCGTGCATGCCATGAGATAGTTGAAACCGCATCTCTAGCAGAGAGCCATCCAATTTATTTGTCTTGATGTTTCTAGTATCGAGGTTTTATCTGCAGTGCTGCTGAGGTTCAGAGTGACCAGCTCAGAGTTGAGGAACAACGTGTAACACAGCAACAGCAAACAAAATTCTAGATAGAGGATATCAGCTTCTTACTAACTGGATACTTATCTTGTGACAGGCCTTTGGAAAAAGAAAAGTTTAGGACTCAAACTCCAATTATGAATTAGAGCAGCAAAATAAACACTATTTAGTTTTCTCATATGAAAAATGTAACTAATTTTTAAAACAGGATTTTCAGACGGATATTTAGCAATCAAGTGTTCTAAGTGATGTTATCCCATGTTTGCCACTAAACAGCATAGAAAAAGCAAGATGTACAACTTAGTTTTCTAATGGACAGCAGACTCGGGTTCGGATTACACATCAGTTACCAGCAATCGCTGTGCAGTACTACACAACTGGAGCTTCGGGAAAAGACTGAGAACCCTCAGCAAAATTGCATTTAGATGCTGTAGAACATATTTTACTACGTTTGCCTCAAATCTGTCCTGTAAAGTCACTGGGGGCTGAACCACAATAGCATTTAAAAATATTTATTAGTATATTAAAATCCGTTCTGTAGGACATTTGATACAATGCTACTGTTCCCAAATGCAGTTCAGCTCAGGTGTGACTTTCCATGGATCCAGCAGCTGCTTTCTCCCCAACACGCAGATCCGTTCCCAGCTACCGCAAGCATTCACTTGCCATTTCCAAACCAAACGAACAATGTAAAAGTACCTTCTGTGTCTGAGCTTTGGATGCCAAAGACGTAACAAGGTAAATGGCTGCATCTTTGTGCTTCCAGTTCACAGACGGATTCTTTGCATATTCTTGCAGCATAGAATTAACATATCCAGAAAAAATCCCAGTCACAGGTCCTTCAAAAAATTTGCACAAGCCCCTGACTAGATCACAAGCTGCTCTGCGCCTGGTGTCAATATCTGCAGGAGAACCAAAGGTTCTTTGGATATGAGGAAGTAGACAGCTTTTCAAATTAACAAACATAACCATATGTTAATAATATAGAGCTTCTCAAGTTACAGCCACACAATATGTTGTTATTGCAATCTCCGCGCTGGTGTGGAGGGCACACACAGACACAGCCTCTCCACGGCATTTCAAACTCCACACACGGGAACTAAACACACCAGGGTGGCCACTACTCAGCACTGACTTCCAGGCTACGTTTGCTGGAATGAGAACGCAAGCGGTACAGGACACGTACCAAGCCAATTGAGGAAAAAACCCTATAAAAGCATTGTTCAAAACAAGAAGACACTGTGGTGGGCACAATGTGACAGTAAACTTGATCGGAAACTAGGATAAAACCTCTTGGGGTAAGGACATCTTCCCAGTTCACAAAATAAGTTATAAAAGCTTCAGTAAATTGCTTCAGCTCTTTAGAGCTATATTTAAAGATGAAGTATTCTTAGTATAAATCTGTGGATTACCTGATCCTTCCAAATCCCTTCTTATATATTCTTCAGAATTATCTTCAAATGCTTCTTCATCAGCCGCTGAAAATATAAATATAGAGAAGTTTAAACATTGAGGTCTCTGGTTTTTATGGCAAAAAGGTGTCATCTCATCAACTTGCTATTTTTTCCAAGTACTTTTCTATAACATTAATAGAAATGAATCAGAAATACCCAGCCTGAGTAGCCTGTTTAGATTGCTGCTGCCCCACAAATGAGTCCTGCACACTCATGAGCTGATGAGGCCCCCAGAGCCATAGACTTAAGAGAGAGAAGCTTCTTATCACTGCGGTACATCTGCCCAGCATTTTAGATGTTAGGAGCAATATGAGCCCATCAAAGCTGAAAGAAATAGACATCACAATTTAACAGGCCTGATATCCATGCCTACTCATCCTCCTCAAATTATTCTGATACTCACTTTAATCATGAAAAGTTATTAGCGGTACATGACCTGGGCTTCCTATACTTTCCAATTTGAGACCCCGGTAAGACAGAAAAATTCTTGGATACACTCATACAATTCTGCAAAGCCTATAAGACAGCAATCCATTGCAGAAACACACAGAATCCCAGAATGTCAGGTTGAAGGGCCCTGGAAAGCTCATCCAGTGCAATCCCCCCATGGAGCAGGAACACCCAGCTGAGGTTCCACAGGAAGGTGTCCAGGCGGGTTTGAATGTCTGCAGAGAAGGAGACTCCACAGCCTCCCTGGGCAGCCTGGGCCAGGCTCTGCCACCCTCACCAGGAAGAAGTTTCTTCTCAAATTTAAGTGGAACCTCTTGTGTTCCAGTTTGTACCCATTGCCCCTTGTCCTGTCACTGGTTGTCACCCAGAAGAGCCTGGCTCCATCCTCCTGACACTGCCCCTTTCCATATTGATCCCCAGGAATGAGTCCCCCCTCAGTCTCCTCTTCTCCAGCTCCAGAGCCCCAGCTCCCTCAGCCTTTCCTCACACGGGAGATGCTCCACTCCCTTCAGCATCTTGGTGGCTGCGCTGGACTCTCTCCAGCAGTTCCCTGTCCTTCTGGAACCGAGGGGCCACAGCTGGACACAATATTCCAGGTGTGGTCTCCCCAGGGCAGAGCAGAGGGGCAGGAGAACCTCTCTGACCTACTGACCACCCCCTTCTAACCCACCCCAGGTACCACTGGCCTTCCTGGCCACCAGGGCCCAGTGCTGGCTCATGGTCACCCTGCCGTCCCCAGGACCACTGAGTCCCTTTCCCCTACACTGCTCTCTAATAGGGGGGGCTTAATCTAGTACTAAAGTACACACAAAGTGATCCTCAATTCTTAGTCCTGCAAAGCCATATATCATTAGAATTAATCAGATTTTACTGTGTCTTCAAAAACTTTAGTCTCAAAAAGTTACCTCTAAATTCCATATTGGGAACAATAACTTTTTCACAGATGCTTGTCAGTGTATTCTGGTCTTCAAACAGATGCTTGTAATGCGGTCTCTCACAAACTGAGGCCAGAAACTGGATTGCATTACTAACCAGCTAGAACAACACAATCAGAACACGTATAGTTTTAGCACAACTGATCAATTTGTAATGCATGATCCACTATAATTCATTACAAGATCAGTTTATAACAGCTTACCAAGTCATATTTCACTTCCTGGCCTGTTGTGACCAACAGATTCCAGATCGCTGTTACGAAACGTGGCAAGTAGGGCTGGAATTCTTCATCATATTTTTGGGCATATAAAGCAGCATTATCACAAATTTGTGATTTCAAGAGCTCCAGTAATCCAGCTTCCTCTTCATCCTCACATAAAACAAAACTAAGAATTTAAACATCCAAACTACAACACTACTTCAATATTAAAAGCCTCAACGTATTTGAAAGAAATATTTACCCTGTTATTTTACCATGCTCTAAATAGGCCAGAGAAATCCCTGTCCTTAGAATTACTGTATTAAGTCATTTAGACCTGAGAAAGTTTGACAAGAAATTAAATTAAAAACGTAGCAGGAAAAAGACAACACAAGGTGTCGAAAAAAACCACGTTTAGAAGACATTGTATCTTGTTGTTGTAAATTGGAATAGTTGTAAGAGTAGTTCCCTCCCCTTTCCTATACCAGCACATGCTTGCGGAGCCACAAAGCAGAAAGAATTGGGAAACTGTGTGGAAATTTCAAAGAAAAAAAGGGGAAACCCAAAGTCCAGCCCTGTTCCAGCTGCCACCAACCGCAGGAGTGTGTGCTGGGCAGCAGGCACAGGCACCGCAGAACAGAGCGGCAAAGCTGCTTCCAGCAGTTGTGTCAGCCCCAAACAACCCTGACGCTATAGCACAGGATACACTTCATATATCTTCCTATGTACCGTAAAGAAATTTATAGTCGCTTTGGCTCCATCATGTGGCAAACTACTGTACTGTATCTAGAAGACATCTACATGTAAAACGCAAAAAGCATGCACAACCTTAATTTGAGCTTTGATGACTTGGCATCATCTTTCACCTGTGAAACTACTAATTCTTATAATTAGACAAGACAGTAAATGCTAAAGTGAAGTACTTAGAGATGTCAGGCCTTCCATGTTCAACTGTTTCAGGTTCTGTAAGACACCCCGTTTTCTAAAACAGTTCAAGAACCAGCTGAAAGGTACATAAACCTGAGCACGGCACTTTCTAATGAGCAGGTTACTCCAGTGTCCTTCAAGAATCTACTCACTGACAATTATCTGTAATGTGGTTTCTGTGCTCAGCTGGATACATCTGTATCTGAGATGCAACTTCAAGAACCAGACCTCAAATTTCTTAGACAACTGGGGACACTTCTCTTAAACCCCATTTCCATATGGCCATTCTATTCTGTTGTTTACCCAACAAAGGAAACATCGCACTGTTCAGAGTTAGACCTGAGTTCTCAGTCAACTCTCTCCACCCCAGAGGCAAACCAGGAGGCGTATGCAGTACTTACATCAGTCTGTAAAAGCTTATTATCTAAAGTTAAAAGAGTATGAAAATTTGTCATCCATGTTTCCATGTTATCTTCAAAAAACTCCGGAAGATCCTGTGAAGGAAATGCATAAACCTACATTTTAATTTCTGATTGCACTGCTTAGATAACATACCTGCATTGTGTAATTCATATGTATCCACCCAATCTGAGGGACACAGCGTGGAAAACAACCTTAAAAGGAAACTGTAGCCCCTCCTCCTCCAAAAAACCCTCCAGACAGAGGCTTTGGAATACACTATTTCCAAAACCACTAATTTCTTACAGCCAACAGTTTAATAAAGAAAGAACCTCATTGCCATTTATTCTCCTAACAAGAGAGCACAAGCCTCCCTCTCAACTCCAGCTTGCTCTCTTCCCAACAGGGAAGAACAGCCCAAGCAACCAAGTCATGACCATCACACTTCAGACTTACGTTCGTGTTGAGACACTAAACATACATCACCTCAAAGTATCTTTTTACCACTTTTTGTATAATGCGTTTATTTAATGTTAAAAATTCAGATCCAATTACAAAAGAAAAGCCCCACACTGCTAGCAGGATCCCTTGCTCCGCAGCGCTGCAGAGCTCCTGCTTTTAACAGTTCCCATCAGGACAGAGGTGTCTGTAGGGGAGCACAGCGAGTACGAACTCAGGCAGTTGACTTCTGTCTTTCACAGCTCGGAACTGGAGAGGCACCCATGGGCACTTGGAGAGCTACCCATGCAACACCGCCCTGCGATGACAAGAACTTAGCCCCTCTTGAACTTTGGTTTAGATGGGGCCAAGCTGACACGTTAATTAACCCCATCCTTACTGTGCCTTCACTCCAGCATTGATGCAGACTGTCACCTTTAATTTTTGTGATAAAGCCTTAAAGTCTGCCTCAAATGGAACCTATAGATAAGAGCATAACAGCTTTGTGAGATCAAAGCAAAACTATCAGAAGAACAAGGAGAGTCACCTGAAAATTTAAACTGTAGAACAGCTTCGCAATTAGAATGAGAGAAGAAAAGAGAACCTTCAAAGCACTAGCATCATTTGCGTGTGTGCTGCACAGTTCAATAGTTGCCTAGAAAAAGACATAAGACTCAGTCAAATATCACACACAAACCACACTGACAAGAGGTATTGAAAAGCGTTCTATAACACTTAAAAAATACAGTTCCTTTCCCCCCGCCTTAGCAAACCCATTGGGTCTCATGTCATGACTCTAGTTTGAGCCTCGTTAACAATTCCAAAGCAACTATTAAGTTTTTACATTGCAGGCATTCACAACAAGCGTTTCAGAAAGAGAAACTTTCTTTACAAATGATTCAGAAAGAAATACCTTAAAGAGATTTGTCAGGGGTAAAGCAAAAGCATCGAGGACAAGTTTGATCTCTGTCCATAACTCGTTTGACTTGAATTCATGTCGGTACCTGACACGTGAAAGAGCAATACACGAACAACTTAATGCAGTCTTCACATTCATTACCAATTTCATTTGCATACAAGTAATTTTCTGTGCTGAATCTTGAAACAAATATGGTCAAGTAAGAAAGAGCTACACGACATAGTTCAGTGCCATGTCAGCTGTACAAATTACACAATCACTTCAATTCTTATTAAAAGTCAATAAGCATAAGTAGAAGCCACAACTGTGGACTCTTCAAATCTACAAAATCAAATCTAACAGCAAAAATTTAGACTTGGACAGAAACCAGAACTCATAAACTCATTTTCCTTATTTCCGATACCTTTTGAATAAAGAGTGAGCGGTGCGAAGGACCCCGTTAATGACATGGAAATCTCCACTCTGAAAGCGATTCACCATTTCTGTCAGCAAGTCTGGCCACTTCTGGGGAAAGTCTTCCCGACCAATAATACTAATGGCATCGCTTAACTGGAAAGGAAAGCGGGACATGAAACGACAGCAGGCTCCCCCTGACAGACACACAGACCTCACACCAGAGGCTGCAAATATCCAAGAAAAATGCTTATTATTCTTGTCACATTCAAAAAGCATTGGGCTAAATATCTAGTAGTTTTCACCACAAATAAATTAATCTCACTTTAAATCCAGTGTGTACACACATGTGTACACAGTTCACTTTCTGGAATTACTATATTTAATTGCCTAACATTAGAACCTAGCTGTAAGATTAAACAGTAACTGCCTCTAAAATAAGAATTAAACTAGGCCGTGACAATATACTCCAGGTTACTTGGACTGGGATGACCTCACTGGTGAGGGAACCGAGCTCTGCCCGTGACCAGAGCCTCCAGACACACTTAAATAGTCAAAAGTCTCACGGACGTAACCAGGAACGGACACGTTACCTGCTTTTGAATTTGTTCTGGGCTGCTCAGCATCAGGGGCACTATGTTGGCTTTAATGGCTATCCTGTCCGATTCACAGATTTTGTTCGGTTCATCCTCAACCTAAAATTAAAACAATAACCACATCATGGGCATATCACTATACTCTAGGCAACGAGCAAACATCAGCATTTCAGAAACCAATGGTTTATTCTGATTTATGTAACTATTACATAGCTAAAGAAATCAAGAACATTTATTTTGTGCAAACTGCCTCAAACCACACTTTCTAGAAACGGCACATGAAGATGGGCACAGGTAACACCATCAAAACTGTAACTTTGAGTTATCTAATCAGTTAAAGTGCCAATCAGTTCGATGTCCAGTCAGCCAATAGCACCAAGTGGTAATAAATCACAAAATTTCTGCTAAAGAAATAAAAACGGAGGCTTGCCACAAACCAGTGGCAGCAGCGATAGTCACATTAGCTGTGACGACAGCACTGAAGCTCAGAAACCTAGAAATTGTCCAGCAATTAAAGATGTAAGCACCCCTAGAGTGTAATTCCATGGTCTCAAGATGCTTAAGCCAGATGGCACTACTACCCTCCTCCTTACATCCCTTTCACTGTCTTTCCATAAACTTAGAAAAAGCTCAGTCATTTCAAAATTTCAAGAGTTATGTTCAGCACTAAACAAGCAGCTACAAAAGTAATCCATGAAGAACTTGCTTTTCCACTCCTATCACACTGCACAGAACCATAAGAATGTACAAATCATTATATACGTTAAAAACCACTAAAAGAAGATGAGCTCTAAAACCTGAGCTTCACGAGTTGGTATGATGTGAGAGGCAGCAATAACTGCACTAGGGAAGCTCCAAGCAGGGAGGCAGGACCCACTGCTATGCATTGAGATAGATGAGGACAGAGGTGGTGGGGAGATCAGCAACAGCACATCCTAGTTTTCAAAGAAATGAACCTTTATGCACGACTTGAGAGGTGGCACATAGATGAGTATTTTGTACACACTGTAAAGATTAATGTAAAGAAGTGAATGCTTCCCTGCCTCCAGAAGTGCGCTGTACACCTGGCTCTCCAGACCCTCATGCAAGTCCTTGAGCAGGCAAAAAACCCTTTTACCTCCACTAAGCCTTGCATCAGTCAAGTCCAAGGCTGCTAAATGGAATGGCAGTACTAGGTAAGCTAGCCCAGGGCTGTGTTTCATTTCATAGAGCTGCTCTTGAAATGAAAGCTTCCATTTTGGACAAAACAACGTGCTTGAAGCCACACAGCAATCATAACAGTCCTCTGGATGCACTTACTGCATAGCATCCCCACCTACTCCAAACCAAAACCTCACCCTGGGTTACAGCAGCAGTCCACAAAGAGGAAAGCACTTACAAGTTCTTCCATAAAAGAACATTATTTCTTCTTACAGTACCCTACAGATAAAGATGCAATTTGGGAGAAATGGCTGAGAATACAGTATTACAGAAAGGAAGTTCTAGAAATTCCATGCCAGACTGAACGTCCCACACTGTTCTTTGCCCAGGAGCATTGACATGAAAGGGAAGCCAGTATCATCATTTTCAGCTCCAGCGCTGGCTTGAAACGTTTGTAACAGTACGACAATAGATCCAGGCCAGATCAGCCAGCTCACGTGTACAGACACTTCACATTCGTTTCAGTTTAAATAATATTACTGTTAGTAAAACACGCTTTAAATATTGTGCTTCTGCAAAATACGTGTATATTAGAGAAAACCACATGATTTTATCACCTAGCTCTTTTTAACAGAATGGACTCCAGTGGTCCAGGTTTTAGTCCCTCACCAGTAAATTACACCTTGTGTTTGTTCTCTGAATGATCTCTTCTTCCTCACAGAGTACACACATACACACATTCTTCAAGGTTACTGTAGAGCATCTTATTGTACCTTAAAGGGATTATTAAATCTTAGCATAACTCCTCACTAGGATACCTACAATTCTCCAGTTCCTTTTTATATAATTCTTGAACGTTACAGATGCACAAACTTTGATGACGTTTTCCTGTGACTTCTCCAGCAGTGTTAAGAGTAACAGCGGGTAGTTCTGGCTTCCTTCAACTGACTCGAGAAACTTCTCCGCTGTAAGAGAATACACTGAGGTTAGCAAGAGCTGAGCTGGTTTTTAGAACTGGGAGTCCCACGATTCCTCAAGTGTCTATTTAAAATAATCAACACATCAACGCTTCCCCAGAGTTTCACAAGAACAGAAACACGAACAAGTCTGACAAAAGGCACTGTAGCTTTTTACCAACAAACTCTTCTACTACCAAACTTGTGCTATGAACAAAGGCTCTCCGTTCAGAGCAGGATGTGGAATTATTGCCTCCCGACTGTTTTTACATGTCACAAACTGACAGAAGCAAATCCTGTTCTACTGTGAGCAGCAGCACTGTTTTAAATAACAACAGTACTGAAACAAAAATCAGGAATACGGGAAAATAAAACTATAAAAAGCAAACACAACTAATTCCTATTCACATTATCCCTCATTGGTGGAGGGGTTTGTTGTTGCTGGGGTTTTTAAAAAAGTTTTAAAGGATACTGAGGATTTCTGCAAAGAGGTTATTGCATAAACACCCGCTGAAGTCTGCTACATATACAGACAGAAGAGCTAAAGAAACCCTAAACCTTTTGGTCCCTCGTGAGAATCACTTACCAGGGCGCCTTATAGCAGGATCCGGATCTAGTGTTTTCTTTAGGTACTCAGTTAAAGTCTGTAAATTGGCATCGCTCAGCTCCATTTTGGCAGAACCTAAAACCCACAAGTAGTTCTGTTATAAATACAGATCAGAACAATCTGTCCTGTAAGCTACACGTATGTAAAACCAGAGTCCACGGAAGACAAACCTCAGCTTTTTGTGACTCTGCCTCACAAAGCACGGTCCTATCTCATCCAATAAAACAGCTGATGTGCACCAAGCACAAACCAGAGAACACTCCACTTCCTCTCCACATGGAACTGCTATTGTCTGGCTTATTGAACGCAAAGTCCTAGAACAGGATCACACATCCAGCAAACCGTGAACCAGCACAGCCCAGAGAGGATCTCCTGCCCTTTCGGGACAAGAGGAGTTTATTCTTTAGAGAACTACTGCCAGCCCCAGACCTCTGCTGGTTGAAGAGCTGGACAGACCCGCCCTGCGCAACTGTGAACACGGCACCTCAGAGTGGATGGAGAGTCACGGCTTGGTCACAATCCATACTCAGCACCACAGAAAGGTGTCAACAGCAAACTCATTTTTTATAAGGAGACAAAAGGCTGTGCAGAGCCAGAGGGTTTGCCCGCCCTGCAAAATTAACTTCGATTAGGGTGCAAATTAATTTAAACTGCAATACTTATTACAGAATAAGTCTGTGCAATAAGCCTAAATTGCTCCTCTCTAGTAATCCTCCCACGCAGATTCTCTTATTTACCACAGTGATATATTAACTCCACAGCTTTAATTGGAATAATTAAAATTACAGTAACAAGACCTGCTTTTATGGACATGTTGTTCAGGATATCGCAATGAATTCTGCCCATCTTTCCTACCACCAGCAGCACAGCTCACTCACTACAGAAGTAACGAGGAAGCAAAGATTTTCTTTGTTCTCTGGAGTCTCCAATTAGTAAGACTGAAGTTTGCCTGTCCCACTCTGGATTTTTTCTGTATTGATTACCAGTGCAATTAATACAGTTTCTATTTAAGCATGTTTGCCAAGTGTGTTAATGACACAATTTTAATAACATAGATGCCACAGTCAAACTGAACACAGAGAAGAAAAGTATCATACTGGATTAAAAGAACGTTAACTGAGATCCCAACCTATTTTGCACAGAGCAGAGAGCCCGGCAGAGAGCCGGGCCTGCCGCGGGTCAGCACCCTCCCCTTCGGCCGCTCGCTAACCTGCGCTCTTCCTCACCAGGTCACATCAGCCAACAACACCCCAAGGAAGCACAGCATTAACACCAATAACAACTGGCTCATCTGTCCTACAAAATGGCCTCATGCACATTAGTATGATGTTGAAACCAATAATTAATAACAGAAAATGATCTGCCTCAGGGAAGTTGTAAGGCCAAGGTGCAAATCCACACAGGAATCGTTGATGAAAACTAAACTTGATTCAAATGGGAAAACAAAGAGATGACAAGACTGAATGACCTTTTAAAAATACATCACATACGCGATATAGAGACCCACGCAAAACATACACACCTCACGCAGCCTGCGAGTTCACTCTGAAGGCCAAATGAAAGGATTTGAATCCATTACTCAATCCCCCATACAAAAAGATAAATATTTTCACCTGCTACCTACTTTCTCTCGTTTCTTTCTCTTCTTCTAGTCACTTTTTTTGTTTCTCACTAAAAAACCTGGTGCTACTCGCTAGTGATCCAGTGCTTTTTGCTGCGTTGTGTGAAATGCACCTCCTGAAGAGGCCTCAGAAAACGAGAATATTTTCAGACCACCCCTCCACAAGAAAACGCAATAGATGTGCTTAATGCACTAACTACTTCAGTACAGACCACCCAGGAAAGAAAACCGAAGGGAAGAGCCGAGCAGCGGCCGCGCAGGCTCCCGCCGCAGCGCCCCGGGACGCGGCCCTCCCCGCCCCGCCGCACGGCCGGCTGCCTCCGGCGCGGGCTTTGCGGGGCAGATTCGCTTCACAGTCGCTTCCCCAAAGCGCGGGGGTCAGCCCGGGCCCAGCCGGACACACCGCCCCGCCCGCCCAGGCCGCTGCCCTCAGTGGGCCGGGGAGCCCGGAGCCCTCCCGCAGGGCCGGGGAGAGGAGCCCGCCGGGCCCGGCCGTTCCGCTCCCGCCACCGTGGGCCAGCCCAGCCCGTCCCCGCCGCCCCAGCCCCGCTGCTCCTGTCCCAGGCGGTTTACCCGCGGGACAGGGCCGCCCCGTCCTGCCTGCCGCCGCCGCCGCCGCCGCCGCCGCCGCCACCACCACCACCACCACCACCACCACCACCCCCCTGCGCCTCCCCCGCGGCGGCGCTCGGGCCGCCTCATGCGGCCGGGCCAGGCCTGCCCACCCCGGGCCGGGGCAGCGCGGGGCGGCCCCGAACGGCACCGACCCGCTCAGACTAACTCGCTTCCCTCCCCCTCCCCCTCCCCGCCACCTCCAGACTAGCAGCAGCGAGAGCCAATGAGAGGAACGCACTGCACAGCCCCGGAGGCCGCAGGCCAATGGCGAGCCGCAGGAGGCGGGCCGAAGCGCCCCAGCATGGTGAGCTGCGTCTCTCGCTGCGCCGCGGGCCCAGCGCCCGAGCCCAGTGCGGGGCGGCTCCGGGCCCTGTGGGCCGCTGGGCTCTGCAGCCGCCACACCGGCACCGGCAGCAGCGCCGGGCGGCGCGGCCCAGCCTCACCTGGCAACTCTCCCCGGCGGTGGCAGCGGCGGTGACGGATCCGACAGCCCCGGCTGCGCTTCACATTCAAACCGCGGTGAGAGGGCGCGGCGGCGGCACCGTGACCGCATCACGCAGGGCGGGGCCACCGCTCGGCCGCCGGACCAATCGGAGGCTCGTCCTGGGCCGACGCGCTCCGCTGTGAGCCAATCACTGCCGCGCTCCGGCCGGCCAATGGCCGCGCTCTTCCCACAAGGCCCTGGGTCTCCGCTCGGTGCGGCTGCGCCGTGGAACCGCCGCCGGGCCTGGGCCGGCGGGAGCGCGGGGCGGAGGGACCGGAGCGGAGCCGGAGCGGAGCCGGGGCGGAGGGAGCGCAGGGAGCGCCGGGGGCCGGAGGGACGCGGCAGGGACGGTCTGGGGCCGCGGGGCAGGAGCCCGGCTATTGATTGGAAAAAGGGACGTTCCCATCGTGGAAAAGGGCGGGAGAAAGGAAGCCAGGGAGTGGTGTGTTTGAGGGGGGCAAGAAAAGGATAAAGGAAAACCAACCAACCCCAAACAGAAAAGAAAACAGAAAGGGGGAAGAGAAAAGAAGGGGAAAAAAAAGGAAAAAAGAAGAGGGGAAAGAAGAAGGAAAAGGAAACAAAAAAGAAACAAAAAGGGGAGGGAAGGCAAAAGGGGAAAAACCCCCAAAACCCACCCCCCCAGCACCCCCTTGCCGTGAAGCCCCGCGCTCAGCGGCGATGAACTCCACATGCTCATAAAACTACATGGGAAAAACAAGCAACACTTCTTAAAACTTTATTGATTAACCACTTGATTAAAGCATGGAATATTAGAACAGTATTATACATAGTATCTTCATGTAGAAAACTTTACATAGTTCTTTTTTGTATTATATAATTTTGGTATTCTCTCAAAAATGTATACATCCATTGGGCAAGGAACGCTCTTTAAATTATTGATAATAAATGCACTTAATATGGAGATCTTCAAAAAACTTAGACATTTTAAATATGTGAAAACATACATTTTACACAGAAATAACATTAAAGGTGCTGAACAAACTGAATTTACATATTAAAGGGAGCTGCACTCCTGACAAAAAACTTAGTTCTATTTCAGACTAGAAGTTCCATGTTTTTAATGATTCTCATTCTCACCAGTAAGAGCAAAAATTTGGGGCATTTGCTTGTATGAGTGGACGTTGGTTTAGATTGTTCTGTTTACAGTTCCAAAAGTGAGACATGGATAACAAACCACTGTAAAAATGATGTTTTCTTGTACTCTAAGACAACAGAATCAACTTGAAAGGGAGTTTTCAGGGTTTTCCTCATTAGCATCCTCCCCCTGCCTATTTCCTAGAGGTCCGAACATAAGAATAACAAATATCATGCAGTTTCCATATTTATACCGTTATAGGTTAATGTGTTTATAGTTTAATTGGTTGCATACCACTACTGTAGAAGTCTAAGAGGCTGTTGCATTAGTGCGTGTATCGCGGGGTGTCTGGACGCGGACCCTGATCTCGCGGCGCTCAGCGCTCCCGCCCCGTGGGTGTGGGTGGCGAGGGACACCAGACAGCTGACGCGGGTGCAACCGTTGCAGGTATTGCACTTAACGGACCATTTTTATTGCTTTAAGAGGGATGGTCGATTCCACACAACAGACAGGATTAAGGCTGCTACCATCCAGCTGCGTTCCAGCCCCTCTTCTCCGTCACACACTGCACAGTCCAGGATGGTTTGATGTCACGCGCCTATTTCAGCAGTTTATAAATGGTATAAATACAACAAGAGCTTTACTGAAGTCAAACAACAGTCTCAGAACTAAGGCGGAAGGACAGGATCGATGAAAGGCCCTTACTCTACCTGCAGAGACAGCACAAGTGCTGCACGGCACAGTCAGGAAAGCCCCACACGCAACTGTAACGTGAGATGTGACGATTCAGAGATTCGTCTCGGGACAGGAGCTGTCAGGCTTTCAGACTGCAGCGCACAGAAAAGGCATGCAGCTGGTACAGGTGTGTCTGGGTAAGAGAGGCGGGCACACATTCACTGAAGCTGTGACATTCAACATCTGAAACATGAACGTTTAAATATTTCCTTCAGGACTATCTAGAACAGGAAGGAAAGGATGAGCCCGTTCTTACAGATTTAAATAGAATTAAAATAAATACTTGATTTTTAGTGTAACTGATGAAGTGACGTTACCAGGGAGTGATCCACTCTATAAATGCAACACAAAAGGACATTTCAAATGCAGCAAGTTAAATACCAGCACTACTTATTTCTCAGTCTTTTAAATTGTAAAATAGAGCCATATATTCCTTCCTACTAAATATTGATGTACAGACAATGTAATAGGCATTTAGAAGTTAAAGAGCTACAACCACCGTTCATTTTTCTTTGGTTAAAAATAAAAAGTAAAAATAAAAATGTGAAAGCCTTACTACTACCACTGACTGCACACCCGTTCCCTAACGGGGCTTCTATAGAACACGCCAATTCACAGAACAGCACCGTATGAATCCTTTGGATATAGCTCACCAAAACCAAACAAAAAATCCAACAGCTTGAGAGCGGGATATCCCACGACAACCTCAGCTACAGCCGCCCTCCGGGACGCTCCAAACGCAGAACAACAGGTTCAACGCTTAACACCGGTCAAGGTTGCTTTGGTTGGGGTGTGGTGGGTTTTTAACACTGTTATATTTGAGGTTTGGCTACTGTGGAGAGCATAGCCGGTCATGTAACACCTTTGCTGACATTACTGTACCGACACTCTCTCCACTTTAGAGAAATCTTACACTCGAGGTTAAAATCAGCTAAAGGAGAGGCCGCAGCCCTGCGGTGCGTCGGCTGTGAGCTGCCGTTCCACCATGGAAACGGCCGTCAGACAACCGATGCGTTTGGAACAAAGCAAGAAGGATCTCTAGGGTAGGTGAAGCCGCAGCGTTAACTCGGGTCTCCTCCAGCCGCCCTCAAAGCATCGACATGTATTGGAACTCTCTGTACATAAATGTACTTCAGTTTAATTTTGCTGGAGCAGTTCCATGGAAATTCAGTTTTCTTTTGGGTCACAACAGGAATTAATAGTTGAGAACAAAAATAATTTGCACAAGACTACAAACTGGAAGTTGCAGGTCTGCAGTAAAGAGACAGAACCCGATGCATCTTAAGGACAGGACTTCTTGCTAAACAGACACAATTACTGCTAAATACACTATAGTCGAGGGTAAAAAAAGGTGGGATTATTAGTTCTGAACTTGGTTCTTGGTATTACTGTCTATGCTCTGTCCATCATCTGGCAACGTAAGAAAGTAAACAGAGTTTCAAAGTTGGTTTGGTTTTGTGGTTTGGTTGGTTGGTTTTTAATGCCTTTAACTCCAGACTAACAAGCGGAATAGAGCAGGGGCTGCTGCGTGCTCCTGGTGTAAAACCTGCCACGGAAACAGAAATAAGGCTCAGAAGATGAAGCACTGATATTACAAAAGGTAACAATTACTTGCTAAGCAGGAGGAAAACCCTTTCCCCAAATACCCTACAGGCTTGTCCACCTCAGCAGCTGCACCACGCTACCTGCTCTCGTCGTGCACACACAAAGAAAAACCCAGAGTGGTCTAAGGTGGGCTTCAGCCACTGCAGTACAGTTTATTATGAACACATGTGCTGACATCACAAGGCTATACAACTATATTCATTATTTCCAAGGGGCATAATTTCTACTGAGGAGTCCAGCCGATTGATCGGATTTAGCTGGGATGCAAGACCGAACAATTGATAACAGACTAGAAGAGACAGACTTGATCATAAGGATGACAAGCATCGAAACAAAGAGACTTCACATCTACCGTATTAACTTTGTAAGCAATAATTTAAATAAAACTGCTGATAGTTTTGTAGGATGGACAGAACAGAGTTTCTTTCCTCCTCCCCGAATGCCATTGTGGTAAGAGCAACTTGCTGTGTTGATACACCAGGGTCCCCTTTCTCCCCACCCGCTTCAATCCACCTCTGGAACGTCGCTGTGTGCACAAGCCCCAGCGACCGGCCCTGCTTCGGGCTACCACGAAGGTAAGCTCATCCCGGCCGGCCGCATCTGCTCCTCGGCGACGCAGATTCTGAACACCACCCCGATACGCAGGAAGAACTTGCGCAGCACAGCTCGGAGCTCAGGGATCAGGTCGAACTGCATGATTTCACACAAGTATGGATAATACGTTGAAGCATGTGCCCTAAACTATCAAAGCAGAGATTTAAAAAGAGAATGTTACTCTCTATTACTGTAGGAAAGCACAGAGTCTATGCCGCGTTCATGGCTGCTCCACGTTGTTGCACACCGGGTCTCACCCGATGGAAGGGTCCCCTTCCCACCCCGTGTGCCCAAGCCCCGCGGGCGCTGGCACCGCTGCCCCGGACACAGCCTGCGGGTGGCTCGCGGTGGAGGGGCTGCCAGGGCTGCTCGTCCCCTCTGATGTGAACCTGTCCAGTTTGCTTCTCCAGCCTCTATAGAATATCAGCACGGCACATCAAGCCTCGCACGCTGAACCGGGCCGTGAAGAGCTCTCTCCATTACGTGTGGGGTTTTTTCCCCTCCAGTGACTCATCACCTCCAGAACTCATTCACTGCCTGTTCCAGTACATCCTTCCCCCCTCTTTCTGCTAATAATGACTTTGCGCCTCTCGTTTTAATATATTTTACAGATAAGAGATAACTGAGTAAAGTCCAACCTGCAGAGAGCTCCACGTACGGGAGCCAGTCTGTGTCCTTATTCTTGTTGCACCCTCCCAACCCCTTCCAGCTCCATTACCCGTTTCGATACGGGAGAGCAGAATTGCCAATGGTGTTTAAGCTGCTAACCTGGCATGAGTTTCACAACAAGAAATACGGTTTGTCTTCTGTTGGTTTTCTAATAACGCTCAGTATCAGTTACAGGGAAAGCTGATGGAACTCCGTTTCACCACCGAAATGTTATACTAAAAAGGTATTGGGATTGTGTACTAAGGAATGGCCAAGTCACTATTTTACGTACAAAGAATTAAGGCTATTCTGACGACACACTGTAACCACACTGATTTCTTAAGATATTGGTAAATCACAATAAACCATCCCAAGCTACACAAGAGTGAAGTGAAATGACGCGCTTTGCAAGATAAGAAAAAAAACTCATCAGGAAAAAACCTACACTTTAAAACAAGATTAAACAACAATACTGGAAAGCTTTAAAAAAAAAAAAAAGATAAGCAACTTCTGGAAATTTCTCTACACGTCCTAAGGTAGGGAAGATTTGCATTCACCTTTTCCACAAACGGGCCAAGACCCTGGGAATTGTTTTGCCACCGCTGTGAAGGAACCAGGGTTCCCAGTTCACAGGGTGACATTGCCTCTGCAGTTCTGTGCAGCTGGAACCGCACGAGCCCGTCCCTCGCTGCACAGACACCGTCTGAGCTTTTAGTGTGGAACTTGTGGAAAACCAGGAAATGTGGTGATACAGACTGAATTCAACAGGAGCAGAAATGAAAAACACCCGAATGCAAACAGACACGACTTGCAGGCTCCTCTTACCTTCTCGTCACTGATTTTCAATGTTTTTGTTAGCAGCAGCAGCAGCAGATTGGTCCAAGCTTCTCTGTGGCTTTCTGAGTTCACAGTGATAAAATAGGCCAGGGCTTCGCTGCACACACTAAAGAGACGACACAGTTCAGACAGCCCAGAGAAAACTCAAACATTCCATCACGAGCACTGCTTGTCCTCTCGCAGTGTATTTTGTTTTCAAGCAAGATGTGTTTCCATGGCCAAGTTTTCAGTCATGTGCAGCTTTAATTACACAAATGTGTCTCAATGATGTTTCTCCTACAGTGGTTGTTACAGATGCCTGAACTGAAGCAGTTTTTATGTTGTCAACAAGGCACCATGGAGTCAGAGTTTGATTTTCCTCATAAACTGTAACTGAAGTGTTGTCACCTTCAGCCTGCAAACGTTACTTCCTGATCCTTACCCTGGGACAGCTTAACGTGACAGCTCTGCCCCCAAATCTCGACTGCTCAGTAAAGACCTGCAGAGCTCTGCATCACAGATCAAAGAGGGATTACTCCTGTATTAATAAAACTTTGGTCCACACTGTCGACTGTTAACACAAGGTACAAACTGTACCAGTTACTGTGGCTCACTTGTGGGCGCTGTTTTAATGGAAGAGGGAACAGAACCTCCTCTTTTACACACTAAAAAGATGAATCTGTCCATCGGTGCTTACAGATCAGAATGGCACTGAAATCCACCGCATTAATGCCAACAGCAACTCTAAGAGGTCTCTACATCTGATTAGACATTAGTACTCTGAACTTTCACACACTAACAACTCACTTTTCAAATAAGGGGGACCACAAGACCCTTTTATATTTATTTAGCATAATTTTCTGTGTTTACCTAAGCCCCCAATACACAGCATCTTACCCTGCGCTGGTTACAGCACCGTACCCTATTATACATCTGAACACCAGTACGTACTCAGATGCAAAAGCATTCATACACCACCACTTTGTAAAGAAAAGCTTATGTCAGGCAAGAAGGTGCTTCATTTATTCCAAGCAGATTGCTTCTGTATTGCTAAATCACCTTTCAATAAAGAGTGGTCATATCTATATCTGTATCTTTATATACTGTATCTTTATGTACTTTACACAACTGCTCTGCTGGGCAGGTGACCCAGGACGCCTGCGCCAGGCGCAGCACGGGGCTGGAAACCGAAGGCAGCGGAGACGCCGCTGCGCTCACCTCAGCAGCCGCTGCTGGATCGCGTCCCACGAGTCCCGGCGGCTTTCGTCCACGTACATTCGGAAGAGGATTCGCAGGCAACAGGCCAAGCTGCTGGTCTCTTGCTTTAGGAGATTGGGTTTTGATTTACCCTTGAACCCTAGAAGCCAGGTGAACAGAGGGAACACCTGCAGCTGTGGTTACTGGCCAAGAGGTGGATTTTACGAACACCACCTCCCGTCGTGAACAGCAATCATTTCCTATCTAGATAGCATTTCCTCCTCCTTGATTTGACTGAGACCCAAGCTACTCTTACAAAGACATTTAACTACAGCAGCACCAAATGTGTGCTTCTACTTAACCGAAAAAGCAGATAATTTAGCAAATGGAATTATTCAACTTATTCAAGTTATCAGGAAGGAGACAAGTAATAACACACCACTGGCAGATTGACTAGAGATGGTTGCAGTGATACACTTTCATATCTTGGTAGCTCAAGCTATAAATGGAGCTCGGTATCTTTATCAAACTAAAAATAACGGCCTCACCTGCTCTCCATAACACAGTTCGCTGTTCGTAATTTGAATTAAAGGCTTTTGAAAATGAATGAGACTCCTGCAGACAATCTAGTAACTTAAAGAGGTGATGTGAAGACATGTACTTATACATTCCTTGATCTTCTGTGTCAATGTGGATGTCTGCGTCCAGAGAATCTCGCTAAAGGAAAGAAAGAGAGAGAGGGGAGTGTCAACAGCATTCTTTTTATACCAGTGTAAGAGGCTTTGATGCTTCACAGACCGTACAACACTGATTTCAGATTGCACTGTTAGACACAAGCAAAAGATCAGCGCGGTACACCCCAGCAGAACGGCCCTGCCAAACACAGTTCTACTCTTCTCAGCAGGATCTTTTGAAAGACAGAAATTATGATCTATTCTAGTTATTAATATGAAAAAGATCATAAGAACAATAAGGGAAGAACCTCCCTTGTCAAGGCACAACGAAGTCACAGCAACTCAATATCGCACATTGCCCACCCCTGGGGGCTGAGTGTGTCTGCTAAATTCTGAAAACCACCAAAATGAACCATAAAAATAGTGCAAGTTTCAATGCTGCACGGTGTAGAAATCCCCCACCTTTGGCCAATGTCAAGTTTCATTAAATCGGTCAATATTTTCAGGTAACTTTGTCAGGAATTTAACCACACCATCCCCAAACACCACCTGAACGCACTGCCCGAAGCTTCTGGCCCAGGGCTCTGGTAGCGCAGCCAAGAGCCACCTGCGCTGCTCCCTAGAACCAGAACTCTTAGGGACAAGGACCTTTCTGAGCAGGGGAAGGAGTTAAATCTCCATCATTAACCTCGCTGAAGCTCAGCTCTGCATCTCCTCCCCTGTAAACACCTGGAAGCTGAGCAAGGCCTCGGCTGTGGCCAAACGAAGCCAGGCTGAACAGCAGGGAAGAACACTCTCTCCAAAACAAACCAGAAAACCCTTCTTGATGAGTATGTGCTCATTATAAAAACAATATATTATATTCATAATAAAAGTAATAGTAAAATAATAATCCGATGTGCAAGAAACAAGGCAGTCAAACACAAACCACAGCTTAAGAGCAATGCTGCACACATTCAATGTAGTTCTGAAAGTCACAAAAGGGCAGAGACCGTGTGCTCTGTTCTGTGAACACACTTCAGAGCACGCAATGGTGCTGCCCCAGGGTTAGAAATCGGGGATGGTACCTGAGCTGCAGCCATGTGCTCAGCATCTTCCTTCTTGCTGGTTGCTGGATAGAACACTATATTATCAATGGTCTGTATCAATTCCAGCTGCACCACACACTTGATAAGGAGGCCAGCAAATAGCTTCTGGTCTGATGAAACGGAGTAAGACAAGTTTCAGAAGCAACTTAGGACAACTTACTTACAACAGGTTAGCGAAACACATTACCATTATCATTTCGATACTTAGTGATGATGTGAATTATCTTATAAAGAGAAAACTTCTCTGCAAAGCACAAAAACAAGTTACAAGTGCCCCAAAAATTTCTCTACGGGGCTACAGAAGTGGACTAAGAGAAGGCATAAGAGTTCATTTAATAAACCTGCACGTTTCCCTTACTTGTATAAGGACCACCTTTCCAGCTCTCATCTGTTGGATTTGAAAACTGACTTTGTCCTCTTTCTGAAGCATTTTTATCCATGCTGCTCAGAGACTGGTGATCTAGGTCTAAATCCTGGAAAAGAAGGCAGAACAGTTCTAGCAACCCCAACTCCTAAGTCCCAGTCAGCTAGCAGATCGCAGACTTCATCACCCATCTCAGATTCAAAGGCTTCCGGCATCCATCCTTTGTATCTCCTTTCACAATGACACCAAATACAAGCTAATGGCAATTCCGGTATCTGTGGTTAAGTGTATTTACTACAATAAAACCTTCTGAAAGCCAACCTGACACACAGCCCCATGAGTCAGTTCACGGCACTGAGTTAACTCTTACCAAGTGCTTCTCGGCCAAATCCTCGTCCATTCCCGCCGGCCTCCAGGTCAGCAAGCTGCGCAAGGGAAAAGGGAAATGGGAAACGTTGTCACTCTGGAACTGGGAATTAGTGTGGGAGCGAAGCTTCTGAACTTACACGTGAGGAATGGTAGTTTTGAAGATTTCCAGCATACAATTGCACGTCTGGCCCCAGACTTCGGGGCTGAATTTCTGTCCATTCAGAATTACCAGGTTTTCTAGGCAGTTTGTACCGGATCGAGCCAACTGCTCGTTATCTGTGAAAGAAACGTTCCATAATTATTAACTCCCACAGTATCAGTGAAAAATCCAGCGTTCTCTATTACTGCTCCACTAAACACTTCAGATATCACGCATTTCACGATATTGGTTGAACTCAAAGCCTCCTTACACAGAATATTACAAGAATATCAAGCGTAGGAACCTACTGACTAAAAAACAACGTTTAAAAATAGACTTGATGAGATTGAAATCCAAGGAGGGAAGACGAAGCACAGGAGGAAGCAGAAAGGGAGCGCACAGCGAGGCAAGGGCAGGACAGAGCCAGCAGAAAGCTGCGGTTCCTGCAGGGCCGTCCCTCCACACTCCACGCTGGGCACGCGGTGGACTCCAGGCAGAAGAGCTGGAGCCCAAAAGCCTTTCTTTAACAAGTCCTATCTCACAGTATTAGATGGTTGAAAGAAGGGCAGGGGGGGAATCAGAATGCATACATGTATATGTACATGTGAATAAATGAGGTGTTTTACCCATGGTGGTTGGCAGAAGATTAACACAACTCCCTAAAAGCACGTGCTCTGTCACAATAGCACCACGAACACATTACAAACACATTAACTAACGGATTAAATAGAATGATGCTCAAATATTTAAGACACTGCATGCATCTGTTACATAACATACTGTCCTGATGGTAGTTTTTATTCTTCCAAAATTCAGTGAACTTTCCCCTTCTTAAGCAATGAGCATTTAAAAAACACATTCATCCAAAGATACAAAGAAACCATCTACCTTGTTTTACACACCAGTGTAACTGTGCAAGTATGTCAGGGAGGAGGATCTCATTTAAAGCTTCATAAAATTGCGTAAATACATCGCAGATGGCGTAAAGTGCATGGTTGCATGTAGTGGTCATCCACTCAGATTTCTGTGAGGAGAGATGAGAAGCGTTTTCGTGTGGTCTCCCCGTGACGACAGCGCTTGGCCTCACTACTGCAGGGGTCTTGTGAGCAGCATGTAGTTGGCCACATGAATACTGTTCAGGGAACTACCCATTTCCACAAGGAACTGTGAGTATTCTCCTTGAAAACGTACCGACAAGACAGACAGACAGACAGGTCCCTGGGCAGCGCTGTGTGAGAGGTCTCGCACAGAACACAAGGGACGGTGACGCCTGTGGCAGCGCGTGCTGGGCGTCCATGGACCGCACAACAGCACCAAGTGCTGCCTCCATTGGGCGAGTTCTTAAAAACCTCAACTGTTGGCTTGCTGTTCGGGTTGTGGCGGGGGGGGGGGGTTTGGTTTTACCTCTGTTTGTTGTTCAGGGAGCTTCATGTTATCAAAAATCCTAAAGACAATTCGGAACAGATCTTGCCACCAGTGCTTTTCAAAGGTATGGCCGTAACTCTTCATTATTTCAAACATCACTGTTAAGCCTCTATAAACAGACCCAAACAAACAGAGGAAAAGATGTTAAAACGCATACCTAGCATCTCTTCGCTAACCGAATTAAAAAGAAAGCTTTAGTACCTTGTTCGAACATCTAATTTGCAACGATTGATGATACAAGAAAGTTCAAATAAAATGGGAAACCATCCTCTGACCCACACTCTGTCCCCAGGAGCAACGTTCATGTCATCGCTTGTGTATTCTCTCAATACCTTGGAGATGGGCAGGAAAAGAAAGATTTAAAAAAAAACCAACTAAAAATGTTAAAACTCTTCCACGACGACAGGTTTAGATAGTGCTACCGGCACAGACAGACCCGGAAAGCTGGCTGAGCTGCTACTGTAACCCTCAGCACGGAAAGACTATGAAAACACTGGGGGGAAAAGGGAAAATAAATACTTCAATCCATTCTACTGAAGTCCTGCTAAAGGCTTTACAAGCTGCAGAGGTTTGGACTTCAGGAAGCAAGTTTGACAGGCAACAATTCTATACATATAGGTAATGAGGAAACCTAAGTTTGGCATCAATTCTCCACTTTTCCGGCACACTGATCCAGCACACGCGTCCTGCAGCGGTGACACGACTGCCACCTGACTCCTTGCAGCAAAGTGATTATATGAAGCAGTCACACAACAGACTGATGTAGAAAGATATGTTTGTAACCATTTTAACTAGATATAATCAGTGTGATAGAATCAGAAGTATTGTTTTCCAGGTCATCACAACACTATTAAAAAAAAGGACTATTTCATTTAGTTATTTCAAATTTGGACTGATAAGACTTGAATTTTTTCAGCTAGTCCTAGTTAATGCTTCCACAGTGACAAAATCACTCCTGGCTCTGAATAAGCTTTTAATACAAATGCTGCTGGGAGACTGAAGTTGGTCTGGAAGTTCTTTTAGCTACAAGATTAGTCTCAGTTTAACAGTGTGAGAATACACAAGGGTCAAAACTAAAAGAAAATACCTGTGGTCGTTCTGAAACGTATTTAGCGCAATACCGAATGAGTCTAATAGCTTCCATGCTGGTGTCCGGAAACGCAACATTACAGGCAAACTCAGAAAGACATTTCACTGCATCCTGAAACGAGTCAATCGCTGCTGGAAAGTGCTGTTGAAAAATATTTGCTGCAAAGAACAAACAAATACGTTTTAAAAATGGAGAGATATTGCACTGGCCTTGACCCACAGCTGTCAGCCACCGCACGTCACACCAAGCACAAACAGGAAAGGACCAGCCTGAAGGTCCATTTCACCAATACTTGGATTGGCTGCTTTTCTTGGAAAGCGGTGCAGCATGTTCTTAAAATACACTTCTAGAGCAGGAAGACTGTATGAATTAAACTCTATAAGCAGGCGCATATCAGTGTCACAAGCTTTATGATCCCCACCATATGATATTGAATCAGCAAAGAACCTTGTGAAATGTGGTGTTCAATCCAGAAAACCTTATTGTGACAGATGGGGCAACATACAAACTTATTGAATCTATTGCAGAGTTCTATAGCGGGCTATCTAGATCTAGTTATTCCTGTCCATAGCAATCAGAAGACTTGATGGGTAAGGGCTGGCTGCAGAGTTTAAACAGCCTGGCTGCAAGACCTTGTGTTTGTTTACCTGGAAATACAAGTGGCTTATTCAGACGGGCCCTTTAAACAAGAATCACAGCAGTTAAGCTGATTTGGGTACCCACAGATATCCAGCATTACTTACTAACTATGTGTGCTGTGGTTTGGAAGGCCAGCTCCACAATATTCCCATCATGGTCTGACGCTGCTTGATGAAAGACTGCAAAGATATTCTTCCATCCTGAGCGAATATTACCCGCTTGAGAGTTCACCATCTGCGCAATACAGCGTATCACCATGTCCCGAATAGTTGGAGATCTTGAAAACAAAAAACAAATGGAAAGTGAGACTTTCACTAATGGCACAATTCACAACTTCATGCTGGCACAAGAACCCGGGCCACCCCCATTTACGCGACAATCCGACCCACACCAAGTGACATCTTTGAGCAGGACTAACGCAAGCTAACGGAACGTGCAGTGCACTACACCTGTTCTTCTTCATAATATGCTCGAAAGGCCTTAGGAAGTCCTTCTGGAAGCGGAAGTTGGCTAACTCTCCCTTCTCAAGAAACTTCATCGACAGCTGCCTCAATGAGTCCACTGCAAAGATGGCGACATCCTCGTTAGGGTTACATCCAACCTGGAAGAACAACGTTAATTATGAGTAACAAATTCACCATTCAAGTTCCATGTCAGTCCACTAGAAACCACTGGCATGTTCTGGTTTTCAGGTATTTAGAAGATGGGGGTTACTTTCAAAAAGGGCTTACGCAGTCATTTGCTCCAACTAAAGAGACCCCTGGATTTTGTATGCAACAAGTGCAGAACTGTAATGGCCAGTGAGACACTAAAACACAGTTCAAAAAAACCCCACCCAACCATGCTATAGTTTCCCAAGGAAAGTAACTTTATTGTTCCAGGCTCATCTGTACGTATTTTCAAGAAAGACCATCTTGGCATTTGACCAGAAAGACAAGACAATGACATAAAACTACAAATCCAAAATCATATAACGAAGTGATTAAAGTCATACCCATAAGTATTCCTATTTCTATACTTTAGATTTTAAACACGTGTTTCCTTTAGGTGCCTCTAATTGATTTTTTTTTCTTAATATCACAACCTACACCACTGAGACCACAAAAGGAAAAAGCTGATTAAAGAAGTCCAGTCATTGATATATGCTCTGTAACTTGATTTTAACAAGCACCTTATTGAAGTGGTCTCCAATCACGTGCCAAATCCTCGACCACTGCAGCCTGATGCGGTTCATGTTGTAATACGATATCTCCACGATCTTCTGCAGGCTGAACATGCGCGGATGGTGTGGGGAGGCCAGCTCGTCCATGGACACAGCGCACAGCCAGCGGACAAAGTCAACTGGGCAGTAAAACACGCCACTGTAAGATCAGGGTGCTACACTGCAAGAGCTCCTGTAAGCCAACCACTCAGCATACACACGTACCTATTGCGTTTCCATCCAGCCTCGTTGATCCCGTAAATATCCTATGGAAGAAATGAGTAGCAGTTTTAGCTGCGCATCCACAAGAGTCAACCAGCACACCTCCTGGAGGTTTTACAATCAACCCCCCATGCCGTGAACTCTGTAACTGTTTTATTCGTACTCCTGGGCAGCAGTTCACGTCCTCCTCCTGGTCCGAGCATACACACAGCGCCTGTTCCCATATAAACTACATCAGCTATACTGCAATGTAACGACAGTCTTGTATTACATGCCTGAAGAGGCAGACCTATCGAGTCCAGAGAAAGGATCTCAGTATCAGCATTTCCTCACAAGAAAAACAGGCTCCAGGAACCAAAGTCCCTGCCAGAGCCGGCACATGAAGTGAGGACGGGCAGGAACCTCAGCTCCCATTTCCCAAGACAGGTCGTGTTCTCAGTACCTGTCGACCGCCACCACCACGCTCTGGGAGCTGGTCTCTCCCACCGACTCCTGAATGCTCGCCATGTGCCGTCTGTCGGCCCCGCTCCCCACCAGGTTACCTGCAACACAAGCCACCACAAACCAGGCCTCAGGATCACGAAATCAGGACTATAGATTACGCCCAGCTTTATACAGGTAGACAATGACTACTGCTTTCAATCAGCTTGTAGTTTACATGGAGCAGATGGTGCCTTTGCCAGATCGGTTATATTCAGTATCATCATTATAATGTGCAGCATTGACTCCAGAGTATTTTCAAATTAAAATGTTTCCTTGATAGTTTTCCAAAGATTAAGGCAACTTGCCTCATCCCTCTAATTTACAGCTTGAAATCTAAGGCTTGTTTCCGGCACATAATGCAGCAACAATAGGAACTGGGACAGCAAGACCAACATGCAGACGTAAAAAATTCCCAATCACAAAGCTAAAACATATTTGGTAATTAGTAATCTTAAAATCATCTTAAAATATATACATCTTAAAACAGAACAGTTCAATTTTCTTAAGTTTCAATAATCCAATATAGCTTCACCTGGAAACAAGTAAATGTATTTTAGTATAACACCGAGCTTTCTCAGCTGTCACACTTCACTTACACGTGCACCTGTGAATGTCGAGACGATAACCTTACCTAACCCCAGGCCCATGAACTCCTCCCCTCCGGAAACGTGGCCTTTGATGCTTCCCTCCCGTTCTCGCCCGGAGCCAGATAAATACCGAGTCTTCACTCCAGTCCCTATCAGCTGCGCCAGTTCCAGCTGACTAATGCATTTCAAGATCTGAAAGCAAAAGATACTTAAACACTTGAGTTTCTGGACACTATTATACTTTTATTCCTAACATATATTTATGTTTAATATTCATAACCTTTAAACAACTGTGACAATGGTAACAGTTTTGAGGTACCTGAAACATGACCAATGCAACTGGAAATGGAGTGGAGTGATCCACTCCAGACCACCAGCTGCCATCAATCATGCCAATATGGGAAAAATAAACAGCATCAAAAAATCTAACTTGGGTCCCTAACTACTAGAGGAAACCTTTTTATTACCCCTCACAGCATCAGCCATCAAAACTACAAACAACCCGGCGGTGATCTTCTAGAGTTCACTGCCCCACAGAGGTGCAAAGACTGAATGACTGCAGCTGCCACTTGGAGGAACGAGGTCCCAAGACAGACAAAATGCCAAAACGGTGCCTTGCCATCAGCACAAAACCCATCACCTCCTCTCTCTTCCCCACTGCAGCTCCCCTTGGACCAGCACCAGCACTTGTGAGGGTGTGCTGTAAGCCAGGCCTAAGTAATCCCTCAGCTACAGAACCTTTTATGTTACTGTGTAGCCAAAGCCTAGTGCCAGAGAACACGCTGCAGCAGGAATGGCCATTTAGGAACGGCACAGATTTAGATCTGATTAAAGAGCCCTGGCAAATATGCTTTAAGAAAATACATACGATCCCGATGGCCTATCCTTACCTATCCCCCACCACGTTATTGTCACCCTAATTTTTCATGTGACTGTGGTATAAACGTTGCCAGACACTGCACAGACAGGTCTGGGCCTGCGAGCTAGGGTATTTTTGTTCATGTGAACAAGAATGCAATCGTTTCTGTGCTGAATTCCCTGAAGTCAAATGAGATTTTAATATGGTTTTAATTACATATCAAAAGCATGTACAAAAATCACAGTATTGGTCATAAAGTGTCTATAGGGTCTGCCAAAAAGTGCGGCGCGTTGTTTTATATATGGATATACATATATTAAAAAGTCACTAACAAAACCATGCACTTGCATCCCTATTTTAGACAGGTTCTGACTCACGCTGGGAGCTAACGCAGCTGCAGAAGACGGACAGTGGCAGAACAAAACTCCTGCAGGTTTTCAGAGGACAACACAGTTGCGCTATTTAAATTAACCAAGTTTTTACCTCATGCCAAGAGTTCCCAAGGTAGTTGCCATCTGTGTGAGCAACCGTAATAAGCGTCTTAATGGTATCTATGTTCTTCTGTTTCATTTCTGTAATACTGGAGCTGGCAGTCAACAAGGAAAACCGAGCAAGCGCCTGTACATAAGCATCTCGTTCGAGCTGCAGGACAGAGAAACAAGCGTCGTAATCGAGTCCCTGAAGAGCTGGAGAAATCTACTATGCCTACACCATTCCCCTTCTGCGTATACTTGGCACTATTACAGCACTTCCCGGCTGAAGGAGAGCGGGAGGAAAGTTCACAAGTGCTCTTAAATGAATCATAGAATCACAGATGGTTCGGGCTAAGGGACGTTCTCAGCTCCCCCAGTCCCCCCTGCCATAAGCAGGGACATCTTCACCAGCTCAGGGTGCTCAGAGCCCCGTCCAGCCTGGCCTGGGATGTCTCCAGGGATGGTTCAGCCACCACCTCTCTGGGAACCTGGACCAAGCTCCCACCACCCTCAGGGCAACAATTTCTTCCTCATTTCTAGCCTGCATCTCCCCTTTTTTAGTTTAAAACCATCACCCCTTCTCCTATCGCAATGGGCCCTGCTAGAAGACTCAACAACAAAAGGAAAGCTTGACAATATCAAGATCTTAAAAACAAACTACTCCAAGATGCTAGTATTTTATTTTACCATTTCAAGCAAGCAGATGAGATGCTTCCTTTTTCTGGTATAAGTTGTTTGTAGTTCTTCATTCCCTCCCAGAGCCCCTAGCAAGCCCCATGCTAAGTCTTACACAAACCTGCATTCCAAAGATACAGGCTATTCTAATCGCACATCGTATTCCTTCCAAACAAAGGGACGCAACTTCCGTGTCATCGCAGTTCTGCAAGCCAACACTGTACGCTGCCAGCAACGGGGTCCATACGAGCTAAAGAAAGGAAGGAACCACGTTCAGAAATCCATTACCATTTCAGGCCAAAACACTAGGTAACCCAAACCAAATATATCCAGAGAGTCCACCAGTGCATTACCTCATTCTTCAGAGGAACTTTCCACTTTTTTTTCATGCTTAGAACTCTTAGCAATGAAAAGACAAGAACTTCCCACTCACCTTGAACATGGGTCTGACGTGATCCAGGTGGGTGGCACTCGTAAAAGGAGCCTTCGCGTGGCTTACGGCCTCCATAAGCGCTTTGGCTGTTTTAGCCATTTGTTCCATCTCCAGGTTGTACAACAACCTCCGCTGCTTCTCGTTAGCTACACCTAAGGGGAACACCGCACAGGGGCATTGGTTTCTTTTATATAAGAGCACATTCTATGTCTGTGTGTTGTGCATCACAAGAAGGTATAGTAAATGAAATCCAAAGAGGGAAACCTTCCAGAACGTTAGAATTCAGGAGGCTGCCACAGGTTGCAAGGAACGAACTCCAGCACTAAAACCCACACCCCAACTTAAGACTCCGTTCTTTAAAAAAATAACTAATTCAGCCCTTTATCGTGTGCCACGTCACTGGAAGTCAGAGGTGTAAACCAGTATGTCGCTCTACTATAAAAATGGATGGAAAATGCTTCATCTTCTTAGGCTGACACCCTCAAAACAAAAGCAACTGGATAAATTAATAACTTGGCGTTTCTTTATCATTATACTAAAAGTTGCAAATTCAATTTTCAAGCAAATCAATTTTGTTCCTATTTTGAGCTAGGAAACCTGCAAACAGCAGGGAACACATTGAAAAACACACTATGCCAAAGACTCGGAGTTGGCTGATTTGAATTGCACTCATACCGGCTGTTCTGGGTAAAGGCGGAGTACAGCTGGGGGTTTGGGTTTCCGGTGTACACTGACACAGGAGGCTCTGTTCGGTGGAGATAGGACAGGTGGCCAGAGATCACAGCACACTCTGATCTCTCCCTTTTCAAGCATTATCACCAGGACTGTAGCACTTAGAGCCTCTGAACTAGGACACACCACTGACAGGGAGAAAAACCAACCTAAACCAACCTAAACCAAAACCCACCTGTTGTCTAACACATAAAAACAAGAAGTTCACTTGCAAAGTAAATGCCACCTTCAGTTATTCTACCATCTCCCCCTCACACTTCAATTAAAACCAAAACCAAATGCAATCTAGTTTCTAGTGCCTCTGCAATGGTGCCAAATACACTTACACAGCTGTTCCCTCCACAGAAGCAGCAGTATTAAGTAATTACTAAGCCAATTTCACTCCAAATATCTGTATTAGCCATTCTAAATACAAGTTATGTATTGCACAAAGGTGTTTTCAAAAAGGCATCTGAACTCCACTACGCCATCCAGAGTTACTGCAATAGTTCAAGAGCACTGTGGTCTTGCCAGTTCTAGTTCCTTCTTACTTGGTTTACTACATTTGGTTGTAATTGCGTATTCTTTTGTCTCTTTCATGGCAATTTTCTTTCCTTCTATTTCTTCATAGATTGTGGATAAATACTCTACTGGCAGGTCTTTACTGTCATTGATTCCTCGATTCATTTTAATGTATTGCTCCTTTGTCATTTTATTTTTTACCTGTAAAAGAGAATTGAGGTTGGATATCAGACTTTGAACGCAAGTTCCAGGCAAATCGGAACTTGTACAAGTTGGGGTTTTTTGGTTCCTACCTGTGGACTGTGCAAGTCCGTAGTCAGCATGATAATGGAGTACGCCAGAACATAGGCGGTGTCAGCGCTAGCAAACAGCGTTTGCCTGGGGAGCAAGGAACAAACACAACAGGGTTCTAGAGTCCAATTCCTCAACCCATCAGCTCTATGTCTGCATGCAGAAAAACACCCGGAAGTGCTACGCATTCAGCTAAAGAGCTAACAGCCTACAATTAGTGTGAAAATCCAGCAATGACTGCAATTTCCAAGTACATTCCCAAAAGATTAGACTTTCTCCTTCTTTGCATAATCCCGCAAAAGCTAAAGAACAGCTTATTTTTCACTCCCAGGGTTTCATGGGAAATAATACAACACCATCCCAGTGACACAACACCTGGACTAAGGAACAGGAACCAACTAAGCCTGAGCACTCAGCTAATCTTCAATGTTAGTTTATTGCATTACAAACAAGAGCAACACTGCCTACTTGATGTCAACTAACACACGTACAATTTGTTCAACATCTAACAGGCAAGCAAACCACATGTGACATCTTATTAGCTATTTTTGCCGTGTATTCTTGATTTTAGCAACTGCTACTTACTACTGTTGGTTACATTTGACTGATCTACATGTACTTAAAAACGTACTTAGGGCTTCCCTCTTCCCGTGAATCATTCCAGCAAGTACTGGGGATTTAGTGAAGAGCCAGCACCAGTTATACTTTCAGTGTGCAGTTCCTGCCCTGGTGCGCACCCACACCCGCAGCAGCAGCCGGACCTGCTCCCCACACAGGCCAGGAAAAGCTCCTGACCCGGCCCCAAGAGCCACAAATACAACACAAATACAATACAACCGTCCTTCAGGTGCTTCTCCAGTACAGAGGGTTTGAATTACCGTTGGTTGCATTCAATATATCTAGCAGCAAACTTCTCCATTAATCTATCGATCTTCTGGGCTTCACCTGGCAGACGAAAACCTTCCAGAAATATACGCAGAGCAGAGACAAAGTCCTTTCCACAGAAATCAAGCTGGTCTACATAGGCATACATCACTTCCTTGTTAAACTTGTTGCTTTCCCCAAGAAATTCCCCTACTTGAGTCTGAAAGCACAAGAGACAGTTATTACTGTGCAATCCAACTGCCAGCTTCGCAAGAAAGTTCATGATCCCAGAATTGCACAGCTCTCAGTTTTGTAAGGCTGATGTGCTCACTGAGCGGGCAGAGCAACCGGAAAAGGGGTGACAAGAAACCAGTGCCATTAGAAAATACCCTTGATCCGAATATTCTTGCTTCCCTCACCCCCAGGGCAAGATCTGCATTCCTGTGAGCCAAGGAAAGCTCCGCGGTGCCCAGTTCTCCTGCAGCGCAGAGCGCTTTGCCACTGCAGTACGTGATCTGCCTTTGCTGGCAAGACACCGGTAATGCAGATAAAACACGTTCCCGTTTATGGGGAATCCCTTCAGCACTTCATTGTAAACACGGCTACCTGCAAATCCTGGGACCGTAAGTAAATACAAGCAGCACCGGTATTAAGTACCTTCATTAGAACAGCTTTCAGTTATGTACTAATGAAACATGAGCTAAAGAGAGAGCGCATACAGACACCAGAAGATGGGGGAGATGACAGAGGCAAGAGCATCGTTATGCTGCAGGGGTCTTACAGAACAGAGCCGCTCCTCCTGGTGCAGAAACTGGGCCACGTCCTCCGCCGTGGTGCCGAGCATGCCCTGCTCCTGCAGGTACTGTATCCCTCGCTTCGGCTTTTTATTAAACCTGGTCAGGCAAAAAGCACGGGGAGATTGAGACCTACAGCTGAAAAATATCACAGCCTGTGGAATTTCAGTTTTACAGAGCCTTTCTAACCCGAAGACTCTGCTCTGTAGCTCTGTCTTTGTTTTCTAGATGGAAAAACGTCAACAAATATATTAACTATATCACACCACAGGCTACATCTCATAAGGTACAAGTTGCTGATAAGCTTAAAAGTTACAGCCAGAAAACTCACTTAAAAACTGACCCTTTTGAAATATCGCAAATGATAGTTTCCATTAAATGTTTAAAATATTGCTGTTTGAGACCTTTTTATAGCATTTGCAGACATAAAGATCTTCAAATGAACAAAAAAGTGGTAAAGCACAGCTGGACAATTATTTAATTCTTCAAATGCTATTCCAATAAAAGGCACCAAATGGTATAAGAGCCCTGAGAGCTGCTCAGATCCATGTCCCTCTGGACGCACACACACTTTCCTCTCTCGTGTGGCTGGACCAGCACAAAGGAAAGCTGGGAACCCCCTCCGCCCACCTGGGACACCACTGAACTCTCTTTAGCTACAGCAGCCTCGCCTCAGCTCCTGACCACAGCGGGCAAGAGGCGTCAGCATGAGGAGCAATCTGTAAGTGGTGTCCCTGCAGGTCTGACTGGGCAAGGCCATAAGAAACAATACAGGTGTACATACAGAGGTTTTTTTCATTAGTGAACTTTTACTTTCCTGTCACACTGGACTTACAGTTCTATCCCATGTTCGATTATTTCTTTTTGTTGCTTGATGACTTCGAACTGCTCGGGGTCGTCTGGGACCGCGGTCTGGGTAGCGACGCTCCCCACGCCCGAGACGGCCGAGTCCAGCGAGCTGACGCTGCCGCGCCTCCCCGCGCCCTCCGAGCACCGGCCCTCGGCCGCCTCCTGCTCAGGGGGTCTGTACGAACCTGTTCAGAAACAGGGCAGGACTTCAATGGTCCTCTTCAAAGGCTTTTAGTTAAAACAGAAACCACAACCAGTAGAATTTTGAGTTAATATTATTATTTTACCACATACTTTTTGCCATTCTGTACTACATGAAGCTGCTGTATTGATGCAATTCTAACATAATCCACCAAAAGACAGAAGAGAGCAGCAGCTACAGAGAAAGTATTGCACTTCCACTTCTAACTGCCAGATTTATCACGTCTTGTTCTGCAATGCGTAAGGCAGCTTTTGTAGTGTAGACAAGGGGCTGGTTAAAGCTGTTAAACAGAACCTGGTTATCTGAACCAGATACTTGAAGAGTCAGTTACTGCAACAGCGTTAATAATCATTCACAAAATACTTCATTTGTATAAACAAATCTTTACATTAAAACCTAGCATCTACACTTCCAAACAGCTTCTAAACACTTATCAAACAACTTAGCGTCTCCGTAAGGAACCAATCTTACCCAAGCTAGTCTGATGGTTGGGGTTCACGTAAAGATCTTTGCTCCATTCCACCATGCATTTTAAAATAGAAACCAAACATTCAAGTCCTTTTTTCCTTAGGCTTAGTTCCTACAGAAACAAACAAACAAAACCAAAACCCACTGTAAAACCAAACCGATACATGCATATCCACAAGTCTTTAGAAGGCATTACATCACAGCATTCAAATCTTCGAAAGCTCATCAGTTAGATGGAAATCAATTGGTTATAGCAAGTTTCTGCCCCTTGACTATTGAGGTGGATACATCTGGGCCAAAAGCAACCATAACCAGCCTGACACCAGAACACGTTCCAGCTGCTTTAAGCAGACCGTCTATTGACAACTGACGAGCGCAGCCAAGAAGCAACGGGCACCAAATCCTACAGGCAGCGCTGCTGGTGTACGAACAACCACGGCCACCCTGCCGGCCTCCGCAGGGTCTTGCTCATGGAGAGATCTGACAAGTGTCTCACCACCTTAGTTCTGCAGTGAACAGTTCTACTCAAAGTCTGAAACAAAAGTCTCCTGGTTTTTACTTCCATTTCGTGGTCAAAGAACCACGGGGGAAAAGGGAGAGGGAAAGAAAATAATAATAATCTATCAAACATTGATACAATTCTACTGGAAAGCGTGAGGCGCACTCAGCTCCGAGACCAACACCAAGTCGACTTCAGCTCTGGAAGCCGTTAGGCTGGGCTAGAAGACCAGCGCTGTAAGGCAGCATCGGTGCCAGCAGCAGCTGCTGCAGCTGGACGCAGCCTGCACTCCACCCTCCCGCCACGGACCAGGAAAGCAGAACTTTAAAAATACCATATTTGTGGTGGAGATACAGCATGAAACGTTTGTGCAAAGCAAATACACAAGATGAAGGCATTGCTGGTTCATAAGCTCCAGAAGGAAGGTAGGGGAAAGCTCATTCGATTCTCTCTCCATGGCAGCCCCAAAAGACCCAGAACAAGCCCAGTGTCACAATGCAGATATGCAAAGTCACCAAGTACATTAACCATACTGCTTCGGCATCCGACTGCAAATCGGCTAACCAGCAAACAGTAAGCAACACGAGTAGGGTACAGACGACACAAACCAGTGGAGGTATCGATAACGGTGCAAAGACAGCACCATTTATGAAGAAATAGTACCTTATCTTCCAAGCTGTTCCTCCTACCTGTAAAGGTGTCATTCCCAACTCATGCCCGCTTCGTCCCTGCGCGATTTTGGACAAATCATTTACAAGGCGTTCAAATATATTAGCAGCGTTTAAATCACAGTCATAGTTAACATAAATATCCACTACACACTGGGCATCTTGAAAATAAAAGAGAGTGCAAGTATTAGGGTTCAGTGTAACAGCATTTTCAGAAAGAATCAGGCAGTTGGATCAGGTAATGGGAGTGAAGCTGCACATTTAACCCACCACTAGGGGATCAAATTGCATTTTTCACACTTCAACATTATTTTGAAGACAAATGCCACATCTAATTTCCATCTGCTGCCAGAGAAGTGACTGCTTTGCACAGCAATGAAAATACCTGCACAAATTCTAGTTAACGTCTGAATCACCATCCATTTGTGTTCGAAGGAGCTTGAAGAAGTTTCTAGAATATTCAGGAAGATCTCTTTGAAGAACACCTGCAAAACAAGTGAGGGAAGGGACGTGATGATCTGAAACTCATCAGAATCATGTAAATTGTGCAAATTGATTTCTATTCAGTAATTCCTCTTGAACAAGAGTATCATCTCATGCATATTCAAATTTTAACACAGTAGTAATATACTAGTTTAGTAAGCAAACAAAACTAAGACATTAACTTCTAAATTCCAGCTGTCTTTATCATGGCAATACTTTCATTTGATAACTACAAAATCACACAAGTGATGGCCAAAAAGTCTCTCACCTCGATCTGCATTTTTAAATGGGTCTTAAAATTCGAAAGCAGCGTGAGAAAGATGGCGAGCGAGAGCTCAAACACGTCAGGAACAGAAGAGACTCCGTTCTTAGACAGCGCTACACAAAGGTACTGCTTGATCGCATTGATGAACATTTCGTGTGTCCTGAAAACCGGGCCGGCATTCTGCAGCACTGAGAGAAGCAGCTGCAGAGACACCACCTTCGAACGCAACTCGTGGGATCTAGAAAAGAATCCAGCATTACATAGATCTGTATTGTATTTCTGAATACGTACTCGTAGTCACCATTAGCACTACAGCTTCTCTTCCATGTCAAGAGGAAATAACTGTTGTTTTACTTCATTGCAATGCGGGGAGCAGAAGGGGTGGAAATCAGTCTGCAGGCGATTGTGGACAACATCTACCATCTTAATTCAGAGATTTTCCACTAGCATTAACATCTTAGACTATGATACCAGATGGAACACGGTGCTATTAGGAACATTCCCCCACTTCCCCATCAAAAACTTCACAAACACCATAGTCAAGGCCATTCCAACTGATAAGATTTACAAGCCCATTACATACACACACAAAAAAATCCTCAGGTATTACATTTTTAATAATTTGAAGCAAGTTTCAATCCTAGATTCATCAAGCTACCCGAAACAAGGGCCTGCCAGGTGAATTTTGAATACTTGCTTTACCACTTCTCTGTCTCCAAAAGCTACCTGAAGAGGCCAATGCAGGAAATGTGGTCTCCTTACTTGGGGTCTGGTGGCCCGTCACCCAGCGGTTTCATGGAGAGCTTGCACAGGGACCTGAACACCAGGAAGGCATCCTTCTGCACAATGTGGGAGAACCTGGCAGCCGCGTGATGGCCAGACACGTCCGTTTCCTTGAGAGCAAGAAACACAACGTCAGATCCTCAGCGAGACAAAGGCACAGCGCAAGGGGGAGGATCCCACAGCTCTCTGAGTCGGCTACGGATTAAAAATATAATAATAAAAGTTCATTTGGCAACGTTTAAACTAAACCTGAACAGGACTACTAGTGATCTGGATCTTTTCCCGCATGTTGACCAACTCTTGCACTCTGTCCCCATCCTGTATTAAAGTACAACTAGCACAATTAGTTTTAGAAGTTGGTTTCAATATCTGCCTAAACTGCAGCTGCTGCTTCCTTTTCAAACCCGAGCAAGACACGCACGTTAAAGCTCCTGGCCCCTCCCTCCCCAAAACCCCACCTCACCAGTTGGTACGATAAAAACGTCTCTCCTTCCCTAAATACACATCAGCATCCAGTGAAGTTATTTACCAGATTATCAGTGGAGGAAACAGATTGCCCATCGTCTGGAATCCCGTTTGTTTGCACGTTTTCATTACTAGAGCCAGGAAGAGCAATGTCTGCAGTCTCTAACGAAGGCAGAGCCTTCACTGTTTCTGTCACCTGCTTCTCTTCAGCCACTAAAGGGAAAAAGGAAAACTGATTAAAATCACCCCTTGAGTTTTCCTCCCCATGACTTTGTGAAGCTCCACAGCCAGTGGGACAGAAGCAGCGCTGCTTAGCTGGGAAGTTTCTCAGGTACCAGCAAAGAAGAATATCGTGAGACAGTAAACACCTGTTCTTACGGCCTCAGGTGTTCGTGACAAGATACTTAAATAACAAAAATAACTCCCATGCTTTTATAATCACACAAATAAAAGCTTGGCAATACACCTGCATCTATTTTACTGGAGAAGGTTTTGCTACCTTTCACAGCTGACTTGACCACATCTTCCAAGATGCTTTTAACCATCTCCTTCCCTTCATCAGTCGTTTCCTCTAACAAAACAAAGAGATAAGTTTGAATTTAGTATTTGTGTTTAGGAAGAAGAGTAAAAGGAGAAACGCGACAGAGGCAGGAGGACCAAAACTTAAAGTTTTCTTCAGTAGTTCTCCTCTAGCGCCATTCCCGAGCAGTCATACAGATACTCACTGATGTTATTCCACTGTTCAAATCTAAACATTGATATTTTTACTGCAGTGGTTTTTTCATTTGTATTTATCAACTGTTATAAACTTTTAGATTATCCTACATTCCTAATTTGGATACAACATATGCTTTTGATAGGGTCTTCATAATACAAATTTTTACCATGGGACTTCAAATACCTCAAAGAGATTCTGCCACTTCCCACACACCATGATTGTCTTCCTTCCCTTCCTCTTCATCAGCCTAATCAAGTCAAACTCCATTATAATTCTATATACACGAACTACACCTAGTTTTACCAGAATTATAGGGAAGACATAAGCCTTTCTTCAATGTTGTAGACAGGAGCTAAGGATGACCTAAGCATGGTTTGAACCAATAGCCCCACTCACTTCTCCCCAGAATAGCGGAAAAGTGCATTTTCCAGTAGAAACATGATAACTGAAAGAGCAGACACAACCTATTCGTGTTCACCTGATGCCGGAAGAGCGGGATCCAGCTCCGGTTTCCCGTCTCCGTTCTCGGGCTCCCCGTTGGCGAGCTCTGCGCGCAGCGGCGCGGCCGGCGTGCCCTGCTGGTGGCCCTGCTGCACGCCCGTCCTCGGGGACCTGCTCACCGGCGGAGCCGCGGGACCCGGCCATTTCTGCTGATGCGCCTTTTCTGCTTCTCTGGATTCCTGTATCTTGAACAAACAGTATGAAAAGTTAATCTACAGCACAAAACATAAGGGCAAACAGACACCTGTGATGCCTGATGTTCCTTTGTGAATTCATGCGTTAACAAGAAACAGTGAAAATACGATCACTTGGCCAGTCAAATTACAAAGAAACTCTTCAAGCTGACTTTACAAGCATCCCATCATTTGTTTGCACCAAGCCATTTGGCAGATACACCAGTGTGAAACCTTGCTACCATCAATAGGCTTCGTATGTTATTTTTAAACAGTAAGTTTCACTGCAGGCTTTGTCAGGTTTTTTAAGCCACAAACCAACAGATACCCAATTACAACGGCAGACCTGTTAAAATCAAATGATGATAAACTTTCTGTTCATTTGTCAAGCCCCGACATCTGAGATGAGGAAAAGTAATAGTTACATACAGCTTGATTTTCCATCCGTGTGAAAATGACATTTAACATCTGTGTAAGGGTGGCTTTGGCAGTTGTCTGGTTAATAAGATTTTTACTGGCCAGATAGATGTTGTAGCAGGTTCTAACCGTCTGAAGAATCGTTCCTTCATGGATTTCTATATACGGAGACGTTACTGCAGTGAGGAGAGCCTGAAAAATCCACAACACAGGAAAATATGAGCTCCAAACACGTAAGCAGCAATACACTTCATGCAGATCTTCCACAACAATCGGTGGGTTTGTTATGAAACGTACAGATCTGTTTATAACTCGGGCTTTGCATTAAATTATTTTCAATTACAAAATCAAAGATACAGAAAGCAAATCAATATTGCGCCAAAATGGAGCAAATAAAATACCTTAATGATCTGCAGTTGTACTCCTTCATCTGTTTGAGGACCCTGGAAGCAGTTGCAAATGGTTTCAACTATGCGGTCAATGAGCCGCTTCCCAGGAGCCCCGCTGTCCGGAGCATTGCCGGTGATATGTCCGTACGCAATGAGTTTCTGGGTAGAGAGAACCCAGGTTAGACAACCATATACTGTTAAGTACAGCATAAAAAGGGGGTTTTACACTGGGTTTAACACAAAAATTTAACACCATCAATAAATCTTGTTACCAAACACTCGCACTGCTCACACATCCAGATAAAACAGATTTAGTAAGGGACAACACAAGCTTTTTCCACCCAGACCATTTCTTCCTACCATAACCAGCCAAAATTCCAACATCAACCTTTGTACGTATTGACAACAGAAAGGTTCTGTCCTTCAGCTGCGTTTTTCTGGCGGGATCTAAGGAGGAGGAAGGTATTGCAGGCTGAGGAGTCCCGCTCCCGTCCCCCAGCACGCTCACCTGCAAGCAGTCCAGCGAGGTGCTGACGATGCGCGGGGACTTTGACTGGCAGGCCAGCTCGAACGGCAGGAAGTATTTATCTGCTTCGATGAAGTTTGCTTTTGGTGGATCAGCAGTGCCTTCTCTAGGTCAGATAAGAAGAGTTATTAATTTTTCTTAACACGTGTATCGCAGCAAACTACGCTTCCGCCTTTTCTAAACTGAAAGCTCAACAGCACACAGAGGCATGCAAATGTAATGTAAGTTTCTCTCACATTTATTCCCTTAAAGAAAGTTCCATTTTATTAAAAAAACACATTAAAACCACTTTGCATTTATTTATATTGCATCTGATCTTCTCATACAAATTAACTCTTCCCCTGCTGCACTCCAACACTGTCCCAGCACCTGAAATACTGGGGAACTCCTACACAATTAATGATAAATCTATCAAAGTTATTCTGAATTAATTAAGCAGGCCGCATATGAGGAATACTAAGCAAAGAGAACCACATTTGGAGGCTCATTTCAAATCATAGTGCAGTGGGGGAAAAGTGTTTTAGAATTCAGATTTAAGTAACATTTAAATTGGTATTCTTGGTCTAGAAGTCAAGCGCATGCACTATCAAACAGGGGACACGCACTGCTCCTCATGACGTCCTCTCAGGCTGCACTCAGCCCAGTAAAAGGAAGCGAAAAACTTTTGAGACACCTTTGAGAAGTTTTGCAATGTTTTCATAGTGAAATTCGAGGCAGTTACAGCTTGAGTGCCCACGGCCACAAACGTTGTGTAACGGGAACACACGGGCCATAGCACGCTGTGGCAGAAACGTGTGAAACGGGGTATCCGCAAACCCATTGCCATGAAGAATATACACTTACACTGCCATTATCAAATTATTGCACTTGCTGTTTTCTGGCATAGTTTACAGCAATTAATAATTTACCTTTGCTTTTCCAGCTCCGCTTTTATTTCATCTGGAAGAAAAAGAAAACAGAGCATTTAACACGCAGCGTAAGCTGGGCCAGGGTCTGGGCAGCAGGGCACAACACCGGCTCCTCCCGCTGCTCCTGGCCCCAGGGCCACCTGCTGCTCTCGGGGCAGGTGTGCGGCCACACATCACACCAGTACGGCCACACCCCACACCTGTACAGCCACACATCACACCAGTACGGCCACACCCCACACCTGTACAGCCACACATCACACCAGTACGGCCACACCCCACACCTGTACAGCCACACATCACACCAGTACGGCCACACCCCACACCTGTACAGCCACACATCACACCAGTACGGCCACACCCCACACCTGTACGGCCACACATCACACCAGTATGGCCACACATCACACCTGTACGGCCACACATCACACCAGTACGGCCACACCCCACACCTGTACAGCCACACATCACACCAGTACGGCCACACCCCACACCTGTACAGCCACACATCACACCAGTATGGCCACACCCCACACCTGTACGGCCACACATCACACCTGTATGGCCACCCACCACACCTGTACGGCCACACATCACACCAGTACGGCCACACCCCACACCTGTACAGCCACACATCACACCAGTACGGCCACACCCCACACCAGTATGGCCACACCCCACACCTGTACGGCCACCCACCACACACGCATGGCCACCCATCCCGCACACGCACGGCCACCCACCCCTTCGCCCGGGCGCCACGCGCGCTGCCCGCTCAGCGGGAGCCTTTTCGCATTCCTGCCCAGCACCAGAGCCGGGATCACCACCAAGGCCTTGCGGGAATCTCTTCCAGAGCTTCGGGCCATAATAAAAGCAAGATGAAGCTCATGCTGAGAATGACTACCATTCCACATTAAGTAGATGGTTTAAGTTTGCTTGTATTGAAAACTATATATTAAAACGAAGGCAATAATTGCCTGCCTGCAATTAGATGCATCATATGTCAATGTACAGTCAAGTGTGTCCCAGTGGAAGAAAACTGGGTCCTGTGCAGAAAAAGGCATCGTTTGTGCGAGCTCAAGGACACGAGCAATGTCTTTCCATAGGCTGCCAGCACACGCAGCAGTGCCAATCCAAACACACAAAGCGGCAGCAAGCGCTCCCCCCCCGCCCCGCGAACGCTCCTGCATTGCCCAACTCCAGCCGCCTTGAACCGAAAATCCAACACCCCGCTTTTATCGGTTCCATTGAACTGCAGAGAGCCCTTCAGGAAAGGCTGCCACAAGGAAGCAACGTATCTGCGCTCTGCGCGGCGCTCTCAAACCACGCTAGCCCAGCAGCTACAAACTAAGAAACACAGATTCATTTTAGACATCTGCCATTTGTACCCAGAGACTCCTCAGACACATAACCAGACTCCCAAGTGAAGGCACGGTTTGAGAGATCTTTTTTAACTCATTAACAGGTTAACTAACCAAATCCCGTTGTTTACAAAGCTTGGCGGTATGTACATGGAGGTACCTGGGCAATCGAAGGAGGTCACATAACCAGGCTGGCTGCACCGTGTGTCATTAAAATTGTCCTAACAGGCAGAGTCACAGTTGGTCTGAGAGGCCAGGAGCACCATTAGCACTGGACCAACACGAACTGCTGCGGTCCATACTGCCTGTGTTCCACTGTCAATTGCTCAGATTACTGCAGTAGATTTACTAAGGACCATGTGTACCTAGAGCTCCACGTAAATGCTTATTAAGCAACTATTTATGTACAATACACTGGCTGTCTGTGGAAAACCAGTCTTCATAAGAACACAGTTTTCTAAAGCAGAGAACGGCGTCTCTGTCGATAATAGGACTCCCACTTCCCGCAGCCCCTCCTGGGGCGCTGAGCACAGGACACCACCGCTACACCTCCTGCTGAAGCAAGAGGCTCAATGAAGGAATCTATTCAAACTCTGCTTGCTCAACGCTACCACTGTGCATTTCAAACACCAAACCCACACATCACTAAGAACTGGTTTTCTTCCTTCCACCCTTCTTGTGTTCACACCCTATCTGAGCCTATGACACTTCTCATATCTACAAAGTCAGGAAGATACTTTGCAGTCCAAAACTGCACAGTGTTAATCCAGTGAAATGTACGTTACTGGAAAAGGGAGAGAAAAATGGGCAAGAACAGTTTAAAATAAGAATGAAAGAATACCTATATTTCTTACATAAGAGAGGTAGCAATTTTCAGCAGTAATTTACTGAAGTTCTCAGGAGCTGAACACATTCAAAGTAATAAAGAACTCATGTAAAAGAACACAAAAAGCATCGTTCCCACCATTAGAACTACATTCCTCTGTCTCACCAAACAAAAATGTAAAGCGTATGTAATTAACATAAGCACCACTGTAGTAACAGCACAGCGGAAACGGCAGAAATAGCTGCAGGACAAGCGACGCTGGGCAGCTCCAGAGCACAGCAGTCCCTCTCTGTTCAGAAGAAGGAGGGATCACAGCCTCCCAGCACCAGGAGCAGATGTAACCTCCACAGGACCCACGTGTGCCGACTGGGCTACGAACGGCACAGCACCTCAAGGCTCCATCAGAAAGACCATGGTATAAATAAGACGGCAAAGCAAATGGGATTTGGTAAGAGGCAAAAGGGTATGAGATGGAGAAAAGAATAAAGACAACAGCTGACGCAATTACCAGTTCCATAAAGCTAACTTCACACTGCTCTCAAACTGAATTACTTTTACTCAGAGGTAACTGGACTTTTTTATTATTATTAAGAACACTGAAGCTTCTTTCACACTTAACAGTTTGTGTAGATGGCGAAGTTTGGCCTGAATTCCTCAGGCAGCAAGCAGTGTTCTTCCCACGTTCCCGAGCATCTTTACCATTGCGCAGGGCTTGATCATTAAGCTAATACTTCTGAAACTTAAGTCATATCCTTACTTAATATAAAGTATAAGCTTAATTAAACTTAACTAAATGTAAATAAAACTCTGGGGTTTTTTTAATTTGTGTTTAAAAAAAATAAATAAATATTAACCTAAAAAGAATAGTTTAGAGAAAAAAAAATAAATCATATGTAAATAAAACAAACCACATTCATATTGGCAGCTCAAAATCATGCAGCAACAGTCACCAGCTACACCAGAGATCCCGCAGCACAGTAATCAAGGCCCCACTAGTGCAGGACAGTTGGGCAACCGCCGGTTATCTCTGCACGCCGACCTCCGCTCCGGGCCAGGGAAGCACACGGGCTTCTCTACCAAGCACAATTAGCCAAAAAAAGCCCATCATGACAACCATTAACTGACCTCAAACATACTGTACCTTGAAATATAAAGATAGCACAGTTACAATCCAACACACAAATGCTAATAGGTGGCTATTGCACAGTACACCTCCCCAAAAGTCATGATCTTCCATGTGTTAGTAAACATAATGACCTTCACTCGTAATCTTTCAGGAAAGTTCCCTTTCTCGCCCTCTAAATATATTTACATAGCAGAAAAACAGGTTCTCGGTCCTGTAGATGCGTTGGGGGAGGTACAGAAGAGATCGGGAAAAGGAAGTAAGCAGGAAAACTCTCTAACTGCTGGGGCACACGTGTTGTGCTATTGCTCACTATATCGACTTTAAATAGTCATTACAAATACCCCTCTACCTGGTCACCCTTTCCTGGATAAACCATCACTACAATTAGCTCCTACAGATTTCCTGAAGATGTAGGAAGGAAGATAAAAACAACAGCTATTTTTCAAGCTTGCTTTCACAGGCCACTTGACAGAACCTGCACTTGCCTGTTTTCATTAAATACTCAACCTGTCTGTTCGTCTGTTGATACCATAAATGTTCCCCAAACAAAGGAAAAACATTGGTGCAAAGCAACAAGAACTCTCATAGATATGTCACCTTTGCAGAGCAGGAAAGGCCAGAGAACTCCAACCACAAGAGCTCTACTGTTTCACCCAGTTTATTTTTTCCCCTTCAAGATACACCATATGGTTTCAGAACCTTAACACAGAGACCGATATCCTCAGTTTGTACTTGTGGGAGACCTCAGGACCAGCCCAGCGGCTCCACAGCAGCAGTTTCAGTTCCGCAGGACACCGTATGTAGTTGGCTGCACCGCCAACAGTTTTTAGCCAGTCCAACCATGAGCTGAGCTCAGATACCAGGACATCCCCAGCCCTGGAAGATCTGAGGCTCTCAAGTCAAAGGCCTCAACCAGCCTGGCTCCCAGTTGAAAAGCTTATAAAATCGGTTCTACAGTGACAAACCCAAAGCATTTCCGTGTCCCATCGGGACCAGAACGCAGCAAGTCAGGTGTCTGGGGTTCCCCCCCGCATTCGCGCGTGTCGTGTTGGGCAGAACTTTCCCCGCCCCAAACCCCGAGCTCCCCGGGGCCCGGCCGGGAACCCCGCGGGGGGACCCGGGGCGGGTGGCACCGCCGCCCCCGCCCGCAGCGCCCCTGTCGCCCCCGGCAGGAGGGCCCGCGGGTCCCAGCCCGGCGGGGGCGGGAGAGCCCCGCGGCCGGGCCGACTCACCGAGCGCCACCTGGCAGGCTCTCCGCAGCTGCCCGTGCGGGGGCCGCTTCGCCTCCTTCTCCGCCAGGATCTTCTCCAGGGCCCGCGACACAAACATGCTCTTGGTGCGGGCGTCCTGCTCGCGGGCCGGGGGCTGCATGGCGGGAGCGGGGCGGCGGGGCCGGGAGCGGGTCGCTCAGAGTCCCCTCACCCGGAAGAGCCGCCTTCCCAGCGGCCGCCACCGCCACGGCGCCGCCATACTGCCGCCGTCACGTGACTCGGGCCGGCACCCGCCTCCCCGCGGGCCCGTGAGTGACAGGCGGGGGGCGGGGCTGGCTCGGGGGGCGGGGCTGGCTCGGGGGGCGGGGCCAGAAACGGCGGAGCCGCAAAAGGGGGCACCGACCGTGATTGAATAGAATTACCGGGGTGTCCCCGCAGCCCCGGGCGAGCTGCCGGGCGAGCGGGCTGCCGGGCGAGCGGGCTGCCGAGCGGGCTGCCGGGCTGCCGCTGTTGGGCTACCGAGCTGCCGCCGGGCTGCGGCCATCGGGGCGCGTCCGAACGCTGCTCCGCGCGGGTGTCCGCCGGCTCCGCGCCCCACGGGCCCTGCACAAATTGTCCCTTTTCTTGGCCCTGCACTTTGTGGGGGCAAAGCCCCACTTACTGCCTGGCTGGAACGCAAGATGCTTAAGGGGAAATTGGTCTATTACATGTCAGGTACGAATTTCAGTATCAGTGAGAATCGCAGGTACGGTTACTGCTGCAAGGATTTGTATTGATTCAGTTATAGTTACCAAAAGGGAAGTCATGTTAGTATAATATTCATAAGACTTCTCATCTAAGCATCTCAACACTCACATTATCCCAGTTAGCTTCCACAGAATGAGTCCCATAAAGAGGCACTGAGAAAGTACAGGTGCGACAGACCCGGACAAAGTTGTACATTAAAGGAGAATCACTAAAAATTAAATTTCAAGTCCCAGGAACAGAGTCTCACAACTTTATGGCCAACTGTGTCTTCTCCCTTTACCCTCTGGCCCATGGGGTAGGGAACCGTACACGCCAGATTGAATTCTGGGCTCTGAAAAGCAGTGTGATCTTTGGAGACAACCTGCAGAGGTGATTCACTGCACACTCCACCGCCGTCTGGCAACCATCACCGGGACACGTCACCTCTTCTGTGCCGCTCCACAATGGGCCTAATCCCACCAAGACAACCACATTAGCTGAGAATACAGGGGCACATTAGATTGTCTAGATTGTAATTTTATTTCCTTATTTCTCAAGCAGTAGGACTCTAATTCTTTAAAATGTCATTAACAGATCCTTGGTGTCAAGTTGTCAAGAGCTCCAGTTTTTGTTCTAGATGTCATAGCGTTTGAAGCGTTGTTGCATTAGAAGCGTTGTTAGTGGCTGGGAGCACACCTGCATTGGCCGTACTGATTTGGAAAAGCCAAGAGAGCCAAACAGCCACGCTGAGCAAGAGGCATCGGCTCGATTATACGATGGTTTTCCTTCGGAACTGAGTTGTCAGGTTGGTTCACGCTTTTCCCACGTGTAGCCCTTGCCTGGAGCGGGTTCTGCACTGGGGGGCGCCGCAGGGCTGGCTGCGGGAACGGCCCGCGCCGCTCGGGAATCACCGGGGCGAGGTCACACGTACTGACGTGATGAGATCTCGGGTGCCAGAGGGGAAGAGGCTGCAGTCACCCAGCCCATGGCCCTGTGCTGCGCGTGCCCTGCGCAGCCGGCGAGCGGAGTTACCCCGTGGGACAGCGCCTCTTCCACCTGCCCCGGTCAGCCTGTGGAGCTCTACAGGGACCCCAGGGTTCTGTTTGGATTTGCATCCTTCAGCTGTGATCCAGGTCCCCCGGCCCGTACACGTCCAAATTCACAGCTGCCATTCGGCCTGGTTTAGCTCCAGGAGTTGACATTCAGTTCAGCGGCAGATCGGGTCCGCTCACACACTTATCGAGTTCAGCTGATTTGGATTGCCTCTCTCTTTCCGCTGGCTTCTCCTTTTCAACCAGCTTTCGATGGCATCAATCTACACAGTCATCTTTTTATTTCAGTTTAGTGTTTAAAAGATCTGTAAGCAGAGCATCTGCTCTCTGCCACTTCTTCACAGACGAACTGCTGTCCAAGCGGTAAAGTACCAGCTGAACTCAAGAGGTAACAAAGCAATATTCCACTGATGTCATCAGCCAAGCCGCTTTCCATAGCTAAATCATATATGACTAATACATTTGTCATGGTGATGTGCCGGGTTATGGTTTAAATGTTTCTAATGACGCTCGGTAACTATTTATATGACAACTGCTTAAGAACAATCCGGCGGTTCATGTGGAACATCTCCCGTCTGTTTGAGCTCACGCGCGACTTCCACTGCGCCTGCAGATACTGCAAATCGCTCCCACCTGGAATTTTTCAGTTGTAGGTTAATTTTGCTTGCAACACTGGGGATGCAGCAGGACAGGATGTGTTAACTGTTACACGTGCAAAATCAGAGCCCAAATGAAGAGCTGCAGGGCCTTTCAGCGCTGATTTCATTACTAATGATTTTTCCTTCTTACCGCAGCACTTCAGCTCCCCCACCGTGTTGCAACTGTGTACCCAAATTACCCATGGCAGGCACTGCAGAAATCTGCAATAAAACCAGATTCTGCCTCCAATTACAGATGTGTGTGGTACAAATTGTGATCCCTTATCAGTGTAACGTGGCTGCTTTCTCTAATGGCACAAACTTGCGCGTGATGAGACACTGCCTTGTTCTTCGTGTACAGTATGCTGTGTCTTCATGTTTCTGAAAGTTCTAACAGTTCCCAGATCAAGAGACGCCTGTTCTTGTAATAACAGACGGACTTTTGGTGGCGTCTTGTCCCTGCCTGTCTCAGGCCACCATCTGCCTGTGATGTTTGGTGTGTTATCTTTACAGAAAATCCCAAATGCTTGCAATGGCTTCATAGCTTGTCATATAATGCAGCACTGGGAATGTAGAAATCCATTTAGTGCAGGCATATGGTTAAGTAATATTTTACTATAAATAATAAAAAAGCAGAAGGAATAAGAGACTTAAAAAATAGAAGCATCACTTCCTTTCTGCACCAAGTAATTCAAACAATGCCAAGCAGAACCCAGACGTTTGGAGACAACTCCAGTGCATTGTGCCCTCCGGTGCGGCCGATCGGCCGGGAAGGCCCCTGGGCAGCCTGATTTCCCTGCTCAGAAAGCAGGGTCGCGGTGGCATTGCTGTGCGAAGGGGCCGATGGGCAGCGCCCAGCGCTCAGGGCTGCGCGGCGCAGACACAGCGAGACGCCGATGCAAGAAAACAATGCGCACGCTGGTTTCATAAGCAGTGAAATCCCCTGGGATCTCGTTGCGTGCGTTCAGAAGCTGAGAAAGCAGAAGTCTGGGGATCTTCCCATGGACCTGCTTTGTCTCCTGCACCCAGGGCACGAGCAAAGGTTTTGCTGGCAGCCCAGCCAGCCCGAGAAGGGCGGCGAGCGGCACAGCTGCTCCTGGGTCAGTGAGGATGCTCTGCCATGGACCCTGAGCTTGCCCCAGCCCAGCGCCACCCTTTGCAGGCGCACAGCACGCGCTGCAGCGCTGCTCAGCCCTCAGAGAGCTCCCAGCCAGCCAGAATGGGAACAGCGCTCATGCCAAAGGATTTGTTGGCCGGTGCTGGGTTAGATCTGGCTCATGTTTTGTTTGAAACCTCAGAATTTGTTGATAACATAGCTTGGATCACTTTGATTATGGCTTTTCCTTGTATGTCAGTGCCCAGCCCAGATCATCTGTTCCAGCCCCTAGCGGCCTGGGTGTGTTTTCCATGTGCCACTGATGTGTCAGCCCACAAAATATTTTAGCCCAGGTTAAGGAAGGGACCACAGAACAAACACAGGTCTCTTAGGTGACCCCTCCTCTAACACCAACCTGCGAACTGTGTGCAGAACAACCTGCAGCCTCTGTCAGCAGATGGCACACTGGTTCGTTTAAAGATGCACGAAGCAGAAAATAGGCTCAGAACCTCTTTTCTAGCATTGTAACACATGTGGAAGTTCAGCACAACATATAAAGACAGATATTAAAGATGTCCCAGGCTTTTGCTTTCAGTGCCAACGTGGGATGGAGTCAAGATGTTCTGGTGAGACGGCTGCAGGAGCTAAGGAGACCCTTCCTATGGTGAGAGCCTGGCAGCCCTGGTCACTGGGGGGCTTCTCCTGCGCTGCTAAACGCAAGCATTCGCGAAGCAGGAACTCAGCTTCCCAGACTCAGATGGCCTTAAAAGGCATGAGATTTTACAGACATTCGCAGCGGTATGTTCTCTATTAGCCTTCTGATCACAAAGATTCATGTTTTGAAGATTTTCTCTCCATCTCGAACGCTATGAATCCACTTGAAAATGACAGAAATGCTCTCACAAATCATGGCTACTTTCCTAAAGCAGTAGTGGAATATCCTCAATGACAGGATATGCGAAGAAAGCCTAGAAATTGCTTGTTTCTAACCAGAATGTCACTCAAAATAGCTCTGGCTAGGGAGACTGAATTAGAATTATTCCACCCAGAGATCTCATAAAAAAGGGATCATGTACTCTTTTCCTCCACTCTTCTAACATCTCCATCGTTTGACAAGAAAACAGGAAACACATTTATTGTCTAAATGACCAGGACAGCTAGGACAACGCTGTGATTCCCACAGTTAAACTCTACGGAACTCCAGAACAAGCTGGACGACACATCAATGTTCTTTGCAAACAACCATTTATCATCCAAAAAAGGGGAAGAAATAATATGCAGCCTTCGAACTCAGCAGCTACCAACCAGGTAATCAAACCGCTAGGAACAGCAGGGTGAATATGGCAGAGACGCGTGTGTGTGCATGAGTGCAGTGCGCCTGTTCTACAGCCGCCTGAAGGAACGGCAGCAATGCCAAGATGTGGCCATGAGGCTGGCCTGCCAAGAAAGAACAGCGCCAACATGGTAACGGCAGAAGGCACTAAGAACTCTGCCCTTTAGATGTTTCAGGGTGCTTTTGGTTGGTAGTTTGACGCGGTATTAGTGGAGCCCCTTTACTCTCATGGTGAGTCCCTCCCTACCCAGTGTAGCATTGGAACGGCGCCTCGCTGGGGTCCTGCAGCCCAGCACCAAGCACACCCGGGCTCTCCAGAACGTGCCGCAGTGTCCCAATGTCCCCCAGCCCACACCAGGTCCCCACCTCCCGAGGCACGCAGCTCCAACGTGAGATCAGGCACGCTCAGCAAACAGCGCTCTCACCACCTTCAAATGAGATTTTGCAACTAATTTCAGTGAAAAAATAACAGGTTTGGTATCATCCTCAGAACAATTTTCAGCGATTTTAATTGTTTTCCTCAGAGTATTTTAAGATCACGTTACCTGATATGTTGAGGGGAGAATGTGAGTTATTTGGCTAACTCAAAAGCAACATAGACTAACTCAGCATTAGTACTGAATCCAGCACCGTGCTGCACGCAGTTTAGTTGCACGGTGTGTGTTCATGGTTGGAGGCACGGGGAACGAAAGCCTTTCCAACAGAAGGCAGATCAACAGGGAAAGGACGCATGTAGCTGCATGTGTGTTTGCAAGCGAATTCAGTGCCAGTTACAATGATCGCTATTAAAGTGATGTAAAGAGCAGGTTGTAGCAAACACGCCTGTAGTGCAAGACATCAATCAGGAGCCCGCGGTGCCTAACAGGTGGACGCGGTTCAGGCTGCGCAAGCTGCTTCCTTGGCTCCAGCCCCCTGGGCCGCTGCCCAGCGCCAGGTGCTCCTCGCCACGCTTCCCCCCCACATCGCTGCGTCTGGCGCTGGGAAGGAAACCTCACCCGAAAAAGATGCTAAATAGGAGGAATATTCTTGGGAAAACTGGTCTGCACAGTAGCTCGGTTCCCAGCCCAGCATTAGCAGAAATTCCTTGTATAATAGATGTTCTTTTCCCTCTGGCTGCCCATTTTTAATCATTTCCATAGGGACTGAGTCTATTTATTCTGCTTGGCTTCTAGCTGTTTTCTCTGCTGTCCAGTAATGCACTTATTAGTGGATTTCCCAGGGGACTCCACATTTGATTCGCTGTCTCAGCTCTCTAAATTTTTTCCAGTTCAACACCGCACGCCCTAAAATCAATAAATCCAGATGGCAAAGGGTTGTCCCGTTGCTAACAGTGTAATTGAGGTAACTGAAGGATTGCTAAAACAAATTATTAAGCAAGTATTTGTACAAGTATACGGGTGGTATCGGCAAGACATTTCCTCATGAGGTTTATATACAACTCTCTCCGTCTCATTCCCACTGTTTTCTTCAAGCCTGGATCTCAGAGTCCTGTATCTTCCTGCCCAGCCTGGCCGGCAGCAGCTTCACCCTGAGCTGGCGCTGACACCCAGGGAAGCTCTAATTGGAGAACAGGACACTGACAGACATCTAAACAGCACCAGGCAATGCCATCATATGGAGAAAAGTCACTTGCCAGGAGAGGCAATGTAGCTGCATTCACACCGTGCTGCGCCAGGCGAGTTACAGCCGCTGTGTCTGCTGTTAGTCCCCACAGAGCACCCCAGTACCGCAATGGCCCCCCTCTGCCCCCAGTACCGCAATGGCCCCCCTCTGCCCCCAGCACCGCAATGACCCCCCTCTGCCCCCAGTACCGCAATGGCCCCCCTCTGCCTCCAGTACCGCAATGGACCCCCTCTGCCTCCAGTACCGCAATGACCCCCCTCTGCCTCCAGTACCGCAATGGACCCCCTCTGCCCCCAGTACCGCAATGGCCCCCCTCTGCCCCCAGCACCGCAATGACCCCCCTCTGCCCCCAGTACCGCAATGACCCCCCTCTGCCCCCAGTACCGCAATGACCCCCCTCTGCCCCCAGTACCGCAATGGCCCCCCTCTGCCCCCAGCACCGCAATGACCCCCCTTTGCCCCCAGTACCGCAATGGCCCCCCTCTGCCCCCAGTACCGCAATGGCCCCCCTCTGCCCCCAGCACCGCAATGACCCCCCTCTGCCCCCAGTACCGCAATGGCCCCCCTCTGCCTCCAGTACCGCAATGGACCCCCTCTGCCTCCAGTACCGCAATGACCCCCCTCTGCCTCCAGTACCGCAATGGACCCCCTCTGCCCCCAGTACCGCAATGGCCCCCCTCTGCCCCCAGCACCGCAATGACCCCCCTCTGCCCCCAGTACCGCAATGACCCCCCTCTGCCCCCAGTACCGCAATGACCCCCCTCTGCCCCCAGTACCGCAATGGCCCCCCTCTGCCCCCAGCACCGCAATGACCCCCCTTTGCCCCCAGTACCGCAATGACCCCCCTCTGCCCCCAGTACCGCAATGACCCCCCTCTGCCCCCAGTACCGCAATGACCCCGCTCTGCCCCCAGTGCCGCAATGACCCCCCTTTGCCCCCAGTACCGCAATGACCCCCCTCTGCCCCCAGTACCGCAATGACCCTCTGTCCCCAGTACCGCAATGGCCCCCCTCTGCCCCCAGTACCGCAATGACCCTCTGCCCCCAGTACTGCAATGACCCCGCTCTGTCCCCAGTACCGCAATGACCCCGCTCTGCCCCCAGTACCGCAATGACCCTCTGCCCCCAGTACTGCAATGACCCCGCTCTGTCCCCAGTACCGCAATGACCCCGCTCTGCCCCCAGTACCGCAATGACCCCGCTCTGTCCCCAGTACCGCAATGATCCTCTGCCCCCAGTACCGCAATGACCCTCTGCCCACAGCACTGCAATGACCCCCCTCTGCCCCCAGTGCCGCAATGACCCTCTGCCCCCAGTACCGCAATGACCCCCCTCTGCCCCCAGTACCGCAATGACCCTCCTCTGCCCCCAGTGCCGCAATGACCCTCTGCCCCCAGTACCGCAATGACCCCCCTCTGCCCCCAGTACCGCAATGACCCCCCTCTGCCCCCAGTACCGCAATGACCCCCCTCTGCCCCCAGTACCGCAATGACCCCCCTCTGCCCCCAGTACCGCAATGACCCCCCTCTGCCCCCAGTACCGCAATGACCCCCCTCTGCCCCCAGTACCGCAATGACCCCCCTCTGCCCCCAGTACCGCAATGACCCCCCTTTGCCCCCAGTACCGCAATGACCCCCCTCTGCCCCCAGTGCCGCAATGACCCCCCTTTGCCCCCAGTACCGCAATGACCCCCCTCTGCCCCCAGTGCCGCAATGATCCCGCTCTACCCCCAGTACCGCAATGACCCCCCTTTGCCCCCAGTACTGCAATGACCCCCCTTTGCCCCCAGTACTGCAATGACCCCGCTCTGCCCCGCAGACAGGCCGCAGCAAGTCCCATTGGGATTTCTGCACAGTGCTGATATTTGCCTTTCACCTTACTGTTTTATCTTGAAGTGATTTACGAAGGATAAGAGCCATATACGGAATATGTGAGACTCGGGCAATTCTAAGACAATAAGAATGGAATTCTTGTTTCCGTGTGAAGGCAGCAGGACAGATCAGATGTCCAGCTGCCTCTCTCACAAGACAACCTGGACTTTCTTATAAAAAAATCTGAAACGCTTTGGCTAAATCCAAACTCTGCAGTTTTCATATTTTTCGCATTTCAAAGGATCAGCAACACGTCCAAAGCAAGCAAGCACTCTCCCACACAATAATTTTGTTAAAAGCCCGCGTTTCAATCAAAAACAAATTAGAGAATACATTTTTTGGTTAGTCCTGGCGGAAGGAGCTGCTACTGAGGTCAGCAGCGCTCTGGGGCCTCTTGGGCAGGGCACCAGGCTCACAGCACCAGTACTGTAAACCACATCCTCAGATGTGCCGTACAGACACGGCTAAAGGCACTTCAGCCCTGAACTGCAGCCTCTGTTCCTGGTCACCGTAACAAACTGTGTACTATCAGACGCAGAACAGTGTTCAGACAATCAGAGATGCGATAGAATCTGAACTCTCGGTGTTCACATATCCAGATGTGATTACCCTCACGGCCTGTTTCACCGCAGCCCTGCTGGCGCTGGCTGACACCGGCGCGCGCTTCTGCTGGGCAGCAACCCCAAAACAGCCGCTTCAAGAAGCTTAACATACCCAGGCTTCAAAATTTGAGACTATTTTCCCTTTACAGTCTTTAGAACCATATCTAGGCCAGAAGAGCCCACAATTACCTAAATATATATAAACATTACAAACAACTCGTCTTATTTTTTAAAAATTGCAGCCGGAGTGAGAGGGCAGATGGGAAAACCACTTCTGCGAAGCAGCGCTGTGGAGTGCAGTGGGAAGTCCCATGGAGGGGAAGGCGCGGATGGAGCTGAGCAGCGCCCGCTGCCCGCAGTGCCCGGAGGTGGGAGAGCCAGGGCAGGGTCGTCACTCGCTTCCATGTCTCCTGAGAGGTGACAATGAGACTCTGTTTGCCACACAAGCAAGTGCTGCTTAGACTTGCATGCGAGCGCCACAGAACTGACTTATTGCACGTTCTGTCTTGCACACAGAAAAGCCTGTTTTGCATTGTACTTTGCTTTTCATATAGGTAATAGTGTAACTATTCAGATTTTGTTGACAGAAACCTTGTCTTGAGTGAAAATGAAGGAAATAGAATGCTAAGCTTCCAAAGATCCTGGTTTACAATATAACAAAACCTTGTTAGAATTTCTTAAACCGAAATTGAACAATAATGACAGATTTCCAGGGTTTCACCATTGCTCTCCACGTCTGCCACAGGCCTGTGCGTCAGCCCCGGCTCCTCGCTGGCAGGATGACTCTCAGCCACAGGGACAGTTTGGTACTAGCAGCACCAGGAGTTCAATTGGTAAATGACCTTCTCTCTGACCTTTCATCTGATCTTTACATCTCATCATTTCTGGTAAGGCACTCAGAGTCACCAGAAATGTCCCTGGCTTTCACCGTACAGTACAGATTTTATTCATGCATGCGCAGAACTCTTGGTGTGTTTCACAAAGCCAGTTCAAGACAGTTCCTTGGCTCCTCGGTTCAGATTTAAGACTCGTTTCCTGCCCTCTCAGCGGGAAAGGCTTCCTCTCTGCTCATTGCTCTATTCATTTATTCTCTATTTGCTCTTAGGTATTCTTTAGAGGAATCTTCATTTGGACAAAAGGAGCTTTGTTCTGGTTTTCTCTCCTGTATCTGCTGCCTACGGGGCCAGAATTAACGTGTGTAACCCAACAGGACCAGTGAGATCTCCAGGCACCCTTATTTTATTTAAGCTTCGCTGTCTTTATCCTTTCAGTGTTTCCCAAACACTTCATGAGATTAAGTATCACTGGAACAAAAGAAATGTATTGACAAAACCAAAGTGTGTGTCTGCAGAAGCGGAGGGTACGGGACTGGCCCTTCTCTCTTCCCTCCAGATGGGTTCAGCTTATAAAGCCAAACCAGATTTTTCTGTGCTGTTGTCACTGACAATTTCTCCACAATTTCTGAGTCTCTCTGTCCTGTCATTGTGTTGGCTCTTGGAGCCTTCTCTTTAAAACTAGCGTTTTAGTGCTCGTTTCCCCCTGTATCTCTTTACTGCATGACTGCAATCCCAGCTACCATTGCAAGGAAACTTCTTATACAGAAGTGTAGTTGCAGGATGTTGTACTGACACAGAAGAAAGCAGCTGCGAGCTGTCCTGCTCTGGGGTTGTTGGTAAACGCGCTCAGTCTGAAACTGGAATGGTTCCGTAGTTTGTTCAGTCAGCAGAGCGGCAAAATAATTTCCATATCAGAGGTCATTCAAATGAAATACGGAGACTGAGATTTACTGAACCCACCCCCTCCGCCCTCGTGCACGTGGGCACCGCCAATGGCTTCAGCTGGGCTATCTGTACGAGTACCTTGCACACGCTTTGTTTGTCGCTGCGACCTGGTGCACACCCATCAGAAATCTACCCAAACTTCCCACAAAACCCACTGACTCCTGCCCCTCTGAGAGCAGCACAGCAAAGATGGGGCTCTGCAGGGGCTTCTGTGCTGCAACAGTGAAAACACAGCTCCAGCAGCAGCCGTGCCCAGAGCGGCGGCCGTGCCCAGGGACGGCTGTGTCTGCACGCGGACACAGAGGTGTTTCCTCTGCTCACGCCTGCAAGAAATCCAATGTAAAAGGCATTTCGTCAGGCCGGGCAGAGCTCGGGGCTGCCGTCTGCAGCCTGCAAGGCTTCCAGAAAAGTCCGGATTGCGGAGGTCTGTTTCAGGGCTTGGGACTATTTATGTAATAAACCATCACGGAGATCGGCAATAGGTGTAAAGTTGTAAAACCAGATGCAAAATCTACTTTGAGTCAGCATCCTTAGAAAGGGAAAGAAAATTCTGCTTAGTGTTTTGTATTTTATAGTCACTTAGAGCCAGGGTGCACCTATGAGCTATAAAATCCAAAGACCATGCCCGCTGAAGACAAACTCCTCAGATTTCAGTAAGTACTTTCTGTTTGAACAAGGCATTCTGTGGTATGTTAGCTACATTCAGTTCAGATTAACATTCCCATAGCAATCCATAACGATTCCAGGACAGCACTGAGTCTACCTGTTCACACTTCTCTTCAGTTTCGCAAAGGAAAGACTATTTTTTCACTTCAGTCAAGCATTCTGAACAAAACTTCACACTTTTTACCTACAGACTTAGACTAGAAAGTGTTGGGCAAAATGAGGATTTCTCAAAAGTACCGAGCTTCTGAAAGTAACGGGGCCATAACTGACACGTTTGCCGTCATTAATGCAATTTGATTGTTAGAAAAGTTGCAGGAAAACCAGATCTGCCCCATTTCCTTCCATCTTCAGTCCAAGACCTTCTCCATGCTGTGTTCTGGACCATTAGTGCTTACACCAAGTTCCACCTTCTGTGGGAAAGCACATAGGCCTCCTCCGAGCTTTAATCTGCTATCGCTGGTTTCCTGCTATGACTCGTGCAGCATTTACACGGTAATTCAGATGAAAGTGTTCCGTGATTTCACGAGTGATACTGTCAGTTTAATGGCGTTTTTATAGCTACACTTAATGTTGCTGCATGGATGGATGGGTGTGTGGATGGGTGGGTGGATGGGTGGGTGGATGGATGGATGGGTGGATGGATGGGTGGATGGGTGGATGGATGGATGGGTGGATGGGTGGATGGGTGGATGGGTGGATGGGTGGATGGGTGGGTGGATGGGTGGGTGGATGGGTGGATGGGTGGATGGATGGGTGGATGGATGGATGGGTGGATGGGTGGGTGGATGGATGGATGGGTGGATGGATGGGTGGATGGATGGATGGGTGGATGGGTGGGTGGGTGGATGGATGGGTGGATGGATGGATGGGTGGATGGGTGGGTGGATGGATGGATGGGTGGATGGGTGGGTGGGTGGATGGGTGGATGGGTGGGTGGATGGGTGGATGGATGGGTGGGTGGATGGGTGGGTGGATGGGTGGGTGGATGGGTGGATGGGTGGATGGGTGGGTGGATGGGTGGGTGGATGGGTGGATGGGTGGATGGGTGGATGGGTGGATGGGTGGATGGATGGATGGGTGGATGGGTGGATGGGTGGATGGGTGGATGGATGGATGGGTGGATGGATGGATGGATGGATGGATGGATGGGTGGATGGGTGGATGGGTGGATGGGTGGATGGATGGATGGGTGGATGGGTGGATGGGTGGATGGGTGGGTGGATGGGTGGATGGGTGGATGGGTGGGTGGATGGGTGGATGGGTGGATGGATGGATGGATGGATGGATGGATGGATGGATGGATGGGTGGATGGCTGGCTGGATGGGTGGATGGCTGGCTGGCTGGCTGGCTGGCTGGGTGGATGGGTGGATGGCTGGCTGGATGGATGGATGGGTGGATGGATGGATGGATGGATGGATGGATGGGTGGATGGGTGGGTGGATGGGTGGATGGGTGGATGGATGCCTTCTGGTTAGCATGTATCTCATAAAACAGTTTTTCCTCTCATCTTCAGATCTCTGTTCCATGAGGGAGAATCATTTCCCAGCTCTAGTTATAAAACTCACCCGAGGTTAGAAGTGGCTCCATCATTCTAGTCTCCACCTCTTCATGACTGTTTTTGTACACATTGGTTGTGCTGCCATGGCTTTTCCCGTAAGGTGCACTGATGGCTGAGAATAATAGACACACTGTTAGGAAGAAGCAATTTATAAACAAAACCAAGCACCACCATTTGTGTTATTTTTTTCTTCATGTACTTATAGAGAAAAAAATACAAAACGGGACTTTTGCTTGGCTGTGTTAACTTGAGCCAAATACTCACTTGCAATACCATCTGCAAAGCTCCAGCAGCCTCTCTTAGTACTGCCCCAAACAATACATTTCACAAGAATGGTAATTTGGCAGCAAAAATGTAAGGAATTGCAAACTTGTAAATGGTCTCACATGGGAAAAAAATCACTTGGAACAGCCCCAGTTTAATGGACTGTTTCGTCAAAATCTGACAAACTTCCCATTTGCAAAATGAAAAAACAATCACCAAAATTTAGAAAAATCTCCAAGCACATTGAAGTTTGATGGATCTTCTTTTCCCCACCTCTAGTTCTGGTTCTTTAGATAAAAGTACCTACGCCTGCTGTCAAGACAATGTTTCTCTATTGTTGACTGTAGGGGTAAAGAGCACATCGTGTAACATTATATGTCAGGAATAATAGAAATGCTTCTTTCACATTACTTAAACCCAAAACTGCTTAAAAATATCCTGGATTGAGCAAGACCTTTTGATTAATTAAACCAAAAATCTTCTCTCTATTCAAGAGCCCAGTGAGAACCCTTAATTACACAATCAAAAATTGTCAGGAAAGAGCATCATGAAAATCTAATTATGCACTTTTTAGTACATGATTAGTTTTAAGTAGGTGGGTAAGACTGAGGAAGAGCAAAAGAGGGGAAATATGATAAAAGAGGTGAATCAGGCAGTGAAAAGAAAAGAGGTATCGGAGGAGTAATAACCAATACACCCCCCTCCCAGAGCGTCTTCAAAAATTGCATGTCTTGACTTGATCGCAGAATGTATGAAATAAGACATGTTTCTTCCTCAATTATAGGCATTTAGGATTTGACACAAAGCTCACTGAAGCCTATCAAAGGGAAATAGGCTGCATTTCCAATTAATTTGAGTTCAATACCAGGAATATGTTCAAAGAGTTTTGTCCATCTCACCTGGCCTAATGAGTGAAACAACTGTCCATCCTCATTGTGCTGTCCCTCTGCTAAGTGAAACTGTGAGCTAACATTCTACAAAATGTTGCTTGCGGGTCCCATGATAGAGTTTATAGTATTTCCTTCTTTGTTTTCAAATCCCGCGTCCTTTTTGTCATGAAGTTGTGCTAACCTTGGGTTTTCTCAGGGTATGAGTTATCAGATCAGCAGGTGCACGGGGACGCCCAGGAGGGCGCAGGCTTCGGGCAGACAGCCCGAACAACCCCGTGCTGACAGCAACCTGTGCGACACGGCGGGGCCCCTCCGACCCAACTCTGTAAGTCAAACCCAGGAACCGGGAATTCCTGAATTCCGCTGTTGCACGTATTGACACAGTGTTCTCGAGCAGCCACTTCAGCTGTCTGCATCTCGGTTTCCACATTTTCAAATGGACGTAATAATACCCACACACACCATGAGTCTAATTGAGTGCTTTCAGAGTTTAACTGAATGTGTGTACAATACCATCTTCTAATCAAAGCGAATTCCACCCAACCCTGCCCAGCAATTCTGTTTCTTTGTTCTCCATGCACACTCTAAGCCTCTCTATATTTGTTCCAAGTCGCTCTGCAGTCAAGTTACCTGAGCATTTTTATTTTATTTTATTTTATTTTTGTGCTGATGTTAGAAAAGGAAATGCAAAAGCTCCACTGGCAGTTTAGGTTCCTGGAGAGTGTGGACCTGAGAAATTATTTCTGCAAAGCTCACCACAAACTACCTCTATATATCTTGCTTGAAGATAAATCACTTGTAGAAATCAAAGGGATTAATTCCTAGCTCGAATAAATCAGCAGTGGTTTTAGTGAGATCAGTAAGCCACAATGAATTATATAGGGGTAGGTGAAAGGTGATTCGTGTCCACCACGCACAGGCCAGACTCTGATTTCAATTACACGGATGGAAATCTCTATTAGCTACATTAATTTGACCGAAGTTTCTAGAATTACTCTGTGTCGCTACAGATACAATGACGGGTTTTAAATTAGCTACTGCCATTCAATAAACAGTTCTGGAGTAAGGGTTTGTGTTCTGCTCAGCGGCAGCCATAGAAGCAAGCAGCACTTTAGAACCTGTACAGAAACAGCACACAGAACATCATGGTACCATTGAGCAAATCCCTGACACACATAATCTGTAATGTATTGCAGAAATCCGTTACTACCATCTCTGAAAGAATATGGTAGAACTGCTATAGATACAGGAAAGAGCAATAAAGACGGTCAGCCATGTAAAATGGTTTCAATATGAGGAGAGTCTAAGAGACCAAGGCATTTTAATTCGATGTGGAGACCCCTGAGAGGAAACATCCTGCAAAATCTTCAACGGTGGGTAAAGCACAAACCGTGATTAAACTCTCTTGAAATAGTGAAGTTAAGGTTCAACTGAGTAAATTATGAAAACAATTTTACAAGCAACCCTGCACACTAACATACAGGAACCTGTAATTCAGTGGCTCTTTTAACACAATAATAAGAACAGAAACACAAAGACACAGTGGAGATCAAGACAGGAAGAAATGTTCAGACCCCTTGTCTCTTAGATGCTCACTGTACCAAACCCTCTGTTGTCCACATGCTTTTCACCACAGAGAGGTTCAATAACCTGTGAAACTGCAGTGTACTGAATTCCACTGAAAAGCTGTATAAACAGTTTAATAAAGCATGTAAGGCTGGAGTGCATTCAGTACCACAATAAATAAAGAAATAAACGGGATGAGTTCATATAAATCATATGTACAATGTGTACACAGACAAAGGGTCATGTGGAACGTGTAGTGCATGCGAACATCTGCCTTTGTCATCAAGTCACTTTGAAACTAAGCATGAGTGGCAATTTTTTGATTCAAAATTTCCTAAAGTGCAGGAAGAACCTCCGTTAACTTCAGCAAACTTCAGAGCAGTACGCGTTTTGGAAAGCCTGATGAACAGATATTCCTTTCAGAAAGGACTAACAATGGTTAAAGTAAAGTAGAATGAAAGAATAGTGGGGAAGAGGCGGGTGGGTGCTTCACCAGACCTTCCTTGCTGAGGCTGAAGGGTCTGTCGGTATAAACTAACAAATCACTCCGAATTTCTAAATCTTATTCTACAGCAAACAGGGTCCCAATCACACCCCTCACAACTTTCCTTCACCAGGCTGAGAGTGAAAGGTGTTTTCTCCTACCAGAGTGAATGCAGCCAGCATGCAGACAAACCCCGTGTACAGTTTGCCCCATTCACGCCCTGGTGTTATTTCCTTTGGTACTGCGGACCACGCAGAGCACTCACCGGCTTGGTGCTACTGCACTAGACCATGGACAAACAGAGCAGCTCCAAACCACTTACAAGCACATGTAAATTAATTACATCTTCATGAAAGACTGCGAATTTCATGCTAATTGATATGTCAGCCTCCCGATAATTGACTCCCTGACTGTTTTACAAAGTAGCAGCTTTTTTTTTTGTCTGCTTTTGAAGTGCTCACTTGAAAAAATATTGGCAGTAAAAATTCTCTTCAAAACTGAACAGTACTTGTAAACTACTTCCTTTTAAAAATATAAAAACATTAGAAACAAGCAAAAAGGAAAAAAGCTAAAAGGAACACATATTCAGTTGAAGCTTCATTCAGTTAACACACAATATTGCTTTAAAAATAAAAGAGCTTGCTAGCTAATTGTGGATGTTTGTCTTTAAAATGAAAAGCCATGCTAGCAACTCATAAAAGATGCATTCTAAAGTAAGGATTATGGGTCTGTCTGAGAGAATTTGGACTTTACCAAAACGCATTTTCCTACAGCTAAAAGAAAACCTTTCTAAAAAGAGTGAAAAATCCTCCTTTATTTTTAATGTATACTTTTTTCTTAACGTTTTAATCTTTCCAGTCACAAGTGACACCCTTTTAAAAAGCTTTACATAGCAAGGTTTCTAATGCTGACAATAGAGCTAGAACAGTATTTTGAAGCAGTGCAGCTCACACACGATGTCGACAAGGAGACGCGCACAGCAGTGGCGGCACGGCCCAGCCAGCACCCTGCTGGAATTACCGTAAGGCTTTGGGGGCAAAGATGGGAGAGAGTTAACAAATTAACAGCTTTCAAACTAACACCTTTCTCATTCCGCCACAGGGTGGGGGCGTAGCTTTGGGGATGCTGATTTTTCCTAGCGGCGCATTGTTATTCAAATCGTTAGGGTCTTTCAGAAGAGCGTTGCCACTTGCTGAAAACAGAAAAAGACATTTGATGATTTTAAAGGCTGGAGACATACTGGCTAACTAAATGAAGAAACTGTAGTGACTTTCGGAAGACAACACAAGGTTAAACGTAAACAACTTGAAAGAAAAACAGTGAATTCAGAGTCTAATCTGACCTTCTGAAGACTTTGCTCACCAGTCCTTGTCTCAGGCCCGGCCCAGGTGCCCTTCATCTCCCACACCATCAGCGTCAGCAATCGGCACGCTCAGTGCAGCCGAGATCCGCACAAAATCCTGAATTACCCCTTGCAGTTCCCTTCCCCTCAGGGCTTTCTCTGACATGTTGAGCCATCGTGTTTCAGAAGGACTTAGGGTGAAGGGAACATTTTGCACTGACGAGGCTGCAGAAGGTGGTATGACCACCGATCCTGAGAGGCTCGTGAAGGTGGCGCAAGGTGTGCGCCTTGACCCGAGGCTCCATCACAAGCAGACGTGGCAAGCCAGTATAGCATTGTTACTGGAGAAAGGTGGTTTCCACACCTAGGACCATAAGCATCTTGGGTATCCTCTGTGAAGTGTGGACCTGGAGCTTGCTGCAACCGTACCTCAGCTGAAGAGCCGGTTTTTCGTTTCATGCAATATGATAAACATGAAACCTAAATCAGACTTCACGACGACAATTGTGTATGTTGGACTGCCACGATGTTCTTCTGCATAGAAACCAGGTGGGATAAAGGAGGTCAGTCTAGGCAGAAAAAAGTCACTGCTAAGTTAAAATACCCCAAGAAGTATTTATTACATGGATTTATTACATTGTTTATGTTACTGTTTAAGATAATAGATTTGATAAGTGTCTATATAATTTCACTTAAAAGTTCACATTATTAACCTTTTTAAAAGTTCCTCTTGAAACTCTGCATCCAAAATAAATTAGTATGTGTTTGTATTTTGAAGAAGGCCTGGCAGCTTTCTTGTCATGCAATGTGTGTGTGTGTGTGTGAGGGGATGTCTGTAGCTGTGTGTGCGATGGTGTGTGATGGGGTGTGTGTGTAGGTGTGAGGGGGTGTCTGTAGGTGTGTGGTGTGTGTGTGTGTGTGTGAGGGGGTGTCTGTAGGTGTGTGTGTGTGTGTGTGTGTGTGGTGTGTGTGTGTGGTGTGTGTGAGGGGGTGTCTGTAGGTGTGTGTGTGGTGTGTGTGTGTGTGTGAGGGGGTGTGTGTGGTGTGTGTGTGAGGGGGTGTGTGTGGTGTGTGTGTGTGAGGGTGTGTGTGTGTGTGTGTGAGGGGGTGTCTGTAGGTGTGTGTGTGTGTGTGAGGGGGTGTCTGTAGGGGTGTGTGTGAGGGGGTGTCTGTACGGGTGTGTGTGTGTGAGGGGGTGTCTGTACGGGTGTGTGTGTGTGTGTGTGTGGTGTGTGTGTGTGGTGTGTGTGAGGGGGTGTCTGTACGGGTGTGTGTGTGTGAGGGGGTGTCTGTAGGGGTGTGTGTGTAGGTGTGTGAGTGTGAGGGGGTGTCTGTAGGGGTGTGTGTGAGGGGGTGTCTGTAGGGGTGTCTGTAGGTGTGTGTGTGTGTGAGGGGGTGTCTGGAGGGGTGTCTGTAGGGGTGTGTGTGTGTGTGAGGGGGTGTCTGTAGGGGTGTGTGTGAGGGGGTGTCTGTAGGGGTGTGTGTGAGGGGGTGTCTGTAGGGGTGTCTGTAGGGGTGTGTGTGAGGGGGTGTCTGTAGGTGTGTGAGTGGGTGTGTGAGTGGGTGTGTGAGTCTGAGGCCGCGTGCCCGCCCCCGCGCGCGCTCTCGCGCGCCCGCCCGGCCGGGCCCCCCGGGGCCGGGCTCCACCGCCGGATCCTCCCCGTTCCGCCCTCCGCGTCCGTCCCGCCCGCCTCTCGCTCTCCGCTCTCCGCGCCGCCGGGGCTTCCCTCGTCCCTCCGTTCAGCGCTGCCTCGCCGCTCGCCGCGCCGCTCCCCCGGCATGTCCCGCCGCTGGACTCCCCTCAGCGAGCGGCCCCTGTAGCTCCTCCAGCCGCGGGCGAGGCCGCGCCGAGGGCGGCAGGAGGGGCCGCTGCCCAGCCGCGCCGGCACCGCGCGGCCATGGGGGGCTCCTGAGGCGGCCGAGGAGCGCGGCGGGAAGCGGATCGCCTCACCCCGTGGCCGCCACCATGGAGGCGCCGCCACCGCCGCCACCCGGCGCCCCCAGCACCGCGGAGCCCGCCGGCTGCCCCAAGGACACCGACCGCCAGCTGCGCCTCCGCCTCTGCGTCCTCAACGAGATCCTCAGCACCGAGCGGGACTACGTGGGGACCCTACACTTCCTGCAGTCGGTGAGCGGCGGCGCGGGCGGGGGAAGCCCTTCGGGGCAGCGGCGGGGCCGGGCGGGCGGCCCGGAGCGGAGCGCAGCGCAGCGGCTCCTCCCGGGCGGGCCGGGGGCTGCGAGGGAGTCCCGGCGGCTCTTGGCGCAACTTGCGGGGAGCGCCCGGGCCAGGCCCGCTCAGCTGAGGGGAGTTCGTCCTGCTCGGGGGGCCGAGGGGGGACGTGCGAGGGGCCGCTGTGGGCAGAGCGGAGCGGCCGCAGTGTGTCCTGCGGGGGAGCGGCCGGCGGGGCGGTGGGGCGGTGGGGCGCCGGTCTGCAGCGCCCATCCGCAGTGTGTCCTGCGGGGGAGCGGCCGGTGGGGCGGTGGGGCGCCGGTCTGCAGGGTCCCGGCCGCAGGGTGTCCTGCGGGGGAGCGGCCGATGGGGCGGTGGGGCGCCGGTCTGCAGCGCCCGGCCGCAGGGTGTCCCGGCGTGGCTGCCCTCGCTGGGGGTGCAGGCACGGATCCGGGAATCAATCTTCCTTTCAGAATGCCTCATCCCTTTTGTTATTGCTGTTGTTTAGAAATTACTGTTACACGCACTTGGAAACTCTACCCTTGCTGCCTGTTGTTTATAAATAGATATTATATATGTTTTTCCTCAATGTTAAACAATACTCTGGGGTTGAGGCGGGTGCGTCTGTGCATGTGGAGACAATTATACCGGCCTCTGAAATTATCCACGGGCTAGTTCAGAAGTAAAACTCCATCTGGATATTTCCCCTTCCCGATGTAGGCTGTGGATGTGGAATTCATCAGCATACCACCGCACTCTGCTAACTGCTGCAAGGGCCTGCAGTAAAAGTTACTAGATAACAGAAATGCCATAAAAAAAGCAGAAGAATAAACGATTTGATCACACAGAGATCAGGAATCAAAGCAAGGGAAGTCTCTGCAGAGATTTCTAAAAGATTGGACAGGGCAGAGATTCTTTCTGGTGTTTTGCTAGATAAGTACTAAACCCTGATTTCATCTAAATGGGCTTAGACCCTGGACCCTTTTCGACTTGTCTTTCTGGCAAGGTTTTTGTTTGGTTGGTTTTTAAAATCAGTTTGTCGTCAGTGTTTTTCAGATTCATCCAAGTGGCAAACTCTCTAGCATAAAAGATAAATGTAAAGGATGTGGTTGCTTTATGAACTAGGCTCTATTTAAATCCTCCTTTTCTCTCTCAAATAGTTGAACTCGGAGTCTTTAATTTCAGAAAGCTTCCAACAGAAGTACCAGTTTGGTTTCTTTAGAACGGGGCTTGTGTCTCACTGTGAAGAGATGCTTAAAAAAGCTGCGAGTTGCAGAAATGCCCCACCCTGCAGATAAAACAAAACACAAAACCTCAGAAACTCCTCTGTCCTAAGTACTGAATTTGGGATTTTGTCAACTGCAGGCTGGAATGCACATTCAAGCTGCATATATTTTTAGCTTCGGTTCTTACAGCAAAATGCATTCATAATGTTAACTAATGGGATTTCCATGTATTGAAAAACAGAACAAGTATTTTATTTATTCATTAACTTGGCAGTTTTCCTGAGAGCAGTAGTGAGTAATGTGCCTTAGGTAATGTCAGGAGCAGATACCAACAGTGCACTTGGCTGTGTTCTCAGATGGCACTGCAGACACTCGGAGCCCTTCACAGTCATTTTGTTACGAGCTACTGGTTTGGCTGTAGTAGTATTGTGGGGGTTGGTTCTGATAGTGCAGCTTTACCCGCCCGTGGAGTTTGTGTTTTGGTAATTATATTTGAATAAAGCACTGAGGGAATAGGATATTTCCTATCTCTAGGTCTTGGTTTAGAACAGGACTCACACACAGTCTTAACTTTAAGCATGTGTTGTGTGTTCATGTGCTGTCCTAAATAATGAGTTTCTTCAATCATTGGGCTGGCTCTCTATACAGCTGCTTTCAGATAGTCAAATGATGTTACCCCAAAGGCAATGAGGATCTGCTGCGGTGTGTGAAGGCGGAAAGAGCCGCAGGGGTATGACATTTTAAAAAATCAAATTTGGAGTGAGAAACATTTTCTGCCTGAGTTTGGTGGATGGCCATAACCTAATACCTTCTAACAGGATACCGCAAAGGAAAGAATTCTTCCCTGGCTCCCACGTGGGGCAGCTGACCTGACAGGCAAGGTATCATCTATATAGTCACTGCAGTTACAGGCACTCATAGGGCAAAAGTTTTGCATTATGACACTAATGAAAGTGATGCTGGAGCACTGGGACCCTGTATTCTCAAACTTGCTTGGGCCACATCAATAAAGTTGACTTTACTCCCATTAGTTTGTTTTTCCGAGTGCTCTGATGTTCCTACATAGGAACTGCTGCTCCTGCCCAGGGGTCTCTTTGTTACCATCTCCTGTTCTCTGTGAGTCGCACTTACCCAGTGCAAAATAAATGTCAAGTCTTACACTTTCTGGGGTGATGCAGTCAGTTAACACTCAGATGCCGTTGGGTGATGTTAGGGGGTTTTATGGTGTAGGTTGTACTGGAATTGCTCTTCCTCGCATGTGTTGCAGAAGCTGTTCGGGCTGTAGTGGAGGAAGGGCTGCAGTTCTGTGCAGGACAGCTGCAGCTCCCAGATCCTATGGAAACTTGTTCTTGTCAAACAGGAGATGAGAGATCTGAGGGATACGGGGTCCTTTGCTTAAGAAACTTTAATAGCTTGATAAATAGAGGAAGGCTAAATCTCATATCTCTCAGTTGTCACAATGGATTTTCTTGTAGTACGAGGGGGCAGTTGTGCTTTAGAGAAAGGTTAGGTGAGGGAATTTGTTCTCTTTGTTAAATATTTGCTATTGAAGCTCTAGTCCTCATTAAGTATTCTCAATAAACAATGTTTTAAAAAGCAAACAACTAAATTCTATGAGTGTATTCACAGCATTGAGGTTGCTTGCTAGCAGCAGCTTCCTGTGTTCCCTGGTAGTGTAAAAGAATCTCTTAAGTATTTAATACTATGGAATTGCAAATAAATCAAAGTAACTTTGATTTATTAAGAGTATTTTGGTCCTTTTTAGAAGACTAAAATGTGACCATGTTAAAAGAAAGGTTTCGTGATTTTCTTTTTCGTGTGCTCAGAAACCTTTCCCTGCTAAGCTGCAGGGAAAGCAGGTTTGCTACAAACATAAGGACTCCGTCCTTATTTGCTTTGTGTAAAAGATTCTGGTCCTTATTTTACTTCCATAGATTAATTAAGTAGATATCATTAAAGTTATAGAACACAAGAAGGTGTTCCTCGTCAGTTTTGCTTCTGTCTGGTTCTGGTTCTCCTGTTGGATGCTCACGTTACAGTATTATGTATCACAACTGTGGAGAGAATGAAACCCAGTAGCTTTCCTCTGTGGTTTGTTGACCTCACAAGAGGAGATGACCAGTCCCAAGGGATACAGTCATTATGTTTGCAGAGTGTGGATTTTTTATTAAACAGCAGTACAACACAGATATGATACTCATATGCGTATCATGATTTTGAGAGTCTTACTTTTCCCAGATTAAGGCTCAAAATGAGGATTTATCATGCTGGGAGGCAAACTTTTCTGCGAGGTCACAGCTGATGAACGGACGTCAGGGATTTAATTCCGATGATCACCTGCTGTATTGTGTCCTGTCGTATCTGCCCTTTGGTCAGGCAGGTGTGGTGTTGGAAAATACGGAATCCTCCTTGAAGAAATGTTGTGTAAATCAGGAGTATTAACAGGTAATACTACGGTTATGCACATATGTTACTAACTTTACTAATAAAGGCTCATTACACAGCCAAAGCTTTTAAGCGGCAGAGAGAACTACAGGGAATGGATGAAAACATCCTGCTGCCAACACCATTAAAGAGCTACTGATCAAATAAGGAGCAAAGTGGAAAATTGTCAGAAGCTAATGGAACTTTACTAAAAGTTACTGATGGAGTAAGATAAACTTCAAAGAGATGAAGGCAGATAATTCTGCTCTGAGTCTTTGGTGAGATCATAAACCGTGAGGATTTTCAGTTTCCAGGCTTCGAGATTCAATTAATCCATTGTGTGCCTCTGCTCTCTTTTAGCTCTCTGCAACGTATGCAGGAATGTTTACATTTTATATGTCATCTTGTAAAGATTTCATTTCTGTGTGACAAAATGAAAGCAGGTGATGATTCCGTTTCAGTGGCCAGTGAGGTAAAGGTCAAAGCGTCCGTGTGGTGGCACGCGGGCTGGTACCCAGAGCTGACGGGACGTGCGTGCCAGCAGAGGTGTTGGATGCTGGGGTGCCGTGTTGGCACATTGCAGCCCCTGAGCTTACCTGTTCTCCGGGTACCTGCTCTCGCCCGTGGTGTCGGTCTGGATGGAGGAGTCACAGACAGTTCACTGAGAAAGCAGAGGTGGTAGTTGGTTTGAATGGCACGTGGTCATTCCACAGGACCCAGTCAAGTCTGTGATCCCAGTGTGCAGGAACTGAAGATCAGCTCTCGAGTCAGGAGATGCAGGAGCCCTGAGCAATTTCAGACATGCTCCTTGACCGCCCTTCTGAAAATAGATTGAAGAGTAGGTACACAACAGTTGGATGTCAAATAGTATTTAAAGTTTCGGTTTACCAGTTTGTAGATATAATCATATGAATTATATGTGAAAGTATAGTAACAGTAATTATCCGATGCACTAAACTGCAAAGATAGGTATTTTGCTGCAGACACAGGGGGTTTTTTCCACCTTTTAATCTCACTGAACACTTAGTTCTAACCTGCACGTGCAGCTCCAACGATTTAGTCAGATAATCCCACGAATGTAAAGCTAAATTGTTCTCCACATTGTATATAAATATGGCTCTTTCATATTTCCAGAGGCAAACCACCAACTTGTACATTGTGATGTCAGAGTGACAGGATGCTCTTTTAGCTCGAGCAGTTGCTGTGTGTCCTGTGCAGGCGTAAAACCAGCGTGAAAGATGAACTGTTCTTATCAGACAGGTATCAAGTTGGGTAAATAATTGTACCAGGGCTGGTTTTAGGTTTCGATATTATGCCGTCCTTTGTTTTTATATGGAAACTAGAAGTCTTTTTCCATTTTATCAATTGTATAAATGTGTTAGGACATGGACCATCAGATAAGCTAAGCCACGTCCTACAAGACTCAAAATATTTGTGTTATGCTCCTTTTCTTGCTTTGTAGCTGTAATGGATGTAGTATCTCTGGATTCTGCACTCCACCCATCTTCAAATATGCCGAGCATCACAGGCCTTTTTTTTTTTCATATTTCACAATCTTGTTTGCGTCCAAGCTGAGATGAGGGCCCTGCTGCTCCACCAGCAGCAAACAGCGCTCTGAGGTGTGGTTTCCTGCCCTGCCCCTTCTCGGCCTGTTTGGGTAGAGACAGATCAACTCTGATTCTGTTTGGGTAGAGACAGATCAACTCTGATTCTGTTTGGGTAGAGACAGATCAACTCTGATTCTGGAAGGTGAACCGTACGGTTTGGGTAATGTTGCTCCTGTATTATGGGACAGCTAAAAGAGCAACTGAGGAAAGGAAGGAGGTGGAAATGTGTTTGGAAGTGATCTAAATGACTTTGCTGTCCTCTGGTTTCGGTCGGTTGGTCACATGCAGTCACCTATAAGCAGTTGTTACAATTGCAAATGATCAACATTTTCTACCATTGAATCTTCAAAACATGGGTCATTTTCCTTTAAAGCCTGGTTCCTGACACACAGGAAGATCACAGGTTTCATTTTAAAGACCATGTGTGTAGCCGTTCTGGTTGTAAAGCCGAGTTTGAAGATAGAACATTAGCAAAACATAAATGCTCCCTGTTTTTAGGGGCTTGTGTTGTGGCTCTTGAATGTTTGAGGCTTGCAATTCTGCAAGTGGAGTTTTCTTTTCAGGCGAAGTGTAGCGCAAAATCAGCTGCTAACAGCTGAAATGCAAACAGATTAAAAGGTTCTTTTGGTCTGGATACAAAGGGAATGTGAAGAAAACAGTGTGATGTAGAAAGTTAAAACAGAAAAGCAAAACAAAGAGAAAGCTCTGAAAATATTTATTCATCTGAGCCTGTGGTCTGCAGAGCCCGGTTTACAAGCTGTGGGTCTAAGAGCAGAGCTGGAGCATACGGAATTCCCAAGGTCTCTTTGCTCTGAGATGCATGTCTGAGCTGAGTTATTCACTTGGAAAACTGTCTCACCAGCCCATGCCTTTTTTCAGTGAGGCTTTGCAGCCAGAGGTGTATGGGAGTACAGCAGGTTTTTCATGTGGACAAAGCTGCTTGGTTCTTTTTGCACTTTCACAAAGTCTCCACAATAGAGAAAACACCAATAAATCCTGTGTGGTTTCACCAGTTCACTGGCACACAGGTGGGAACTAGGCCTCCTTTCCCTTTGCGTGGTGTGCCTCTGAGCCTTGTCCTTCGTCTCAGACCTGCTTTGGTCTCCTTACATCCCGCAGAATGAGGCGTTTGACCTGACTGCATCTCTCCCTCCTCTCAATTGCGGTGGTGTCATCAATCAGCCCTTTTGCCATTTGTCCCTCCCTCTCTCTTCAGGGTTGCAGTTGTTGTCTGAACATGTGTGGGGCTCGGGAGCGGAGGGGTGGCTGCCCTGGGGTTCCCAGCCCGGCTGCAGCGGGACTGGTGGGACAGGCTGGGGGTGCAAGGGAGGCATGGAGACCTGGGCTCTGCTGGGAAGGGGCGCGTGGGTCAAAAGTGGAAGCAGCATCACACAGCAGAAATGGAGTTGCCCTGCACATAGCTGAATGGACGGGTGATTCTACCCAGTTTTTGGCTGATTTTTGCAGGAAGCAGACTGATACCCACTGAGGGAGCTTGCTTGTCCTTAAATATAGGAAGAGAAGCAGTTTGAAAGCTTTGCGAATTTTCCATTTCCCAGGTCACAGTGTTCGTGCCATAGGCAGGCGTACCGCTTTTCAGGAGCGGGAAATGTGGTTCTACAATTTTATATCATGTCATAGAATCATGAAAGATGGTCCTGTGTTTTCAGGGCAGCTTTCCTATGTGCAGGTGCTGTCAGTCCCGGAGCATCCGGCTCTGAGAGGGCATCTGAGCCCGAAGACACATGTCCCAGGTGCAGCGTCTGCCCACGGGCATCCCGGCCAGTCCGAGACAGAGGGGCGTTACAGAACGTACTTATTTCTGTTGCCTACCTATTGTTCGCTTCAGGCACTTGCAAGAAAATATAAGTGACTATATGTGAGTTTCCCTCTTCTTTCCAGCTGTAGAATCCCTTTTCTGTTGCTTTTCTTTCCAGCCTCAAAGGGATTCTCAGCCTGCAATGGGTGTTTTGGTAGAGGCAGCCTACACTGGTCACCACCAGCCAGAGTACAGCTGACCCTTGTATATCTGCATTCGTGAACCTCATTAGGCCTTCATTAACTGCAAAGACTACCATCAGTTTTCTTGTGCTAAATGGGGATTTAGTGACAAAGCTTTGCAGAAACCTTGTCTGACCTCTCGGGTGTTGTTGAGCCAGGTCTTTCCTGTGGCAAAGACTTTCAGATCTGCATTGCATCTCCTTTTTCGAGATACTCTTGAAATTAGGAAATAGAAATATATGCTGAGGACCCATCTAGTTTGCAAATATTTTTTCATTTTCAAGTAGCAAGTGCTGTGATTGCAGAAGTGGGTTTTGTGGATCAGATCTCTTAGATTGTCCTGAATGGTTGTATCTCCCAGTCTCTCTGACTATGTGGCAAGGCTTCTTTGCAACCCTCTTTCAGCCGAGCCCTTTTGTTTTGTGCTTTGGATGACATGAAAGCACGTGTAGTTCACTAATGCTGCTGCTTATTCCCATCGCCTTTGTATTGTGGTGGGATACTTAATCCATGTTTACACAGCAGTATTGCCATTAAATGCTCTGAATTGACAGCTGATCCCTTGATTAGTGCAATCAAAGGTGGTGCTGTTTGGAAGTGCGGGAAGGCTGAGTTAAGGATGTGAAAAGCAGAGTCGGACTTGTGGCACAGGGTGGCTGCTGTTTCCTGCTCTTTGGAGGTGTTTTCGATCTCTTCCTCCCCTGCCCCCCTCTTTGTCTCCGTTTCTGCCTCAATATTTTGTGTTCTGTTTTCAGCTTGTGTTGAATCAGTCCTGCTTCTTTGAAGAATGGACTGGAAGCATCACTATCTTATCATGTTTCTTATCTGTTTTGAAGAGATCCCGTTTAGCAGTGGGAATGACTGCAGCATTCTCAGCCTTTGACAGCCAGAGGCAAGAAAAAGGTTTAAAATATGCAACAATGTCATTTCTTAATCAGCTACAGAGACTTCATTGTGGAGCAGTGCAATTCATGCAAAGCCATTTCTCATACACAGACTGAATTCTGCCTTTTAGTCCTTTTCCTGCTGGATCACAAACTGAGGCTTGGAGTGGGGGCTGCGCCAACAGAATGCCGAAGGCCTGACCAAAGCCTTGGGTTTAAACATGACTGCAGATGAAGGTTCCTGCTTGATTGCCGAGCCTGATTAAAGCTGTAACACTGCATATATGATTGAGTCAAGCTGCAGTAGATCTGTACTGGGGGAGAACCTCAGGGTGGTTATCTGGTCCGAAATGCCTGGCTCCTGCGCAGGCTCCTTCACCCCTCTGTAGAAGCCACTCCCCTGAAGAGCCCTTGGCTCCCTTTGAACTGCGGATCTCAAGACCAGAGGAAGAGCAAACAGCTCTGTGGTGAGAAAACAGTTCCCTCACTCCTGCTAAAGAGCCCTCCTCCTCCTCAGAATAACTCCTTGCTTGTACAGCTGAGGGCCATATGTCACACCGGGAGATGATGGTTGCCCAGGGCTGAATGGGTGCTCTGATGGGCCACTCGGAACCCCGTGACAGACAGACAGACAGACAGACGGATGTCTATTGCCTGTCCTGAGCGTCAAGAAGCTTAAGTGTGGAAGCCCGCCTGCATTTTCACCCTGTGCTACTAGTGCGAGAACTTGTCCCAAACTGGGTGGCAATGAGGCTTCCTGCAGTTCCGGAAACAGCTGAAATTTTGAGTTGCCATAAGGGCAATAGATTTCAACACCTCGATTATTTAAAGATTAGGGTGGTTACTCAGATAACAGGACTGTGGAACAGAGTTATAGGAACATTTATGTTCTTGTAAGGTTATTGGGTCAATCTCACTGGTATTGCCATTGCTATAATTATTTTTATGGAACTATGTCAGCCATACAAATAATACCTTGCTGCAACTCGTCTGGTGTCTTGTAACTCATGGAGTAGATTTTGTGACCCTCTCAACCCAGCTTTGGTTCTGTACTTCTGGTTTTGCTTGTGGTCAGTTCTTGTGCCAAAGGGTTAATTTGCTTGTTCCCAAACCGCTTAGCTTATGTAAAATGAGGGCATGTTTTCTTGACAAGTACTGTCGTTGGGTCATTGAAAGTCTTTGTAGACTGCTCTTCATTTAGTTGGCCCAATAACACACTTTCAGTTTAAAAAACAATAAAAAGGAGCAAACAATCTAATATGCTGGATGCCCGTTATATGTTCCCTGTGGATTTGTCAGTTGTTTAGGTGCCACTGGCTAAGATTTAGGATCAACATTTTCAGGGCTGCTTTAAGCATGTATTAGAAACTGGCTGTACATTTTGGGTGTGAAACGATGTGATTGCACTGAGAGTTTGACTCTCACAGTTCAGGCTGCAGGTTTCATTGTGGGCCAGCGTCACTACCAGTGATGCCAAACTCCTGCTCTTTCTGCTCACTGTCGTGTCCTGATGTGTCAGAATGTGCGAACATCGGCTGCTGGCAGGTGGCACTGGTCACCGCTCCCTGGGCAGCACCTGCACAGAGGGGCTCACACAGCCCTTGGCCGCTGGAGGCCCTGGCTGGCCCCGCTGCCCCCCGGAGCCGCGTTTGTCCGGGAGCCGAGTGGGTCAGTAACAAACACCCTTGAGCCTGGGACTGGTTTACTGCATGGCTGTCAGGCGTTAGCTGCCTTCGTGAATAATAGAATGGGCTTAGATTTTAAAAAGCCTAACGACATCATTCACATCTTGCACATTTTCTTATCTCCAGTAAATCACTCCAGTGATAACGCTTTTGTCTTGGAAGTTTTGCCTGCTCATGCTTTTGGCATCCTGGTGTGGTATGATTGACCTGGAACAGCCATTCATGGGATATGTGATAGAAATACAAGCCAGGAAAGAGAGGAAAACATAAAAGGTTGCGTTTGGGGAGAATTGTGGAGGCTGAGGAAGCTGCCAGTGAGGGTTCCCTGACATTCGGAGTGTGGTGTGTCGCTGGTGGGGGCTCTGCTGGGGACAGACTCCTGATACGAATTTGCATTTTAGTGAGTTCTTATCTCGGATAGGTGGGTGGGTTTTAGCTACACAGCAAAGTCTGTGGTCCCATGGGACTTTCTGTCTAATCTGACAACTGCTTTGAATTCATCCCCTCACAGGGAGCCGGTTTCTGTTAACCTCATCACTGAGTGGCTGAAGAAGCCCCTTTCATTTTGTTTGAAGGGGCAATAACAGAAGGTTGTAAAACTTTTGACCTGGTAAAATGTTTTGGACTCTGAAACCTGATTCTTTAACAGAATCCAGGTTGTTGTGGGAACAACGGACAAGCCTAATGTAGGTGTGTATGATTTGGCTGTGTGCTATTTAAAATGGTAGGTCACAGAGGAGAAGGCGTAGAGGCAAAAGTTTATCTGTCTTGTTAGATCTCATCAGTGGTTAATGCCCTGCGTTGTGGAGCATGAGACTTGGGCTACAAATGTCGTAACCAAAGCAGTGCCAGGCTCCGTCCTCTGTCCATAAGGCCAGCTGGCATGGCCTGGTCTGGTCCTGTGCTGCTGAACTCTCCGGTCCCACACAGGGCGGCTGCATTCGGGCTGCCTGTTGGGAATGATCCTTGGTCCATCCTCCCTGCGCGGCGCAGGAGAACACCGGTGGGTCTGGGCCGGAGGCTGCGGGCAGCCGCTGCCTTGAGCGGCGTCGCAGGGCGCGAGTGTCCCGGCACTGAGAGCTGGCTGGCGCTGGAACACAACTCTGGGACAACAAACCCGGCACCCAGACCCAGTGCTGGCTTTGTGGTGCTGCTGCAGATGGCTCTATGTCCAGTGCTTTGTCATTATGTGGAAGTTCTAGGTGCTAGGCCAGAAGCGTTGGAAATACGTTTTGTCCGCTCTCCTTGGATTTGCGTCATTACTGACTCTGTTGTCGCCCTTACTTGAAGTCTTCTATTGTTTTGTGGAGGAGGAGCCAGAAAGGCAATACAGTTTGAATGGGTGGAGGCTACTTTGGGACAGGGTCAGAGGGAACTGCATGTTAATTACCTAATTCTGAGTGTCATTACTAACAGTTGTGAGCTGAGATATAATAGGCTGAAAGCACTTTGGTCCTTCACATGAAGTGCCGCTTGCTCATTTCTGTTTAGTTCCCTTTTTATTGTGGAAAATCAAAGGCTTCAAATGATAATCACTGGCCACTCGCATGTAATTTTTAGCTCACATCCCTCTGTGTGCTGGTGGCTCTGTCTCTGTTGTGTCACCGACACTGCTGGGAAATCAGCTCGGATGGGAAGCAGCTGTTTGTGAGGAGAGAGTGTTGACAGGACACAGAATAAGGGAAGAACGGGGGGAAGACTTCCAAAGAGCTGCAGGAGCGTGTTCGCTACGAACATTCGGTTGTCAGATCCCCCCACAGGAGAAGGACAGATGGATGTTGGGAAGACACTTTTCCCAGAGGTTGGCTCCTTTGTTGGCTCTTAAAACTTTACATGTGATGGAGCAAGAGCAAAATGCATTTAGAAACAAAAATGGATCAATAAATGTAAGGTATAGTCAAGGATATTGAACTAAATGCAATTGGAAAGCATATTGGTTCTGGATGAATGGAAGAAGTCAGAAAGGGGGACAGATCAGTACCTCTGGAGTTAGAATAGGTCACTGCAGACAGGTTACGCCATTACATAGTCTTGCTATTCACCAGCTCTCATGGTTCTCTGAAAAATCAGCTGGGGGCAGCTCCTATAGTTAGAAATTTAAAATCGCGCACAGTTTTTATTACTTTGGTTTTCGTTGTTGATTGGTTTTAGGTTTTTTGCATGGGTGCCAGATGGGGCCAAGTTTTCTCACTCTTTACTCTGTGAGCAAAACATTCCCTCAAGAAATGCGTGTTTTCCTCTTTTTTTCAGCCCTTAAGCCTCTTTTTCAGTATTTAATGCACTCAGTTGCAGATCAAGCAGATGAGGCTTGGCTTCGTGCTGATGAAGGGCTGTGGAAGTTTTCTGCAGTCACACTGAGTAGCAGAGGAGGAGGAGAACCAGGAGTCCTAGGGTGATACTCTGTGTTCCGTCTGGTAGCGCCGTTTCTGAGGATCCTGCTGTCTTGTGGGCTCTGTCCTGCGGGAGCTGGGCCAGGAGGAGCTGGGGGGCTCAGCCTGGTTCCGCAGGTGCCCGGGGCCTCGCAGGATCGGCCTTTCCTGGGTATGGAGCATGAACGCAATGAACAGCTGGGAAATTCACTCTGACCTCTGTGTCCTTCCCCATTTTAAAACAGCTTAATATGCATCTTGACATCCATAACGCTAGAAAGAGCAGTCAGCCTCTTGGCTGGTTTTGTGTGTTGTACCGTGTGTGCCGTATATACGTGTGTGTCCTAAGAGATCCTTTTACACAACAGGGGCCAGTGCGTCTTTCTTGAGCAGTTGCACAAGAAAAGCCACAATGTTTGCAAAGTAAAGCATGAATCAAAATTTTTACAGCACACAAGCAGAGGAACTGAAATTTGCAATCAGCAAGCGAGAATGAAATTGCAGCGGCAGCAGTTGCTGTGTCCAGGTGCCGTGCGTTGGAGGCAGAGCTGCGTGACATCAGTTCTCCTTTAACGTGGTTCTGGGTGAGCGGCTGGGGCAGCACGGTGTCAAAACCCAGCTTCACCCGCTGGAAAGAGAAGTCTCAGGCTTTTACTTACAGAAGAAAACTTTGCTTTGAAGTGCATTAAGAATAAAGATACTCATCTGTGTTTATGCAGCACTTTTTTGGCTGTATTATCTCAAAATAGAAAACCAGCACTTAGGAGATGGAGAAACTGAGGCACAGAAAGGCAAAATGACTTATCGAGAAGTTGCAGAGGAAGTATCTAACAGAGCCAACCAGACCTAAATATCTTGTCTTCTTTCCTTACCTCTTGTAGGAGAAAAAGCAGAGTGAAAGATGTCACACAAGCTATACTTTCTGTGAAAAGTGCAACAAGAATTGTAATTTTGTCATTCAATCTTCTGGCAGCCAGCTGACACATCCTTGGCAATTAGCGCTTGATGAATTGGTGGTCTTAGCTCAGTTCCGGGGGACTCTCGGGCATCACCAGCAGCAGTATTGGCATTCTCTGCGGACAGAGCAGGAGCCCGGGGTGGGCGGCAGTGCCGGTTCTCCGCTCTGGATACCGCTGAGTTCTGCTCTAATCCTGTGTGAACGTACGGTGCAGAATGTAAGCCTTGGCTCTTCAGGAATTGCCAGTCAGCAGCTTCCCATGCTCTCCGTGAGTAATAAAAATGTAAATAAAGACGCGATGTTATGTCTCAGAATTACTCAGGGACAGTTGTCTGAGCAGTTGTGCTTATGCTAGAATCCCAGCAAGTGCAAGTGCAAACACTCCGACATCTGGTCGTTTCACACTGCAGCGTGTGTTTGCTGTTGAAGCTCGCTCTGAACACTATGCACAAGTACTTTCTAAAGCAGTAAGGGCAAGCCCCCCATTCCGCAATCAAGCACACATTGAGCACAAAGGGTGTAGAAGACAGAAAGGAGTGGAAACGTCAGTGGTTTGGATGTACCACCGGCGCTGCCCCGTGCTCACCAGAACAGCCAGGCTGCTCCAGCCAAGACAAACTGTCTGCAGCCAAACTGAGTCCAAGGGAGAACTGGGAAAAGTTGAGTTATAAAAGTGAGCATATTGAACATTTCACTTGTGTGGCTTCCCTGCACTTCTTGATTTTTGGTGAGGACCTGAACTTCAGAGGTGCGGCAGAAAGGAAGTTTCTTCCTGTGTGACTTTTTAGCTCCAAAGTCCAGACTTCAAGGTTGGAGGCAAGCTAAAGAAGTAGCTGAATCCTGAAATTCACTGCACAAACCCATCCTTTGGGACAGGAGGTTTTCTTTTTTGTATGTTTTGAACCTCTCTGCACAGTTCTGATTTTCCAAGGCTTCAGCTGCCTCCTTTTCTTTAGTTTTGAAAATGTATCTTCAATGAACACTCTTGTTGGGCTTTGTTCTACTTCTCCTTATTTTCACATAAAAAGACTTTGCCAGCTCTGACTGTGTCGGAGGCCACTGCTGCCTTGTTCGAACTCACGCGGTACCAAACTAAGATCAGTAGCATAACATATCTCATGATATTATTGAACCTTTTGAATAAGAGATCGGTGACGTTGTGAGGGAGGGTGGTTTGGGTAGAGGTGGGTGGGGTAATACCCTGATAGGAACGTTCATTTCCTTTCTCCCACCCCAGCTGAAGGGATCTTTCTGGAAAGCCAGGACTCGAGACCCCTGCTGTGGTGGGTACTGTAGCCCAGGATGCTCTTAGCCTGTTTTTCCCCATCCTCACACCCGTACAACCTCCTCTCACATCCTGTTTCCCACATCACAAATCCTTAGTTGTACCCATTTGTGTTTCTGTGCTACCTCCAGCAGTTTATCGGGCAGGTGGAGGTGCCTTTGCCAAGGGGAAGAGCAGAGCACAGGAACTGCTGCAGCCACCTAATGTAAATCACTTTGCAAATGAGAGTCAGAGTCCTTAGCCCAAATACATGTTAATTAACAGTTTATACTTATCTGCAGGATGGCAACTGCAGTGACTGAGGACTAGGCACTTACTGTTTCACCACATACACTTGAGACACAGCAAACATGAGGAGAGTGGTGGGGAAGATCCTGGGGGCTTTCAGACCCGCGTTTGCCAGAGCTGCGCGGCTGGAGCGCCGGGCCGGTGCTGGTGCCCAGGCTGGGGCTGTTGGTGTGTTTGGCCGTGTGGGTACACGCTGGGGCTGTTGGTGTGTTTGGCCGTGTGGGTACACGCTGGGGCTGTTGGCGTGTTTGGCCGTGTGGGTACACGCTGGGGCTGTTGGCGTGTTTGGCCGCGTGGGTACACGCTGGGGCTGTTGGCGTGTTTGACCGCGTGGGTACACGCTGGGGCTGTTGGCGTGTTTGACCGCGTGGGTACACGCTGGGGCTGTTGGCGTGTTTGGCCGTGTGGGTACACGCTGGGGCTGTTGGCGTGTTTGACCGCGTGGGTACACGCTGGGGCTGTTGGCGTGTTTGACCGCGTGGGTACACGCTGGGGCTGTTGGCGTGTTTGGCCGCGTGGGTACACGCTGGGGCTGTTGGCGTGTTTGGCCGCGTGGGTACACGCTGGGGCTGTTGGCGTGTTTGGCCGCGTGGGTACACGCTGGGGCTGTTGGCGTGTTTGGCCGCGTGGGTACACGCTGGGGCTGTTGGCGTGTTTGGCCGTGTGGGTACACGCTGGGGCTGTTGGCGTGTTTGGCCGTGTGGGTACACGCTGGGGCTGTTGGCGTGTTTGGCCGTGTGGGTACACGCTGGGGCTGTTGGCGTGTTTGGCCGTGTGGGTACACGCTGGGGCTGTTGGCGTGTTTGGCCGTGTGGGTACACGCTGGGGCTGTTGGCGTGTTTGGCCGTGTGGGTACACGCTGGGGCTGTTGGCGTGTTTGGCCGTGTGGGTACACGCTGGGGCTGTTGGTGTGTTTGACCGTGTGGGTACACGCTGGGGCTGTTGGTGTGTTTGGCCGTGTGGGTACACGCTGGGGCTGTTGGTGTGTTTGGCCGTGTGGGTACACGCTGGGGCTGTTGGTGTGTTTGGCCGTGTGGGTACACGCTGGGGCTGTTGGTTGGTTTGGCCGTGTGGGTACACGCTGGGGCTGTTGGTTGGTTTGGCCGTGTGGGTAGACGCTGGGGCAGCGGCCGTGCTGTGCGACTGCTGCATCCAGACCCGGCTGTCACGGTGCTTTGCTGGGCACCCAATTCATCTGCAGTGCTCCCCACCATGAGACCAGGGAGATGTTAAATACAGATGATATGTGAGTGACAGTTTCAAAGGAGGAAGAGAAACGTCCTGTCTCTGTCTGCTTCTGTTTTCTAGGCTTATGTTATTTTCTCATATTTGCTGTGTAAGCAAGTTTCAGCTGAGCTGGTGCAGTTGATCAGGAAGGCTGAGACTTTCAGATGAAGTGAAAACAGATTCCCGAGGCTGTGCGGAGTGTGGGGCTTTGCTTGGTTTTGCATAGATATGTGGGGAGTAATTTGGGCTTGAGTGTAGTGTTTTTCTGACTGATGAGACACCAACTGTGGCTCTAGCGAAAGAAATCGCACAATCTGTTCATTGCAAAGCTTCGGATTTTGAGAGATGTATTACCTGTCCATTTAAGTGGAATTACAGGCTTCCTGTCTCTTGGTAGTGAACTCTTGGCTATTACTGATTCAAGTGGAGCCCTGATGAGTTTATATAGCAGTCATAACTCCAGATTCATAACCTATTGATGTGTGGTACCAAGTGCTAAAGCATGCATGAGCTGGGCATCTTGGCAGGGTCTGGGGGGAGTTATGGAGGGTATTCATGCATAAAGAGTGTGCTGCTAAATATTAGATGATGCTGCTCCTCAGCAGCTCGTGTCTGCTTTCCAGGTCTGGAATTCTCCAGTTACAGTGGCTGTTTCTTCAACACAGCAAACAAACAGAAAACAACAAAAACATTTGCTATATTTTCATATGCTACTGTGTACTTCTTTCATTAAATGAAATGTCAGGGAGGTATTGATTCAGTTCTGTGTTGGGAACACAGTAGAAACTTCAATCTGTGCTGCTCTGAATTTTCAGAGGGAAGACTGGGACCTGTAAAGGCGCGGAGGCCCCTGAGGGCAGCGCTGCTTCCCAGGCAGCACCAACTCCAACGAATAACCGGGGTGCCCGAGGGCTGGGTGGGAGGGAGCACCAGGAAAGCACTTCTCTTGGTTTCTGGGTGATAGAGAACAGACGAGCACAGCAGAGCCCAGAGTGGACACAGGGGAGCAAAGGTGCGAGCCAGAAGAGAATTGAAAGAGAGGATTTTTGAAAAGAGATGAAAAAGGCTAAAAAATCCAATCAGAGGACTCAGGAACCAAGATCTACTTTTCCCTTCAAAAGCACCTGAAGAGCCATTCGCGTGAGAAGAACCTGAAATGCCATTCTCTGACACGCGACTTCATACCCTCTGCTGTGTGCAGACCCGAGGGTTTGGGTACAAGAGCAGGGACCCCATCCCTGTTTCCCTGGCTGCATTTGCCACCTGGAATGTCCCGAGTGTGCGGCCTTGGTCTGCTCCTCGGGACGAGCGTGGTGATCCTGGCGCTTACTGAACGCCATGGCCTGTGTTGTGTTTGTATGTGTGACAGACATCATCTCATACCAGAGGACAAGGAGGGCTACGGGAGACCGTGTGGGCATGGGACAAAGACTAGTGGACTATAAAGCAAGAATGGCTAAATTCGGGAAAGCTCTTATGAATGAATCTGATGCTGCTAAAAATCAGGCACAAGGGATACATCCTTGCACCTGTATGGTTAAAGCGGAAATGATTCCTTTTATTATTGAAGTTCTTTGCTTACCAGGACAAGGGCCAGTTTTGTGTATAATCCTCCCGAGTTGTTGGTATCCAGAAAAGAACAACAGGGATGTTCCAAAGCCAAACTCAGGCTTGGGTGGCTCGGGCTGAAAAAGGGAAGTCTAAGAGGACATGGCAAGAGTGTTCCAAGTACATTAAAAACCCTTATTGCTGAGGTGAAGGGTGTAAACTTTTCTCTGTCTCTATAGTTGATAGGACAAGAAGTAATAGGTTCAAACTGCAGCAACTGGAATGCAGTTTTACGTTGCTGTTACCAATGGGGACCATGGGGGATATCCTGTGATACGGGGTGCATGTTTCACATTTGGGCCAGATTAATCATGTAAAATTATTGCCTGGATCCTCCCTTTTTGCCAGGTAATTTATTTTCTGTCTGGTTTCAAATACGACCTGCAAATAGTGTGACCTGAAGATTTTGTGGCAATCCATATATCGTGTTTGGAAGCTCTCACCTTGTATAAAATAAGCCAAAGTCTCTTTAAGTGAACTGGTCTATGTATTTTTAAATTCTTAATGTTTCAGAAAACTCCCTCCCTTTTCTGTTTCGTTTTTACCCGAAAAAAAAAAATCAGTTGGATTTAAACTATCTCAGCATCCAAAGACAACAATGTAACTTTGAAGTGGGTGTCCCAATTCTAACATCCTCCATCCGGTGAGGAACAGTCGGTTGTTGTACACCTCATTGTATGTTCTTGTAGATATGCAAAGTCACCTAACCTGATCAAGAATTTTCTCCTAATGGAGACAGCGTGCGACTCCCCCACATTCCTGGCTGGTCCCTGGGGTCAGAAGAATGACAGCAGGCTCTGTCTGCCGGATTCTCCCAGGTGTGAATCTCCGGACCGTTTCCAGCTGTACACTGACCCTCTCCTGGGCGGTGGGTGCTGCCTCCCTCTCCCTGCACACCCGCCCCGCACAACCCCAGTTTGCTGGGGATTTTGCCTATTGTTCATGAGTTAGAGTTTAGCTCCAGAACCTGGCTGTTTCACCTTTGCGGGTGTTCTTGGCATCCAGCTGCCTCCTTTGCACTCATCTTTGCCCTGGGTAGTTTCATTCTGCTGTGACGCGGCTTCCTCACCCCGCGCCCCTGGTGGACGGCGTCATTTCTCCCTCTTGCAGACAGCACTCTCCCCTTAGCGCTCTTGCCTCTCGGCCCAGTATTCCCACACTTTATAAATACGCTCACACTGGTGCCATGAGCTGTCCCTCCCTATTTATGGATAGAATTGCAAATTTGATCCAGATGGTGCTGTTTTCTAAAGTCTGCTTCTGAAATCTGTTTGCAAGGTACGATCTGCCGGAGCATATGCCCGCTCGGCTGTTCTCAGGAGTTCTTTCAGGACTCCTGGTTGTTTTTGCTGTATCCAGGTTGTGCTTCCCTAAGTGCCTTGAGTCAGTGGGACCGGATCCTTTTGTTTGTCAGAGCAGCGCAGGCGGAGTCGAAAAGCTGCCGAGACTTAATTGTTGTTTTGTCATAACTGTTTCCAAGAGGCTTTTTGCTCTTTGAGCTTAATGAGAATGAAATATTATTTCACAGTATGTAGTAAAATGACAATTAATGATACCATTAGTAATAATTACTAGCTTTGTATCAAGAGCTGCTTGCTGGCAGCTCTGGCTGTGAGAGCGCTGTGGTTTCCCAGCGCGTGTAGTGGAGCGCCAGCCACGTTTGATGCTGCACGTGCGCGCTGTCCCGCTTGTGCCCGCGCCACCGGCGCCCCGTGCGCGCCGTCCCGCTTGCGCCCGCGCCACCGGCGCCCGTGCCCGCTGCCCCGCTTGTGCCCGCGCCACCGGCGCCCCGTGCGCGCTGCCCCGCTTGTGCCCGCGCCACCGGCCCCCCGTGCGCGCTGTCCCGCTTGTGCCCGCGCCACCGGCGCCCCGTGCCCGCTGTCCCGCTTGGGTTCTCTTGTGCACTTCATCTCATACAATCTGTATTGCTGCTTTTCCTCTCTCCTCCTCTGTTATCTCTTTACGTGCTTACATTCCTTTGTTTTCAGCACCGAAAAAATAAATCTCGGGAGGGTAGTGTGCCTCGGCATCTTTTCTTAAGCACGCGGATGATCTCAGAAGGCCTGGAGGAGGGGTCTGACAGCTTCAGTTCTGCAGAGTTGTATCTCTGGAGAGCAGGATATAAAGCCCCACAGCTGTGCAGGAGTGGTGAGGCGTGCGCTCCAGTCAAACTGGGACCGATTTTGTGTGAACTTTCAAATCACGGTGGGTGCGAACTGTTCCTGCTGCCTTCAGCTGTTGCCCTGTTATCCTTGCAGCTCTGCAACGAGATGACTGTGCTGCTCCAAGCCACCTTTGTGTCAGTGGAGTGCCGAGGCAGGTTCTTTAGAATACGCACTTGTCCTTTCTTTGCGTCTTGTGCAGTGCATTGCTGAGCAAACTTTGAAAATGTTTGTTTTAAATCACATAGATCTCCAAAATTGAGGAGAGTTCCTTCATTCCATATCAATATTGGCTCAAACAGCCACGTTAAAAATACCGACAACAGTTTTCTCAGAGCAGAGCACTGAGTATTGCGCTAACCCTTGCTGAGAAGGCCTGCTCCCTTCTGCACTGCTTTTTGACTAATTGGAATAAAATAGAGCAATAACATGTGGAGGGTAACTAATACACAGGGTGGTTATGAAGCCTGCTTAATTACTGTCTGTAACGTACTTTTACATCTTTGGAAGCCCTGCAGAGGGGTGAGTTTTGTGAGCCAGAGACGCAGTGAACGAGGAGCAGCAGTAAAACAGTGAATGTATGCACACAACAAATTTGCCTTTTGTGATGTTTTGGGGTGGATTCTTTAGTAAGGGTTTCTATTTCTGCATAAAATCATGGCATTGTAGGTGTCTGGAGAGCTTGGAAAGGGGAGAAAGAGGCCAAGTTTTGGTTATCATATGGCACAATTGACTAAGTCTGAGGGTTTGTGTCTCGGGTTTCACGGCGTGATGGTTGTTTTACTGTGGGTCTTGGTTTTGGCACCAGATTTCCCCCTTTTTGACACAGCAACTGTCAGAGCGAGCTCAGCATGGCGTCTGGGGCCTTTCAGGCTGACACCTGTTGCTGTATTTATTTCCTCTTTTTGTTTTGTGGACCCCACTGTGGGCAGTGCTGATAAACTGGTTCTGCCCAGGAGAGCAGAGCGAGACGCTGCAGTCGGAAGCCGTGTTGCAATGGGGAAGTCCGTGTGCTGTTTGTTTGTGCTGCTGCTTCTCCATATGTGACAGTTGCAGAAGTCACAACTTCGGTTTGCGTGCTTTCCTTCAAGCTCGCCGTACAACACGACGGATACCCCGCCTTGTGAGGTGTGTGGTGTGCTGACACGGAGCGGCGTGCCCGCGCGTCCGGTCCAGCGCCACGGACGCCGTGGGCCGGGTGGGATGTTCAGCTGCGGGCTCTGGCGCAGACAGAAGTTCCTGCAGAAGCTGCTTTGAGAACAGGTGCCAGCGTTTGGGAGCTTTGCCTTCCCTTAACACATCAACTTCTCTGAGAAGTGTGAATTTGATTTATGGGGAGACAGAGAAAGAAATGTAGGATGGGAAAGAGAAAAGTTGGAGGGGAGAGAGGGGGAAGGGAGCAGTGGCCGAGGAAAGGGAAATGGAGACAGACAGACAGACAAAGAACTGTTTCCCCTTTTGTGGGGAAAGGGAGCCTGCACAGCAACAGGACTCAGTTCAGCTGTGCAGGCTGCTTAATACCCATGAACTTGCAATTAAATGCGGAAGTGGCAGACAAGAGGCAAGCTAAAAGGAGATATTATTAAACCCGCGGCACTGGAGAATGTGGGGGAGACTCGGAAAATGGACGGAGCCCAAGCCGTGAATAAGCACTCAGTGTGCTGGATTGTGCTGCTGGTGGGAGGAGGGCTGGAGGGCTCTGTCACTCAGAACCCTGTGGTGCAGGGCCCCTTTGTCCTCCCCCCGGGCGCTGCCACAAAGAGGTGTTATTCAGTTCGGGCCGAGCGGACAGGCCTCTGCCAAGCGACGGTTCCTCGCCGGGCCGGGCGCTTGGAGAGCTCTGCAGAGAGGCTCTGGGAGCCCCCATTGCTGTTTAGCTTGGAAGTACATTGTTTGCTGCTCGAGTTTTTCTTGATCTTTTGCCGAGATAACCTCAACTGGTTCCTATTTTGCTCTGGAAAATTACATGCGCCTGATCAGTTTTCCCTGGATTATTTTGCAGTGTTGGAGACACCCAAAAGGAGTCAGGCGTGTTACTTTGTGGGCTGGCCAGCAGGCTCTGAAGCGGTTTTGTTTTCTTTTGGGTTCCAAGTTCAGAGCTTACTCCTCGTGACCGTGTGCACATGGCCGTGTGTTTGTAGTGAACTGCTGGCCGGTAGGCGGTGATCCCCACCTCTTCCCGTAGGTCACTTTGCCTCTCGCGTCCGGCCAGCGGGTAAACTCTTCAAACAGCTACAGCTTTGAAGGCGCTTTGGCTGGAAGATGATGTGTGTGGGGGGTTCCTGGGAGCCAGGGAAGGACAGGGCTTTGACGGGGAGGATAAAGCTATCACGTTTATTCCCCTGTCAGATTCCTTTGGATCACTGCAATGGGAAAAGCTTCTCTTAATGTTTATGAAGATCTAAGTGGAACATGAAGGGTGCCTTGTTGACTTTAACAACAACTAATCCACAAAATTCATAACCTGTGAGGGCAGAGTGGGGGTTTTCATCCCATAATCTGCCAGACTCAATGAAATAAGGGAGATTTAACTTTGATAAGGACTCAACAGAAAGTGAGCGCGTTCTTTGGGATCTAACCTTATCTCTTGAATCTGTGGCAAGCATCTGAAATGCTCATGTATTAAAGATGTTTCTGTAAACTAGGTTTTTGGGTTTTTTATTACTCTAAGGACTAAACCAGTATTCAGATTATAAGCACATGATTTAAACTGAAGTGTGTATATTATTAATAGGGACTAGAATGTGTCCCAGCTTGCAGAGGGTGTAAGTAGGTCATTGTGCCTCCTCTCTAGCATTACAACTGCAGCTCCAGTTTACCTCCCATAGGCAGTCAGGCTGAGGAAGCCCTTGAATGGGCCGTTATCTGGGGAGCCTTTCTGACCGGTGCTGTCCTGACATTCCGCCAGTTCCTTTTGACTTGGTTCTCTTCCCAAGGTTGTGTCTGTTTGATTGTTCGGAATTGTTCAGAGGGTTGTTCTGTTTCTTTCGCGTGTACAGGGCTGGACTCGAGAGGCTGACCGGTGTTGGTGCTGCTGTGGACGGCACAGCAAGCAGTTTTTCCTACTGTGGTTTGTCAGGGATGAGATCCCGCAAGCCGATGCAGAGCTGGTAGTTCTTTTTGTTGCTACAATCTGTGTGGATTAGGCATTGTTGTAAAAGAGACATTTGGCTGCCTGATGCCAGTTGTCTGCAAATTGTCTCTACGTTGCAAATGGAGCTGTTGTCTAAATCTACTGCATTTATAACTTCTCATTTCTCGGTCAGGTAACTGGCACGGCACTACGCTGTCAAATATGGATTCCTAGCAGTTGGAGACATGTGGTGGGACCGGCTTTGTGTGTGTTTCTGACTGTGCCCACACACCTTGCTATCCACGTAATGTGCTCTCTCACACCAACAAGGTGTGCCCAGGCGTGACGAGGAAAACCTATTGAAAATGTCACCTCACGTACCAATACAAGAGACTGTTTTGATCACAAACCGTGAAATGACTGGAAGTCTAGGAGTGATGTGCAGTCTTCAGCATGTTACGACAATGTTCCTTGGATTAGAGGAGCCCCCTAAAAATTTTATGGAACATTTCAGGTCTGCGAAAGGACTGGGTTGATAATCACAGGACAGGATGTGTCTTAAATACATGTTACCAATATGTGCTTATTGCTTGTAGTCAATGCTGCCAGTCTCGGATGGAATGTGAAATAAAGCAGCTCCCCAAACGGAGGCTGCTTGTGTCTCCCAAGCGTTGGTGGTGGTTGGGGAAAGCACTGCTGGGCGTTTCAATGAGAGCAGCTCATCTCCCCCGTCGTCACAGCCCTCGGTGCTCCCGGCTCATTCGGTGACTTGGCGCTGTGCACGGATTCCTGTCTAAGGGAAGAGGTGTCTGTTTATTGTTTTTGTTTCTTTCCTCTCTGTTTTCAAGCATATGGAAAAAACGTGTGATAAACAATGTTGAGTGAAATTGCTCTGCATTGTCATCTCCATGATTTACTCACAAACTACTGGGGCTCTGCTGTGCTTTGCTGACATGAACGTTTTATCTGGTGGGGCCTTTGAGGCTGCCCCTGAGCGGCTTTGCTGCCTGACCCGGTCCCTGGGAAGGGTCCCTGCCCCGCGCCACGCAGCCCCCGGAACACTCAGTCCCAGCCACCGGCTCTGTTGCTGTGACCGACGGGCCAGCGTGGGACCTGCAATGCCTTGGGCAGAGAGAGGCGGTGGGAACGGCCAACAGATCCGCGGGAGGACAGGATGAGCCATGGGAGAGAGGACAGGACTTCAGATTCAGGTGGGGATCAGCGGCAAGTAGAGGAAATAAACGTTTTTGTTCCTAGCAAGACAGATTATGCATTGGCAGCTGGAATTGATATATGTCGAAGGTGTCTTATGTTGCAGTCCCGCACCAACAGGCAGATGGTAGCACTGTAAAGGAGTTATACATCAGACTCCAGCTGTCCCTGCCTTCAGCCGAGCTCTCGTGTTCCTTTGCCCTGATGTAAACAGACGCCTCTTCCAACTTGTATTCATGTTTCACTGGGAACTTCGAAATAAGGAGACAGGAAATTTTTGGTTTGGGTAATATTTCTTTTTTTCTGTAGACCATAAAGCTGGTAGGAGCCCAATGTAGAGAAATAGTACCACAGTAACAACGTGCCCTGTATGTTAGTAGGACTCTGAGTAATGTAGTGTAGAATACAAACAGATACAGCAACCAAAATGCCCCAAATAACACCACCAACATTTTAAAAACACACATATGTGTGTGTATTTAAATGGGGAAGTAAGAAAAGATGGCAAGGAAAGCTGATTGGAATGGGCCGACCTCTTGGTAGAGGCCAGGGCAGGCTCTAGAGCTGCGCTGGGTCAAGTGATGCGGTGCAGACGTGATTTTGGTTCAGTCCTCAGTGGACTCTCAGGTGTCCGTTGTTCTTGCTGCACACGGATTGTTTTCGGTGATCTGAATCTTTCTTGACTAGATCCGTGTTGTTCTGGTAGCCATAGCGCTTCTGAGAGCTGGAGCGCGGCGATGGGCTCCCCTGGCGCTCGCTGCCGCTCCTCTGCTGTTGTACGTCGGTCAGAGGCGGTCGAGTGCAGAGGGCTCTGCACAAGCTCACAGGGAGAGAGGGAGGGCAGACCTCCAGGAGGTGGCTCTGGCTGGTCTGTGTTCTCCCAGGTGGGGCTGCTGCTCAGAATGACTGAGTTTCCTCCTTGGAAGTTACTTGTTACAGACACAGAAGCAGAGTGAGCTCAGTGCAGAGGAGTTTTAAATCCTCACATATTCCTTGCATCTCAAAGACCTTTTGTAGTTGTTTAATGCGGCATTTACAAGGTTTAAAGCTGTGTCTGCAAAAAATAGTGACAAATAATAAAAATATCTAACAAGACTGGATCAGTCTGGGTTCCCAGAAAGACTGCAAATAATTCCTTTAGAAGGAGCTTCACGGGTCAGTCTTGAGAGAGAATTCAGCACACTGTGTGTGACCAAGCGACCCTCTTCACATTACGGCCGGCTCGGCGTCCCCTCCGCAGCGCAGGTGCAGCGGGCTGCGGTGGCGATGAAGCTGGACTGAGGTATTAGGAGGACCGAAGCAATAGGGAAGCTGAACCAGGAGGAAATGGGCTGACAACACTCATTTTTTCATACATACCATTAGGAATAGTGGAAGTGACAGAAAAGAAACGGAGCTGATGTGGATACATGCATGCACACACACACGACCCACCTACCCAGCCATGGCTTTGGCTCATGACATGCCCATTTTTACCCTTTCTCCTGAACTAGCCTTTTTTAGCATGCACGCCAAGAGATGTGGCTGCCCAGAAGCATCTCCGCACAGGCAGCACCGCCGTGTTTCCCAGGAGGTGAGGGGATCTTGTACACTACACCAGTTTGGCCTTGAGAAGGAAATGCTGTGCTTCCACACGCAGGTGAGCGAGTCTGGCTCGGAGCAGCAGGAAGCGCAGGGCTCTTCCAGGCAGTGCCCTCAGGAGCTGCTGCCCCAGCTCCTGCCCAGCTGGGGGTTTTCTGTTGCCACGAGAGTTTAGGAGTTAGCTTCCTGCACGGTGCCCTCCGGTGTTGTGTGACTGATTACTGGGGTAAATCCAAGTCACCTCACCCTGAAGGTTAAAAATGATTTTTCAAGAACTGCTTTGTATCCCATGTCTGCTCAGGGTAGTCTTTGTGATTTCTTGTGAATAGTAACTCAATTCAAATGAAAACAGGCCTGACATCCAGGGCCCCACACCTCTCGGGTAGGTGCTGTGATCTCCCCCGCGGAGCTCGGTGTTGGACGTTATTCACAGCTTGGCCAGGCTCTGCGTACGGGGAACGCCGCCGCGGCTCAGGCGGTGTCTGGGCAGTGTCTGGCAGTCTGGCTCTCGGTGTCACCTCTGCTGATAGTGCCCTTGTAGATACTCATCACTTCATTGGCATTGCAGATTCGCTTCTGAGGCTTCTCCGTCACTTCAGCGGGGTGGAGCAGGTTTTGGGGTGTGTGTGGGGGGAGTGCGCAACAGCTGCCCGTCAGCCGCTTGGAACCTTTGCCTCCTTTCCCTTCTGTAGGAGGCATCTCGGTGCCTGATTGCTGGAGCTGGGGACCGGGTGGAACCGGCCTCAGTGCCAGCACTTCAGACCTACGTGCATATATTTAATGCCACATCATAGACTGTGGTATAAATAGAAGAGCTGTGATGCTGAAGGATCCTGAGGAGCTAACCCTAAATTAGAGGTGTGGTTCTGAAGCTGTTCCCATGGGTGGAACTTTCCTGTTTAACCCCAGCAGTACTGGCTAATGTGTTACACTGGAGGAAATGGAGTGCAGAGTAAAGTGACCTAGGAGCTTGAGGGAGGAGGAAAAGAGGAAGATTTAGATGCCATTGGTCGGTAGCTGTATATCGCAGGTATCTCTGAGCTCCCTGTATGAGAGCGAAAGAAGCAGCACAGTGCGACTTGTGGGGCCCACAGCTGGAGCACCTTTGAAAGGATCGGCCTCAAGCAATGCTGGATCCTTGTGAAAAATAAGCTGAACTCCAAGGAGCCCAGATCAGTTCCTGTGGCGTGTTACGGAGGGGGCCAGAGCGGCTGTGCTGACTGGGCAGGAGTTCTCTCCAGGGCAGCCAAGAGCAGAAGTCAGCTCGGGATGGTCTGCCCAGAGAGCTTTGATCTCTTCTCTGTTGTTGCAAACCCAGGCTGTTACTCTGCTCCGTACTCGGGCAAGCTGGTGTGGCTGCTGTGTGTCCTGCTCACAGATGCACGCACAGCAGGCACAGTTCACCGTGCTTTCTTTTTCCTGTGTAAGTCCCCTGGGATCCTTGAAGACACCCTGACCAGATGAGGGTGACGTACAGAAGAACTGAGCCCAGCGAGGTTCTGAATGTTCCGTGAGGAGCGCGGTATTCGCTGCCTGGCTGGTTTCGGGGGACGTGGTGGCTGCAGTGGTGGCTGCAGTGGCAGCTGAGCCGCGCTGCAGTGGGTGCGTGCATGTTCCTCATTTGTGAGGCCTCTGGGCTCCCTGCTCCCTGCTGGTGCGTTCAGGGCTGTGCTGCGGTACGGGCTGAACATCTGGCTTGGTTTTACAGGCATCACCAGAGTGTCATCTTCTCCTCAAGTGTTAAATTCCACCAAATACTGTAATTCTAGCCGAGCCGGGAAGTTAACCTCCACGGCCTCATGAAGCTTGAGCTTCACGTGGCTGCTTGCGTAAGGCTGGAAAGCAAACACAGCATTAATTGTGACGCCATTGGGAATTGTACAGGACCTAATATGCCAGGTAGACAGTAACTCTCCCTCACTTCCTTCCACAGAAATGTTTTAGATGTGTCTGAAAAATATACCCCAGTCCGACACTGGTTTTGGTTTCTTACTGGTTTCAGTTCTGTGGGGATTAATCCGTTTTGTGGATCTTCGGGCCCCTCTGTTTTCCTCTGGAAGTGTTTTCCCATAAGCTGAGATGGATTTTAGTGCAGCAGAGAGAATGCTCACAGCAGGGAGCCGCTCGAATGGGAGCTTTTGTACAGGCACAACGTGAACCATGCCGAGCGAAGAATTGCTGTGAGCATGTCTGTGTTCCTCAAAGGATGATTTGGTGTCATATTTACCAACAGATTCCGAGGTCCATTCTTTGGTGGAAACAATGGGTCTGTTATTCAAAAGCCACTTGTACAAAACAAAATGTAATGAACAGCTACAAATGTCAGAAATGTGGAAAGATGTTCAGTACGTGTGTGTTTAAATCAGTGAATTAAGGAACCTAAAGCAGATCAAGAGAAAGGCATGGATCTGTGACTCTGAAGTCAGAGGAGCCATCTGAGTGCAAAGGACAAGCAAAGTAAGAAATAGGTTTTGCTCATCGGACCTCTGCGCCCTTTGAGAAGTGACACAGCGCTGGATGGAGCCGCACAAACCTGCAGGGCTGTGGGAGCCTGAATCTCACTGCAGCCCTCACCGTTCTGCGCTTTCCTGGGCAGAATCCGTGTCTGTTTTGTTTAAAAATAATCCACAACCTGTCTTCTGTGTGACTAAAGAGAAAAAGAACATCACACCGCCTGCTTTAGGGGTGTCTGGAGGAAAGTCTGCCTTCAGCCTCACTGAGCAGCAGAAAACACGATGTGTAAGCTGTGGTGACCGGCGTGCTGGTGGTGGCAGCGGTCGGTTCAGTTTGCAGAGCTGTGGCCACTCGCGTTGCTAAATGCAGCACAGATGTTGTGAGTCTGCAGAGCCTGGAGGAGCAGGGCCGAGGACATGGACGGTGCCATCCAAACTGCAGCTGGGGAGACACTGTTGGTAATGGTGACTGCGTTAACATTTCACCTGAGGTGTGAAAGGAGGCAAGGACTCACCTGCGGAGTTAACTGTGGGCAGCATCTCCTTGCTACCAAGAGTAGAGATCCTGCCATTTATTTCTAAACCAAGTGTGGTCCAGCTACCTGGCTGGTACATCCCAACACAGCCCTTAGGAGACAGAAGCAGGCTCTGGCTCCCCAGGCCCAGGGGGGGCTGAAGGCAGCTGCTGTCTCGCACTGGTTTGCTCACCCCCAGCGAGAGGGTCCCCAGTCCGGCTGTGCCGGCGGCAGAGGGTGCGGGGACAGGTTGTGTGTCCAGCTGGTGAATCAGAGCCATACAGGGTGTTCGTGTCAGAAAGGAGAAACGTCCCAGATCCAGCGAGCAGCTCCCTGGGTGTCAGGGCACCGTGGCACCCAGCAGCCGTCACCCGTGGCACTGAGCTAACGTGGACTCGGTGCTGGGAAGTCACATTGCTGAAGCCGACTGGGGCGAGTGGAAGCGCTCGGTCCTGGAAACTGCTGCCTAAACTTGTGTTTCTCTGTTATTATTTGTTTCTCTATTAGTACAACCTTAAGACTATTAAATAATGGAATTTACAGACCATTATTAATACTGACTTTCAATGTTTTTGCTATCGTGGAAAACGGTTTGCATCTTAAAAATAGTATTAGCTTCTGAAGTACGTAGTGAATACATCTAGAAATTGAATGGAGTCTTGTTGTACAGCAAAAAAAAAAAAAGCTATAATGGAATAGTTTATACAAGTTTCATATTTATTTAAGAAATTGTCTTCTTGTGAATGGTGTGTACTTCAGGGCTGGGCAATGTTCTTGATTTTGAAAGCGTTCTATAGCATTTACTGAGAGACGGGAGACTGCGCTTTCATGTGCATCCCACATGAAACATCGTGTCCTCCGCTGCTTGTTGTACGGCATTGGAGTCCATTCTGCGCTAACCTCATTAAGGGCATTATGCAACCCTCCCCTCGTCCCCAGAGACTTGGCCATTGTCAAGGGCAGCTGCATTTGCTTATTACCAGAACCTCAGTCATTAGTAGCATCAATGCAAAGCAAAGCTCTTAATAGAAACCTGTGTTACAATTCTAGATCAATCCAATTTTCTTTTTAAGTGCAGTAGCAATAAATTGCTTTGGTTGCATTCACCTTAAGTGCTGCTACTTATATAAATTTGTAATAGTTTTTCCTCCATAATAGTCTTCTCTAGTAGTTAGAGGAATAAGAAGAGTTTTGTGCCTTGACAAGTCAGATTTTGTGTTTTCAAGATGAACGGATGCAACAGAGTTGTACGTCTGTGGAAATGTGTCTGCCAACAGGGCTCAGACGGATTTCAGGCATTGCCGGGAAGCAAACTGAGCATCTTACCCACAGGGCTGGCTGGGATTCAGATCCTGCAGTTCAGATAGGTCCTCTTGTGTGTTAACTTCTGAGACTTCAGAAAGTCCCTCCATCCCAAACCAGCACTAATTCGCTGGCTCTAGTAGGAGAAGTGGGTTCTAACGTGAAGAATGAATCATTTCTGTTGCTTGTTGTGGGGATGGGTTGGGAGCTGGGACTGCCCAGGAGCTACAGCTCCTCAGGACGTGCTGGCTTTTGCAACATGGTTCTGTATCTCTTTAGATCATAGTTTATTTTTTAATCATGGTATTTATATTTTGCAAATGAGGGTTATTGCTACGGATAATTGATGCACAGAACTAACACATTGTCATGCTTATGCAGTAACTAGGACACCAGCACGTGAGGAGCAAGCAATGCAGTGTGAGCCCTGGTCTGAGTCCAGGACGGTGGCTGTGCCGGGGAGGCCGGGGTGGAGGGAGGTGCTGCGGTGTCTCTGACCCGCTGCCTCGGGTGCCGCACAGCGCCGGTGCACTGGAACGTCTTACATACGAGCAAATCTCGCATCTCTGGGAAGGCGACCCCTCTCCTCAGAACTGGGTTCCACTTTCTGGGCAGGTTTCCAAGACTCAAGTGTTACTGAATGCGTTGGGAAGAGCTGGGAGCTGACATTTCTCTGGGGGATGTTAATGAAAGGAAGGGGTGAGAGGCGGCTGGTTTCCTTAGGAACACAAAGACCTTAATCATTCCCGTTCTGCATTCTTGTATTGGCTGCCTGTAACACTTTATACTGATTTCAGGATTCTTTTACATTCACTGTATTGCAATAATTAAGAGATTTGTAAGCATTTGACTAACATTCTGTCATCTGATGTACGTTATGAGTAAAAATCCCTGGATTGTTTTGCGTGTCTCTGATTATCAGAACAATTTATAACGCTGCTTCTTGAAAGCAGAATTCATTTTTTCTGGGGACATCTGTGCTGATCAGTTGCTCATCTTATTTATAGCAAAATTTAAATAGCATGCACACTTCTCCTTTTCAGTAGTCTAAGCACTGTTAATTTTGCTTTCATTTAATAGTCAGGTTTCCTGTGGCTGCTTTTGTGGGCACTGAAGTTGTGAGTACGTTCTTGTTGGTGAGAGGGCAGTGCAAGCCGTCGGTGGAAGGGCCGCCTGCGTGCGGAGACGCTAACGGGAGCGTCCCTCCAGTGGGCGACTCACCTCGGCCTTCTGCGCTTACCGCAGCGGAAAATCGATGCTTCTGGGTCAGCGACAGCTTGTGTTGCCGTGTGGCACTCTGGTAACCGAGCCTATCTTTCTTTGTCAGGGAGCCTTTCAGCTCCTCGTGTTTCTTCTTAGTGGGTGAATGCTGGAGAGAGCACCGAGGAAGTGAATTTTGCTCCCCCTGTTGAATGCGCAGGCCCTGGGGAATCCCGCGGTTACGGCCTGATCTGCTATAGTACCTACAACTTTGACGTAGTTTGAAAGCAAATACGTGTTCTTTTAATATTTATGTGTACAAGATGGGTTAAATGTGGAAAAGCAAGGTGATAGTGCAGTAAATGGAAAGCTATTAATGGAAATCTAATATTCATTAGAAAAGAAAACACACAAAAACCCCAATGGAGACCAGGTCATAGGTGCAATGGGTAAAAGAAACAGAGTAATAGAGACTTAGACTTCGGGCTTTCTCAGGGGTCACCTTTTCCCCTCAGTTACACACCTAGTGCCCCATTGACTTGGTAGCATTTCACCTGTATTTCACACATGAAAGCAACTAATCCAGCCCCTAAACTGGATGCCAAGTACATGGAGAAAAGGTGTCCTGGCGAGTATTGAACATTGTGAAGTGAATGGTGGCTGTGGCAGTTGTCAGAAACTCAGTGTGCTGGTGGAATGAGCAGTTGGTTCTCGTTATCTTCTGCTTCTTGGTTCTGCAGCTGCCCCTTGCCGCCGCCAGCGACGGGCGCATGGGCTGGGTCTGAATCTCGGTGGTGCTGTGTGGTCACAGTGAGGATGCAGACAAGTTACCTCTTTCCATTTTGCACACGAGGAAACACAAGTGGAGGAGGTGGGGGAATTTACTGCAGGTTGTAGGTGACTTATTCCAGGTTATAAGTGGCAACGTTTTCTTGGGATTTAAATTTAGGCATTGCTAAGTTTGTCATTCTGTGTTTCAATTTAACAACAATGAATAAATTGTGACTAGAGAACAATAAAAATTAACCCTTGGCACTGAAAGACAATGACTTTTTCATCAATGCAGAGGTATTTTTCTTAGAACAATCCCGTGTATTCTGGCGGGGGAAGCGATTCCTGTCTCTTGGGACAGTCGTGTTGGTTTCAGAAACCGAAGCCTCTAGAAACAATACCCGAGAAACACAAAGGGTAGGAGTGAGCTGGACTCTCAGGAGAGAAGCAAATGGAAAAGTCTCGTGACGCTTCCTGTGCAGTTCTTTACCCGAACCGCCGCCTGGGGCAACCGGAGAGCAGGAGAGCGCAGAGGGGAACTGAAGATGTGTATGTGGTTGTGTGCCTGTTAGCGCACAATGCCATAAGCCTTGGTCTAAGCCATAGGTTTTGGTTTCCATAACATCAAAATCCTTTGTAAGCAGTTGTAAGTCACATCGATGGTCTGACCCGCACACCATGTTCATAGTGGATTCGACAGGGAGTCAGGTGTCATGGAGCTACTTTGATGAGAACAGGGGGCTCCAGCATCTCTCCTTGCCACCTACACTACGATATTTTTTTTTTACTTTGTTATCCAATTTCTGATCAAAGTTCCTCTTGTAATTACCTGAAAGACTTAGTTTCTACCTGTTGTCGCACGATCAATGCTCTATTTGCTTTACAGAGGGGTTTGAAATATTCTAATATTTTGCAGAGAACAGCACCGTCCCTCCCTTGCGCATCAATGGCGATTCATTAAGCTTTTGCAGGAAAGATAACAAGACCAAGAAGCACTTAAAGCAGATTTTCCTGTAATAACCCTGTGGCTATTTTGTGGCTTCAGCATTCGAATATCAAGAATTAATTATTTGAATTAAATGACTTTTAAATAAAATACTTAAATAAAAAAATCTTGACACCTCCTGTGATGGAAGAAATGCATTTCCTAGAAATTCTTCTGCTTTGTTTTGGGAATAAGGCTTGATGTTGTTTGTTATAGTAGTGAAGCTACAGTGTTATTCAGTTAAAGGCAATGGATTTTGAAGTGCATGCTGGGATAACGGAGAGGTTTTGTAAGTATGGAACTGTAATTAATCATCTGGATTCTGAGCAGTCATCGCCATTAGCTCCCTGCCTCCCGGATGAGGTGCCAGCAGCGTTGTGAAGCACGGGGAGCCCTTGGCTCCAGGACCATGGTGACATCTCAGGTGATTCATTCCTCTCGCAGTTCTGCCCTGGAGATGGAGTTTGGGCTGTGACAGTTCTCCTGTAATTAGCAGAATCGCTGGCAGCTCCAGGGCGAGGGGTGAGCTGGAGGTGAGGTGCCAGCCTGCCCCTGCGTTCCGGTCCCCGAGTGACAAGGCATCGGGGGGAGATGATGAAAGCTATGGAAATTAGCACTATGATAATGAGCCAAAAAATCCCATCAGTAGGGAAGGCCCTGCCACCTTCAAGGCTGAGGTCAACACTTCCTGATGTGGTAGAATGCTGCCAGTTCAATCAGCATGTGCGTAAACTGATTGATCCTTTATTACATGGTACCAAGGAAGGAAGAGCAACCAAATGAGCGTCAGTAGGGACTGGAGTGTAGGGTAATTCGTGTTGTCTGTGGAGCCTCAGTCTGTGCATCTGAATGGATAACGACCCTTAATGTGTCCTTCCGTCTGACCGAGCCAGCTTTTCAGGCTAACAAATAGTACGGATTTTGGTGACACCTTGCTGAAGATGCCCCCGTGCAACCAGTCCTGCACTGGCCTTTGAAACTGGCTGGCCATACACAGCTTTACAGTAGCCTTTAATAAAGAGGCTCTGTACAGTTTCTATATCTAGCAAGCAGTAATAAAACGCATTGATTTTCCTGTTTTCTGCTCCAGTTGGTAGAAGTCATAACACAAGAAATAGCATACAGACTTTTGTGGGCAATCACATCTTGCCTTATGTTGCCTTCCAGAGCAGTGAGCGGAGCCAGCCGAGGGTTGGATTGCAGGCTGTGCAGAGCCAGGAGCCGCTGGAGAAGGACTGGAGCAGCAGCTCCACATAGAGGGGTCTGGCGTGGCCTCGGGGACTCTGCTGCTGGGCTGGGGAGGAAAGCAGAAGAGCCAGCCCCCTTGGCAGGAGCATTCAGAGGGACTGCAGTGCTGACGGGCAGGTTCTGCTCAAATCCGGGGGCACTCACAGCGTGACAGACCGTATTTTCTATCAAAACTGGAAAGACTGCAAGCATCAGAATGAGATCGTGTGCGCACACCTCGCTGTAGTGGTGATGTGCTTCCAGCTGTGAGGAAGGAGCGTTGCCCTGAAGGAGCTTTTAGTTCTTTTGGAGGGGAATTAGAGAATAAGTAATAATCGATAGAAAGACTTCTTGAGACATCCTATGCTTATTACTTCCTGCTGTGGTTTCTCGGTGTTTTGCACGGGTGTTTTGTATCGCCTGCTTTGTCTTCAGTGGGTGGCTGGCAGCAGGAGCAGCCGCTGCTCTTGGGCACGCCTGTTTGTGTGTTGTCAGGAACGCTGTTGTCAGAGCTCTGTGTTGGTTCTACGAGGTTCAGCTGAGTGCCCTGAGGATTTTTGTTATGTCTCACTTTGTTTCCTATCTGGGAGACTAGCAGGGAATATTCCTCCCAAGCCGTGCAGCAGCAGTTGTGCCTTTGGGTACACCGAGGCCATGGCTGTGCCTGGCTCCCGGCTATGGCTGAACAGGCACGGAGCTGCGCCAGTGCGAACCTTTTACCGAGTGGCAGGAGTTTGTGTCTGCGCCGGCTTCCCGAACAGAACCAGAGCGAGCTGCTCCAGCACCACCCGAGGCTTGCAGCGGTGTGTCCTGTGTACATGGGGAGAGCAAGAAGGGTGCCCTGGTTCTGGCTGCTGATGATCATGACCCAGTGCCTCCGTGCAGGCAAGACCTGGGCTGTGTCTCCAGGTCTCTCCCACGCTCACCTGGAAAGCAGGAGGCGCGCGCACTGGGGCTGGTGGCTCTGCCCCCTGCTTTGTGCAGAGACATGTCCCAGGGCTGAGTTAAAACAGGCATTTCTTTAATTGGCAGGACTTGAAAGTCTACCTTTATTTATGTAGGGAATTCCGAGCATCTGAATAGATGCACTGCAAGTCATTGGCAATCTGAGACTGTCGCTTTTATTACATTCTGGGATGTTTTTCCACTCTAAATGTTTTATGGCAAATGAAAGCGCTGCTGTGTGTGAGCGCTCAGCCAGGTTCACAGATGCGGCCGGGACTCGGGCAGAGACCGAACTCAATCCAGCGTGTAAGCGCGGTGCATGAAGTGTGAACTAAGCCGTTTGCTTTGGCCCTGCGCTGTGGCGGCGTCTCTGGGGCTTGTTCTTGGGCCGGTAGCGATGGGTCAGTGGGGGACAGTGCTGAGGGGTCCGAGGGACCAGATGATGGGGTGGGAGCTGCCGCGGGGACGGGGGATCGGCCGCAAAGGGATCGACTCCAAAGGAAGAGCCTTGTGTGCATTTCTTGGCCCACTGCAGGTGCTGCTATTCAGTGTCCAGTGAAAAGGCAGCTGAGGGGAAAGTATTTGAGGAGAGTTAACGGCAGCGTGGGAGCACGGCCTGCTGAGCACCCATCGCTGCGTGGGAGCACGGCCTGCTGAGCACCCATCGCTGCGTGGGAGCACGGCCTGCTGAGCACCCATCGCTGCGCGGGCCCTGCGGTCAGTGTCCTGTTCTTGGCAGGGCAGTTCCTGCGGCTCGAGGGGGGTGGTGGCAAAGCCATCTCCAGGTCTGCAGGTATGAACAGCGGTTCAGTTCTCAGAGGACTGTCCTGGTAGGTCCCTAAGTGGCTTTAACCATCCTTTTTACAATGAAAGGGAGAAACCTGCGGTGTTGATGTGAGCAGAGTGGTTACAGAAATGTAAGTTGGATTGCAGAGGTGAGCTTCACATCTCCCAGCAATGTCACTTGGCTGATTTCGGTTGAAGGGAACCCATGTTTTAGCTGGTTTTCATTTTAAATTACCAGAATAGTTTGAACAAACTGTTCTGATCACAAGGCCGCTGCTAGTAAAATTAAAATTTTGGTAATTACTTTTAAGTTTTCCCATCTATATGCACCTCCGTAAAGAATGAGAAGTTGATACCAAAGCTACTTTTTAAGCGTTACTCTAGAATATCCATAAATCAGAAACACAACTGCTCGCTCACTTTCACCACCACCCTCCCAACTCAGCACGAACCATTTGACCCATGGGTTCTAAATAGCTGCAAGTGCAGATGACCTTTTAATGTAGCCCATAATTAAGAGAGCGCTGTCCCCCCTCGTGCGTACCCGGCAGTGCCGATACATTCAGAGCGAGTCAGAGGCCATGGGAAGCTGAGCTGCTCGCTCAGGGGCTGCGAGCGAGCTCCGCTCTCTCAACTTCCCATTATGTTTAAAATATAATGGTCTAATTCTTCGCGCTGGTTCAGAGGAAGCTGGGGTTGGGGACTGTGTGTGATATGATTGTGCTCGGCAAGAACACGTGTGCAGGGAAGAAATGGCACAATGAGAGGGAGCTTTTCTTTGGTCTGTCACAGCAGAGTAAGCGTAGGTGAAGGGGAGCTGTGCCCCAGCCCTTTGGCTGGCTCGGCCCGCTCGCGGGTGATGTTTGCGGCCCGTGGCCTTGCCCAGCTCCTCGGCCTGGCAATATGGCCTGGTTTTCCGCTTGTCTGAGGAGGCGCAGGACAGGTTGCTGTTGGGTATTGACTGCAGTGAAGAATGTAGGTCTGGCGAAGCACCCCAGAATGGGGCTTTTTGACCAGCCCAAACACTTTGTGTGTGTACAACTGGACAGGAACCTCGACCCCAATGAGCCCAGCGAGGGTGTTTGTGGGGGTTCTGTGCACAGGGTGGCTCCGGAGCCCTGCAGTGCGCTTGAGCTTCCATGGAGCCTCGGGGGAACGGGAAGACAAAAAACCAGGCCCCATAAGTGACGCTGTCTGCCTTGAGGGGGATTTCTGGTCTTGTTCCAATTTTGGCATCGTATTTCATAATTAATTGAGGATTTTCTCCTGCCTTTTTGTCCAGTCCAGTCTTTGCTTACTGCTGTTTTCCAGTACAGGAAAGATGGCTGGAAAACACTGAGTGCCATCACCGTGAGCTGGTGCACACTTCAGACAGTGCAGGTGTTGTTGGATTGGGCTCAGTTAGGCAAACCAGCTCAGATCAGCTGCTGTACCTCCAGCAAGCAGATTTTCATCAGCTTGACTGTTTGTTCCTGCTCTGGGCTGGTGCTAAAAATGTGCCTGTGAGGTTAATGTTTCTAATTCCTCTTTTAAAACAATATGTGACAGACACTCTTTCCTTTTTTCCTCTTTTTGGGTGTAAATAGCTGCAAGTGCCTCCGGGCAGATGTTGCGGGCGCAGCTGTGCGTGCGCCCTGGGCCGTGCCGCGGGCGCACAGTGGAGCTTGGAGCGTGCTCCTCTCTTCTCGGGGTGCAAAGTGTAAATGCATTGTGGTTCTTCAAACACAAACCAAACAAACCCAACCCCACTCTAACAGCTTTTTCTGACTGGTTAAATTTAATCAAATGTTGAAATATTTCCTACCATGTTGCCTCTTCCGAGGTGAAATCCCAGTGCGGATGAAACCAGACAAAGCTCCCTGTTTGGTCGTGGGGGTTCGTTTGTTTTTGTTTAGTTTGGTCTGCCTCCCTTAGCTCAGAGGTTTAATCTAAGCTTGGAAATGCTATGATTCAACACAATCCCATAAGCTCGGTTGGAAGACTGAGGGCCACGTTCTCAGGTGGGTCCACATACACTTCGGTGAAGTTCTCTGCATTTACACACCCGCACGTTTTGGTTGTAGAAGAGGAGAAAGATGTGAAGAGGCCAATGGAGCGGAGAGTGCTCCAAAGGCTTGAGAGAATTAGGCACGTAACTTTCTTAAGCTCCTTTAAAAACCCAGACATCTTCTGTTGATAGTAAAGACGGGCTGGAGTCATCCAGGGATGGATGTTCACAGAAGGGCATGTTTAAGCTGTGGGTCTGTGAAGCAGAAGAGCCTGTTGTTGTTTTTAATCTACAATAATGAGAATATTCAAGGTGTTGGACAGGAGGGAGAGCATGAAAAGGAGTCAGAAGAGACAAAGTATGCGAGATGTGAAGAAATTAGTAGAAATTAATCCTGAAGGGTTTCAAAGGTGAAAAATGTAGCTTTTGTTGGGCCCTGAAAGAAACTGGGCTGTTCTGACCTGCCCGAGGATGCAAATGTTGGAGGGGGACGGCAGAGGTCAGGGCGGTGGGACAGAAGAGGCCGTGGGCCCCTCTGCAGCACCAGCCCCTCTTCCACTTGAATGGAAGGTTTTTGTGATTCAAATGAAAACAACCCCCCCTTAAGAAAGGGATCTCTCTGGAGTGAGAAACTGCAACTTGGGTCACTCTCACTTCCCTTTGGTTTCACCTCCCTTCTTCAGTCAACGCATGAATGAATCTGGGCTGGCCTGTTGTTGTTGCAGAATTCCAGTGTAGGCGTCAGTACGCTGGCAATGCAGTTTGGGAACTTCACTGAGGAGCTGTTAGATGAATTCACTTGTGCTGAGACGCAGAGTGCTGAGGATGTCTGTGCACATTAACTCTGTGTGTGTCAGCCTGCAGTGCTGCCGTGTTCGCAGCGTCCGTGCTGGGAGACACGGCCTCTGTTCGCTCTTAGAAATGGTTCGGTGACGCTCATTGTCTGGAGCTCCGTGCGTGCAGATGCTGTGGAGCCGGTGTGGCCAGGAGGGTGGTCCCATCCAACTCCTCACCCGGGCTCTCTCATGGTGGAAAGAGAAGGGCATTTGTAGAGGGTAGTTCAGCCTTTCCTCTTACCCATGGCTCCCGGAGCGCGGCGGCGCATCCCCTGATGGAGCCTGCCCGCGCTTTCCATGGCCGCACGTCCCCTGACGGAGCCTGCCCGTGCTTTCCATGGCCGCACGTCCCCTGACGGAGCCTGCCCGCGCTTTCCATGGCCGCTCGTCCCCTGACGGAGCCTGCCCGTGCTTTCCATGGCCGCACGTCCCCTGACGGAGCCTGCCCGCGCTTTCCATGGCCGCACGTCCCCTGACAGAGCCTGCCCGCGCTTTCCATGGCCGCACGTCCCCTGACGGAGCCTGCCCGTGCTTTCCATGGCCGCACGTCCCCTGACGGAGCCTGCCCGTGCTTTCCGTGGCCTGGGTCACTGAGGGGACGCTGCAGCTCTCGCGTGGTGCCGGGCCATGAGGTGGATCCTGGCCACAGCAATTTGTTGACAGAAACCATTTTGTGGCGAACCCGTGTCGAGAGAGCCCAAGTAAATGAAAAGCGACTGGAATGTCTGACTCCCTCAAGCACCGCTGACAACCCCAGTGCTGTGCAGTGCCAGTATTTTGCAACTGCTTTTCATTAGCTGTGACGTTGTAGACTGTATAACACACAGGGGCAAGACAGATGTGAGATGAATAAGCCGAGTGTGGTCGTAATTGCATGAACCTTACAGTGCAGGATTGGTTAAGGACAAATCCATTTGATTTTTGGAAATACGTCGGGCATATAAGTTACATAAGTAGTGGCTATTTATCTTATGTAGTATACAAAGAAATAAACCAGTTAACTTACTCCAGAATTATATTAATACACACACATAATATTAAACAGCTGAGTTTCTGGATGCTTCTGCATATTTCAGTTGGTGTTCATCAGATCACCGTATGTCAGACTAAAAGCGGGTAGCAGGTTTCAAATTGCCGTGATTAGTGCTTAGTTACTGATTATTAAAGTGTTAGTATCAGTGGAGGTTTTGCAATATGCGTAGATGTATTTATTGCTTACACAACTATACAGTGAAGAAAATACCCGTTGAAAGTGTGCTTCAGATAAGAAGGCCTCTCTGCTGTGATACACCTGGGTTTGTTTTGTGATGGCCTGTGCAGCTGCACCCGAGGTGAAGTCTGCCTTTTGCGCTGGTGCTCACGCAGTGCTCGTGCTCCAGGTCCCTGCTTTGGTGTGCGAGGTGGTTGCTCTGAATGGCAAACCCTGCTCAAGGCAGGAGGGTGGGCGAGCAGGAAAGACCTTGTCCCCAGGGCCACGGGAGCAGTGGTTCTGAACACAGAGTTCTCCATCTTCGCATTCAAATACAGTGAAGTCAGAGCCATAGCGCACGGGCATCAGTGTAGGTATCTCATTCATGTCTAACATGGCCTGATGTTACGCAGGCTGGAACCTTTGGAAAAGAGGAGTGTCGTTTCCAGAGCTGTTCGGTAGTCTCTGACCAGCTCGGGCTGCCCAGCTCCTCGCACAGATTGTATTTCATGTTCTGCAGTGTACTGACTCTTTTTTTTTAAAATCATCTTGGTTAACTGGTAGTTCCGTTCCTCTTCAGGGGATAGATCAAAAAATACATATGTACCAATAGGCTTTAGGGCTCTAAAGCCAATTTGATACACAGGAAGCCTGAAATTAGGGCAATAAAAGATATTTCTGGTGCTATTTCCTCTTACTCAACACCTCTGCCTACCAGGCAGGTCCCTGTTCAGCTGTTTGCTGGTGAGTTAATGTGGCTGCAGATCTGAGCTGCTTCCAGCAGAGCTGCTCCCGCACAGCTGTGGCTCTGATTGTTTTAAGAGGATCTGGAGAAGAATGTTCCTCAGAGGTGAAATAGTGTGTGCAGGAATTGCACTGGGCTGTGCCCACCTGACACTGCTAATTTAAAATGCCTTTTTATGGCAGTCTTGATGCAGCAGCCAGTAATTGAGCAATGAGTGAATATGGGGTTGCCAGTTTACAGTCTAAGGGGTACAACACTATACTCGTTAAAAGTAGAGGAGTTGCTTCAGTGTTGCTCCACTTCACGTGTGTAATGCCAGCGACATCAGGGTTGCTGCTGGCTTCCAGATTTCTGCCTGAGGTTACACAGCTGAAAAACCCGAATCAGGCCCCACGTTCTACAGGTGTGTGCTGGGTTTTGTCCAGGGCCACGAGAGGTGTTTGGACACCAGTCGTCTGCATTCCCACAGTGACGAACGCGTCTGTCCGTGCCGTGCGGCCGTCTCCAGCACAAACAGCCCTGTGCAGTCATTGTTACATTATTTTGAGATTACTTATTGCATTGTCTTTCGGACTTCAGTGCAGGTGAGAACTGCAGTTCACATGTAGGATACCGGATATTTATGTTTCCTGTCATTTGTGTAGAGCTTTAGCTTATAAACTGCATATCTGATAGAAAGCAAAAGAACACGGGCAGGATCACAAGATTCAGAGCTAACAATTGAGTAACATGGGCAAGGATGCACCTGCTCTTAAAACACAAGCTTAGCGAACACTCATTTTAAGTCGTCAGACTGTTTGAGCGGAGCTGTGCTCCCACAGGACTTTGAAGCTGCTCTGCTAAAGTCAATGGCATTTTTGGTGTGTTGCTCGTACTGCGCTGGGGCAGAGGCTGCTCTGACAGCCGCAGTCGGTGGCAGGGCTTGTTCAAGTGACAATAAAAATGCACTTGCAAAATCTTGTTCAGGTCGTTATGGCAAGTTTTGCTCTGGATTGCCAGACGGATGAGTGCACAGCCCTATGCAGTAGTTGCAAGGTGAAGGTGCTGGTGATGGTCAGATGATGAAATTCGCTGTCCACGTCACCTCTTCATTTTTCACTGTGAACTCGTTTTCTTAGAATCAAAACGTCCGCACCTGCAAGAAGCCGCGAAGAACTGACTGCAGCAGTGTGAAGGATGGATGCATTTTCACACCAGCAGTACCAGGGCTGGTCCAGAGCCCTGTGCTGTTCCGAGTCAGTCCTGAGCGCTGCCGAGTGTAACAGGACTGTCTCAGTGTTTCTGAGGAGCGCCGTGGAACCCCGCTCACCTGTTCAGAGCGCGGGTTTCCCGGGGCCGTGCTTTCAGGGGCTGTCCTGGCTGCGGCAGCCGCGTCGCAGCGGGTGTTTCTCTTCTCCCTTCCGTTTCCCCCAGGGTTGGCCCGTTTGCCTGCCTTGCTGCCTGATCACAAATGTCTTGCTATTTCTGAACGTTTGAGGAAGTATGTGCCTGCGCCGTGGGCTCGAGAAGCCATCGCTGCCTTGTCCCTGCTGTGTGCCATGTGTCACTTACACTATACAGAAGATGGTAAACACTAACTTTGCTTAAAGAAGTTAAAGCTTCAAGTCAGAGTTCAACAGGGGCCATTTGAGAAGCGTTTGAGAGAAATCCCAGTCACTTCAGCCTGTTTCACATGAGAAGAGCTCACAGTTAGCAGGTTCTGTGGCTCAAAGCAGCAGCAAAGGCACTTCATGGCAACAAGGTTTCCTTGCAACAGTCGTTGGAAGGATAGTGAGCTGAAGAACAAAATATCTTCATGAAAAGGGGTCTTTAACACGTATTATTTACTGAAATGAACTTTTATACCTGATATTCTCGATTTGTAGCGTGTTTGTGTTAGTATTTATTGGAAGGAACTTACCCAGCATGGCGTGGTGCAGAAAGGAAGCACTTCACTCTGCTCCTTCTGATCTGTCGGAGCTTTGCTTGGATCCCGCAGGGCAGCTGCACTGTGAGATGAGCTCTAAGGGGTGTTTGTGCGTGACATGAGCTGCAGGGCTCTGGAGCTGCAGGGCCAGGGCGCTGCAGGGCTGGGGAGTTACAGGGCTCTAGAACTGCAGGGCTGGGAGCTGTAGGGCTCTAGAGCTCTGGAGAGCTGAAGGGCTCTGGAGCTGCAGGGCTCTGGGGCAGCGAGTCACAGTGCACAAATAAATGTGATGTTGATGCAGCAGCAGGATTTTGAACAAAAACAAACCGTCTGCGGGCCGCTTTCCTGGTGATAAGCACGTAGGCATGAAAGATGAGACCTTCACAGACCTTTAGCAAGGGAATGAAAACGTATCAGCCTGTTTTCTCCATGTTTTGCCCGCGTTGTGCTGTGCCCTGGTTCTGCCTGGACCCGTGATGCGATTGTTGTTTCAGTGGGGTGTATTCCTTCCCCGAATCCCTGGTGGTGAGTGCAGGAAGCAAACGGCACAGCACGGTTCTGCTTTGGCCGCGGTGCAGAGGGCATCGCGATCACCCTGCTGTGTGCTGAGAGTGGTGCTCGGAGAGCCCGAGCCCCAGCACTGTTGGCTCAAGAGCTCCAAGAAAGCTGACCCCTCCGCTCCCACAGCGCCTTGGCAATATGAATCCATTTGTGCAGAGATGGGAGTGTTGCAGATGAGGGGTTATAGTGAGAGGCCCCTGAAAGCCTCTCAGGCTAAGTACCAAGGACTAGGCTCTTCCAGTTCATATGTGGGTTGTGGAGAGGTTGGAGCAGAGGCTGTTTTTTCCAAGCTAAAAGCAGTTTGGAAGGAAAGTGGTGGTGTCATGTGAACAGGGCATGCAACATTCTCCTTGAGCTGCTGTTCAATAGCTTGTGTTCATCGTGCTTTTCCATTTGAATGACCGTGCTGCAAAGGATTCTGTTTGCACATGAGAAGATATTGAGAACTGGGGACCCAGCAGTTCTGCATCCACTGAGCTCTGATGTTTTGGGGGGCATTGCATTTGGAAAATGGATACTGCATTTCTGGGACCAGAAGCTCGCGTGGCTGTCTTGTTTTATTATGGCTGGAGAGGCTGCTGTTCATGCACTTCAAGGCAAATCAGAGGTGCAGGAGAGCTGACGAACTGTGAGCCAGGCTGCCCGCCGCCCTCCCTCCTGCCCCTCATCCTTCTGCACTCTCCTTGCTTCTATGCTTTTCTTATTTTCGGTTTGATTTTTCTCTCTCCTTTCTCCGCTCACATTAAATGATCTTCTCAGACAAGCGTCACAGAAAAGCTGGTTTTTAGATTAACACAGGCTCTGCTTTTTTATCGACTGGCCCGTAACGGCTAATGTGATTTGCACTTCTGTGTACCAGCTTCCTATTATTAGACCCACAGTACTGGGACTAATATGCAGGTAACTATTAGTCGCCAGTGGAGCTGCTAATTTTGCAGATTAATTAATAACTCCAAATGGATTTGTTAATCTCTTTTTCATGGGTGCCGGCCCTGTGAGTGGCTGACAGGCGGCAGCGCCGTGCGAAGCAGACACAGCGATGCGCCCCGTTTGGTGCTGGGGGTCACACAGGAGACGTGTTCACCGCCTTCCCGCCAAACCAGCAGAGGCGAAGCCAGCCCGTAGCTCCGCGTTGGGTTGGGTGACATTGCGTCTCGTCGGGTTGTCAGCTGCTGCCGGTCCCAGGAGGCAGAAGGAGAAGGAGAAAGCTGAGCGTGCGTCAGCTGACACGGGCATTGCGCACAACGGTCCGGCTGTTAAAAGCCTTTTATTATCAAGCTGCAACAAAGCTGCTTTGTGCAGTAAATACAAAGACGTGACCCCTTTCCCCGCTCTGTCTCAGGTGGGTAAGGAAGGTCCGTTTCCCTTGTTCGCAGCGCTCCCCAGGGCTCACGCTTTGTGTGGGGGCAGAAGCCGCTCTCCAGGAGCGGGGAAAGGGCCCTGTCCTGAGCCGGCAGCTCTGTCACCGCGGGCCGGTCCTGCTGCCTTCCTGCGGCTCCGTGCTGGTGCCCCTGGAAGGGAGGGCTCCCCGCTCTCGGTTCAGAAGTGCCCTTTGCCCAAGAGTTGCTAAACAGTGGAGACTTGAGGTGGAAATCCCATGCGGTGCGCTTCTCTAAACCCGTTCCCTGGGAACAAATACGTGGTGGGTATGTTAAGTGCAAGTGCAAGTAGGTCCTGACTTCCAGTAGCCAGAATTATACTTTGAAGGCTGATATTTGGACACTGTCCGTTTGGCCCAGAGCTTTTTATTGATTTGCCTGTTAAAGCCGAAGTTGTGCAGAGCTGAGGGAAGGGAAAACCTGGCCTAGGCGAAAAGTTCCAGCACTCTTTTGGCTGTTTTTAACCAAATGAAATACGGCGAACAGAATAATGTGTCCCTGGTGCTGCCTGGCGACTTCTGTTTCCCTCCCCTGGTCTGTTGAACTTGTCCATGGGGCCCGTAGCTCTGAGACGCCTCGGCCCCGGCAGCGGGAATGGCCTCTGTCGCCCTTTGCGGTCCTTTGTGCTCACATAGGTCTGATGTGCAGCGGACACGCTGCCTGCCCCAGTCAGCAGGGCTGCGGCTCGGGGACAGGGAACGGCTTACAGGTAATCAGCTGCGCTGTGTTAATGGGAGCCTAGAGGATGCGAAAGAGTGAAATCAAACTCTATCAGCCGTTTGAACATAATCTTTTTCATCTCTGCAGGCATTTCTCCATCGCATCCGCCAGAATGCTGTGGACAAAGCTGAGAAGTACATAACAGAGGAGAATGTTAAGGTAATTCTTCCATCTTCCTCATATTCTTGGTAGGGAAAATGATATGTAATGAAAGGATGGATCCAGGGATATGAATGTCAAATTTCCTCATGTCATATTGATGCTTATTATTACACTGGTTCCCTAAGGAAAGGGCTCGTGTTGACAGTTCATCTGTCGATCTGTTTGCCCACTCGTGTAGCTGCCATCTTCCAGCAGTTTTTCATCCCAGCAGCTCGTTTCGGTAGAATTTGACAAAGTGTGGTGCTGTCAGAGATACGGACTTTTGGCAAGACTTGTGGAACGGTGGGCAGAGCACAGAGAGGCCTCTTCATTTCGGTGTGTTTGAGAGGAAAGGCAGGGCATGCACAGCCCTCGGCCGTTTGTTCAACAGTATTCAGTCAGCCACTTTGCACCCACTGTCTTCTGCAGATCTGAAACGATAGAGCTTGTGAGAAGGAGGCAGGAATATTCCTTTGTGTTCTAGCGGGAAGGAATATGGGCTCTTATGGGAGGACTAAGTAGTGGGAGACCCTTGCATGGGGAGGTTCCTGAATGAATTTTGCACTGGAAAGCGATAAGGGATAAAGAACATAGTGCTGTGAGAAGCTTCTTTCTCTAGTGCCTGTGGTCACAGGAGGACTTGTCATTGGTTATTTTTATCAACACAAACAACACTTTCTTTTGGTATTCTGTCTTAAAACTCTCATTGTACACATACACATGTGAAACCAAAACCCTTTCCGTACACACGTGCAAGTGAAACCTGATGATCAGTGGGGCCGGGTGCAGTTTGTTTGCCATTAGAGTTGTGACTTCTTGGGCCTGTATTTGATGCTGTAGCTCCCAACGCCCAGTAACTCTCCCTCTGCGGGCCCGGCAGTGAGCGGTGTCGCTGCGGCTGGCGCCTGTCCCGGCGCACGCCGGGGTTGCTGGGGCGCAGGGTCCCGGCGGCCCGGCCCGTTCCGCTGCTCGCTCTGCGGCGCGGCAGCGCTGCGGGATGGACGGCTGGGGTCAGCAGTGCCTCGGCCGCTCGGCCGCTCGCTGGCTCCAGGTTCGGAAACCCCTGCTTCCCGCAAACTCACCGTCTGAAGGGAGTTTGGGGGGCTGAACGAAAACTAGACAAGTGATTAGTGACGGTAGATCTCGTGTGCTAAAGGTGATCTCTGCATGGGAAATACTCTTCACCAGCCACTTGCTAATGTGATGAACAGCCACAGATGTTGATGGAAGTTATTATTCTATCATTATTCATATATCATCAAAATGAATAATAATTACGGCTGCCACATAATTGGACGCAGTGCCCATAAAGGCTGTGGAGGAAACTCTGAATTTTCTCTGCTGATTTGAATGTATTTGTATTTGAAGTTTCATCGGAGTCCTCTGGGGAAGCACCACTTCATTTTTGTGCTGTTCTTGAAGTGCCTGGGGGGTCTTTTTGAGGCCACCGTGAGACCTCGCTTATTATTGCAGTATCCAGCTTTCAGTAACTGAGCTTCTCTTCAGTAATGAAGGGCCTATGGCTATTGCTGGTGAAACAGAGTCACAAAGGCACAGTTTTCCTGATCAGAAGCGATATTTTCTCCCCCTCCTGTCCCCTCTCCTCCCCTTCCCCAAATAATTTCGTTATCTTTCTGGCAGTTGAAAGGTATTTGTTCATTCTTTCCTTCTTTCTCCTCCGTGCAGGCAGAGGCCGGACAAGCAGGGTGGTGTTGGGCTGTCTGCTGATATCGTGTGCGTTGCTCGCCAGGGAGCTGTGCGCTGGCTGGCGGCAGCAGGGGCGCTAGCGGAGGCCATGTGAATGGTTTGGCAGCGTATGTAGGGAGCAGCCTGTCTTTTCCTCTCCTTCATGCAGCAGACGTGTCTAGAGGAAAATACAGGGTATTCTGGCAGTCACTCCCCTCCGAGCAAAAGGAGAAAATGCTTTTTAGGATAATTCGAGTTATTGCTCCCAGTGTTACTTCTGCAGGTTTCTCCTGTGGCTGGCACTGAACGCTGGAGATCTGGGTCATCTTTGGCCGCTGTATCTCCTTCCAGAAAGGCCACGTTGAGCCCTGCGCCCGGCGCGGCTCTGCGAGCACCGCGGTGACTGACGGCTGCGGCAGCTCCATTACAAATGAGTCCAGTTTATTCGCTGCCTCATGTGGGAATAACTTGATTGATGTGTTAGAATTATGTTCCATCCACAGCAGGGTACTGGTGCCATTTTACTGATACCGTAGGTTGAAGGCAGGACGAGTTGAGGTTGCACACAAGCCGCCAGACATAAACCCTTGCATGAGGCTTATAAATGGCAACTGTATATTAGATATAGAAACATATGCAGTCAGGGTCTCTCTGCTGCTTTGATTTCCAGTGACTCTTCTTATCTGCAAATTGTGCTGCAGAGCTCTACTGACCACCGCAGAATTCATTAGATTACACAGATATTCCTTGGATCAAAAAACACCCCCTGAAGGCTGCCCCGCAGAGTAAAATCATCCCCGACAGATGTTTTCCTCCTCCTGGTTAATCCCCGTTTGGCACAGCTTCTGGCAAAGCCGTGCAGACAGAGGCTGCCATGTCGTCACATCGTTGCAGCGTGTGACGGAGCCATCGCCTGCTCTGCTGGAGTCAGCACGGGAACTCCGGGAGCGATCCAGCCAGGCTTTCCGTCCTTCAGTTTGGTCCAGAGCCATCCGTGCAAACGCAGCGTGGTGGAATGTTTCAGTTTATCCAGAGCTAGGAAGGAGCTGTGAGGCTCAGTGTCCGTTAATGCTGGAGCACACCGCCATAGCTCCGCGTTCTGGAGTGAGGGGGCAAAGACAGGGAGGGTGCAACAGGCTCTGGCAGTAGGGGTTTGAATAGCAGAGGGTACGGATTGCACTGGGTACATGCGGAGAGGAAAGGTCCTTGAACTCCCGATCTTGTCTGCCCCTACAGAACCAGAGAGAAACTGGTTTTAAACCAGGAATTGAAGTATCATTCCTGTCTTTCATGATCAGACTTAATTTGCAGATTATTGCTTTTCTAAGTCCCTGTCACGTCACCAGTCACAGGCTGAATCAGTGTGACATCTGGTGCATGAATTCCACTGCGTGACCTCCTGCAAAGTGAGTTGGGTCCGTGTGATTCCATTCACCTGGTTGGTCTCACAGGATCCTCTCTAGACTTGGAAGAGGTTGCTCAGGTTCACCGTGTCCAGGTGTCTGAAATGATGGCCTTCATTTACAGCAGGTGCTCCAGGAGCCATGAACACTGCGCTGTGGGGCCAGGAAGAGGGCAGTGCAGGGTCATTCGTTCTGGGAGTCGCCGGTTTAGATCCTGTCACAGCAAGTCCAGAGCCACAATCTTTTGGTGCTACGACTTCAACAAAATGCACTCAGATGTATTAACGGCTAGCAATGGTTTTCTCTTTATATTTCAGATCTTATTTTCGAACATTGAAGACATTCTTGGTGTTCACAAGGAGTTCCTGGCTGCCCTGGAGTTTTGTTTACAACCAGAACCGCAGTCTCAGCATGAGCTGGGAAACGTTTTCTTGAAGTTCGTAAGTACAATGACTTGGCCCTGCCTGCACACGCCGTTTCCTGTCCCAGGCTCCCGTGCCTCCCAGGGCTGGTGGCAGTACTGTGACAATGTGTGTCTCGTAGGAAAGTCGTAGGTAGGGTGGGAAAAACCTTGTGAATGAGGTTAGAACAATGGAAACCACATGAAACTGGCTGGACAACCAGGTATTGTTAGAAACTCTTCATTTTTCCCATTGATTATTTTTTCCATATTTTCTCACGCAGCCGATCACCTTCGATTGCCAAGAGTTTGTCCACTTTGATTCCAAGTGTTTCAAAAAGCAGCACAGTTTGGAGTAAATGAACAATTTTTGTGAGCATTTTAAATTAAAAAAGAAATTGAAACCCTCAAAGGTCAAAATGCAAACCAAAGGGCCGTGCCCCACTTAGAGCAGTTGGTGTCTGTGCATACGTTTATCCTGTGGGAGATGGAGGGCAGTGGGAGCTGGCTTATCTTGCTGAAATGCGGCACGAGTCGCGTCCTGCAGCCTTTTGCCATGACATGAATGAGCACCTGCGTTCTGTAGCTGAACAGTACATACGGTCTGGCTGCGGGGCCCGGGGAGCACAGGCCGTGTTCAGGGTGGTGCAGTCGCAGTTCATGATCCCGCCATTGCTCCTCCCGTTGTAATTTGTTCCTTACACTGTGAAACTCTTGCTGTGGTTGATTTTCGTTTTCCCTTGGCCTGGTTTTCAGTCGTGGATGCGTGCCATCCACTGACTGCTGTGTATACAGAGCGCACTGTATATGCACGATCAGCTATTATATACACCTAGTTACAAGCTGCACTCATTTATATGCAAAGTTACCTAATTTACATCTGTAGTAATTTGAAGTTGAGCATTTTTTCACTTGGAGCAGCCCTCCTGAGATACAGAAAAATTAGAAAGCACGTACGTAGTAGCCATTTCTTCAAATTCTTATTAACTGCATTAAGCCACAGGCCAAATTCCTATCAAATACATCCTATTATGCTTTCATAATCAAAATTCATGCTTTCACAGTTCATCAGGTTGGAGTGGACAGCAATTACACAGCCATTCGGTACTCACGAGCTTTACAACACCCCCAAGCCCCCTCGTGTTTAATTTTCATTTATGCTGTGACAATTATTGAAATAACGTGGAAGGTGTTACATTGAGACCATGGTCAAGAATTGCACCAAGTGTGGGGACTGACTGTCAGCTGCTGGAACACATACTGCTGAGCCTGCTTAGAGCCTTGAACACCCAGTAGAATCATGGCCTGCGAACAAGATGTGCTGTACTAATATCTTAATGTTCATTAGCAAGGGTATCAAAATTAAATGGCTTTTGAGTAGTGCTGTCAAATCATCTACTGCGTTTGAGTGGTGCTGGATAACCAGAAATATTAACATCCTGCCGTTTACTGGATTCAGCCTGGTGTATTTGCAGAATAAACTATTGGTTAAGGATTTTTTTAACCAAACTTAGAACAGTACGGACTTGCTTTTGTCACCAAAGTCAGGTGTAGCCGTGTATGCAGTAGATTTGCTGAGTAAGAAGGTGCCATTTTTATGTGTTCACGTCTCTGACCATAATTGCATTTCAGTGTAGAGTAACTGCAGGTTCAGAATTCCTGGGCTAACGTCTGTAATTATGTAACTGGTAATTTCCTCACCAAGGGATGGGAGAGCCCGGGACTGCGTGTCACCCAGAGAGGAAATTGAACACTCCAGACACGGAGTAATTTAAAGCATCGTTCTCATATTTGTGGGTCTGGTGCAGGAGAGGCAGCTGGAGGAGACTGGAGCTCTGTGCTGTGTGTCGTTATTGCACCGGCTCGAGCGCTGGCGCAGGGGCTCCGTCATGGTCTATATGTAACCTCCCAAACTGCAGCACTCCAGGCTCAGTCGGAAGCCTGAGCACTGACATTGTGTGCACCGGGGCGGCGGATGCTGCTGTGTTAATGGTGACTATTTTTAGTTCCAAGCGTGCTGCTTGTGTGCATCCCGGGAGCCGGGCGCTGCTGAGAGGAGGACACGCAGGAGAAACTCGTATATCTGTCTTCTCATTCTGTAGCTCGCCAGTTTTTACGGTTTAAAACAATCCCGTGTTCTCAATGGCCTCTCTCCCATTGTGCTGTGGACCCCGTCCTGCCTTTTCCTGCATCTGGTGGTCAGAAGCTTTTGTTTCTTTTCAGCTTCCCAGTATTAAACTCCAGTACTAATAGGAACAGCTGTAGATGAAGGATAAAAGTCTCCACCATCTGCATTCCAGCTCTTTACACCATGTTCTTTGTGTTGTACCATTGTTGTTTTGTTTGGACACACATCTATTTATTCTCAATTCTTCCTTGGAAGTGCAAGGAGGAGAAAGAAATTCTGTCGCATCCGTGGTAAAGCAAAGCCCAAAGCCTTTTCAGTCTCCGAGTGTGCACATCCAGCCACTGAGCATCTGCCCAGCATGTTAAATCCTCCTAAACCAATATTAACACCATTTCTTTTCCGTCTGACAGTAGTGGGGGGAATGGCCAGAGTGTGCAGCTGTATTCCCACGGACCCCTGTTAATGAACCCCTTCATCTGGCAGCAGCTTTGTTGGGGTCTCTGTGGCTGTCTCAGCAGTAGCTGGTGCTGCAGGTATCTTCAGCTGACACAGGAGGCTCCAGCTCTCTGAAGAGTCCTACGAGTCCAATCAAAACCCCCCAAAATTAACTTCCTGGTTGTAGGCAGATGAAAATGTTCAGACAAAATGTTTGCAGGCCAGGATCCTGAATGGAAAACGAATGATGTGAATGGCACAGCAGACTGGAGGGCATTGTCGCATGGCATGGTGCCCTGGGGCTCCAGCTCTGGAGGGCCTGTGTTACCCGGCACAGCCCCACGCTGATGCATCTCAGTTATTCTGATATGCACAGTGCTGTGTCCGAGTGCCTGTGCGCAGCGCTGTGTCCGGGTGCCTGTGCGCAGCGCTGTGTCCGGGTGCCTGTGCGCAGCGCTGTGTCCGGGTGCCTGTGCGCAGCGCTGTGTCCGAGTGCCTGTGCGCAGCGCTGTGTCCGGGTGCCTGTGCGCAGCGCTGTGTCCGAGTGCCTGTGCGCAGCGCTGTGTCCGGGTGCCTGTGCGCAGCGCTGTGTCCGGGTGCCTGTGCGCAGCGCTGTGTCCGGGTGCCTGTGCGCAGCGCTGTGTCCGAGTGCCTGTGCGCAGCGCTGTGTCTGGGTGCCTGTGCGCAGCGCTGTGTCCGGGTGCCTGTGCACACCGTTGTGTCCGGGTGCCTGTGCGCAGCGCTGTGTCTGGGTGCCTGTGCGCAGCGCTGTGTCCGGGTGCCTGTGCACACCGTTGTGTCCGGGTGCCTGTGCGCAGCGCTGTGTCTGGGTGCCTGTGCGCAGCGCTGTGTCCGGGTGCCTGTGCACACCGTTGTGTCCGGGTGCCTGTGCGCAGCGCTGTGTCTGGGTGCCTGTGCACAGCGCTGTGTCCGGGTGCCTGTGCACACCGTTGTGTCCGGGTGCCTCTGCACCGCACTGCGCTGTGCCACAGGAGACACCCTGAGCCAGGGTGTTTTTGGCTTCTGAATCGTTTAAGCTGGCTGAAGCGCTCTCTGTGATTCTGGAGATGGGTAAAGCAGAACGCGGTGCTGCCAGCAGACCCTTGTCCATTATCAGGCAATTTCATCCCACTGCATGCGCTGGCGGGTGTCTCATGTTCCGGTGTAAGTACCTCAATCTAGTTGGGAAGCCACCTTTCCCTTCCCTTAGCTTCCGTAATATCTTTGCTATTTTGTGTGTATTTGATGAAATTCCTCCCTCTAGGGAAGCCGTTGTGGGCAGCTGACGCAGTGTTCAGTGTTGCACTGAAATGTCTGTTTCAGAACAGGGAGTGAACCGGGCAGCTCACTGGGGTGTCCCCTCAGCCCTGGGGACGGGAGGGGTCAGCACAGCTCGGGTGTCCCCTGCTCCTGGCTTTTCTCTGCTCCTCGCTGCTCTGCTGGGATATCCTGACACATGGGCCCGACATAGCAAAATCCATTCTTGCAGCAAAAAATATGTGACTTCAGTCGTACATTAAGAAGAAAAGTTCTGGAAGACTCTGTGCTCAGAAAGCTGATGTTAACTTCAGAGTCAGTTATAACTTAGTGGAACACCTCTACACATTATTCACATTAGAGGAGTATCACGCGCTTCATGTAAACTGCAACCCTGATGCCGCTCTGAGTGCGCACCCCTTTGTAAAGAATTCAGTCTCGGGCTGTGGCAAAATGGTCATTCCAGTTTTGTCCGAGTCAACAAGTTCCTGCGTTTTTCCTTGCAGAAAGACAAATTCTTTGTGTACGAGGAGTACTGCAGCAATCACGAGAAAGCACTCAGACTGCTGATGGAACTGAACAAGATCCCAACAGTGAGAACATTCCTCCTGGTAAGCACCTTCTCTAGCACCCTTGACTGAATGATCTGACTTTGCACTGTGCTCAGCACTCTTCGGTATCTCAGGAACGCTGGGCATCTTGCAGACATTGCCCATTGCAGGTATGCAGCGCTTGGTTCAGATGGGTGTTGAAATCACTGGTGCACTCAGAACTAAGCACAGCTCTGCTATGAGTAATTTCGGTGGAAACAGGGAAGGATTTCTTGTTTTTAAGAAGCAACAGAAAATTTGAGTGAGGACTGTGGTAAGAGTCGTGCAGTCCGTCAGCAGCAGGGCTGTGACTGGTTCCCAGGGGATCTGATTCCCTGCTCAATCCTCTGACCAATTCACCGGCCCACCAGATAAACGTGGCCTTCTTCTGACACCCTTTCCCCGCGGGTCCGGTTGTGGGCCAGAAAGGTGAATTGTTTTGACTGTGTCGTTGCAGCTTGTATCAAAAATGCCCCAGCTCCCCATGACGTTTTAGTGCCTGTGTTTAGGGACTGTGGCACAGCGCTTCGAAACGCCCCTGCAGGGGCTGTGCTGGGGGGAGAAACAATGGCACACCGTGCCTGCTGCCCAACAGTTCTTAGTACGCGTATGTTTCTCCTGCCAGCCTTCGCCTCAATTCTGTGTGATTTTGGGGTGACTTGTTTTCGGGGCCAGGGATGCATGGCATTTGGAATGGGGTTGGCAGGTAGGTGAGAGTCTGGTCCAGCACATCAGCTTTCTTTCAGTGACGCTGTGAGGTAAAGGAAAGCCTGTCTGTTTGCAGAGGACGTGCTTTTCTCCTGTCCTTTCTGCCAGAGGTCTGCTCGCTCTTCATGTAGAACAGCAAAAGGAAACTTCTTCAGAAGTGCCTGTCACCAGCAGGGCCAGAACATTCCTGTAGCCACGGGATGTGGGCTGTGGAGGGAGCAGCAGGGAAACGCACTCGTGCTGCTGGGCAGTCACAATCTCTTTGTCACATCTGGGTTTTAGTGAACCTTGTTAAACCATTAGTTTGGGTCACTCAGTGGCACTTCCCTTGTTTATGAGTTCCTCTGGTTGCTTCTCTTGGAAGAAACTAAGGAGGAAGAGGAGAGACGAGTGCCCGTGAACGCCATCCTTCCCGCAGTGTTCTCCACTTGCACTGGGCTGGCAGCAGCCTCTGTGTTAGCGGCAGCAGCTGGCAAACTGATTACGGGGCACATAGGGGATGTGCGGCTGTCTGCTGCGCTCGCCGCAGCACCTGCACCCAGAGCCCCTGCAACCAGCAGTGGGTGCGGGGGGGAGGCGACTGACGTGTTCGCTGCGGCTGCTGCGCTTGCTCCAGGCCCCCCTCCTCGCCGCTGCCTCCCGAAGCCAGCGCTGTGGAGCCACCGTGCAGAGAAAGCCGGGTTCAGATACAAAGCTGTGCTTGTGAGGGTAGACTTGGCCCGACTGCCCTCACCGCTGCTGAAATACAGAATGTGGGAATGTGTTTGGAAAATCAGTAAGTGTTAAAGGGCAGCGTTGAGCCCAGAGCCAGAGAGGGCTGGAAGAAGAGATGGGAAGGACTGAATCACTCGAGACTTGGAAAGTTGGACAGCAAGCATTGGGAGCGGGTAGCCAGCACCACAGATCTAGAATAACCTGGGGAAGGGTTGTTTTACAGATGATTGTCTGCAAAAATACTGGTTAGGACTAATGAGATTTATGTATGATGTCTACGAACATTCCTTGAAGAGGAGGATTGTTGAACTGCAGCCAAAACCCCACTGGATTTCAGTGTCTGAGGCACCGCACACATTGCACAGGGGACAGTGGTGTCAGTGAGGCCCCAAAGCAAGCGCGTCTGGGCTGCACTGCATTGAAAGCTTCTCTTCTCTTGGCAGGACAGGTTTGCAACTGGAGCAAGGCTGTCCAGGTTCATGGTCAAACGTAGGAATGTAGACTTAGTTTATCTGAAATAGATTTGAAGTCCATCTGAGTCCACAAAATTAATGCTGAGGTTTTGTTTTTTTTTTTTAAATGAGCGTCAGAATTAATGAAACCTGATTTCCTTAAATCAGCCGTTTGCCCAACCGTGTTTCCAGCTGTGCTTACACACAGCATTTCACCGCAGAATTGGTGGATGTGATGCAGGTGACTCGTTTACTTCAAGTCCACTTTGATTTCTTTCAGACACAGGGACTGGACCACAGTTAATGATGTGATTACCAGAGCTCATTTTAGCCTTCAGGAGTTTTCTGGACCAACAGCGCAATCTTTGCACCGTGAATGGAGACCAGTGGTCGTGTCAGTTGTGCGGGTGGGCTGGATTATTTTAGGTAATGGTGCGTCTAGGTTTGCCGGTCGTCGTTGTGCTGTTACGACATTTTCTGAGCCACGAGCCGTACGGTGTCGCTCTGGGGAGGCGCCTCTTCAACAGCCACTGTTATCCACAGTTCCGCTGCTGAATGAAGAGCTTTGCAGGCTGGATGGCTGCGTTTCAGCAGTGAATGAAGCCCCATTTCCTGTATCTTAGATGTGGCAAAGTGCTTTCTGACCATAATATGCGTTATAGGAATACAAGTGTCAAAGAGTTTCTGAATGCTTTGTGTCTGAGGTAACATTTGTTTCCTTTTTTGCTTACAGGGTTGCATGCTTTTGGGAGGCAGAAAGACGACAGACATTCCGCTGGAGGGTTATCTGCTGACTCCAATTCAGAGGATTTGCAAATACCCTCTTCTGCTTAAGGTAAACCAAAGCAAGTGTTTCTCCAGCTCATTGTTTTATTCTTGGAGTGATTCTGCAGTTGTTTAGCCCTGACTCTTGCTGCCACTACAACCTTCCTGGTTTGCACTCCTGGGAGCTGGATGCGTGAGAAGTGCTGGCTGTGCAGTCAGAGCGCTGGCTGTGCCGGCAGCCCCGGAGCCTGGAGCGGTGCGGGAGGCCGGGCAGGGTGACCGGCTGCCTCATGCCCCGTGACTTCAGTTCTCTTCACAAGTTTCCTAAGGCTTCTCAGTGCTGTTTTAGCCACTTCCTGAAAAGCTGCGTTCAGGTAGAATTGTATCAGCGCTCTGAGGACTCTAAATGGGATACAGCTTTCATCATGAGGTCTCTGGTCGGAGTGTGTTCAGGTCAGTAATGATCAAAATCCTGTATGATCTGACAGCTGTTTGTCAGCTTGTTTGAAAGCTGTTTGGTTGTCTCAGATGAGCCCCCAGTGGAGCGTGTCACTGCAGAAATGACTACTGCAATCAGCACTAATTGGCCCTCTTGCCAGCGTTCTTCCTGTAGGAGCTAAAGAATACCAGACCTAAAAAGAGCTGATTTGCCTCTCATCCCTGCGGGTCAGGGCTGGGTCATTGCCTGGTGGGACAAGGAGAGGGGAAGGAGCAGGCAGTTTCTGGAGAGCTGGTGTCTGCTCTGTGTCTGCCATCCGTCAGCGGTGGCTGCCAGGCTCTTTCCCAATCAGCGATGGTACATTTGCTACAAGAAAAAAATCATTGAGAACAAATATAAGAAGAAATTGCCTCATACTTTGAAAGAATTGTGAAAGAGAGAAAGGATTGTGTGGTGAGCTGGTCGCAGGCTGGCCGCGTGGACCAGCTGTGTCACGCAGGGCCGGTGCAGTGCTGCCTCCACACGTCCAGTATGAATGAAGGTTTCCATAGGTGCGGGCTGGTTAGCTCAATACCAGTCTGTTGGTACCAGGGATACCAGGGATCATTCAGCTCAGAAAATACCTGTGATGGTTAAAAAGTGGTGTTGCTGCTGATTCCCTAAGGTAGTGAATTCGTCGTGAATAAATTGTATCCCATTCACGATTTGTTTGGTACTTGGTAGCGTGAAATCACCAGAGTGGATGCGGATGTTTCAGACATGAGAGCAGCCAAGGGAAAACACAGGCTGGTCCTGTTCTGCTGAGCAGGAAAACACAGCTCTGCAACCAGCTAAAAAAGAGAAAGATTTAAAAATAGCAAACCCTCAAATAAAGAGTTTTCTCTCCCTGTGCTGCTGAACTGCAGTTACTGCTCCTGAAATAGCTGTGCGGTGTTCATGGGGATTGGATCTTATTTTAGCTCATTCCCAGGGCAAACAGACACTGTTGTGTTCTGATCAGAACAACCATAGACTGGAGCCCTTTTACTTTGTTCTGAGCAGTAGTGTGTGAACACCCAGGGTTTCTGGTGACTTTGCCGTGACTTTGCTGTAGCATGAGTGTTCGGTATAGCAGGTCGTTGGGGTGGATAAAGATGCCATGAGCACAGGATAGTCAGACCTGCTGTGTTTGAAACTCAACCTAAACAGTAGGGCGGGGAGCACATTTAAAATGCTGTAACTGTTTTTTATTAATACCATATGTGAGTATTTTCTTCAGAGTAATAGGACCTAGCATGGAGTTGATTTGAGTTAATAAGGAATACTGTACCAGAATATCTCCAAGTGCAGCTATTCTTTAAGCATATATGAGCAGTAATTTCCAGTATGAAGTATGGCATCCTGCAAGTGGTGATCCTGTGTTTTCTCATCCTCTGATGAAGGTGTTTGGGTTTTGAACTGGCAAATGATGGAGGCAGAACAGTGATTTAAACTGGTGAATGATAAACTTAGATTTTTCTTGCGGTTTCCATTTCTGTGCACAGCGCAGCTCTGACGCGGCCGGCTGTGAACGGGTTTGGGCTGTGCTGGTGGTGGTTTGAACTGCTGTGAGTTTTAGTTGTTTCTATGGACATTGTCTAATTTGCAAGCCTTATATACATGTTTTGAAGGATAGGACTCCAACCTGGCCATGGTGTTTCATAATCTTTGTGCAAACAGAGAAGTAATGATATTAGTATTTTTATGCCCTTAATCCAGCTTTTGTCTACTTCAGATAGTGTGCAAGAAAATCAGCACAGAATTTGTTAGTAAATTAGTAAATTACTTGTACCACAGTCCAAAAACTCCCTGGTGTGTCTTCCACGTCTTTTTCGTGCTCTCAAACTTCAGCAAATGATTTGAAGACTATAGGGGGATGTGGGAGTTCTGAATATTTGTTAGCAATGACCTTAATTATTAGAAAGCAGCTTGGGCTGGGCTGGAAGAACTGACCGGTGCTTGCTGTGATGGGCGCTGTGGGTGGGTAAGAAGGAAAGAGGCAAACGGACGCACAGACCCTGGGCCCAGGCAGCGTGAGCAGCCGGAGCTCCGCTGTGCGGCCGCAGCTCCCCAAGGGAATCTTTCAGCGGGACGTGTGGGACCAAGGCAGCCCTGTCTCACCCGCGGCGGCTGTGTGACCGTGTTAACGAGTGTGAGCTGTACTCCTGCAGGAAGCAGCTGTTGTGTGAGCCGTCTCTGAACAAAAATAGCCCTTTTCCCTTCATAAAGAGCATCTATGTCAGCAAGAAGAAAACCCTAGGGGAGCGGTGATCATGAGTTAATCACACCACGGGGCGGGATTGGAGCAGTCCGTGCCTCCTTCCGCCCAGCACACGGGGATGTGCAGCACGTGGTGTCACACAGGTCGCTCTTGTTCGATGTCTGTTCTCCTGAGGAATTGCTCAGGCTCCGGCCAGAAACGCACACCTGATCCTGCAGAAAGATCTCACACCGCACACCGCTCCGTGGAGGGTTCGGGGCAGTAACCATGTACTGCTTCACGTGGAGGACCACGCGCTGGCCCTGGCAGGGAAAGAAAGCCTGGCTGCAAAAAGCTGGGTGATCAGGTTCAGAATCCTCTTGAAAGGAAAAGCCGAGAGGGAGGTGCACCCAGGACCTGAATGCAGCGCCTGGGCCCTGAATGCAGCGCCACCCGGGACCCGAACGCGGCACCACCCAGGACCTGAAGGGAGCGCCACCCGGGACCCAAATGTGGCACCTGAACCCCGAAGGTGGTGCCACCCGGGACCCGAATGCGGTGCCACCTGGGAGCCAAAGGGAGCACCACCCGGGACCCGAATGCAGCGCCACCCAGGACCCGAAGGGAGCGCCTGGACCCCAAAAGGAGCGCCAGGGACCCCGTGCTGGGCGTGTAGAGCAGGATGGAAACAGGTCAACTCACTGTCTGCCCTCTTCTCCATCTCCATCCCTCCCATAGCTGCTTAAGGATCAGAACCTCCTAACTGACCATACTTGAGGATATTTAATCTCCGAGGTTTGGTGTTTTGGTTCCCAGTCCCCCCAAAGCGGTGTTGCTCTTCGGTTCACGACACTGCCTGGTCGACATCCAACTCTGTTAAAAGTTATATATATCCTGCAGAGTGGTAAGGAACACTGCCAATTTGTGAATTGCGCTGCTGTCTTCCACGCTTTTATATAGAATCACAAATAACTGGGGGTATTTCTAAAACTGGAAACATGTTTTTGTTACATTTGAATTTAGCATGTCAGAGATTTGATGGCACATGAAGTATAATCTGTTTGACTGGTTTATCGTTGCTCGTCTAGTCTTCACCGCCTGGAAACATTGACATAAATTATGAATTTTAAAAATCTACAGAGTATAAAAACCTGGTGAGATTGGCAGGTCACGGACAGAGCCGGGGCTGGCATCTATTCCTGGTTACTTCAAGTGGAAAATAAGTTTTAATACAAGCAAATATTAAGAACTGTAAAATACAAGTAGAAAACTCCTGGAAACATTTCTGTTCACAGAAAAGTGGGGGGGGGGAAGGTTTGCTTTTGGTTTGGTTTGGGTTTTGTTAACCCCACTTTTGGAGCTGAGCTGTTTATTAGCAGAGCTTTTAGAGCTGATAAGTACAGAAACACGCTGTCTTTGTGATCTCGGTGATCCTGAGCTCTTGGGTGAGGGCCCAGCGGAGGTTCCCTGGCTCTGGCCCTGTGTGCTCCGCGTGGTTGCTGCGCAGTGTGTGACAGCCCGGCACGCGGGGGTTTGCCCCGGGCAGCGCGCAGTGTTCGCGTTGGTCGCACGCCGTCCCTGGTGAGCCCTGCCTGAGCGCCCTGGGTAGAAAGACGGGAGGAAGGAATTTCTCAAATGCAGACACTTGCAGTTTCTGCTGCAGAACGTGTTCAGTTGTCAGGTTTAGGTACGCAGAGAATCATTTCTGTGCAGCACGGGAGGACACGGGAGGATGACAGAGGCTTCTTCTTAAAAAAGATCATTTGAGATCATAACATCCTTTTTTCTGCGAAATACTAAAATTGCATTTACATTTAAAACCCCTGCAGTTTCCTCTGCCTGCTACACTGTTCGCTTATCAACCCTCCCGTCACCTCTCACACCTTCCTGTGTGATGTTCTTTTTGCTGAGCTCTCTCCTCACAGGGTTTTTGTTTGCTTGCTTTTTGGGGACTTAAGCATAATTAGTGAATAGACAAATGTGTGAGCAGCTGACGTGTCCTGCGTGATGCAGTTCTTATATTTAGATTCTATCGTGTTTAGAACTCCTCTGGCCTTAAGCTATTTAAAGCTGCATCCGAGACTGGAATACTGCAGTTGGAATCCTTCCGCTCCATTGCGTGATGGAAAGCTGTCATTTCTGAGCAGGTGGGATGGGGACGGGCACCGGGCGCTGCCGCCGGGTGTGGATGCAGCGCTGTCACTCCCCGTGCAGGCGGATCGAGCTGTGTGCGGGTGTCACGAGTGGCGTGGCCTCAATCTCTGCAGGTGTCAAAGAGGAGTGAAGTAAAAGGAGAATCCAGTGCCCAGAGGACAGGGTTCACGTCTCTTAGTTCTTTGAAGAGCAGAGGTGTTTTTTCCCAGCTGATGACACAGAACACCGTTGCAAATTTGTTGTTGCTGTTAAGGAGAAAAGTCAGAGCATAATGGTGAAGATGATGGAGGCTGTGAGAAATACCAGCTTTTCTGTTCTCCACTGCTGGTTCGTCTGAAGGATTAACAGCACAGCTGTGGCTGGAAGGTCGATGGGTTTTATGAATCAGTTTAAGAAACTCTTTGCAAGGAATAGTTTTCTGCAAGTGTGAGCAGACTCGATTCCTGACCTCACTAGTGCACAAGGCGCAACGCGTTCGTCATTCCAGAGCACGACATAAACGGGCTTTATGGAGGCCGAGACAGTCGTACCCAGGGTTTGCCATCTGGTCTGTCTCTCAGCTGCCTTTCAGAATGTTGTCAAATGCTCGCGGAGTTGACACATCATAAATCTGTCACTAAAACGAACAGGCACCCCGAGCTCCCTGGCTGTGTCAGAAGCGCCAGGCTGGGCTGTGCTGGGGCATGGCAGCACGGAGCAGCACCAGTGCAGGGCAGCACCAGCATGGAGCAGAACCAGTGTGCAGCACTAGTGCGGAGCAGTGCACCAGCATGGAGCGGGAGCAGTGTGGCAGAGTGGAGCAGCACCAGCGCAGGGCAGTGCAGAGCAGCACCAGTGCAGGGCAGCACCAGCATGGAGCAGTGCGGCAGTGTGGAGCAGCACCAGCACGGAGCAGAACCAGCACAAAGCACCAGCGCAGGGCAGCACCAACACGGAGCAGAACCAGCACAAAGCACCAGCGCAGGGCAGCACCAGCACGGAGCAGAACCAGCACAAAGCACCAGCACGGAGCAGAACCAGCACAAAGCACCAGCACGGAGCAGAACCAGCACAAAGCACCAGCGCAGGGCAGCACAAGCACGGAGCAGAACCAGCACAAAGCACCAGCGCAGGGCAGCACAAGCACGGAGCAGAACCAGCGCGAAGCACCAGCGCAGGGCAGCACCAGCGTGGCTCTTCCTCCCACGGCTGAACGCTTGGCAGTGGTGGGACGAGTTCTCTGCCCACGTGTGCTGCTCTGGCTGCTGAGGTTCTGCCGGCCCGTCCAGCACCCTCCTGGGCTCACCGGGGCGGCAGTGCCGGCAGCGGGAAGCTGCTGCCTTCGGTGCAGCGCAGGACGGCGGGGAGGGAAGAGTTCTGTCTCTGTGCCTTGGTGATATGTCAGAAAGGGATGTTCAGACATCTGGTGCACACATATCTGTTCCCAGAGCAGTGTGGGTGGCACTTGAGCTGCAGAACTTCATCGATTTTTAATGAGAGTCTTGGGGCAGACGTTCTGCGCTCTGTTCTAGAAGCATGGAGCAGAGGCTGGCGTCACCAAGGTGCAACCTCTATCCTGCCTTTTCTTTTTGAACACTTAATTTACTTGGTCTCATCTGCAGCAAAAGTAGGGTAAAAACTTCCAGAGGGGATTTCATTTGTGATATAAACTGACATTTGTAGCAGCCACCCTCTTTTTCATGTGCATGTGATACTCACTCAGTAAATCACCCAAGAGTTTGAGGTCATTAACTCCTCTCTCTTAAAGGGATTCCCGGCTGTCAGCACATTACTCATCTCCTCCGTCATCCTTCTGACAAGAGCCATTGTCAGTCGCCATTTGGAGTTTTCTGAGAAGAGAAATTGCAGCTATGAGTAAATTCTGAAAATACCAGATCTATGCAGGGAAAGGCATGGTTACATTTCACCGGACAAACGTCAGTGTTCCTGTCCGTTCCATGGGCCTCTTTCTCCAGGGTCCGTCTGTGTGCCATGTTTTGATTTTCCTGGGGTCTGTCTCTTGCATGACTTAAAGGAGTCTCAGTGGCCAAGTAGTTTCATATCAAGATGTAGGTTTGACTTTAAAGCGTTCTGCAAAACTGAGAAGTCGATAGCTAAACAATTACAGTGCTTTGCACTTCTGTACCACTGGGTCTCCAGGTGGTCTTGTTTTGAGCAGAAGGCAAGCACTGAAGCACTGGGAGGGTCTGCACAAGGGCAGCAACAAACCCGTCCTACTTTTAACTCTAGCTTCCTGCTTTCAGGATACGTTTCAGCGTGCTGGTGTCTGAGCGCCTCGCAGTCTGTTCTGCAGTTATCCCTCCTGGTAGAAACGTGCGGCTGGGTGTGCGCAAACCCGCCACGTGCTGCAGGTGACTCTGCACGAAGGACTTTGGGGAGCAGATCTGTCCATCAACACTGGACAGAGCAGGTTCCTTGATTTAGCAGCTCAGTGTCTGGAGTAGGAAGATGGTTGGATTAGCAGCTAGTATAGTTACTATAAGTTAATGCAAGCTTCAGCAGAACTTGGACTTCAGCCTCTATCCCTCCACGCTCTGACAGGCCATGCAACCTGAGCCTGAAAGTGCCACTTAAATTGATGTAGGGGTTGTGTGTGGATTAAGTGAGCTTAGGAGCGGAGCTTGCGCTGCGGGCGGTGCAGCCGGCTGGGCCAAGGCAGGCGCCAGCAACGCCCGTCCCGCACCCGAACTCGGGGTGCACCAGCACCACACACACGGGCTTCGAATTTGTGCCACCATGGCAAAACTTTGTGCGGCAGAGAGACACCTGCTCAGGTTAACGTGCTGATGTGGAGAAGCAAAAGACAAATGAGCCCACAGATGAAGCCCGGGTGGAGCCCATGACGGGCGTTTGGGATTGCAGTCACTTACCTTGGTGAACAACAACCGCGACAGGCTCTTTGCCCCCAGCCGTGGGACTGGGGATGGGAGCCGCTCTGCTCACGCAGCGCTGTGCGGGCTCTGCCGGTATTCAAACGCATTCTTGTGTGTCACACAACGCTTTGCGATTCAGCAGCAGTTGGCCATTTAAACACAGGACTTTAAAACAAACAAATAACATGTTGAGGCAGAACAGAACATGGTGAGAATGTTAAATGTTCCAGGCAATCTAAAAATGTGGGTCTTAAACACTGTATTATGTATCAAGATGAAATTACCAGCCTTAGTTAGGGTTTCTTTAATGTATTTTTATCCAGTTGTGGCTGGCTATAAAATACTGTTGGTTTAAAGAAATGATTGATTTTGAGTTGACAGTGGTTACCCCTTTGCCAAACTGGTTCATATTGTCGGGTCCTGAGTTTTCCCACTGTGGTTTTTCACGGGCGGTGTTTAACCGGGCCCTTGTGCGTTGGATCCGTGGATCAGGAGCTCCTTCAGAGCAGACCCATCCTCATCTCTGTGATCTCCGCAGTCTACACGTGTGCCGCAGCCTGCTCAGCGTGACCTGGGGAAGAGTCCCCGCTGAACTCCCGCTGCTCTCCTGGCCCTTCTCCTTCCCACTCGAGCATATTTGCCTTTGGGGAGTCCTCTGCGCTTGCCACAGGCTGAAACCCTGACCCGAGTGCCAGGAAGGCTTGATTCTGCACGTTCCCTGCTGTTGGACAAGGTGCTTACTCTTGTGTAGATGAGTTTCCTACTCCGTAATATGCTTGCTGCACTCCTGACACGCAGACCAGCTCTGGGTAGTGAGTTCCCTGCGGTTTCTGGCCGCACAGGGAGCTGAAGGGGCTGCTCCGCACTGGCCCGTGGCTGCTGGCTGCCCCCCAGCCCCTCGCTCACCCCTCTCTGACAGGGCGGGAGAGAAAAGACAACAAAACATGCTTGTGGATCGAGAGAAAAGACAGGCAGATCGCTTCTCAGTTATCATCACAGGCAAAACAGACTCATCTGGATTTGTTGCCATTTAAAATAGATGTGGATGGTGAGAAGCAAAACCACCTTGTCCCCAGGCTCAGCTTCGCTCCCGCGTTCCCAGCCCTCGGCGCTGGCCCAGCCCCGGGTGCTGCGGGCTGTGAGGAGAGGGGCTTGCGCGGCCAGGGGCACGTGTCGCGTGTCTGCAAAGAGGACGGTGTGCTTTTTGTGTGGTCTCTGAATTTGTTTGGCCCTGGTTCACACTAGAAGCAAACATATGTGACACAACAAAATACATGGAGCTCTCTTAATTCGGCTTATTTAACACGCGTGATTGCTTCATTTATTTAGCAGCATTCGTATAAAACAGCAACGCTGCACAAACGAACAGAGAACAGTGTCTTACGGTAACATGCCCGCAACTTCTTTTAAATTTCGTAGTGATTTTGGTGTTTTCCTCTGGGATTGCACACTAATGCCTGAGCCTTTCACTGAGCCGCTTCTAAGTTTACATTGCTTTATTTTTAAGGAATTAGCGAAGAGAACTCCGTCGAAGCATCCCGATCACCCGGCTGTGCAGAACGCCCTGCAGGCCATGAAGACGGTCTGCACAAACATCAACGAGACCAAGAGGCAGATGGAGAAGCTGGAGGCCCTGGAGCAGCTGCAGTCGCACATGGAAGGCTGGGAGGTACGGCGGAGCACGCGGAGCTCCCCGGGGCGGTTCGCTGCACACAGTAAAGGCTGAAGTTCCGTGACTCACATTGCGGACAGGGATTTCTGTGTTCCGTGTGATCTGTAAATGCCTTTGAAGGGGCGGATGGCATCGCTCTGATGGGTTCAGGATTTAGTGTTTATTTTGGGTATGCGGGCTTCTGCTGAATTGTAGCAGAACAAATGGATTATGAAAGAAATAAAGGTTTTAGAGCTGGAATGGGCTGGAATTTCAAATGGGCAGAGCTTGTCTGAAAGACAAATAAGTCTAGAAGATAAAATCAGGACTGGTCCAAATAACAGAAGTTTCTCTTTCCATTTCTAGAAGCCTTTAGTTTTTCTGAGACCTTTAAAATTTAGCTCGGCTTCATAGAGGTTTCTTGTATAAAAGATAAAGGTTAGGTTAGGTTAGGTTAGGTTAGGTTAGGTTAGGTTAGGTTAGGTTAGGTTAGGTTAGGTTAGGTTAGGTTAGGTTAGGTTAGCAAGCCTTAGATTAGGAAGTAACTGGTTTATTTGTGTTTGCTCCAGTTACTCATGGATGTGTTTACCAGTAGGTGGATCTGTGTAGGCAGGAGCATTTACTATGGAAGGGAGAAAAATAAGAGACAGAGAAACCAGTACATGAAGCCTGGGGGAAGAGGAAATTGGGGAGAAGAGCCACTCGGTGGGAGCCCGGGGACGTCAGGCTGGGCGCCAAGGGTGGCGGTTGGCTCGTGATGGCTCGAGCTGGGGCCCTGGGGTCGCTGGAGCTGGGAGGCTCGGGAGCAGCGCCCCGGGGAGCCGGAGCTGTCGATGGTCTCGTGGAGAGGCCGACGTCCGCGCTGTGAGGCTGATCGCTGCAGCCGAGGACTCCTGTGCCCCAGGGAGCCGGAGCTGTCGATGGTCTCCTGGAGGGGCCGGCGTCCGTGCTGTGAGGCTGATCACTGCAGCCGAGGACTCCTGTGCCCCGGGGAGCCGGAGCTGTCGATGGTCTCCTGGAGGGGCCGGCGTCCGCGTGCGCGGGGCTGACGTCCGGGCCGTGGGGCTGGTCACTGGAGCCGAGGATTCCTGTTAGGGGTCATGTAAACTTCCTCATGTTTGGACTCTTGGGTGCTCTCCATAACTCTCTTTTGGGTTGTTTTTTAGCTTTCCTGTATGTTTTAAACCTCGATCGTTTTTTCCCTGAAGGATGTTCTTGGCATCCAGCTAAAGATGTGAGAACAACCCAGATATCCAGCTGTGTGTTTTTTGGATAGCAAGCTCAGCAAACAACGTTCTGCATAGCAAGACTTGTAGAAGCAGTTAAAACCATTTCAGGTTCAATGCAACTCAGGGGTCCTCGGGGCAAGAGGCACGGGTTGACCTCTGGAGCCTGAAGCATGGCTCCCGGAGTGTCCATGGTGCTATAAATGAAGTAGTTTGTAAACTTACTGGTTTTTTTTAGGATTTAACTTATCTACAGCAACATTCCAGGGCTGAAACCCTCCCAGATCTGTTTATGTGCGCTGTTTTGTAACAGAGTCACCTAGGTCACTCAGCTCAGAATTTCAAGAAGTGTTTTGTCCGCCCAGTGAGCTGAGGAGCATGTCTGAGTTATTCCAGTGCCATATTCAACAAAGATTACTTCAAAAAAAGGGGAAAGAAGAGTAGAGGAAGCATGAGAAGACCAATTTTTGTAGAGGATGTCTTTGCTTGCCTAGTGCAGAACAGGCTCATGTGCTGTTTGTTGTAACTATGTATTGATTTTCCTGGGGGGAGAGCTCCTCCTCACAATTATTTCTACTGAACAATTGCTACATATCTCCAAATTCTCCCAGTCTGAAATGCACAGGGAAGCAAAACCCTCATCACAAACCAGCGGGAGTTGTAAGATATGTGTTAGTCCTTAGGCAGATCAATCATTTTATAATTGGCTGTAATTTGCAATTCCACTAGCTATGCTGTTTTCTTTTGCTTTCTTTTCTTCCCCCCTGCAGCTTGGTACCACTTAGAAAGGTGAGGAATCCTGTGTTATCTCTAAAAACATCAAACAAATACTCCTGCTCTCTTTCTCACTATTGACAAACCTCTCCAATCAGTTTAAATGAGGAGGAGTTGGGTCAGCGGCAACAGGAAATGCATGAACCGTGTTTAGATACCATCAGAGGGGTCTGAGGGAAGAGCAAAGATTTGTAGATTTTAAGGCAAGAAGCAAGTGTTGCAATCATTGGCTTTCACTTCCTGCACAAAATAGGCCAGATGATCTTACCCCGTGATTCCTGTGTCGATAAAAGGTCGACTCCGGTGACGATGTCACTGCGCTTACTGCGTTTGCTGTGTCTGGGTGTTGGGGTGCTCTGAAGCCTGCATTTCTGCATGGGCAAACCACAGGAGGAGCGCGTGTTCCTGTTGTGCAGTCGGTCGTGTCTGTTGCTGTCTGTGCATGTGTGCGTAGGCCTTTGGCGTCGTAATTCTGAGATACAGCGATTTCTTCTGGAGATAATAGCGATCAGCAGCTCGTTTTCAAAATATCAAGTGCTCATTTCCATAGAAAGATTAAGAAATAAATGCATATCAGGACAGCAGATGGAACCATTGCATTTAGCTAGTTCCTGCATCTTTCTATGCAGAACGTACAGAAACACATATGTGGAACACGCAAATTGAGGCTGCGCACTTGGCAGCCTTTAAAGAGTAACTGAAAGCAAGACATGGACAGCACAGCTGGGAAGGTTTGATTCAGAAAGTGATGTATTCAGAGCTTCATTCACACCTTTAGGTGGACTGCGTTGCATTTGGAAAGGCTCGGTTCAGTGTGGTGCTTTCCCCCGAACAGCGTGGTGGCTGCAGGCTCTGCCTTCCCACCCGCACATCGCTCGTGCAGTGTCTGAAATAATGCACACGGATCTTCCTGCAGGGGCTCTTCAGACAGAGCTGGATTCCGTGCCTGTGCTCAGAGGGATCCTCAGCTTCTCTAAGCAGGATGAATTGTATTTTACACCATTTTTCTATCATTTGTGAGTTCAGGGTTAGTGGACCTTTGGAAATCAAGCCCTTCTGTTGATAATGAATGTCTTGCAGCCCAAACTCAGTTCTCTTTTCCATTAAGACTCAAGACAGTGGGTCGTATGGGTTATATCATCTAATTTACCTCCTGATCTGCATGCTGACTGTGGAAGGAAGTCACCATTACCCCGAGTTGTTCTTCCTTTCAACTCCAAGAGAAGTGTGAAAACGAGTGATCCAGAACTGGGTGATGAACATTTCCGAGCCCTCAGGGAGGTTTTCTGGAAAGGAACCTCTTGTGCCTTTGAAGTGATGCTGTTGTAGATGAAGGGATTTAAGGGTAGTGCCTGGGGGTCAGCCAAGCCCTCTCGTTTGGTCACTGGAGCAGCTGAGGAGCAGATGCCCAGCTGCGCGCATCCAGGAGCCGGGGACGCCGGTGCTCGCGGCCGTGTTCCCAGCTACCGTGGCAGAGCAGAGCCCATGCTTCTAACACAAGAGCTGGAGAGACGTGCTGCCACCGAGATTGTTCTGCAGAGAGATAGTTAGGAGTGACGTGTGTCAGTATCGGAGCTACAATGTCGGGGAAGTACCATCGTTGTGATATAAAGCATTCCTGAAGCCGTCACTTTTGATATTCGCAATGACAGTTCAGAGTATGAAGGGAAGACTAATGGTCTTGAGAGACTCACAATACAGCTGCTTTGAGAGTGAACGATTGCTTCAGGAAAAAGTCTCCTGGAGTTTAATAGAGGAGATTTATTGTGCTGTATGCAGACTCCAAAAAATATAATCCAGAGAGAATATTTTGTGTTTAGCCATATTATGGCTATAACGCAGACTTCCTCCTATGTGCGCAGCAGTTATCTCACAGTTAAATGACATGAGGTAAAACAGCGGTGTTTAGTAAAAAGTCCTTCATTACACACACACAAAACAGTGGAAATAAACAATCTCTCTTTTCTGTGTTTCAGGGGTCAAATCTGACAGATATCTGCACACAGCTCTTGCTCCAGGGGACTCTGTTAAAAATCTCAGCAGGAAACATCCAGGAGAGAATGTTCTTTCTGTTTGATAATCTACTGGTCTATTGCAAGAGGAAATCCAGGTGAGTGCCTCTGTCCTTACAGTTTCAGAACGGCCCGTTCAGAGTGGGTCGGGTCAGTTACCGGTCACTCACCGTGTTCCTGGCGCTCTGCGGGGCTGAGCCGCAGCTCTGACTTTGCTCTGTTCTTGCCTGGTGCTGCTGGACTATATGAGAAAGAAGTCACTACATGGTAGGATGAACACGCCAGGCAGTAATGGGCCCCCCCGCGAAGTGCTCTGTCCAAAAGCAGGAGCTGCTGCGGTGCAGAAGAAACACGGAGCGGGTTCTCGGGGCTGGAGAGCTTCCCGGAGCAGACGCGTCTCCAGGAGGCTGTGCAGGAGGAGCCTTGCCAGCTCTGTTGTGGGGCTGTGCCGAGCAGGAGGGGGGCACGTGAAACATTGTGTAGAGCCAGGAAAGGGGAAAGCGGGAGACTGAGAAAGCATGAAGTACATGCAGGGCACAGAGGAGTGAGGAAGAGATGAGCATTAGCGAGCTGCTGTTCAGCATTCACAGTCCATGTGTTCTGTGCGTTTTCTTCCTTATCCCAGTAACAATTTTTGCATCATTCCATCTTAGAAAACTTAAGCATTATTAACACCTACTGCTTATTATTAAAATAGCATTAGCAGTTTGGAGAGCACTTTGCTTCTGCACCAATTGTACTGTATTTCAGTTCTTCACAGCTCCAGTCTCGTCCTTATGTCTCGGCCTTTTCTGAATTCGCAGTGCGTTCTCTGCACCCCAGATCCTCCTCCTCCTCCCTTCCCCTCCCCCGTCTCCAAGTCACACTTCTTTCCTGGTGGTGGCCGGGTAGAGTGGCCACCCCAGTTAGCAATCCTCAAAAACCAGACGGTTCTCTCCAAAGAAAACCCTCAGATGTCAAAATTTGGGTTTATTCCCCAGTGTTTTGTTCAGTGGAAATCTTGGAGCCATCAAGCTGGGCAAAAATAATTTCAGCAATGTTCAGACTTTGTGTGTGGATAATGCTGAAACTGCCAAACATAAATACAAGTTACTAGGTGAAATCTACAGTAGAAATTATTAGAAGGTAATTTAAATTAAATTGAAAAAAATAATAGTATTCGCTCTTATGTTTTTTAATGTTAGCTAACCGACTGATGGAGCAAGAAAGAGAAAACAGTTCATTTGACACTTTACCAGATTTGTCAAAATCCAAACTCCCTTATGAAACAGAGTTCAGCAGTTTGGGGCTCTTCTAACAGAAAACTGTTCCTTGAACAAAACCCTGTCCGATCCTGTACCTCTCAGAGCTCTGAGCGCGGCTTTGCTGGTCCCGGCTGTGGTTGGCCCAGCCCCCCGCGCTGCCCGGAGCCCCGAGATGGAGAAAACAAAGCGCTCCGCTGCTTTGAAGCAGCTCCTGCTTTCCGTACGGGAGGTGTCCCCGCGCTGCTCTGCAGTTGGGCTCCGTTTTGGAGAGGGCTGCTCTAGCACTGCTTTTCCCAGAGGTTCCGTAGTGTTTGTCTAATGATGTAGCTTGAACTGATGAAATGTTGAGTATCTGATTTCCATTAAAAATAGAATCTTTTATTAAGTCTGCTGGGAATCGCCTGATGTAAAAGATGTATTTAGGGACTGGCGAGAGACTTCAATGCTGGATATTTCTCCTGTCTAGCTGCTATTTATAATTAGTCCAGGGTGGAAGTGAACGTCTGTCCGGTTGTGCAGTGTGACGGTTTGGCCGGCTGCTGACAAACAGCTGGCGTGTTAGTGGGACACAGATTGTGGAACACCAAAAACAACCACCAAAAACCGAAAGAAACAACCCAACTTGAAAAACTACTCGTGTCTGTTCCTCATTTGAAATTGAATGACTTGGTTCTCATCTCACTTGTACTGTGCTTGTCTTGTAGAAATCGCTGGAGTTTTATTGATGGAAATGCAGTCAGAATTCAGGCCTCGCTGTTTGATGCGTAGTCAGCAATGCAGCCACTTGAATTTAGGCATCATATCTTTTCACAAGAGTATAAATGAGGAGCAGCGTTGTTGAGACCGGTTTGAAGATGTGTTTAGAACTGGGATGAGACTTGTGACTGTGGATCTGAGCCTGCGGTCTCATCCTCCGCAGAAGCTCTGGGCAGCCTGACAAACCGATGGCACAGACTCTAAGGGCTGAGCGTTGCTTTGTGTTTTTAGCAGGATCATAGACGGCTGTTTAAATTGAATCCTGATGTCAGGAACAATATGTTTCATGTGGGGAAGTGGGCTGAGTATTGAAAGGGTTTTCGCTGAGGCTGCCAGGACAGCTTTTCTGTGGGCTCCAGCAGTCGTCTTTAGGAAATGATCTAATAGCTCCGAGATCTCTGTCCCTGTCAGCCTGATGGTTGTAAGTACGGGGTCATCACTGCGTGTGTATGTGTCACTAAAGCTAGCTGGAAAAGGAAAGAATGTTCAGCAAAGCGTGGTGATTGTGTCACCTGGGTTTATCACAGATACTTCACTTGGACAGGAATGCGCTCCCCAGCTGGTTTTTATTGCCGTGTTCCCTCAGTCTCCGGCGCGTTTGGCAGGGTGCCGCGGCAGCCCCCGCCCCGCACGGAGCCCGCGCGCCCGCCGTCCCCGGCGTGTTCTGGGTCGCGCAGCAGGGCTGTGCTGCGCTATTACAGCTCAGCGGGTGTCAGCTGGGCAGTTTAAACCTATTCCAGACATAAAAATCACAACACAACCAGCAGTGGAAAGTGCTTCTCTGAAATCATTTATACCACACTCCAGCAGAGGTAAGCGTGGAAACTTTGGTGCAAAGTCACCACAGCAGCACTTTCCCAAACACCACATACAATGCCATTTAGCACACATGCAAAAGAGCACATGACACTGACCTCTTGACGGGTTTCGTGTCGTATTTGAAACTTGGTTCACACACCAGGAATTTAGCAAAGCCTTGGGCAGGCAGAGCAGGCAGATGTCACATCGTGTGGGGCCATGCGCGGGTCTCATCCCAGAGCCCCGCGCGGTGCAGCTCTGGTGGCATCTCAAGCAGTCCTCAAGAATGTGAGTCTTGAAGGCATCCCAGTTTTCACGTAATCTTGTAAAAGAAGCTCTTTATTGCTGTGCTGACGCTGTTGTACACTTATCTTTGCGAGCCGGTCATTTCAACTATTTACAATCAGAGATGTGGTCAAATAACACACCACTGGAATCCTTTTTGAATGGTCATATCTCAGATGATTTATGTATACGTGTGTTACGCTATTTGCTTATGTATTGCTAACAATCTAAATCCTAATTGCAGAGTTACTGGGAAAAAAGCATCGAAAAGGACAAAGTCAATCAATGGGTCCCTTTATATCTTCCGGGGCCGGATAAATACAGAAGTCATGGAGGTGGAGAATGTGGAAGATGGAACAGGTAAGAGACCAAATACCGTCTTTTAACAGCACAGCAGGTCCAGATCTTGTGTTGGAAAGTGGTACAAAATACTTGTCCATCCCCTTTAATGAAACCTTCAGTAAACTCTGGAACTTCTGATGTCTTCATTATTAGACCAACTTTTACAGTTGAAGGACTGGACATGCGTGCAGGCACTGGTCCTTCCTTCTGAAATGGCGGTATGAAGAGTTTGTGTACACAGAGCTTGTCTATTTTTTCTCCTAATCCAAGTTAATTTAGTAAAAGGTCCTTTATCTTCTTTCCATCATTTCTTTTCTTACATCTTAAGCCATTACAGCTATAATAACAGAACTTCTGGATCTTCATCTCGTTTAGAATGCTACCAAATATTGGTCTTAGCATCAGATCAGTAGCGTGGAATGTGGCGATGAACAAATATGGGAATGCGGTTGTGTTCGGTTGTTGTGTTCTGACACAGGCAGGAAGGCCGGATGGGTTTCTGATTTCATCCACAGAGGCCAAACCAGCCTCTGCTGCTGCTGTAATACGTCAGGGATTGATATTATGTCCTTTAAAGAGTTGACATTTAAAGAGTTCCCATGTCCTGTGGGCAAGAATCCTTATGGTGCAAGAAGTCAGTGTGTCCCAAGATGGTTCAGAATAAAGAACCTGGACACACATCACAGACCTTTCACTGGTGTCACTGTATGTGAAATACTGTAGTTCTGATGTGGAATTACACCGTGTTGCTCTTAGGACTGAGCCGTTCAGTCCATGGCCAGGCCGTGGGCACTGCTATGGGTGTTTGCACTGCAGAGCGGTAGGTAACAACCATCGCACGGACAGTCAGTGAGCCTGGAGTGCGAGGAACACCTCCAGGAATCAGGCTGTTCAGGAGGAAATGTGTGTTCAGGTGTTCCACACCGATTCATTAAAGCAGCAGCTGTTCTGCTCACGGTGTGCGTTGTGCTTTGGGTTTTACAGCAGATTACCACAGCAACGGCTACACCGTGACCAACGGCTGGAAGATACACAACACAGCCAAGAACAAATGGTTCGTCTGCATGGCCAAGACTGCAGAGGACAAACAGAAGTGGCTGGATGCTATCATCAAGGAGAGGGAGCAGAGAGAGAGTAAGTGGATAATGTATTTTCTAATGCACTGAATTAACTCGAGTACCAAGGGGAAATGTATACACCTGTGTAAGTATCTGAGAGAAAAAGAAAAGTTTGCAGTTTTTCTTCCATGGGCAGAATTAAATTTAATTGATCGATCAATTTCATTTTTGGTATTTAATTTGTAAACAAGATGAACTTATATTTGTGTCTATCAGTAAAAGAAGCAAATTCAGCTCACAGCCTTTTCCAGAGGCAGTGGCACAAACTCATTCTCAGAAACTCAACCTCTATGATCTTGAAATAGACAGGACGGTTAATGGAGAAAAACTCTAGAAGTGTTAGAGTTGGACTGAGAACAGTGACAAACGTATGCAGACGCTTGTCCCTTTTATCTGTTCTGGAGAAACGCAACAATAGCTGAGCTTATCTTGAAACAAGCTCACAAGCCATGGGTCGGGGTGCAGGATGAAGCTGAGTTCCTTTCAAAGCCAGAGCTGTCTGTCACCAGTGAACCCGCTTCCCCGTTTGCTCCATGGGAACAGTGACAGCTCGGAGCCAGAGGAGTGGCACATCTGTAACCGTTCCCCGCCTGGCTTTGGAAGGGTCCCCTCCACAGGCAGCTCCATTGCAGATGCAGCTGCTCAGCGGTGCTGGTGTTGCAAGAGGTCAGTCCGGAACCCGTTAGGGGTGTGTTTGCAGATTTTGTACTTGCTAAGCAATAATGCTTTAGATTTTTTAAAAGTGTTTTAAGAAAGCTCCAGATCTGTCACCGTTACAATAGCAAGGATAGTACCTTCAAAATGTAGAGTCAGTTTTGATTTTATTTGAATGCAAAGGAAACGTTTTACCATCCCGAGCTGGTAACCTGCTCGTTGGTCCGTTCTGCAGCCCACCCACTCTCCTGGAAGGATCCTGATTTTTTTAATAAGATACATGTTTTGGCTCTTCTACCCTGGGAGTGCTAAATGGCGTGTCTAAAAGATGCAGGACTCTCCATTGCACGGTGCGGTTTTGCTTGGTGAGGCCCCTGGTGCTCTGCAGAATCTCCTGTGCATCGGGTAAAATGTGTGAGGACAGAGGAGGTTCAATGGAAAGTGAAAGACAGGACTAGGAGAACAGACCATGTGTGAACAGGGAGCCTGAGAACACGGGCGGTGACTGCAATAAGCATTAGGAAGGGAGAAGGGCTGTTCCTCAGCAGAACGTGTCTCGAAGTTTTCCACACAGCGTTGGCTCTGGTAAGGGCGGGTTTGCTGGTGCTTTTTGTCATGCAGTTTTATGATGTGGCACTGGTGACAGGCGCTGGGGACAAGCACAGATATTCTGGCAGGCATTCCAGACCTCACTGGAAAATCTCCTTTGGATCCGAGTGCTGGCGGTCACCACTTTGTCTGTTTGGCCTCAGCTTTTGACTTTGACCCTTTATCCGATGTTCAGGTTCTGAAGGAGTTTTGCTTTGTATTCCAGGTTTGAAGCTGGGGATGGAGAGGGACGCATATGTCATGATTGCAGAGAAAGGAGAGAAGCTGTACCAGATGATGATGAGTAAGAAAGTGAACCTTATCAAAGACAGGAGGAGAAAATTAAGCACTGTGCCCAAGTGCTTTCTCGGCAAGTAAGTGGCATTTGAATGGAAAAGGCCTTCTCATACCAGTTAAAAGAACGGTCTCTGGATTTTCTGGGGATGGCGTTGTGAGCTCAGATCAGATGTGCTTTGATGCAGCTTGGTTGAAAAGGCCATAACCCCCATCACAGTTGTGACTTATTAAGATTAATCATTGATTTCTATGGTGACAGCTCATTCTATACAATAGTAACTCGTAAGAACTGTTTCTAATCAGCAAAAGGGTTAAGGAGAACAAGGCTAACAAGGTAGCAGTGTTCCACTTCAGTTTAGGGCAACTATTTAAGTGCTGTAGACAACCATAGGCCATTGCACGTGACAGAAGAATGTACAGCACCGGGGCATCTACCCGGGTGCCCGCGGTGAGCGCGGCCGCTGGCCAGCACGTCTGGCGTGGGGCGCTCCCCAGGGTCCCGTCCTCTCAGCAGTGGTGTGGAGGATCATTCTGACTTCGCATCCTTCTGCAGTTTCTATTCTGTTTCAGTTTTTAAGGACTTCTAGAAACAGTTCAGAACCCCTGGGGAGTCGAGAATGAGCTTTCCCTAGCAGACAGGAGTCTGACTCCCCACTACAGAGCTCTGGCCTCAGGAGCCTGACAGCTCTGCTGGTTCCCATGGGATTCCTTTGGTCTCGCTGAATAGATTCTACGGCTTTTTCTGCGCTCTGACAGTTACAGGGTAGCCCCTCAGGAAACTGACGCTTTCAGTATTGAAGCTGTTGTTATTATTCTCAAGGCAAAATGCAAATACTACCTACAGCTTAGATGAGTCAGCTCTGATAAGCATGAAGAGACTAAAAATACTTCGTTGAGAGCCCACAAGTGGAGGCATGGATACTGGTCCTGATAGGCAGCAACCCTCTGCACACTGGCAGCCGCCCAGCTGGTTTGTCGAACTCACTTTTCCCGCATGTCGCTCTGCTTTCATATATTGCTTTTGTTCTTCTCTAGGACTTGAACACATTTCTAGTATAATTGCTAATTAACCTGGCAAACAGCTCAGCCCCCTATAGCTTTGGCAGTGCTGTATTCGTTAGGCTTGCAATGTCCCCTTTTCTGTACTTACTGTTTCTAATTGAGTAACATCCTTCATATCTGTTAATTTGGGGCTTTTGTTCTGCCCATATGTGCCGCTCTACCCCTCACCAGCGAGAGGTGCTGCGTGCTGCATGAGCAGACAGACTTGGCACCTTTAGTCAATATATTAAAAGCATAATTTATGTATCTGCCAGATACCAACTCCTGTAAATGACCTTAAATTAACCTGCAGTGGGACTTGTGCTCTCTTTGACTGCTCTGTGCTTGAATCTTCTGTCCTAAGTCCTACTGTGATTCCATGAAAAGAAATGCAGTTTCACCACTGGGGGCGAGGGGGTGGCGAGAGTCAGGCCCAGTGTAGGAAGGTGAGCGTGTGTAACAGCTCAGACCAGGGTCACTGCTTGGGTAGAAGCAGCTGTTTTCTCTACTGTCCAACTTGTTGTTTCTAAGGTCAACAGTTAATCTTGCTTTCCTTTTCCTCCTTGGATGTCTGGATTGCTCAATAAAATGAGGATTTGCATCATCTTTATAGATCCAGGCAGGTCTTCTTTCCTTTTGTGTGCATGGTAATTAGGATGAGCCAAGGCGAATGGTGGGAAAGTCATGGACAGGAGATCTGGGTCTTCTGTGAGCATTTCCTCCAGAAGCGTAGGAAATCAAGCCACTCAGTAGCGGTGTCGTCACTCGAAGCCGTTCCGCACGTGCCTCGAGGAGCAGGTCCCCTGTGGCTGGCCGGTGGCTTGCAGGGGCACGTGTCCGCTTGTACGCAGAGCGAAGGAGCCAATGGGTCTGTTGTGCTTCCCTTTGCAGTGAGTTTGTATCCTGGCTCACGGAGATTGGAGAGATAAGCAAACCAGAGGAGGGGGTCAACCTGGGACAGGCGCTGCTGGAGAATGGAATCATTCACCACGGTGAGTGCTCCGCGCCATAAAGAGACGCCAGATTTCAGTAATGGCCTGGAAATGAGGTGGTTGCAGAATGGGGCACAGGCACAAACAGAGTGAGGGGCTCCAGATGATGGGTCATTCTTTCTAATGAGACTGCTTGTCATAAAGAAAAGATATGATGAAGGGTTTCTTGTGAGATTTGTTCCAGCTCATTTGGCAAGAATATCTCTCTTTAAAATAGAGATGCATCATATTTCTTCATCATACCCAGCAGATGACCTTGGAGTGCTGGGACGAGGGGTATTTTAGAACTGTAGGGTAGTCTGTGCAGAAATGCTGCATGACCAAAGTAGCTTGTTTGCAAATTCGGTGTGCTGTCTGCATTTCTACTAAAATAACGTCTTCCTCCAGATTCTGGTTCCTATTATTTTCATATTATGTTATGCAGACGGAGCAACATAGTCCTATTCTAGTTAAACAGCAAATGCCTCAATTTCAACATTCAGGTGAATTTAGCTGCAAAATGCACATCAAAGGCATATGGTATGTGGGTCTTAAGTCACCAGTGGTTTACATTTCCATACAATCTCTTGGAAACCAATTTAGAGAGGGGAGCCATTTAATTAGGCTAGTCTTGCTTCAATCTCTTGGTATCTCAGCTCCACAAACTTGTCTTTCAGGTGACAATAACACTGTTAAGAAATTACATCTGTTATCTTCTTTTAATTAACACGTAGAGAAATCCAATCTGAGCAGCACCACAGTCCTTCGTGCACCAGCACCGCGATCCCTCGTGCACACGCGCGTCCCTTCCCGGGCACCAGGGCACGCGTCAGGCACGCTCAGCCTCTGAGGAGCTTTGGGCGTGAGCTCCAGGCCGCTGAACACTTCGAGTCCTTGGCCCAGCCTGTGGCTTTAGAGGCCGAAACACTCTGGCTCCCGGCTGCAGGGACCCCTTTGGATGCAGGATGCTCGCCCGTGGTTTGAATGCGAACAGTGGCACTGTTGGGGCAGAAAGCTCTCCTGGGGCCTGTTCTTCGTGCAGACTGTTTACCTTGCCATGACTTCCGACTTCAGTGCTTTGAGCAGTGTCCTTTGTCTCTAAACACACATTTACAGCTCAGAGAAAGCTGTGCTGTTACATCCACTGCTCTCTTTATTCAAATGCCAAGATGCATCTGGTTTGGTTTTAGTGCTCCCGTTAGTGAGAGTTCCTGATGCTCGTGTCTCTAGTGACAGTTATTGCTACACATTGGAAGGGATTTACAGTGCTGCATTTACTTAAGGAAATAACTCTTGAGATTTTGAGAAATCATTAAACATGAAAGTATCCTGTTATGTGTCTCCTGATGTAGCAAGAACTTACAACGTAAGCACCATGATGAAGCCCTTACCCCTATTCTGCATTAGGCAATGTCTTTTATCTCGTTTTCACTTGGCCTAATGTTACCGTCAGGTGAAAAGTGCTGAACTCTGGACAACTGCAAATCAGCTTTAGTGCTGTGGCAACTGTTGTGGGAATTTGCAGGACTGGGTTCAAAAGTTGCTGAAAAAAGTCAGATGGTCCCAGTTATCTTCATTAGGACTGCTTCCACAGCCTTACACAATTGAACCCGGTGTAAAAGGAAGAAAGTTCCATTTTATTTGAGCTGCAGTGTTTTAGAAAACTGCGTTTGGTGGTGCAGCTATTCAAAAGTGCACAGAGCAAATATACACAATAAGGGGAAATTTTAAGAATGGAGTCCTTCAGAAAATGAGCGATACCAGCAAATCCTCCAGTGCAGATGTAGCAGCCTGTGGAGAACAGGGCAGGAGAAAAGAACCATTTATTGTCACACTGCTGTTGTAGTTTCAGATAAGCACCAGTTTAAGAACGAGCAGGTGATGTACAGATTTCGCTACGACGATGGAACCTACAAGCCAAGAAGTGAATTGGAAGACATCATGTCCAAGGTTTGTACAACCATTCGGAACCTCGCGATTTGTCGTTGACCTGTTGGATAGCAGATCCCTAATGCCGTTTGTCATATTAAGCTGTCCATCCTACAGCCAGAGCAGACGTTGACTCCGCACAGAGGAAGCAGAGCTTAGCAATAAATAACAATACAGTTGTGACTGCGCCCAAGGCTGCTGATCACCATCCTAATACAGTACCAGAAGGTCTCACAGGGAAACAGTAACCCATAGTACAGCCTGTCCGCTGAAAATCTGGGCATTATGGCTCAGGGAGATAGAAGAGATCAATTTAACTGCTGGTCCTGGCAATTGTATGTCAAATGAGTTCTGTTCATCCCATATAGCTTTTAATAAATTGGATTTCTTCTCTGGACATCAGTTCACGGGTTAATTATGAGGAAGGATTAATGGAGAAAATGTTGGAATGGAGGTGATTAGAGATAAAAGAACAGATTTCTTTGGCTTCTGGAGGCAGGGAAGGAGGAAAAGAGTGTTTGACAGAGAAGATAAGGGAACTGTTTTGAAAACCAGTTAATCAATAGGTAGTTCCAGCTGAGTAGAGACGTCAGTGCCCAGGATTGTTCACTTCAGCTAGAAAAGGAAAAAACTGATAATGCCGTGTGTTTTCCTTCTTCAGGGTGTGAGGCTCTACTGCCGACTGCACTGCCTGTACACTCCAGTGGTAAAGTAAGTTCACCTTCACGTTCCCCTTGTATAGATGATCTGGCTTCGTTAGGAGGATGACGCGTTGCTGTTGAAATCTTTCTTGTTGCAAACAGCAATTTTCTGCGTTTTCTTTGCTCTTTTACCCCGCTCTGTCTCCACCGCTGCGTTCTGCGGTTGTACTGCAGGAGGCTGCTGGCACTGGGCTGGCGGTTCCTGCTCCGTCAGCGCGCTAGAGCCGTTAGCGTGGCGCGAGGTCCGTTGTTCGCTCTGGCACTTCCGTGAGTTCAAGCGGTGTGATTGACCAGGCTACCGACTCAGGGCACCCCGCGCAGCGCGGCTGTACCTGCTGTGCTGCTTGGGCTGCAGGAGATGAGAACAGATGCTCTAAGTGATGTGAGCAGAGTCCAGTGTGACGCGGGATTCTTTCATTAGAAGTACCCTAAACCAACAGAAACCAATCGAAGTGGAATAAAACATGGAGCTGTAGCTTGAAAAACAACCTTGAACATTTTGAGTGGCATCTTGAGAACTTGGGCCTGTACAAACGAATGCTGCAGAATCCAGATAGTCCGCACGCGCTAGTTAACACTCTCCCCAGGTCCCAGGAGGTGGTTTTCAGATGTTGTTGCCTTACTTTGACATCAGGTGAACATTTCTGGCCTATGATGGAAACTACCTGGAGCCATGTGGGATTATATACGGCGCTGGAAACAAAGCGTGCTGCTTTGGGGGATGTTAGGTAAAAAGTGAAACACTTTCCAAACCTTAGATGTAGAGAAGGTTCTGAATACATGTCTGATCCAGTTTGGGAAGCTGCGGGGGTGGGAGAACTCCCTCCACGGCCATGTGTGATGGGCAGTACTCCGGTACATGGGTGGCTGGGCCCTGTGGAGAGCGCTGGGCTCCTGGGTTTCCGTGAGGCAGCCCGGCTCTGCCGAAACGGCACCGCTCGCACGCCGGTGTCCGACCGCTCACCTGCAGCTCGCGGTTCCGGGGCACATCCTGCGAGCCGCGCTCCGCTCTCCTTCAAGCGAGACTGAAGTGGGGGAAAGGTCAGTGAGCGAGCGTTGAAGTATCCGTCCTGACAAGCGTTGAACCGCAGGCAGTGGAAGACCGGGCCCTGGACCAAGGCCCTGGTGCCAGCTTTTTCAAAACTCCGGTTCTGTGTCAGCATCTCTGTTAAAATGTTGGGAGTTGCTTCTCACAACCTGGAAACCCCTACTCACTGGTGCTCAATATTTTAATGCTTTATTGTTCTGACCTTTCCAAAACATATTTTCTCAAGATAAGAGTGTGAGAGGGAAAATCTGCCCAGAAAACTCCCACAGTTGTGTGCTGGGCCGAGCACGTTCCTGGGAGACAAGTGGAGCCGCGTGTGAGCACCGCGAGGAAGGCGTTTGTTCTGAGGACGCGGATTTCTGGAAACGCTGTCGTGTTTGGTGTTTTTCCCAGGTTCTCTCTCGTTTCCCACAGCCTGCGCTCTGCAGACACGCAGGCATTTCTGCTGCGCGTCGCTGCAAAGCCACTCACAACACGTTCCTGTCTGGAGTTGATCAGTAAAAGGAAAACACGAGTAGGATGAATTTTAGATGGTGGCTTGATTGTTAGATTTTTAGAAAAAAGGAAATATCGTGTGGTGCTAAGAAAAGAGGTTGTGTGACAGAACGAAGATTGAGTTCTCTGGAGCTGCCGTGTGGAGCAGTCAGCGCCCGGGGGTTCGTGCGCAGTCACCCGGTGAACCCCGGCTTGGAACGGAGGGACCGCGGGCGAGAGGAGCGAACTCTGCACAGCCACGCAGCGCCTGGCCTGTCCGCTGGGGCTCTCAACAAGAGGCAGCCAGTTAATGCAATTTAATTGTGGTAATGGCTTTTGTGATGTGGAACTAGGAACTGGATCAAGACCACCAAACTCATTTCACACGGACCAGTAAACAGCCTTGGAATGGAAAGAGCTTTTCATTCCCCCATGGGCTGGATTAAATACGGTGAGCTGGAGGTGAAAGGTGCTGGAGCCCCATGTCCTGAGCCACATAGTCCTCTTATATTTGTATCAAAATTCTTTAGAAGTATTTTATGAAAGACCCAAAACATCCATTCTCTCCGTGCCTCTGAGAAGAGAAATGGAAGAGAACTGGAAAATGCAGCAAGTTCCCATAGGGTTTGCTTTCCTTATTTCAGCACCCGTGCTGCTCTCTGCGGGGCTGCGTGCGAGGTGCTGCGAGCTGGGCCACACGACCTCAATACAGCACCTTCGCTTTTGCCATTTACAATGGCTGAAGTTACCTTGTGCCGTAAAAGAACACTGTGTGCTCCCTTTGTCTTTTACTTTGTGATACTTTGCTAAAGGAAGTAAAATCTGAACAGGTGCAGAGAATTGGGAAAATCTCTCTCGACAGAGCAGGCTAAACGGTGCTTAAATCAGAGAGCCTCAAATAAAGGGCGCACAGAGGGGCTCGGTAGGGTCACTGCCTATGGATGCATTGATGGGTAAACACCAGAGAACAACTATTTCAGTTTATAGATGGGGCTGGCACTCAATGTAGAGTGGCCGTGAATGGATTTAGGATGGGAAGCGCGGGTGGTTTCGCGCCGGGAGAGCGCGGTGTGGCGGGAGCGATGGCGGCGGAGCTGAGCGGGGCGCACGGGGCGGCTCGGGGCGGCGCCGGGGAGCCTCCTGGTGCCCCTGTAGGACTGAGCTCCCTGCACACGCTCGGAGCACATCCAGAGAAACCTGACATCAAACGGCCCTGTGCTGATCTGAGACGTCTTCCCAATCCAGGCTGTTAGGGAAGTTTAAAGACCGGTCCTTTCTTCTAGAGAAAAGCGATACCTGCTTCCTGTTCTTCGTCTTATTTATTTGTCACTGAGAATCTAATTTTCTTTCAATTTACAATTCTTTCCTCAGCTTCATAATAGTAGGTTACAACAGTACATGTAGGTTCAGAGTGTGAAAGAAACGTTTCCGTTTTCATCCTGATTTTCCTTGAATCGTCTTTCTTCACCAGAGACCGTGACTACCACCTGAAGACGTACAAGTCCGTAATCCCCGCAGGCAAGCTGGTGGATTGGCTCATTGCACAGGTGAGAACACGTTAACATGCTGCTGTCTTTGAATAGGAGCTTAATTTTTCAGCCCCATTTCAAAGTCAATACACCACATTTATCTAGAGAACATTACAACATAATTAAACATCTTCTGATTCTTTGAATTTATAATCTCACACTTTCTGTTATTGTTCCTTTGATGACAACTTGTTATTTGGCAGCTTATGAAGTTCTTTGTTAGCCCAGGAGTGGTGAACTGCCTGTTCTCGGGGATCTTTTCCGTTTCTTGTGATTTTTGGAAGGCGTTAAAAACACTCTTGATCTCATTTGGTCTGGTGTAGGTGTGGTACAGTTTGAGTTCTACGCGAACAGCTACACCCTTGTCTTCAGAAACCGCGGTTGCCCCACATTTATCGCGTCATCACAGAGGAGCGCCTGGAGCTCGAGAAATCAAACATCGAGCTCTGCCGGTCCAGCGCAGTCCGTGCTGTGCTGTTCACCGTCACCGAGTCAGACGCGCATCTGGGTTGTTCTTAAATGATGGGCTGATTCGCAATCCCATTAAGTCCTGTACGGCCGAAAGGACATCAAGGGAGGGCGGTCTGGCTGGGAGTCGGGCCTCTGACGGCCAGGGATGTGTTGTCCTTCAGAAATGTTTCCTGCAATTGCATTTGACATCCTCCTGCATTAATAGCATTGCTATGATTGAAGGTTGTTCTGTACCGAGTAACTGAATGAGAATGGAGGAATCAGTTGTTTTCCTGTTAAGAGCATAGAGAAGAGCAGGGATATTGGTGCTGATCTTGTCGTATCATTACATGTGGTTTAACAGGGTCTTCTGGGGGTGGGGGGGGAAAGTCTGCTTTGGCCAAAGAAGAAAGATGTGATGAGGCTAACCTGGCCAATGTAGCAACGATCGGGCTGTAGGCAGCACAGTGATTCAGACAGCAGAGTACAGCACCAGCTCTTGGGTGGAAAAGGGAGCTGGGAGCCCTCCCTAATGAGAAAGCAGTTTTTTATTTCCTTGACCTTTAAAAGACTGAACAGAGCGAAAGAGCAAGGACTTTTTTATAGCCAAAGAAATGGTGTCAGTTGTATTTTCTACCCTGATCCTCTCTCCCTGGAAGTCGTTGGCTGTTATAATGATGACAAGAGATTAAGTGGGTCCTCAATGAGGCTTAGTCTTGTGTACATTTGAACGGTTGCGTTTAGCTGTGGTGTGTTATTATCCCCATGTATGGGGACTGGACAGGCATTAGGAGCTGTGTTATTAGATGTGCCACATTCGGGGCTCTGGAGCCATGAGGGGTCTGCAGAGCTGAGCGTCTCTGACTGACATTGATAGGTGAGGTCTGTGCTCATCCTTGTTCTCAGCCTGCTGGCAGTGTAGAAAGATCAGCTTGTAACATGAAACTGAGAGGATCCAGAATCAATGAAAGAACGAGCCCCTTCCTTCAAGGATTACCTCTACATATACATAGGGGCCATAACATAATTCACAGATACTTTCTGTCTGAATCCATGGATGTGGGTCAGATATTTCTGCTTTCAGGCTCTGACTGCTGAAACCATTTCTCTGTCTGACTTTGCAGTTTACATACGCTGGTTTTACTCAGGTTTTTCTCTCTGTAGTTGAATATAGATGCGATCCCTCAACTTCTCTATGTAAGAATGAGTGTTATTGTCTCTGGCTAATGGGTCCTGAAGTCTTACACTGTGATTGCAAATAAAAACTCTTTACACTGAGGTAATATGATGTCGCTTTGTGGGTTAAACAACTACTTTCCAGAAGCCTGGTCTTTGTCACCCTGGTTCCTGTAGGAGGCCAGAGATGCTATATGTAGGAATGAATGGCATTTAGGCACTGGGGTGGCTATTTCAGTTTCTGCTGTTGTGCCCTGCAAGGAGAATCCTGCTCATTTCAGAGCCGCAAGCTACGTGGTGGGGAAGGGGAGTAATTCAGCTTAGGAAGTCATCTGAGATGTAACATGTATCTTGCTGTTTGTAGGGAGACTGTCAGACTCGGGAGGAAGCCGTCGCGCTGGGCGTTGGACTCTGCAATAATGGCTTCATGCACCACGGTAATGCATCAATATTACTTCCCACAGCCAATTAACGGAGCTCCTACTCCAGTCAGATTAGCTGAATGTCTGAAAATCCCTTTGCTATAGGCTGTGCCATATACGCTGACATGTACGCTATTGCAGGCATCCCAGCAGGTCCTTCTAAAAGCTTTCTGTGAGCTTACGAAAATGTCTGAGCCTGGAACCTTCCCAAGTGCAACCCCCGGTAATCGTTATGACGGCCCTGAAACGATTCCGTCTCATTCAGAGCCATCAGACCAATGCACGAGCCCGTGCTCTCCTGAAATACAGGCAGGAAATGTCAGGTACCAAGTGGAAGTGCCTGGTTCCTGCTGTTTTGACAACAAGCACCGTTCTCAGCGCTGAACCTCTGAAGCTTCCAAATGCGAAGCTGCTGAGTCAGACACCGTCCACCCTCAGCGATGCTGCCGAACTGGGGGTGAACCAGTCACACCTGTATCCGTATCGAAGAACGCACCAAGTTCTGAGAGTAAAACCTGGTTTGTCCAATGAAGCATCCAGTTTTAGTCATAACTAACATTTACTCTCCGTATTTTGAATAGTGGTTGTGAGAGCAGATTATTGTAAATAGCTAATAGAGAATTGGCATAGTGCTTGATAAGAATGGAAGAAGAATTGTTTTTCTTTAAAGAATTTGATCTGTTTTGAGCCCATGTAAAATTCCTTCCGGAACTGTATAGATCTCATTTCCCTCTCGATTCCATTTCAGGGTGAAAAGCCGTAGTATGTGTAGCCATCTTACCTTTAAACAGCCATTTTACCCCCCTCTGCTCTTCTTGTAGTTTTACCATGTTCATTTTGACATGAGGAAAGGAGCATGAGGTATTGGGTAGCATCTTTCTTCCAAGAGGATCTTTTGCAATTTGTATGTATTCCACATGCCAGGGAGGTCAAACATCGTATAATGAGCTGCCATGCACTGAGAAGAAAAATATAACCCTAAAATGCAACAGTGACTTCAAAACACAGAGCTGAAGAGCTGACCGATAGGGATGCATCTGCTCTTTGCTCTGTAAAGGCTGTGGAAATATTTAGGATTTCCTTTAACCTTGTTTTGTTTCTCTCTCTCTGTGTAAATGCACGTATGTGTTACATACATATTGTTTCCAGTCCTGGAGAAAAGTGAATTTAAGGATGAATCCTTGTATTTCCGCTTCTATGCTGATGAGGAGATGGAAGGCACCAGTTCCAAGAGCAAACAGTTACGTAATGACTTCAAGCTCGTGGAAAATATCCTGGGAAAGAGTCTTCTGGTAAGAAATACATTAATAGAAACCTTCCTGTTTCTGTGACACTGGTATTGCTGCATGCTAGAGAAGAATGAGAAGGAAAATTATGATAGGGGAATTGCATCTGTAGCTAGATTTTCCTTCACTGCATAAGCACTGATTCTTGAGCCGCTTTGCTGTAGAGCTCCAGCGTTGTAGCTCTGCCTGTCCCGGCTGGGCACACCGCATGGCTTGTTCCGGTAGCACGGTGCCCGTGTGTTCTCTGCGGCTTCCCCGGCACTGCCTGGAGCCGGGGCTGCAGCGCACGGCTCCAGGACGGCAGCGCTCGGAGGAGAGAGCTGGTGCGGGCTGTGCTGCAGCCCTGCTGCTCCCGGGCAGGATGGCAGCTCGGTGACAGGAGGCGTCCCTCGGCCAGACACCAACAATCACAGTGCGCTCTGAAGTGAAAAACATCCTTTGGGCTGCAGATCATTCACTGTTCGGAGTGAATGGTTCCATTTAAGTGCTCTTCAAACTCCCAAACCAGAAGAAACTTTGAGTTCTTTTGACTCCATATTTACAAAACATTACCTTGTGCTCTTGTTAAGATTTTACCAGAAGAGGATGACTATGGATTTGACATAGAGGAAAAGAACAAAGCAGTCGTGGTGAAGTCAGTTCGACGAGGGTCTTCTGCAGAGGTAAGACCTGACGTTCCTAAGAATTTTGGGTTTGGTACCTAAGAATATTTCAATGCTTCAAAAAAGCACAAAACAATCCTTTTTATGGTCTGTTTCATTGCAAAGGCAGCTAACAGAAGACCTGGTATCTTCTCCAGTTCCTGCGGTAATAAGCTGTTCCTGTGTGTCAGCATCCTGGGTGACCCGCTGGGCGCCAGCCCAGCAGCCCCGGGTGTGACGGCAGTGCCTCGGTCCCTGGGCAGCTCACACCCGGGGGAGGAGGGGAAGGAAAGTTGGTTCGGGACAGCAGATATGTCCAATGAGAAACAGGCTTCTCTGAGTGAAAACTCTATTTTTACACTTGTATTTTTTCCTTAGAAACATGCACACATCTCTCTCGTGAGCCCTGGTATTTTTGAAGAGCTCTACAGAATATATTTGCTCTTTTTCGTTGAGGCACATAGATGGCCCGAATGTCATAGGATCTGAGTGTTTCATAATCATTTGTTGAATATTTCATAATCATTTGTTTATCCATTTAAAACCCTGCATTGCATAACACAACGTGATCCTCCATTTGCTGAAACAAGGCACAGAAAGACTGAAAGTCTATTTTTTAAAAGGCATTCAGGTGCTTTTAGCACCTCTGAAGATAAGAAAGGACAGCGTGACCTGTCCGGGGTTTTTTACGGTAAACCGTGGCAGCACAGACAGCGCTTCTCGTTACCGGTCCCGGACAGGCATTGCAGAGCTTTCGTGTCCACATCCAGGTGGTGACCGGTGCCTTAGGGTGCAGGCGGATCCTGGGTGACTTGCCCAGCAAACAGCCAAAGTGGGCAGACTGACTGTGGCAAGTTGAGAATGTCAAATGGGAAGGAATTTTGAACTGAGGTTTAATATTAGAATTAAATTATTAAATTATTATTATTTAATAGTCTCCTCTTTTAATAGTTCCCTGTTAAAAAAAACGTAGCAGAAAAGTACAAAGAGATATCTGGGTAAAGTAAGATGTGTCCGTGGAGTGACACGTTTACACAGATACTGGTGAAGTGTGTGTTTTCTGTACATGCAGACAATTTAAGGGTGAGTAACGGGATATTTGATGAACCAGCGCTGTGTATGCCGTGTTCCACGTGACAGCAATCCTGGGGATGTCTGTAAGCAGCGAACCGTTGGAGCCTGAACTCCAGAGGTGCTGCGGATGATGCAGTTTCCCGTGGCGTTTGTCTCGTTCGCAGATGGCCGGGCTGCAGACGGGCAGAAAGATCTACTCCATCAATGAGGACCTCATATTCCTGCGGCCCTTCTCCGAAGTGGAAACCATCTTAAGCCAGTCCTTCAGCTCTAGAAGGCCGCTTAGGCTTCTGGTGGCCACCAAATCAAAAGAGTAAGTGCCAGGATGGGCAGACAGTGAAGATTATCTAGAAATGTTAATTGCTAAGTATGTCTTCTACAGCTTGTAGTGAAAACCGTGTAAACTCTTTGCTGCACAGAGGCTGTTGGACAGAAGGACAGATGGCATAAATGAAAGAGACGAGAGTCACGGGTTGGTTTTAGTGATGAACTTTGTGCTTCTAGGCCAGGTTAGGATGTATTCTCTTTATATGGCCGTTAACTCTTGGCTTCCTTGGGCGGAAACAAAACCGAATCACAAGGATTGTCATTCTGTGTGGAGCTTCTCAGGAAAGCAATTGCCGCTCCATAAAGGCTGGCTTGGTTTGGGATGACTAATGATGGCAGCCCTTACGGGTTTTCAGTCCACCATTGTATCCCGTGATGAGGCTTGGCCCTGTTAGTGTCTTATCAGATACTGTAATCCTGAGTTTGCCACAGAACCGAACGTATCAATGAGCACTTGATGCTGAATTCCAGACCAGGATGTCTTGTCCAGTTTATTCTGTTTTTAATGGAAAAGACCCTCAGCTGGTGTAACTGGACACAGCTGCAGTCTTCCTAGAAATGGAGGTGAATATAAATACCATTAGATGTTTTACTTGTGTTCCTCACTTAAATACGTAATATGTTTGGAAGTGCCAAATTTTAATTAACAAAGAGAATCTCCAATCCGCGTTGAAGAATGAAGATGGAGTGGATGATTTCTTCAAGTCTGTTGATTTGTTATTTATCTGCTTTCTTTAACCCCAAGCGTGGTTGTGAATGCTGGGGAAAGAGGCTGTCGGGACTGCCCAGAACCCTGACAGCCCGACTGAAAATGCTTTCTCTTCTCCTTGGTGTACCTGCAGGATTATTAAAATCCCAGACTGTCCTGAAGCACTTTGCTTTCAGATACGGGGAGCAGCACCACCGTATGTTCACGCTGTAGGAAGAGGTAAGTAGAAAGGCTGTGGTACAGTTCAGCTTGGAGTACAGCTAAATACACACGCGTGTGCATATGGAGTGTGTGTGGGTACCTGTATCAGTCGAGACAGATCCAGGTTTTGTTGTCACACTTCTAAATGAGTTCTGACAACTTACTTTAATGGCCATAATGACTAGGAACCCCTGTCACGGGGAAGTATTGCACTCATGTATAAAACCATAGAACAACAAGATAATTCCTGCCTCTTAAGTGCTAATAGTCTAGGTACAGTCTAAGCAAATGGTATCGTTATGAACTGGGTGTTGGGTCACTAATCCCGTCAGCACAAAACAAAAAATAACTTAATCCTATGGTGAATAAACTTGGCGATGCTGCAGTCCTCAGTGCTGTGGAAAGAGTCTTGGGAGAGCCTTGTTTGTCGCTTCAGCTCTTGGAAGCAGAAATGTGCTTACTTAGTGAACCTAACCTTGTTGCGTCTTTTGAGAGTAATCCGACACAGCTTTACAGCCAATACCCATGTAAACGAGGCTGAGGTGTAACGCCTGGTCCTCGGTACTCGTGGCTGTGCTCAGCACCTCGGATCGCTGCAGCCGCGGGCGTGCTGGGGGCTCACAGCTGGGACACAGGTCACGTTTCGTAGTGGACATCACAAAGTACGATACAAGACTTGAAGACGACTTCTCCCGTTATATTGGCTTATGCTGCTGTAAATTACCAACGTAAGACAGAGGCAGACTGCTTTCCTTCGTCTTTTCAAAAGGAGAAAACACAGTTTGGCAGAGACATTTACTGCTTCTGTAACTGAAATGTGAACTGAGCTACCAATGAAGCACAGCTCTAACCTTTGCTTTCAGCAGATGCAGACAGTGCGACCTTTCAGACATGCACCGCTTCCTTCCTTCGGGACACACACCCAGACGTGCAGTCCGTGTGCAGACAGCAGACAGCACCCTGAGCACACACGGGGTTCTCAGGAGACACACTGATTGTGCCTTTCATAACGGCGCCTAGAACCACGTTCCAGCAGTCTGCAGAGTGCGAGCGGGAAGCTCCAGCTGGAAAGATGCTCCTTCCTCAGTGTTTCGCTAGCAAAAGATGAATTGCATATGGAATAAAACCGTATGATTTTAAATGATGATGCCTTAAAAAAGTTAATCACTATAACTGTAGATTTCTGAGACATGGATTTGGGTCTGAGTCTTGTTCACGTGAATTTGGAATAAACCCACTGAAGGTGGTTCTGGCACTCCAGTTTGGAGTACATCATGGTCTTTTTGTTAGACCCTGGTGAATTGTGAAACACTCAAGTGTTCTGTGTCTTTCAAGTGCAATAAGCTGAAGCAAACGTAACTGTTTACATTTAAGCAACATCTCAGCTAATGTGATCGTGAGGCTCGAAGAGCCATATAAGAATCCCAGATGACTTCCCACAGGAATTTCAGTTTCTACCGTGGACGCATTTAGATCTAGGAGGTCTCTGCTTTTCCCAGCATGAAGGACAGATGCGTGGTATTTGCCTTACACAACAAAGCTCTCAGAATAAGTGCCCAGTAGCAAAAGCACAACAGCATTCAACTTGCCCTTCTTCTTACTCTTAACCAGAAGCCCCTTGCAGCCGTTGCCGCGCTCTCCCCGTCCTGGGGCTCTCCTGTGGACCGCTCTGCTCTTGGTTTTGCAGGCTCGGCGGCTGCGGCCTTGGGCCTTCACCCGGGACAGTGTGTCCTGAAAGTCAACGGGAACAACGCAGCGCAGGCAAACTACACGGAGGTTCTGGAGCACTTCACAGCCTACAGGACCAGACAACAGGAAGCACTGGTATGAACACAAACCTCGAAGGAGGTGCATTCATTCCTGCCCTTCTCCTGTGCTTGTATGCTCACTATTCAGAAAAACAAACCTATCTACCAAGGTCCTCGTGTAACTGCGGGAGCTCATTACAGTTGCCTGTAGTGGCAAAACATCTAGTATGCTATATATGCCAATTCCTACACTGCATACAGTTCTAAATATTATTAACTATTGCTAAAACTGGAATATCATCCAGAGGCTTATCTAGATTTTATATTTTCTGAAGTTCAGGGGAAATCTGGGGGAATGTTGGTATTTCAGCCAACTTAGAAGATACAAATTTGACAGCTAGATTCACCCTTGTAGTCCAAGCATATAGAGATTGGGCATTTTTGCTGAGGCCTATATCTCCCAAAAGGGATTGTACCAGTGGGTGTACAGAACACACGAAGATGCAGAAGAGGACAGAGTGCAGCAGGCAGCGCCCGGTGCCTACGTGAACGGCAGTGACCGCTCCTCCCTGGAACAAAGTGCAGAATTGGATCCCCTTCAAAACAGCCAACAGGAGTCAGGTAAAGATCCTCTTGGGGAATGAAACCCAGGGACAATTCAGGGGCTCCATGAAGGAAAACTGTGGCAGAAATATCAAGTGTAACTATTATCGTAGAATAGCTTTTGTCTTAGTATAGCTTTGTAAAGTGAAGCTTCTGCTGGGGTCCGTGTGTCTGAACGTGGAACAGAACTGAATGCAGTGTGCTGTGCGTGGATGTGTGCACGCACACGGGGAGAAAATCAGTGGGATGGGAGCATGTGCATTGTCTAAGCCTCTGTCGCTGTCTCCAGTAGTGGCCAAAAGCAAATGTGTCCCTCAGAACATCCTCCCAGGCTCTAGCGGCGTGTCGTTCAGAGACTCCTTGGGCCAAAGGTTGTGTCTTTGCATTTCGTGATACCTCTGGACAGGTTTCTCTTCCCTATGGCTGCCTGTGTTCATGTGTGCTGCCAGACCCCCCTAACGGCTTATTTTGGTTCCAGCCCAGGCCCCGCAGCCCGTCAGCTCTCCGCTGGTCGCTGGTGAAGAAACGCCCCTCGTTAGCCTGACCGTGGATAACACCCACCTGGAGCACGGCGTGGTGTACGAGTACGTCAGCAGCACGGGAATCAAATCCTTTGTCCTGGAGAAAATTGTAGAACCAAAAGGTTGCTTCAGTCTCACTGCAAAGGTACCAGAAAACCTACCTGGCCCGCTTCATTCCTGAGCAGAGCAGGGAAGCCCATCATGCAGGCGTTTCTCTGGTGCCTTGACATGGCTCTTCAGATGAGGCAGCACGTGGTCTTCTCAGCCTTGCTTGGAGTTTTCTTCATTAGAATGCAACAAGTTACAATAGCTCGTGTGGTATGAGCAGGTCAGCAAACGCTTCCAGGATTTCAGCTCTTGAGGCAGAGGGCGGAGAGCCCTCGGCTGTGGAACTATCTATTGCTTTATCTGTCTGGTAACGTACTCTTTGCCGATACTCAAGAATTTGCTTTACTGTGGAAGAAAATCAAGCATCTTTTTCCATCTGGTAGGCTGGATGGGTCGCTAAAGGAATCGAGCAGAACGGCTGCTCTTGGGAAGCAGCACCACAATAGTGTGTTGGTCATTTGTGACAGCAGTGAGCTAATAGTGACTGTTCCTGTCACGTCACTGTTGTGTCCCTTGAAACCAGGCAGTGCAGGTGACTTCGGCAGTGCACCGTGGAGATTTTGATCCACTTCATTTATTCTGAACGTTTTTGAGGGATGTTTTATGACTTTGGGGATTGGGCACAACAGTGGTTCTCAGGCAGTAATCCAGGCAACTCGTTCTGCAGGCAGCTTTATTCAGCCATGACGACACGGGGGCTTTGCCACTTATTCAGTGGAAGAAAACTGTATTTTCCCTCACTGACAAGTCTCATATCCTCGACATTGTGTCTTTTGTTTAGATTTTAGAGGCCTTTGCTGCAGAGGACAATCACTTTGTAAGGAATTGCAAGAGACTCATATCCCAGAGCAGTGCTGTGGCCACCATGCCCCAGTATGAGTTCCGGCAGATCTGCGACACTAAGCTGGAAAGCATTAGCAGAAGGCTCGCAAACTACCAAGAGGTACAGCACTACTCCTTATTGGTAGAGTCTCAAGACAATACTTCATTGTGATAACTGGGTCTTAGTATTATTAACGAGTCCAAACTGCTTTCGAGGTGGGTGTCCTAGAGGTGTGAGAACAGCTCTGCAAGTCACTGAAACTGCAAGTTTTGAGAAGAAAGGACCTTACCTGTAAATCACTCCTTTCAGTTTGTCGGAGCTGTGGCTTATAACATAATTGCAGGTTCATTTCCACCATATTATTGAATAAATATGACAACAGAATGATCAGTGTGTGATTTAACATGGACATAAGGATAGTGTGTCATAGTGTAAGCAAACTCCGTGCTTTTTTGTGCAGTTACCTGAGCTGGGTGAAAAGAGAGTCCTAGAACGTAGAGCTGATTGCTTTCAGTTGTTGTTTCATGAGCTTTTTTTAAGGTGTTATTCACCATTGTGTGATCCAGCTGCAGCAGAAGTTATCTGATTGCGGAACAGGAGGCAGGGAGAGAAAAGCATTGTCTGTATTGCATCGTGGTTTTGCAAGTGAAGCAGCACGTGCTTGCTTTGTTTCTCCCAGTTTGCAGACGAGCTGAGAACGAAGGTGAGCCCGGCGTTCAAACAAGCCGTCATGGAACCGCACTCCCTCAGCAGCATGGACTTCTGCCCCACCAACTGCCACGTTAACCTCATGGAGGTGTCCTACCCCAAAAACACTACCTCAGCAGGGAGGTCCTTCAGCATCCGCATCGGACGGAAGCCCTCTATCATTGGTCTTGATCCAGAGCAAGGTGATCGTTAACTGCCAAATCGTACCGATTTTATCTGCATTAAAAGTTGTCTTTCTGCTGCTCAGCAAGGTCCAAATAAATTCCAAAGAAACGATCATGCCAGTACCCTTTTTTCCTCATTTTTTTTTAGTAAAATGACAACTTCCTTGTGTTGTACAATAGCTGTGCCTTAAGCATAAAGAGGCTCCAGGTCAAAGGTTTTTAGCAGCTAAATAGTGTGGTCATCTCATGATAATTAAATGTCCTGGGGAATTGTTTGCTCTGATAGAGCTGACTTACTGGCTAAAAGAACATAGAGAAGGGCCAATAGTGCTGTGAGGAGAGGTGTATTCAGGGGAAACGTGCGTCAGTCAGACTGTAGTGCTGTGAGGAGAGGTGTATTCAGGGGAAACGTGCGTCAGTCAGACTGTAGTGCCGTGAGGAGAGGTGTATTCAGGGGAAACGTGCGTCAGTCAGGCTGTAGTGCCGTGAGGAGAGGTGTATTCAGGGGAAACGTGCGTCAGTCAGGCTGTAGTGCCGTGAGGAGAGGTGTATTCAGGGGAAACGTGCGTCAGTCAGACTGTAGTGCCGTGAGGAGAGGTGTATTCAGGGGAAACGTGCGTCAGTCAGACTGTCGTGCTGTTTCCTTTTGTCCTCACTAAATAAATGTCATGCATTGGAGCTGAAAGTCTCTAGTCTGTCAAGGGCATTTTTTTTCTTCTCCTTTTCTCTTTTTTCTTTTCTTTTAAAAGAATGGTTTTTGTCATAAAATGTAATTATAGAAAATAATTCTGTGAAATTTTGATTTTTCCTATTAAAATTCCACCTATCCCAAACAATTATTATTGGGATGGAGTGGGGGAAGTCATGAAAGCTGCACTAACTACACCTTTCAATCTGTAGCAGGTACCTTAAATCCGGTCTCGTACACTCAGCACTGCATCACCACTATGGCTGCACCGTCCTGGAGGTGCCTGAGCGAGGGGGGGGATCTGGACGGCAGCTTCGGCCAGCAGAACGGAGGAACCTTGCAGGAGGAGAGAGGACTCAGTGTTCTGCTGAAGCAGGAAGATCGGGAGATACAGGACTCATACTTGCACCTTTTTAACAAGCTTGAGGTCGCAGTGAAGGAAATGAAGCAATATGTCATTCAGATAAATAAGTGAGTAGAGAACCCTGTATGCTCTGCAGAGCAGCTCGGATAGAATGCAGGCGTTAACCTCGGAAAACACGCCGTGCCTCTCAGCCCCGTCTGCCGTACTCACACGTGCCCTTGCTGCTTGTGTCAAACCTACTTGTGCAGATCCACCTATCTATATGTTACTGTCCTTCGCTCCTGAAAGTCCACCTGAATTCAACAGCCACCGTTTTGCTCACTATATATTCCAATATAAGAACCTGTTTGGTGCCAGCACCAGTTTTGGAATTCCATATAGGCAGAGTCTTTTTGAGACTTTTGTCTATCATAAGGCAGACGACGGCAAACTTGTGATTTCAGGCAGCTTTCCCTATGACACCTCTGTTTTCCCTTCTTCTTTTTGTGTTTTTCCCGTTTCTTGTCACGGGTCTCCTGGCAGTACCACTGGAGGATTTGAGCCGTGTGTCTGTGTCCTGTGCAGACCTGGCAGGGCTGTGGCAGCGGGGCCATCTGGGTGGGACGAGGCCGTAACTGGTGAGCCGCTCAGAGCCGCTTCCAGGAATCCCAGTAGCAAAGAGGAACAGCCCATTGTGCCCCAGGGTTTCACCCACGGGGGAGCGCGCGCAGCCTCGGTCCAGCGGGTTTGGAAAGGGTGGCAGCGCCGGGTAGAGCCAGCGAGCTGAGGCGCTGCCCCAGAGCTCAAACCCAGCGCCTGGATGCAGAAACGCAGGACTTGGGTGGATTAAAACCCACCATGGTCACAGTGATTCAGCAGCACCTTATGGGGCAGGGTACCTGTGGAAACAGGACCTTTGGTGATCCAAGATTCACGGATTTCAATGAACCGTGCTCAGAGCTCGCCATTTTATGTAACTGTAGTCTGTGTAAAATACTGACAAGTTTGCTTTTGATTTCATGTCGCTGAATTGCAGCCGCAGTTATTGTGTGTCATTGGTGAGACTCCCCAGCAGTCCCTGAGAGCTCCGTGTTCCTCTTTCGCAGACTGTTGTCCACCATAACGGAGCCCACCGGAGGCGGTGCCTGCGAGCCCCCGTGTGCCGAGGAGGCGGCTGCGCCTTCCCTGGGGGCCGAGGAGAGCGATCCCGACAAGGCGGAGCACGGCGGCATCAAGAAGGTCTGCTTCAAGGTTTCTGAGGAGGACCAGGAAGACTCTGGACATGACACGATGAGTTTCAGAGACTCCTACAGGTTAGTCTGAAGATGGTGCCACGCTTACCTTACCCAGTATGACCTTTCAAAACTCTCATTCAGGTGTGGGTTCAACAAGGGCCTTGTGTGGTTTTTTTAATCCAAAGCCACACAATTGTCATGTGAACTCTTGCTAAAATTATGTTTTTCCAAAGAAACACACAGGAATTAAACATCTAACTCCCTTAGTCCCGTGAAAGAACTGCTTTTCCTGACTTTCATTATTTGAAATAACATTATTTCCAGTCAATTAGTCTGTATTCACTTAGTAAGGTATTCACTAGCTATGGTTATTTCATTACATTTATTACAATGGAAACACACAGCAAAAAACCTTTTATCATAACAATGCCAAGATACCAACGCTTCTAAAAAATTGATCAAGATTAAATAAATAGGTCTAGTGTGACTTTTCTTTTAATATATTGTATAAGTGGAAACTACGGAAGCTCAGCAGAGTTTGCCAAGTGCCTGGTCTGGAACAGCCACCGTTGTCGGGAGATGTTTCCATTCCATTCCGCCGGCAATTTTCCCAAAAGTCTAAGGCACTGAGAAACAGCAATGGACAGCGAGATTTTTAGTTTAATGGGCTTTGGAAACCACAAATGCAATGTTTAGTCAGGTGTCTCAGAATCTTGGCTTTGGGACATGACTGATCGCTTCTTCTCCAGGAATATTTGCTACCAAAGGCAGTTTCCCACCTGCCAAAGCTGTTTCTTGGGAGGAAACATTTGGAAACTCAGCCTCAGAAGACACGGAACAAGTAGCAGTCATGTCTAACCATGTCTAACCGTTGCAGTTTTACATCCGTGATAGGCCATTTTCACATTTGTAACAAGGCCATAGCACTTTGTCTGTACGAAGCAGGGAAGACACTTCAGAGCGAGCTGGGAGGACCAGAGTAACCTGACCGAATGAGGCCTCTTTGAAGCTGCACGCTGCAGGCCTGGTCTTTGCTCGCAGTTGGGTCTGTGCTAGTACAGGTTGTGATGCGCTGCGTTCATGTGGGACTGTGGAGATGACAGAATGGGACCCGTTTCCATTGGGGGGTCTCTGGAGCCCGCACGGTGCAGCCCCTCACTCAGGACAGGTCCATCAGGCCCTGGTCCAGTTCAGTACCGAATGTCTCCATGGAGAGCAGGCGTGGAGTCAGTGGAGGAGCAGAACCAGCACTCGCCGTGCAGAGGTCTGTGGCAGCTGTTTGTTGGGTTACATTTACAGCTGCGCCTGTGCCCCGGAGCTTTTTTATTGAAATGTGCTGTATTTCTGGAATTGTTAATAGAATCCCATTTATGAACACTGTTTAGTTCAAATGGTTTCTATAATTGAGGCTAATCTATTCTGGGTAACAAAGTGACATCAAAAACAGTCTCTGTGGGTCTGTCACTTTCTTCACAATTTTACACATAAATGTAAGATGAGAAAGATTATTCTGTCTTATCTTCATTAGACAGAGACAGAGAATTAAGCATATATTACAGATAATAGTTTCTCAAGGGATAATAAAATGTAGTTTGATGGGTTTTGATCTGAAAAACTACTGAGGACCTACAGAAATAAGCGTGTTACAGATAAGAAAATATCTTGTTTGCATTAGCCATGCTTCTTTCTCCGGGATCATTTGGACATGTAAGTCAAATTCGATTAGGGTTCATACTGCGGAGTGGTTGCCATGAGCGTTCGTCTTCAGAAAAGATGTATTCCTTCGGTAACAGTCTCACAAAGGGCAGGCAAGCACCCAGCTCACGCTTCTTTCAACTGCTCTTCTGTCTTTCTCTTCTCTCAGTTTAAAATAAAAACTGAGGGAGAGATAATATGGAGAATTTTGTAGGCTTTGTTTTGGGCTTGTACCATTAAAAACATGGTGACACCTAACTGGAGGGCACAGACTGAGATCTGTAGCCTTTTTGATTACTTTTATTAAGCTATAGTTACTGTACAGTGAACTTCAAGCAGAGGAGATTTGCACCACCATTTCTCATGTGTGCATGAGCCAGTGTTGCTGTGAAGCCACCCGTGACTCCTCTGCTTCCTGAGGTAATTTAGGATCTACAGAGCCCAACGCTCTGACGTTACAGACTCCTTACGTTTCCTCTCCCGTCTCCAGTATCCGTGCTGCTGCAGCCTCCGTGTTTGCTGGAGCTGGATGCTGCTGTGTCCTGAGAACTGGTAACAAATGCTGAGATTCAGTCTCCTAGGTTTTTGTTGTTTCTCCCCTGTCGATGCTCGTGGAGCATGTTCAGTGATGCTATCCAGATGACGTCTGTGGCGGGAAGTCCATTTTCATTATTTATAGGATGCAGGTAATATATTAAGCACTGAGTGGTCACTACAAATGAAGATGACGTCCTGTTACAGTGCCAGCCCCTGAGGCCTTGCTTAATGGTCGTTCTGCACGTCATTAGCTTTTCTTTTGTATATGCAGAACAGAATTAGTTCTGGGGACTGCACTGTTACCAGAATCAGAATGGTGGTGTGTCAGACTGTGTAAGGACAGCATGTTTTCAGTCACCTTCCTTGCTTTTCTCTCTAGTGAGTGCAACAGTAACCGGGACTCGGTGTTGTCGTACACCAGCGTACGGAGTAACAGCTCGTACCTGGGCAGCGATGAGATGGGCTCAGGTGAGTACAGGCCTGCCTTCCATGCGTACTTCTCATACCAGACCCCTTAGTGGAGCTGATAGGTCTTTGCTGATGAGAAGCACTTGCATGTTCAAGTTGCAAAGGTAGCTTCTTCAAAACTAATCACAAGAACATAAAGATAGAGGTTTGTTCTTTTTCTCCTGAACCGCAGTGAATTTGGAATACAGAGAAGGTATTAGGCAGGATAAGCTCCTTTAGTTATTGGAGATTTGCATTATACAAAAAATCATGAGTGTTTTGGTCTGTGAATAGAGATAAAGCAGCGATCACTCCTCACCCCCAGCAGTGTGAAATGTGCTGGTGTCCTTGTGGCCGCGTCACAGGTGACGTTGGTGAGACAGCTAAAAGCTTTTCGTCTTTCCTCTGTTAGGAGATGAGCTTCCCAATGACATGAGGATTCCTTTAGACAAACAGGACAAACTTCATGGCTGTCTGGAACACCTTTTTAACCAGGTATGTAAAGCATCACCATTACACTGAATTGCTTGTTCTTTACCCATGTCAATACAACAAATTGGAAATATCAGATTGTTTAATGAAATTGCATTTTGAGGGAAGGCAGACTATCAGGATTTTGGGGTACGGTGTAAGCAAGTATATTGCAGGAAGGTTTGAGGAATTGATTTTGTCAACGTTCAAGTTGCCTTGTGTGATTTAAGCGAGGTTGACCTGCCTGATCTCAGGCATTAGACTGGGGGGAAAAAAGCTTTAATGAAGAAAGGAAAGTATGGACCAAATTCTAATACCTTGTATGATCTAAATGGATCACACTTACAGATCTCAGGAGAGTCCTCACAAGTTCGGCCAACAGATGTCTTATAGATGTGTAGCACCACAGAATTATTTAGTATCATCTTTTCCCTCATCAGCACGTAGATCATCACTGTGCAAAGTGCTGTATTCAGCGTGAGGCTCTTGAGGCCAGTTCATGGTTAGAAAGTCTTCATGCTATGTGTCAAAGAGAAATCGTTCCAAAATACAAATAGTGTAATGCAAAGCATTTTCCTGCAAGAGTTCTGTTCAAATTTTCTTCTGCAAGTCTTGCACTGATTAAAAACCTTCCAACTGTAGGTTGATGCAATCAATGCGCTTCTCAAAGGACCAGTAATAACTAAGGCCTTCGAGGAAACCAAGCACTTTCCAATGGACCACAGTTTGCAAGGTAAAGAAAAAGGCTGACTGTATTTAATAATGTGATTTGCTAGGACTCCTGAGCTTGACACAGACGCAAATTCGCTATATGGCCACACAGAGTTACTTAACTATGCAGTCTACTCAGTCAGATATTAATGGCAGGTACTGTGTCTCACCATCAACATTTTGCATCCTTAAAAGGTCATTTTCACATTAATTCCTTCTGAAAGACACAGAAGGCTTTTCTGTTATGTGCTGCTGAATCCTCGCAGCTCTTTCACAGTCTCCAAATCTGCTCCGATGTGCGCACAGGTCCGTATCTCGAAGGCACAAGGTAGAGCTAGGCGGGGTTCCAGGTGAATGGGCGCTCTGATGAGCTCCAGAGGTGCTGACCCCTCTAGGTCTGACGCAGCAAAAGGTTCTGCCTGAGTTTGCTTAATGACTTATTTTGCTTTTCTTCATGTGGATAATTGCCAGAGTAAACTCATCCTCATATGACACATATTTTGAAAACAGATTCCCATATAGAGCAAACAAATGATACTGTGTTTTCTTTTTCCTCAGGGAGCATGATGAGACTTTGGTCTTTATGGTTTTGGGGCCCAGGATGTGGTTTCTTGTCCCACTGAAATACAGAGGACTTTATTTTCTGAACATTTGCTCCACTTCCTTTCCCAGTTGAACTCAGATGTTTCCCGTTACTCCCGCTGCACTCAGGTGCCGCAGTGGGTCCTGCCCCGCTCCAGCCCGGGACAGGCTCTGGTTTAAGTTCCAGTGGCAAACTTGAGAACGGGGCTTTTTCTGCCTTTTTTTTCCCCCGCCATGACTCCAGAAATAACCCCTATGAAGTCCTGTTACCTGAACTCATCTCTGCAAACATTCACATTTATCTGGAATATCTGTTACCCTTTCCATGCACTGTTAGAGTGAAGCGAAGAAACAACAGACACCCTGTGTTCACTTCCTTTATTTTATTTTGCTTAAACAGTCTCATTTATTACAGAGAGAGTCTTCTGGTGCAGTTACCTGGCCCCGCTGGTCGCACCGAGGGGCAGACGAGCCCAGCGCGTCGGCCGCAGCCCGGCTGTGCTGTCTGTCCAGCAGCCGCCGCGCAGCGGGGCAGTGGCGGTGTCCGCGGGCACGCCGCCCCCTTTCTGTTCACCAGCGGTTGTTTGGCTCGGTTTCTCTGTTTCTCTGTCTGCTTATGCGTTTTATCGCCAACAACGGGGTATTTGGCTTAGCTACATAGCTAAGTCGTGGAGAATAAATCTACTCTGTAATGAAATGATTAGCTTCCATCAGGTGAAAACAAGCAGACTATTTCATAATATCTCATCAGTATGATGGGGTGTGACAGCCACAGCCAGAACGCTGATGTGATTCCGCCAGGCAGACTCCAGAGCTGCGGTAGAGCCGCCCGCGTTACTGAAGGCAGAGAAGCCAGGGGGTTGTGTGCTGCTGCGCGGAGCTCTTTGCTGCGCCTGCCCCCCGTGCACGTAACTTCACGCTCCTCAAACAGTGCCAGGCTGCTGAAAACAGTGCCAGGCTGCTGAAAACAATGCCAGGCTGCTGAAAACAGTGCCAGGCTGCTGAAAACAATGCCAGGCTGCTGAAAACAATGCCAGACTCCTGAAAACAATGCCAGGCTGCTGAAAACAATGCCAGGCTGCTGAAAACAATGCCACGACACTGCTGAGTGTGAGATTACGGGAACTGACTCTTTCCTTCTCTATTAGATCTGTTTAAGAACGCTTCATTCACAGCTGCTGCTATTGATACCGTGTCTCTGCCTTCATCTGTATACACGCTGCAACTCATAAGCCACTCTCAGCTATGTGGCATTTCCTTAATCGCTAACAAAGTCTGTTTTTTGTAGAATTTAAGCAGAAGGAAGAAACCACAGTGAGGTGTCGGAATAACATTCAAGCCAGCATTCAAGAAGATCCGTGGAACCTTCCATTACGCATCAAGAACCTTGTTGAAATCATACAAAAACACGTGGAAGGTGTGTAAATAGAGTTTGTTATTGGCTTCAGGGAGAAAAGATCTCGATCTAATCAGGTCTAGCAGTTCGTTTTATCATTTTATCATTTAATCTCAATTTGTACTAAGGCTGCACTGGGCTCTAGAGCAGAGCAGGTAAAACAGGTTATCGGTTGAAGAGTCCTGGTGCTGTATGGTAAAATCTCACCTGTGCAGCGATTCCAAATAACTTTTTCTCCCTTGTTTTATGTCATCAGCCCGTTCAGACAGAATTATATCAGACTGGTAAAACCCTTTTAACTCGTTTGGAAAATGAAGAGCGATATACTTGGTATATTCCAAAATGAAAAGAATGCTAATCGGATACTACAACATCCTAAACCATTACAGTCTGGTCGAACTGGAACAGGAGCAGGATCTGATGTTACAGAAATCACCTCCTTAGGGATTCATCTACTTGTGCAATTTGTTTAGAATAGTTTATGGTAGTTAACAGAGCACTTAGCGTGTACAATTGTTTTATTTACACCTTGTTTCTTTCTCAGTCATTAAAATGTCTGTGCAAGCAAGGGCTGCCAGAGTAAATGGAAATGGCCGCGCAGGGGGCAGGGATGGTGGGGAATGAGAAAACGTAACCAAATGCGGCCAGATCTACCCTTGGGATCGTGTTAACGGGGGCATTGCTTTTCTTCACTGTTCTAGATGGGAAGAATCAGCTGCTTTTGGCCTTGTTAAAATGCACAGGTAAGAAGTTTTGATTTGTTGCGGAACAAGATCGTATGTACAAAGTCCCTGGCACTTCGCTTCGGCCCACGTGTGTGCATACTTCAGAATGTTATTTTTTCCTAGCATGTAGATTTTTCCCTGGCATTTGGTGCTAGCAGTTCTCATGTTCCACATCTAGGGTAACCTTTCCATACATCTGACAGCTGTTCTCAGTTCACATTATTTCAGTTCACTGCAGGCTGGTCGCTGATGTTTCACGAGCACTGTTTTTCTTTTTACTGTCTTCGTTCTTTCCTCTGTCCATCTTCCTTCCCACCTGCTCGTTCCTGTTTCCTGCTGTGGTGAGAACATGCAGCAAAAATGAGACCTGCTGCACAACCTTCTGGGAGACCGTGGACTCTGCCGTCTGTCCAAACAGAGCAGGCGTGTTAGGATTGCGTGTACTGCAGTTACAGCCGGGCGCAGACTGAGATCCTAAATGCGAAGGCAGCACCCAGATACCCCTTGGACATCACTGATCTGTTGCCATGTGCGAAACGTTGTGTGTGCAGATCAAGGGACAGGCGTTTCCCAGGAGCGGATGTGCAGGCTTGGTGGAATTGAAACTCCTGCTTGGTGTACATGGGTTTGAATGAAGATGAGCAATTTGTATGGCTCTAAGTCACCTGTCAGCTGCTGCCAGGGCTGGTCCGTGAGTCTGTCCAGACCAGCCGGTGATGTCAGTCCTGTGTCCATAAAGACTGTTTTCAATGCAGCAGATATAATGACTCGTAAGTCCCTACCTGTGCCCCATCTCCAGCAGCATTTCCATGAACGTCCTCTGGAAAGAACAGAGGAGCAGATGGCACCGAATTGGCTCTGGTGGCTTTATGGCACCAGGCTCCTTTGCCACGGGGACAGTCCTAAGCCCGGTGCCCGTCCCCGCGCTCCGAGCAGCACGGCGGGACTGGCTGCCCTGCAGGGCCTGGGGTGCGTGTCGGTCTGTTGTGTTCAGTGCTTACGAACATAATCCAGGTCTTCAGAGGCTCTGGGTGATGTCTTCAGTTCTTTCTCCGGGGATGGCTGCCGTGCTGCTGGAGGAGCCCAGGGGGCCTGGGAAGTAGCTCTTCACTTATTCATGTGCCTCTTGGCCTGCAATCCCCTTAAGTGTGACAAGGTTGATGTGACCAGCATGGCAGGTGGGCCTGAAGCAAAGTTAACACGGGGGAAATTCTCCCAGGAAACATAAACCAATTGGTACCGTATGGGCAGGCCTGGTTAATGCGTTAAGCATATGGGAAGCCCAGAAAACACAGATGGATGGGGGAAGATGAATCTCTAATAGCCCAGGAGAGAAGCAATGGCAGAGAGCTTTTTTCAAGAATTCTCTTGCTTCTGTAAACACGAAAAGAAGGGAAACAGTCCAGATAGGGCACCAAGGAGTGACAGCTTTCCCAGCCAGAAGAAGGCGCGTTGCAGATGGCAGAGGCAGGAGCGAACAGTCAAGTGGACTAGAAAATGTTCCCACACGCGTGTACTCAGCTGTGCTGTCCTGACCCACACCCCCGGCCCCGCTGCCAGGAGAGGGTGTCTGTCTGTCTGTCTGTCTGTCTGTTGGGCTGCGCAGCAGAAGCCAAATGTCAGGCACACACATGCAACTGCTGCTTTGGCAGTGAGGTGAGAAACAAGTGTACTCATGACTCCTGTGCTTCTCTCCCCTTCTCTGGCAGATACTGAGCTGCAGCTGAGACGGGATTGCATCTTCTGTCAGTCTCTTGTGGCTGCGATTTGCACCTTTTTGGAGCAGTTGCTGGCTGCTCTCAACTATCGATACAACAACAACGGGGAATACGAGGAGAGCAGCAGAGACGCCAGCAGGAAGTGGCTGGAGCAGATAGCAGCCACCGGTGTTTTACTCAACTACCAGTCTCTCCTCTCCCCCGCTGTGGTAAGATGAAGGGCCGTGGCACCCGGCTCTGCTCACACTTGCTGGGAGTCTCTGCTCCTCGCAGCACAGCCAGAGCCCCTTCACTCGAGCAGCGTTTACACCCTCGCTGCAGCAGCCTCTGGGGACTCCCGCTGCTGACAGCCATGTGCCAATATTCCATACCCCATCATCTTCATCTCCTCGCAAATCCCAGACCCGCTGTCACAACAGAACGCTGCAGGAATCTGTCTGCCCCGTGTTTGGAGTGATGCTGCTGCATTTAGGAGGTCTTAGCGCTCAGCTGTTGCTGAGGCGTGAGTGGCCTGCCATCTTCTGGTGGAAACACACACTTCTGCAAATAGGTGAAAAAGTTCTGAGTTCTCAGACAACATGAAAATCTATAACAGGCTTTTGTTTGTACACTGGACACTTTGATAGAATAAATAGACTGCAGTCTCACTTCTGTGGTGCTGTACTTGAGGCATCACACCTAAGGAGGAGAGGAGCTGGTCCGCACCTAATGAACAGAAAAGCCACAGCTACAGTAGATAAGCTACCGTGTCTGTGAAAATGTTAAGAAAAAAGGAGTATAAAAAAGACAAGTAGCTCTGACACTGTAGAAAAGTGTCTTTTTTGGACTTTGCAAACCTTGCAGATTGAGTGTGGGTTTGTTTTTTTAAGTACAATCCAAAGTATATGCATATATAACTCCAGTTTCTTCCCATTGCATGGAATGTACAGACACTTACTTGGCAGTAACTGACAGGCTGTTCTTCACAGTAGTAGGTGGAAAGTTTGGAGAAAGATACCCTTAAACTTACTCAGTTCTTAAACCTGTGTGTGAATCACATCGAGTGACACCTGAGCAAAGGGCAGCTAAATTCGTGTTACAGAGGTAAAAAGCCATTAGTAATGACCTGGCTGGGATGGAGTTCATGGAAAGCTCCACATTCTGCTCTAGGTGTGCTGAACCAAAGCATTTCCATAACAACCACACCTTCCCGCCATTGATCTCTTCCTGATCATAACCCGTTTGTATCCGTTCTTTGCTCTCAGAAGGAGGAGCGCACCATGCTGGAGGACATCCAGGTCACCCTGGCCGAACTGGACAAAGTTGCCTTCTATTTCAAGCAGTTGGATGAAAGTCTTGTAGCAAGTGAGTATTCTTTGTTTCCTTGAAGCTCTTTTTGATTTCTTGCTTGTTTTATGGGTTAATGTCCTCCACGATTGTAAATCTGACAGACCATGCCGTGACTATGAGGTGCCATGAAACAAGATGGGATTTTAATTATTAACCGTGTGTATTGTATCATAGCATCCAGCGTCACACCAGGTCACGCTGTATCTGTTCCGGTGTTGTCTCAGGGCCCGCACGCTCTCAGTAAAGGCTCTGCTGTATTCATCTGGTCGTGGAGATCTGAAGTGTCGTTAGATAACCTGACAAACTCGGGTAGCAGTGGTTTCACAGTTCTGCTGTGGGGAAGCAGCACGTGTTTTCTCTGTATTTCTGCAGATACTCAGGTCTGCTACCACGTGGAGGGGAGTCGCCAGGCCTTGAAGGTTTTCTTCTACCTGGACAGCTACTACTTCTCCAAGCTGCCTTCTCGCTTTCAGAACGGGGGAAGCTTGAAACTGCACACGGTGCTCTTTACAAAAGGTATCTATAAAAAGCCTTCTTCAGCAAAATAAGCTAACGGATGAAAGATTCAAAATGAAGAATGACCATGAGGCTCTTAACACAGCTGAGAATGACAGACACTGAAGAACCAGATCCTTCTGTTCCAGGAGGACCTGGAGAGCGCCAGATTTTAGAACAAGGCTCAGTCGTGAGAACAAGATCTGCCTGGCTGGGGCTTTCTTGTGCCTTCCTGTAAAGACCCAGGCCACAGAGACGTTGTACTGGGCTTCATGAGCAGTCCGATCTAGTATGGTGTCAGACCTTCCTGGGCTACACAGACGTGTTTGTAAAAGCACACACCACGACAGAATTGTCTGCGCTAGAAATCACCTTGTTAAGCAAATATTCACACCAAAATACAATACAGGAAGTTTCCTTCAAGGGGATATCAATTGGGAGTAATTGCTTTTAGATACAACTGCCTCCTGTGCAGCTCACCTTTATGGTGCTACCACTGCACTCCCTTACTGGGAAATGTGTTAAATTAGTGCAGTAACAGAGTCAGCCTGGACATGATCCAACAGTCGTTTGCTGAGCAGTGAAATGATAGAGATAAATAAGTTAATTAATTCTAAAAAAATCAAAAACACAGGTTTAGTAAAATGTTTCCTTCTTCAGCTCTGGAGAGTACGGAGGGGCAATCCCAGCCGCCCGGTTCATCCTTAGAAGAGCTTCAACAGCAGATTAATGGTGTTTCACTTGAAAAGGTGCAGCAATACTACCGTAAACTCAGGTATTTCCTGCTTATCTATCTTTTGCTTTAAAAGACACTGAAAAAAGTGCTCCTTGCTACGCACCTTAAAACGTAATGAGAAATGGACTCTGTCCCTGGTGGTTTCCTGTGCAAACCCGGTCGTGTGGAAGCCTGTCAGCTCCCCGCGGTGGGCTCGGCCTGGAGCTGCGCACCGTACCGGACGGAGCTCCCAGCTCATTTCACTTCGGCATTTTTGTAGAGATAAAATTACATTAGAAAGGGGAATTTGGAATATTTTAGTACAGACTCTGTAAATTACTGCAATCAAAATTCTTCAAAAAGCAGATCTTGAAGTACAAGGTTTGATTTAGGCTGGTCTTCTCAGATGGTTTCTACAAGGTAATAGACATTGTATGTGCTTGAAATGAGGCGCACCGACTAACATGGTCCTTGCCGGCCCTTCCGCAGGACGTTTTACCTGGAGAGGTCAAACTTGCCCACGGATTCCAATACTACTGCAGTGAAGATTGACCAGGTACTGTTCCTTTGTGTTCATTTCTGCATGAGGGGGTCTCTAAAGCCCAGTCGTGGGACAGCCCTGGGGCAGACCCCTGCAAACCCAGACATCACTCAAGAAATGCTCCCTGCCCTGAACAAGCGACCTGAATTTCTCTGATGCTTGGTGTGTAGAACCACGGTGGACACCACCCCCTCGCTCATGCCCCGATGAGGCCCCGTGTCACCCTGGCTGCCCCTGCAGTGTCCGCTGTTAGACAGGATGAACTCATTTGCCTCTCCCACAGATGCATGCAATGAACAACTGCAGAATTTGCAAGCTGTGCGTTGTTCACAGTTATAGAAGGAAACGGGAGAGCAGTATTTCCCTGATGGGGATAGGCGATGCGTGAACGTGTGCGTGGAAGGCATTAAATGCTACTGCAGGGAAGAAAAATCAGAGACTATTTTGACAATTATAATATACATTGTAAACAATTTATCTATAATTGTGAACAGTTGCCCCAAACCTAAGTAATTGTCTATATTTTTCCACTTCCAAAGTTCATATATATTCTAAATAGCTGTTACGGTGTGGCAGTTACTGTTGTGTAGATTATTGTGCTTAGACGCAGGATGAAGAATTGTAAATGTCTGTACAAGTGAAGGTGTAACACACCACTGATGCATTTTTGTACTGCTTTGTTTAGCTTATTCGCCCCATTAACGCGATGGATGAGCTGTGTAGGCTGATGAAGTCTTTCGTGAGCACAAAGCCGGCGCAGTCGGGCTGCTCCAGCAGCAGCGCAGGCGCTGGGCTGCTGCCCGTGTCCTCCGAGCTGTGTTACCGCCTGGGCGCCTGCCAGATCGCCATGTGCGGCACCGGCATGCAGAGGTGAGGCTGAGCGACCGCGCGTGGCTGCTGTGGCGAGAGCTGCTGGCCTTTCTAGGGACTGGAGCCATACATTTGATTCTGTTCAAAGCAATAGAAAGGTAGATGGTAATGGAATATAATAAGGACCTAAATCTACTGCCATCTTCTTTTTAGGGTAGGTTGTGACTTTTAATACTTTTGTTAATAACTAGTATTGAAACACAATCTCTTTTTTATGTTTCGGCGCATCATCCAATGCAACTGAGTGATCTCAGTGCATATAACTTTCAGCCAACGTTGTCTTCAGTCACCCACTGAAAATGTAGGAAGCTGCTCAAAAGTGGCGTTAGGACCTTGGTGTGTGCAGCATTGATCCTGAGCGCACCCCCGTGCTCCCAGTGTCTCAGAACCACCGTGTAAACAGGTGATTCATTGTGAATAACTTCACATGGATCGGTGCGGAGCAGCAGTGGAATGCAGCCTTGTAGGATGCTGCTGAGCGGCAGTGGAACGCAGCCTTGCACGATGCTGCTGGGGACTCAGCTGCAGCGTTTAGGTGGAACGAGACTGGAAACGTGGGACTGAGGTCATTTGATAGTGTTGTGAGTAAAAACTTCAACAATTAAATCTAAGAACACTAGCTAACAGAAGTCATACTTAACAAGTAGGCGTGCTGTACATACCTATTTATGCAGTTTTCAGTGCGATCTGTGATTCCGTGCTGCTTGTTCCCGTGTTCAGGAGCACCCTGAGCGTGTCCCTGGAGCAAGCGGCCATTCTGGCCCGGAGCCACGGACTCCTGCCCAAGTGCATCATGCAAGCCACAGACATCATGCGCAAGCAAGTAAGCGTCTGGCTGTGTGTCTGCTGCGTGCCAGTCCACTAACACCGTTGTGCAAACCCCTGTTGTTTTGGTGTGGCACTGTACTTTGTGCGCTACAAACCCATAGAGCCAAACTTCTGTTAATGTCTGAATAGATACATGAATATTGGACAGGAACAAATTCACTTTTGCGTATACAGCCGTGACAGCAACTAGAATGCATGCCTCAGTGTACATTATTTAAAGTGTGTGCCTTGATGGTTAGAAAGTAGAGATTACCCGGTATATTTAAGACAGTTTCTGTATATAGAAAGAACAAGTCTCAGTCACAGTGTTAAATAGAGAAATTCCCTAGTGCCAGACAGCAGTGCTTGTAAAGTGCTTTGGGACCAATTCCATCTTTTAAGTAAACACAGATGACTAATGTATCCACCCAATGGATTCTAAATCTTCTGAAAGTAGTTAATGGATTCTCAAATAGAAACCATACTCCCATTATAATATTTTCCCCTAAGGATCAGATGCTTTATCAATACTGTCAGTGCCATAAATTCTCTGTTTCCTCAGGGACCAAGGGTTGAAATCTCTGCCAAGAATCTGAAAGTGATGGACCAAATGCCACAGTGTGCGCCTCGGTAGGTTACTGCGTATTATGCATTTTATCCGAGTTCTGGTTTTATGTTTCTGTCACGATTGTGGAGTTGCCGTTATAACCAGATTGCCTGAGTAGCCATAGCGTAAAAAAAGGAACAAATTGCTGTTGTTCTTTCTCACTCTACTAAACCAGTGCACTGTGGATTAATCAGCTTGACACAAAGTTCCTGAGTTTTCTGAACACAGCGTAGCTGCGCAGAGAAGGGTCTGCTCTGGACTCCTGTGGCTGAGCGACTGCCACCGGTGTGGGGCGCGTAGGAGGAAAAGCTCCCGAACGGCCGCTCTGAGCCGCAGGCCAGCGCTGCCGCGTGCTGGGGGAGCGGGGCCGCCCGCTGCGGCAGAGCGGGTTTAAGAGCAAGCGCTTCAAGTCAGAGTAACCAGAGTCTTTTCAACTATATCAACAACCAAATCCGTTATTTTACCTGTTGGGTGTCCCAGTCTGTATGAGGGATGAACTCTCCTGTTCAGGAAAAATACTGAAGCGGGTTTGAACCAAAAGAAATAGAAAAAGAGAAAAGGGACTGTTGGAGACCCAAAGTTAAAAGGCAGTGATGGGAAGTCTCAAGCAGTATTTAGACAAAGATTGTAAATAGTTAGTAAATCACTAGTGGCACTTCTAAATTTGCAATTATTAAAGTCAAAAATAGTGGTATTCTTGATATCTAATTACCTCTAAAACTTGCAGAAGGCTAAAGGAGAAACTCACTCTCACACTATGCTATAATGTTACGTTATCATCCTTCTTATGGTATTTAATACCAATCTCTTCATCTGCCTTAAAGACTCTATAGGTTGTGCCAGCCACCTACAGATGGGGATTTATAGAAGCGAACGCGACAGCCGCGTTGCAGCCTCTCTGGAGCGCGGAGCCCCGGCCGAGGCGCGGGTGAGCCGCCCCGCGGTGCTGCCCCAGGGATGGATGTGGCCCGTGGGGCTCTGGCGCTCCCGCTGCCGGAGGAAATCCTGGACACCCGCCGCAGAGCCTATGGACCACGCTGCCGGGGCCCGGGGCGACCGCTCACCGGTGACTTGTCTGTGCTGCCACCTGGGAGTCGCGGACTTCAAGACGGGTGAAGAAAACGCTGGAGGACGCGGGTCTCTCCATGCTGCACCCGGCGCCCAGGGAAGTGCCGCACAGCTCCGGTCAGCGCCCTCGAGCAGCAGCTTCGTAAACACCACTGTTCATGGACTGACCTGCACTTTGGAACAACACATAGCACAACTTATGGTTTATTCAAGTATGAACATAAAGAACTTCTTCTGGAGTAATTTTCCACTTCAGCCCAGTGAGAACCAGTCTCTCTATGCTGCAGAGTATACATTCCATAGTACTTCTTAACGTTACTTCATTTTACTTACTGTAGCTTTCAGGTTTTTTATTAACTCTTTCTACTAATGCCCTGTTGTACTCTGGCAATACAGTGCTAGTGAAGAGAAGAGAGTGCGAGTGGAGGATTTTAAAGGAAACTTTACAAAGGAAAAATACAGTCTTATAATCTGATTATTTGAACAGATGTAGTTTTTAAAACAGGTCAGAAGAACTATACTTATTTATGTGGAGTGGAATATGTGTTTTCGATCATGTTATTATATATACAAGATCTAAATAAAAATTATATTGTTTAAAATGGGACCAATATGCTGGCAATTACACAGCTACTCCCAGTTTACTGAAAAAAGATCTACATTATTTAAAATCTTTCAGTATTTAAGTAGTCTTTAATACGGTTATTGAGATGTATTAGGGTTGCTTTTAAGTTAAAAGAGAAAAGGAATGGTGTATCTAACGTACTCTACCCTGTCGGTGTTGCCCCAAGCACAGTGATTGCGTCCCCGTCACTGGCTGGAGCCACCTGCAGCCCTCGGCAGTCTCAGGACAGAAGTGACGTTCCTCGGAGCGAGTGCCTTACCCAGCGCTGTGCGGGGACGCACGGCCTGGCACGTGAAGGTTCGGGGTTATTTGTGAGGGTGTTCGGGTTTTAGCTGGCTTAGCTTTGTTTCATTAACATCCAAGCCAACTCAAAAATTAAACTTAGATTTTTTTTTCCATTTGGATATGAAGGTCTCTTTTTAATCTATGCATCAACACGAACTGGCTGTGACAAGTCGGGGGTGCAGATTGTTCTGAACCTTCTTTCTTAGTCTGTTTTTGTTTAATCTGTTCTATAATCACTGTTTGTCTGAAGTCAGCAGCCCGTGGCAGGAACTGGGACATCCATGGCTCACCAGCTGTGAGATACAGGGCTTGTTCCCGGGTATCCGTTAGTACTGCGGCCACACGAGCAGATCATTATTTCAATGCACTTTCTGAGTATTTTGTTAATTTTGGAAGAGTTATACTTGCCCTTTGCTGTTTGAAGAAGAATTGGATGTGTCTCTACTGAATCCTCATCTTGAAATGTACTTAGTATTATCAAAATACGAACTGTAGAAACATCCAAAAATGAAGGAGGCCGAGATCCCCACCTGGTGTCCATGGGCTGTTGGGCAGAACTGGCCCCGTTTCCTCAGAGCAGCCCAGGGCACCAACACTGCACTGGTGTACATGGAAATCTGTGTTATTCTCATTGAAAACGTGATAGAAGTTTTTGTTATTAAAAGTTGGTTTATATTATAAGTGAAGAAGGAATGATCTTATTTCTCTATTATACCCTTTAGTTCTTTAGCTCTCTAAGTTCTGATACCTGCGTGGAGCGATGAGGAGCGAGATGTTCAAGCTGAAAGGGAACATTGTTTTGATGCCAGCTCGACCCGGCCGGGCAGAGCCAGGCTCTTCATGTTTGCGCAGTCTTGGCCACAGGTGCCGGTTCACTGCAGACTGGAACAGAAAAACGTTTTAATGCTGTAAAACTGCAAGATTTGAATCCACTGCTGGAAAATACAGGTTCAAGTGGAAAAATAAGAGGGCAATGCACAAGCCAACCTGAAGTAAGGAGAGTAGATCAGGGCTGCAGACTTTCCAAGGCTAAAGGCAAAGTAAGAATCAGAGTTGCTGGGACTGAGCAAGTGCAGGTTTCGTAGATCTGGAACAGCTGCTGCACTGGAAATATGGAAAACACAGGCGAGATGGAGCAAATGGAAACCAGCAGCGCCATGATGAGGTGTGGCGGCCGCCGGCTAATGGAGAGACGGCACCGCTGAAGAGAAAGCGGGGATGGGCATCAGCTGCAAGTGGAATTTCTTACGTATCAGTCTTGTAATTAAGTTTTCTTAGCGTTTTCACTAATCACCGAAGCACAGCTCCTGCAAGGCTGGGGGTGATGCTCCGTTGGGAGGCACTGGTGTGGCAGCTGCATGCACATCCCGCTCTCCTTCAATGGGGCAGTTAACGGCTCTTTCATGAGACCCCCAGTTGTTGGCCAGGGGTGTCAGGAGAGAAGATGGGGCAGAGAAGCCGGGAAGCTTCTGGAATGCCCAGAGCCAGATCTGATCTGACTATAAAACAGGGTGCCCGCCAAGGATCCCCTTGGTGTGGTCTTCTTGGAGCCCCGACAGGTGATACAGAGCTGGATGGTCATGCCTCAAATCAAGTCTTTAGAGATACTATTCTGCTTCAGAGGCTACTTTACACAGGAGGAAGGCAAAAATTGGAAAAATAAGCATAAGGAATACAAATTCAGAAACCAACCACCTTAAACCAACAGGGCAAAAGGGTGGGTAACGCCAGTTCAGAGCAATGGGGACTACGTGGTGGTTTCGATACTGCCCCAGTTCCTAACAAAGGAGGGCGGCTGGTACAGCCCAGACGAAAAGGACAAAAACCGAAACAACACCCGGCACACACAACAGCCGCCGAACCCGCAGCCCTGGAGCAGCTGGGCTGTACATTGCTGTACCTTCCAGGACCAAACCCTGAACAAATTACTCAGATCATCCATTTCCAGCTCAACTGGACAGAAAGCAATAAACCTCATTCTGACACTTCTGAACTGACCTGAACTGTCCCTGCCCTGCTCCGTGGTTCCTCAGCGAGGCTCTGTGCTGCAGGACACCTTTTCCTCACTTTGCTGTCCCACGGTAACCGATGCAGCCGCCCCGGGCAGCGGGAGCAGCAACGTCCCCGCTGCGCCTCCAGCGCCCTGGGGGAGCTGGACCCCAGCGAACGGGACAACGGGACGGGGACGCCCGCTGGGAGGAGCCCCCGTGGAGCCCCTCACATCCCCCTGGCGGTCCTGAGGCGCCGCTTGACAAACACTTCTCCATGCCAAAATAATGACTCGTTTGGTAAAATGTCAATTAATGGCCTGCAGAGTCTGCAAAAAAATAGGTCTGTTTTTAATGAATTAGGATTAAAATTAGTAATTAATGTTCAAATCGAGTCATTATTCTCTTGATCCTGCTTAAAATTAAATTTGGTTATAGGCACTTTGAAGGCAATGAGCAAGGAATCATTATTATTTAATCAGCTTTAAATTGCTTACATAATTACTTACATGAGTGACGTATTTCCATCTTGAGATAATTAAAAATAATTAGTATGGCTTTATCACAGTTTTAATGTGCAAAAATCAAATTCATATTATTACTGGTGCTTGAATACTTGTGCTTTTTTGGATTGAATTTATCTGCAAATTATTGCAGGGAAGTTAATGAAGCTGCCACATGAACGCCTCGCTTGCAAAGAGCGATGGCAAAGGATGCGCCATTTATCACGGATCCCACGTGAACCCAGCTCTATTTTATTTTTCAGGGGGGTTCATTAAGGTTTTCTGAAATAATAAACTATTTGTTTTGCCTGCTCTGGTGTAACTGAAAAGTAGATTCCATAAATTCAACGGAATCCCAATGCTCTAGAGCATTTATAACACAGGCCCCGCACCGATGGACGGGTGTGAGCGTGGATCTCACGCTCACCAATCGCCCCCTGTCCCTGCACCATCTCACAAACCCCCGGCTTCTCTCACTGAGAGCAGAGCATGGGTTCATGGCCTGGAAGACTTGGCTTACACAGGAAGGCAAGATCAGGGAAATAGTTGAAGTATTTTTACATTTTCAAGCAATCTAACTCTAAAAGGCAATTAAGTTGCCTTTTAAAGCAATTTAACAGATGGAGATGAAAAGGAGGAGCCAGTATAATGTCATTAACCAGAAGTGCTTTATAGACCACATTTATTAATATTTCTCATTAGAGAATTACGGTGGGGTTTTGAGATGCCGTCTAGACCACGGCTCTGCTTCACTTATTTTTATAAAGGCGAGATAATGAGGAAGTTCAGAACAGAGGTTTGCCAGCTGTTTGGGATCTTTGGGGTGTTCACACTACTTTGATTCAGCACCGCGCTCCTGTGGCTCCAGCAGCCGCGGCTCCAGCACAGCGCCAGAGCTGCAGCACAGCACCACAGCCGCAGCTCCAGCCCAGCGCCGCAGCCCCAGCCCAGCGCCGCAGCCCCAGCCCAGCGCCGCTCACCCGCGATCCCGCTGCTCCTGCCCCGGCTGCTGCGGGCGCCCACCCGGGCCGTCGTGCCCCAGTGCCATGAACTCCCCTCCCGTGCTCAGGACATCATTACCTGTAACAACACCCAGCCCCATCGGGCAGCTCCGGGCTCAGACCAAACACTCGCTCTGTTTCTCCTCTGACTGCAGCTGCTGAGCAGCTCGCAATATTGAAATGTATTTATGCCCATAGCATCCCTATAAAGCAGGAAGCACTATTTCCTCTCTGTACAGAAGGGAAATAAGAAGATCTCAGAGGTCCAATTCTGTCTGAAATGACTGCATTCAAATTGTAGAAAGACAAGAAACAAATGGTACTTTTCAGGAAGGATGGGCACGATCAGCACTACACTTCTCAGATCTGGTTTGGGATGAGCCAGGACTCGCTGACCAACGATGTGAAAAAACGTCATATGATAACATGCTATTTAGGATTATGAAATGCAAAGGCAATTGAAAAGAGCCGCAGAAGAATGTTGCAGTAAGGACTGGCTGAAAGGATTAAACGGCAACTAAAATTCACTATCAGTAACTGCAGAGTCTTGGTCACACGAAACAGCCATTAGGCAATGGATGCACAAAGAGAGGTTTTACATTGGATACTCACGCTTTGGAAAATCTTTGCGAGTTCTTGTGGCTGCAAACAGCAGTTCAGAGCTCCCTGGCAACCACAAAGAAACAACAGAACCATTAGGAAAGGAAAAGAAACCATAGCAGAAAACCTTATTAATTCTATGGTGCCCCCCAGTCTTACACACTCAGAGAATTATTGTTACGACTCAGGCCCCGCACACTGTGGAGGCACCTGAGGAGGTGCCGGGGAGCGGCGACACACGGCGTGGGCATCACGGAGCTGCCCGCCCCACGTCCCGCAGCCACTGCGCCCCGCACAGCCCGGGAAGCTGCCCGGTGAGCGGCCTCAGGCTTCCCCATTGCCCCCGGGCTTCCCCACCGGCCCCCGGGCTTCCCCACCGGCCCCCGGGCTTCCCCACCGGCCCCCGGGCTTCCCCATTGCCCCCGGGCTTCCCCACCGGCCCCCGGGCTTCCCCATTGCCCCCGGGCTTCCCCCACCGGCCCCCGCGCTTCCCCATTGCCCCCGGGCTTCCCCCACCGGCCCCATCTCCTCCGGTCCAGGAGTTTTCCCCATTGAAAATGTCTGTCTGGAATCTGCCTTAACTATCACAGTCTGGTCCCAGAGTGACCAAAAGAGCCATTGGAAACTCCATATTTTTAGCTTCATTCCTCATTACCAGGTAGCTTTTATTCATGGATACTCATGAAATTGTAAAGTACATCAAATCTGCTGGAAATAACAGCAGCAGTAAGTAAAACCCCCGCTGCTTCCAACAGCCTCTTGCAGACATCGAAGCAGGCAGAGGGAAAGGCTCCAGGACAAGCAGCCTCGACCTACAGAACCGCACACCCAGGTACTGCGTCTCTTTTGATAAAGGTCCCAGGAAACGGCCCAATTGCCAATCAGCAGTGGAATTGAAGCTACAATTTCATTTGTTTCCAGTTTCTCAGTTTAACCCCGTGTTCCATTAGACTCACCACAGTCAGCACTCAGAACAAATTGCATTTTGGAGGATTAACTAAGTCAGATGGTAAGGCTAAGTGCACAATCTATTCTCTCTCAGCAATCACTTAGAGCTCATCAGCTCCTGCAATAAAACACGCGAGCGGTCCGGTCTCTGACGGAGCGGGGTTAAGAGGGACGGTGTTTTCATCACCCGATTTTTCCCCCTTTTCCACAAAGCAGCGAAGAGCACGGGACTGCCAAAGGGAAAACCGAGACACTCACTGCCTGATTGAAAACACTGTGAGAGATGATTGCTTCACAACACCACGTCAGGATGCATTTTCTCCTGTTTAAGCCACCTTCCTTACAGGAAGAACGATCATTCAATATTAAAATTAAAATCTCCGCTGAAGGATCAACAGCTAATCCTACAGATGAATCACAGCAACAGTATCTAAAAAGCCTTTGGCTAATTCTTGTCAAACGGCGTCTCCCCTGAAAGCCGTGGCAGCCCAGTCGCTGTAAGGGGAGGAGAAGCCGGCTCTGCATTCAGATCAAGCCGGCAGTAAGTGCTACAGGATGATTTAACACAGGATGCTGCAGAACAGGGACAACAATACGCCAGATCCTAAAATAATACAGTATTGTTTTCTATTTATAGTTTCTTCATACTTCTATCTTATATGGAAGAGATCTTTAATAAATAACTGGTTTTGCAGAACAAAACATTGTCACTTTATAAATACGACAATGAGAATGACGCGTCCTGCAACACTGAAATCCTCAGCTCTTGTCTTTCTCTAGACAAAACGCCTACAGAACACAACAGATCCCTGTTCATTTAATTTAGTTTTCTGAAAATGCCGTCCTTTGATTCTAGGTGTCGCTTGGCACAGCAGTTACTGTGTGTTAGGTGCAGGGTCCAATGGGTTGTTGGCCCAAGAACGAGGGAGCACGGCGCACACGGGAGCCCGGGCTGCGGGCAGAACCGTGTCCGGCTGCCCGCTGCTGCCCCCAGTCGCACGACCAACGGGAGCCGATTCCTCTCGCTAACTCAGCAGAAAGGGGTTCATCGTTGGCTGTGTTTTCCTGCTCCGTTAGCAGCTGAACCAGCCCGCAGCGAGGCTGGGGAGCGCGGGGGCTGCGCCGCGGGCTGTCCCTCTGTCCTGCGGAACTGCCCCCCGAGGGACTTTGGTGGGATCTGGTGTTCACCTTTCTGGATCTCCGGACACAGACATAGGTAACACGGCACCTTCCTGGCGGCCAGCGGGGCTGCAGCCCCGGGCACCGCGGTTACCGTGAGGAAGGCTGCTGGCAGCCGGGGACGCCACCATTGCCAGGGAGCGCCACTGCCGGCCGCAGCCCCGGGCCCTGCCCGGGGACAAACAGCCCACGCCAGCACCTCATCCGCTGCAGTGCCGACTGGAGGGCTCCCTGTATCCCCCCACTGGATGTGGCGGGCACACCTGGGCTGGCTGCGCGGCAGAAGGCGCAGCGAGCAGAGGGGTGACCTGCCCGGGTGACCGGCCCTGCAGCGCTGCCTGTGCCGACACCAAAGGCGCAGACGCCCGGGAGCACCCGTCATCTGGGGAGCGAGCGGGGCCTTCCGCTCTGCTCCTCGGGGAGACGAGCACGTGCAGCTGGATGAAGGGCCCTGGGAAAGATTATAACAGTAAGGATTTATTTTTCAGTAGAACACAGTGGAGTCCGGCTTCGTGATGGCCCTGTACTGCTTAGAGACTTAGAGCAGCATAGTCTTGCCAGTAAACCTGAAGGATGAGAGCCATTGCTGTCCTCACTGATCTCATCCTTTGCCCAACAGAAGAGCAGGGTGCAGCAGAACAGAACAGGAAAACAAGTACATTCTTCTTTCACTGACTTCCAACTCAGCAAGGCTGGTGAGTGTTTTTTTGAAGTGAGTCTAAAGATCAATTACCAGGTTAGAAGGGAAATCTTCCGGAATTTGTCCTTGACGAGCTCCAGAGAGAATTCCTCGGTTAGGGGCACCACGTCGGATCAGAACACGTCTTCAGATGCTGTCAGTGAAGCAGAAAGCAGCAAGAGGATTTAATGGGGGGAAAGAATAACCTTATCAGTCTCTGAAGTGAGTGCCCTGCTGGTCTGCTGAATGTGGGCAAAATCCACGATGAAAGCTGCTCCCATTGCTGCTTCGCTGTCTGCTGTTGTCAGGCTTTATATCGAACAGGAGTCGAAATCTTCATCAGCATTCGTCTTGTATGTCTATTGAAGATCATTAAAAATCCTGCAAAACTTGCTGATTACTGATTTTTATCTCTTCCACCTTTTTTCCCGGCAATAGGCTCTTTACAATTCTCTGTTCTGCTGCGTTTGTGTTTTCCTGCACTGTGGAATATTTGGCTAATATGTAAGATACAAACCCGTGCATCTTCAGGGCGTAACAAAATGCTCCAAGAGCATTTACTTACTAGCAATAGATAATGGGATAACCAGAGGCCTACTGAGTATGAGAAAGACTGTCATAAATTACCCTCTGCCCTTTAGGAAGAACATGAAAAGCATTAAACACAAAGTCCTTTATCCTGAAAGGCCCACAGACTATCCAGTGGGGAGGAAGGACTACTGCACTTCACTGAAAACATCGATGGAAACTATGAATAAACAAATATAAATGCTGTTCCTAGCCTTGCTGCTGAGGAAAAAGTGCCAGCTTCTGCCCAAAATTATTCTTGCATGCGGAGTCCATTGGGAGATACACATACATAGCACAGGTAACCGACTCGTCTCCACTCAACGTTACAGCCAGGACGGAACCGCGCACGAGTCTCAGACCGGCCAGGGCGCGCCGGAGCCGCTGCCGGAGCCGCTGCCGGAGCCGCTGCCGGAGCCGCTGCCGGAGCCGCTGCCGGCCCGCGCTACGCGCCCTGTTCTCGGAGCGGTCAGACTGCCGGCGTGCGGGGTACAACGGCCCCGGAACGGCCCGCACCGCCCCGCCGGGCGCCCGGGCCCGCCGGCCAGGAGGGGGCGGTAATGCCCTTCCCTAATGGGGAAGCTCGGAAAGACTGAGAAACGCAGACAGGGCGTTCGGGGGAGGGGGGAATCCAGAAAACCGCCTGCGAGAGCAACGTGGATAAAATGACACTGCAGGTAACAGAGGGAGCGTAGCCAAGCTCCTTCAGTGTTTCTGTGGCTATTTTCATGATTTCTTTCATGTCGGAAAGAAAGACAAATTATTGGAAAGATATACAGCCCCCAGAGCTTTCGGTTAGGTATTATTTTTAGCACTAATCACATCTGCACATTGCAGAAAGAACACCACATTTCCAGCTGGCATTCAGCAGCTGTATGTTAAGGTTATTTGTGGAAATACGCTCAAAACCTTGTGCATTAGAAAGAGCTGGAACACGCAGGAGAGCCCCCTTCCCCAGGCACCGCCGCAGAGAACGGCGCGACGCTCCCGCCCAGCGCTGTGACCGAACACGCAGCTCAGCAGCAACGCTCCGGGACACCGCCCCGCGCTCGGGCATCCTCCTCCTCCCCCTTGCAACTTTAAACAGCCAGCACCCACTATGGTGCCGTCCCGAGAGCGCGTCCTGGGTGCGTTTGTAAACCCTGTTCTGCCCAGGCCCAGCCGAGTTCCCCCTCACCACTGCCGCCCGAGGGAGGCAGCGCGAGGTCTGTGCCCGAAACTTTAACGCTCTGGCCTGCAAAATGCACACAAAAAATCATTTTGAAGCAGTTTATTCCCTTCATTTTGATCAAGTTCAATAAATATTACACAGAGAGACTATCCAGGCAGGACTGCTGAGAGACACAGTGAATTTGGTGTGCTGTTAAAAGGTAGTAATGATAATCACATTTCAAAATCATACTTATTCCGGAAACATAGGAGTTATAAATTTATTAAATTACTGTGAGAGATGTGTGTGTGGTATAATGGATGCTGTCCCATTAATCTCAGTCCAAAAGACACACGCTGATTTTCACAACCCAGGACGCGGCAGAACGAGCGGAGGAAGGCACCATCCCCCCCGAGCACTCAAGAGTCAACTCCTCACAAGCCGTGCTGAACTTTCCTGGCAAACCACGCACAGCAGCTCCCACGAGAAACATTTTTTACATCAAATATTCATTACATCATCACAAATACACACCGCCAGTTAGTCAACAACGCACGTCAACGTAAGAGAAGACAACAGTCTCTCTGTAAATTACGTCTCACTGGTTATGTCATCCAATGAAATGATGTCCACCCAAAAATTGTGGCTCCAAGAGTACAACAGAACATACAGTTCTCCACATCTGGAAATGAGAATCATTTCACACTCAACATCCATTTCCTTCCATCCTAACTTCCGTGTCATTGCACCCTGAGCACTGGCAGCGGCAGACGTGTCCCCTCACTCACCCACTGCCACTTTCTGCAAGCGGCCTCCGATCTCCTTGGCTCTCCAGCTACAGGATAGAAAGCTCTGTCAATAATCAAAGCTTCAGCTCCCCAAGTCCCTCCGTAATTCTCACTCCAGTCAGTGTCAGAGTAATTGCAGTTTCACGTGGTCAGTGTTCTAGCCCAAGTACAGTCCTCCATCTGCATAAATATTTCCCGATCTGGCTTTTCACCTAGCCCTGGGAGATCAGTAACTGTTTTCTATTATAATTGTTTTACCATTGCAGTCTTTAGCCTCAAGTTCAAGGTGTCTCCGAGTTGCCATCCATGTGGATGTTATTCTGTTTCCAGCATAATGTTCTTCCTCATTTATGCTGTCATGTCTCCTTCTCCTTCCTCAGTGAGAATTGCCTGTCCTTAAACTCTGTATCTGGGTAATGTAATATTACAGCCTATTTCCTGGACCGGCCGCATTTCAGTTACTCCAATTACACCGGATTTATCTTCCGGCAGCAGATGTCCTTGCTCTTGCAATCTTGTTTGCCGCCTCCCTCCCGCCTCATCGCGCCCTCCGGCGAAGCGTTCACCTGCTGAACAGCAACAGAAGCTGCTCTGCCCCGCTCAGCTGTCCCGTCACACCTGCCCAAGGGGAAGAGGGGGCTGCTGTGCAGTCACCATCTCTGTGAAATGCAAATCTAAGATCTACATCAGATGGGGATCAGCCCCGGTTTCAACAACAGGAGGTGCTCAGTAAAACCCTCTAACACAGACAAGGCCAAACAGCGTTATATAGGAAGAGCTTCCCCGTATTTGTAGCTCACGGAAGCTCCTGAAGAGTCACCTATAACTTTTCTCAACCAGAGGAAGGCACGCATGTCAGTTGTAGAAGAGCATCTGTACCAATTTCTGGTCCCCAGTTGCTAAAAGCCAGAACAAACGTCAATGTGCCTGTGAAAGACTGGTCCGAAACTCATAGGTGTCTGTGGACATTCTCACTTGAGTATTTCAAAGTCAGGCTCTTTGTCATACAGCTCACAATAGAGGCTTTGCCATTTATTTCTACAGATACATCTGCATTATCAAGAAGACCACAGTATGTCCTTCCTTTGTCCTCAGGCTGCGACAATTACCGTCCGTCTGTCACTCTGCCTTTTATTCCCAAGAGGACAAGCACGCAGTCCCACACGTGCTGTTTGTCTCCGGAACACTGGCTGCTCTAGTGCTGCAACTCTGGACACCAGCGGCCTCCCCTGCTCCAGGAAACACAGCTTTACACCCAGGCCCATCAGCGTTAGTCATGAAAGTGGCACACGGTTTTCCAGCTCACACAATCACTGCACATTTTATTTCGTTTTTACTTTACTTGAATACATGTATTGCATATGCATTAAGCCATATGCCAGAAGCATCATTCCAGGAACATTTAACTCGACAGCCTGCTCGAGTGGAACAGCAGCGTTACTTGTCACATGTCGGACCGAGCTCCTACCAGAGCCCTGCCTTGTCTTTCCTTGTCTTGCCTTTCCTTGCCTTTCCCTCTCTGACCCAGCAAGAAGAGCAGAACAGCATTTGGCTACCCTGCCTTTATGGGTTATAACCACCATTCATTCTTGGTCCTAACTGACCAGTAAAGAGTCACTTCTACCCCAAGCTCACAAATACTTTCTGTTGCTAGAAAGGAGATGTGATTTCCTTCCTTAGGACAGGTGGTTTCCTTGGTTTCCTGGCAAGAAATGCATATATTTACAATACTAAGACTGAGTCAAGTATATGTTGCCAAACATTGGTGTCCTAGAAATACTGCTGTTTCCTATTAGTTATTACACCAACTATGTAAAATGCCATATGGCCTTAATAACACGCCTGTCACTTTCAGAGAGTAATTACTTCAATTTTGGCAGCATTAGTCTGCAGTATTTGCTGTCTCTTCAGATGACATCGTAACGGTGCAATGCAAGGGAGATCAGCGTCTCCCAGGCTGGGGAAAGGCAGTGTCGGAGCAGATGATGATTGAAACCAGAAAAGGGCATTTTCTTGAAAAACAATAAATTATTTACACTAATGCTATTTTTAAGAACATTTGGAAAGGGAGAAAGAGACCACATGACTCATATGGAATCGCTAAAATCCGAATATCAAAAAACGCAGAAAACACCCTGACTCCCAAAAGTAAAAAATACAACTGCTAAATTAGAACAAAATGTTTTATTATTGTATTCTGTGCTCAACAACCCAGCTAAGGACACCACTTACATTTGTAGGTTGAGTACAGATTTTAAATCCTTGCACCAATCTAATTCTGGAGGATTCTATCGTAATTGCTGGATAAAAGAGATGCCATGGCTCTGTAGCTGGTTAGAGATCATCCACAAGCGCCAAACGCGCTGGCCGTGCCCGTCCTCCGTCTATCGCAAAACCACCGCACGCGTTTGTGAAGCGTTGGTTCACGTGTGACTCACCGTACGTGCCCGTGTAGTCTCAAATCACTTACGACCTGATTTGGTCTCATTACCCATGTAGTGATGTCTGCCACTGTTTTAATTGCTTGCCAGTCTGAGAAGTGGAAACAGAAGTCAGAATTTGTTAGCCCGCACAAACACCAAGTCAAATTAACATGCCGAAAGCCTGGACCTGCGTTCACTTCATCCTGTGCATACACCGACTAGTACCCTGTCAAGACCTACATATGTTCGTAGCATTATTATCATTAACATTCCTGCTGATGCGAATGGAAGTGAAGTCAGCAAAGGGGTCTGAGCAGAACCAGCAGCAGTGACACCACCACAAGGCACGACCAAAAGCTCAGAGATAACGCAGGACTGAGCCAGAGCTCCCTCGCCAAACCGCTCAAAAGAACCCGTGCACAACCTGTGGCATCAGTCGTAGCTCCGCTATGTGATCACACTCGAAGCGTGCGTGCGGATCTCTCCCAGGCAGAGTTAGCGCTGGGGATCTCTCCCGGGCAGAGTTAGCACTGGGGATCTCTCCCGGGCAGAGTTAGCGCTGGGGATCTCTCCCGGGCAGAGTTAGCGCTGGGGATCTCTCCCGGGCAGAGTTAGCGCTGGGGATCTCTCCCGGGCAGAGTTAGCGCTGGGGATCTCTCCCGGGCAGAGTTAGCGCTGGGGATCTCTCCCGGGCAGAGTTAGCGCTGGGGATCTCTCCCGGGCAGAGTTAGCGCTGGGGATCTCTCCCGGGCAGAGTTAGCGCTGGGGATCTCTCCCGGGCAGAGTTAGCGCTGGGGATCTCTCCCGGGCAGAGTTAGCGCTGGGGATCTCTCCCGGGCAGAGTTAGCGCTGGGGATCTCTCCCGGGCAGAGTTAGCGCTGGGGATCTCTCCCGGGCAGAGTTAGCGTTGGGGATCTCTCCCGGGCACAGCGCAAGCCCCTGCTGTAAAAGGCCAGTCCAGCCCGTATTTGCCGCCTGCTCTGCGGCTGCACGGCGCTGCCCACGAGCACAGCCCCCCGGGCACAGCCCCAACACGAGAGCGCACGACGGGCACAGCGCCCCCCACCCCCCCGAGAGCACACGACGGGCACACCCTCCCCCCCCCCCCCCCAGAAAGGGCACGACGGGCACAGCCCCCCCCACACCCCAGAGAGCACACGACGGGCACACCCTCCCCCCCCCCCCCCCCCCCCCCGAAAGGGCACGACGGGCACAGCCCCCCCCACACCCCAGAGAGCACACGACGGGCACAGCCCCCCCCACCCCCCCGAGAGCACACGACGGGCACACCCTCCCCCCCGCTCCCCAGAAAGGGCACGACGGGCACAGCCCCCCCCACACCCCAGAGAGCACACGACGGGCACAGCCCCCCCCACCCCCCCCGAGAGCACACGACGGGCACACCCTCCCCCCCCGCTCCCCAGAAAGGGCACGACGGGCACAGCCCCCCCCACACCCCAGAGAGCACACGACGGGCACAGCGCCCCCCACCCCCCCGAGAGCACACGACGGGCACACCCTCCCCCCCCGCTCCCCAGAAAGGGCACGACGGGCACAGCCCCCCCCCACACCCCAGAGAGCACACGACGGGCACACCCCCCACCCCCCCGAGAGCACACGACGGGCACACCCTCCCCCCGCCTCCCCAGAGAGGGCACGACGGGCACAGCCCCCCCCACACCCCAGAGAGCACACGACAGGCACAGCCCCCCCAGAAAGCACAGGGGCACCGGCAGAACACGCAGGCACGCAGTCCCGGAACGGCCTGGGCGCTCACACCCCCACCCACCCGGTCAGCACCCGTGCAACTGCCCGCTTAACTTCTAAATTAACAGTCCTTTTATCTTTCTAAATGTCCAAGTGATAGAAAATTATAGCACATTCATGTGAGAGATTGTATCTTAATTTCCCATGTTTTTCCTGTCCAAACACAAATAATTCAAATGAGAATTCTACATTAAGCGGAGAAATCCCGTCTCTAAATCCCCTCGCAGCTCTGTACCGATCCCTCCTCTTCCGCAGTGCCGCAGCCGTCCCCAGGATGGATGCGAGCACGGGACTGTTTGTTCCAGGGTCGCTCTGCAGAAGGAGCAAGATGAATGCGGCAGGGCAGCACGGGACCCGGGGGAGCGCAGCACCTGGGTGCGGGGCGCACTTAGCGATATTTATGCTCACCAGCCTGTTCATTCCCTATGGCCTGCAGTGTATATCTATAATTTCCCAAGACAGAGCTGCCATTACACGCATCACCCAGCGAGTGCAAACAGCAAGATTTATCAGCATGCTAACAAATGACTTTATGACGAACAAATATTTCCCTCTGCGAAATTAAAATTAAATGTCAGTGGCACGGCTGCCAAATGTTCGTCTGCACTCAAATTGGTTTGTACTGAGATCAAGGATCAGATCTTTTTAAACAATTCTAAGTCTCCTGAGGGTCAAACTGCGGAAAGGGAACCCAAGGATGGATGGGTGAGTAAGTGGAGAGGAGAATAGACTTGAATAGAAAAGCAAAAGAAGAATCCAAATGAAAGATTACTGGCATTAGCAGAAATCTATTAGCTCTGCAGAAGATTTCAAGGTATCAGCACTTGTCTGATTATCAATGCCAAACAAGTGCCAATGGGATTCAGCGTTGCCAGTGCTGTGAATACCAAGGAAATACACTCAGTTACACGTGACCTCCAAAAACCCTTTAAAAAACTGTGTAAAACGACGGTTCCAGAGAAATGGTCAAAGACTGACACAGCGGCACGGCATTCGATTCGACCCCAGAGCCCAACCACATCAGCAGCATTAACACCTTCCGGCGCAGCTCTTCCTGCAGGCTTGTTCTGACACACGTGGAAAACAGGAACGCATTCAAACTTCCATCCTTCCCAAGCTTGTACTGTCACAAGGAACGAAGAGATACTGGGTGTTCTCATCAGTCCGTGCACAATACACTCACAGCAACAAACCCCACAGACCCCCAGTTTCTCTGCACTTTCTTCTGCTGGAAAACTGATTTGATTCTGAAACTGCTGTAAAGCTCAATGGTTGTTTCAAACGCAGCAATGCGCCAATCAAACTTCCAAAATCCCAGGTCTCTTCATGGGCATCTGTAAATCTTTGCCCTTTGGACCAGAGCTATCACGCATCCCAGCTTGCTAACCCCTCCTAGTTTAATGACACACAGTTATTTGGAAATACTGTAGCAGAACAGCTTCAAAAGCGTCACTTTGGCATTATTACACTGCGAGAAATTACGGTGGTTTGGGGTCTCGTACCCTAATGAGATTGCATTTTGTTCAGTCATCCTCAAATGAAACTTCCATTTTCAAAGGGTTTTCTGAACAGTCTGCTAATGAAAGAGAATTTATAGTATTTATGGGGCAACAGTATAAATGGAATTTAATAGCCAAGCGTCGCAGGGAACCGTCTAATCTTTATCGAACGCTGATGAGCAACCAAGGACTTCTGGGGAGATAATAAGCCCTGGACTGGCTCCTATCCAGTTTTTGACACTGGCACCAATGCACATCTACTAATTGCTAGAGGTATACATATAATAACTGAACTTCAACTAATTAGTAGAGATTTAACCAAGTCTTTGAAGTTTATATCTTTGAAATTCACAAAAATCTCAAGTCAGGCAATCACCACAGGCACTTAACGCACACCTTGGGTCATCCTATGCACATAATCAAGCGATGAGTTCCCAGAACCAGGTGACTCTGAGCACTGCAGTGAGAGGGGGTCACACCAACTTCCACCAACCCAGACCCAGGAGCGGAAAATGGTCCCTTGCAAAGTGAACAAGCCTGCACATCTCGAGTAATTTCAGGTCCTTGTAACAGGGTCTGCCTGTGAGTTACCCGGTCCGGAAAGCTCAAGAGACCAAACCCAAATCACTGCATTCTGAGCACCCCAATATCTAGATCGATTAATCTTCATGGAGAGGCTCACCACACTGAAACCTGAGAGCTGAAGTCAGACGCAATCACACAGCTGAGCACAGAATTTCATGTATTTCTAGACGCGAGACCCCCAATCTTTTAAGCTTTCGTATTTAAATGGAATTTTGTCTCCGTTCAGCAGTCCCCAAACATTTAAAAATCCCTGACTACTTATGCAATTGCAAAAAAACCCCAATCCCTACAAATCTCAAGGTCCACGGAAACGAGAGTGACCCTGAGTGAAATGAAAATACAACAAAACCCAACCCAAACCAACCAACCAAACCCAAACACCCCAACCCAAACACCCCCCCCCACAACACACTGCTTTCCTCCCTCTGCACGAGGAGCAAACCGACCCCCAGCAGCGCACCGAGCAGCGCTCACGCACCTGAGAGACAGCGCCCAGCAACGCAGCAAGGAGGGCCCATCCTCCATCCCCCGTGTGCCACGAGCCTGAGGGAGCACGAGCAATACCCTCTAATTAGAATCTGTTAAACAGGTGAGCAAGGGGGTTACTCTCACTAATTAGAAGCTCTTAAACAGGTGAGAATAATAGAGCCAATAATTTGTGGATGCCAGCGGTTAGGTGTGGCTGCCAAAAGAAAGAGTAAGACTGAGGTCGAAGAGTTCTGTGTGGCATTATAAGGAACATGGATTGAGGGAAATTTCAAACCAGTTATTTGACTAAATGAAGTTTGAAATTTAAATAAAGAAGTGATATATGTTCAATACAGCTAAAAAACGCACTTCCAAAATACATGTAATTGCTATTTTGGCTTGGAAAGGGAAGCTGCAGAGATAATTAACTTGCACAACGTTTCAAACATCTCGTGTTAATGCCATAAATATATACACCTTTAGTGGGTGGCTACCAATTGTAATTCCATCTCAAGGAGTGAGAGAAACCCTTACTTCAGGTAAGGAACGACCCCGTTCAGTCACTGCAGTCTCATTACACAACATGGTAAGGAAACTATTGGAAGAGGTGGAGTTATGCAATTGTGTTCTTTGCTAGGTACATAATTTCACATTCATCTTTTATTACTTTCGAAATATATCTTTGCTTCACACTGCACGAAGAAGGCGTGATCGGAAATGACCCGCTTGGGCCTGTTTTTCCTGTACGGATTGGATTGCTGTTCTGGGTTTGTTTGTGGGTTTGTTGTTTGGGTTTTTTGTATCAACATATCCAACTGTTTTTCCTTCAGCAACCTCCAGTAATAGAAATCACATTAAAATCTCATCAACATTCTTTTAATATATTTTCCTGTTTTTACTGAATCTTTTTCATCCAAATGCAGAGGCTGTCAGAACAATGGATGTCAGCTGCATTTTCTGCTCCCACTAGAATGAGTTGTATAACCGTATGTTATCTCCTGACTATATAATCACTGATATTTCTCTGCTCTGTGGCATATTATTGTGACAAGTGCAGAAAAATAGCATCAACAACCTTCTGTCTCTCTGGCACACTGGAAAATCCTGAACAGAAATGGAACAGAATGAACACAGAGCAGTGAGGCTCGGCTCCGGCATCTCTGAGACCCCCTCACCCTCCGGTGCTCGAGCTCCTCCTGCTATGGGCGGCTGCACAAACGTCTTTGCAAACACAACAAAAATCCATTGTGTGTTGCACAGCATTTAGGATGCACTGAGCAATTTCCCCAGCTTCCCACCACATTCCTTCACAGGAATGATCTGTTTCAAGAAGGGCACGATAAGGTAAGAAAAAATGACCAAAATACTCCAAAGTAACCGTTCTGAACATTTCAGAGCTACCTCCTGAATGTCACTTGCACTATTCGGTCTTTTCCCCATTCATTGGAGAATTAGTTTTTAAGAAATCAAAGTGTTTTGAGCCAAGGCTTTGGATTGTCAGTTTAAGTTTTGCCAAAATCTTCTTTGCCTTGCTTTATTCCCATTGACAAACCATCTTTGCTTTGTTTATAATGTTCACTGAGTAGTACGAAGGCCTGAGACATGTTATGCTTGAGATAGGTAAGCTACATGATAAATGGACTTCATTTTTCTTACATTGTTAATTTAACGACTAGCAATGTATTGCTATTTCAAATAAGCTGCTGTGTTCTCTGAGTCTTTGACCATACATCCTTTGTGCGAGTTATTTATTGTTTCTGTTGCAGCACTGGTGTACATAGCTTCTTACAATTACTGATTATATGACAGGAGAAAGACTTCAGTCAATCATGGCCCTGAAGAGAAATGTTCTTTTCCCACCTCTGTTGATCGCTTTATTAGCATCGGGCTAGACCCATTCCTAGGAAACGTCATTGATTCCAATGGCGCTACAACAGCCATGAATTATGTGCTCACATCCCGTTTGTCTGTCTGCCCGGGGGGTGTTTGTGAACTGTTCCTCAGGAGGGTGGGCAGGTTCAGCACTCGCCCGTTTCCCACCGGCGCCCAAGCTCCAGCAGGGTTTGCTGCAGAGCGCCCCGTGCCTGGGGTCCCAGCCCCGCTCCCGTGTTCTCCCCAGCCCCGGCAGCCAGCGCTGGATGCTTTCAGAGACCCAGAGATGTCACTGAGCTGCCAGAGCGCTTTTATTTCTACACTGCAGCCATGGCTTTATTTTAACAACTTAATGCAAAGGCTCTTAGTTTCCCATCCTCGGGTAACATGTAATCTGCAGAAATTGTTTAATAACAAAGAGATATAGGAGACAAGATTTGCTTTTTCTTTGGTCTGGACAGAAGAGCAAAGAAAGGCCTTTTTCTTTTATTAAGTCTAATACCTGTTAACTTGTACTTATTTCATATTAATTGCTGCTTAACTGTGGACTTTCTTACCTACTAAATTTGACCTGTGGATGAAATGTTTATGGCAAGCTTAGGAATCTGGATGTGGGTCAGTGAGAAGAGTAGTTGCTGCTCTTAATAGCAGCTTTCAGAATACAGAGCATTAAATCCAGTCCAGTTAGGGTCTTCCTTCTAAAGGTGTCTTGTTCATCCAGCTCTTTCAGCAAGAGCCATCCAGCACCTTTTCTTGAATAGCAAAGTACATCAGTATCTTTCTTACTTTATTTGATTAATGTAAATGATTTGCCTGCAGCAATCAGACTGTGTTTGACAGGATAGTCATTATACAGTGACAGAGATTAGTGAGGTACTTAATCAAAACCAGCAGTGATTGATACTCCGTCAGTTTTGGTCTTTAATCAGTGAAGCTTTCATCCAATCATCAGCCATTAAAGAATCTCATTTGTCTGATTACTTTTAGAGTATTGGACTTAAAAAAATAAATATATAAAGGTAAACTATAGTCTTCCTGTGACATTACCCAGATATACGACTGCTTTTTCAACTTTCCGTAGTGGGGAAAAATAACCCGTATCAACAATAATTTATCCAGGATGGTTTGCTCAGACGGTTGGGAGGACGACAGGGAATCTTTCAGTTCAGCTATAGAGCACCAGCAGAGTTCGGCCTCCAGGGAACAATGACCCAAACTCTATAGCTTTTGGAGCCCCACTGTCAACGAGTCGGTGCTCTCAGTCCAGTTCCTAGAAAGCCATAAAGTTGACAATGAATTTGTCACTTCTCATCTCTTCTCATGGTGGTTAACCGAGATCATAAGGTGGAGATACCATCTAAAATAACTGCAGTTTCTTTCCGAAGGCGTGTATGATTTCCTACGCGACGCAGCATGAGGGAGCCAGCTCCTGCACATCACCTCCTCTCAGCTGTCTCTGCACATCAACCACCTCTCTAACCACAAAATGCAAGCTGTGTTTCAGTGCGGACCATGCACCTACGTACATTCCAAGCACTTCTTCAAGAGCTCTAAGAATCTCCCAGCCTTGATGAATTACGGTCTAAACAAAGCCTAAATTGGACTGTCAAGGTAGGGTAGAGTTATTAAGGAGAAAAACTTCATGCTCAATATTGATGTATAGAGAGGGGCAAAACCAGCCGGTGATAGCTGTGTAGCTGAGGTGGATCCCCAACAGGCAGAAAGGTAAATGAAGTGCAGATAACAAAGCCATGAGATTCTGCTCCCTCCCAATAGTCGCACTGAATGGAAAGATGAATGCCCTCAATTAAACAGCTGCAAGTATAAGAGGTGCCAAAAAGACAGGACATGGTCTGAACAAAATCACAGAATTAGGAGAAATATTCTTCTTTCACATTCTCAGAACGGTGCATTTTTTCAAATGCGTGTTAATATGTGAAATTAGCACAATGCTACACGTACTCCTGGCATCTCCAAGCAATATTGATACATATAAGCACATGTACTTTTCATACATTGCATAACCAACAATAAATACGTTAACATTAAAAACGGTCAATATTTATGAACCATCATTTCCAAAGACGAACTAATCTCATGAAAGAGGCTTTGGGGAGAAACAAAATATTCAACAGTGAGGAGTCTGAAAGGCCAATAAAACTAAGACATACTCATGATAGCAAAGGCTAAGGGAGAAATTAAAGGATAAACGTGCACTGTTTAGAAAACTGCTGTAGCTTATTTTCCTGGCCTATAAAGAATGAGATGTCAGTAAAGGAGAAAACTGACTCTTGCGAGACAGCCTGAGTAATTTATTGAGAGTACAGGATGATTCTGCTCACATAGTTACTTAATCATTTCTACCCACACTTGCAAAAAGTGACTTGTTGGAAACGGCCAAAGAGATCTCTCTCCCAAAGAAACCAAACTGAATTACAAGGGAGATGGCCAAGACAGACGGAGCCCGGTGCTAGCGGCCGGCTGTCGCGCGCCCAGCAGAGGTGAGCTCAGTCCTCTGTCCGCTGGGCGCCGCGCCAGCCCCTCCCGTGGCGCCGCGGTGGCCGCTGGGCCCGGCGCTCGCAGCCGCGCCGGGAGAAGGTGACGAGTCCTGGTGGGAGCGCAGCGCCTTCCATCGGCATCTCCACCCTCCTGCTGCTTGACAGATAAAATTAATGCCGTTGATTCCCTATCATTCCTCCTCATCTCATTCGCTGCTCCTGCATGCAGCGGGATTCCCGGCTGGCCGCGAGAGCAGAGTTCAGGCAGCGCCATTGGATTCCGACTGTGAAATTATGAACATGGTGTGGCCAAGTCCTAATCCTAAAGGAAGCTGCAGGGGCAGGAGATATTGATTTTCAAGTGTTCATGTATTAATCTTCTTTGAAGAGGAGAAAGCAGTGGTGTGGAGAAATAAGAACACATCTTTACTGGCAGCGTAGTGGTTGTAGACCCGTTTCCAGAGCCATCCGGCCGAGAGAAGGCAAACCACCAGCGCCGGGTGGCGTTCCGGGTGGGATCAAATAATCACGTCACAAAATATTTTCCCATCTTGGTGTGTCATATAGCCAAGTAAGGTATATAGGCAGAAATGCTGACATCATTTTCCACCTCTTTTTACCCAGCCCTATTCATGGCAGTACTTTTTTACATTAAAGGGTGTTGTGAGGATGTTTGCCTACCTTTGTAAGGCATCTTGAAGAGAAGATGCGACACCCAGCAGGAATGCTGAGGTCTGGTTTTCTTGGTGCATTTTAATCTTACAAAACAAAAAAAGCACTGCGGAGGAATTTGTTTTTAATCTTTTACATGTGAGTGGTGTTAAATCACAAATTGCCTTCTGTTAACTGCCTAAAATATGTATATTCAAGGAAGGTACATTCAAGGATGGTGTATCAGTTCTGCTACAGTTTGTACACCTGACCTACGCTTTTCCTTACGTCACTGCTACACAAGCTGTGCCCCTTAAGTATTTAATTAAAACTACAGACATTCTATCATGTTGAGCTCCTTCCTTCTGGTTTAAATGATTCCAGTCTTAGATAAGATGCAACCCTGGAATAACGCATGATCACAGCTTTAGATCAGGTGCTGTGCAACGTACCTTAAACCCTTACAGAAATGAAGATTAGAACCAGTCTGTAAACGCCCCGGGCCTTTGGGCTATAAGGAAGCCCAAGAGCAACATAAACAAATCTCAATTATTTAGCACTTACCGCAATGCTTTTTAGCTATATATAGGAATAACGCATGACAAGTTTGGCAAGGAGTGGATTAACAGCCATCTCAGTAATACCCAAGAGGCACCACAACCTCTGACCATCATTTATTAAAAATGAGGGTGGCTGACGGGAAACTTCACGCACAGCCAGGTTAGAGCGCGTGTGTGCTCCTCCAGCCAAAGGAGGTGCCCTGTGCATGGGGCGAGCGGCGGTGCCTGGGCCAGCAATGGTGCTGTTCCCGCAGCCGGCTCCTCGGCCACGGCCAACGCACCGAAGCCACCGCCGCAGCAGAACCGCCACAGTGTCACTGCAGCAGAACCGCCACAGTGTCACTGCAGCAGAACCACAGTGTCACTGCAGCAGAACCGCCACAGTGTCACTGCAGCAGAACCGCCACGGTGTCACTGCAGCAGAACCACAGTGTCACTGCAGCAGAACCGCCACAGTGTCACTGCAGCAGAACCGCCACAGTGTCACTGCAGCAGAACCGCCACGGTGTCACTGCAGCAGAACCGCCACGGTGTCATTGCAGCAAAACCACGGCGGTGTCACTGCAGCAGAACCGCCACGGTGTCACTGCAGCAGAACCACGGCGGTGTCACTGCAGCAGAACCACCACGGTGTCACTGCAGCAGAACCACCACGGTGTCACTGCAGCAGAACCGCCACGGTGTCACTGCAGCAGAACCACCACGGTGTCACTGCAGCAGAACCACCACGGTGTCACTGCAGCAGAACCACCACGGTGTCACTGCAGCAGAACCGCCACGGTGTCACTGCAGCAGAACCGCCACGGTGTCACTGCAGCAGAACCATGGTGGTGTCACTGCAGCAGAACCGCCACGGTGTCACTGCAGCAGAACCGCCACGGTGTCACTGCAGCAGAACCATGGTGGTGTCACTGCAGCAGAACCGCCATAGTGTCACTGCAGCAGAACCGCCACAGTGTCACTGCAGCAGAACCACGGCGGTGTCACTGCAGCAGAACTGCCATAGTGTCACTGCAGCAGAACCGCCGCGGTGTCACTGCAGCAGAACCACGGCGGTGTCACTGCGAGCGCTGCAGCTCCAGGAGCCAGGCCACCAGATGGCAGATCATCAATGGTGCAAAGCCCAGGCGGCAGTACGGCCATCAGTGTGCTTTCTGAAGTTTCCTGGGCGTTAAAAGGTGGGGCTTCATTTAATAAACCCACGCTGGTTTTGTAGGAGAATGGACTGGTTTAGACAGAAAACCTCTAGTTTCTGAAATAAGCCTAAAAGAAAAAAAGCCTCCTGACAGCAATATTTTCTATGCAAAATCAACAGAATACATGTGGGTTTACAACTACTGTTTCACAAACTGAGGCTCGATGCGAAGTCTTCACTGTCTCTAAAGCAAGAGAGGACCAGTTTTGCACAACGTACATGTGAAAGAAGTCGCTATAACGAGTGTTGAACGGTGATCACTGTGTAGTGAAGCTGACACAGCTCTGCCATGAAGTGGTTAAATAAAGCTTTTTTCTTGAGGGATAACTGTGGCTATTTTCTTCTTTCTAGAGTTTCTTTATTATTCTCGACCTTCCTTCCCAGCAGAATGTCCGAAGAGGGAATGGATCACCTGAACCCCCTCCAGCAGGGCCGGGGGTCCCGTGTCTGTGACCACGACACTGCACACACACAGCAATCTCGTTTATCTGGGACCAACGTCAGAGGATTTCCAGCCCTCACCAGCGCTGGTGCTCCTGGCTGCACTTCGGAAGCACAGTGTCATGAAAAACACTCCTAACGGTGCATCAGTGGTCACAGCGGTCACGAACAGACCACTGAGCAACCTTCCACTGACCCAGAGTTCATGTTTTCCAGAAAGCTTTGAAAGCCTCTCTTCTATAACTGAATCATAGCCAATATTAGATAATGAATACATTGTAGACTCGCATATTTTTTTTTGGAGTGGCTGAGCTCATATAGATATACAGTGTATGTACAAACAGCTTCCACGCCTTCGGTCGTGTTTTGAAATCCAAGGAAACAAAGAAGCAGGTTGTTAGCACAGCGCTATAACATATTCATTATATGCCAGCTGAAGTAGTGCAAAGTTTGCATCTGTTGTCATGAAGATAGATCGATATTAAATAGGATTCATTACCATTTCACACCATTCTAGCCGGTATTGTCCCTGCTTTCAAGCTAAGTAAAGAGCTATTTCCACAACAAGAGCAGGATTCATTTGTATCCTTTCAGAACACACAACATCGTTACCTCTCTGCCAAAACAACCTGCTGATGGAAGGCCCTCGTAAGTGATAAATGGCACAGTCAAGGGATGTAGTTCAGAAGACCACAATTCCAAAACCGTTCTCTCTTGTATTCCTAAGCTGTCCGTGTTGATGAGCTGATGAGTTTCAATGTCAGTAACTATATTTTCCCCCTGGATGTACACGTCTGTTATGCAAGTAGTTTTAGTAACAGTGCATAGGTTGAAAGGATTTGATTAATCCAGGAGAAAGAGTCCAATTTCACTATTTTTTCCATTGCTAAACACACACATCATACACACCCGCACAGATTCTATGTGTACACCCCTACAGCAGTAACAACTCGGGCGATTCAAGTCACCGGTGTTACGGTAAGCCAGCTACGGGTTGTTTGATCTTTGGGATTTATATTTTCATGAAATCAACTCAGTTTTAGAAAGAGGAGGAAGGGGGAGCTGCAGGAGCACTGAGAGGACGGTGCCGGCCGCTGCGGGCACCTGCGGGTCCCTGCCCGCTGTGCCGGTCGGGAGCTGAGCGACGCGGGGCCCCCCGGGCTGCGGCACCGCCTGCCCCTCAGTGCTGAGCGCACAAAGCGTCCTCCTTGATGTTCAAATGCCTTCTCGACTGCATTCCTCTTGCAGCTGGGTGTCGGTGCCGTTATTTCACTGACTCCGGGGTTTTTTGGTTTTGACTTGGCCTCGCAGTACTACCCGTCTGCTCAGCTTCATCCCCACTGCCTCTAACAGCCCCAAAACCTCAGCTCTAATGAAATAACCACAGACTTGGAGTATGTGGGTATCATGAATACATTAAGCTGTTCAAATGCAATTTCTCTGTGAAAAATTCAAGAAACAGAATCCCAAATGAAAAATCTGGCTCTCCCAAAGAGGTGGTTACATTTCCAGTCCTTTTGCTGTGCTGTATTCCGAGCTGGTTTAAGTACGGCCAGGTTTGTATTAATTCCCTGCACAAAAAGACAGAATCCTCCTCACATAAAAATCAAACCAGATGCAGACAGTGAGGTGTTTGTATATCCCACAACCAGATTTACATTCAATAAATGCAGCACCACATCTGTACACATTAACTTCTGTTACACTGGAAGTTAACACATTATTTAGAAACCACAACTTTCAAAGAAATTCCAAAGGACCTTCTTTGCTTTCACATTACAGATGGAGAAAAAGTTCTACATGCTCGATTCTGTATCTGGTAATAATTCTGTACATGAAATTACTGTCGCACCTAATTACAGAGGCACTCAGAGTGTTGTGCTATGCGTAGCAATGGCAAAGTGCTGCGAGAAAATGCCACCACTTTCCAAAATGATTCCATTTCCTCATGCGATTTCCTCCTGGAACTGAGACCAGAATGGCTGCTGCTGGAAGGGCCGTTGCTGCAGGGATCCTCTCACCCGAGTGCTGGATCCTCTCGCCTAAGTGCCGGATCCTCTCACCTAAGTGCTGGATCCTCCCACCCAAGGGCCGGATCCTCTCGCCCGAGTGCCAGATCCTCTCACCCAAGTGCCGGATCCTCTCGCCTAAGTGCCGGATCCTCTCGCCTAAGTGCCGGATCCTCTCGCCTAAGTGCTGGATCCTCTCACCTAAGTGCCGGATCCTCTCGCCTAAGTGCCAGATCCTCTCGCCTAAGTGCCGGATCCTCTCGCCTAAGTGCTGGATCCTCTCGCCTAAGTGCCGGATCCTCTCGCCTAAGTGCCGGATCCTCTCGCCTAAGTGCCGGATCCTCTCGCCTAAGTGCCGGATCCTCTCGCCTAAGTGCCGGATCCTCTCGCCTAAGTGCCGGATCCTCTCGCCTAAGTGCCGGATCCTCTCGCCTAAGTGCCAGATCCTCTCGCCTAAGTGCCGGATCCTCTCGCCTAAGTGCTGGATCCTCTCACCCAAGTGCCGGATCCTCTCGCCTAAGTGCTGGATCCTCTCACCCAAGTGCCGGATCCTCTCGCCTAAGTGCCAGATCCTCTCGCCTAAGTGCTGGATCCTCTCGCCTAAGTGCTGGATCCTCTCACCTAAGTGCTGGATCCTCCCACCCGAGGGCTGCCCAGCAGCTCAAACGTTGCCCAAACGCCTCTTGAACACCCACAGCGCTGGGGCACCGACCCCCGCTCTGGGACTCTGTTCCAGTGTCTGACCGCCCTCTTGGCAAAGGAATGTTTCTTAATATTTCCCTGGAAAAAGCCTGAATTTTGCAATGGTATTGACATTTCTAGAACTGACGACATCCATTTTATTAGTGCTTAGGAGAAAATTTGCCCTGGTTTTAATTTGTTTCTCAGATCATACAGCTATGCAATTACTCCTACGCTTCTTGGTCTGACATTCAACCTTCTAAGAACAGACAACCAGACTGCTCTAAAAACAGGATGAGAAGAAATCAGTATAGGTAGCATACATTTCATTTGCACAATGTACTGCTTCAAATACGATAATCTCTCTAAAAGAAAAAGACACTCCAAAATGAAATGCAAAAGAGAGAAATATATATATAGCCTCCATTAGAACACGGCTTCCATGTGGATGCCTGCCCGCTGACAGATCAATACAGAATATGGAAACCATTGTAAAAAGGCTTAGGTTTTCATGCTCTCATTAACCATATTGCAACATTGACTATAACACACACACACACACAAAGAATAAGTAATAAATCAATCAATAAATGGGATAGATTTTCTGTGTCAATCTGTGTGACAGATCCGTCCCGGCTCCGGTCCCAGGGGGTTCTGCTGCTTCGCGCTCCAGCACAGATCACCCTGCTCCCAACCCACGTTTACTGCTGAAAAGCCATTAAGATTGCAGGTGAACTTTCTCCTGCAGACGAAGATTGAACCTCTGGTATGACTTTGATCGCAAGTCATACATTTGCTTTCTGTACCCAGTTTTTCCACCTTCAATGCCACAAAACTCTAATTAATTCTGTAGAATTAATTATCTCAGGTAACTCGTAAGCACTGGGTAAGAATTCTGGATGAGCTGCGGCTCTTCCCTGTAACACACGCCACCCACACCCTAATTTTAACTAAAAAAACCAACTTAGTAAACCTAATGAGAAAGGCACAAGAAGTCTGAAGTTCACTGAAGGTGCTCAGTGCTGGTTCTGTACAATCCACACTCCCCCACCAGGAAGGTCGCGGTTACCGCGGGAATCAGTTACTCTCGTCTTCTTCAGGACGAGAAAAGAGTGTTGAGCTGAGCGAAAGAACAATACAGAAGAGGACCAAGATGTACACAAGCAGGCTGAGAAAACCAGGAAAGCAAACTAAGAGACAACAGCATCCCTGGTGCCACTTCAGCAAAGTCAGTGGGTTGACCAGGATCAATTTGAGACTTGCGATGCGCGTACGGAGGGTCGAAAAGGTCCTACAGGAAACGAGAACGGGGTTGCCTGAACCAAACACTCCAAAGTTACGCAACAGGTTTCTGGGCAGTTGGAAGCTGCTTTCTGCTGGTTTCCTGTCTTCATTGACCCTTTCCAAGGGCCGTTCAGGGCCTGTCATTGTCAATGGAAAAAGCAATTATAAGCACAAAGCTTTTCCTATGTGAGCAGATGGTGACCTTATCCCTGAATTTTAGTTCACCAGGCCATATACAGCCGGCTTTCACATTAAAATTTCATCAAGAAGACTGTCCAGATGTAGAACAAAGTCGTTTCAAAGAGGCGCAAAACAAACAAGCAATGTGTCTAAACTGGGCAGGTTCGAATGACTGAAAACAAAGTAGCTTGTGACTTGTTCTTAATAGCGTTGCTCAGTCTTCAGAACCAACAAAAAACTTCCTCCGGCAGTTTAATACATAGAGAACTAGCAACATCATGTTCTTGGTTTATCAAAACATCAATTGTTATTCCCTCTGGCGTTCTTCAGACGATGGTCTTCAGCTGTGTAGTGATACATCCTACACATCCTGAAGACCAGGAAATGTTCACTCTTTAGCCTTTCAGAATTAACCTTTTGACAAAACAACCACAACAAATTTAAGGGAGAAAAATGGCCAGCAGGCCACAGGGTCCGCAGGCAGAGCAGGTTCCAGACGAGCGGGACGGGCGCTCCAGCGCTGGGGACACCAGACCAGCGCCAGTGCCGTCGCCCCATAGCAGCTCTTAGGTGACACAGCGCTGCGTTGCAGATGGCACCCTCTGTGGAAGCTCCATCTTCCAGGAGACAAACTCATCTCCCCCATCGTATACAGCAGAACATACACGTACATGCATGCACGTATTTCCCACCCATGAGCCCCAGCAAAGAGCAGGCGCAATGCCGGGCTCACTGCCTCCCTGCCAGTCACCAGACACAGCAAAGTGGCTATTTCAGGCAAAAGCACTGAATTGTGTACGATTAACCATCAGCAAGTGCCTTCACGTACTGACCATAGAGAGGCTCATAATGTAAAATAATCTTGGAAAACTAGAGAAATAATCAAGAGAAGCAATGAAAACGAAAAGAGACCATAGCTATACATGAGGCTTAGGACAAGTCGACTGTGCAAAGAAAATAAAGGTTAGAAGGCATCCGTTTGCAAAGGACGTGGGGTTTAAAGTGAAACGTCAGCCAATGTACTAAAAATGTCATCGTTTGTTAAGTACAGGTCAAGCAAACTTATTGCAAAGAACAATCGTTCCTGCTCTGGAACTCAGGGAACGTTCTGATGATCTCTCCATGTCCCTTCTGGCCCTACTGGTCCAGGATACAAGCTACAGAGTCACTGGGTACAGTCTGAAATCAATGAAAATCTCATGAATCCATTGCAATGTTACTGACACTGCATCTTTACATGTTTGGTGGGCTTGGTTTGGTTTGGTTTGGTTTGGTCTCTTCCCTCCCTCTTGTTTTTTTAGGCTTGGCTACCTCAGTTTTGGAGTCAGTATAAGGATGTGGTTTAAAGAGTTAGGTTTTTCACTTTAGTTTCTTTAATTTAAATGTGATACTTGCACACTCCCTACCACGAACAGCAACAAACATCCACAGAGATCCAAACCGGTGTCTGGACCTATGGGTGTAAACTGAACATTTCCACAGGCAAACATGCGGTGGCTACAGCTGAAAACTCAACGCAGAGCACTCTGAGCTACAATGTGATGGTGAACTCCTAGCCAGGGTTCGTGGTACAGGGAGATCTTAACACGTGAAGATCTTTCACGTCTGCTCCGGTAGGCAGGCGAAGCTTTTCATGAACACATTTATTTGTTAAACTGGAGTAGGTCAGGTGCAGAGAATCGATACCATTAGACTGCGGAAATACTCCTGAGGCTAGAAATTCTGAACTAAGACAGTTTTTGAAATGTCCTTTATTAACTGCTTTCTCAGAGAAGTCTAAGAAGGCATATTCATTAGCCTCATATCAAATTGACCGTGGTATAATTTGCATCATATAACAACATGACAGTAGCAAAACCCTGAAATGACACCAAAGACTAGAAAAAAAATCCATTTGAAGAATTTTCAATTAAAAGGTAGCCTATAAACCTGTGAAGTCCCATAAACAAGGAGAGGAAGGATTACAGCTGGCAGTGCTCTCAGTGACTTCATTTACATGTGAAAGAGCTCACACTCTCGTTAATTACACTGCAGACACAACCCTGAACATCCAGGGCATGGAGATTCATTTCTCACAGAAAGCTCCAGCTTCTCTCTCCGTTTTCTTTAAAGATTGTTCATCTCGCCGGTGCTCACAAACCTGCAGAAACCAGCCCGCTAAAATATGCCAGCGACAGTGTGACAAATATTGATATCAACATGGCTTTGGTGTGAGTGTTCTATGCATTCCAAGCCTGTTTAGCTAAACATTCTGCTTATCTCTTCTGCTAGATGCTCCTGTGATTCCTCCAAGCATTCTACCTTTAATTCATAATTTACATAGAAATGAATGGGAATTCAAGAAATGTAAGCACATTTTGAGAAAAAAAATCTGTGGTTGTGCACTCCTTTCTTTAAAATTCTTCCCTTCTCCCTCTTCCACCTCTGTTATCGTTCCAGCTACAAACAAACGAGTTAAGCTGCAAGTGAGCTCACACTGGTTGCCCAGAGCAGTGAGGTCCCTCCTGTCCCAGCCTGGGGGGTTGTGGTTTCCAGCAGAGTTCTCTGGAACCACCCACCCGGCTCCAGACAAACCCACAGCAAACCCAGCTGAATGTCACAGCTCTGTGAGAAAGAATGGAACCAGGCAGTACTCACTGCTCTATGTTTCCTGAAGTTATAGATGCATCTGCCACGTGTTCCTCTGGGCTTCACTGCGGCACAGAACCGATCCGTCACATTTCCACCCTGAACCCACCCGCTGACGCAGCGAGCTCGCCCCAGCAGCTCTGCCTGGACAGGGACGCACAGCCAGAGCCACCAGGCGTTTCACACACACACACGCGCGCGCGCACACACACACACATGCACACACACACGCACACACACACACACACGCACACACACGCACACACACGCACGCGCACACACACACACACACACACACGCACACACACGCACGCGCGCACACACACACACGCACACACACACACACATGCACACACGCACACACACACACGCACACACACACACACACACACACACGCACACGCACACGCACACACACACGCACACTCACACGCACACTCACACGCACACTCACAGCCCCGCACTCCTACACCGGTCGTGGGACAATCTGATGGGCTTTCTGGGTGATGCCCGTTTTCAGCAGACATTTCATATACAATTCCATATATGGATCCCACATATATCAAAACATCCAAATCTGCCTGTTCTCTCTTCCACCTTAACAACTTTTGCTATCTCAAAATGAACTTGTGACATTAATTCAAACTCATTAATACAAAGCACGGGGTTGGATGCTTTTCATTGCTCTGTTGCAATCATAGCTGCTGTGGGCTGATGGGACACGTGGATGTGTGTTTACCCTCCACCCGCATGCGAAGGGGAAGGACTCCTGGCACTGCAGGTCAGCTGAAGAGCTATTTAACCTTTCCTGGTATTGACATCGTTTCCCTCGGGAGGGGAGCAGAGCCTGTCCCAGGTTACCGCCTGTATCCAGCACAGCAGAGCCCACCCAGGCTGGCAAAGGTTCTTCTCTGGCAATTAATTCCATGTTTTATTCATCCCAGAATTCTTCAAAGCTGCAAATCAAAATGCCAGTCTGTGCATTGCTAACCACATTACGAACCACCAGTATTGCAAATAAAGGTGCTTTTTGCATAGCAATCAGTTTGCCTCTTTTCAGAGAAAATGAATTTAGCTCTGTATTTATCTCACTAATTGCATTCACAGCACTACAAAGTATCACCCGCCTCAGATTTACATTATGCAAAAGTCAATCTCTAAACCAAAAGTGAGCCATACGTTTCCTCCCGAGACCCCCAAACCAGATTGTTTGAACTGTCGATCTATATGAATTAGATTTATCACATGTAAACTAAGAGGTGAATTTTGGTGGAAGAGTCTGTTATTTTCTCTCCAGAGAAGTAAACTTGGTGTAACAAAATCACTGTGTAGGTCTACATTACAGTTTTACGATGGCAAATGATATGTATAATATAATGGGTCCAGTAGAAGTAAACAGTAGGTATTATGCTGTTATTAAAATAAGAAACTCTGAATTTCTTCAGTATTCAGCAACTACGTTTCAATTCCTTTCACTTTGGATACGAACCCTCCTGGGATAATCGCAGTGACTGGAGGACGGACACGGCACAAAGCAGCCCGAGCAACCGGGGCCTGCAGACACTGGGTTCAGAGCTCGCACGGAGCAGCGGAACCAGTCTCATGGCAATGAAGAGAGGAGAACCAGATGTGGAAGAAACATCTGGATTGCTACGACCCCCTCCCCGGGCCCGCTGCTGCTCTGTGTTCTGTCTTCCCCGTTACTTACTTAGCAACATTTGATTTTCTCCATGCCTCTCCTACCAGGTTTCCAGCTCCAGTCCCTGGTACAACACATGGCACCAGATGCTTATATCACAGCCCTCTTCTCATAGCACACCCTGAGAGCCAGGACTGGCCTCTCTGCTCTGTGAAAACGGTGTTCTGCAGACAGCTGATGGCAGTTCTGCAGCTCACATGGAAGGCATCTTTCCATACTTTTGGGTTTTCCAGACATGACCCTGCTCCTGGAGCCGCAGCCTGTGCTGCCGCCCTGGTGGTGCAGAGCGCTGGAGCCAGCCCCGCCGCCAGCACCGCCACCCTCGTGGTGTAGAGCGCTGGAGCCAGCCCCGCCGCCAGCACCGCCGCCCTCGTGGTGCAGAGCGCTGGAGCCAGCCCCGCCGCCAGCACCGCCGCCCTCGTGGTGCAGAGCGCTGGAGCCAGCCCCGCCGCCAGCACCGCCGCCCTGGTGGTGCAGAGCGCTGGAGCCAGCCCCGCCGCCAGCACCGCCGCCCTCGTGGTGCAGAGTGCTGGAGCCAGCCCCGCCGCCAGCACCGCCGCCCTGGTGGTGCAGAGCGCTGGAGCCAGCCCCGCCGCCAGCACCGCCGCCCTGGTGGTGCAGAGCGCTGGAGCCAGCCCCGCCACCAGCACCGCCGCCCTCGTGGTGCAGAGCGCTGGAGCCAGCCCCGCCGCCAGCACCGCTCATTTCGTTTCCACCGGTAGGTGTGTGCACTGACACACGGGGGTGTTCCATCTCAAATGACGCTTTTGGCTCGAGCGGCCCCTCCAGTACAAACACACGGACTCCCTGACGTTCACGCACGCCCTGGACAGCCCTCCAGCCGTGAGGATGGAATTCTGCCAGCCAAACTTTTCTGTTCCATCCTTAATGCAAACAGTGTCTTTGAAGTGCTCCAGGTTTACTGAATGAACAAATAACTTGTTTATGTAAAATATTCAGGGAAAATTTCCACAGTCCTTCAGTATATAATTCCCGTTTGCCTTCAGATTTATACAGTATATCAACAGGTCTTCTTTCATATGTACAGAGGCTCTCCTCTATGGTCCAACCTTAGAACAATGCCTATTGTGAAAGATAAAGCCGGGTGAGCAGGAAAAGCTGAGGAAAACAAAACAACTGGCTCACGCCAAAATGGTCACATAAATAATCAAACAAATCTCTGCCATTCATCAATCCGAACCGATCCGTTTGGACATGACGGAGCCATGCTGTCTGTAGATGAGGGAAGTGTTGCTTGGCTCTTCCTCCCTGCGATTTATTCCTCAAAATACTTGCTCTTAAACAGGTTAATTGTTTTCCTCTGCCCCCATTGAGTCTGTCAGGAAGGTGAATGCACAGCCAACCTTAACACACACTTTCCCAGGAAAGACAGTAATTTATCATCACAAGAACTATAGTGATCTAGGAGACATTAGGAGCTTGCGAGCCAAGTGACCTACATATGGCAGGGCAAGGCTACAATCAGCACAAGAAATCTCATATACACAAAAGAAGCATGACTCCATCTGGTTCGAGTTGCCATCTTGCTTTTATCTCCTTTTGCTGAAAGTTTTGACTGCTGCTTTGACTGAGCATCTCTTTATGTCAATCCTAACAAGAGAGCAATTGTGTGCAGCAGCCCAGCATTCTCCCGCTGTTATGATTATGTGCTGGTGGGAAGGTCTGGAAAACCACTAAGGGTGTATAAACAGCAATAAATTAGTTCCACCTTCCTCAAGCGGTAAGTGTGAAAGGAACAGCGCAAGCATATTCCAACCTATTCTTGGAAAAAATATAGGGAAGACCTCGGGGTCTTTTCGCACATCCATCAGGCCAATAACCACTGCTCCTGTCGGGTGCCAACCGTCGCACAACGATGGGCTTCCTGACCCGCTCGGGGCACTGCAGCGCTCCAGACAAGGCGCAGGGCTCTGATGGGCGGCTCCGGACCCGTTCCCACTGACAACCCTCCTCCTGGCAACCAGCAGCGCCACCGCGCAGCCTGCCCAGCACCACCGCACAGCCTGCCCAGCGCCACCGCGCAGCCTGCCCAGCGCCACCACACAGCCTGCCCAGCACCACCGCACAGCCCGCCCAGCGCCACCGCGCAGCCTGCCCAGCGCCACCACGCAGCCTGCCCAGCACCACCGCGCAGCCTGCCCAGCACCACTGCACACTGCACAGCCTGCCCAGCGCCACCGCACAGCCTGCCCAGCACCACCGCACAGCCTGCCCAGCGCCACCGCGCAGCCTGCCCAGCACCACCGCGCAGCCTGCCCAGCACCACTGCACACTGCACAGCCTGCCCAGCGCCACCGCACAGCCTGCCCAGCACCACCGCGCAGCCTGCCCAGCGCCACCGCACAGCCTGCCCAGCGCCACCGCGCAGCCTGCCCAGCACCACCTGAAACTTAGAGCTGAGATTGCCCATTGAAAGAGCAGCGCCATACGGTTCCTCTGCGTCTCCTGAACGTTCCCAACTCATAACATGTGCTTATGGAATAAATTGGAATAACTGGTATATTTAAGACAATGAATGAAGTAGTTGTAGTGAATTACCTGCTTATCATTACTTAAGATGTTAATACAAATTAGAATATTTAGAACTCTGATCAAATTCCTTGTGGAACTACAAATACCCGTCACAGCATCCAGGAAAGGATCACACAACGAATCCTTTGCTGGAGGGACAAGGGGGAAATGGTCTCCAGAGGATTCTGCCTGGTTTGCTTCAGAAATCTCCCTGCAATTCCCATCTCTGGAAGACAAAGGGGAAGGAATCTTCCCCTGATGCCAGCGTGAATTTAGCTGTGTCTCTGTGTCTCCATGGAAACAATGCAAACACATCTGTTTTCTTTTTGCACTTGCGATGGCAGCATTCTACACAGAGCTCAGCACCGCGGGGAGCAAATCCAGCCTCCTGGGGCAGGAACGGGGAATTCCTCACCACAGTGACCAAGGCAGACCGGGTTTAATTCACCCCATCAGCGACCGGTGTCACCAGAGGACCAGCGACTGTAAAGTCATGGGTTAAAGCTCAGGGCTCATGTGTCTTGATAATTGCATTTAATGTTTAGTAAAATAATAGATATTAAGCTCTTCTTGCAAGAAAAGGAAATATAAATGCAGGACATTCAAGGCCATGGGGTGAAACGCAGCATTGTACAATTCTGAAACGTCAGTGCGACATCGCAGTGTTGCCACAGCTGTTACACAATCCTGTCCCTTTGTGTAGCCAGCACAAACGAACAAGTCCCAAGACAACAAAGTTTCACTGTAGAAACTATTTCCTATACACGTTATTTATAACTTTATTTTACATTTCCACCAACATTTATTAATTGCCGGTTAATGAAAGAGGAAAACACATTGCATTGCACAAACCCGGAATTCTTCACCATTCCAGCCCAAAGCGCCAGAGCCAGCTGCTGCTGGCTGAGCCGAGAGCCGCAGCAGGCAGGCGCACACCGCGCACCTCGCTGCCCGGAGCAGGGCTCCGCGGGGCGCTCCCAGCGGACACCCCTGGCAGCCCGGGGAAGAACGGACTGGGATTATGAGCTACTTTTCTAATTGCAGTGAAAAATGATGAAACACACATGTGAAGTGTGAAATCCATCATTTCCTAACAGACGTTTGTCACAACAGCTATTCTCCCATACAGAAAGAAAGATTAGGCACACGTTTTTCATCTCCCTCCCTCAAATGCGAGCACTTCAGAACAACAGGATGAGCACATATTTGGGAAGTCAGTTTTCCCTTGACTCACCACAGAAGACGGGCAGCAGAACACAAGAAAACGTTTAGACAGAGACAAAAAGAGCCAGGTATGAACACCGGGTGCCACAGGACAGAAGGGCGAGCTCGGGGACACCAGCAGGGACCAGAGGAGCTGCCGCCGGCCTGGGAGGCGTCAGCCCGCGTCCTGCGCCCAGCGCTGGGGCGTCGGCAGCACACGGGGCTCTGCACACCGCAAACCCTGTTTCTGGTCAAACAAGGACCAACAAAATGTTTGAGCTGTTTATAAGTGTATAACTGTGGAGAAAAATGCGCTCTGTTTCATTGCCAGGATCCACAATACACTCCACCACAAAGATTCAGCATTAGAAAGGTCTTGTATCTTCCTTTTTCCGTGTGACACATCCACCTGTTTCCTTATGGTGTATTTCATCTCTGGGTTTTAATTTTCCGATGTCTTCTAGTGTATCTGTGACACTGAATGATGATACGGCAAAAATAAGATTTTCTAGCATACATAGGAGGCAAATGTTTCTGTGTTCCAAATCAGCACATCACCATCAGTAAATGGTCCTGCTGCCGTGTGTACTATGGGGGCACGGGGGTGAATTGTTAAAAACCAGTCCAAATCTCTGTTCATGACTCTTGTGCCCTTCACCCACCGACTTCTCATTCTGTCCCCTGGGGAAACAACCTGCCGAAAGCTGCAGGAAATCTCGCAGGTGACAGGGGTGACCTTCAGCCTTTCCATTTTCTCTTCAGCAACGATGAAGATATAAATTAACTTTCCTATGTACAAATGTTATTCCTGTGAGTCCCGGGGAGCAGCGCACACAACATCCCTGAAATCCGCACTCCCAACATTCAAGACTCAACTCAACCGCGGGACCGGGCTCCCGAGGCGCTCGGCATTCCCCGGGCTCCGCTGCTGAAGGATCGCTGCTCCTAGAAGAGTTCCGCTCTGTGAGATAAGTGTTAATACATTATTTCTGTAGGTCTCCAGGCGCTGAAGTTTGAATTTAATGTGAACTGAATAAAATCATTTGCTTTTTATCAGCATGGTCCACGAACCATGGTTTGAGGCCAATATGTGACTCCAAGGAAAATGAGTTTAGCTCCAACTCCCTAATCCCTGGATAAGATCGTAAAATCACCGCACATCACTCAGCACTGTTTAGCGAGAAGCGCCTGCCTCTGTAGTAATAATAAACCCCGAATGGAGTCACGGGCTGCTCGAAGACGATGGCGCTCGCAGGTTTGGGTGAAGTGTGCGGTTGTGTGTGGAGCAGAGGGAGCGCGGCCAGGCCTGCACAGGAACCTCCATTTCACGGGGATGTTGTCTCCTGGAGATCGACTCAATCTGCTTTCAAAAAGAGCCATCATCCTGCACGCTCTTCCTCTCTTAAACACGCACATACAGTTATGCATAAGGATTCCAAGTCAAACTCATGCTCTGCTGTAGGTCTAATTGCAGAATAAATGTGGGAGTAACTCCTGACGTACACTGTTGTAATAACACATTTACTTGTGATTTATCCAGTTTATTCACATGCAAACACGGAAACTCAACTGTAGATATTCAAGAGATGCGACTAAGGCTAACGGGCACAGAGGAGCGTGTTTGCAGCACGTCTCGTGCTCGGTGCTGTTTGCGGGAGGCGGTTCACATCCTGTCCCAGCTCTGGCCGCTGCTGAGCTCCGCAGCAGGGGCGCGTGGGCGCACAGCGCAGGCTCGGCAGGACCTGCAGCCGGCGCAAACGTGACATGTCAGCACAGAGCCGAAACCCAGCGGTTTCAATGCGGTTCCACAGCATGGGATACATCTACAATGCATCTCCATACGGGTCCTGTAGCAGTCACGCTATCCAGACTGGTCTGCATCTGGGGCAGATCCTGTCCTGCTCCTGCCCAGCAGGTGAGAAGTCAACTGTGTACAGAACAGAACTGATCCAAGTGCCAAACCCAAACGTATTCAGCTACAGACTGATCCAAGAGCTCCTGAGCTCAGGTCAATCTCATTTTACATCAGTAGCAACCAATGTTTTTTCAACTCCCACTGAATGGACTGAAGGACAAAATGTAGGTGACACTTATAAAATCACTTCCAGCTTGGATGGGATGAAATTAACTCGGGAACTGCAACATCCCCTGTCCACAGGTTTGACGGCTGAGAACTCCACTGCTCCAGAACTGCACGTGGAGAGCAAATTAGGAGAGGTACCACGGAGACAGACATCTGCTCAGCACAGAGGTCACGGTTTGCCAGGGAAAACAGCCCCTTAAAAAGCAGCATTCTTCATGCTGGAAGGCTGAGAACCGCAGCAGCATCGTGCTGCTTTAATCCCCAAATTAGTACACATTTTTGTCATGTCAGGGTTCTACATCTGTTTAAACGTCGCAAACATTTATGAATATTAATTACCATTTGTTCCAGAAAAGCTGCAAATCAGTTAATTAGGAACATGTCATCATGTTTATATTGTCTAAAGGGAAATCTAAACCACAACAGAATACGAAATTAGGCTAGAACGTAGCCTGCAATCACCATTTACAAATACATACATTTGTGCGCTCAGAGCCACCACATAACAGGAGGTGATCTCTTTTTCTTTTCCCCTCTGGTTGTATTTAGATCTAATAAATCAACCCGAAAGCTGAAAGACAGGTTGTGCCAACAGTCCTTTATCAGTTAGGCAGAGCACAGGCCGAATGGGGCACTTTGGGGCTCACAGGGCCAGCAGCTGAGCGCAACAACCTGGGAATCACGGGGAATGAACCCCTAAAATCAGCAATAGAAACGAATTACCCATAAATAAATGATATACCGACAAATAATAAAGGCTCAACTGGCAAATATTTAATATTGGAAATTTCATTCTTAAACACCTTCTTCCGACGCTTCTTCGGCTAATCATTTCAGTGGTGTATGAATGCAAATTGCTGTTTCTCCACACTCCGTTAACTTTGTCTTTAAACAATGAAGTCTCTTCCCTGATCCACATCACCTATATCCTGGATCACTATATACCCCAGCCAGCAACACTTACGGTTTACCTGACTCCCTCACAGTTTGGGGAGAATGTATTGCCGGCGTATAGAAACGGGCAGCACACGTGTCACAGAAAGTCCTTTGACTCTCCTGTGAACACCATGGGTTACAAAGAGGCTCTGCAGAGAGGCTCAGCTATAGCCACATGCTGTCTGTATTAATATCCTCAGTTCTCACTAAAGAAAGCACATCATTTAAGCCCGTTAATCAATGGGTCTGAAGAAAATGAGCAGCGTGCCCTCAGCGAGCAGCAGCCGGACCCTGGGACGCAGGCGCGGTGACGTTGTCCAGTGCACGGGAGACAAGGGTTTGTGCGAGGGACGAACTCGTGTCCACACTCCAAGGCAAACCGCTCCAACACGGGGGGCGGTGAAGGACACAGGCCCGCCACCAAAAGAAATGTATTGCACTGCACAAGCTTCTCGCTGGAGGTGGATTTTTGACTTCAAATGACTTTTGGTGAATACTTATTCACTCCTTTTCTACTCATTTTCAATTAAAATGCATAACCATTACATTTCCACATCATCAGAAAAGCCCGAGAACACTCCCAGCGCTGCCATGCGGCTGACAGTGAACGCTCCAATGCTTGGAATGCCACGCATTGCTTCACAAAGAGCATCTGCATGTAAATTTTACCTCATTTTCTCCTCTTTAATGAAAATGAAATAATGCAGAGCATGTAAGGTAAAAGAAAGGTTAATTCCCTCCCTCACACATTTTACCCCTTTTATTACTATTACCACTTAGGTGCACCAGAAAACAATGTATAGCGTGTTTCCTCGTGAGTTAAAGCCCAGTTGAAGTTAATTACTCCTTTCTCTGGTTTGGGGCCATCAAGTCCCAGCTCAGTGGTCATCAATCCTCAGGAAATGCCTGGCTCCTGAAATCATTATTGCTTAATTGGGAAGATAGCGACCAACACAGCGGAGAACACGCAGCCTTCTGCTGGGGACGCGTGGGGCGCGGGCTCGCACCGCGGAGCCCTTTCCTTCCCGCCCCCGCGACCAGGAGTCGAGAACAACCTGGGACGGGAAATAAATCTGAGGACACAGAGAGCTCCAGCGACGGACCAGCAGGTCATGAACAAAACCCGCGAACGCCAAGCAGTCCTGTTTTTCTTTTCTCTCTCAGTTTTTTGTAATCGTTATTCACCCTGACACGAATCCTAATTAAAATTTTACACAGTGTGTCTTTTAATTAGCCGTGGCTGGAGTGGTGAAAGCTATCAATATTTAGCAGGATAATTGCACGAAATGACTTTTCACAAACGAACAGCAGGCATGAATCCACTCTGCGGCGGGGGCTGCTCAGACACCCGCTGTGCGGGATGGGGCGCCGCAGATCGCGGGGGGGATAATAGCGCGCACGGGGAGCGACACATGCTGCCATATTTTGTGCTTCATTGCCTTTCTGCAAACAGCACTTGGCTCTTGTTGCACGCAGGACACCAGGGTTCACACGAGCTTCAAGCTGGTGATTTTCCTCTTTATGCTGCTGATTTATTTTGTCTTCGATAGAAGGATGTGTTTAATGACAACGCACAAGCAAAAGACTGAGACGCAGCTCCACGTATGGCCTGGTTGGACTGTACTTTGCTAACAGCACAAGACCAAGAGCAGAGGCTTGCTTGCTTGCTTCTTATTTTTTTATCAAAAAGGAAAGAAAAAACCAGAACCTCCTCTGAATTACTGTGTTCCTTTTGTGACAATCTAATCTGAGGCTGCGAAATCTGCGGATAGGAAGGAAAAGAATGCACTGCTTTAACTTTTACTGACTGTTCTAACAATACCTTCACTTGCAAATGTATGTTCTGTATGCAATGCACAGCTGATGGAGCATTGGGTAACACAGCAGATAAGGAACAAAAAAAGGGGTATGCTATGACTGCAGAGGTATCCAGCTGGACAAAGAAGAGAAGCAGCATAGTTGTAATCCATTTCATATATATAAAAATATTCATCCGTTTTATATTGCACAAGGGGAGGGAAATGTGGAAGCAAGAGAAACAGGCTTTCTGATGAATATGATGGATATAATGAATTTATAGAAAGCAGTTTGACATACGATTAATAATGAAAGAGTGTTGGGTGGGGTAACTGCATTGAAATGACAGCATCAACTGTTTTGGCTTTCAAACAACAGTGGAGCACAAGTTTATTTGCAGTAGCTCTCAATGTACCACACAATGGGGTGGGGGAACGGTGACAGGAACTCGCTCCTCGGTCACCACAAACGAGCAGAGGAGCGAAGGCCTGCCCGGCTCTCTCCCGCACCCCGAGGGGCACAGCCCAGCTCCAGCAGAGCTCCTGCGCTCCCGTGCCCCGGCGCTCCTGCCGAGCATCACCCCGGCTCTTCCCACTCCCACACCGACCCATCAGAGAAACAATTACACGCAATAATCTATCTGGAGCCAGCAGCATCTGGATTGGGTGAGTAACCCCAGAGATCTTGTTACACATTCACATCATTCACAATACATTAATCTTGCTGCCAGTAAAAGTAATTGCTTGAGAATTAACTTGGGTATTTTAAAAGGCACCTTACCCTTCCTAAAAACGAGAGCTCTGTCATGTAGTGAGCTTTACAAAAGATACAGGAACTGAAGAGACATTTGGATTAAATGAGAAAATAGTGCTGGACCCTAAGCAAATGAATCTGCCATAAATAAAAAAGAGATCTAAACATAAAGTACTATGGTAATTCCTAAACTGAGTCATTATCTCTCCACACTGTCAATAGGCAATGAACACGCAAATCTCTTGGATGTTTGGAGAAAAAAACCCACGTTACTCAATAACAAGGCCTAGATTTCAGACACATTAAATATGTGGTCCTGGTAATGCGTGCCTGGAACAGGAGGTTTAACAGGCAGAAATACCTCAACAGCAGAATAGCTGAGTCTGTTCTTCTAAGGAGGATAATGTGTGACTAGAGTACTGCAGTTGAAAAGTAATTCAGCTGGGTACAGCAGCTGTCTGAAACCCTGGCGAGTTTGCCATGTGTTATATAAGGCAGGGCTTTCAATTCAGCTTTGCTTCCATCCCAACTGGTGAACGGTGTTGGTGCTATGAATGAAATGCAGAGATTTATTTCTCCTTGTTTTTTTTTTAAATACCAATGTGCGTCATTATCCCTGTCACGACCACAAACATCTTGTGCTGTGGTATTTACCCTTGGTCTTTTATTAAGAAGCAAACGTGCTACAAATATTCCAAGTACAATTCACAGGCCCTCAGCCCAGGGACCAGGAGCGAGGGGGGAAGTGAGCTCGGTGTCTGCCGGTCCCCTCGGCCGCTGGCGCAGGGCTGCACCGGCACGAAAGCCGACACAAGACCGGGATGAGAAAAACACCCACTGGGAGTACACGGGACACGGAGTCACTGACGTGTAAACACCCTGGAGCACCCACTGGGAACCAGGAACCACCACGGGCAAGCTGAAAACTATAAAGAACTGAAGAAAATAGGATAATCCTAACTAAAAAGAAATACAAATTCGAAAAGCTTGGAGAGCTTGGAAAAGCAAACCAGCTGTCCCTGCAGCTTTTGTTGTATCTGAAACAAGTTCAGGAGGTTCTTTTGTTGCGAAGTGAGTGGGCAGAGGAACACTGGAACACCTCTTGTGTTCCAGTTTGAACCCACTACCCCTTGTCCTGTCACTGGTTGTCACCCAGAAGAGCCTGGCTCCATCCTCCTGACACTGCCCCTTTCCATATTGATCCCCAGGAATGAGTCCCCCCTCAGTCTCCTCTTCTCCAGCTCCAGAGCCCCAGCTCCCTCAGCCTTTCCTCACACGGGAGATGCTCCACTCCCTCCAGCATCTTGGTGGCTGCGCTGGACTCTCTCCAGCAGTTCCCTGTCCTTCTGGAGCTGAGGGGCCACAACTGGACACAATATCCCAGGTGTGGTCTCCCCAGGGCAGAGCAGAGGGGCAGGAGAACCTCTCTGACCTACTGACCACCCCCTTCTAACCCACCCCAGGTACCATTGGCTTCCTGGCCACGAGGGCCCAGTGCTGGCTCATGGTCACCCTGCTGTCCCCAGGACCCCCAGGTCCCTTTCCCCTACACTGCTCTCTAATAGGTCATTCCCCAACTTATACTGGAACCTGGGGTTGTTCCTGCCCAGATTCAAGACTCTGCACTTGCCCTGGTTATACTTCATTAAATTTTTCAGTGGCAACGTTCCAAAATGTTCCAGTTCCATTTCTGAGTACTGCACACCTCTGGGAAGATTGCTGGAACACGTTATCATGACTGGGGGATGGGAGATAAAGAGGTTAGCTCTGCGGGATTTGATTTAAAGGCTGGTGAGAAAAAGAGGAGTAAACAACAGATCAAGGATAATAATTCATATTTCTTTGCAATATGGCTTAAACTTTTTATGTTATAAACCGTAATTTTAGTCATAATATTTCTGCTCACGTTAGTAAAGTGTTAAATTATAATCTAATGTTATAAACTGGAGGAATTCAGCTGCCATAAAAGATATCTCTAAAAAATAATGCTACAGAAATTAGATCCTTTGAAATAAATTCCAAAAGTTTCAAGCTCCATAACATCATATCTGGCAATTTCTTTCTAGACATTTAAGCATCTTCCCAATATGATTCAGATCCTAACATTCCTTTTATGTTAGAAAATATGCTTACAGGCTCCTTTTCCCTGGATTAAACTGTCTTTTCTGCATTTTGAAGTTCATTTCAAACCTTAGGTTGATAAATGTCTCTGCACTAAATCAGTAGGATGGTAACAACAAAGCCTCCAATTAAACCATGGTTATTCAGCCTTGAACTGCTCGCAAAAGAGCAAAACTCAGCACAGTTTAAAAAGAAATCTGAGAAAGTCACACATATAATCAAATAAACCTGAAACCTGCTCAGCATTCATCACTTTCTCTCTGCTTTGATGTTTTCATGCGCAGGTACAAAGTCTCATCTCTCGGGCCTGTTCCAGCCCCAGGACGCACCCACCCTCCCGTGGCGCTGGGGCGGCCCGGGCTGCTGCTCAAGCTGGTTCTGAGAGAACGCGCACGCGTGCTGCACGCACAGGACGCCACTGTGCTTCCTATCAGTCCCTTACGGACTTGGTGGATAAATGACAAACAAACGTTATAAATCTAAATATTTGGAGAAACTGAAAACCCATCTTGGACTTGTCTGGGACAAACACTTACATCAAAGTCATTACAAATGTAAATACATATTTGCCCAATAAAAGCTGGTATTTGATCAGCAAATAGCTATTCCAGCACTCTTCCTTACCGAGCATACCAAATACATCTTTTCATTACAGATTTTTTAATACTGAAGTTACGATTCTGCTCAAACATCTACTTTTTTGGAAAGGGGTTCATATTCCAAATGGAAAATCCAATTGGCATATATGTTGTCTGCTCACCAACATCTTGGCCATTGTGAACACTGGAGCTCAGGAAGCTCCAGCTACATCCCTGGCACACTTGTTCTACCCTTCGAAGCAGAACACAAGAAGTGCAGAGGCAGCTCGGTTCAGCTCTTCGATAACAGTCATTTTCCCATTAGCTTGTTTCCCAAAGATCAGCGAATAGGAACAACCTCTGGACACAACCAGCTTGGGTCAGACTGGTTTGATCCTACAGACTCATGTGAACCACTCCTCATCTCATCTCCAACACCTTCACCCACAGATCAGGATTTTAAAAATCCCACACAGACGATCTGTAGCTGCATTTAATCACAAAATCCAATCTCTGCCATTCATTTTCATTTCTTCACAATCAAACAGCTCTGCAAAGGGAACAGAACAGGCTTCTGGCCATGTCATTGCAAAGAGTAATACACAGACTATAAGAACTTGACAAAGATGAAAGGCACAGTGAAGTTACCCTTCTGGGTCCATTAGACAACATTTTAAACTATTTTAATCATAAAGAGGACTATTTGGCCAGAATGTTAATGATAAATGTTTTCATGGATTTGGGCATTTAAAATCACCTTAAAACTACTAAGACACCTTTAATTCAGAAGACTGGCAGGAGATATTACAGAGTAGGTCATGTCTTTATGTGAAAGACAGGAGGCAATATAAAGAAAATCTCACCATTGCCCTCCTTGTTTCTACAGGTTTAGACTGGTTAATTAGAAGAAGTTTATGTCCACAATTAATATGTAATGATTTTTTAAATTTGGACTAGTACAAGAAAAACAATAAAGTACAAACTCTAAGAAGCCTTCCCTTCAGTAGCTGCAATGGGCCGTGTTAACAACATAGATTAAGAAAGGGTACGTTGTATAAAACGGAGCTATGTCAACATTCTGGAGCTGAGCATCTGGCCCAAACATCTCACGGTCTGACATGTCACCTTTCTACCTTTCACACCAGATACAGCTACAGAGCAAATTAGTTTATCCATGTTACAATGTAATAACATCATAAGATATTTATAGAACATAAGACACTAATATGTGAGCCTGGCCAGACTCACCATCAAGGAGCAAGAGATGTAATTAAATGGCTCAGCTGGGGATACTGAAAGATCAGTGGTAAACCACTAACCTACAAGCTAGGAGAGAGTGCAGCAATGGCACGGGCTCAACCCCGAAAGAAAAAGCTGGTAATTCCAAATTAAATTATCTGAACGGAAATTGATCTCTAGCATACCTGCACCGACCAGCTGCCAGCTCTGGTGCTGCTGCACAGCGATGCTGCACCGGCAGGGAAGCTCTGTGTGGGTCTAACAGTGATGCAGAGTCACTGCTGAACAGCTCTGGATGGTCAGTGAAATACGGAGGCTATTTAAAATGGGTATTTTTTAGGAATGTATTTCACAGAATCACATTCATTATATTTCTCCCTGCCCAGCTCTCCAGCCTGTCCAGGTCTCTGATGGCAGCACAGCTTCCAGTGTCACCACTCCTCCCAAACTTGCTGACAGTCACTCTATTCCCTCGTCCAAGTCATTGATGAATATATTGAATAATCCCAGCCCCAGCACTGACCCCCGAGGCACTGCACTGGATCCAGGCCTCAGCTGGACTCTGCCCCATTGACCACGACTCTCTGGCTTCTTCCCTTCAGCCAGTTCCCAGTCACCTCACTGCTGGACCACTGCGTGCTGCTGGTCAAGGGTGAAACTCGGAGATGACTTAAAGTCTTCGAAGGTACCTACCTTTCTGCTCTTCATCTGCAAATTACACAGCCACTGGTCACTTTACAAGTCTACATGTGGTAGCACTATATATGCGAAATACAACTTGCAGACACCGTAAGAGAAAATTCCCAGTGACAACTGTGTTCAATTCCTCAAGCATTTTTTAAAAATGCAGAAATAGTGTTTTTCTAGATTGGTATTACTCCAAAAATATACAAATAATAGGAAAGATCTGTGAACTTGCAACCAGAAAAGATGCCACATGCACATTCAACCCATACCAAATATAAGTATTAGATCTATGCATAAGTCTGTATATGCAAGAGTGAGTAATTCCACAGATTCCCCGTGCTCTCAGTCTCATTTTTAATTTGTCCTGTTCAAAATGAAATCATCAATCATGAGACCTGTAGCCTATTTTATGGAATTATTTGATCTTTCCTATTAAAAATACAATTAAAGCATGTCACTCCTCTACACACATCGCATATGTATGCACAGGCATGATCTATTGGTACAATCACAACTTCCTGACTTTGGTGAAATTGCGAAGCTTCATTAGAAAGGAAGAGACGGAGAGCCCTGGTAGTGTTCAGATCTTTAGGGGGTCATTTATTGTTGTAATAAATTTCATTTTTCCGTCTGAAGGGTAGAGTCTAAACACTGTAACAGAGTAATACTGAGGAATTCGTTTTACCTTGGTTTTTCTTGTGCTGAGATGCTAGTAGGGGAGGTTTTCAGGCTGGCAGGCAGCCATTGCTCAGTGGATAATGTGAGCCCTGTCCTGCGGTGTAAAGCTGTACATCTTCTCAAAATGTTCTGTCCCCTGCTAGATCCCAATGACTCTTTGCTTACAAAGTGTGTCTGCAGAAGCTTCTACAGCAAGGAACTTGGATGAGATTTCTGAACTATATATATATACATATATATATATAAAGTTCTTTCTCCCTCTGCCTCTTTTTGCCCATGAAATGACTTCATGTATTCCTCCTCCTTAAAATGCTGTTCCTCAACATACTGGAAACAGGAAAAAACAATCTTCTGTAGTCTAGCTAAGGTGTCTCAGGCTTTGTCTTCCACCCAAGCCTTGAAAAAATGTGCTCAGTAATGTCTAGTGCCACATTCTCCACTGTGTCAAAGCAGACATGCAAAGTATGCAATTGCTCGGTGTCATTGGCAGGGCTCCATTATAACTATGTCTACTCGAAAAGTACATGATGAGTGTACTATGCATTTCAAATTACGAAATTGGGTTTAGCTGCCAGTAGCTGATGCAGTAAACAGGCTCTATAAAGGGTAACTTTTGGATATGCATCATTTAGACCACTCAGGCCAGCAGCTGACAAGGGCAGTGTTCTTAGACAGAAACTACAGAAGGTACAAAGCCAAAGAGTCCCACTCTTACCTAAAATGCAGGCAGCCAGAGCGAGCGAATGCGTCCAGATGGGTGTATCTTGATGTATGGGACTGAAAAGAGAAAATCCACATTACAAAGGGATTGTAACTAAAATTAAATCCATTTTAGGTTAAATGTAGAAACCAATACAATAAGTTTTGCTTTAGCACCTGTGGAAAGTCAGAAAGGTAACATCTGAGCGTGCGTGGGTAGCAGAAGGAACTTGACGACTGCTGTCCGTGTGTCAGCACAGTAACCTGCTTTCAAGTGTAACTCACCAAAGAGCAAACCTAACTTGTGGAAGGAGATACCGAGGCACTTTTTCTACCTCCCTGTATCACTGGAACCTAAAGGAAGGATTCACAGCTACTGTCCAAGGTGTTCTTGCAGCCCCCGGAGCCGCACGCCTCCAGCAGCCGCCGCTCCGGCGTCCCCGCCGCACGCGCTCACCCGCCCGACCCCACCGCCCAGCTCGGGTTCGGGAGCTGTAACAAAGCCCCACTGTTCGGTGCAAGGATCCCGTGCTTCCAGCACTGAACACAGAACGGATTAATTCATCAATGTTTGCAAAGCCCTTTCAAACTGAAAACCGCTCTAGAAGCTGCAGATTGTTATTGCCGAACACTCCCCTGTTAGCACTGGAGTTATAATCCATTTCCCTTAATGTGTTCTGAATAAGAGGATAGGAAACGTGAGACTGCAGTTACCAATTACCACAGCTATCGAAGAACATGTGAAAACTCACCGTTTTGATAGCTGTCTTTACACAGAAAGACTAATCTTGGAGTCAAATAAACAACTGCCTTATCATCTGAAGTTTAGCCAGCTGTTTCTGTATGTACTTGTATGTGTTGTTGATAGAGTTATTTCCCTTTACAGCCGTTAGTCAGCAGAAGACAGGGCCCCGTGGGCAGGAACACACCATTTCACCATTCCCTGCCATTTCAGTGGTTGGCACTGCCCATTCACGCTTTCGCTTTCTCAGTAGTGTGGGCACCTGAGTGCCGTTCCAGCTGGTTTCAGTTCTGCGCCTTCTGAGACTGATGTGCTTGTTCAGGTAAATATCCTGCACAACCTAAACCTAGGCTAGGTCTTCCAACATTCCAAATAGCACTTTAATTTTCGTAGCAGCTCCTGAGTCATGACTGGCACGTAACCAAAATCAAACAACCCCAGCTTTCGACAGTTTATAGAAAGTGGCAACATTCCCACAAATCTGCTTTGTCTCTGTAACAAAGCAGCTTCTTTATGAGTGAGGCTCTAAGGCATGTTTCTGATTACTTTATTCAGTCCTGAGGTTTTTGGGTTTTCTTCCATTGGGAATTCGATGTATTTCACATGGAAAAAAAAAGGGGGGGGGGGGGGCTTAAAGTTCAGTCTTTGTATTCACACCCCAGGTTCCACTGTCTGGTTTTGGCTGGTTCACTTCAGAGAAGTAAATCAGTGTCCCAAGTTCGCGCTATTTGGATCTTAGGGTTTGTTTTGCATTCATGCTAGTGTTTAATTACTGATGCCATTATGGTAACCTGATATATCTTTATTTGGAAAACGGCAGCTGACAATCACAATCAGATGTGTTGGACTGATTAAGGCTAATGGATCTTTTAGGGCATTAGGGATTTAAAAAATTTGATTATTGCAGCTAATGCATATCAATATTTTAACTCTACTGAAAGCACCAGTCCAATAGATCATATTTTGCCCAACTTCACATATAGAAAAGATATGGGAAGAAAGTTACAGGGTGACTATATGTAACATGCACACACAATCTCTTGTTGGAAGTGACTTGAAAGCACCCAGTAAACCCCAAATTCTTAGTGCAAACACGTAGTGTGGGGTTGGCAAGAGCTGTTGTTTCTGAGCTGACTGCCGTGCTGAACACCTGCTGCACACGCAAACCACACCAAAATGCTTTTTGAATAGTTTTCTTGAGGTACCAGACCCTGGTCCCATTGAACTCTTATAATTAGGCATTGGAATATTTTTTCACGAAGAAAACATAAAGCTCTTCAGGCACACAGTGCTCTTTATCATGAACTCTGTGGAAAATCGTTCATTCTCCTTGTCCTTGGTCTCCTGAACTATAATCACTTGCAGCTTTACCTCTGCGCAGTTACCGCACTGTTTGACCTACTAGGAAAATTGGCTTGTTCTCTAAAATACTTTCACACAGGATCTGTGACGATTTTAAGATGTTTGCTGTGATATTTCACAAAAAATACTGCCTAGTTTTTAACTTCGTTTTAAGGACTATAGACTGCAAAGTCTATGCCACTTAGAATGAGGGAGGAAGAAATACTGTTATGATGGATAACGACTGGACGCCTGTATTCAGAGATGTTATTTACCAGTTTATCTCTATAGCTACATAAATTCACAAACTATTACTACTAATCAAGTGCACTTCTTTAAGCACGACCATCCCGGATCTCACAGATGAAAGAACGATACACAGCCAAGTTCACCAAATTGCCCAAGGTCACATACCAAGCGAGCAGCAAGGCGGGCGGGGGCCGCGGGGCGGGAAGGGGCCGCCAGCCCCGGGGAGGGGCGACACTCGCGAGGTGAGCGGGAGGCGGGCAGCGGCGGGGGCACGGGGCTCCCGGCAGGGGCACGGGGCTTCCTGCCGGCTCCACACCTCCCCGGCGGGCGCTCGGGCGGGAGCCCCGGGAGCCGCGGCAGCGCCGGGAGGAGGCGCCTGGCTCGCAGCAGATGGTTCAACTGCAGCCGCTGCTGCCGCATTGGCCGTCGTGAGCCGGGCGGAGCGGGGCGGGAGGGACGCGGGGGGCGCGAGCGGAGCCCGCCTCGGCTGGCCGTCCCCCCCTGGCCGTCCCCCCCTGGCCGTCCCCCCCTGGGTGTTCCCGGCCGTCCCCGCCGCTCGCCGCCCGGGCGGGGGCGCCTCAGCCGCGGATCGCCGGCGGCTCCGGGCCACCTGTGGGTCTCCGCCGGGCGGGTGCTGTGAGTATCGCCGCCTCCGTGGGGCCGCCGGGAGGGCTCTGGCTGTGGGGGCGGGAGGCGCGGAGGGCTCGGCTCCCCCGGCTGCTCCGTGTGCTTGGGGCGGGCGAGCCGGAGCTGCCGGCTTCTCCTCCGGTTTAACCCGTGCAGTAGGAAAATGGGGAAGGTGTGCGGGGACATCCCCTCCGCGGGCGGGAGGATGAATCAGTGTCGGGGAGATTCTCAGCAGCTGTGAGGAAGCCCCTGCTCCCGCCCCCGCCGCAGCCTCGCTGGCGCGGAGCGGCCTGCGGTGCCACCCAGGAGGTGAATGCCGGCTGTGCGGGGCGGGAGCTGCAGGTGGGACCGCGCCGCGGGGCGGGGAGTGCCCAAGGTCACGCGTGAGGCGGCGGCTGCGCTGCGGTGCCGTGCGCTGGGCCGGTGCTGTGCTGGTCCTGGGCCGGTCCTGTGCTGGGCCGCTCGGCAGCGCTGCGGGCTGGAGCTGTGGAGGGGTAGGTAGGTCTCTAATTAGCTTATTTATCTGTTTCCTGTAAAGCGTTACGTGTGGGTGCAAAGCTGTGCAGAGGTACAGTGCCTGTGTCATCTCTCTTGCTTTCTCCAACCTACAAACACATGAACATGTGCTCTTGCTTTTCTATGACTAACGTGAAGTCCATTAGATTAAAACCAGAAATTGCTGGTTTAAATATGATGTTTTTTCTTCACTTTTACCGTGGCAGTAAGTACTGTCTTTGCTGTTAACAGCCAGTGCCATCAGACAGTAGTTGTGAAAAGCCCCGTAATGGGTTTGGTGTCAGCTGGATTCCAAAATAAATCTGCAGTGCAATAGCTTTTATGCTCAGGGCGTGTGAGATGTGAAGCGTGGCGGGCCGTGCTCTGAGAACTGTTGCGCTAGGGTATGGTGGGATCAAGGGTTCTCCAAAGGATGCAACTGGACTAATTGTTCTAGTGCTAGCTACATGCGTAACAGCGCTCTCTCCTTCCCTCTCTCCTCTCCAAATACAATTTTAATGAGTCTACATAAAGATATTTTTTCTGTAGCTCATCCCTGCTAATGTTCAGTGTTTCTCAAGTTTCTCATTATGTGGAAGTAAACCCAATGTATGTAAGGATGGTGCTTTGATTAAACATGTTACAAGAGTCCCCAGAGTCAATACTCTCTTGAATTTGATTGATTCTTGCATTGAAACGTGAAACTTGAAAGTTTAAGTGTGCTTTTCAAAAACTAAGCTAACCATCTTATCAGCTTTCTCAATTTTACCTTAATTGCTTTGGTTGCTTTTGGGGGCTAGGGAAATGAAATATGAGAGATGTTTAGGAAAACACGCTAAATATTAGTGTAAATAGGACAGCTTTATTTTTAATCTGTTTTATGGAGTATTAGTGAAGGTAATAACTTCATGGTGATGGAGTAACAACTGTAAATATCAATACCACACAAGAAATAACATAAATATTGGATGAAGTCTCACTGCTCTGGAAGGACATGTCCCATTTAGAAATGGGCAGTGCCTTATTTCAAGTTCCTAAAAAGAAGGCAATTGAATTGCCTGCCTTGTTTGAAGGCTTTAGATGGGCAGCAGTCCTTGGGAAAGGCTGGAATTGTTGATCCCTGGGGTAGTGGGTACTCTTAACAATGGTTCAATTGGGGTGTCATTATCGTATGTCAAATTCATAATTATGTGTATGGATCTTCTCTTTCTAAATGTAATGACAAGATCATCTGAATTTAAGTTTGTGGGGAGTGAACAAGGTAGTATTAAATGTCTCTATGTGTCTTGTCCAACAATTGCAAGGAAAAGAAAGTCTGTTCTCTTCTAATAAGTCCTGTATCTGCAGCCCCAGTGACTTTGCAGCGGACCGATGTAAGGAGGATGAATGGGCAGCTTTACTTTTTCCTAGGAGTGTTTAAATGGGTTGTGTATAGTATCTTTTGTCTTCCCTTTTTAGGTAACCTGGGGAATAAATATCTTTAATCCTAAAATCACTTCTGACGAATGCCGTGACATCTAGTTTACATTACTGAACCTGATCCAGAAAATAATATTAGTGTGTTGTGGAAAAACTGCATATTGGTTGGTAAAAAAGTAAAACTTAAAAATGCGTATACTTTGAAAACTCAGGGCTTTGTTCTTGCTTCAGGTTGTTTCCTTTACCCAAATTACCTTATGGACCTGAGGAAATATCTTAAGTATTGGAGGAAGTTGGGCTTGTATATAAGTGTGAAGCAAAGTGAGGTGCAGGCTGTTTCCACGTTGTGCTGTGTCAGAACGGCTTTCTCTTGTGGCGCGGGGGTTTGATGAACTACCGGACAGAATCCAAGTGGATCTGGGATTTTTTGCTGTAGTTTTGCAGAACTAGATGGATTACCTAATGGGCTGTTTGCTTTCTTTGGCTCAGACCTCAGCTTAGGGCGTTCTGGAGGAACTGTTCACATTCTTGTGATCCTGATGTATTTGAGTTAAGTGATTTCCTTGTGGTTTGCATTATAAAAAATAAAGCTATACCAGGTCTAATTAGGTGAGCAAAATGGGCAAAACCTAGTGAGATGGTTCCTGCACTGCTGAGATAGTCAGCTTCATCAGTAAGAGTTCAAACGAGTTTGGTGGGGCAAGTTCGGAGTGCTTGTGGCTGCTCAGTAATGCTGTGGTTCCAGAGCGTTTCTCTGTGGTATTTTCTGTGTGTTTGTGGTTTTGTGTGTGTTTTGGTTTGGTGGTTTTTTCCTCCTTCCCCTAACTTCAGTACGCACTGACTCGAATTCGTCACCGATTTTCACCATCTGTGCGGTCTTGCAGCCAACATGGAGCTTGTGCTGTTGGGGAGGGAAAGAGTGAGGATACGGCTATGTCACTGACTGTAATGTTTAGAATTAGCAACTTGCTTTTTAATAAAAATACACTATATATGCATATCCTACTAATCAGGTTAAAGGAAGTACCCATTACTGATAAATGCCTGAAGATCATGCTGAAGTTACTGGCTCCTGCTGTTGCAAATGAATCACTTTGCAATTGCCTTCCATCACCCTTATTTTTGGGTAAATTCCATGCACATTGGGTTTGTGTGTTATTCTGTTTAAAATACTTTACCCTTTGGTTCTCATCGAGGTTGTTAAATGTTTTTCCTCCCGCTCACTCCCTGCCCCGTGTTGCATTTGAAGGACTTTGTAGAGGATCTGGCTCCTTTATGTCGTCCTTTCTTTGTCAGAGGGAGCATGTAGAACACTTCAAAGGCGTAGAGAAAACTTACATGATTCTGCTCTTAGGTGATACATGCAGAACAAATTACCTTACAAAAAGTGACTTCATTGTGCATGGTGAAAGGTGAAAAGGCGTAATTGCATCTGAAGACAGCACCGCGATGTGTCCTCTGCCGTCTAGTTCATTGGGCAAGTCTTGGGATCTTGCTGTGCATCTAGAAATACGGTGACGCGTTGGTCTCTGTGATCCACTTGGATTCTCTGCTGACTGCTGCCAATCCCAGCACGCTGATGAAAGCGGAGGCAGCTGTAAGAGTGTAGATAAGTGAGTTCCAATTAGCGCCTCTAAATCTTTATCAAATTATCTGTCTTTAGTCACACTTGTCTGGTACAGAATCAAAGCAATCTTTTAAAAATGTTATTGAATTTCGCTGCATGTCATATTTGCATGTGTTATCTTTTCAGTGCCGTCTGCTGGAGAACAGAGCTGCAGCCAGTGGAACTTCGCTATGATACAGACCTTGTAGGTTCTGTAGCTGTTCTCAGTGTGATATTATGGTGTCAAATTAGCAACTTCGGTGATATTAACTAATTTCCTCATTCAGACTGTGACTTCTGTTTGGTAAAAGGATCATTAAACATATGCAAACATCCTATGTGCAGTAAAAGAACTTTGGGCCCTGACAAATGATAAATGAGAAAATTACAGGTTGTAGGAAAATGTAAATATCATTCTTTAGAAATCTGTCCTCTAGCAAGACAAAAATGTTCCCCTCTAAGCAATGAAGGATTCATTATATTCTTTTCACATCCGTAAAGAATGCTGGAGACTCTTTTGCATACTTAATGCATATCTTGATGTCTCTTCGTTTCTTTCAGGCACTGCTGTTGAACTGGGATTTGTCCTGGTTTTGTTAAGCGAGTACTCCAGCAGTGCACTGTGGAAAATGTTGTAGTCTCGATTAACTCCTCCCATAATCTTCCGGATAAAGTCTATTTTATGTTTTTCTTATTAACAGCTTCAGTTTTCTTTAATCAGCTGTTATGCAACAGATTAAAGTAGAGGCTCACGTGTTAAGTCGCTTTCCATCGGATGACTACAGGTAGTAGAAACTTGCATGTTAGCCGATGGATGCATTTACTGTGGCTTTAGAGAAAGGCTTAATCTGGTTTCGGATGGTTCTTGTGACTTTCTCCCTGTCTGTAGCTGTGCAGGGATTTGTGGCGTGAGGTCAAAGTACTCGTGTCACCAGTTTCAGAAGATAAAAGCACCACCAGTATGATGCACTGGCGGTAGCTCACTCCAAGCCTTGCTCCATTTATCAGTTACCTGCGTAACCAAATTTTGTTACAAAGTTCTTATTATATTATTTTGAGTCTTTTGATACATTTTACGTATTTCTGCTCTGTGCTAACGAAACTCCTCTAGCTATGAAAGAGTTATTTTAGGTTTGTGTTTCTGACCGAATTCAGTTAGTTGTGCTTTCTCCATTTTAGGGTATCTCTGGCTGCGCCTTCCTGACGTGGGGTGGAGATAATGCGGCTGTGGGGGCACAGATGGGTGTGGCAGAACCGCCTGATTAGAGTCAACGTCTTTGCTTTATAGTGCTTGCTTATTTTCGGGCTTCTAATAATATCAAGGAAGGTCCGTTTAAGACTAGCCAAGGCCAAAATCAATGTAGTGATAGGAATAGCAGGAACGTAAAAATTAAAGTTGTGGGTAATTTGGTGAGCAGGAACATTGTGGTGTCTTAAATGTTAATTGTAAAGATGCCTTACAAAAGAGGCACTGGTACCATTTACTGGTCTACCAGAGTAGCTTAACCTTTTTTAACCAAGCCCAAACAACAAAACACACTAAAAAAGCCTGAAATAAAAGTCGAAAGCTTCATGGGTAAAGACAGTTAAAAGGCTCTCAAATGTCTGGTCTCTTTTACATACCTTCCAGAAGTCAAAGTATCCACTCTGTGCATTTGTCTTGGTGGTTCAATTCGTCTGGCAGTTGCTCACACTTCTCTTTCACTGGTGAGATCGTCTCGGAATTAGCTAATCCAGTCTGCAGATCAGGATTTATAAATGTGGAACCACAAGATGCCATTTTCTATACTCTTGATTTCTCCTATTCCTTCCTATCCCCTAGGAGAAAATGAGCTGTCTAGTTTTGATTTATTTTGCACAACACAAACTAAGCTTGTTAAGTCCAAGTCCATTATAATGAAATGTTTGAGTGTGTGTCAGCTTCCCAGAACGTTGCATTGTGTAATCCAGCACTTCACTGCTCTGACAAGCTGAGGAAATGTTTCCAGTAGAGGAATCAATCAGAAGAAATGAATCATCATCTCTGGGGAGAAAAAAAAGGGCGAGCAAGAATATTTTCCTGTATGAATTAGACTTCGTTGGCTTCCGAGTGATGTCAGGCTGCCTGCGGAACAGTTCTGACCTGGAGCAGCAGCGTTGCAGTTGTTGGTTGTGTTCGGCTGCCGCAGAAGGGAAGAGCAGCAGCGAGAAGCGATTCGTCTGAACTTTGGCCCAGGTTCGGTCGCTGCTGCTCGGTCTGGGCAGGAGTTATTTCACTTGCTCCTACAGTAACTGTCAGGCTTCTCTTGCTTAAACGTATCTCTAGTGTTGTCGTGTCCTGAAGGAAATGGTCCAAGCTTACTTGTTCCATTACATTATCTCTTGTTGAGGAAAAAACGTTGAATGTGTTCTTATATTATCCTCTTTCCTGTGTCAGAATGTGATCTGTAGAAACCACTGATAGCAAAGTTATTGTACTTGAAGTGGAAACCACTGAAGAAGTCAGCCATTCTTTGTGGTAGGAGCCTTAAATAGAGTTCCAAGGTGAAACTATTTGCTGCATATATGAACTCGTCATTTTATTTCTGAAGTAGGGTTTGATCACTACGTTACAGTAATCCTATCGTTGATGCGCAAGTTGTGGAAAATATAAGGGTGAGATAAAAATCACTTTCAGTACAGTATAGTTCACTGTGAGTTGTTGTGGTATGTCGAGGTGTAGACTTACGCTTGAGTACCTTCATTTGCCTTTTCTTTGGAGTAACTTGTCTGGTGTAACAGCGTTGACGTAGTGGGTCTATGTAAATGATGGTAAAAGAAGAGAGGTAGCTAGGAGAGCAGCTACTGTGCTATGCTGTGCTCATATTGGTGTAGTTGGGGATAGAGAGGAACATTAATCATTTCTGCCTTACTAAATAGGGCAATTATGTTGCATAACTGTTTCAAGACTTCCTATTTTGGAGTGGTTTTATCAGCAGTACTATTGTGTGTATACCGAAGGTGGTCAAACAGAATTTGAACAGAGTAGCTCACTTTGTTTCAACATGTATTAGAAGATAACTTGTCATGTATTTCATTGGTCTACTTTAAAACTTTCTGTTTGGGAATCTCAGAAGTAGAAAAAACACGGGGGACACTGAAGATAAATAACACTCTGGTCCAGTCCAGCGCTGTCATCCTCACAGCAAGGTGTCACAGAATCCCAGGGTGTCAGGGGTTGAAGGGCCCTGGAAAGCTCATCCAGTGCAATCCCCCATGGAGCAGGAACACCCAGCTGAGGTTCCACAGGAAGGGGTCCAGGCGGGTTTGAATGTCTGCACAGAAGGAGACTACAGAACCTCCCTGGGCAGCCTGGGCCAGGCTCTGACACCCTCACCGGGAAGAAGTTTCTTCTCAAATTTAGATGGAACTTCTTGTGTTCCAGTTTGCACCCATTGCCCCTTGTCCTGTCACTGGTTGTCACCGAGAAGAGCCTGGCTCCATCCTCCCGACACTGCCCCTTTGTCTATCGGTAAAGCCCGGTGCCGTATCTCTGCCTGCAGCCAGGGGCGGCCCGCACGGGTGTGAGAACACACATGCAGAGGTTGCTCTTGAGGAGCCCTCTGGCTCAGCGAGTTCTGCAAGTTGTGCTGTGCCTACGCTGTTGCAATTAACAATCCTTAATGGATTTTCTTTGCCTATAAACGTATCTTGTCACTAAATTGAACCTGTTTAGCCATTTTAACAAGTTTTCAGCCCTTGTGTTTGAATGGTGCTTTTCACAAAGGCTCCCGAAACTTTCTTGTGGGTGGTGGTTTGTAGTTGTGAGCTCCTCACTAATGTGAATCAGTAAGGTGATGTGACGAGCAGGGAACTGACTTCAAGGTAGTTGAGTAACTGTGATTAGAATAAGATCATTTACAAAAACAAAACAACAGCTGAGAAAGGGGAAATTCTTTGTTAGTCAGAAATGGCAGGTTGAAAGATAACATTTCTGATGAAGGAAAGATTTTCAGTTAAAATATTGTTAATTTGAAACTTTATTTCAAGTCCCACGTAAAATTTGCATTCAGAAGCAGCAGCAATTAAAATTGCTCATCTGGTGACTTACAAATGTGTTTGGTATATTGTGAAGATGATTTTATTCAAGTTTAAATCTGGTGAGGGTTCCTTGACTCTTAGTAGGCACAGGACTGAAGCAGTTAATAAACTCAATAAACTTAACAAAAAGCCCTTTGTAAACAGTTTCACAGGTTGATTCACTACTCTGTTGTAAAAAGGTGGCTCAGAAACACAATTTAGTTGACTATAAATTTTAGATATTATTGAGCATTCCACATCTATTGAAGGGGTGAAAACAAACCGCAAGCAATGACACTAAAGCAATGACACTAAAGCAAATGGTGTGGAAACCATATTGTGTAGGGTGGTGATTTGGTTAGTGGAACTTGTGGTGTCTAAATGCTATTACATTTCTAATCGTCTGCTCTAGATACCCTGTGCTGGAGAAATTGTATATTCATGTGGTCATGAAGGTAGAATGGATAGTACTCCAGTACTTTAGTTAGTTAAACACTAATTTTATAGTGGTTTTTTTAATTAGGATCTCACTGTGAGTTTCAGCAAGAGAGCTCGTGGGCCTCGTTTCTGTAGCTCTGCAAGAAGTGCAGAAGGGAAGTGTTGGGTGTGGAAGCTCCTGGTGCAGGTGCCACATGCCTCTGGATTCTGGGAAGGCTTCCTGCTTGTAATAAACTTAAACAAAAATACTGCAGATAATTTAGAAGTGTTGAAGTTCCGCCTTTGATTTTATCTATTTCTTCCATCTCTTGGGAGCTTGACAGCTGTTTTGTTAATATATGAGCTGCACAGACATTTTCTGGTGCAAAACATGATTTCACATCCATACGCAGGCAGGTTTTTCTCTAGCAAATCACACCTTTTGCTTTTTGCCTTCCGGTGTATACGTCTCAGTGTTCTATTCATGGCCATACAAAGCTTTAAATAGAACTCGCCGTTTGTGTGTCTCATGAATCATGCATTCGTCAGCGTCGGTGCTACATTATTAATCTTTAATCTGAGGATTCAAGTGTTGTCACTGAAAACATGCATCTTAGCCTATTTTAATATCACCAAGATAGGAAAAAAAATGCCAAAATCATTCATTACGCTTGTTTTTCTTATGAATGATTTAGATGAAAATGGAATTGCTGTGTTTATATTTATGAAAGCTCAGATACTGGGACACATGTGGAAAAATAGTATCTAAGGAGGGAGATGGGGTCCACGGTTGCTTGATTTTAGCATTGTTCTGCCTGTGAGAACCACCTGCTGTTAGATAAAGCTCGTGCGGTCGGACCATGAAGTGCCCCTTTTGTTTCTGTAGGTGTAGTGCAAGCAACGCCAACTGTAGGAGGGAAGGTGGTTCAGAGTCTGGGAAGCTTCAGTAGAATGTGTCATGTGTACTGTGTTATGTTGACACAGCTTGGTGTCACCAGCAAACTTGCTGACAGTCACTCTATTCCCTCGTCCAAGTCATTGATGAGTATATTGAATAATCCCGGCCCCAGCACTGACCCCTGAGGCCCTGCACTGGATCCAGGCCTCAACTGGACTCTGCCCATTGACCACGACTCTCTGGCTTCTTCCCTTCAGCCAGTTCGCAGTCACCTCACTGCCCGCTCATCCAGACCACACTCACCTCACTGCCCGCTCATCCAGACCACACTCGTCAGTTCAGCTGTGAGGATGCTGTGCAGACTGTGTCCAATGCCTCACTCAGGTCAAGGTAGACCACGTCCACCGCTCTGCCATCATCCATCCATCTTGTTGTGTCCTCATAAAAGTCAATGAGGTTGGTCAAGCACGACTTCCCCTTGGTGAAGCCATGTTGACTGCTGACTGGTCTGGAGTTCCCCGGGTCCTCCTTCCTGCCCTTTTTGCAGACTGCAGTGACATTTGCTTTCCTCCAGTCCTCAGGCACCTCTCCCGTTTCCCAAGACTTGGCAAAGATGGTGGAGAGTGGTCCAGCAATGACCTCAGCCAGCTCCCTCAGCACCCGCGGGTGCATCCCATCAGACCCATGGATTTATGGGTGTCCAGATTGCCCAACTGCTCCCTTACCCAGTCCTCATCAACCCAGGCGAACTCCTCCATTGTCCTGACTGCCTCTGGGGCCTCAGCGGTGCGGGATCCTCAGCACAGCCCCGGCAGAGCAGACAGAGAAGCATTTGGTAACTCTGCCTTCTCTGTATCTTCTGTCACCAGGGCACCCACCTCGTTCATCAGTGGGCCTTCGTTGCCTTTGGTGTTAGTTTTATCTGCCACGTATTGGAAAAAGCTCTTCCTGTTGTCCTTGACCCCTCTCGCCAGGTTCAGTTCTAAGGAGGCCTCAGCTTTCCTAGTTGCCGCCCTACACCCTCTGACAACAGCCTGATGTTCTTCCCAAGAGGCCAGCTCTCCTTCCATGACCTGTAAACTCTCCTCTTCGAATCATGTTGTGTGGGAACAATACTGTTTGGGAGAATGGGAGCAGGGAGAATGTCCCCAGCTCAAGCAGAAAAGGTGGCTGCTGGAGGTGGCTGTTCAGGAGTTATAGGGTGATAGGAGGGCTGGGCCACCAAACAGGTTTGTTCCGATGCCTGGCTGGGGTGTGCAGGAATCGTTCCTTTGGCTGCCGGACAGCGAGTGTTCGAAACCTGGGTATTGAAGGTAACAGAGGCTTTCCCCCTCCGCCTTTCGATTGGTTCCTGAATGAGAGATTGTCTTATCTTTATGTACAAAAACACCTTGTTTGAACAGATGGAACTGTTGCTGTTTCATTCTGTGATTCAGGTCTTGATTAATTATATGCACTTTTAAAAACACAATTTAGATGAAGCAACAATATTCAAGCAGAATTGTTGAATTCTCAGAGTCAGTTGTGGTAAAGAAGTAGTTGCCTTGTGCTTTACTGATGTACTTTAAATGATTTGCTGGGTGCTGGGGTCGCCAGATACCTGTGTCAAAATACAGCACCTGTGTTGCTGAAGTTATTCTCCAGTCTAGCATTGATTTAACTTTGAATTATTTTTCGCTTTGACTTTGAATTCTAGACTGAGCAGGAGTTTGGCACTGAATCGCTATACCTGCTTGTTACTTTTATTGGAAAGGTGGTATTTCAGATTAAGATGGTTTCTTTGAAGAAAACAATCAGTTCGTCTATACCTCAGAGTTTTAGTGTCATATGGTGCACCTAGAGGTCTGACCCATGCACTCCCACCATTCAGCTGCTTGTGTTTGTTGTCTATGTATAGCTACTAGTGCACCTCGTCTGCAGTCTTTTCTGATGTGTTTTCTCTTATACAGCAACAAAAAGGAGAAAATGTTAAGAAAGGAGACTGGTTATGAACACGGCAGCAGCCATGGCAATTAAGGCAGTTTTAGTACTCCTGACGGACCAGGGTGATGCTCTCTTAATTAAACCTGATGTAGCCGTGGCTTGCTTGGTAATTCATGCAGTCTTTCTGAACCCTTTTCATTAGCACAGACTTTCCTAAGACGATGCAAATCTATTGGATACAAACCAGTCCTGGATGTTTAATCTGTTCAGTATTGTCAATTCTCGCAATGCTTGGGCTATTAGACTCTTCCCGTTATAGCTCTTGAGGTATTTTGTTCATAAAAGTCTGTATTGAGGCAAATACTTCTGTATGTGTAGGTTAAGTCCTGATCAAACTCTCATTAAAACCCGCTATTTCAGGCTTTTTGTTAAACCATATAACATTTTTTAGACTTGGGTATCAATTACTTCCTTGAATATTTTGCAGTGTGAAACAAAGCAGCCCGTGTAGACTGTATGCAGTGTTAAATATTCTGGATTTGTGTGTGTTTGCCTGTTTGCATTCAGAACCATTTAAACTGCATGCATGTGTGTTTATACACTGTATTTTGTTTCATCAAAATAATGTGAAATTAGTTGAAGTAGTATGAATCATGGTGGCAGACTTGGTGCCTTGGTATCCAAGATACGTTAACGTGCTGATAAGTTACTTGTTTTCCTGCTGTGAGAACTGGTTGCTGTATTTGATTCTTTAGCTGAATACGAACTAAATTAAATCTGCAGTGACCTATATTGTGCTCCAGCTAATGACCCAGTTAACCTCTGGTTAATTTTCTGTCTCTTGGTGTCCTGGGAACAGGGACATGTTTACTTCAGTTGCCACAAACCTTTAGAAATGTGCCACTGGCGTTTATTATTCTGGAGCTGTGTGTTTTAATAGAAATTAGCTAATGGGCCGTGGGGGTCTGCAGAAGTTGTAGAATGCCAATGAGGGGTTTCTTTCATTTTCCTCCACCCTGATTTACATGACTAAGCTTTTAGCTTTCCCTGCTTTTGTTTTTGTTTCTCAGTATTGATCTGTCTCCTGTGGAGGAAACAAACTATTTGCTTAACGTGCAGGGACGTTATTGTTGGCAGCTGCCCAGAGGCTTCCTCTTCTGTGAGCTTTAAATGAACCTGGAACCAGTACAGACACTGGCAGGAAGTCTGCAACTGATGTGGTTTTATTATTGCATGGTTGCGTTATGCAAATAAATCTGAATATAACCGTAAAATAATAATAATGAAGATCTTGTCGAAGGGCGGATCCGAGCACCACTTTTCCCGATGCAAATAGGATCCTCTGGCAGCTGGGTGGGCTTGTCTATGAAATATACATTCTTCTTCAGGAAATGAAGCTACACTGATTCAACAACCAGCAGAGCAAGGTGGACTGATTATCCATACCCATTTGTATTAACAGTCCATAATGTCTGCGTGAAGGGTGTTTTGAGCAATGTGTAGTCCAAAACAACCCCTTTTCTGACATATGGAGCACTTGTGCTTACAGGTTGAGGCCTTGAGAAAAGGCTGTTCTGGAGCCAACTCTCTCTGCTCTGCCTGTTCCTCGGAGATCTGCTATACATTTCCTTTGGGAATGAAATGCTTTCTTATATTTTGTTTGCCCATGAACAAGCGAGCGGGTGCTGGCGGAGCAGGGCGTGCTCAGCCTGGAGCGGTGCTGCAGCCGCCTGGGGGGCAGCGGAGGCGGTTCTGCCACGCTCCGGAGTCCGCGCTGCCCGTGTGAACGCGTGCGGTGGGAGCGGGGCTGGGGAAGCCTGCGCTGTCCTGCTGAGCTGTAGGACGCTTGTTCAGACGCTTGTCAGCTTTATTTAGGGGCTTTTCAGGACCTAAGAATCACTGTGTGAAGATCATGTGTTAAAAATGTGCACCGCTGGGAGGGAGAGGAGAATTTTGTGTGAACAGATCCTTGGGGACTTGCTCTGTAAAGCACCACACGCGATGAGCAGCGTCGGTGCCTTGGGTGCATTCTGCAGTTTTGCTGGAGACAGCTCCTTCCACCAGCTGGGGAAACGGGCGATCTCGGGTTATCTGTCCTCATTTCCCTGTTCCCTGGAAAATAACTTAAACATGAAAAATCCCTTCCCGAGACAAGACTGTACGAGCTTTATCACCTGCTGTGCAACCACAGCCGCCGGAACAGGAGCGTGCACGTATTCTGCCTGCTGGTTAAACCAATTGCTTCCTCTCTTCGAGGAGCCGTGTCCGTAAAGGATCCACCGCAGCGCGTGCTGCTGGGTGTTGGAGCCCGCTCCTCTTGGGGAAGGTGGGGGGAATTGTGAAGGTGCAGTTTATGTTGTTACAGTGTGCCTTTGTGCCTGAACCTCAATGATGAAAAGTGTCCTCTCTTCCCCTGTGGTTGTGGGTTTTTCTGTTGTGCGTGGTGGTGTTTTGGTTTGGTTTGTGGTGGTGTTTTTGGGGGGTGCATGTGGCAAAGAAACAAGGAGAACGTAACCTCTGAGTTGTTTTGCTTTTTATGAAAATGAAGCCCAAACAAAATGAGTGTTGACTCTCTCCTCGTTTACTGACTGGAGCGCTTTGAAAATGCAGACTCTGTCCGCCATCCGAGAGCCCCGGGAGTTCTGCGTGCAAAGGGAGCTGCAGTGCCCCACGGCTTAGTCCCCGTCTCTTCTGCTTACGAGCTTATTCTGTCAGGCTCTGTTAGTTTTGGTATTGTTAGCGGTTTAACAGGATTTCAGACTTGCTGGTGGTCTCCATGGGTCCTTTCCCTGTTTCACCTCTGAGTATTCCTACCGCTAGAGGAAAAAGCAACTGTGACTGAGAAGATTGGAATTACACACAGTGTAATTCCCTTATTCATAAATCTATAGGGGAATTGCTTTTCTTGGTTAGTGGCTGAGAGGGACCAAATCACAAGCTTTTGTAAGAGAGTGAGCATACTTTTCAGCTGTTTCATATCCAAAGCTCAATGGTATCTCTTTATTGTCTTAAGTTTAATAAGAAATCAGTGACAGAAGTGATGCAAAAGCAATACCTTACTCAGAATATTTAGAGACAGAATAGAGCATGACTGTCAAATCTTGTTGAATCTGTTTTCATAGTTTCAGCCCTTGAATATAAATATAGAATAACTTGACTCCTTTCCCCATCCAGCTGACTCGCAGCCTGCAATTGTCACTTTTCCATAATACCTGTCAGAGTAAAACTGTGCAAGTGGAAAAGAAGATATATGGAAAAATGATTGGTTTGGAAGTTGGGGGGAGAGGTAGCGGTTAATTCCAAATTTAATCTCTCTTTTATGCCGTATTCTGTTATTGCCCTGGCGTTAATTTGGAGTCCAGTGACTTCAGTACAGTTGCACAAGGGTGCTTCAATACAAAGAGCAAATGTGCTCGCTCTTACCTCTTTAGACCCTTTCTGAAGATGTGTTGTTTACCATGCAGGAAAAGTCAGCGTTTGGACAGGTACACCTGTTGGTGGTGGTGCTTGTAGCACAAGTAAACCGCTTCAGATCTTTGTGTGCAGGCTCCTGGAGTTTGCATTGAAATGATTTGGTGTGTGCGGATGGGCTGGGCTGAGCGGGCTGGGCCGGACTGGGCGGGACAGGCTGGGCTGTGCCGGGCTGTGCTGGGCGGGCTGGGTGGGACAGGCTGTGCCGGGCCGGGCCGGGCTGTGCCGTGCCGGGTGGGCTGGGCGGGACAGGCTGTGCCGTGCCGGGCTGTGCCGTGCCGGGCTGTGCCGTGCCGGGTGGGCTGGGCGGGACAGGCTGTGCCGTGCCGGGCTGTGCCGTGCCGGGCTGTGCCGTGCCGGGTGGGCTGGGCGGGACAGGCTGTGCCGTGCCGGGCCGTGCCGTGCCGGGCTGTGCCGGGCTGGGCACTGGTCCCTGCTGCTGCGCAGCGCTGGGGCTGCTTTTGCTCTCAGATGCTGTGTTTCACGTGCAGCTGGTGAATCTCGAAGAGCAGGACGGGAGACGCTGTGGTGTGTGATGGGTGTGAGGTCTGGGAAGCCTTCGCTTTTGGCTCAGTAGCCGCTGAGCCGGCTCGCTCGGCGGAGCCGCAGCTGAGTGTGTGTGCTGGCGCTGGCTGCCAGGCTGGCTGTGCGGAGCAGCCTTGTGAGTCTCGGGGTGGCTCTACCTGTGGCCGTTTGTCCAAGGGATCCGTATCTTTCAGTGTGATGAAAGGTGTGTTATGAAAATTTGAATTCATTGCTTTGAATTTAATGTGAAGTGTTATTAAATGAGTGCACAAAACCTATAAACAATTAAAAAGCAAATGCTGACCATTCGCTTGCACACCGAACTTCAAGTTTTTAACTCTGCCTTCTTTCTGCTGCGTCTTTTCCTCATGTTGGCTGCAAATAGAACTCAGGGATTTCCAGAATTTTATTAAAACATGAGATCAGAAACGTTTTAGACTTGTGGCGTTAGGAGCTTTCCCAGTGCTTAGTTCAGACAGGACCTTGCCATGCCCAAGGTATTAGGTACACGCTGATAGAGAGAAGAGAGCTCCGTGTTCAATATAAATGTAAAAAAGCTTTAGACGCTGTTGATTATCTGTCGCTTTGCATGAGTAACTACAGCAGCTTGCAAATACATAGGATTTGGCAAAGAGACCAGAACTGCAAATCCTTTGCAATAGCACTGCACTCAGATTAAGTTCCCATGAAATCTTTCTGGCCTCAATCACTAATTTCACACTCTAGGGATGAAATCATGAAGAGTTTATACCATATAAATCTTATTTTAATAACAGCTTCCTTGAGCTTTAAAATGTTTTTAGGAGTTATTGCCTTTTGATAAGGAAATAGTATATAATGCCAGCCTAGTAAATAGTGTAGGCTGTTAGATGTTTTATTTTATATTTGTAGCATCCTTGACAATTTAGAGAATATTGGGAGAGTGAGGCCCAAAACATCATTCTAACAGTGCAAATTCTATTTACTGTGGTGTTTGTGGGCAGGAATAACTCTTAAAATAACTTATTAACAGATGCTTTAACTATATTTGAAAAATAAAACTTGATTTTGCAACATCTTTTTATATGCAGCAGAAAAAGAATAAAATGAATGAAGCAGTTTGTGAAAACTTTTACGTAATGCTATTATACATCAGATCAGTGTTTGTCATATGAGCCGTCTGCATCGCTTTGCTGGAAAGGGCGGTTCCCCGTGGCAGGACAGCGCAGCCGCCCGGAGCAGGCAGCGGCGGGGCTGGCACGGCAGGACCCGAGCGGGGAGGGGGAAACCCGTGTGTGGTGTGGGCGTTGTCCCTGGGGCAGCTCTGGCCCCGCGGGGAGCGCAGCCTGCGGGGCGGCAGCGCGGCTGTGGGGAGACCCCGCGCTTACAGCTGGGGGTCTTACAGATTATTGCGGTGCTCGTCCAGCAGAGACGGCGTCACCCAGTACAGAGTGCTAGCTGGTACAGAGCTGGGTTCTGGAAGCACTGCCCAGCTCGAAAAGGGAGAGCTAGGTGCAATACAGGATGCCAAACGGGTCCTGCGAGCTCTTTGGTTTGTTGTCCCTGGCTGGTAGCTGTTTACTGTTGAGGGGATCAGACTGAGTCATCCTGTCATCTGTAACTGGAAGGAACATGCCGAAGGTGGTTTTGGCTGTCTGAGTCAATGGTGACGGATGGAACAGGGTCACCCGCAGCCTGCAGATCATTTCATCCGCTTCGTCCTTGCTTGAACTTGAGTGCTGTTTCCTCGATAGCCCCGTTCTCCTGCTCCAGAATTGCTTGAGCGTTTGCTGGGTTCAGTGAGAGCCTCTTCTTGGTGGAACTCTGTTTTGTACTTCACTAATTAAGCCATCGAACATATTTCATCCTGGTGGCTAAAAAAGGGGTCAGAGCTGAACATTGTCAGCAAGGATAGGAGATTAAAGACCAGAGTAGTGTCCTTTCTGTTCAGTTGTTCACATCGAATGAGTGTGGTGACGGGGATGAAGGTGGGGGGGAAGTGTGTGCATTGTATTTTATAGATTATCCCTATTGGTTCTGATATGTAGACCTAGATTATACCTGTGTTCTTGTTTAAATAAACCAGTAATTTTTTGATGGTACCGATGGAAACGAAACACTGCAAACGCTCTGTTCTGCCTGGTATCAGGATCTCTGAGGCCAGAATATTTTTCTGTCATTCTGTTTTGTGTGTTCTCTATCACAGTGTTTTGCTACCACCCTTGGTTTCGAAAGTAGCTGCCTTTCACTGCCAGCTTATTGTGAAGAACGTTGTATTCCAGGTGCTCCCCAAAATACTTATAAAACTGCGATTGATAACACCATTCACTGTCTCATTTCCTTCAAATGTTATATCTTCTAGGCCATAGACCAAGATAGCTATGGTAAGAAGGTAGCATCAAGCTTTTGGGAGCTCTGCGTTGGATCTTAATATAATCACATTCTAGTTTAAATTGAAACTTCGCAATAACAAATTAACAAGAAACAGGAGATAGTGTCCTATAGAAAAATACCTCTAACTGGTCTGATATTTTGGAAGACAAATGTCTGCTTAAGTTGTAGAAAAGCCAATTGTTGTTACAACTTGTGGAAAATGTGGAGGCACCTGTTAATGTCCACAGAATAACGTGGACACTGGAGTTTTTTTCCCCAAATGATCCTTTTTTCTTAAAGGATTTTTCACAATAAAAATACCATACTCCATAATACACGTTTATATCAAAATCAATATGCAAAGCATGTGATTAAAAGACAAGCAGAGTTGGCATTTGAACATCTGTTTTAGTTGAGGTGGCTCCTCTAGTACATTCTGTGCACTGCAAGGAAATCAATGGCAGTCTTGCAGTCCTTCAGGAAAAATGAATTATCCCTGCTGATCCCCAGTTCCTGCGCTTCGTTCTTAACCCCGTGTTCCGGTAGCCCCGCTGGTCTGGAGAGCCGCTCTCTGTGCATACGTGCAGGATATTTCACCGCTTTGAGGGAGGGTGCGGGCACGTCAGAATTCACCGGCGGCTTCAGGTCGTTGCGGCTTGAGCAGCTCTTTCGTACTGAGTGATTTATTAGGTCGGCCTCTCCTTGAGTTGTCAGCGGTTGGGAGAGACTGTAACCATGTGCAGAAAAGATCCCAGTTTGTCAGCTCAGGAGAAGGGGAGGTGTTTGCAGTCAGAGGGAGAGGAGGGAGCACTGGAGGGACCGTGGTGCCAGCTGTCATTGGGTGTGAGTAGCATTTGTTGCACTGGAAACAATTTTTTAGTAGTATGGCTGAACTAAATTTCTTGAAATAGCCAAAATACGATGGATGTAAGCAGCTTTCTTCAGTGTTGCGATGACACACACAGAAACGCCCAGTCCTGTGCGGAGGTTGCCGTTAGCTTTAATGTGGATTCCAGCTCCAAGCTGACTTCAGCCGCAGTTCTATGTTCTCAGCCACTTCCAGGAGTCCCAGTTCAATGCTCCCTTTCCCTGGCCTCTGTAATTAGGAGCGCCCGGTGAGCAGCTGGGTGAATTGGCTCTGCTCGGTTCGGGATGCTGTAGCGCGCTCACCGTGCTTGGTTTCTGGAGCTGGTTTGGCTGCGCAGCGTCGCCATCTAAACACATGAACCCAATCGGACGTAGCACATTGTACCAGCCAAGCAGACATGGCACTTAGCTCCTCCTGACACAGCCTTTGCTGTTGAGAGAGGGGAAAAGGCCCCACGCTGGCTGACGGAACTACTAAGCTGTCACCTTCTGTCAGAACCAGCACTACAGGAGGGTGACGGGCGCGTGTTGCTGCCGAGGAACCGCGGGTCTCAGCAAGCACAGGCTTCTCCTTTGCTTTTCTCTTGGGACAACTCAGCAGCAGATTATCCGAATCTAATGCAGTATTGTGTGTTTGCCTTCTGTGATGATTTACTATAGTAACAGCTGCGTAAAGAATGAAATACATCCCTGCTGGACAAAAATTGTAAATAAAATTTATGGGCTAATCAGTGTATTATATGTCTTAATAGTGCAAGACAATAGCTGGGTACAGTTTACCATATTACTCATCAAAAGCTGTAAGTACACATAATACAACCAAGAGTACGAGCAGTATGAAAATAGAATTTGGCTGTAAACTGTTTACATCTTCCTTTGAAAGTTACTTAGCGCGTTATTTATAGGCTTCAGTTCTGCTGGTTCAGCTTGTGAAGTGGAAGAGAGCCCAGATTCACCAGCGTGGTGCTGAGGTCGGCACTGCAGCAGGAGCGGGTTTGGGAGACAAAGGGCATGTCAGAGGTCTCAGTTATTTAGGCTCCTCTGGTATGTGTCACCAGGATAAGACACATTGCAGCAAAGCTCAACAGAATTGAATGTAAATATGATCTTTTTTCACCCTGAACCAGAAATACTTGGTACTGCCTTCTGCAGGAGTCATCATAGACGTTAGTTTCAGTCCTTACTAAGAGGACACAACTGTAAATTCTTTAGGTTGTTTTAATATCCAAGTTCTTTGTAAATTTTGCTGAGATCTTTCTTCTTTCTGTGGACACATTATCATTAATGACATGATGAGTTAATTGTGGTTTCTCGTTTTGTTAGGGAGCAGGAGTTAGGTTTGAAGATCCGGGCTGAGCAGTTCCCGGGGTACAGGGCTGTGCTGTGGATCCTGGAGCAGCGCCGGCAATGCAGGCGCCATGTAGGGGGGCAGCGTGGCTTAACTGGGGTGAAAAAATACCTTCTATGCAGGAAGCATGCTATTTTTGGATACTTACATTGACACAAATCCCTTGTGAATTAAACCATTTAATATATGAAATGGAAAAAGTCCTTCTAATCTTCCTTTTGAATGAGCCACGAAATAGGATCCATGAACAGCCTCAAGTGTGAAGAGGTCACTATGGCTTGGGTCCAGTATTTTTTATAAGATATTAGAAGAGTTGCACTAGCTGGGAGCTCAAAGGAGAGCTCGTAGCCTTCTGCAAGATCCTGCAGTATGTGTTGGAAAAGATGGCCATTTTCACGGCAAAACCTTTCAGTTCTGTCTGGAAGGGGCGCTGACGCTCCCTGGCAAACACGTAATGCACTCCCCTGCAAAGGGTCGCTCTCGAGAGGGAAGCAGGGAAGTTCACTGTAGTCGCACCCCTTTCGCAGGAGGAGCAACGCTCGCGTTTCTTGTCGGCTGTAATAGACCCTACAGTGACTGTGATCAAGAGATTAATACATACTTAACTTTGTTTTTAAAAATATATTAGATAACTTTTGGTTAAAAGTCCCAAGTTTGACACAAGTTTCAAGACACTTTAATAGCTGGGATTTGTATAATAATAAACTATTTTTGTAAAGCATTGGTTTTTTTTTAACATGGTGCCAATTTTTAAACCTCCTTTCCCTTCAAGCAACATGCTTTGTCTGATGTTAGGCTGTTGCTTCTGCTATGCAAATTAATAACATTGACTGGATGGTAACTTTATAAAGTCTTATAAATTTCAAATCTCTCTCCTCACATGGGTAACCTTTTCTTAAGACCCGATTTAGACTTCAAAGCTAAACCACAGCGGGTGAATAATATGGATCCCAGTTGCTTATTTGAACAGGTTTTTAATGATCAGGGGTTGCTCATGCACGCAACACTACAAGTAGTAGCATCAGAAGTGACTGCCTGTGGTTTTGCTTATAACAGAGCTTGAAAATTCTACATACGTACCAGATCTGGAGGTTGTCCTGATAGGGAAGAGTCATCGGAAATGCAAACCGTCCAGAGCAGACTGGACGTGCGGCAGCGGTGCTCTCGGGCCGTGGCAGTCGCAGCCTGCGGGACCACGCGTGCCCATCGCTGACCGCAGACGGCCTGGCCGAGTCTTTGTTTCTCAGCTTGTATTGGCAATAACAAGTTAAAAAAGGTTTGAATTCTTTCTGGAATGCACAAGTACCATCATTGCTAAATACAACGCCCATTCAGCCTCGGTGACAGAGGAACTTGGAAGTGAGCAGAGTAGCATATCAGTTCTTGTTTAATGCTGGAGGGGCAACTGCACGTGGGAAGTGTGACAGCAGAATAAATGTGTTTTGAAGGAGAAAAGAATGTCTGAGACACCAAAGGTACAAGCAGAGTTTTGTAAAACTAATTCTACAAAGGAGATAAGACTGCTTGTGGCTAGTCTTGTGAAGGGGTTTGGTTCCTTCGGCGGCGATGTTATCATCTTTGTGTGATGCTTCACCCAAAGAACTTGGTCATACTGGTGGGTGTTCACTTGGTGACAGTTAATGGCGGCGTGGCAGCGCTTCCCACAGTGGGGTACACAGCGCTGTACCAGCTCAGTGGCACATTTTGCCATGTCCCGAATAAATCAGTACCTTGAAGTGGGAACACGGTGATGCTCTTCCGCTGTCTCTTTGGAGGAAACTTCAAATTAAGGGATTTGCCTTATGTTCCTGAAGTCTGATTTTAATGAGTGGACTGTTCTAGTTATATGTGCAAATAAAAGCAAAACCGTGTACACTGGTGGCTCACTCACTAATTTGTTCACGGTAATGTTTTACAGCTGCTGGTACTGGAAGCGTGATTGCTCGCCTCAGATTCCCCTATAGCGGACCGATTGCTGACCTCGTGAGTACAAAATCCTCTTGTACTCCGTTAATTGCCAAGTCTCTGTGGCACTTAAAATTCACTCCTGTATTCCGTGAGGAGATTTGTAGGCATGTTCAAGGTTTATTTACTGATAAGTAGTTTTGCCTGGGGAGCAGAGCTCAAAGTTTCCTTTTTGTATGCAAAAAGTAATTTTCTGTTCAGTTTCCAGGAAATCTCTTTTTTCAGATAATGGAAAGCGGGTATTTTCCTGGCGGTTCAAAAGTTTCAAGTATTTTTCTGATGGTTGATCTTTACAGAAAGTGCTCGTTTTCTGAGAAAACTTGAAAAAGAAAGCGTTATTGTAAATCAGTGTAGTTGTATTAAGCTTAATAGACGTATTGACTTCTGACAATTGATGGTCTGGTGTGGACAGGAGGGATTTAAAATTCTGAATGTAGTTCGTTGACACTGTGGCTTCTCAATCAAGCAGTAACAAACACACTCTGGACTCTGTGGAACTATCAGGGTGGTGGTTCCAGTGCTCTAAGTCACTAAGATCATCTGTTAAGATGCAGATTTTTGAATCATGTCACATTTGCATACCCTGAAGAGAGTCTGTCCTGTGCCCGGTATTCTGCGTGGAGTACCGAATCTTTTTCATGTGCTTTGAGACAATTACCAGTTTGAGTTGTGCTCCAGATTTGAAAGCGATGCTGTGGGCGTCTGGTAACACAGCAGCGCAGCGTAATGGAAATACGGTCTGTCCGTCTCCTCCCTGGGGTCCTCACCGTTTGCACGGGTGTTTCTGCCCGTGTGCCTCCCCCTGGTCCTGCTGTTAGACCTCCAGCTCGTGGAAGGACGTTACAGGAATGACCATTATGGGTGAGACGCTGCAGTGCGTTGGTGCTGAATGCTGGTCTTCACAAGATATTCAGGTGACATATCAGTGTGATTAGTACTGTAGGTGAGCTGTGGCCCAGGCTGGAATCTTTAAAGCGTGTCTTATTTAAAGATCAGTCCATTTACCTTTTATTGAAGCGGGGAAGCAAACATCTGTGCTGCTTTTTTGCTAATTACCTCTGTTTCTGTTTAGACAAGCTGTTCGTGTTCCCTCTCTCTTGCATTGGAGACATCTCCTTTCTGTCTGCCATTCCCTTCTCTTGCTCTCTGAGTGCTCTAGCATTCAGTTGGCTGCGTTTCATCGCTCTGCTCTTTGCAGTGACAGTTTTGGGCACGGACCTGCTGCTTTCCCGTGGTGCTGAGGCAGAGGATGGTGCAGGGGACCGCACAGGGGCGGCAGGGGAGGCACCGGTGGGTGGCGGTGCCCGTCCTGGGGATGTGTGGTTTTCAGCCCGTGCATCGGGGCACTCGCTCTCCCGTCTGCGATGGGGAGCCCTCAGCAGGGAGGAGCCCGAGCTGTCCCGTTGAGCGACCCGCGGAACTGCTCTGTGCTTCTCTGTGCCTGCGCTCCCATGGACCCAAAGAGCTGGTGTGGTTTTGTTTGTTCTTAAATATTTCGCTTCACAGTAGCATAAATCTGCCAATCATTAGTATGAAGGAATTTGGACTTTCTTGATCACGAGGTTGGTTTTTATTCCTCCATTGTTGCCTTTATATGTTTTTACCTCTTGTACAGAGGACTTGTGGCCTTGGGAATTTTGTGTTGTGCTTCTGTTTGGAGCGTGACTGAGAAACTGCTTAAATGATTGGTTAATTTGGATTTAATGTTGGTTCCAAGATTCTGTAATCTTGATTTAACTGAATGTGTGATGTTAGCAATGCATCCTTATTTCTCTGCTGTAGAGTGTCTTATGTCATTTTATCAAGAACAAATCTCTTAGCTAACGGTCAGTATCACCGCGTGTGGAGTGTGGTGGTGGTTGCGTTTGTGCTCATGTGTTTTCTTTGGTTAATATTCTTTAACTCATAAATACGCAGCAACCCTTCCGTACTGCACACAGAAAAAACACCCACAAAACCACCCGAACGAGAAGTTCTCCGCTGTGCGGAGTAAAATGGAACGGAATAAAGATGAGCAAACTTCGCCTTTCAAAACTTTCAGGTTTCTCTGTGAATATTTTGCACAGCTTGAGTTACGTTGTAGACCAAGGGGATAATTGCACAGCCTTTGAACCTGATTCTACTTGAGCCTGTGGATAATGAGAAGCACTGCAAAAGTGCTCTAATTAAAGTAAAATTCTTCACAGCGCCAGCAGCTGCCGGTTTCAGTGGCTGCAGACGTCTTCATAGCTGTTCTGCTCTCAGGACTTGGAGCTTTGCTGCGGTTCAGGCTGCTGGCAGTAGTGTGGAGGCTACGCTCAATCCTTCAGAAATCAAAGCACTAGAGCAATAGTCTAATGCTACCTCAGAGGAGTTATTCCTGGATTTCTGAGGACGTCTGCATAGCGGTGTAAGCCTCGCCCTGTTGAGGAAATGCAGAACCACTATCTTCGCTCATTTTAGGCTGTTTTTTCCCTTTCAAAGCGTCTGAGCATCTCCATGAAACACAGTCTGTGAAGCCGTAGTTAGTTGTCGGAGCCCTGCCGGTCATGTCCCTCTGTTCCAGACGCAGAAACGAGCCGTTTGTTACCTGTAATGTCATGACTTGTTTCCTTGAACGGTAATTGATGTCAATTGTAGATGATGTCTATGAACTTGGAATGGTGTTGTTTATCTGCTAGGGACCTTGAGAGTGTGATCTTCTAACTCAGCCACGGCGCTATAGATTCCCTCTGTAGTGCCAGTATTGTCTAGGGACACAAATTACAACAATTAAAATTAGCTAGACGAGAACAAATGATGCATTATTAATTGGCGCAGTCATTAAAGGGCTGCAGAGAACCTGAAAGAGAGACGATGTCGATACCCCAGCGCTGACAGTGACAGGCGGTGTGCAGAGACCAGGGATGGTGTTCAGGGCTTGAGGTCATGGAGACGCGGGAATGATGTGGAGCTCTATGACCGCGGGCCAGGATTGCTGCGGCACACTCGGTGTGTGGAAATGGGAATTCTTTGAGCCTGATAACATTCAGATGACTATTCTGAAGACTGGAATAGTGACATTAATTTCTACCTAAAGATTGTATAGCATTTTATTTTAAGGAAGTTGTAAACAACAGAGAATTTTAAGGAAATCCTGTCGGTAATCTGGTGAATTTAAGCAGAAAATGAACATTTTTCAGCATTAAATATAATAATCTGAGCTCATAAAAAGAGGGGTAAATCTTGGTACCCTGAAGAATGAGGATTTAATTTGGAGTCTGTTGACACTGCAGAAACCAAGTCCTGCCTGTGCCACGCTGGGGAACACGGCGATCTGAGTAAGAGGCTCACGGTAACGCAGCTGCGTATCAGCTGCTTAATTATTCATAAACCCTCTTGTCAGTGAGTGTCAGTGATTTACCTCTCTCAGCTAATTTGCCGTATTGGAAATACTGCTTGTTTTATAGAATTGTTCATTTATATTGCTATTAATGAGAAATGAATGCTGGAAAGGGGGTGTCTTTCATGACAGAGAGGTTTTAATAATTGATTTGCACAGCAAAATAAATACTGAAGGTGTCAGGACAGCGGCGTGTTTGTTCGGACAGCTGATAGAAGAGTGTGTGTCTGCTGGGCAGCGTTTAAACTCTAAAGCAAGTGTCTCAGGTTTTTTCTCATCTAAGGGATCCCAAATGCTGCCCGTGATCAGCCGTGCTGCAGAGCCCAGTCGTGTCAGAGCTCAGCACTGTGCTTTTAGAAGTCTGTCCCTTGCCAAAAAGAGCGTTCTGTTTCCTTTTCCCAAGCTGCACCCAGAGTCTGCACCAGGCGCGACCAAACTCCAGGGAGGTGTGTGCAGGCACTGGAAAAGCAGCACAAACCTGCGCTGCGTCTCAAGGGCAGCGCCCGCGCAGCAGCCGCCCCGTTAGTGAGCGGGCTCTCTGTTCGGCTGTGTCAGACGTGCACCTGTTCGCTCAAATAAATGCTCTTGGCTGGTTAATATTCCTGTGGGCACTGAGAATCAGATGTGCCGTGACTCTGGCTACTCGGTCTTGGAGCTGTGGTTAAAACCTCGCCTGTAGAACAGCCTTTTCCTGCTGTCTCTGCAGCTATCTCTGTGCTCAGAGTAGGAGGAGAGTTCCCTTGTTCCAAATGTAATGATTTAGCACTATCACAGTGGAATGTGTCTGCTTTATTATGTTCAATACTCATTATTTTTGCTTTAGATATTTATGTGTTACATCCTTGAGAGTCTGCCCTGGCGTGAGCCGGCGCGCTGCGCGGTCCGCGCGGGTGCAGGGTGATGCCGAGGGCTTCATCACCCGCGCTGTTCTCTCTGCCGGTTTCTGGGATTCAGTGCACGGTGCCAGCCAGGAACTGTGGAATTCAAGGTCTTTGGGGTCTGAGTAACTAACAAGCTTCCATTATTCTATTCCTGGTTTCCATTAATTTTGCTGCTGCTCTTCTCAGACTTTCAGGCTGTGTGGGGAACCCATTGCTGGGAGCTATAATCAGGGCAATCAGCAGAATTGAACCAGAATGGTGAATATTGGTTTTAAGTCATGCAGGCAAATAGGTTTTGCTCTTGTCCACACCGTGTTTGGTGTTGAATGGAAGAAGTGAAGGCGGTAAGCAGCAGGGTGACACAGAATCAAGTCGACGGCTCTGCAGGGCATCGGCACAGCACCTCCAGAGGCTCCGGGAGCACCGCGTGTGTTCAGCCCTGCGCAGGGTGACCGTACAGGACAACCATGTAACAAGTGGTCATCACAGGTCATTTGTCCTAGGGCAGCAAGCAACAGACCATAAATCTGCAGTTTTGTTTGCTTAAAGCAGCATGTTGCTGTTCCTGTGTGTGAATTTACCACCTTCCCTTTGGTAGGCAGCGGTGAGCCAACCTGGGAAAATCCAGGTGTTGTCCGGGTGTTCAGACGGATATAGGAGCTCGTAAATCTTGTTCGTGTTCAGGGATTAGCAAAACTGTAATTTCATGTTCCTGTGTTATCAAGTTACGTGTTGACGCAGCAGGTTGTGAGAAACTGGCAATGCAGAGAACTCGTAGGTGTAATTGGGCAAGGCTTTGAAAATTGACCAGTAATTTGCATATATGGTGCAGTCTTGAAATACTCGGTTTGCAGTTCCTTCCCAAGGTCCCACTCTGCTGGCCAGGCCAGGTGCCCCGCGCTGTGTGCGCGTATGCAGGCTTGTGTGCTGTGTTTAAAGATTCATCCTTATTGATTTTCCTTTCTTGAGCTTGTGCCATTTATCACATTTTAAAAGATCCACTTCACTTTCATAAACAGTTCATCTGTGATCTCCGTTCAATTAACAAAGCCTGGGAACAGGCGCTCCCCTGCAGTAGCACCATCTTTCAGAGCAGAGCTGCTTCTCGCGGATTCTTTGAGCCAGATTGGAGTCATGCTGTGGATGATACACCTGGTGTGTTCCCGGTTCACACGGCAAGGTAGGTTGTGCTGGAAGGTTTGCAGCGGCCTTTGCCAAAACAGCACTTTGATCCGCAGCTGCAGAGTGGTCACCGGCGCGTGCTCTGCCCTGCCTCCCTCTCTCTCTGTTGTTGCAGTGCTCAGTTTCAAGGCAGTGCCTTGTATAGGCCACGCAGTGCCAAGAACTCGTCTGTTCAACAGTAGTGCCCTCTCTGTTTCAGATGATAACAGAAAATCTGAAAGGCACTGGCCTGACTTTCAGAAGTGCTCAGCATTTATGGTTCCAATGACCTCTCACTGGAGCGCTCGGCACTTCTGACATTCAGTCCATTAGTGCCCCAAACCAAGAGAAGGAATTAGTTCTGAGCTGTGCTTCCAAACAAAGACATTTAACAAAGTTCCTTAATTATTAACACAACTATTCAACTTCTGAAATGTTTAAGTCACAGTATGATATGCTGAGCTTAGTGGAATTGGGGCGACGTAAGTAAGGGCAGGATGATGAGATCAAGGGCCACCAACAAAAGGAAAGATGCTGAGGATCCCAGGGAAGAGGGACAGGAACTTCAGCTCTTGGATTGGTACGTCCACGAGTCCTCTGGGTTTCGGTTCCTCCTTTCTGAAAAGAGAACATACGCGTAAGTGGATTACACAAGAAGCTGATGGCTGTCTTGTGCGTTTTTTACCTCTACAGAATATAAATGCTGTTCATTATGGAGATGATAACTGTACTTACATCTGCTGTTTTTTTGCGTAATTTGCTAGCTATTGTAGCAGAAGTTAAGGGTTTATCTGCAATTGTTTCAAGGTAGGTGTGGAGTTCTTCCAACTTTCTTAAAAAACCTCAGTTTTCTGGGAAGCAGGAAATAAGTCGGCTCTCGGAATCCTACCCACGTTGTTCCTGTTGGGCGCTTGCTGCTGGGGGATTAAGTGGCTCTGAACAAAATGGTTTATAAGCAGCCAAATTACATTATCTAACGCTTCTGTAACCAAACATGGCTTAGCAGTTTTCTTTTTTGTGGGAATTTGAAGTTGCAAACCTTCCTGCTTAATCTCAGCCTCCTCTTTCCCAGGATGGTGTTTTGCTGGGCAGAGGAGCACTTTGTGCTCTGTGGTCCCTGGTGGTGTCCACTTTAATTTCCAGTTTATTTAATTTGCTGTCTTTGAGCTTTCATTTCATTTCATTTCGCCGCACCAGCGCGTTGTTACCTTCTGTTTCCCAGGCTCTGCCGCCCCCTGTCCCGCTCGCCTTTGGCTGAGCGGCCGCAAAGCCCTTTACCCGGCTGCTAAAGGGGAAAAGTCAAAAATCAATAGTGTGCCAATCCTCCCCAAGCGCAGCAGCAGTCAGAGGTAAATGAATGATTAAACATGATGAATAACAGTGTAATGGAAGACACAAAGTAGGGAAAAGTGCTCACTTTAGCCTAAACTCAGAGATTTATTGCTGAGTACTACAAATAATGGCATCATCAATCTTCCAAGGACTAAAAAAGGCACCGCCACGGCCGGTTTAAAATGCAGTGAAGGAAACCTGAGCTCCCCATCGCTGCCTGCTGTGTCCGGGTACTGTGCTGCGGAGGAGGGCGCCGTGCAGCCTTCGCAGTGGAATGGGACGGCTCTTCACAGCTTGGAGTTGTCAAGACTGTTGGGCAGAGAAGAAAGAATCACAAATATCAGTTACTATGAATGTGTGTACGAGGATGCCAATAGTCAGACGTTGAACCAAATGACTGGCATAGATAGCTTTGTAAGGTGGGACTAAGATGGTAATTGTACTCGATAAAACAGGGAGAAAAAAGGAATATTGCTAAAGAGTGAAAAGAGAAGCTTTCCAAGGATATAAGGCAAAGAAGAAAATTTAAAAGTTAGAGCTTCTGTGGGACAATGGGAATAATTTAGTGATAGATGCTCAACAATGCCTAATGTTTCTAAGCTAATTCTTTCCTTGGCTATTGATGAAGGAGAAGACTGGCCAGAGACACCAGTTTTCCTTACCTTTGTTCACCAAAGAGGAGGAAAATATACAGAAATTGCAGTTGGTATTACATAATTAGAAAAGAATCTTCTGGCTGTGTGTAGCTGTAGCCTGTGGAGTTGAAGTGGTCCGTGTCGGAGGAGAAAGCCTTCCAGGGCAGCGGGTCCCGCAGGAAGCAGCACTGTGGGTTTTGCTTGAAATCCCCTATTTTGAGAGTTTTAAGCTGGCAGAGAGTGACGTCTGGGGTGTCTCCGGCCGTCCCTGCCCGCGGGGCCGGTCGGTGCCGCTGGCGCTGTGCGCAGGCTGGCGGTGCGGAGCCCCCTGCCCGCAGCCGGGCCGCGGTCGGTGCTGCAGCGCGGGCAGGTCCCGGTGCTGGGCTGCGGCCGCCGCGGCGCTGAACCCTCTGCTGGCCAGCTCGGGGCTTCCCAACGCTCTTTGTTCAGTAGGAAGAACAGAACAGTGGTGAAGCTGCTGTTTGCTTTCCACCTCCAAATAAACGAGGCGCTAGGCCTTGTTATGTCTGTAGTACGAGGAGTCTTGGGTAACTTCAGCTATTTTGAATTCAAGATCTCATCATTATCTTAGTTTTCAGTAACAACTTCTCGCACATTTACATTCTAGATGCTTAAATTCATCCTGTGGTTTTTAATGGGCACATCATCGCTGTTCCGGGTTGCATTATCGCCGTGACGTCTCTTGTGTATGATTCGTTGTTTCTTTCCTATTAAAAAATCCTTTAACTTAGAGATCTCTTCACTCCTCATGCTTCCCATGACCTATTGGCTCTCCAGATAAATTCCTACTGTGATTTATTACTGTTTTGTACTCTCCTCACCCTAAGCACTCATATGGAATCCGTTTATCTTATACGTATGTATATCTTCCATAAATACATGGCATCAACTGAGATCTCTTCCGGAGATGTCTTCTCTGTGGAACTTGACACGCTGTACATTTAATTTCATCTGGTGGTTCTGACTTCTTCAATGAGCTTCTACCACTCTCCTTCTGAAGCGAAGGGTGCCCAGAGCGCTCCTGCTCCTGCTCCTGCTCGTGGGCGTGTCCCGTGCCGCGCTGCCCAGCACGAGTCAGGGCGCTGAGCACGGTGAAAATACAGCTGGACGCGTGGAATTCCTTGGGTCCTGAGCGCTGCAGCGCCACGTGAAGACCCTCACAGAAAGGAGACTTCCTGAAGCAAAGATAAGTCTTGTGATGTTGGGCCCTGCAAAGACAGACCAGTTCTCCTGAGCTAGCGACCTGAAAGCTGGACAGCGGATTCTGTCTCCCTCTCATGGGAAAGCCTCTGTGGCTTTTCTTTCCCAGCAGCTCTCCCAGAGTTCTGCATGGCTCTGCCACAGAGCTCGCTCGTCACAAGTGCTGAGTGCTTGTGAAAACCGGTGCTGGGATCTGACAGAACATCTGACTGACCCTCTGCACATCCTCACTGCGAGGGTCTGGAGTCTGACCAGGCAAGAGGAATGTGTCTGTCTGTCCTCTCAATGGGCTTGCTCTATGCAAGTATTGTATAAAGACTGCTTCGGGCAATCTGTGACCAAATACAAGGCATATGAACTCCTTGTTCCCTGTGCAGCTGATTCATCGGGGGTTAGACATACAAATAGCAAATCAATTCTCCTGTTTTAAAGCGGCTCTGGCCCCTCGGGCTGGGGTGAACAGCGTGCTCCGGGTCTGGAGGGGGGAGGCCGGGCCGCTGTGCCCCCTGAGGAGCTCCTCAGTACCTACAGCCTTCTCCTTAAGCACTAGAAAAGGAAAAAAGCTTCTTATTCAAACACAATTTGAGGATCTCGCAAGAGCTGAATGAAAACTTAGAGTTTTAAAAAAGCTTTTATAAAAATGTTTTACTTTCCAAGTTTGAGAAACAGGAGAACTGTTTATTTTCTTTTCCCCGAGGTCACCCAGTGATCCTGCACAAACTCATTTCTCACACGGACCCTGACTGAGGGTCAGCAGTCGATGGCTGAGACATCGAGGAAGGGAGCAAGTCGGAGGGCTTGAAGCTTCCAGCTCTCTTCTCCTGCTCTGTGCTGCTGGTACTTCTGTGATTTCAGCCCAAGACCACAGGCTGCCTTCTCTGTTGTGAACCATGGGAGATCGGCAACTGTCTTAGAAACGTGGGCATTGCTGTCCCTTGGGCAAACACACGATTCATCTCAGCTGTTGTGAGCTGAATTGCTTAATCATAGATAAACTATATCAAACTTTGTGATTATCATTACCTGCGAAAGTTGAATTTGGTTCTTTCCGCATGCGCATGAAGTGCATCATGTCTTTTGTCTTCAGCAAAAGTTGCTTGACAGCAATGTTTTCTCTCCTCGAGGCAAGTTCTTTCTGTCTGTACTGGGGAATAGTTGCCATATCATGTTAGAACCCTTACGGCCTGTTTGGAAGAACTGGCTTCATGAAATCGCTAAACAACGTGGTAACCATGCCAGTCATATCCTGTTCATCTCTCGAAATGACTCACAGTCTCCGAATTGCTGCGGGCAGGATATCAAAATCACTCAGCAGTTTGCATGCAGGACGTCCTGGAAACTTCTTGCGAAGTATGAAACAAATTTCCTTCCTCCAAGGCCCCGACTGACGTTCTGGGAAAACGCGAGATGTGCGATAACTTCAAAAGCAAGTTGAGATTTGTGCTGGTGGTGTTTGTGTGAGGAGCTGCTGCTGGGTCCGTTCTGGCGTCATTCTGAACAGTCTGAACTCCTGTTGTATGTGAAAGGCGTTGCTGTGCACAGGAGGACGTTCTAACCGAAAATTTGTTAGATAAGAGATTTCTCAGTCTTTAAACATCGATCAGCTCACCTGGTATAAAGCTTCTGGAACTTGTGATTGACAAAGGGTTGTATTAATGTACTTCTCTGTAGAGCAGAACGAGCGTTGGATCAGTTGATGCTGTTCTGTCCTCCTAGACCACCACATTTTATTTACTCAATAATAATTTCTCTCATCTTACTAGAAGAGTCTCATTATATAATGAACTGAAGTTGACTCATAAGGAGTACACGGAATGGGGCTCTTGTAGTAAAATGTTTTACTCCATCCCAGCTGGATGCATTTGCTGCTGAATGTCGACTGCGTCTTCACGCCCGTTTGTCTCTCAGGAGCCGCTTTGGGAGCTGCTGGTGCTCGGTTGCCTTCTGAAGTGCTGAGCTCAGCTGCCCTAAGGACACCTTGGAACAGCCCCCGTTTCAGAAAGCCCCCGGTGACAGCACTCTTCACCAGCACAGCGCCCGTTCCTCGCGCCGTGGGCGCTATCGCAGCTCCCCAGGCGGGAAGAGGGTGGCCATGCATCTTAATCCTTGCTTATCTGTTAGTGTCGGTGTACAAACATCAACACTTTCTACTCAATATGCAACAGGTTGAATCTGGAGCAGCAGACTGTTCCTAGCAATCTTAGTTATTCTCACGGTTATTCACAAAGGTAGCTTGCCGGGTCTCTTATTTATTTTTTAAAAGACTGTAGATGTCCTTAGTCTTTGAGCATTATTTAGTGAATTCTCAATTCATGTTAAGGTTTTTTTTAATCTTCTGAAGCCTTAAATAATTAAGAAAAATCATTTTAACATGCACCTATTGACTTTCTAGCTACTGCCAGATAACTTCAAATAAATAAATCATGAAAACAGCCTGATAGTTCACAGCCAGGAGTGTGCGTTGATGGGGAATGGAGGAGCACATCAGAACAGACACCGGTCTGTGACCGTGTGTGCATTTGGAAATACACAACCCAAAGTCTGCTGGCGGTAGGAAATGCTCGGAATGACGTTCTTGTACAGCCAGGGTCCTTGGGTGGAATACTGCACTTCCCTAAAGATTTTTGCCTTTTGAAAAATCCATTCAGCTGGAAATTATTAAGCCTGAAGTTTGTCTTGACCTATTTCTTTGCTAGTAAACAAAATTCAACCCATTATGATACTGAGCGGTAAATACTGATCGGCACTTTGCCGTCATTCGCACTTTCTGGTTTTGTTTAGCACTTCCATTGCTCCAGGCCTGTGTGACAACTCGATGGGTGCCTCCAGGAGCTTTGTGCAGATACCGCTTGTTTCTTTTTCCAGAAAAACATATGAGCCCAATCTGCAAAAACAGGTTGTAAGTTTAAAATGTCATTTGAACAAGTTGCTCTGTCCCTGGAGTTTGCATAGCGCTCTTCAGTGCGTGGGGAGAACCTCCTCCAGCTCGGAGCATCCGGCCTCGTCCTGATGGAGTCCCTCAGTTCGGAGGAAACACGCGGGTGTTCTCATGTCAGACGCTGCCGTTTGCCGGGGAGGTGGTTGGCTTCTGTTGGATTTCGGGACTGGCATGTTTCTCGTGTTTCTCTGCCGTCATCGGCGGTGAGAGCGGCGCGGCGCACGGCGACGCAGAGCTAACCGGAGCACGGTGCAAGGCTGCTCTGCCGGGCGTCGGGAGTGCTCAGCCGCAGTGCCAGGGCCTGCGGAAAGCTCCGTCAGTTTTCCAGTCCGTTTCCTGGGGGCACCAACCACTGCTGATCAGTCCGTGCGCTCCGTTGCAGGCTGTGGATGAGTGGCCGCGGGCGGCACCTGCCCCGTACGTGCTGCTCGCCGGAGCGCCGCAGCTTCGCAGCGATAGCAATACAGACTGTGCTTCTGCCGGAGTTCATGATCAAATGCTCTCCGAATTCGGGGTCAGACATCATTTTCAAGGAACTAATGAAATCAGAAAAAAACAAGAAGTATTCTAAGCTGCTGTGATATTTTAAAATAATAATAAAAATTAAGAAATTATGTTTAGATGGATCAATCGGGCTCAGTTTGTTCCTTGCTAAATATAACTGCAGCCAGCAATGCTCCTACAGTGGCGATGAGGTAGGGTTGGTTTAATAAGCTGTAAATAGAGGGGATGCTGTTGTGAATCTAGAGAAAATGACATAGAGCTAAGTATTTTCCTCAAAAGAGAAATCGTGATTACAAATAATAACTCCAAGTGACGGTATTGAATAGCAAAGGGGCTCAGCTGGGTCTTGTGATGTGCTGTACACACAAAGAAAACACAGATACCAGTCCCCTGAAATAGACGTTTATGTGACAGAAATAAAATGAAAGGTTGAAACCAAGGTAGTGAGGTAGAAGAGCAGGGTGCCAGCCAGATGACACGACTGGGACCTTTTCTCTAATTGCCCACGACTCTGAACACAGACAGTGGCTGGGGATTGGTTTTAGTGCTTTAGGCAACTCTGTAATCAGCCTGAAGTTTTCCAAAGGTGATCAGAACTCAGATCTGTCTATAGAGATGTAGGAAACAAAGAACCAAACACAAAAGCTGAGAAGAAGAAACGGGGTTGCAGGGCACGTTCTGGGTGTCGCTGGCTCAGGCGCTGTCAGTTACACTGTGCGTTCAGCCGGTTGTCGTCCTGTTGCTCCACAGCCGGATGTTTGAACACCCAGGTGTGAGAACAGGCGGCAGCCCGAGCACCGCGCTGAAATGTGGTGGAGGCCTGCAAGGGAAAATCAGGTCAGGATGGGAAAAATCCAAATAAATTATTAAATCATTGCGTGCTTACGAGCAGCTGTTGTAAAGGTAATTTACAGATGGGGAAAAGGAGGGCTGCTTTTCTCCCTATTGATCTCTTTTCGTCTCTGCATGGGCTGTGTGACCAGCAGTGATGTGTTGAAGGTGTGTCCTCTGTAGAGATATTCAGATGCATCTGGTGCCTTATTAATAATATGGATGCTTAGAACACCGATATTAATTTTGCGTGTGAACTTCAGTATCGTTCTAAGAGTGTTTTCCTATGAATTGCTGTTTGGCTTTCCAGGGAAGGTTTGCTTTGCGCTTGCTGTCCACATAGCTAAGCTGTCCCCTTATCCGAGCGCTGGGGGGGTACTTTTGTTGCCGTTACAACTTCCCCCTCATCTTCGCCGCTTCGGTATTTGGCCGAGTAACTTGCATCCACTGTTGTGTTACGACGGAAATTCATTTGATTAATCTTAAACTGGAATTATATTGTCTTGACACATCGTACGCTTACAGTTGTAACTGAATTCATATACAGTATGCTTAATCTTTAGTCTCACGCTGAAGAGTATGGTGCGTTTCTTTGCTTGGCATTTGGATCAATTGCGCAAGGTGAATTTTTCCCTTCTCCTTTGTTTGTCTTGGCTGTGTTGCCCTTTTCCGTTTTCATAGCACCTTAAAGCATATAAACAATTTCCCCCATAATGCGATTGTGTGTTTGCAGAAAGTGCAGCTTGACTTCAAAAGATAGGAGCGGAGTGATTGCCCGCGTTGAGCTGGAGTCCGCGCTACGGAACGCGTGCGCTGGAGGGATCGAGCGGAGCACGTTGTGCTGTGTAAGTTTTCCTAGCAGGATTCCGATTCCTTGTTTGAAGCACTATTGCCACATTTTATGCAACTAAATGCAGTTGTTTTAAGAACTAAAAAATGAAATTGTATACTGCCATAAGGGCACCGACCGGGGTTTTAGTGTAACTCTGGACCAATTGCTGTAAGAAATTGCACTGAGGAAAACAAGTGAGATCAGGCTCCTGTTCTGTTCTTGGGTTTATTTCTAGGCCTTGAAAGATGTTTCAGAGCATGTGCGTATACATTAAAAAATACAAAAGCAGAGAGGAGACGTCAAACTGCCTAATGGGTTGAGAGGTTCCCATATGGTGAGTTACTGTAAAGATTAGCAAGTCTGAGGAAGAGTTGGAAGGCGTGGACTGAAGCGTAGCCTCTCCTTTCAGCGCGGTGTGACGCGAGAGCAGGGCGCTGTTGGCGCCCTGAAGCACACCGGAGCTTGCAGCAGTGGGAGGGACGTGCCTCGCTGCAGCATCCTGCCCGTCTGCTGCTTTTGGGGCAGTTTTTTAATGACTTCGCACTCTCTCTGGCTGTCTTGTTTCCCAGTTGTTTCTCTGTATTGCTGACGTGCTGCGCTACTCTCGTGCTCCATTGCGGGGACACGTCCCCACAAGCGCTTGTAAACTCGAGGTGTGTGTGAGCCCCGGAGCTTCAGCTCCCGCCTCAGGACGGGACGGGGGTCGCGGTGTGGGGTCAGACCTGCCGGGGGACCCCGCACAGCCGTCCCGTGGTTAACAGTCCCACACGCGTTGTTCGGTGTACTGTCCTGTGCCACGGTACTTGGGAGTCAGCTGGGCAGGGAAGATGCAGATCAATTGTTTTGAGGGTTTATGTGCCTCATGATGCAAAGAGATGTGCGATGACATTTAAAGAAATGCCTGCATGTCTGTTTTCTACTAATTCAATAGGTATATCCTGAGATTTGTTTAGACAAATTATTTAGATAATAGGCAGCATTTGTTATTTGAGGTACAGCACAATAACTCCGAGCTGTTAAATGGCTTGCTGTGAGAAATATGTGAGGTGTACTGGTGATACCTGCTGAGAAAGCTCTGGCGTGGGAGTGCAAGGGAATGATCTTACATCTCCATTTCCTTTTGCGCTCCTGCTCAGTTGTGACGATCCATATATACCAGTTGTATCCGTTTCCAGATGGCGAATGAAAGGAGTTCCTTCCCCATTGCACCAGCAGGCTTTCAGACCTTCTTGTTCTACTGGTAATTCCACGTGATTTTGCTGCCCTAGACTTCAAATAAACCACAGTGGTTTAGATATGTCTATATCCCTCGAAATGTTGGCAATAGGAAAACTAGCTGAAATCACTGAACTGCTTTAACTCTGGAATCTATTCACCAACTGTGCATAATAGTTGTTATCCGTCCTGTTTTGTAACAGTGCCAGAACAAGTTCTTTTGAAATGCATGAGATGGAAACTCCATTCTGTTCAAGAGGAAGCACCTTTCACTTTGCAGGGTTGTCTCAGACCAGGGGGTATATTATCCTCTTAATGCACTTGCATAACTGCCATTAACATTAATGGAAATTACATGCACTCACTGCGGGGCGAATATAGCCCTTTGTTGGAATGAGCGATCTATTGCGACAGATTTTCCAGTGATGTTACATCAAATCTGGATTGCTGCACTAATGCCGCTAATATTAGTTTTAGTATCTTTGTTGCTCGTAGTTTGTCTTAATGAAAACTTGCCATGTAGCTTTATATTAGGTCACGTGTTTCTTATAATGGAAAATCCTATTTAGTGCGCTAGAAAAATGACATTGTAAACAGGGAGCTTGTCCATTTCCTGCTGCACTGTAAAGTGTGGATCGCTGTATAGCAAACTGTGCTTTCCTTGGGTCTGGCGGTGAGGTTGCAGCCCCGTAGCGTCCGAGGTGGTGCTGAGCTGGTGCTGAGCCGCACGCCGTGGGCTGAGGCCGGGACGCAGGAGCGCTGCTCGGGCTCTGCCGGCCTCCTTGCCGCAGGTCTGCGGTGACTCAGCTGCCTTATCCCACACTAATCCACGTCTGAAATGGGAGCAATCAGACTGCAGCTCACAGGTGTGCTGTAAAAATTAATTGTCTGTAAATTGTTTTATTGTGAGATGAAAGTCACTAGCAAAAGGTCAAATGTTATCTCGGAAGGCAATATAACAATTTTATCAAAATGTTAGCAAGACGTAGCTCCTGTTCTACACATAGCTTTTGTATGAGTGTAAATCCCTGCTAGGGAGCGGTTTATTTATCCCAATACAGTTATACTGTTGCAGCCCCTAGTGTGGGCACAGTTGTACTGACATAAAATGCTTCACTTGTATTGTTTGTTCCAGTCCCTACAGGAGCACACGCGGTACCTTAGCAGTGATATACCTGTATCTGGAGGAATTGTGCCATTTGGGGGTTTTAGGGTCAAATCTACCTGTAGCCAACAGTGCAAAACCGTTCAAGGTGATTAGCCTTCTCCAGCAAAGTCCGAATGAGGTCATTGGAGGCAATGCTTGTTTTAAAGCAAAAGCCCAAATAAATCATAGATGGAACAGAAGGATTTGCATAGGTATAGAAATCTGTCTTGTACTGCTTTTCAGAATATGTACTTCTAGAACTCTGTAGCTCTTCCTGTGAGTCTCTTCTGCTCTGGCTTTTTTTACTTTAAACTACAGCCCATCATTTTCCTGTGGCATTTTGAGGAACCATCATATTTCTTTGCTAGTTCTGCAGCTGTGTAAGTGTGTGTTCGGACTTGGGAAGGGAAAGAATAGTATCTTCTTCTAATCTGTTTCTCACTCCTCCTCTTCCATTGATTGTTGTTCTTGCACAGGAAAATGTGGTTGAAAATGGACAGGATATCCATTTTCACTGTAGCATCACTTTATGATAAAAAATAGTGGCATAAAGTTATTTTTATTCTCTGATTTGTTTTCTAATGCATATTTTAAAGATACAGATTCAAAATAAAAAATAAGGGTTTTTTAAATTATTATTGATGTATCAGTATCTTTCAAAGATATATATTTAAGAGGTCCTTAAAGAATACACTGAAGATAATAGTATTTGGATAGATATCCAACTATGCAATAAGTTCCAGAAGTAGAATGTAACTTGCTCCAAGTGGTGCAGACAGCCCCTGCTCTCAATACCGTCCCCACCTCCAGGAGCTTCTTGAAGCGTTTCTTAGTTACCACTGACTATGGGGTCCTTCAGTTTCAGCTGCACAAGGGGAAGGGGGTCTCGTGTTCCCAGAGCCCTCTCCCCCCGAGGTGTGTGGGTGCAGGTCTGGCAGACCCCGGCCCCTTTGGAGCCTCCACGGTCCGCAGCGCGGGGCCGGGCTGAGCTCGGCAGCCGCCAGCCGTCGGAGACAAGAACAGAATAAAATAGGAAGGGCAATTAATTCAGTCTCCCCACCCCTCGCTGGACCGTTCCTTTGCTCATAACGGCTCTGTGGAGCCAGCGGCCGCCCAGCGCCGGTCCTTCCCCGCCGGGCTGCTGTGCCCGCGGGGCTGCCGCTGGACTTCGAACCCGCCGGGGGCTGGTGGAACAGGTTTCCCCTGTGCGCGCCGCCGGGCATTGCGTCAATCCTGGGAGGAGGATCTTCGAGGTAAATGAACTTTTTAAACGGCAAAAGGAGGAGAAGGGAGAGGAGGAAGAAGAGGGGGGGCAGCACCCGCCCGAGCTCTTCCTCTCAGCGCTCGGTGGTGAAACGGGCTTCGGCCGCTGCCCGGCGCCACGGCCGCAGGATGCGGTTCTCCGCCCCGCCGGGCTCGGCGCTCCGCGGGCGGGCAGGGGGAGCAGCGGGAGCAGCGGCCGTGGCGCGGCGCGGCTGAGCGCCGGCTCCGCGGTGAGTGTGCGGCGCTGCCCGCGCAGGGAGCGCTGGAGGGGCGCCTGGAGCCCGCCCTGCTCCCGGAGGCCGAGCCGGGCTGCACAGCGCGGAGCCCGGGCGGAGGGTCGAATGCAGCCGGCACCGAGCGGCTCTGGCCGCGCTCCTGCGGCATAGGTGACGGGCGGGGCGGGAAGTTGAGTGAGGCGTTACGAGAACGGGGGCTTGGGGCTGGGAGGGTGGGAGCCGCCGGGTACCGGAGCGGCAGAGGCCGCGGAGAGGCGCGGCGGGGCGGTGCTGCCGTCGGGATGGCTGCGGGCCCTGGCCGGCCCCGCCGGCTGCGGTGGGAGCTCCCCCGGAGCGCCGCGGCCCTTCGGCCCCCCGGCCTTGGTGCTGTGCGTGCCCCGGCACGGCGCGGCGGGCGCTGGGTGCCAGCCCGGGAGCCCTTAGCCCTGGCGGGGCCGCACCGTGTCGCGCCCCCTTGCGCGGCGAGGAGCGGGTGCGGGAGTTCCGCCCTCCGCGGGTGTTTCCCCGCGGGTGACGAGCGGCAGCGGCGCCGGCTGTGCTGTGCGGAACGGAGTTTGCACAGGCAGCTGATGCCCTGGCACTTGGCTTCTCATTCAGCAAATACCGTGCGCATCCGGGTAATATGTGCATCTGAATGTCTGTATGTGTTTGCACATGTATATACACACACATATACGTGCATGGCATGATTTTTTTTGTATGCGGCTACAGAAAATTCTGTTTACTTGCTGGAATGTGTTTGTGCAATGGTGAACTGCGCTTGCCTACTTTTTCTATTTCAAAGCACTTGCATTCATTCCCTTCTGGTGTTTTCAGAAGCAAAAGTCTGTGGGTATTACTGTACTTAATACAAATTAATATAATCATCTTAAAGACTGTGTACCTTTGTTATTTATAAATGTATGAAGATAAATATAACCATGAAATAATTCTCTTTCAGGTTATTGGGTTATCATTGCAGAGAAGTGTGTTTATTATTGTGGATTTGAGGGATCCAAATAGCAATTTAACCTATCAGAGGCGTAGGTAATTTTGTTTGTATTGCTGGGTAGCTCTAATAATAACATGCAAGCAGTGAATAGAAGGAACAGTGTGGATTCATGGAGAGTGTATTATGCTGTTTAAAACACTTTTAAAAATATTAAGTTATAGGCAAAATGGTTATTTATAATTGAATTTTATTTAAAATAAAGTTTCAGAATAGGAAGAGATTCTGTAACGCGAGTAAGCTTCCCTGTGATAAATATTTAGGTTGGTATGGAGTTCACCAGCGTAAGGAAAGCGCGCTGGAAGAATGTGTCTGAATAGTAGTGTGAATAATAGTGCTGTGCTGAGACTGCAAGCTCAGCTCCTGACCACAACCAACCAGCCAACAACAAACCACAGCCAACCAACCAACCAACACCAACAACCGGTCAAACCCGAAACAACTTCAGCCGTGTTTTGTGTAGGTAAATAGCACCACAGCGATCTTCAAGAGGCACATTTAGCACTGTAGGTCAGGTTTTGTACGTTCTTTTATATTTTTGACTGCCTGGAGAGACAAAATCAGAAAGTATAGCACTATAAGGAAACACAGCATGTTGTTAGATTGCGGTAGTAACGTTGATACCAGCCTTCCCCTGAAAACCTTGTTTGATTGTAAACAAGATTTTTCCCAGTTCACATATACAAATGTGTTTATCTCTTACAAGCAAAAGATAATGGTTTGAAATGATGGTTGGTAGCCTCACTGAAAAAGGCTTTATTGTAACCAAACCTGGATGAATAGGAGTGACCCAAGAGTTAACAGAACAGCAGCACCGCTGGATCCATTTAACAGCAAAGTGGTTTTAATTGGGTTGGTTGCTAGGGAGTGGATCCAGCACCGGGTGTCTGGGTGAATGTAAGCACTGGGCAAATGGCACACCTGAGTGCGCACAGCGCACCTGTGCTGTCTCCAGGGTGCTCCGAGCAGGTGTGCGCTGCTGCGCGCCGGCCGCTTCCCCTGCGTGCGCGGCTCCTGCACGGGGCGCGTGCTCCGCTCCGCTCCGCCGTGGCTGCGGGGCGGGTTGAACTCGCCGTACCCATTTTCTGTGTTGTGGTTTGCTGTGTGCTTATTTAGAAAAACCAACAGCTTATGTAAAATAATTAGAAACAGCTTTCTAGAAATGAGCTCAAACCAGGATTAGCTTACGTATTTGATAAAGAACCAACTTGTTACATGTTTGTACCTTTTCCATTATAGGAAGAGTCAGATACTACTCCTGGTTATATTGCGCTAACTTAACTATTTGAGTTTGGTGAATTCGCACTGGGCAGTGTGTGGGACAGCAGTGCCAGGACTGGGATCAGCGGGGCCGGGGGCGCGGTGTACAGGCCGCTGTCAGCTGCTGGGTGTGCACTCAGTGGCCGTGCATCTGTGCCAGGCAATACCGGTCAATAGCACGTTAAAAGTACCATCTGGAGCAGAACTGACGCGGGTCATCCCTGTGCATCCTGCTTGTGCTGCAGCAGAACTGACGTTAATTACTCAGGGCGATATTAAAAAGAAGTCTTTCCTTGGTGTAAATGCTACTTAGGAACAGAACTTGGCTCCATTCTGTTATAAATAGAATAAATGTACCGGAGTCTGGCTTTCTGTCTTCCACATTTGTAATGCGACTTAGTGTAATGTTCTGTGTTGCCACACGGGAGAATTGAATTTGGCTCTGTTCTCATTCCCCATGCTAGCGGGAGTTAAGAACAAAAAGCAGCAGCTGTATCTAATTTGGGCTCTGAAGGCAGTCAGAGACTTGTTAAACTCGGCCGTAAACCATAGACAATAAGGGGACCAGACTTTCTGCAAAGCGGCGTGCTAGGAGGTTTCATGGACTTCATAAAGCTCAGCTAGGTGCCCCAGCCGAAGAGCATTTCATGGATTTCTGATAGTACTTTTGTAACGTAACACAGGAGTGACCAGGCGCACCAGGCTCGTGTGTGCGGCCTGGGAGAACACCAGCGGCACACCTCGTTCTCACGGGAGCCGCCGCGGATGGAGCCTCTCTGGAGCCGGAGGCTGGGCTGCAGCGGCGCAGAGCAGCGGACCATCTGTACCCCTCCCGTCAAAGTGCATCGTTGGAGGGGCTGCCGTGTTAAAAGTGGGGGCGGACGGGCACTCCGTGGAATTCTGCTGGCTTTGTCTAGGAGTCACAGGTTAAACTTGCTGACGGAAATGGGGAGAGAACTGTTAACAGAGACTTCATGTCATGTTTCTTCCAGGAGGGTCACTGCAGACTAGGGGTTAAAAAAATCAATCTATATTTGACCACTGGCAATACATGCGAGAGACTCCTCTGCTGCTATTCTGAGAACTACTTAAAGCTGGCTTTTAGATTTTACTGTATATATGCTGTTAGTTGTGGCATATCTGTCTTTTATGAATACATACTTCAGGAAATAGGTTATTTTCTAAAATTGCTTTAATTTTCTTACCTACTTATTGGTATGAGTTTTGTACTTAATTACATACTTCGAGTTGGTTCCCAGCAGTACTTACCCTGATAATAATAGGAACATAACACATCGTAATAGTTGAAAAATCTTCATTGAGGAGGGGGTAGAGGAAGAGATAACAGGTTTGGAAGAAGACGCCTGTTGTTCTTGACATGAAATTCTCTCTTCCACCCACGGTGTCCTCGCAGAGATAACGGATTCTTTTAACCGTAAGCGTGGATAAAGTAGCTGTGGAATAGCGGTTTATATCTGTTCCCAAATGTGTTAAGTATTTTATAGATAGATAAGCAGCTCTCAGAGTTGGGGACAAGTTCTATTTTCAGATACAGTGGGGCGGGAGTGGGGCAACAGGCGGCGAGGAGCAGATGGGCTGGGGGCGGCGCCGGGGGGCACTGCCCCGCGGTTCCAGAGGGGAGAGAACCGCGAGGAGCGCTGGTACGCGCACGGTACCCTGCACGTAGTTGTGAGCAAGCCTAACAGTGCACGTAGTTGTGAGCAAGCCTAACAGTGCACGTAGTTGTGAGCAAGCCTAACAGTGCACGTAGTTGTGAGCAAGCCTAACAAGAACGGACGGCCTTCCGCAGGCTCGGGCTGCAAGAGAAGTCTTAATGATGTTGTTCTGTTACTCTGAGAACAACTGGCTAGCAGAGAGCAGGAAAAAAACCAACCCAAAACACATTAACTTTTAGACCTTCACAAAAATGTGTGTGTGCAACGCCAACGCCTGTGTTGTTGGGTGTGGTTTTTTGTGTGTGTTTTGTTGTTGTTGGGTGGGTTTTGTGAGTTTGTTTTAGCAGAAGGACACATGGAGCCGTTTTTGAAGAGCAGGACGCATTTCTGTAGCCTCTGCCCCGAAAACCTGGTGACCAGGAGTATGTGCCTGCTCAAGTAACGTTTGTTTCCTCCCTTTTTGAAACAGATCCAGATCTGCCTCTCCCGCTGCTTTGGGCTGCTCTGGCGAAGGTGCCCGACCCCCGCGGTCGCCCCGCTGCAGACGGCGCTGAGAGCAGGGGATGAGCAGCGCCAGGGCTCGCCGGCGTCCCTCCTGCCATCGCCCGGCGGATCTCTGAGCAGCAGCAGAGGTACCAGGAAGCTGCGCTTTGCTCTCTTCCTTTCGGTTGGAACAGGTGCTGGGGTATTTAAGATCACTTTTCAGTTTCTATGAGAAAAGCTGATTTTGCTGCCTGTGCAACTCGCTGGAGGGGCCAGTGAGGAAGAAGGATTTTTCATTTCCTCAAAGCGCTGTTACTGAACATTTTTGGAAAACAGCCTTAATAAATATTGCATCATGCTATAGCTACATATCTGTTGGCTTATATGAAAATTCAATATGCATTTCTTAAATAAGCGTAGAGGCTGAGTATAATTTTTCAGACCAGTGGTTTTGCTATTGCACGAGGGCTTTCTCCATCAGAGTTATCTCGAAGAGCAGGCACTGGCAGAGATGGAGTGAAACGCGCCTGCGAAATCCTCTGCTGCAGGAACAACTGTTTCCCAGGCGGCTTCAGGGACAGAACCGCCGATGGATTTCTTTGGGTAAAACTGTGCTGGCGTCCTTCTGCTCGCGCTTTTCTGCTCTTTACAAAAAGCAGATCCTCTCCCTTGTGTCATTTTTAATTGATTTTCACTGCATTACGAGCGATCGTTGGCACCAGTCCAGGAAAAGGCCGGCAGCAAGTAGGGAATTCGTCAAAAACTGACTCATTGATCACTGCATCTGATGAAATAATTAGTGTTCGGTATTTTCAATACAGCTTCATGCTGTTATATTGACTTCCGGAAGCAAGAGAAAATCCCTTTGTACCAGAAGATCACTGAGCACAACTCTGATTTCAGAATTCATCAGAACGCTTATTCCTTTATTTTTTTTGAATCTCCGTGTAGGAATTGCTAAGAATTTCGCATTGGCTCGTTAGCAGGAGCGGGGCCAGTTAGACCTGCTCTGTTCACGAGCAGGTCCATGTCGGGCCGCTCGTTCACGATGGAGAGGAGTCACAGACAGTGCAGAACGTTGGGCCGCATCCATCCCCAGCCATCTGCAGTAATGGGCCTGCAAATGAGCTTGGTGGTAATAATGATATTTAAAAAACCTTGGAAACCAGCAAATGCTGAGGGGCTGTCACACCAGCATCAGAGCTGCAGGAGACTTCAAACATCATGCACAGCGAGAGCTGGGCAGCTCTGCTCTCCAGTGACATTTGTAAGGTGATCGGCGTGTAACAGCTTTGCTGCCTGAGGATCATCTGTGAGTTTGCAAACCTGTTGTTAACTCAGTAAATTTTACCACAGTCCTTTTTAAAAATATGGATAAACATGTGGTTTTCTTTCTTCAACACCTGCGTCTTGGTGCAGCAGACAAAAGTGTAATCTCAAAGCACCCCAGCACCTGGAGGAAGATCGCTTTTAGACGTATCAAAGCAAACGTGAGAGTTCGATGCCCTGCTACATGCTGGCCTTGCTGCCCAAGGTGGGAACAGGGGGAAGCTTGGTTACCTGCCCTGGGAACAGCTTAGGAACTGAATGTTGAAGGAAAATGTTCAGATGCTCTGTTATGGGGGTTTTGCGTGCGTGTGGTTCTTTTCCTGTTTGTGTTTTCTTAGGTTATTTCAGATCATGTCGCTTTTTCCTTCCTTGGAGGGAACCTTGCTGTTCCTTGGGGTCAAGTATAAATAATACTTGTTTCCTTCTCGCTTATAGGAGAACTGCAAACAACAAAGAAATAGAAGCCATTACCTGACCTTGTTCAGAGAGAACACTAAATATGGCACAGCACAGTGTTGCCCTTGGATTATTCATGATGACGGTTTTATCGCTCTTGGATGGAAGTTCAGCTTTCCTGTTAAATCAGCGGCTGAAGGGAAGATATCAAAGAGACCGCAGAAACATCCGCCCAAACATCATCCTTGTTCTCACTGACGATCAGGATGTAGAACTTGGTAAGACATAGTGTTAGTTGATGAGCACGGCACTGCTCTTCCTGAAGTTAGATTCCTGCATTTGAAAGAATGATCTTTTCTTTCCGTGTGAAAAGCTATAGAAGGAACAAGTAGCAAAAGTTTAAGCCTGAGTTTGTGCAGACAGTACTTTCCGTCTGCAGCAGAGCTTGGTCTCAACGACGAGGTTCCCGTTTCTGTGGAAACCTGAGACTCCTGGCTTTGCGCGCACACCCAAACTGTGCTGCTGGCCGTTCCGACTGTAGCCGGGGAGCTCCGTGCCAAAGCACCGCCTTTGAAATTATGACAGGTTATTGCGCCACGTAATTACCCACTGTTTTGTTTAATTGCAGACGTTCATTACGTATAGAATTTTAATTACATAAATGTTACCTAATGCAGTCATACTGTTCTTGGTATTGTCCGTTTAGACGTGTAGTTAATTACTGACCAAAATGCAGAAGTTCTTCTGTGTTATTCAATGCCGTGTTAATTGTTGAAAAAAGGAGATGAAGATGAAACACACGCTTTGCCTAATGATTTGGAATAATGAATTAACTGACAGGGTTTGGGTTTTGTTCTGTTACCTGAAGAAGCTTATATTCACCAAATGTTGTCGGTAGTTAGGAGCAGCGATTAACACAAACCAGTTTACGTTAATAAATTTGCATTAGAAATATGCTTTTAAGTGAGTATAAAGCCCAGATCACGTGGAACACAAGAGCTTGTGTATGTGTGTGTGGTCTGGTGGGGTTTTGGCAGCCATGGCATCACATTCCTGGTATGGACGGGAGAAGTCAGACGAGCCCTCGCAGAAGGCGCAGAACACAGCGGCGCCAGCACCCTGTGCTGCCGCACGGCCTGGTCCGGCCGGCGGGGCGGGCGCTGCCCGGGTGCGCGGGGCCGCCTCTGCGGCTCGGGGCTCGCGTTGGGACGGCGGTGGGAAAACCTGCTGGGCAGGACCCCACCGGATACAAACAAATTCAGACCAGTAGGGTCAGATGTTGTTGTTGATACTTTTTAAATGGTTATTTGGATCACAAATGAAGCCGTTTCAGGAACGTACATCCGAAAGAACCTGAGTACGTTATCTTGCAGGCTCAGCAGGTGGTCCTGAAATATTTATCATCTTCTGGTTTATGCCGGCCTTCTTGTTCCTGATGCGATTGGCTAAGTCCTTTGGGCAGGATATTTCTCTTTTCTGGTAATCTTGATGCTTTCCATTTTCAGATGTAATGGGCATGTGTCCACACGAATTAGGATCCAGCCAAGGAGAATCCATTTGGCGAAGCTGAGATTTGATTTCGTCATTTGCCACTAATGGCTCTGGGAGACCCGATACTTGTTTGAATCCATTTTTATCGTTGTCTGTTGTCTGGCGAGCTGTCCAAGTCAATCAGCATTGCCAGTTGTGGGGATCGTGGTGAATGCGTTGAAGATGAAAACAATATGCAAATTACAAATAAAAGCTGAGGAAAGCTTGGAAGCTATGAAAATATTGCAGAGAAAGCTGTGCACAGCTAAGAGTTCAACTGTTTCTGAGAATGTCCTGTAACCGATGGGTGCTGTAGCTTTCACTGGGTTCTCTTGTGGCTACTTGTGAGGCAGAAGGGAGGACAAAGCAGTCTGAGGTGTTCTGAACAGGCTGTATTTGATTTAGGATCGATTTGACACTGTACCAACAGCAGGTGGGGTTTACCAGAAGAATGTAAGGTCATTGTCCTTTCAGGAAAGCAGTAGAACTCTTTTTTTTTTAATTTTTAATTTGCACCGCTCTCAATAATGAGTTTTATTGGGGAAACCAAACCTCAGCCTCATTTCGAGTAAAGGAAAAGGCTGATGAAAAGGATGCAGAATCTCCTGGTCAAAGGAGGACGAGTGTAGGTTGTAATGGATACAGATGGGAGAAGAACTACTGAAACAACCGAAACATGCGCACTCGGCTGACTGTCTTCTGATCAAAGGACTTGTACTGACAAGCAGAATGTGCAGAAGAGGAATACACTGACAAGGAGAAAGAATTAATTAGAAACGAAGGCTTTTCTTTCCCCATTAGAGCCGCGTACGTCCAAGTTAGTGTAGAGCTGATGTCCCCTGTGTGATGGGCTCAGCATCTCCAGTTTAATTAGGCTTGCCTACCATATTGCTGTGGCTTAGCGAATCAGCTTATTTCCTTCTCTTGTAGTTGGAGAAAGATCTGGTTATTTAGAATATATTCAGCCAGGTTAGCGGAATCTGAGCGAGGGGTGGTTTGTATGGTCCTGCGTCTTCCTCTGAAAAACGACAAAAGTGACAAAGAAGTTAATTTTTCTTAGTTATCACGTGCAGAGATTACGGCCTTAGAGTTCGTCAAATATGAGGAGGAGAAAAAAGGGAATGAAGATGTCAAAAGGGTGTCTAATGAGGTTCAACTAGGATAGAAATAGAAGGCATTAGGGGCCAGTTAATGAGCATTCTGGAGTTCAGTGAACGTACCTGCCTGTGGATACCGCTGCTTGAATTGGGCTTCAATGTAGGCTGAGTCCGTTAGGACTGAGTGCAGGTTCTTCAACAGCTGGAGCTCCCTGAGACCACGTAACTGGGGACTTCTGGCAGCCAAACACAGCTACTGAGACAGTGGGTGTTGTTTCATGAACAACTGGTGTATTTTCTCCATTAACATTAGTCAGAATATCAGCCTTATCCCTGACGTCAACTGTGAAGACACACTGGGCAAAATTATGGATACCTCACACATTTCAAGTGAAATTTCAACCTTGGTTTTGTCTCACTTGGAGTGAGCAGCTTGAATGCATCAAATTGATAGAACTTCCATGTTTCCACAGTAGGCCAATGGATATAGTTTTTAAAAATAGCTTAGAACTTTCACATTTTACTACAGCATTTTTATTATCAGTGGTGTTAGACAGGTAACAGAATGTTTTCTGAGTTAAGTACTGGCGCTTCACAGCGTGACTTCCCTTGGGACACCCCAGAAGGTGAGCTGGCGAGGCTCCGGCGGCCGCTGGACGCGTAGCTCGCCTTAGCGCGGTTCCTGCTGGACGCGTAGCTCGCCTTAGCGCGGTTCCTGCTGGACGCGTAGCTCGCCTTAGCTCGGTTCCTGCTGGACGCGTAGCTCGCCTTAGCGCGGTTCCTGCTGGACGCGTAGCTCGCCTTAGCGCGGTTCCTGCTGGACGCGTAGCTCGCCTTAGCGCGGTTCCTGCTGGACGCGTAGCTCGCCTTAGCGCGGTTCCTGCTGGACGCGTAGCTCGCCTTAGCGCGGTTCCTGCTGGACGCGTAGCTCGCCTTAGCGCGGTTCCTGCTGGACGCGTAGCTCGCCTTAGCTCGGTTCCTGCTGGACGCGTAGCTCGCCTTAGCTCGGTTCCTGCTGGTCGCGTAGCTCGCCTTAGCGCGGTTCCTGCTGGACGCGTAGCTCGCCTTAGCGCGGTTCCTGCTGGACGCGTAGCTCGCCTTAGCGCGGTTCCTGCTGGACGCGTAGCTCGCCTTAGCGCGGTTCCTGCTGGACGCGTAGCTCGCCTTAGCGCGGTTCCTGCTGGACGCGTAGCTCGCCTTAGCGCGGTTCCTGCTGGACGCGTAGCTCGCCTTAGCTCGGTTCCTGCTGGACGCGTAGCTCGCCTTAGCTCGGTTCCTGCTGGACGCGTAGCTCGCCTTAGCGCGGTTCCTGCTGGACGCGTAGCTCGCCTTAGCTCGGTTCCTGCTGGACGCGTAGCTCGCCTTAGCGCGGTTCCTGCTGGACGCGTAGCTCGCCTTAGCTCGGTTCCTGCTGGACGCGTAGCTCGCCTTAGCGCGGTTCCTGCTGGACGCGTAGCTCGCCTTAGCTCGGTTCCTGCTGGACGCGTAGCTCGCCTTAGCTCGGTTCCTGCTGGACGCGTAGCTCGCCTTAGCTCGGTTCCTGCTGGACGCGTAGCTCGCCTTAGCGCGGTTCCTGCTGGACGCGTAGCTCGCCTTAGCTCGGTTCCTGCTGGACGCGTAGCTCGCCTTAGCGCGGTTCCTGCTGGACGCGTAGCTCGCCTTAGCTCGGTTCCTGCTGGACGCGTAGCTCGCCTTAGCGCGGTTCCTGCTGGACGCGTAGCTCGCCTTAGCTCGGTTCCTGCTGGACGCGTAGCTCGCCTTAGCTCGGTTCCTGCTGGACGCGTAGCTCGCCTTAGCGCGGTTCCTGCTGGACGCGTAGCTCGCCTTAGCTCGGTTCCTGCTGGACGCGTAGCTCGCCTTAGCTCGGTTCCTGCTGGACGCGTAGCTCGCCTTAGCGCGGTTCCTGCGCTTCCTCACCGTTCTCTGTTTGTGAGGGACACAAGCTGAAGAAAATCACTTTTGGTTGGCTGGTTTAGTGCTGTTTAAAATATTTAAAGCTGGCCTATTTAGGGCTGTACAGAAGAGTCTGCTGGATTTTTACCTTCCACTGCTCTGTCACTCTGTATTAGTTCTCAGGCTTGGGAAGCAGATTAGATCATATGTTTTTGTATTAAAGACTGTTGATATATAGGGTCTTGTCATTACAGCAGTTTTATTAAAGGATGTTACTGTCCCCAAGGGGAGTCTTAACATGTACTGTTATTTATGCACAGATGCCTCCGTCATTTAAAGGGGTTGTTAAATGTATTTTAATATTGGGATGACAAAGCATTCTCTTCTTCTGTCTGTTTATGCTTGGGCTGGCTCATGAAGCAACACAGAGGAAGCGTTCACGGTTTTCAGGCTCACATAAAGTATAATTGACTGTTGTAATTGTTAACTGTGGTGTTAGTGCCTTCGAGCACTAGCACTGATCCCACAGCTATGGAAACAAACCATCTTGCGTTCTTCAGAAGCTTCCTTTTGATGAGTGGAGTTCAGCAAGTTCTGAGTTCTAAGCTCGCTAAGCTGCCCTGGTTCCTGTCGATGTGGCGCAGACGCGCTCTGACCCGAGAAACGCACAAACCGATGTTTTAGTTATTCATTCCAACAGAATGATCTCAAGAAAACTAATGCCGCAGGAATGTTTAGGTGAAATGACCTACAGTAGCAATTAACCTTCCTTCACGGTGCTGGAGAGTCAGGTTTTGTATGAGGCTTATGGCCGTTTTCCCTCTGGGTTTTGACTCCTGGCTATATCAATGTGCCCTGTATCAAATCAACTTACGGTTGCAATTTCATAATGAAATTCCTGCCTAAAGAGCTTAGGAGAAACCTAACCCCGTTATTGACAGAAACAACAGTTTGTGCCAGATGGTCGCGGGGTGCATTGATTAAAGCTGGCCCATTAATCCGGCTCGGCGCGGGGTGAGTTACCCCAGCCCGCCGCAGCACGACCCTTCGTGCCCGTCGCAGCAGGCAGGGAGGTGTCCGCTCTCCTTCGCAAGGTCGCGCTGGTGACAGGTCTTGGTACAAGTTCTTTGGAAAAGGGAAGTTGCTCCTAAATCACTCTGGTGCAGTTTTAATAACTTCCAGGCACCGATAGATGTGGGAACCTAGATGGCTTTTTTCCTTCTGGTCCTTGGTGTTTCTGCATGTAGGAAGAACTCTCATATGGACCCAGATTTAGCTAGGTGGATGTCTAAGGTAAAGACCCAGTCTCTGTCCCAAACCTGTCTTAACCAAGAAGCAGAAAGGCCATCAGACAGCAGTGTGGCTTTTAGGAATGGTTGACAAAAAGACTTTTAGTCTCGTTACCCCAACTAGTCCAGTTCCCCGCTAGTTAAACTTGCTTGTTTGTTTTTAGATGATGGTTATAAGCTATGTGGTGTCATCTGTCCTAGGTAGTGATCTAAAAACCAAATTCTGCAGAACCAAGCCTAAGCAAAGTTAGAGCATTTTAGGTATTATCCAAATAGATCAGGTGGTCAGACAGAGCTCAGTGCGCTGGGTATGGAAATTATTATGAGGACTTCGGTTCAGTGGAAGGTCCAGAAATCAATACCCGCTAACACCTCACATGAGGGAAAAGACGGCTCTGGCAGACCCTGCTTGAGCTTGGGCTGAAGAATCTTGAGACGTCCCTTCCAGCCTCATGGTTCTGTGCTTACAACCCCCCGCCTTTTGCAGAAGGTTGGCACAAATGCAGCACATGGGGTGTCTTCTGAAAGCAAGGATTAAATAATGCTTAAGGAGTGTGCAAATGCTGGCCAGGGAGGCTGCACAAAGTGAATTTCACCCTTGGGCCACATTGTCTCAGCCTAATTCACATTGTCTCAGCCTAATTCACATTGTTTCAGCCTAATTCGTGCCGGTTCTTGCCTTCAGCTACTGGAACAACGCTCGCGGCTCCAGAAAGGCTGCACAGATGGTGCAGATAGTTACAGTGGTAAATCGTGAGCTTAGAGAGGAATTAAAAAAGCATTATAAACTATCTCAGCAGGTTTGAGTCAAATCTTGAGTCAGGACTTCAGTATTTGCTCCTTCTTAAAACAATGGGAGAACTTTGCTCGAGGGGAGAGAATGATCTTTGGGTTCGCTATGAGATTACAGTGCCCTTGCTACCTGTACTTTTAGTTAGCTCTTGTGATTGAAACAAGACAATAACTCTGAGGTGATTTTCTTCTTCCAGGTTCTATGCAAGTGATGAATAAAACAAGGCGGATCATGGAGCACGGAGGCGCTCACTTCATCAACGCCTTCGTCACAACGCCCATGTGCTGCCCTTCCCGCTCCTCCATTCTCACGGGGAAGTACGTCCACAACCACAACACCTACACGAACAACGAGAACTGTTCTTCTCCGTCCTGGCAGGCGCAGCACGAGATCCGCACGTTCGCGGTGTACCTCAACAACACGGGATACCGGACGGGTGAGAACAAGGCTGCTCCATCCGAAAGCTGCTTTAGACCTGCTACTGCAGAGGCGAATGTGTATAATACTGTAATTCTTTCTCATAGCGGACTGTAGCTGTGGAGAATACCAGAGCTTCAGTCGTTCATGTGGGTTTCGCTTCCTTGTACTCCAGGAAATTAAAAAGATGTGCATGCTTGAACCGAAGGTACATGTAGAACTTGCTTGAACCGAAGGTGTAGCACATGTAGAGCATACCCTGCAGTACCTGCAGTGTGTAGAACAGACAAGAAGGATGCTGTGGAATCAGCGATCAGCGTTTTTCCATAAAACAGATCTATTCATCAAACACGGAATACCAGAGAGGAGGCTGCTCCTGCTGGGGGGCTCTGTGGGCAGTCCCTTCCCAGGAAGATGTTTAGAACAAGTACCAGCTGAGGTCGGGTGTGCTCCAGAGAAGCAAAGACCCTCTGCATGCAGCGCTCCCTGGGGACAAAGCTCCCGTGGGAAGGATGTCAGAAAATACGTAGCGCAGGTTTCACTCCTATTTCAGGTGTCCTGTCACATATTGTGGGAAACTGGGCAAGAGGGACAATTTAGGTAAACAAACCAAGTCAATCGATGAATTGATCTTTAGAAAAGTCAGTGTAAGCAACATCTAAATCATCACTAACTTAGAACAGTGGACGCTAGTGCTTTGACTTGGAGCAGGACGTGATTAGAATAGAGAAGAAACAAAGAGGTGATGTTCCAAACGTTGCTGAACGTCAGGGAGTTTCTCTGTCAAGGTTCCCGTGTGAACATGTGCAGGAAAGGGTTCTGCTCTCTGTGAACAGACACCTCCCATTCCGTGAGACAGCTCTGGAGCGCACAGCACCCATCGCACGCCTGGGTCCCGCAGCAGCGAGCACCGAGGTGTTTCACTGGCACACAGGTTTGGACTTCCCCTTAGACATTACTTAATGAGAAAAGATTCTTTTCCATTTGCCTGGCTGGCTGAATGGTTAGGTCTGAAATTGCTGACTGATTTCAGAACATTTTGTCAGCCTTATCTGCAGTCAGGAAATGAAAATACATGCTTATCTTATTAAATTCAACAGAATTTGGGATGGTGGGCCAGATTCGGCCTGGCAGAAGGACATTTGTGCTCCAGTGAATCTTTTGGGAGCGTTCTCTTAATTGACGCTAGGGCTGAACACGGCTCGGGAGGCGCAAACGCGTTAACTCCCCGAGCGGTTCTGCTGAGCGGTGCCCAGCGCACAGCCCTGTTACCTGTTGGCAAGGGAAGGGCCGCTCCCTGGGTGGTTCTGTGCCAGTGTCTCTGACGGTGAGCCCGTACTTGAATTATGCGAAGCATTAATAAATGGCACTTGGCACCAGCCGTGTGTTTTGAACACAGGCCGCCCGCAATGACTTTGCTCTGTCTCTGCCGTTATAAAAAATTTCTTGGGAATAAAAATAATAATCATTCTGAGCACTTTCACAGGGCTTTACAGTAATTAATCAATGAATTCATTAAAATTCAGTGACAGTCTTCCATTTCCTCCCATTAATATTAGACTAAGAAGATACAGTGGCTGACTGCATTCAAATAATTATTTTTCCATTTCACTGTCTGCGCATTTGATGTGTTAAAGTGGTTTGATATTATGTTGTAAGAAGGAGGAGAAAGGCTATTGGTAAATTTTTAGTAAAGGGGGAATGAACCTGAAAAATACAGGATCAGATTTTAGGATCTGGATACACGTCAGGAGAGAAAAGATCAGCTTCCTGCTGTAGAGTTTGCTCTCCATGATAGTTCCTGGTTGCTGGTTTTATTACATAAATACTTACAAACTTAACTGAAGTTGATAATTGCTTGGTATGGATTAGTTGGTGCCCTAAAGAGTCAAAGGTAAAGAGAAGCAGTGACAGAATCTGCAGGACGTTGTACAAGGTCTCAACTGTTGAGAAGAGATGTGGGTTTTGATTCGCACCCAGCGCCACAGCCCCTGTGCTGCTCCGTCACCACCCGTGCGTGCAGGCACCCCTTGTCAGAGCGGCACCCCGCGTGCGGGTCAGAGCAGCATCCCGTGTGCGGGTAAGAGCAGCATCCCCATCCCATGCACAGGTCAGAGCAGCATCCCCATCCCATGCACAGGTCGGAGCAGCATCCCGTGTGCGGGTAAGAGCAGCATCCCCATCCCATGCACAGGTCAGAGCAGCATCTCCATCCCATGCACAGGTCAGAGCAGCATCCCGTGTGCGGGTAAGAGCAGCATCCCCATCCCATGCACAGGTCAGAGCAGCATCCCCATCCCATGCACAGGTCGGAGCAGCATCCCCATCCCATGCACAGGTCAGAGCAGCATCCCCATCCCATGCACAGGTCGGATCAGCATCTCCATCCCATGCACAGGTCAGAGCAGCATCCCCATCCCATGCACAGGTCAGAGCAGCATCTCCATCCCATGCACAGGTCAGAGCAGCATCCCGTGTGCGGGTAAGAGCAGCATCCCCATCCCATGCACAGGTCAGAGCAGCATCCCCATCCCATGCACAGGTCAGAGCAGCATCCCGTGTCCGGGTAAGAGCAGCATCCCCATCCCATGCACAGGTCAGAGCAGCATCCCCATCCCGTGTCCGGGTCAGAGCAGCATCCCCATCCCGTGCACAGGTCAGAGCAGCATCCCCATCCCGTGTCCAGGTCGGAGCAGCATCCCCATCCTGTGTCCAGGTCAGAGCAGCATCCCCATCCTGTGTCCAGGTCAGAGCAGCATCCCCATCCCGTGCACAGGTCAGAGCAGCATCCCCATCCCATGTCCAGGTCGGAGCAGCATTCCCATCCCGTGTCCGGGTCGGAGCAGCATCCCCATCCCGTGTCCAGATCAGAGCAGCATCCCCATCCCGTGTCCAGATCAGAGCAGCATCCCCATCCCGTGCGCAGGTCAGAGCAGCATCCCCATCCCGTGTCCAGATCAGAGCAGCATCCCCATCCCGTGCGCAGGTCAGAGCAGCATCCCCATCCCGTGTCCAGATCGGAGCAGCATCCCCATCCCGTGTCCGGGTCGGAGCAGCATCCCCATCCCGTGTCCGGGTCAGAGCAGCATCCCCATCCCGTGTCCGGGTCGGAGCAGCATCCCCATCCCGTGTCCAGATCGGAGCAGCATCCCCATCCCGTGTCCGGGTTGGAGCAGCATCCCCATCCCGTGTCCAGATCGGAGCAGCATCCCCATCCCGTGTCCGGGTCAGAGCAGCATCCCCATCCCGTGTCCAGATCGGAGCAGCATCCCCATCCCGTGTCCGGGTCAGAGCAGCATCTCCATCCTGTGCGCAGACCGGAGCCTCCGCAGCTGATGGACAGCTGAAGGCCACTGAAAAATAATAACTGAGTGATTTAAGAGTCAGACCTAATTTTCAGAAGTGATTTGCATGATTAGGAACTGAAGTGTTATGATATTCACCTCCAGGACATCGAGGTGACTTTTCAAAACTGGATATCAAGTTTCTGAATTATTTATCTTGAATGTAAATTAGTTTCCTTAGATCTTTTGCTCTCTGTAAAGAAATATTATCTTAGCACAATCTGTCAAATTATATCTATTAGATGGTTTGAGCCCATTAGACTTGAAAATGGTGTGGAAGACTCAGCACCGTGGCTATATCAAGGGAAACCAAGCAGCTGTGCTGGAAAGGACGTAAGACTCCTGACATTTAGCCCAAATCCACTGCCTCTGTCCGTGTTGCTCCGTGTGGCACGCTTGGTCCATGGGGGTGAGTTACTGAGCTGGAATATCCTGCTAATACTCTGGAGAATGGCGTTTCCAGCTCTGACGTCAGTTCCATACTGCAAGCTGGTTTCAAGTAAACATGAATGTATCTTTTCCCTAGTTTCTATGAATTGAGTTCTAAGCGTCATTAATTTTGCTTCAAACATACTCCAATATCTGATAACTTAAAATGAGAACACATTAAGTAGAACTGTGGTCTCCTGAGGATTGTGCAGAGGCTGTAGAAGAGAGACTTAGACAGCTACTGTTCCCTCGTCTGTCTTTGGCGCGTAGCTTTATGTTACTTAATGCACATTTTCACTGTCCTGAGGAGAGGAATCCATACACGTCTGTGAATGACGGAGCGGAGCCCACGAGGAAGCCTGCAATGCAGTCACGTTGCCCAGGAGCCCGAGATCAAGGCACCCGCAGCTACGCAGAGGAGCCCGTGTCTGCGGCTCCTTTATGTCCAGTCACATTTTGTTTCCCTAAATCTGTCCGTTTTCAACATAAAATGTTGTAGATTGTGAAAGACACCTCATCTCTTGCTTTCCCCCCACTATAATGTACTCTTCTGATAGAGTGCCAGTTGTAGCATTTAAAGTGTCATGGCTTTGTCAGCTGATTTATTGTTTCAAGCAAGAAGTAATTCATAGCTTGATATTTCTTCAGAAATAGGATTATCATTTCATAGCATTCAAAATAGCTGAAAGCTAAATAGAATATTTGCACATTTAAAAAACAGTTAGTTTAGATCTTTCATGATACTTGGGAGAACCTCTTGACTTATTATTTCATCTTCCGATGCCATTTGTGTTCAATATTCTGTAGCTTATAAGGCGAAAATGAGAAGAGGTTTCCTCCATCTCGCTCCGATTTAAGATGATCTTTCTTTATCCAGCTCACGGTTTAAGTCCTTGTGGTATCTTGCATTCTTTTGCTTTACTTTTCTAGAATGCTGAGGGGTTTGCAGAAGTTTTTCAAATCGTAATACTTAACGTAGTGGTGTAATTACTGAATACAGGATTGCTGAGCTCTCCTTCCCCTGTGCCCGAAGGCCGGGGTGTTCCGTGGGGCGGTGGCTGTCGCTGTGCCACAGGGGTAGGGACAAGGGCTTTGGCCCTGGCTCCCTGGGAATTCACTCACCTGGGGAGGACAAGCGCGCCTTGGCTCGGCACCAGCGTCCTTCTGTTCGCTTCCTTGTTGGCCATTTCCAGATATTTGGTTTGAGCCCTTTGGTTTTATTTGGCTGCATCTGCTCCCCGTCAGCCCGTTCCCCTGACTCATGAGACAGATCTTAGCACCTCCCTTGGCCACAAGTGAGGAGTGTGCACTGCGAATTCGGGAAGGGGAACAAAGGTGTCCCAGAGGTCACAGTGCGTTGCCTTTGTCCTGCCAGGTACCAGACCAGTCCCCCGGCACAGCCGGGGCCTGGCGCTGTTTAACTGCGGTGGTTGCCGGTCACTGTGCTACACGGTTTTTACAACTATTGTGTTTCGTGAATTGTAATGGTATTTTTAATTTCAGTTAGAGAGGGCAGCTGTGCACGTAGAGGCTCTTGCCTTTACTGCTGCGCTTCTTATGTCCCTGTGATGGTGGACAGAGAATGTGATCTCGACAGCTTTGTGCTATCGGTGTACTGTAGTTAGAGAAGAACTGAGCCACCGTGGGCAACAGACTAGAATAAAGTATTTGTCTGTCCTTAGTCTAGCTGGTTAAGTGCTTCCATGAATTAATAATTTCAAGGATGGTCGTAGAAATACGAAAGAAAAGAAATATTAAAGTACTCAAGCCCAGTCTCCCTTAGGATCCTGAAACCGATGGAACTAAAGGGATCTGGGAACAAAATGGGGTCTTAAGCCCCTCTTTTCCTCCTTAAAAGTGCTGCAACATTTAGGAACTCACTGTTTGTTTTATGTGCTTGCTGGGCTATTGATACCAATGCTGCATCGTCTGATCTTGGCAGCAGTGGCACATCTGCTGTCACGAGAGGTGCCAGCTGGGTCCGTTTTGTTCCGGCGATTGCAGCACTGAGAAGTTTCTGATTTGTGGAGGGTCTCGTCAGTTATTTTGATAGCGGATGAGAACTGATGTCTCTTGAAAAATCTTTCCAAAGGAACCAAAGGCAAATACTAATTTACGGGATTTTATCTCGGAGCCCCCGTACTTCTGCTGTGAAGCCATTGATTTCAGTGGGTTCGCTCCGCTGTGCTCTGTCAGTTTAAGGGCGTACGATGTGAGGACGAAGCTGCCTTGACCTTTGGGCTGGCTGCTGGTTCCTCGGGTGCTCAGCCGTGCCGGGGGTGCTTGCCGTCCGCTTTCCTCCCATTGTCTCTCAGAGGACACAAAGTACGAAAGTCGCTTTTGCTAGAGGTACAGCAGGAACAGGATCAGAAATGCCTCCCCCAACCCCAATCCAAAACTAAGGGATCGTTCAACTTTGAGCTGGGTGCATCCCGAATTATCTGGTTTCAATTGAATGCAGAGTTTTGTGAGTATCCTTTGTAGATGCATTTTAGTTGTGTTATGTATTTTTAGGTAGGTATAAGGAAAAGAATTAGAGTTTTAAAAAAGGAACAAACCAAAACCAACAAACTTGTAGAGTTTGGTAGATGGTATGGATAGAAGATAGAACTGGCTTGGCTTGAACGGTTCCAGTGGTGGTAAATTACACCTGGATGTCTGGTTTTTTGATTGCGCTTTTGTACTACATTTGACAATATGTCAGGGCTGCTTTTCAAGCAATGAGCTGTGGCCTTGGTGTGTCTGCGGTTGGGTTACATTCAGAGCAGAGCTTTGTGTTAATTGACCGTACAGGGAAAACTCCTTTGTGGGCAACTTTTCCTTAGAGGAGGAGTTTGCGAACAAAAATGCCCCTGTACCAGAGATCTTGCGGGTGCGTCCCAGCGCAGGGCGGGACGCTCGGACAGGACCCCTGGCGTGGTGCGAGCCCCGCGGAAGCGGTGACAGTGCACACAGGACTCGGCTCTTGTGTGTCCTGGCATATGCAGGTTTGCAGATACTACATTGTGTGGTATTTAGAGCAAAGGAAAATCACATTCTTAATGCATTTATTTAAAACAGCCCCTCAGATATTTTGTAATGATAGTTTCATAGACTGGATACAGGAACATGGTTGACATATCAAGCAGCAGCCTCTGTGGATGTGCAGTAATGGAATCTTGGAGCGGTTTGGAATTGGATGTACCAGAGGCGTGTGTGCTCCAGCGAGCATCTGTCTCTGGTGGTGAACTGATCTGAGAGGAGGAATTGTGTTAGAGAGACTCTTCTTAATCCCAAATCAAAATCTTTCACCAGCATCAAGAGAGATTTATTGTAGCCCGATATTTTGTAGTGCAGATGGGTGATGTTTGAAAGTTTCGGAATAACAACCTTTCAAATGGCTGAGAAGGAGGGGGGGGAATAAAATGTGAAATGGAAGATTTGAGACAGCAGAGAAAATCATTTAAAGCCCTTTGACATGCATGAAGGTTATAAAGATATCCTGAGTGTAAACTGGGGCATGCAAAAGGTGCTGGAAGGAGCCTCCACCAGCCTTTCCTGTTACGGCTCTGCAGAACAACAATGCAGCGGTTTTCACAGAACGCCTTTTCCTGAGCTCTTCAGCTGCCTCGGCCAAAGGTCTTCGGAACAGATGGGTTCCCATGAGGAGAGATGCCAAGTGTGTTTGGCTATAACGCGGTGAGTGGGGGACAACGCTGTTGCCGCTGGGGGTGTCCGGCCCGTGTCCCTCTGCGTGGTTTGCTGACCCGTGGCCGCCGTAGCTGCCCTGGACAGACGTTCTGTGCACATTGTGCTTTCTGCCTGTAAATGTATTTCATTCTATTCCACTGTATTATTATGTTGCTAATATGTTGTCCTTATAGAAGGACACTGATAGACGGCTGGTGTGAGACGCTGCAGATAGTATGTGCCTCTGCATTAAAAGTATTTGGAATGGCAAGTGGAACAAGTGCAAAGGTCTTTGTGCTGGTTGCTGTGGCAATGCTAACTTGTATTACTAGACCATCGGAAAACTGAGATCCAGCTCTGATGGTGGAAATTCAGGTGCTGCATCGTGGTGCAGTATGCAGACCCAAGAGCAGAATTTTGCCTTTTAGCTGTAAGAAAGCCTGGCTAGATGAATGGAGTCTTCCAGTGTCGTTTATCCGGTAATTGCATAGTGATGATATAACATATAAACCAATACTGAAAAATATGTTCCTTTGAATTATTAATTTTTCTACTGGCATAGTGTGAAAGCGTCATTGGGTACATCGTGTACTTTAGAGAATTAGCGTTCTTCTCATAGAAATCCAGTGCTGTTCATTTTCCTCAGCCATCTTGTGGAAGATCACGGGTGTGTGTGCACGCGTGGTTGTGAGTGAGGCCAGCGCGCACGCTCAGCGTTCCCGGAGGCTCCGGCGCCCGCCCGGCGTCTCTGGGAGTCGTGTGGTTCTGCGCCGCTCCCCCGGGCAGGCTGCTGCCGCGGTCCTGCGCCGGCGGTTGAGTCCCATCCTGTTCGTGGTGCTCGTCGCTCATCGTTTCTCCCAACCAGCTCCTGCTGCCACTTGGCTGCTGCTGCCGGCCCGTTAGCTGGAGATGGCCCGGCTGGGTGCAACCACATGAAAAATGTGGCTAAATGGTGTGATTCAGAGTAGGATGAGATAATGTAGCAACCGACACTGTTCTAAGTGTTCTGTTTTCTCCATCTGACTGACTGTATCAGGCACTAAGGCAGATATAATGGTAATTGTGGTCCAGTTCCTCTTATACGTAGTCAGGCTGTAAATCAAAAGATCTGCATTACAGAGCTCTAAAGTAAACACAGGAAAACTTATTGTGAACGTATCTGAATGAGAACAAAACTTCTTTTGGAAGAGGTTAAATGTGGTGTCTTTGAAGTTTTCTGTTGTACCTTCTCACCGTGCCTCTGCTCTCTCTACCCCCAGCTTTCTTTGGGAAGTACCTCAATGAATACAATGGTTCCTATGTGCCTCCTGGCTGGAAGGAATGGGTCGGATTGCTTAAAAACTCTCGGTTTTACAACTACACGCTCTGTAGAAATGGAGTGAAGGAGAAGCATGGATTCGACTACTCCAGGGTAGGTCCTGTTGGTTTGTTTCTATTTCTTTAACATTGGGAGGTGGCTGCAAGAAAGCTGCAATTCATGGTCTCAGTATAAGTAGAGAGTCGCCTCCGAACTCGGAGCTGCCACGTGCAGCATTAGCCATGACCCAACAGGCGTCGCCTTTGGGCTCTTCTTTACCTTCCATTCTGGAGAGTCGTGTTGCTGAAACATTGTTAGCAGCACTGGGAACAAACAGAACATCCTGTGACTGTGTTGTGGGCTGAAATGTGGAAATCGATTTAAATGCATTGTTTCTGTGCTTCATATTTTCATTATTGTGTGCCGGGTCTGATTGCCGTGTATTCCCGGTGTAGCACTGACTCCAGGGCAGTCACACAGCGTCACTGTGATGGGAATCCAGTTCCAACTGGTCCCATCTTTTTATGTTATTTTAAGAACTTGTTTCATAGCTGGAATAGAGAATTCGTAATATTGTGGTATATCTTATGATAATTTTGAATGAGTGGAGAATCAAAGTGTTGAATTGACATCTCCATGCATTGTTACAGGCGTGTACGTTTCCTGATATCCTTGCAGAGAAGTTGTACCCGGGCCAAACTTACTAAAACGCCTGTAGTCATTGTCAACCGCGGTGCCGTTTTCTGCCTGTCTCACACGTGGCTCAGTTACCTGTTTGCGGGCAGGACTGTGTTATTGCAGCTAAATGTGTGCACTTGCCAAAGGATCCAGCGTTTGTGATTCCTAAAATGACCTGAATTTTCCCTGAAGTATGAGGATAAGTAAATTTAGCCATACGTGGCTGTTGTTTTTTCGGTCTATAATTACAACTGGATGTGTTAAACAGGGATTCAGTTGGATTTCTCTTACTGAACACAAATCCTGCCTCCATATTTGTGTTTCATTAGCCATGTGTTCACAGTCCGTTTTCCCCTTAAAAGGCTGATGTCTAGATGATTTTCCCCCTTCCCCTCCCCTGTTTGCTGTTTTTAATTAATGTGCTTTGTGTTGAAAGATAAAGTGTTACAGGCTTCTAGGGTTTCCCTTTCTGTCTCCAGCTGGTGCGGGGAAGGGGCAGCCGATGCACAGAGCGGTCCTTTATGTTTCATTTCCTTCGGAGCTGTGCAGCTCGTTCTCGCAGCCGCGCGCTGCCGTCGGGAGGGGACCGGCCCCGCGGGGGCGGCGGGCGGGCGATCCCGCTGTGTCCCGGCATCCTCAGCCCTGTTTGGCGTACACAATACGTGGAAATGTTTAGGTTTTCACTTGGTTTCATTTTTCTTACCAAGTCTGATTAGAAGATAAATGTTTTAATAATCTTTATATTTTTGCAAACCACACAGCTCTGGCAATAACAGATGACAATGTGCGGAGCAACAGCACTGGAGTTCAAATGAACCAAAAGAAGCTGAAATACAAGAGTACTTCTCTTTCTTTCCTGCCATTATTGTTGCTGTTGCTTTTCATATTTCAAGGCAGTGAAGAAAGAACCATTTTGGTTCAGTTTTGAGGTGTGAACATCTGTACCCAGCTCCCTCCTCCTGCCGTTCTGAGCGGAGCAGCCTTTTTCCAGTTTCTTGTGACACCCCAGACCTCCCCTTCCCATCCCACCCCAGCTTGACATTATTGTTCAGGTATCTCGTTCTACTTTTGCTTCTCGTTACAGGATTACCTGACGGATCTGATTACCAATGACAGCATCACCTTCTTCAGGATCTCCAAGAAGATGTACCCGCACAGGCCCGTGCTGATGGTGATCAGCCACGCTGCTCCCCACGGCCCGGAAGATTCGGCCCCTCAGTACTCGCATCTCTTTCCTAACGCCTCCCAGCACATGTAAGGACAATACAACCCTTTCACTGCCACGTTCGCTTTATAATATTCTTGGCATGTTTGTCACAAAACCTGTAAGAAGAGTTTTGATTGATTTTTTTTGGCCTCTTCAGACAAGTATAAGTGTCTTGAGCATGGCTGCTGAACTAGAACTCAGAGCTGTAGCTCACTGAGATGAACTGAACGATTGATGTTAAATTCATCAGACATTGTTGCAACCTGTTTGGGAAGTAACGCACTGTTTATTTAGAGCAGGGGCATCAAAATCTCGTTCTTGGGCTATGATCTTTTCAGGGGAAGAAACTGTCTCCACATCCTTATGCATAAACCATTTTATTTTATCGGTATTACCAAAAATCACATAGTATGCAGTACTTGTAGAACGCTTGTTAGGAACCGCCCCGAAGCCCAGAGCGGTGCTGGCTGGTTGATGTGCGTGTTGCGTGGTGTAGCATTGCCCGTAATAGCTATAAGTGAGAGTCCTGCTTTGCTTGCGAACTCTGGTATGCACTTCTATTGCTAATTTACGCTGCTGTTCTCTGTGATTACACGTCCTAGCTGGGATGACCGTTGCACCCTGCGTTGCGCTGTCTCTCCATCTCGCTCTACAGAGCTCTTTTTCACCCCTGTCTGCAGGCTTTTCTTATTTGAAAGTGATTCCCATCAACCAGAGTTCACGTGGCAAATCCCTGGGCCCCATGGCTGCTTTTCCTCTTCTGCTGCCTGTGCAGACAGCTGCAGAAAGTGCAGCAGCTGGGCGTTTAACTGCCATCAGAAACCTTATTTCCGCAGGGGGTACGTTTTACCACCCATCTTTTCCAAGGTCAGATGCAACCAGACTGGGACTTATCTGCTGAGTGCAGTTGAAGAGGTTATCTTAACCAGCTTCGAAGAATGCTTTGTGTGTGTGTTTTTCCCATAAGACAGACAAATCTGTTAAGTGTAAGAGGGTTACTTCTGTAGTAATCAAAGAAAATCATGGGCTTTGGTTGGATTAAACAGCGGGAGGTTTCAAATCAGCCAGGAAATCACAAAGTAAGCTGAAAAGGAGTTTGCCAAGCATTTTTGATTCATTCGGGGCATCACATAGCAACAGTTTCCATAACTGTCAGCATTTTCAAAGGAGCAATGTCATTATTTCAGCCACAATAACGTTCTGAAATTCAAGAGGCTATTAACAATGCAGAGAGAATAAGCACCAGCGCTTTCCCCCGATGTGAAGACGCCCGTGTGTGCCGCCTACGCGCGTTTTTCAGATAGCGTCTAACAGAGCCCGTCGGCATAGAGCATTTCACTGTCCGACTATTAATTTCAAATTTATATTAAAACCCCTAAGACTACCTGTCATATTCAGAGGTACATTAGATATACAGCATTTCAAGGAGAAATCTCACCTTACATTACCATTGTTTATCTAAATAGCTTGCTCTGCTGCTCCGGTGCGTACACAAAAACAACAGTAGATATTTGCCAAAGAGGAGCTGAATTTATCAGGAAATTGTTTGCTGGGAAGAAGAAAATAGCCAAATATCTGCTGATTTTCCTGTGTTACTGTGTCACCTTTCGGCCTGCACATTTGCGTGGGCTGCTTTTATTGCTTCGCATGAAAAAGGAGCCTCAACAGCTCCCAGAGGGGCAGGATTTTCACTGTTCAGACTGCAGGCGATGTGTTGGAGCCAGGCTGTGGAGAAACCGACAGGTGCTTCTCAGTCTTAAGTAATCATACGTTTTTAGGAATACATGTAGTAGGTAAAAGTAGTATTTCTTGCAAATGTAAGCTGTTGCTTTCTAGTGAACTGGTGATGCAGAGGGTCAACACCATGGTAATGATATATCCAAATAAATACTTTGTTTAGTCCAGCTAACCTAGAGCAATATAATTATGCACAGAAAAACAATCTCTGGAGCTGCCAACAAAACGAGATCATGGACAGTCAGTGATGTTTCTCCTCATCACTTCAGTGGTGTCCGGACCATGAGAGCCTGGAGGGGCAGTGGGACTGCAGGACCACGAGAGCTTGGAGTGGGACTCCAGGGCGACACTGAATCCAGCTCTCTGGATTTTGCAGGGACTTCGGTTGAAGTTTCTGGTGATCACGGCGGAGCTGGTGGCTGGGGGGTGTCTGCAGCGTGCGCTGCTGCTCCCCCCAGCCCTGCTCTCCATGGCAGGTCTCTGAACTCGGGCTCTGTGTCCGCCCCTGCTTGCCGTGGGCTCACATGCGGTTGGAGAGCAGCAGGCAGGGTGCCCGTGCTCCTCCGGGTGCACCAGTGTGGAAGTGCTCAAGGACCCAGTCATGCTGAATTCAAACCAGCTGTTAAACAACACGGCTGGACGTTTTCAGCAAGTTGCGTAGTTATTGTTAAACAGCTCGCACAAGCCATAATTCCTGGTGCTGGTGTGGGCACAGCGGAAGCAAAGCAGTGAGATGAATAGGAGCTCTGTGGTACACGCTTCGTCCAGATTGTGCTTGTGGAGGCAGCTTCTGAGGCCGGTCTCTTGGCCTTGAAATGCATCCGTGTTCTTCTGAAGGCGCTGCTGAAACAATGTGTATTTATGCTTTTAATAGATTTTATTCCCCACAGAGTTCTTTTTCATTCGCCCATCTTCCATATAGAACATAAAAGTATAAGACTTTTTCCAAGGTCCCGTAGTGTTGATCAAATAGAAATTATTGGTATACATTACTGTGACTTTTCTACTCTGCTAAAACATACTGGTTTTGTCTCTGTTCCTCAGCACTCCCAGTTATAACTACGCTCCAAACCCAGACAAGCACTGGATAATGCGGTATACGGGTCCCATGAAGCCCATACACATGGAGTTCACTAACATGCTGCAGAGGAAGCGCCTTCAAACGCTCATGTCCGTGGACGACTCCATGGAGATGGTAAGATCAGGAGTCACTTGGTTTGGCTGAGCCGGCGCTTGTTTCCTAGCGCAGCTCCATCCTCTGACACTGAGTTTGTGGGGAACAACAGCAGCAGCAAACACTGATTTGACGGGAGTCCTAACTGGAATAATCCCATGGTAAACCAGGCCTGGGATATTTAATGCCAGAAGTAAATAAGCGTATAGGTAGATATGGTTTTTAATTGTCTGTATTACATAACAATAAAATCTCTTCATGCCAGTTGGGCATCTTGAGCAAAACCATCTGAATTAGGTAAAGGCCACTCTGAAGAAGAGTGCGTTTCCAGTTGTAAGAGGCACATTTAAAGGTATTGCGATTTACTGCTTAGCTCTTGGCATTCTTATTCAAAACAGGTAGAACATAAAATACAAGCAGTCCTGTAAAGCAAAGATGAGATTATCTGGATGGTGTTGCATCAACTTGTTAGTAATGTCTTATCACAAGTGATTCGGGCAAGTATGATCTCTGCTTCACATTACGAACGTGTTTAGATGGGTCAGATAGCAGCATTAGGGGAGACAGCTGTTTTACCACACCAGTGTGATTTTCTGTTCAGGAAGATGATTTTACTTGGGTGGTTCACTGCAGGCAAAACCAGTCAGGTTGTTTTTCAGTTGTAATCACCAAATTAGCCCGACCTTTTCTACTGAGTTATGTGCATCCAATAGTCTTTCAAAATTAAATCCAAACCAACGTTCAAACCACCACCAAGCGTTAGTTGTGTCCTGTGCCGCCGTGTGCTGGGTCGGTGCAAGGCACCACTTTGGTGGTTCCCGGCCACCTTTGGACGTGTGCAGGTGAAAATCTCACGCACAAATTGGTGAGTGGTGCTCAGGCTGGTACATATCTCATACAGATTCTCCTGTGAACCCACAGAAGCAATCAGAGACTTGAACCTCCTCCTCATTCTCCATGTTAGTTTTTGAGCTCGTGAGAGAGCATGGCTGAGTGATATTTATCTGGAAGAGATTTTGCATATATTCTGCATAATGGGGACTTGTTTGTCGGAAGGCAAGATCATCGAGCGTTGCTTACAGAAATGTGAGATGCAAAATGCTGTCATTTTATTAAAATTGTTTGCTGCAGGAAAAAGATAAAGGTGGAGGGAAAACTTCAAAACTGGTTATCACCTCGAAACTTTTATCTTGTTACTCTGTGTGTTTAGTTCCATCTTGACAGCTCTCATGCAAAATACTGAACCCAAACACCTTTGAAAATGTGGCATGCTAATGCATTTACCTCAAAACAGAAAGCAGAGGTTTGCCTTGTAAATAGCCACAGTATTTGGTTAGTAAAATTACTCTGTGATATGGACTATTCAGAATAGGCCATTGTGATAACTTCGTGGCACCCTGAACTGTTGTTGTTTATTTGTACGTTACACACAGGCAGAAAATTTTATCCAGTATTCTGCATATAGCACTAACTGGAATGAATTTCCTCTTTGTTCTGCCTCTTTTCAGATTTACAATACGTTGGTTGAGACAGGTGAACTGGACAATACGTATATAATATACACAGCAGACCACGGGTATCACATCGGGCAGTTCGGGCTGGTGAAGGGCAAGTCCATGCCATACGAGTTTGATATCAGAGTTCCCTTCTATGTCCGAGGTCCAAATGTGGAGGCTGGATCCTTGTAAGTCCTTGGCTACTCTGTGTGTGTGTGTGTGTGTGTGTGTGTGTGTGCGCAGAAGCCAGAAGAGTCGTGTGTGTTGTCCTCTCTGGTCACAGTGACCTGGCAGACGCACGGAGGCGCAGAGCCGTGCCCGTCCCGGCTTCCCGCTCCTCCCGGCAGCAGCGGCTGCCCCGCGGCAGAGCCCCCGTGCTGGTGACGGCCGGGGCTCTGCGGCGCTGCCCTCGGCTGCTGCGGGGGGCTGCACCACCCACCGCTCTGGGGAGGGCTCTCCTGCCTCCCTGGGAGCCGTGCAAACAACACACCCAGCTATCACATTGTCAAAGTGAAAAATACGTGATGTTCACTGCCACAGAACCTAATTACTGCTCGACATCAATCACTCCGTGGAGTCACTTGTTTCAGTTTATGAAGAAGGATGTACATAGTGGTTCGTATATTATCATCCACCAAAGATTCTTTTTGGTTCATACGTTGCGGTTGCATAGTTAGTGCTGTTTGTTGGGTGCACGCAAGCATGCGGAATCCGGCTGTTAATTAAAATGGTAGCTTTGATCAGCTAAGAAATTATGTAAATACACTTTCCAAGCAATTATTTCAATAGCAAATATTTGCACTTAAGTAATGATTTTGGACAGAGTGCCGTAATTTGCTGCCTTTTATTTATATCAGCGTGCATGTTTTAGCATAATTAACACACGCCAAGTCTTCCACACAATTTTTTTCCTTACCATGGAGGAAGAGACCTAGTGTGTGATCTGGGAGCAATAGGTGTGAAAACGTCTCATTCCATGTGCTGCTTGACTGATTCACGTTATCGGTGGGCACCAAAACGTTAACTTGTGTGGATACTGCACTATGTGTCCAATTTACCAACAGCAGTTACGCGTGTGAAGCAAACAGTGGTGCTTCTCTGGGGAGCAGGGAAGGGGTGCCCCAGCTGGGCTGAACTCGGCACCTCAGCAGCTGAGGGGGTTTTGCCCACAGCAGCGCGGGATTTGGAGCGAGCCGGGGTGGCCCCGGGGAACAGGCCGGGGTGGCCCCGGGGAACAGGCCGGGGTGACCCTGAGGAACAGGCCGGGGTGGCCCCGGGGAACAGGCCGGGGTGGCCCCGGGGAACAGGCCAGGCTGACCCTGAGGAACAGGCCGGGGTGGCCCCGGGGAACAGGCCGGGGTGGCCCTGAGGAACAGGCCGGGGTGGCCCCGGGGAACAGGCCGGGCTGGCCCTGAGGAACAGGCCGGGGTGGCCCTGAGGAACAGGCTGGGGTGGCCCCAGGGAACAGGCCGGGGTGGGCCTGAGGAACAGGCCGGGGTGGCCCTGGGGAACAGGCCGGGGTGGCCCTGAGGAACAGGCTGGGGTGGCCCCAGGGAACAGGCCGGGGTGGGCCTGAGGAACAGGCCGGGGTGGCCCTGGGGAACAGGCCATCCTGCCCCGCAGGGCCTGGTCTGGCGGGGGGCAGTGCTGGGGGGGACAGTGCTGGCGGGGGGCAGTGCTGGCGGGGGGCAGCGCTGGGGGGGGCAGTGCTAGGGGGGACAGTGCTGGGGGAGCCAGTGCTGGCAGGGGGCAGTGCTGGCAGTGTTGGCGGGGGGCAGTGCTGGGGGGGGCAGTGCTGGCGGGGCCCCGCACCCAGCCGGTTTTCCTGCCCCCTGTGCTGCTGAACGCCGACCACCCCGTCTCTCTTGTCCGAGGGTGTTGCACCCAGACACACTCATAAGCTGAGAGACCTTCCCACTGGGTTTTATTTTTAAGTGGCTTCTGAATATGAACCTGTATTTCTATTAAATTCAGAGGAGTCGGCCTAGCGCAGTCTAACAAAGCAGAGCCCATCACAATACAACAAATGGGAAGAACTGGATGAAATACCTTAGGGAATATATCAAACAAAGTGATCTTCCCTTACAGCCTGATTTTCTTTAAATGGTAGGACTTCAATCATCCGTGTTTTGTATGAACCTTGTGTTTTTCCTGCAGAGTAATTGTCATGACTCCCTTTTGATACCAACGAAGATTTAATAGCACTCACTGTAGAAAGTCATTACTAAGCTCTCATTTCTATTACCAAATATGCTACACCACAATTATTAGTAATTAAAATCAAATTAGGTACGTCAATTTACTTCATCATCCACGCTCTTGTCAGTGCCTGTTTGCTTGCTCGCTCAAAAATGCAGTAATTTCTAAATGGTGTCTCATTAATTAGTGTGAATTTAGCAGCTTTTTTCTGGCCCGTATTTTGAGCTGGGATTCTGCGCTGACACGTATAGCAGCCCATCTGGCCCATCCCTCCTTTGTGCCTGCACGTCACAGCACAGGGGCTCTTTATGTTCAGTGTCTGTGGAGCAGTCTGCTCGCTTCCTTTTTTCCTGCTTCTAGGAAACTGAGTGCCTTCCATGAGGTTTTTTAAGACATGCGAAGACAGTGCACAGCTGCTAAACCATATGTGTATGTGTAATATTGTGAGCTATTAAACAACGCTGTCATAGACATATTTCAAATAAGTTGGTAAGGTCCAACATAAACTGAAAACACTTCAGACCTATAGCCAAGCCAAGTCACACGGTCAGAGTTTTGGGTGTTTGCTGCTGACCGCTGGGCTGTGCCAGCAGGTGCCCTGCTCTGCGAGCTCGTGTTTGGCCGTGGCCGCTCCAGGATCTGAGGACAGGAGCTTCCTGCGCTGGTGGGGAGTTGGTGCAGCCAGGGGGAGCTCAGGTGCGGTCCCGCTGGCTGTGGCGGCGGGGGGCACAGGCCGCACGGCTCTGAGTGTGCAGAGCGTGTGCCGCCAGCGTGCTCCTCATCCTGTTCTCTTCAGAACATGGACTAAGCGCAGACACTTATTGCTGTAACACGTTTTCAAACACATAAAGCATGTGCTACCTGCCAAAGCTACTTTTTAATAAAGTCATCGGCATATTTGGCGGACACTGATGGTCTAAGACACCTAAGGAGTTTTTCCAGTGTTTTCTCATGTTTGAAAGACTTTGGAACCCTCTTTTGCAAAGATTAACTGACTTTGCCATATGAGCTACTTGGCTTTCTCAGAAATGCTCTGTGCTGGAATTTTAGATCTTCACATTAGTTCTTGAGGTTATGCAATTTACCTGTGGTTTACATTTTAATTTCCTTCGTGTAAAGGAATTGGATCTTTTCTTCTTTGCAGGTGTCCAAAATCAGCCTTTCAGATCCCTGGTCTCTGTGGAAGGGCTGGAGTTGCTCGGTTCATTACACAGACTTAAAGCAGGTTCTCATATATGTTTTTTCAGGAATCCTCACATTGTGTTGAATATTGATCTCGCACCTACAATTCTAGATATTGCTGGGTTGGATATTCCATCTGATATGGATGGTAAATCCATTCTGAAGCTTCTGGATTCAGAGAGACCAGTGAATAGGTAAGAAATAGAAATGTGCATATAAACGTGTGTGTTTGTACAGGAGACTGTGCAAGTATTCAGCAACACACAACAGATTTAAAGGAAAATATGATAAAATTACTGTCCATACGAGTACATCATTCAGTGGAAAATCTGAAGACTCATTTGGCAATACGTGACTGACTCCAGTTATTTCTTTTTGTCAGATTCTTATACTAGCTGTATGGCATGTAGGGCATGTGGATATACTAACTGTAATCTGTGTAACAGTGAGAGGGCTACATATGAAGGTCTTTAGCTATATGGGTTATAGATTTTTAAAGTCTCTATGGCATCGTTTGTAGCAAAGCATTTCATATTGAATACACTGTAGAATGACGGAGTTGAAAGGGTCAGTTGTGTATCACTGTAACATAAGACAGACTCGGTCTCAGAATCGCACAGTTATTATTTGAGACTTTCCGTCAATACATTCATTGGAAAAAGACTGAGGAAAAGAACACGACCGGGTGCTTGCTGGAAAAGCTCAGCAGTAAGAGGAGGAGATTTGCTTTGCAAGTACTGGGGTGGCGGGAGAGGGGAAAGGAGCAGCTGCGTTAGAACAGGGCACTGTGAGGGCAGAGCGCAGGTTAAGAGCCCAAAGGGGAGTCAGAAAATCCTGATTTAATTTGCAATCCTGTGTGATGAAGGACAATCCAGTTAATCACCTGTGCCTTGAAGATGCTTATATGGAAACAGTTGTCCTGTGTGAATGTGGAGTGGATTTTGTCCCTGTGAGAACAAATCTATCCTGTGTTCGTTCATGATTTGCACTGGAGAGGCAATGTCCGCTTCGTAAAGCTGGATGTCCCCTTGTGCCGTTATATGTCATGTTTCTCATCCGAATTGGGGGTGGGAGAGAAAAACGGGGCACGACTTGGTTACTGGTTTTGTGGGAACTGCTTCTTCCTCTCCTCATTTCCTCCCAGGTTCCATTTAAAGAAAAAGATGAAGGTGTGGAGAGACTCATTCCTAGTGGAAAGAGGGTAAGGAAAGTGTTAATCGCAAAGCCCAGTCCTTTTAAATAGAAGTATACTGAATAGCCAGAGCAGCTCCACCGCAGAGCTGAAGCCATTTAGCTGTGCCAGCAGGGACGGGGCTGCAGTGATGGCAGTGATTGTGTGATGGGAGGGAGCGCGTGGCCTTTGCCTGCAGAGACGTGCTCCTGGGGAGGGGAAGGGAGCCCTCCTTGCACTGAGAGATGGAAACGCAATCCATTGTCCTTACGGCTGCTGCCCCCGAGTACCCTGGGTGTACAGCTAACCCTCCTCCCCAGGTGTACAGCTAACCCTCCTCCCTGGGTGTACAGCTAACCCTCCTCCCCGGGTGTACAGCTAACCCTCCTCCCGGGTGTACAGCTAACCCTTCTCCCCGGGTGTACAGCTAACCCTCCTCCTGGGTGTACAGCTAACCCTCCTCCCGGGTGTACAGCTAACCCTCCTCCCTGGGTGTACAGCTAACCCTCCTCCCCGGGTGTACAGCTAACCCTCCTCCCGGGTGTACAGCTAACCCTCCTCCCTGGGTGTACAGCTAACCCTCCTCCCCGGGTGTACAGCTAACCCTCCTCCCCGGGTGTACAGCTAACCCTCCTCCCGGGTGTACAGCTAACCCTCCTCCCTGGGTGTACAGCTAACCCTCCTCCCCGGGTGTACAGCTAACCCTCCTCCCGGGTGTACAGCTAACCCTCCTCCCTGGGTGTACAGCTAACCCTCCTCCCCGGGTGTACAGCTAACCCTCCTCCCCGGGTGTACAGCTAACCCTCCTCCCCGGGTGTACAGCTAACCCTCCTCCCCGGGTGTACAGCTAACCCTTCTCCCCGGGTGTACAGCTAACCCTTCTCCCCGGGTGTACAGCTAACCCTCCTCCCCGGGTGTACAGCTAACCCTTCTCCCCGGGTGTACAGCTAACCCTTCTCCCTGGGTGTACAGCTAACCCTCCTCCCCGGGTGTACAGCTAACCCTCCTCCCGGGTGTACAGCTAACCCTCCTCCCCGGGTGTACAGCTAACCCTTCTCCCCGGGTGTACAGCTAACCCTCCTCCCCGGGTGTACAGCTAACCCTCCTCCCCGGGTGTACAGCTAACCCTCCTCCCGGGTGTACAGCTAACCCTCCTCCCGGGTGTACAGCTAACCCTTCTCCCCGGGTGTACAGCTAACCCTCCTCCCCGGGTGTACAGCTAACCCTCCTCCCCGGGTGTACAGCTAACCCTTCTCCCGGGTGTACAGCTAACCCTTCTCCTGGGTGTACAGCTAACCCTCCTCCCGGGTGTACAGCTAACCCTTCTCCCCGGGTGTACAGCTAACCCTTCTCCCCGGGTGTACAGCTAACCCTCCTCCCCGGGTGTACAGCTAACCCTTCTCCCCGGGTGTACAGCTAACCCTCCTCCCCGGGTGTACAGCTAACCCTTCTCCCTGGGTGTACAGCTAACCCTCCTCCCGGGTGTACAGCTAACCCTTCTCCCCGGGTGTACAGCTAACCCTCCTCCCCGGGTGTACAGCTAACCCTTCTCCCCGGGTGTACAGCTAACCCTCCTCCCGGGTGTACAGCTAACCCTTCTCCCCGGGTGTACAGCTAACCCTCCTCCCGGGTGTACAGCTAACCCTTCTCCCTGGGTGTACAGCTAACCCTTCTCCCCGGGTGTACAGCTAACCCTCCTCCCCGGGTGTACAGCTAACCCTTCTCCCCGGGTGTACAGCTAACCCTCCTCCCTGGGTGTACAGCTAACCCTTCTCCCTGGGTGTACAGCTAACCCTTCTCCCTGGGTGTTCATCTGCTGGCCGTTCACCTGTGACCACCTCAGTACATAACACAGGGCCTGAAAGATGCGCCGAGTGCAGCCCCGTGGAGCGAGGAGGATACGATCTCCTTGTATCGATGGGTGTTACTGCCTGCCAGTCAGACACGGAACACACTGTCTTGGTTTCTTACGCTTTTGTTGGCTCCCTGAGGGCATGGTACAAATAGCTGTGTGTTATCGGAGATGATGATAAGTGCTGGTTTCTGCTGGACTGTTAAGCTTTGGCCACCAATGATGCTGTGGACTTGGCAGATAACCTGCTCCTCTGAGCCTTTTCAGCAAACTGTATGTATATGTTGGCATTAATATTAATGCAACTTTTTTTTCTTCTTTGCCAGTAAACTGCTGCATAAGAGGGAGAATGAGAAGGTAGATGCCCAGGAAGAAAACTTTCTCCCCAAGTACCAGCGTGTGAAAGACCTTTGTCAGCGAGCCGAGTATCAAACAGCTTGTGAACAGCTTGGGCAGGTAGGACGTTGTACCCCTGACTGAAAGCAAGCGGTTGTAGTTGGGCTGAGCTTAGTGCTGTAACTGTGACAATGTCCTTCACCGTGTCATCAGTGCCAGCTCGTAAATCAAACTGCTCATTCTGTGGCCTTTGCTCAAAACTGTATTACAGGATTTACGGGATGGACTGTCAGTCAGGAAATTGCTGATTCAAGTGCCTCTGTATTGATTCGACTACTGTTAAGGGAACTGCCTAGGCTGTTTTAACATTTTATACCTCAAATAGAGTATGGTTGGGATTCATTAATAATGAGAAGCTACAACAAACCTAACAGATTGGCCTCCTCCGAATACATATAGCTCCCTTTGCTTTGGAATCTAAATTTAACTCATTTTGTTGTTATTATTTGGGATTACTTACAATAATGGGTAACTAGCATTTTGTGAACTCAATATATCCCTCCTTTAACAAAATATACTGTGGAAACACATGCAATTATGACTGCAGGCAGTCTGTGTGTATATGGGCACAAAGCTCATTGATTGTGTGTAATTTTTCTTGTTGTTACATAACTGTTCTGAGCAGATATGAACATACGTTCACTTTTGATCCAAGTTATGTAGAGAAGGTGAGGAAAGGCAGCTGAGCAGTGTCACCGCGTGGTGTCGGCAGAGGAGGTGGCGTTGCAGGCTCCCTGGAGCAGGGCAGAGGCCCAGCAGAGCCGCCTCCAGCAGCCCCGCTCCTGAGGGGAGCTCTGTGCCCCTGGGGAGCTCCATCCTCTGGAAACACGGCAAACGGGCCCTGTGCCGCGCTTTCCCCACGGGCACCGGGCTGAGCTCCCCTGCCAAGGGCTGTGACACAGTGCGCCCATGGGCGGGGGACACGGGTGAGGGTAGACAGGTCCACTGCCAGCGGGTCAGGTTTTCAACTGGCGTTACCTCATATCCCACCAGCTCAGAGGCTGTTGGCATGAGTCTGTCTGTGGAATATATATAATAACTGTTATATATATATATATAACTGTTCTTGCAGGCGCAGTCTGAACGGCTTAGCGGGGCGGTGGGTCGGTGACGGGCTGCTGAGGCTCCAACCGTTCATTTCTGCTCTCGGAGGCCAGACTCGCTGCTTCTGGCTCTGCCAGGCACGGAGTTCCCCGCACCTGTGAAATGAGTCCTTTGTTCCTTAGGTGTTCGAATCCAATTTATATGTATAAGCATTTTCCAGCTGCTCTTTTCCTCCTGTGGCCTCTTTGTCAGATTTAGTATACAGAGAGATTATAACGTCCTGTTCTTGTTAAAAGTGCTGAACCTAAGGAAGCATTTTGTGCGGTAGTTTATTGTCATCAGATGTCTTAAGCTGAAATTCTAGATGGGGTGGAGCAAGCCATTGTTTTTTGAATTTGCAATGTTCTTTGAGAAACTGGGGGAAAAGTCATTGTTTCTGCTACAGCATCATCCAGTAAGTGGGTTGGGGAAATACAGCTTTTCTTTTGCCATCAGTATTTTCCCTTTGAGAAATGTTTCAGCTTCTTCCTTTTGTCTTCCTCTTTCCAATTATTTTGAACATTACGGTAAGAGCAGAGGGAAGCGAGACTTTCCAGGTCCGTGTTGTCACTGAAGCTGTCTCTCTGCATAAGCTCTTAGCTGCATTCAGGCTTTCTTACTCTAATTACCACATGTCTCAGTTGTGGACGAAGGGGGGACAGCCCTGTATTGCCTACACGCATCCACAGGCTTATGTTTTCTTCCACAGATAATAAAATATCTTTGACATCTATAAGAAGTGAGCACAAAATGCCAGCTCTGTACTCAGAATTGCCAATAGCTTGCAAAGTGAAGGTGTGCTAATACGAGATGCGTGTGCTGCATCCTCGTTGTCAGGAGGCAGAGAGGAGAAGAATTGTTTTGAGCAGTTCAGTCAGACGTAATTGGAAGTGATAGGATGAAATTGAGCAAAAAAGAAATGTAAGTTGGACATCAGGAAAAATTGCCTAACAATCAAGTCAATTAGAGTCTGGGAAGGGCTCTCGAGGGAGTCTCAATCCATCTAGCCCCTGCTTTGGAGAGCATGTCCTAGTAGTCTGTCTAGACAGCAGGAATAGGGGGAGACGCATGTGCTTATTTGAGGATAAATTGTGTCCAAATATGGGTGCACCCAAAAGTCTTTTCAGAGTGAAGCAAGACCAGCTTCTCAAATGACAGATGGGTGTTGTCTGTTGGCCGGTGCTGCTCACAGCTCCGCGTGGTAGGTGGAGTGAGCCCAAATGAAAACCACACCGCTGCCGTGGGGCGGTTATGGTGTACAGATACAGCGGGTGTTCAGGAGCCATCTCCTCATCCCGCAGGACACCTTACTGTACATGGAACAGTATCTGCAGTATTCAGTGCAGAAGGCAGATTTCCACGTCCTGATGCAAAGATGGAGAGGTGTGTGGATCAGCATTAGGTGGAAGCGTGCTGGAGTCGCCGGGACTCTTTCTTCGGACTCAAACACGTGTTCGGGACCTGCCAGTGCGTGCACAGAGCAGCGTGAGCAGAGCCAGGGAGTCTGGAGTGGGAGCACGGGGGAGAAGCACAAGTGCAGGACAAAGACGCGAAAGGGGAGTGGATGGGAAGAGACAAGGACAGAGCTCAGAGAAAGAGAGGTAAAGAAAGCTCAGAGTGTGAGACGAGGAATTGGAAATTCTGCTTTGTGAGCGTGCAAGTTGGTGAATACAGTTCTACCACCACAAAATGCTCTTCCTTTGCAAATCTGTGTCACCCTCCTTGACCTATAATTGTTTTGATAAGAGAGCGCCGGGATCATGGAGATGAGGCTATTCACGCTGTTTAAGACCTTGTTTCAGAGTCCATTATGTGAGATTTTTTTGGCAACACTAATATATGTAAATTCTTCCGAGTGCAATGGGAATCTGTGTGTTGCCGTGTTTTCTTTTTCAGTTAGTACGGTTTGGTCTGTGTTACTTATTTGCATCCAACAAAGGGCGACTGAAGGCTCAGATGAAAAAGCAGCTCAGCATTTATATTCAAGGATTTAGAAGAGATGAGCTCTCTCTTCCCACGTGAAATAGAAAGCGTTTATCCCAGTACCTAATGGCTTCCACACCATTTTTTCCTCTTCAGTGTGGTTCGTCCCTTCAGTTCAGAGCTGGCTCCTAAGTGCAAGCTGACCCACTTTCATCTGGCGGCTGCATTAATGTGCCTTTGTGGAAGCCAATTACGAGAGCAGCGTTGCTCTGTGGAGTGTTCCTGGCCGCTCCACGGCTCCGTAACAGCTGCACAAAATCTCCCTCTAAGTCACTGGCCAACCTCGTGCACATTTGTTAAACGTGCGATGCCTGCGGCACTGCTGGTTGTTCTAGGGAGTCCGTGCTGTACATGTTAAAAAACTGTCATGGTACCAAAATATTGCTAATTTGTGAAGAAAAAATGGTTGTTTGAATTCACATTGTTTCATTTTCAAATCAAGGCCTATTTATGTGCAAATCTGATAAAAGTAGAATTTGTCTTTAAAAAGCCCTAAAAAAATATGATTTTATATGATAGTTTTTTCACCAGGAGAACATTCAAAATGCGAAGAACTGCACTTCGTTTCCGTCAGACACCCTGCAAATGGAAGCCGTGAGAAGGTCTCCCCGGTCGCTTTGTGCTGCGCCGGGTCGTGCTGGGCTGTTCTCGTTAGCTGACCTGGAGGAGTCGCCAGAGTCGCCCCCGCCCCCTGCCCCGCGGTGCCGACAGTCACCGTGGTCGGGGTGCTCTGCGGCAGCAGCTCCCAGCGGTACCTCCAGACCGCGGTTCTGCCGCCAGGATCATGGTGAGCCGCTGCCGGTGCCAAGGGTGGAGCAGCAGAAAAGATTACGTACATTTTCTCCTTGTCCTGAGGGCACTAGAGCTTGAACTTAGTGTTGGCCAGACCCAGGAAACTTAAGTCAGGTTCTATAAGGAATTTCTTTAAAAGCTGAGAAGGAAAGTTTTGATCTGTATATCTCTTGTGGTTGTCTGGTTCTCTGGTGCCCAGCAGAGATATCGTGAGGTTACTGAAGAGTTCAGGCTCTGTTGATAGGTGAGGCGTATCGAGCCGCTAGAATCCAGATAATGTTAATAGCTCATTAGGCGGATCTTTCCAGTTCCTGAATTCCATTGCGAGTCGCATGTGCTCAGCAACTTTGAGAATCCGGTTCTTAATCTGTGATTGCAACAAGAAATGACTTGTTGATAACTTCGCACATTAAAAATTTTATCAGCCCTCAAACTGATAACGTTAAGAGGCAACAAACCATGATAATTAAAATAGTGATGATTTATTAAGGGCTGTTTTGTATTCCTTATCAGGAACTGCACTTAACCAAACTATTTTCCTCCTTTAGCCAGAAATAACCTATAATGATTGCCAGGGGCTATTTTACTGATGTAGTTTTTTGCTTGTTGTTGCTTCACCCAACCAAGAAATCTGCATCCCTTGTTAACTGAGAGTTTTACACTCCTTGTCCTTTTAAACACCCCGCAGTGGGTGTTGCAAGCAGCTTGCCAAGATGAGCACCAACACAAAATCAGTAAAAATGCCGGTTTCTTTCAAGTATCCCGGCACTGTAGCGGTGTAGTTTGGCTGGAAGGACGCTGGGCGGGAGGCCGGGAGGTGGCCTCGGGGTCAGCGCTGTTGCCGGCTCCGTGTGGGCTGCTCAGTTCGCCTTGTGGTGCTGCTGGTTTTTTCCTCCACTGCTGATGCACAACTACAGTTTGGGGCATTTTAAAAGGCCTCCGAATTCTCTGTCAAGAAATTGTTCATCCATGTTGTAATTGTAAGGTTCGAGTGATACGTAGTGTGTGACAACTGAAATTGAGCTGAGGGCTCAGAGCTCTGAATCTTCAAACGTTGTGAGCCAGGGCAATGAAATAATGTCCAGTCGGAATGGAGACCAGGGGTTGCTGTTCATGTACTGATGACACGAACCCGAGGAAACTGGAGTCATCTTTTGTCAATGGATAAATTGGAAGAAGGTACCAAGGGGAAAAAATGTTAAAAGATGAAGAAAATAATTCCTGTTGGGCACGTTCAGTCAGAAAAATAGCTGAGGAATGTGTCTGCGTGAACCTAAGAGACACTGCGCACAAGGCGTGAGCCGGTTGTTGTGTGCGGGACACGACGGGGGGCGCTGAGCTTGGCTTGCTGGAGCCCGTAACGTGAGCAGCACGAGCTGCCTCTTCAGAGAGGGGCTCACGGCTCTCCCGGGTTTTGCTGGCTTGTCCTCATTATTTACCCAATAAAAAAATAACACAAGGAGCAAAGCAAAGGAGAAGAGCTGACTAAACTGTAACTTCAGCTGTTTCCTTGTAACTGTACCGTAACTGTGCTGTTTCATAGAAGAAAAAGTGTGTCCTGTAAGCTGGAGTGTTTCTAGGCCTCAAGGCGGTTTGTCTCTAGCTCACCATCCACGCGGCAGCAGATGGGGTTCAGGAAGCACCCGCGCAAACTGAAGGGAGCAGGGGTTGCTGAGTGTTGCTGTCGGGCTGCTGGCAGGGGCAGCGCTTCCTTACCCGCGGAAGCTCCGGTTGCTGGAGCCTGTGTCCTGAACGCGCCGGGAGGCCTTGCTGGCGGCTGACTGATCAGAGCTTCGCTTCTCGCTTCTCTGTAAAAGGGAATGGAATCGCGTTTGCTTCACAAAAAGCGGAGCTGATGAGACACAGCGTGGTGATTGAAGGCTGAGCTCGGGAAGCTGTGTGTTTCTGTACGGCATCGTTTCTTAGCAAGGCTTGTGAGCAGCCCCTTTCCCTAAAGAAAACGGAGTCAGTTGAGAGAGATTCACTGAGAACCCGCGAACCACAGGGAGAAAATCCTGCAGGAAAGGCCATGGCTGTTTATTTCTGACTGGGGCCTCAGGTAATGACTTTGAATTAACATCCGTGATTGCTGTCACGGTAAGAAGACGTTGATGGACAATAATGCAAAAACCACTTCATGGTGATGGGGGCTGTGAAGGAAATAATGGGCTTTTGACACACGGAAAAAATACAACATCTTTTTCTGCTGAGGAGTCATTTGCATGTTGAAGGTGAATAGTGTTACTGGCGGGAAGCCGGGCATCTCTTCAGTCCGCAGCTGCTGCTGGTGACATTCAGGTTTCATTGATGCTCTCGTCCATACGTAGAGCAGGTAGTTTGGTCTGGAGGGGAGAAGGCACAGGCACAGCAGCCCCCTTGGCCTGGAGGCGGAGGGAGCTCTCCAGCTGCAATAGCTTTAATGATTAAATGAGGGCTTTGGAAAGTTTTGCACAATGTGAGCTCGATGGACTTCAGGACGTGTTGTAAATGCCGTTTATTTGATGTCTTGAGTAGCTGTTGTGCAAGGCTTTATGGGAGGAAAGACAGGTTCTTCCTTTGGAGTTTTGATATGAGTTGGGATGAAGACTGGGGGAGTCTGGGTTTTCCAGTGGCGTTTAGTTTGTGTTAAACTGCCTTTCCTTACCTCTTGTGAGATACTGCAAGCTATAGACCTTGAATTGGGAGCACATCTTTTGGTGTCATGAAGAAAAGACCTGGAAAGTTGGGGCAAGTGGTGAACTGAGGGCACTCTGTTTTCCTGACTGATCAAGTTAATCCACTGTTTCTATGCCATTCTGATTTGCTGCTGGATGGCGATTACCTCTTGTAAAATATTTTAGTTGCCTCCAGGGGCTGACGCAGGTTCCTGCACGATGGTGTGCGGTGCGTTAGAAACCAGTTGAAAATGCCAGAATTCACAATGTTTCAAGTTGGTTGCCAAGCGGGGTTTCACAGTTCCCTTCAGTTCTGCCGCTCTTCACCGAGTCTGAAAGTGTCCCGTGGCAATGGCTGCAACTGATGCAGCTGTGGTGTTGACCTAGAGCGTTTGTATTTGTACGTCCAAGCAGAGCAAGGGTAAGTTGGTGGTTCTCAGGCACATCCACACACACGCCTGTATCTGTTTTGTGGGAAAAAAGTAAAAAGCTCGGGAGTTTTTCCCGGTGTGGGGCGTTGGCGGTGAGGTGGTGTCCCGGCCCTGCAGGCGGCCGTGGCGCTGGGCCTGCGGGTGCGTACAGCGCCCCCGGCGGGCCCTGGCGGGGCTGTCACTGCCCTGGAAGGGTTTGAACTGCACCAAAATGGAAGGATTTTCTCCAGTTCACCTGGAGGGAAAACGAGCATCACTTCTTGCCAGGAGATGAAAGAAACAGAGGGAAAATATTTTTGGGCCGCACATCAGAGCGCTTATTTACAGTAGTTCTCATCGTGACGTTTAACTTGCCTTCTGTTGAATCTCCATTTTTCATGTATCAGACACCTACAGCACAGAGCTCCACTGAGCAGAAAGTGAAGTTTGTTCGTATATTTTCAAAAATAAGATTCAGGTGTTTTGAAATGGGAAACAGCAACAAACATTTTTACATCATTTTTCGTTGTGAAAGAAACCATTGCTTATTCTAGTAAAATAACTTTTACTTCAAAGCTCAGTCTGTATGTTGCCATTAAGCATTTATTAAAAAAAGACTCCGAAATATATTCTTGAAGCTATTTTTGCTCTACACCATGTCCAGGTAAATGTGTCCTGCTTAGCAGATGAAGACAGTCGTACAAAGAGATCTGATCCCCATGTCTTATTGTCAGTATCTGCTATTGATTTTGTGTCGTTCCTTGTGCTGAAAGTTAATCCAGGTTTGTCTGCACAGGGCCAGACCTGGATTGCACAGCAGACTGGACACAGTGTCAGCACCTAAGAAGTAATTATAGCTCAGGAGCCCTGTCACCCGGTTGTCTGAGGAAATAAGTGGACACATCATAAAACTCTGATCCTTCCCAATGAGAGGGTCTCCCGTGGACATAGATAAATCCGCTGTAACTGGCCAGTTCATTTGGACTCGTGTTAAATTCTGTGTTACAGAAGCACAGTGACACTGTTGTCTTGCTGTTCCGCCGTGCAAACAATGGAGTGCGTTTCAATGGGACACGTTGGCTCTGTGGTCCCAGCCCGGGCACCCCCTGTGGGAGCCGGGGTGGCTGGATGTCCCTCGAAGAGCTGCAGGCTGCTGTAAAATGTCATCTCACTTGGAAGCTGTTGCAGTTTTTCCTTCTGTTCTTTTATTTGGAAAATTCTCAATATCCCAGTGAGTCCCGGAGGCACAGACTTTGAATTTTGTAATAAGGCAAAAGAGGAACGCCTCTCGAGACTGAGCAGAAAGCTGAAGTGTTTCCCAAAGTGTCTATTTAAAGCAGCAGCCACTGCCGCTGTGAGGGGTTTGATGTGTCTCAGAGCCCAGCAGCGTGTTGGTAAATAAAGGAGTAGGTGAGATGATTTTGTGACGTATCTGGGGAGTGCGTAGAACTTCTGTGCCGGGTTGGAGGTGGCCAGACTCCTTTGCACAAAGGACCCATCAGCAAGTTATTTCCAGTTCTGAGCAGCAGAAGGAACTGGGGGTCAGAGCTGAGATTCTCTCTGGGTGGAGTGGAAGAGGGAGGCGACCCTCTCCACAGCTCAGCACCGCTTGTCCAGCCCGAGGGTGTTGAGTGGGAAAAGCTGTTAAGAGAAACACCCAAGATGGAGATAACCTCTCACTACGCCGGCCCACAGCCTTCCATGGCTGATCCAGTCATTACACCCTTTTAAAGGTCAGTGAAGAGAAACAGGCACTTCTGCAGGGCAATCCTTTTTCTAATCTCTTTTATATGACCACCTTAGGATGGAGTGAATGATGTACTGGAAGTGACAAGTCTAGATAATCAGCTCAGACCAGATCTTTACAGTAAAGGACTCCACAACTTGATTAAAACCATCCCATTGTCAGGCATTTGAACTGGGAAAGACAAAGACTCCTCCAGAATGCTTTCCTGCGCGTGGGATGTGGCTGGGATCACCTGCCGGCCCGGAGCTTGCTGCTGCTCTGTTGCAGCAGTGGCACAGGCAGACCCGCTGGTGGCCAAGGATCCTCTCCACACCTGTGGAGAAGGCTTGAACGTCTGTGGTTTATGCCGCAGTTGTGCTGCTGAAAGCACCTCCGTGGTTTTAGCTGTAGTATTGAATTTGTTAAGAATTTCCTTTTGTTCTGCCTCCAAGGAACAAACGCAAGGCTGTCCTGAGGAATTCCTGTTTGTCTGCAGTTGGAAGGTTACAGAAAACCTCTGTTCTGGTAGGGGGTGATAGATGAACCTCAGCTCAGCTTGCCACAACCAGGAACCTCTGGTAGATGGCTGGAGCTGACCAGTGGACAGAGCGCCGTTGGGACAGAGTCCTGACGATGACATTTTTGTTCCAGAAATGGCAGTGCGTGGAGGATGCCAGCGGGAAGCTCAAACTGCACAAGTGCAAGGGAATGGCGAACCTGGCAGCTGCAGGCAACAGCAAAGGCACCTCCAATATTTTGCCGAAGTATTACAACAGGAATAGCGAAGACTGCAATTGTGAAGAGAATGAATACAAGCTGAGCCATGTTGGACGGAGGAAGAAACTCTTCTCCAAGAAAAGTAAGTGAACTCACTGTATCTTCAGTTACTGCCTTAGAAAAATGTGATGAGTCTGTTCACTAACGCATAATGTCCTGATTTTCATGGGTGCTGAATTCTATCAAGGTATTTCTGTGTATCTGACTGTGAAACAATATGCCTTGTATTGGACAATGAGATTTGAAACATCTCTGTGTGTAGGAAAAGAAGTGTTTTGATCCAAAACAGGGTCGCGTATTTATGTCCTTCAGAAGTAGGAAATGCAGTGCACGCAGTGCCGTGGCAAGCAGCACATCCTGACATGGAACACGAACGGTGCTTTACAGCACATGCTCCAGTTTTCAGTAGGTACTGCAATGCTTGGAGCTGTTACTGCAGTAATTTATTTTTAATAAGGTTGCGTGCGCTTCGTTACCAAGCTGCTCGTTTGCAGCATCCTCTCCTGTGCGCAGCCAGCAGGCGCAGGGCCGACTCAAACCAGAGGTCCCGTTCGTCGGGGCTGGCTGGCCTGGGTGCCTTGGCGCAGCTCCGGTGCTTGTTCAGAAAGCCCATTCCGCTGGCTCTGTACTAAACCTCAGTCGGACTAACATCTATATTTGAAGTACGTAGTCTAATTATAGATTAAAGAGGCGAAGGGCAGCACAGAATTATTATTCATTTGTAATGTTTCTTTCGTCTCACTCCTAAGGAGCCTTAATTATTTAGTAGATTAGTCTTCCTGTATAATGACCTGGCACAAGCTTCAAACAGAGAGTTTAAATTGATTTTCTCCCATTATATTTGCCTTGCAAGCTGATTAGTACCTACTAAGCTAATTTTTAGTTGAAAAAAATTATTGGTTCCAGGATGAAATTACTGAACTATACTTGCTGTTTAAATATGTGGCACAGCAGATAATCTTTAAATAACGCTAGATCTTGCAGTCCAATTAACTTTTATTTTTTTGAAGTCACACAGAAGAAAGTTCAGTCATAGGGAGTAAAATAACAGGAGTAAATTGAAGGCACTTAAATAAAAAGAGAAAAACAATTTAAGTGAGGGCAACATAATGCTATCTGCTAATAACACTTACTTAAGTGCTTTTCATCTGCGTCGTGCTTCTGAAACATTAACTGATTTTCACAGCATCCAGAGGAGGTGGTGAAGTGTCCAATCACCTCTGGTTGGGGTGTGAAGGAGGGGGGTGAAGCGAAGTTGCTCTCTCCAGGAGAGGGGTCAGAATGGTGGGGTTTCCTCCCGTTCTGCTCAGAAGAGGCAGTTTATGCCATACCCTCCAGCTCGCTTGCCTCATTGAACCATAAGGCATAAACCTCAGCGGCAGGAGATAGGATCTTGACAATCATGTTCCCATTGCTTGTGTCTTGAGTGAAATAATTGCCTCGTTTCCCTCTGCCCGCAGTGCTGCGCGGTGGACGAGGTCAGCGCGGGCCTGTTGGCACACACTCTTTTATTTGGTGTTGGCTGTTGTTTTACGTGCACATACGCAATAAATCGCACACTCAATGGGCACAAAGCAGTACAAGCGAAGGTAACATACCAAGGTGTTTTTGAACAGACTACCAAAAAGCTGGATTACGAATGGCAAGAGGGTGACCTGAATACTGATGATACGTATTTGGGTTTTTATGCCCTGTTTCATGAGACTCGGTGTGTTCAGTTGGCCTGGGCTCTGTCACCCAGGCTGGTGTGTTCAGTTGTCCTGGGCTGTGTCACCAGACCGCTGTGTTCAGTTGTCCTGGGCTGTGTCACCAGACCGCTGTGTTCAGTTGGCCTGGGCTGTGTCACCAGACCGCTGTGTTCAGTTGTCCTGGGCTGTGTCACCCAGGCTGGTGTGTTCAGTTGGCCTGGGCTGTGTCACCAGACCGCTGTGTTCAGTTGTCCTGGGCTGTGTCACCAGACCGCTGTGTTCAGTTGGCCTGGGCTGTGTCACCAGACCGCTGTGTTCAGTTGTCCTGGCTGGTTTGGCCGCGGGGCCGGACCCCGGCTCCCGTTGTTCTTCGCTCGGCGGGCGGTGCGGCCATGGCTGCCGTGGGCCCAGCGCCGCGCTGGCCCCTCGCGCAGGGGAGAAGGTGAATTGTTAGTTGGCTGAGCTTAACAGGATGAAATGAGGGAGCAATTAAAGAAGTGGGAGTTTATGCTTTGAATGTAATTGTCAGGGTGTAGCTTTTTGGAACTTCCTCCTCCTTCTGCAAAGATGGGAGTTTCCTTCTCCTTTAGTCAAACTTTTCCTGACTGGGTGCCTGAAATGGGGCTGGTTTGGGGTTTTTTTCTCTTTCTTTTTTTCTCTTCCCCTGTTGAGCAGTGACTCACCTGGCGTAGTAACAGCAATAAACTTTGAACCACAGGAGGAAAATGTGCAAAGCCAGAGAATGCAGCTGGTGTTCTGCTTTCCGCGTGTGGCGCTGACAGGAATCTGGTGCTTGGGCCAGTTTGAGGTGGGAGGAGATGTTTATTTCTCTTCCCACCGTCTGCAAAATGGCTTTTGAGACCTTTGGGATTAGCGTAAGGCTTCTTGAAAAAAGTCATTCTGTGTTAATGCCGAAGCATGCCACTTGACATGGTATTCCTTATGTCAATTTTGGTTGTTCTACCTCCCCCCCCATTGTTCTCCTTTGACTTGTTTTGCTGGGGATATTACGGATATTACCCCATAGAGAAAGCTGTTTTTTCTGCAGAGCTCGGGGTTGCGGGACAGATGTGTCTTCTCATCGGGCACATCGGCTGGTTGCAGGAGGAGTCAGCGCCGTGGGCTGGTGAGGTGACCAGAGTGGCCAGGGACCCGACTGCTGGCAGTGATGTCTTGGGCGACTCCAGGTCTCATACACAGAGCGAGGACTGGAGGAGAGGGAGAGGGAGAGGAGAGGGGAGGGGAGAGGAGAGGGGAGGGGAGAGGGGAGGGGAGGGGAGGGGAGGGGCGGGGAGAGGAGAGGAGAGGAGAGGAGAGGAGAGGAGAGGAGAGGAGAGGAGAGGAGAGGAGAGGAGAGGAGAGGAGAGGAGAGGAGAGGAGAGGAGAGATGGAGAGGAGATGGAGAGGAGAGATGGAGAGGAGAGGAGATGGAGAGGAGAGATGGAGAGGAGATGGAGATGGAGAGGAGATGGAGATGGAGAGGCAAGGTGGCTCTGGGACTTGGTCTGTACTTTTTTCTCAAGGAATGAGATGATTGTGCTCAGTGTAATGAGTGACTCTCAGCAGTCACTGGTGGTGAGCAGGAAATATGGTCTGAGATGGCCCCCATCATACAGTAGGGAAATGTAGGTATGGATTTGGACTCTGTAACTAGGATATATTTCTGCCATTCCAGACCAAACAGTAGAGGAGCTCTGGGGATTTGGGCAGGACAGAGAACTTTGGAAGGCAGCAGCAGTGAAAGGTCAATGAGAATCTCATACTGCATAGTGACAATTTGTAGCAAACGGTTCATTTTGCCCAATCTGAGGGCGTGCGTAGCGCCGGAGGGCGCTGCTCCATGTGCAAACCCACTGGCGGGGCTGCGCATCAGGACAGTAACTGCAAAGAAAAGAATTACATTTGGATAAAGATTCAGTTATTAATCACTCTCAAAAAATCCAGCATCTTACCTTGAGGAAAGAGCATGGAATTGAGAAGAGGCTCAGGCCGAACACTGGGGACCCCTTCAGCAAGCGGTGCGCGAGTCCTGGCTCTGCGGGTTGTGGACGGTGGGGAACTGGAGAACCGTGGGGGGACCCCGCAGCTGCTGTCCCGGGTGGGTTCGATGTGTTACCGCCATCTAGTGACACCCGGGCAGAGCTGAGACTCTGGACGAGCACATTTTCTTTCCCCTCTGCCATTCCTGTGCATTTGCATTACATCTGCCCCACTTTGTCCTGCCTTAAGGTGTCCACCTGCCCCTGCAAAACCTATTGAAGCAGCAGCTCTGAGGGCAGCTGCTACAAACCCCATTTGTCATCTGGTTAATTCCGAATGGCACAGTATGGGCTGGATTTTCTCCCAGTTGTAACATGCTGTTTCTCCCCTCCTTAATTCTTTCACTTCCTTTTCCGTGCAGAATACAAACCAAGCTATGTCCGGAATCGCTCCATCCGTTCTGTGTCTGTCGAGCTGGATGGAGCCGTTTATAGCTTGGGTTTGGAGGATGGCTACCAGCCTGTCTCGCTGAGGAACGTCACCAAGCGGCACACCATGCAGAGGGAGGAGGACGAGAAGGACACGGGGGAGTACAGTGGCACTGGTGGCATTGCAGACTATACGGCCCCGAACCTGATAAAAGTGACTCACAGGTGAGTGCACCTCCTGTATTTCTAAAAGCTTTTCCTGCTGGAGTGGCTGCTCTACATAAATTGGTGTTAACTTGTGATAAGCTCATCGTGTCCTTGGATGCCCCGTCCAGCTTCACTAGGATTTTTGTTCTCGTTTGTACAACAGTTTTCAGTTTAGTTTTGGTTTTGCCATGTCCAGAGGGGCCCGAAGAGCCGCAGCGGGGGCTCTGCAGTCCGCTGCGCTCCGGGGACACAGACGGGCGGCGCAGCTGCGGCACCTGCGGGACCGCGGGGACACCCCGCTGCTGCGCACCAGCGGCTCCGGGCGCAGCGGCGCCTCCCTTGGTGTCCTGGGTTGCTCTGTATTTCAAACACCAAACCAACCCTACGGGAGGAGGCAGCCGCCCGCAGCTTTCTGTAGCCAGTGCTAGGAAAGGAAAATCTGTGTTAATTACGAATGAAGCTGCATGGCCCAGGAGCACTGGGAAATGGGACGTATTGAGAGAGCGGCGAGGGAATTGTCTGGGCACTTTAGTAACTCAGTCTGTTCCTCACATGCAAGTCTAGGGGCTCAGGATGTTTCTTCAACTGTACTTTATTAGTTTACTTGCCATTTCTGCTTTTGAATTATCAGGAAATCCACCAAACATTGATTACGCGCATTAAGTTGTTTAATGAGTAGCTCCTGTAAACATGCACGAGCCAGGCAGCTGCGCTGACATCCGTGGTTTCCGTTTGACTTCAGTCTACAGGGTGAGAGACACTAACGTGAGGAAATGTAGCTGGGTGGGCATCGGAGGATCGTGCCCTCTTATCTCAGCTCTCATGAATGTTCAGGACCCGTAGATCAGTATCTGTGCTTTTCTTCTGAACCAGTTCAATTGATTGTTGCTGTTTGCTGGGTGAATCCCAGACCCATAGGAGGAACCGTCACGTTGTGCAGTTGCTGAGGAGTCCCCAGGACACAGGGGGCGACATGCGTGGGGCGCTTTAAGGAAAGTACACGAGTACTGGACGTACTGAGCTGTAATTTAAACACGCGTTCAGAATGACTACCTGGTATTTATTGACCCTAAGAAACTTCTCAAGTACATATGTTAAGCGTGTGGTTTTTTGTTTGGTTGTATGGGTTTTTTTGAAAGAATTTTAAAATCTGGATTGCATTAGAGTTAGTGAAACATAAGCACTTAAAATTATCAGAGGGTGTTTTGCCTTTGAAGTCGGGGAGATACCTTTGAAAAAATTTATCCCTTTTGTAGAAAACAGCAAACGTGTGTATTTTTTTCTTCCTTTGGTTTATGATATAGCAATACATCTTACACAGAAGTACTTTATCCTTGCCATTAGCCCTGTACCACTTGATTATGCGTTGGGAGATTGGTTCTGAGTGATGCTTTCGGTGCTTTCTGGTTAGTAGAGATTATTTATGTAGACAGGCTAATGAATGAGCAAGAACTCTGCAGCACAATTTACATACAGAAATTAAGCAGTCACCAGGTTCTGCTCGATAGCAGCGTTCTCCTTGAAAATTCCCATGGCAGCTCCAGCCCAGACGTCTTTCCTGGCTCCCAGCACACTCTTCTTCTCCTGAATGAACATTGTTTATTTGAATTCCACGTGTCATTTCCAGTCTGGCTTCTCATCTGTCCTGAGTTACGTTATTAAAACCAGCTGTTTGCGTTACCCTGTGTGTGTATCCACTGTAATAAACCTTGTTTGCTTCTCCATGCCAGGTGCTATATCCTGGAGAACGACACGGTTCAGTGCGACACGGATCTGTACCGATCTCTGCAAGCCTGGAAGGACCATAAACTCCACATTGACCACGAGGTGGGTGACGTTCTCGGCCCCGCGCTGTGGGCGTGCGCTCCCAGCACGGGGTCGTGCTGGTGCGTTTGGGTCTGTCTGCCTCCCGTGGAACCTCCTGAACGTGCTGGCTGATTTCAGAACAGGTATTTCAGAGATAAGGAGTTAGGAGTTTGTGAAGATGAGATGCTGAGTGGAGGAGGGAACTGGAACTGGAGGGACAGCTGAGAAATATCACAAGCCTTATGAGATAAATGAGAGACTCGCAACTGTTCCCACCCTGGGAAAAGCTGCACCTGGATGTTTTCCCCATGGCGTCCGCCCTGCTCCCTGCTCCCCTTGAAATGAGGCTGTCAGCTGCCAAACACAAACCCAGGGAAAAGTGCGATTCATTACTTTTGGTGCTTCTAGATCTATTTATTTGCTTGTTTGTGTTTAACCCTTGTACTTTAGAATTGAATTCATTTTCCTTATGCTTGTGGATATGAAGAACGTGGAGATAATGAAATTTGCCTATACAATTAATCTGACATTTTTGTCACTAATATCAAAGAATATAAGCTCGAACCCTTCACACATTGCATATGAAAGACACAGTCTTCTAAAGACCAGATAATGATGGAACGAATGCCAAAGAGAAGGGAAATGGAGAGACCTGTAATCTGTCACCGAATCCGCGGGCTGACAGCACAGCCCTGCGCAGGACTCGTCGGCCTCCCGGGGCGGAGCAGACTGACGCGCAGCAAGGCAGATACTGAAAAATGACGAGCTCTGCTATGGTTAAAAAAGGGCAGTTTCAGTATTACCATGCTCCTCTAACTCTTTTTCTGGAGATGTAGGGTGAATGGAGTGCCAAAGCAGACGAGAGCCCGCGTGTGTCCTGTTGTGTTCCTGATGCAGGGTCGCAGGGCTGGTTCTGTGTGTGTGTTTTTGAAGGCTGCCCGGTCTGTGCTTCAGCAGCCATGCGCTTCCACTCGACTCACGGTCACTGGTGCCTCGTGGTGGTTTTGCAGTGACTTTGTTGTTCATGCTGGATTACTCTGTTTTTTCTGCTGTGTAATGAACTGGAGCAGGAGCCCGTAACACCCATCTGGGTGGAAATGGGCTGCGCTGTGTGTGCTGCGCTGAACAAAGCAAGAGTTTCATTTCCTGAAAAAAAAATGGGCAGTTAAAAATAAACCGTGCTGTGGCACCATGAGCTGCTGATCCACGTCCGGTGCGGCCGGGCACCGCCGAAGGCGCCGCGCAGAATGGGCAGCGTGGCCGCTTCGCAGCCTCAGCAGCTCTGAAGAGGAGGCTGCAGAGCTTCCCCGTCCCCTTCTCAGCTGCGTAACAGGGTGGAGTTTAAGGGCTTCATTTTCCTTTGAGTCGCCGTCTCCCCTTGCAGAAGTGCTGGGGAGCACAGGATGAGGTCCCGTGGCAGCAGGAGGCCCTGTGGGCTGCGTGTCCCCGTCCCCGCTGCCTCGGCACAGCGGCGACCGGAGCAGGGACCGGAGCAGGGACTGGAGCAGGGATGCGCCTCACACTGTTAATGGTGGGATTCATGGGAGGTGCTGAAAAGGAAGCATTTGGTGACAATAGAATGAGTTTGAGCAGGTCAGAAAAGGACTAAATCCTGATGTATTTTTTAACTGGTATCTTTACTTATTTAATTTTTTTTTAGATTGAAACTTTGCAAAATAAAATAAAAAACCTGAGGGAGGTGAGAGGTCATCTGAAGAAGAAACGACCTGAAGAGTGCGACTGCAACAAGATCAGGTATTTCTTGTGCACTCGGGAGCCATTGCTTTGGCGTGCAGCGGTGGCTGGTGTCCCCAGCAGAGGGCAGGAGCCCTGGTGCCGTGGTGCTGGCTGACGCTGCTCGTCCGTCGCGCTGGGGAGGAGCTGGGTGGCCTTTCCGCCAGGCAGCGGTCTGGCTGCCTCCTGCGCCCTCCCTGTCCGAGCGTGTGGCACCATTGTCCTGCACCCTCCCTGCCCGAGCGTGTGGCACCATCGTCCTGCACCCTCCCTGCCCGAGCGTGTGGCACCATCGTCCTGCACCCTCCCTGCCCGAGCGTGTGGCACCATCGTCCTGCACCCTCCCTGCCCGAGCGTGTGGCACCATCGTCCTGCACCCTCCCTGTCCGAGCGTGTGGCACCATCGTCCTGCACCCTCCCTGTCCGAGCGTGTGGCACCATCGTCCGTGCACTTATTAAAGTTTTCCTGGAACGTCCAGGTAGTGATAATGGGGAAAACAAACAAACAAAAACCCCAAACAAACACCAGCCCTGCAAAGTACAACTGTTATTTCAGTTCCTTCATTCAGAAGGAAAATGACAGGAAGATGCTTGTCATCTTATCATCTGAACAAATTAGTGAGTATTTAGTTGAAGAAATGTTGTAATTGAGGTAAAAGTCTGTTGATTTTTATCTACCCCATGTAGGGGAACAAGAACCAATGACAACTAACGCTGAAAATTGTAGCTGGACTGATCTGTGGTGCAATTCTGCGTCAGAGCACCAGAGGCCACCGTGCACAAGTGGGCTGAGGGCAGGGAGAGGCAGAACAGCGAGAGGGCCCGACCCAGCTCGCAGGGCTGCTTTGTGCTCCCCACATACCCTGAATGAATGAATTGAAGCGAGAAGTAACGCTGGATTAAATCTGCTTCGGATCCAGTGCAGAAGTGTGCTGTGAACAGGAGCAGTTGTCTCTCTGTTGTTCTTCAACAATGCTGGTTTTATTTTCCAGTTACCATTCAAAACACAGGAGCAAACTGAGGCACAAGGGATCCAGTCTTCATCCTTTCAAGTAAGTGAAAAAGGAGATACAAAGAAGTGAACACAAGGTCTATGCGCACAGGTTACAAACTAAGCAAGAGGGGCAGTATTTCATTTATCCTGTATTAAAGAGAACAAGCACACAGGACAGGGCAGGGAACGAAGTCTTTGTTGAAATGCCTGTAAACTCTGGGTATACGGTGCCAGGTTGGGAAGTGTCACATCGCAGACTTCAGGCAAGCCTCTAAGCCTCTTTGGATTCATTTTTTTTCAGTGCCACTGGATCGCAGAGTCATATCCAGAACCATTTGGAAGAGAAACCATTTAATTAAAACATACCAGTTCTTCCTTTCCCTCACAGCAGCTTATTTTATTAGCTGCTTCATTTTTTTGGGTGTGTTCAAGTCTGACAGCTGCATGACCCTGATGTTTCGTGTGTGCAGGAAAGCCCTACAGGAGAAGGACCGGCTGTGGCTGCTCAGGGAGCAACGGCGGAAGAAGAAACTGCGCAAACTGCTGAAGAGAATAAAGAACAACGACACGTGCAGCATGCCCGGCCTGACCTGCTTCACCCACGACAACCAGCACTGGCAGACCGCTCCGCTCTGGACGCGTAAGGACACAGGGTTGCGGGGAGTTACCAGTTCCGCTGCGCAGCCTCCCGCATGCTGAGGGATCTGTGTGTGTGCTGGCGTTACCCTTGCGCAAAAGGCAAGGGAGTTAAAATGAAAACCGATTGCAAATGAAAACCTGCAGGTACTGTGTACAGCACAAACGTGTGCAGTATCCCCGCGTCCCGGCGGCTCCCAGGGAGAGCAGACAGACAGGGAGCAGGCAGGGAAGCAGCAGGGAGCAGGCAGGGAAGCAGCAGGGAGCAGGTAGGGAAGCAGCAGGGAGCAGGCAGGGAGCAGACCAGGGAGCAGGCAGGGAAGCAGCAGGGAGCAGGTAGGGAAGCAGCAGGGAGCAGGTAGGGAAGCAGCAGGGAGCAGGCAGGGAGCAGGCCGGGAAGCAGCAGGGAGCAGACCAGGAAGCAGCAGGGAGCAGGCCGGGAAGCAGCGGGGTGCAGGTAGGGAAGCAGCAGGGAGCAGGTAGGGAAGCAGCGGGGAGCAGGTAGGGAAGCAGCAGGGAGCAGGCAGGGAGCAGACCAGGGAGCAGGCAGGGAGCAGGCAGGGAAGCAGCAGGGAGCAGGTAGGGAAGCAGCAGGGAGCAGGTAGGGAAGCAGCAGGGAGCAGGCAGGGAGCAGACCAGGGAGCAGGCAGGGAGCAGGCCGGGAAGCAGCAGGGAGCAGACCGGGAAGCAGCAGGGAGCAGGCAGGGAAGCAGCGGGGTGCAGGTAGGGAAGCAGCAGGGAGCAGGCCGGGAAGCAGCAGGGAGCAGGCCGGGAAGCAGCAGGGAGCAGGTAGGGAAGCAGCGGGGCGCAGGTAGGGAAGCAGCGGGGAGCAGGTAGGGAAGCAGCGGGGAGCAGGTAGGGAAGCAGCGGGGCGCAGGTAGGGAAGCAGCAGGGAGCAGGCCGGGAAGCAGCAGGGAGCAGGCAGGGAAGCAGCAGGGAGCAGGCCGGGAAGCAGCGGGGCGCAGGTAGGGAAGCAGCAGGGAGCAGGTAGGGAAGCAGCGGGGCGCAGGCAGGGAAGCAGCGGGGAGCAGGTAGGGAAGCAGCGGGGAGCAGGCCAGGAAGCAGCAGGGAGCAGGCCGGGAAGCAGCGGGGCGCAGGTAGGGAAGCAGTGGGTGGCTCGGCCAGCGCTGCCGCCTGGGCCGGGCGCGCAGAACCAGCGCTGGGACGTGTTCTCTGCTTCGGAGCCCGGAGGGAGAGAGGAGCTGTCTGTGGATACACAATGCCGTAAACAAATGTGATTCGTCACAGTGCCTGAACACGGCAGCGTGCAGCTCATGTCTTTATAACTCTTCAATTTGCAGTGGGCCCGTTCTGTGCCTGTACCAGCGCCAACAACAACACGTACTGGTGTTTGAGGACAATCAATGAGACCCACAACTTCTTGTTTTGTGAATTTGCTACTGGATTTTTGGAGTATTTTGATCTCAATACCGATCCATATCAGGTATGTGATCGTGGACCGGCTCTCCTTGTTCCTTACTGATGATAAGGTGAAGTGGTGCGGTGTTGGTGCAGGATGTGTTCTAGATAAGACCTGATCACTGAACGCAGGATGATTTACTTCTTTCCTGTTACAAGTAAACCACATGTGTTCCATATATGAAAGTTACCAAACTACGGAGCACTCGTTACTAACAGGAACCCCGTCTATCGCAGCTCATTAATGCGGTGAATACGCTCGATAGAGACGTTCTCAATCAACTGCACGTCCAGCTCATGGAACTACGAAGCTGCAAAGGGCACAAACAGTGCAACCCGAGAACGAGGAACATGGATCTGGGTAAGTGCTGCTCCCATTACACTCAAGGAAATGGGGCTCTTACTTCAGTATAAGACATGGGTCAGAAGGATCTCAGTGTTTCTTTGTACTGGAATGTGCTGCTGAGGCTGATGGCTGCACGCTCCGTGTCTTACATTTGCTCCATTTGTGCCATGTAATGTTTCTTAAGACTAATACTTCGTAGTGTAGTCAGGATTATTGCCGAGATGTATTTCTTTCTAAATTGCATTTCTTATACCCCTTAGTACAATTAAGCTGACATAAGAAATGCTGTTTTCAAGAAAATCATAACCTTTAGAGCTTGAAGACCTCCACCCAAAAATGCCGTTATCTGAGTGCGCCAAAACCCAAAATATTGTTTTGGGTCTCGTTTAATACGTGCACCATGTAGAGCTGGACATTTTGAAATCACCAGGTTCTGGCATTTAAACACACCACTGAAGGACCTTTGCAGAAAAGATTCAAAGGTATCTATCCAGTTTACAGCCAATTTTACCTAGAATAAGGGATCAAATACAAAAAATAGCAGCTCCAGTTGACACGTATGGAAGTATTTGTCACGGCAATACACATTCATCTGTTAACATGCTTAGGTTTTTAAAAAACTGCCTTTCCCGATCCTTTATTCTGCTGCAGGCAATGCTTGGTTAGTAACGTTGTTCATTTTCCCTCATCTAGGACTTAAAGATGGAAGCTACGAGCAATACAGGTACGTTCTTTTAAAGTTAAATCATGATGCTCAAGTGAAGTACCACCTTGATGCTAAAGGAGTGGAGCGTGGGTTGGGAACCTCAGGGACAGACACGGCCCCGAATGGCGTTCACAGGCCCTTGCGCCCGGTATTTGGAACGCCGGCATTACTGCTGTTCCGATTCTACAGCGTGTTCTAATCTTTGTGGTCAAAATTCAGGCTAAACTTGTCTCCTTCCTCATCTTCCGGACTGTGGCGCTGGTGGTTTGCTTGGTGATGGTTAACTTTTTTCTCCTTTTGCTGCTTGAAAATTAGGCAGTTTCAGCGTCGAAAGTGGCCAGACGTGAGGAGACCATCGTCTGCCAAGTCACTGTGAGTTGGGAGCAGTGAATGAAAAGCATTCAGCTTTTACTCCCCTGGCCTTCCCTCGCTTCTCCCTTTGCATGCAGCGCTTTCCTAACATCATCTTCTATTCTCATGGGATGCTGGAGTGGGGAATCTTGTAGATTATGCAAGAAATGCACTGCTGCCATCGTTAAGGGAACTAGCGCAGCACAGGACCTCGTGGTAGATGTTTCCTGGGGGTGCCGGAGCAGTAAGGTCAGGGCAGTTTCCATCTTGAGCGAAGGCGGGGGCTCAGCTGGAGAACCCGTTCTGGTTGACTGCCGGTAAAACCTCGGAGACCGTGGTACTGGTTTTGCCGAAATTTAAACCTGTAGCAGCTACCTCGTGGTGTCTGCCAGAAATAATGGAACTGATGGGAATTTGTCAGAGTAGAGAGAATACAATATATTTCCTCGCTTTATGTGCAACCACAGTCCCTTGTGTTGTGAGAAAAGAAAGCAAGTTAGGACAGCAAGCAGACTGCAGGACAGATCCATACATTTTGTTTTCTTCTGATTGTGTAGTAAAACCCAAGACTGCTGTTTGCTTACGTAACTGCCCTTTACATCTTGGAGATGATGTTCAGTTCTCCACTTCCCAGAGCCCAGGGGTGAGACGCAGATTTAAAGACATGAAGAAGTTCCCTTTGCCGCAGCAGTCGCTGGCTCTGTCTCCCCTTCGGCAGCGGGTCGAGACTTCAGTTCATTACAAATCATACGGTGCTTTCAAATGGAGCGATGAACAAATATGTTCAGGTGTGTTAGCTGGTGCAGCACAGCATCCTCACCTTGCCAGGGGGTTTGCTCCTGCAGTGGTGACTTTTGTCTGGCTGGAGAGATCCAGGATTGGCTTTAGAACCAATCAGAATTAATGAGAGAAAAGTTTTGTACAGGTTGAAGTTTCAGACACGCTTGGATTGTTGCCGTGGTTGATACACCTGCTCTATTTGTATAGCTGCTCTACAGTATTTCAGTTGGGTTTTCCCTGCATAGAACCATCAAAAATATATTTCTAACCACTTCCTACTGAAATGTTGTGCACTGAACTGTGTGTGTTTTATCTTAGAGGACAACTGTGGGAAGGATGGGAGGGCTAAACCCCCCCGGCCGCCGCTCCACGAGGACACAAACCGCCAGCACCGGAGTCCATGTACAGACCGAACGGAGCCGTGTTTGACCTCGGAAGGAAGGACTCTGGCAGCCCCAGGGCTGGATAAACTTTGAGGCTGAAATAGATAGAATGTTTGCACTGGTGAGTGAATTAAATAGATGCAAAGAAATCTGGGAAACGCTGTCAAAAGTACAGGTCTCTGAAATCCACTATTGTACCTGCTTTTTGCTTTGGATGATACCTCACCTGCTCCACAACGCATTTGCTCCAAGGACACCACTGACGTCCCGGGGCAGAGCAGAGCGCACGGACAGCGAGACCGAAACCGCCCCTGCGTTCAGCTGTGCCTCCCATCAGGAGGAGACGGCAGGGCCAAGTAGGGCTCAAAGGGACACCGAGCTCACGGGGACGCTTTTGCTTCTGTCTGGGTACAGGTAATGGTGGAAAAGAGCTTGTAGGAGACTGGGGGGTCACAGCGAGCAGCGTGGAGCGTTCTCGGCAGCGGGACGTTCCTCACCTTTCCCGAGGACACGCTCTGGTGCCACGTCTGCTCGTCCCTCCTCGTGCCGCCTCTAGGAGGATTAGAGAAACTCTTCACTAACGACGCCAGATTCTCGGAGGGGTTATGTAAATATTGGTCAATATACTGTTTGAAAACCAATTCCTTCAGGTTGTGAAGAATTTTGTTAATAAAAAGAGTGGAATGCCCACACACCATTTCTCAAAATGTGACTTAATGTTGCACAGTAGATTTCAGAATTTGTCCATTTTTAAAAGTACTGAAAAATTTCAGTAAATGTACATCTTAAATTTTAATGAGATCAGATTTGTATGAAGTTTTTTTACGTGGTAAAATATTCTATTGTATGTTCAGAACCAAAAGAAAGCATTTGCTTAGTATTGTAACTTTTACATTCATTTTCTAAAAAAGGCAGCTAGCTCAACACGTGTAGCAAATAAAGAAAAGAATAACCTACTTCTAGTTCAGTCTGCAAAAACATAGCATGACAGTTAGTGACTCTTTAAAGGCTTTTAAAAGGAAACACCCATCATTCTACTAAGGCAGCACAGTGTACGGAGTCACTCGGAGAACTTCCTAAGGACCTCGTTAAACGCAGCGCGGCACGGGCGCCGGGGATCCCTGTAGTGCGGCTGTGTCACGGTGACCGCTCCCTGCTGCAAGGGCGGGAGCTCCGGGCAGACGGGGCCGCGCTGGCCAGGAGCCGCAAACTTCACTCAGCCAGAAACAGGAAAATGGGGCATGGAGATCGGTTTGATTCCCGTCCTGGTTTTGCACATTAGGAAATACAAGTGCAATTACTTCAGAAGGGAAACAGCCCCCTGGTACCACACACCCCACGCAAACAACACGCCTGGATTTAGAAACGGAGGAAAAAACCCCTCTCAAGAAGCAGCAGTGGGGCCTTTTGTGGTGTGTGCTACACAGCAAAACTGCGCTCGAGCATCACACGGGAAGAGTCGAGTACACTTACCAAATGTGTTTGCAAGGTTTTTTTTCTTAATTGTGGAGGTAATATTTGAATGTCTGTCTTAATCTAGCCATAGATTTTGTTTATAACCTGTCACAGATTTCACGGATTACCAAAGACACATCTGCTCGATGCTGACGTCCTGGATCAGTGCAAATAAATAAGTAAAAAATTCCGCATTTAAGCCCACCGACAGAAACACATTTTGGTGCTTCCAGAGCAGCGCATTGGCTGTGGGCCGTTCCCCGGGCGTTCGGAGACAGGGCTGGTGATCCATGGAAGGGCGGTTGCTGAGCTCCCACCTGCAGCTCTGCTCACGCTGCTGCTGTCGCGGTGCAAGACGCCAGTTCCACAACTTCAGCTGCTACAAGGGTCTCACAGTGGAAGGCCCAAGTCACAAATCCCTTCATCCCTTCACAGCCAGTCGGGAAAAATCTTAAACCGTTTGCTGCACGTAGTTTTCCTTGGCCATGGCAGCGGCCGTCTCTGCTCTGGGATCCGCTGTCAGCCCTGAGGCCTCAGCCGGCTAATGCAGTACGGCACCAAGTTCTGATTTTTAAATAGAAACCTTTATTTACATCATTATTAACATCCAAACACAAAAATCAGAAGAGCAGTAACGCCTCACAACCAGCTCTCTTCTCAATCAGTCCCCATGATCTTTCTGTTTTGCAACATAAAGATAGAGCTATTTCAAGCAATACTTAATGTAAACTCAACTTGAATGCAGTTCTCAATACTGTGCGCCTTCTCCTGAGGATTTTTAAATATTGCTCTCAGAATTCCATTATCTCGCGCTTGCTGTAGCGTTGTCACCTGGTAGTCTGCACATAAATTCGGAAATAAAACGTGTGCTAATTGGTACAACAATCAAATAGTTTTGTCTTATGACTGAAAAATGGTCCTGATTTTCTAACTGTAAAAGCAGTATTTTAGGCCAAGATTGGAAGAAAATACTACATAGAAATTTAGATAAACATGGTTTCTGTGATGGAAGGAGTAACAGAGCCGTAGCAAACGCGAAGCTCCTCGCAGCCCCGCTCAGCGCCCCCGTGCTCGCTAACGTTCCAGCGCTGGTGGCAGAGGGCACACAGGTGGTTTTTCAAGCCATTCGGAAAAACCTGCTGCTGCAGAACGGAACCGGGCTCGGTGGACGTCACACGAGCGGCAGCCGCCGCCACGGCCGGGCTCCTTACCGCAGGAGGCCAGGCCTGCCCGCCCGGTGCAGCGTGCAGAGCCCTGCTGCCCTCCCTCTCCCCCTTCATCGGGTTTAAACTAAAACTCTTTGGATTCAGCAAAAGTAGGTACTGAAAGCTCCAACATTCTCAACACAGGCGAGAAAACGATGATCCTCTATACCATCAGTCAGGTACCAGTTAAACACAGACGTATACATAGAATCCCTCATTAAAAAGAAGAAGAAAAGGGCATGATGTATAAAATCAGTTCTAATCCAGAGCTCACCTAATGACAGCAATCAGGGCTTGTAGTTTCCATCCATGTAATGAACAACCACAGAGTATAACGATTGTTCTACTCGGACATAAACACCAAAGGACTGCTGCCTTTCAGCTTCAGTAGGCAGCACTTACATCTCTCATTTCTTAGAACGTATCTGTTTGTTGAGTAAGTTCCTCAGGCATTTACGAGTTTTGCATTAAAACCACACATGAAGCGGACTGAAGTGTCACATAAATACCATCGCCTGATCAATACACCCCCTGCTACCTGCAGAGCCAGGCTGGCAGGAGGCAGATGGAGCGACTCTGCATTCCCTTTGGAACAGAACCGGCTGTGTGCTGAGGTTGTGACAGTATTTCTTGTTATTAAAATGGAAGATCATTAACATTCTGAACAATAAACCACCTCTGGGTTACAGTACCAAGAAGATTAATGAAGAACACTGGTCATTGTTTTTCCTCACTCGGGAGAAGTCACTTTTCCATTGCACAGTGAACAACAGAACCAAAGCACCACGAATCTTGAACATTTCTGGGTCATCCCGGGTGAAGTTCAGAGGTTGCACTTGGAAAAACTGCAAAGGGATCTTCATCTTAAGGAACCCAAACAGAGGAGGAGGGAACCTACCAGCGAGTAACAGGAACAGAGTTGTAGCCAGGCTTAAATACTGCTATGAAAGAAACCTGCTCAGAGCATACATTCACGACTATCAGAACAGGCCGATGAGGTGCAGCCGTTTGCTTGAACTGTGGCTTCATGTCCTTAAAGGTTTCTGAATGTCATGTAACAACAAATATTCTGCAACAGACAAACGTTTTTGAAGAACATTTAGAGTCTGTAAAATCGACCAAGACACAAACCAGAGTCATCAACGGAAAAGGCAACGTATTCTGGAAAGTCAGGACAAGCCATCGCGTCTCACCGCGCCGAGCTGTCCTCAGACTGCCCCATGGAAAAAGCAAAGTGCTCTCGGGGGAGAAAGCATTTAACAACTGCTCTGTTATAAAAAGCTGTATGTTAAAGATGTAAAAATAATGAAGAGCTGAAGACCAAAGAGGAGAAGGACGTGGGCCCGAGTCACCCAGCTTCAACGGCATTGAACTGCATTTAAAAACAAAAGAGAAAGAGAATCTATTTGGACCTCAACTACACTGAGTTTACAGAAATCCATTTTGTTAAATATTTAGCTTCACAAACTCTGCAAAAATGAGTTAGTGACCTACAAAAGTCATATATATAATACATTATCTTAAAGATCATATTTACAAAGTTTATTCACAAAAAGACTGCAAAATTGCGATTCAGCCCGCAGTGCCTTGAGTCGGCCGAAGTTATTTTCAAAAAGATGAAAGATTATTGCTCTAATTTCCACACACAGAAAACGTTACATGATGCAGCCTTTTCAAATCATCCTTAAGAGACTGTGTTTGAGCAGGGACACGAGTACAGCCACCTTCATACTGTCCTCACCAGAGATATTGCATGAATCCGTGATACAGTCTTTTATAAAGTGCGCTCAGCTGCACATCAGTATGTCAATATTCGTCCCAATTGTGTTTAAATAATTTAAATTTATTAGCCTCTCTTTTTACCCCTTGGCTTCAATGGACAGGACTTTGGACCAGTTCGTGCCAATGCACTGCACTGCCGCTCTGCTGGGGAGATCCTGGCTGGGGGTAAGAGATCCAAAGCAGCATTTCTATTCAGGAATTGATATAAAAGAGCCGAGGCCAGGAACTACATTCTTTGTCATGTTGTTCTAGAGAAATCCGAGCACAGCGGCCCTGCCCGGCCGGCCCTCAACGCCGTTGCCGAAGTCGCAGCGCCAGACAGACTTCTGACCTCTTTGTGCACCACGACATCAGGCACACACACACTGCTCCGGCTACGTGTACTTGTGTTGGGGTTTTTCCGTTCTTTTTCCCTCTGAATGAAGTAACTTAGGACATCATGGTGATTAACAGGAAAAGTCACATATTTCCGTAAGGCCAGCACGAGTTGCTGTGAAGAACGCGCAGCTTTCCTTTACCACCCCGTGCAGCGTTAGCACGGCGCGTTCCTGTGCGAGGAGGCGGTCTGGGGTCAGCAGTACTTCTGCTAAAGAAGAGACCGAACAAGCAACAGAGGAAATTAAAAACCACCTTTGCTGAGAAAGCGGTCAACAGACTGCATTCTGAAAAGAAACGCGGTCCCAGAGTTTCCTAAACGTGCTGAGTATCTGCACTGTACGACAGGCTGGGTTGGAGAATGGGCTATTTCACTTCCATTTCCATTCTCCCCTCTTTATACAGGTACTTGTTACATCAGCATCCTCCAACACCTTACTTATCCCCCCAAACTCTCCATTACTTTGGCTGCTTCCTTAGGTACCTTAGACAACATTTCATGAGGTACTTTCTACTTAATAAATTTAGCTTATCTCAACATTACATTGCTCATCCCTTGGTATTTAGTAAAAGACTACAGCAAAACCAGTATTTCAGCCTTCTTTGCAGTGCCTTATTGGCTCGTTTTTCCCTTAAATTAAGGGCCTACATTTTCCGTAGGTTCTTGCTGTGCACACGCCAGCTGTTCTGAGGTGTTACAGGGGTAAGCAGCAGCAGCGGTTTTGCCAGGAGGAGGATCCTGTGCTACCAGGATTGCTGGGCTGACTCCCGAGGGCCACCATATACAACCTTTCACATCTGCTGAAGAGGCTCTTCATAGTCTTTGTGTTTTGCTTCCTGGGGTTTCTCCAGGCTCGGAAGTATTTAAGCATCCTTTCTGCAGTTTAAGCCTTGATCCTACCTATAACGCTTCAAAGTCAGCAGCTACTCACAGCCTACAGCTTGGGTTCATCATAGATTCGATTTAAATATCATCAAAAATAAGGTATCTCTTGGGCCGTACAAATGGTAGGTCCACAGATGGAAACACAAACAGGGTAACTGAGAACAAGATGAAGCCAGAGGAATGGCTCGAAGCGAGTTGTGTTCAATGGGAAAAGAGTCAACAGATCCTTCTGCACAACTGACCTGGTCTGGACCCAGAGGCATCCCTGACATAGGCATGGCACTGATGTTCATCTGCCCCATGTGGCCACCGCTGCCGTTCACGTGCATCATGCTGTAGGCGGCTGGGCTGCCCTGGTGGCTGAACTGCTGCTGTGGGAAGCTGAAGCACAAAAGGGCAGATCAAATTACCTTCCAAGAACTTTACATATTATGTATTGCTTTCCCTGCACCGGCTGTCAATGTGCAAGAGAAAACTATTTTTACAATAACTTGTTTCTACCTAATACCTGTTTAACACAGAAACAGGAATTTCCCTCCCGAAGGAATTCGGAATTGCTCCATACACACAGAAGCATGCATACGTATTTTCCATTTAACCTTTTGGAGGCTTCTGTTAAGGCTGTGCCCTTTGTAATACTATTCCGAACCGCCATAGTTCACCTCCCAAGTTATTTTTGTCAATACTCAAAGACTGAATGTTGCTTTCAGTTACAAAGATTGCAGAGGTCCAATGTGAATAAATGGAGATAAGCATAAGTGACATTTCATCGGTCTGATTCCTAAACCAGAGCAGGATCAAGGGCCATACAGAGACTAGAGATAGAATTCTTTTTCCCTCTTCTGTTCCTCCTACAAGCTATTTTACACGGCTTCTGCTGTCGACAGAACAAGAGACACTTTCAGAGCTCCAGAGGGTGAGTGTGCACTCACCTGCTCCTGGCCATGCTGCCTGAGGGCCAGCCCTTCATCTCCGGGGACTGGTACATGGGTGCTGCCTGGGGGTGCTGCATCATGGGGCTCTGGGAGGGCCCCATTCTTGACGCCATCATTGGGTTGGGAGGGCTCGGTACTCTGCTGTACGCAGGGTCAGGTTGTTGGCTTATTCCTTAAAAGACGAAGGACAGACAACACAGTTACCATCACCTAGCACTTGCAGGTTTATCTTCTTGCAATGACAGTAAGGGAAAAATTAGCCTTTGTTGTAGAAGTATTTTTGGTTTTCCAGAATTATTGGTATTTAGGTAGTTTGGATTAATAATGAATGAAGAAAGTGAGAAGAGCAACAGACAGACAAAATAAGCCATGTTAGCACCCGTACCGTAATTGGGTGGGTAGGGGAACTGCTGCGGAGGAATCTGAGCCATCGGGGGGGCGGCCAGAGCACTGTCCATGCTTCCTGAGGCTGTCACGTTTGGCGGGGGGCTGAAGGCCTGAGGTTGCTGTTGCTGCTGCATCATCATTGCCATCCTCTGTTGTCTAAAATGATGACTTATTAGCTCCCTGTTACGCTGAGCCACCATTTGAGCATTAAGAAAACCTTGCTGCTACCCCCAGAGAAAAGAAAAATCATATTAGAAAACACTTTTACAAATGAAATCATGTCAAGAGTCAATCAAATCCCCTACACTCTTTCTAAGGCCCAGCATCTCCATTATCAGAACACAGAGTTAAGAAAACCCACAGCCAGTACAAAAATCGCCAAAATATCAAAGGTTTTATTAAGTGGTCATTAGCGCTAAACAGTGATAAAGTAGATTAGCTACCATATCCTACATGGAGGAGACTGCGGGCACGCTGTACTGACAGCACGCCCTAAGGAACAAATCCCTCTGAAGCCTCACGAATAAGAGAGGTAAGAAAAGCACCTTCTAAAATGGTACAAGGGAAAGAGGAATGTTGTGGGACCATGAAAAGGGATCCATATTCCAAGCAGATATGTAAAAGATGTGTCTATTTAAAAACTGCTGTTTCAGCTGGTAGTGTCATAATTACTTACCTGCGATCCCACCTGTGGCTGCATAACTGCTCTCATCACGGAGGAATTGCCACCCACCGGATTTTCCATTTTCATTTCAAGCGCTTGACGGGTCTGATTCATAAACTTGGAAAAAGACATTTTAACACTATTAGCTTGAAACACTGGTATCTGAACAAAGCAACGGCAGCTCCTCCAAAACCCATTCTTTACAGACCTCCCGAATCCATAAAGTGCAATGGTTACTTCTGGCCTCGGCTGATGTACCTGAACATTGAACTATTTGGTTAAGCAGCTCAAACACACACACAAGGAAAACCCTCCACGCAGTGCAGCACTCATTTGCTTTATTTTTTTTCTTCGCCTGAAATTAGCACTTTTTAAGAATAAATACAGAGCAGACTGTTCCAAATCATGGTTTGGACAGAAGAGGGTAACCACCAGCTTTCCTTAAAATAATACAACTCTGTCTGCCTTCCTCTCCATCGCAAACTCCAAAGCCACGCGGACTGAACTGGTGCCACAGAACCGCCACGAGAGAACACCGTGCTCCCTGAGGACTAAACACTGCCATTCCACGTCACACAGCACCACCTCACCTTCTTCCAAGGTTTATTTCCACACTCTGTTTGGTATCAGGACTGCATTTCCACATGGGGAATTCAATGCTGAAATCATGCAGCAATTTCTAAGTAGTGCTTTCAACCCACTCTTAAGGCCTACGTGGCTGTACCTACTCTCGCCCTAATAAAATACCTAAAATGACATCAAATCAATAAATGGAAAGCAAACCAGTATTTCCATGAGCCCAAATGATCAGTTAGAAAACACAGTGAAAAAGAAGTAACTTTAGATTTACAGGAGAAATGCAGCTGCCTATTTAATGATACCAGTGAGCTTCAGAAATAGACACCAAACCTATACAGGGATAAAGAGATCGCCCGGAGCTGCTCAGCACCGGAGTCCTGCTCTCAGTAGCAACAGCGCTGCGGGAACCGATGCAATCGGTACCCACGGAGGCTGATGGAGGAGAAACGCTTGTTCTAATAGAGGTTCTCTCACTCTTGCAGCCATTAGGCGCTCAGCGTGAAAAGCACTGTCAAAATGAAACATCTGTCCTTTCGATCATCTGCTGTAATGCCAATTTTCATATTCATGAGGCAACACAATTCAGTGTGCACTTTATTCCACTCTGAAACAAGAAGAAAGTGTAAATACAAGAACAAAAGATCACCTGCTGCCCCTGAAGCCGCTGCTGGAGCTGCATGCGGAGCTGCTTTGGTGCGTTGGTTCGAGGCCTCATCACGTTTGCCCTGGGATGCATGCTCTGAATTGGGAAATTGCTCTGCTGGCTCATCTGGTTCATCACCGAATTAAAGGACGGCTGCTGTCCCTGAATGTTACTGAAACCTCCGGGCAGTGCTGCCCCTTGCCCTTGATAGGGCTGACCATATAACGAAGGCTTCTGCTCAATCAGAACTGAAGATTCCTGACCTTGAAATGAATCTTGTTTGGGTTCCAAAGCTTGTCCCTTCAACAGATAAAAAGATGTTTTCAGTGTATTTTCTTTGAGTAGGAATTCTTAAAAACCCAATAAATCTAACACAGCATACAACAACCAAGAGTTTCTTGGGTAGAAATGGCATGAACAGGTTACTATTAGTCTCCAGACAAACGAAATAGCAACGTTTTAAAATAATAATACATTTTTAAAATCAGTTCTGCTGCACACTGCTTACACAGGCAGATTGGTATCATTATTCAAGCTCTTCCGCGCTTTTAAACTGCTACGTGTACAAACGGCAGTGTGATTTTGTGGTTTTAGCAAGTTCCAAATGATCCTCAGAACTGCTCGTGCTCTTTGCGGGCCGTGCAAACTGAAGCTGGAACCGGGGGAGGTTTTTGGAAAATAAATGGCCAAGATCTCTGTTTGCTTACTTGGTTTACGAGCTCAGGAATCCCTAACGCTCTGTCGATTTCTTCCAGACTCGTGACATCCGTATTGCTCAGCAACGTGTGCAGCTGATCCAAAAGCGCCCTTTCATCATTCTGGCCTTCCATACTGGGTGCCGGACACAAGAGGTCATCCAAAGAGTTTCTGACTAATTGTCTATAAATGCAAGAACATTACAGCCATTACGGACTATAAAGGCATATATCATATATTGATCTGGAGATTTTTAAGCACTATAATCACTCAGAAGACTGAAGTAAGATTTAAGAACTTTAGTCCCAAATTTAGGTCCTGGAGTGTCCACTCAACTGCCATTCGCCCTTCAACACACGTAAATTCTCTTTCTTCCTGGCTTCTGCACGTGCTGCAGAGACAGGACCCTCAGACTTCCCCACCTCTTCTCTGTGACTCCACTCAAGGACTGATTCTGTTAGCAATGCGTTTTGTGGAGCGGGGTTAACAGATACCCAGTTTCACACCATGAGAAGACAGCAGCAGAACTGGAAACACATTCCTACTCAAACCTGTTAGCCCCACACTACGTGCTACAGTAACTTTCTCCAGGTCTTAAATTCTTCCGACACTGAGCAGTTTATTTAAACTTCTCTTAAAAGCTTCCCCAGCTGTACCTGTTTTGCGAGCCCCGCGACGCTTGCTCCATGGGCAGCACGCTGTCCGGCCACGAGCCGGGCTGGTGGGATGGGCCTGGCTGTCCGTACGGATTCCCCCCCATGCCGATGTTCATCTCACTCGGTCCTGCAAGGTAAAACATGCATGCGATGTTTAAAAACAAGAAGTATCGCCTTGCTGTGCCAAGGGCCACGTGAAGCATTGTGGACCGCACAAACTGTCGAGCAGCTTCACAAGCTTTGCATTAGCATGTTCTAAAGCGTATACATACATAAGTCACACAAGATAACTTCAGATATAGACCGCGGGTTTAGACATGACAGTAATCTAAAGCGGCTACCCTGCTAAAGCACAATTGCTATTTCTAATCTTTGAGCCCCTAAAACAGGAACTTGACAGATCCAGCAACTTTACATCCCAAAAAAAGAGAGTTTTCTGGCCAGTGAAATCTGGGTACCAGCAAATACACATTTTCACAGTGACATCAGCAACGTTTGGCATTTTAATTCCAAACAAGGTGAAAACCAAAAGAAACGAGGTACGGAACAGTGTTTGCTCTCTGTGAGAGCAGCTTCCTCCCGCCTGCCCAGAGACGAGCGGCGCTGCACGGCAGAGAGGGCCACCCCTCTGCTTCCCGCTGCTGCAGGGATCGCCCAGCAATAACCGCGTCTAGGGAGCTCTGTCAGGATTGCAGAAGTTTCTTCCCGATTTAGCCTTCTACCCGCGTCACACTGACACAGCCCGTCCGTCCCAGAGCGCTGCTGACAGCCCTGCTGGCCCCCAGGAGGAGAAAGGGAAAAGGAATGCCACAGCCCCTTCTGAGCAAGCCACATTTGCACACTGGACAGGACCATTTTGTTAGAGATATAAACCAGAAAAAACTATGGGCTTTAATACTCTCTTCGTATTTTAGACATTCAGCTTATTTTCTCCAAAGCAAACATGAATGCTTACAAGAGAACCTGTATTTGCTGTGTGGTTTTATATGGCATTTCAGTGCTCCATGTGAGAATTTTGAAGTATTCAAGAAAAAGCTTTAAAAAATGCTGATTACCAAGAAGTTAAGAGCACACAAACAAACAAAAAAGAAGCACAATGAATCAATCAGAATACCAGCACACTCTCATATAACCACAGGTGGCACTTAGTTCCTGGAAGTCAGCAGAGCAGCACTTCACTAAAGAAATACACAGAAATTACCCCTAAAATCTGGAGACTCAGCATGAATTACCTGTGCATGAACACACAGATAGCACCAGAAGAAAACGAAAATGCCAAAACCTCATCAGGTGTCCCAGCCAGGGAACAACAGTCCCTACCCCAGAAAGCCTTGGGCTGGAGAGCTGGTATTCCACCCAGAGCAAGAAGACTCTGACACCGAACGCTCAATAAGGAACCAGTGAACTTGTGCTGAGTGGAACAATAAAACATGCAGAACTTACTCATGTGAATCATCTGCTGCTGCAGCACGGGCCGCGGCCCGGGGACGCTGCTGGAGCGAGCGGGCAGCCCGGGCACGGAGCCGCCGGCCGCGGGCCTGGGCAGCGAGGCGCTGAACTCGGGTCCCGCTCTGCCCACGGCCGCAGCCGCAGGTTCCGCTCTGCTCCCCTTGGAGCTCGGCAAGCCCCAGTCTCCCGCCGGGTGCTGAGCCATCGCGACACTTCTGCTGGGAGCACCTCCTGCCATGGACGCCAGAACACACAATAATCCTTCACACAGGACACATTACACGTTTCGGTAATAAAATTACATCTATGGGGTTTTGTTTTACCAACAGAGACCCCTGCCAATGGCAGAGCAATTCGCTGAACTCCTACAACAGTACCCAAAGCTTACCGTGCCAAGTTCTAAATCAAACAACTATACTCATCTAAATATATTTTAAAGTATTAATAACTGACTGCCATCGTGACCTGTTCTTGCTTCTATCTACTGAAAACATATGTTAAATTCAAAACTCAAAATACTACAAAATAATTTAACTACTAAACACAGTACTGGAAATAAATACACAGATGGTACACAGTTGTGTTCTTATAATTTTTGCTAGGGATAATAATTAAAAAGCATTTATATGCTGATGATAAAATTAATACTCTTTAACGTTAAGGTTTCATCTAACCAAAACTCATATTATAATCTCGCAACATGTTTTACATAAAGCTTTTTCCTTTACAATGAGGTCTATTTGTACAAAAATCAACAAACCCATATTTGCTCCAAAATTCTCCTGGTTTTCAATCATTCTTGGGCTCCCACCCATGAGGTTTTGCTTTTGTAAGATGGAGAAGGCGCTGACGCTCCTGCCCGGGCCGCCCGGGCTGTCCAGCGACGCGGCCCTGGCGAAGGGCGCGCGGGCAGCCTGCGCCGACTGCGGGCTCCGCGTGCCTGTCCAACAACGAGAAGATGCATGCAGCGGGGTGTTTTAAATAGGAGGTACCATCAATGACTTAAATAAGTCTGATCTGATTATGGGCACACACATTTGACCTTCAACAAGCCAGAACAGTTGTTTTGTTTATGTTCTCACTACACAAATCACATTTTGAGTACACAGTCAGGACCTTTTACAGGAAAAGTCAGATGCAGCTCCCTTTGGCCCTAGACATAAAAGTGTTCATTTCAATTTCAGTTCTATAATGAACCACGTTTTTAACATTTTGAAACACACTATTATGACAGATCCCTTGATATATGCGAGTGGACTGCCCAGTCTTTAGGTAACTCTCACATGGCGACAGAACCAAGCCAAATGACGGTTTGGAACAGGCTGGATCCAGAAGGACCGTGTTCCTGAGCACAGCACTCAACCCAGAAATCGCTCTGCTCCACCGCCAATGGCGGCAGCGGCCTTACGTGTTCTTGTACCTGGTTTTACATTTCTCATTATCCATGTTTCATCTCCTTAGGTCACTGCAGCAAGTCTACTGCCCTATATAATCAGGCGCTGGCCCACGTTACAAAAGGAAGCGACAAGGACAATGACGCTGGTCTAGCAGCAAGGCCACCCTCCCCTCCTGCTCGGCCCCCTGGGAAGGGCGCTCCTCGGTGACCAGGAGGACTGGTTACACTCCCGAGGCCACAAGGTGGTTTTGCACACAGTAAGTGGGCAACCAAAGCTTGCCACCAATCCCATATTATTTCCCTAGTCATCTGTAAGGAACACAAATTTTAATTTGCAGCTCACAAAACATTTTTCCTGATGTCTCTGAGAAATCTACATTAGACAAACACAGAAGAAAACATAAAATCAGGAAACGATGTTAACTTTATTCGTTGTGTATATAGCAGATGAGTGCTGTCGAGACAGCGAATGCTGTACCTAATTGCCTATGAAAGCACAATTAGCCATTCTGCATTACATTTGTCCTTGAAGATACAGGAGATCAAGAAAGTATTCTCTGAGGGTTTGAGAACACATTATGTTTACATCAGGCAAGAAAAGAACCCTAATTTTAAAACCAAGGTGACACTAAATTCCTTACCCATCAGTGCATTCCCTTGAAATAATGCTTGCTTTGTTCCAAGGTTATTTCCATTTGCAGACATCGCACTATTGTAAAACTCTGAACTAGTCAGATCACCTAGAATTGCATCCAAATTATCCAAGTCGCCACTCATCTGCAAAGACACAGGGAAACACCAAGGTTATTCACTAGCACATGGCTTTCCTTCGGCTTTTATTTAGCTCCTCACTAATCTGAAAAGATGGAACTATGTGAAATTGCAGATATTAAAGACTGTATGTGAAGGAAGAGTTTGTAAATATAGGCTACCTTAATCAAACCATAACTCATTGATAACATTAGCCCACAACTTCAGTACGGCACATTAGGTTATACAGCAGTTCTACAGCAAAACCTGATAATACAGTGTCACGCCATTCACACAGAACTTTCTAGACAAATTTACACCCACGTGCAAACAAGGGCGTTCTATATTTAGCCATTCACTGGAATAAGAAAACATCGGTTTGACGCTGCCATCATTTTACTTTATACTGTACCTCCTCTGGGGGTTCCGGCTTTATCTTTGTCTCTTTTTCTTGACTGGAAGTAGGAATTGTAGAACTACTGCATTGTCCCATTTTATTATCCACATTTTCTACTTTAGGCTTCAGTTCTTTGGAAAGTGGATCCTTCACATCATCTTTATCTAACAAATACCTCAGTAAAGCATTGTTTTCCTTCTTCTTTGGGCTCAGTTGCTCCTGTTTGACGGTGCCTTCTCCGCAAGGGGCAGCGTTACTAACATCATGATACGTGTCTTTACCAGTGGCTTCGGCTGTGATCTTGGCCACCTCTGCTGGAGAGTTACCGTTCTGTAACAATTTATGCAAAATGCGATGCTTCTCTTGCAGGAGCGACCCGTGCACGTTGGAGGAGGAGGATACCCCCCCAGACGTGGACGAGGAAACCCCCGAAGGGCTGGTAACGCTGGTGGAGGATTCTTTACAGCTGGAGTCCAGAGGGGAGTTTGACGCTGTAGAGTGGCCTCTGTCATCTGAGGAGCACGTGAGTAGCTGAAGCAGTTTTTTATGCCCTTTGCTTTCAGACGGCGCTCTCTGACTTTCAGATGCCTCCACGTTGCCCTCTTTGCTGTCTTTCTCACTGAGGAGATCCCTGCTGTTTGACTGGCAGATGGAACTTTCCACTTGGTTTTGTTCACAGTACAAACCAGAAGGGCTTTTGGAGTCCTGGGTACTTGTTTTACTTTGCTGAGATACACTCATGTTTGGGGAATTATCCAATTTTGGGCCCGGTGAAGAAAGCGTTGATAAAAGGGAAGTTCCAACACCCTCACTAATGGCCTGAAGAGCACTAAGAGAACTGCTAGAAAACGTGTTGTTGCCGGTGTTGCTGGCAGATCCCATGGGAGAGTGCATACCTGGATCACACAACAGAGATCCAACTTATTAGACCACAGTACTGCCTGTATCTACTTTTCCTTCAGTTTACGTATGACTGCCAGATTCAGTTAATTATTTTAAAGTAATTTTTAAATAAATAATTTTAGGTATACTACACTTAAGTAACATGCACAAGGTCACACAGAACTGTTACAAAGGACGACAGATGGAATTCAGATAAACATGAGAAAAGATAGTTTAAGATAATAAAAAAAGAGATCCCAGCAAAAACAAAGTACCTGTAACTGGAGAAAACTGGTGCGAACTCATTTTTGGACTCCCTCGATTCCTAGGAGATATCATTAGATTCTGCTGGTTGGAAGTCAAACCAGGACTACCATGCGGTGGGCTGCCCATACTCAACCCGTAACTGCTGTTCTGATAGGCAGAGGGCTGCATTCCGGGCCCGGAGTTCGCTGGCCCCACGCTCCCGGGGCCGCCGTAGCGGGTGCTGCTGAGCTGCCCCACGGCGCCGGGCTCCGCCAGCCCGTAGCTCCTGCTCTGCGCTGCCAGCCCGTGGCCGGGGGACGCGGCCATCACACCGCCCGCAGAACTCGCGTTCCCGGCCACGGCTGCTCTCATGTTCTGCCCAACCGAATTAGGATTTGGCCGATATCCATTTTGTTCTCTGTAAGTTCAACAACATCCCCAGAAACAAATTAAAACCTTATTTGGAATCAAGTGCTACAAAGACAGAATAACATTGTTAAATAATTGTGCAAGTTTTGTTTTCCACAAGAGCAGCGAGAATTCAAGCTTCCGCAACAGCAGAACTAAGCCACGCCACTCACTTATTCGTTACAGAAGTGCTTGGTCCTTCAGGTGCTTTGAGCCGTGCGGACAGACAGCATCGCCCCTCAAACCGCCTTCTTCCATCAACAGTCATGAGCCAGACTTCTCAGTTTAAACACCCCCCTCCTGCGAGTCCCCTCCCCGGTCAGTGTGTGACACTGCTCCCCCGCGCACACCAACGACGCCCTGAGCCACCTCCGCTCCTCCTTTTCCAGCATCTGCGGGCACTTCAATGCCAGCAGCAGACAGATTCCTTCCAGAGCGGCATTTCAATTATTCTTGCAACCAACGAGAACTGCTCCCAGGAACTGCTATTCAAGGTACATATAACTCTGAGGCATCAATGATGCACCTGAGGGGGTTTTGTTGTGTTTTTAACCGGTCTGCAGTTACGAAGAGTCGGATAAAGCATGTGCCTGAGCATTTCTACTTTCAGCATTTCGTCATAATGACCGTTAACGCAAATGAATAACGAAGATCCAACACAGGCTCCATGCAGGCACTGAGGAAAGCCTCTTTTGGCTGGTACTGCCCTCCTGCCACACGGGGCCGTCCGGAGCGTCAGCGTTAGGCTGACACGCTCACGTGCGCCCAGTGCAACCCTGCTTCCCAAACTACGTTTGAGTTTCAATCCCATAAAATACTTGGTACGCTATTTCTTCAGATGTATTTTTAAAAGCTATGACACTTAAACGACAAACAGATACCACTGGTTTCACCTTTGAAGAAAGTGGGTAGAGACAAATCCATGGCGGTCGTTGGTCACAGGGTTTCGAAACAGTTTACTTTTTGTTTGTGCCGTCACTATGGTGCCATCCGCTAACGAGAACCGATACAATGGTGTTTCAGCGTGACCCTGCGTGTAAGCTGCAAAGGAAATACACACATATAGGTCATAGTTAAAAGCCCAAGAATTATTAATATGCACTCTATAGATATTTAACATGATACCCCTCATTTGCTGAAGATTATAAAAAGAAGATAAAAAACAGATATTCAGAAAAAGGGAAAAAGGCAATATTCCCCATTTTCTCCTAAATTAGTAGGGGAAGATAAAAGGCAACAGATGATTTTGTGCTCACCATGCACAGATGGCAAGGCCCTACATGTATTAGGATTTCCAGGGCTAGGTTGGTAGGTTTCCACGGCTTCTCCCTGGGGAGCAGGTCTGACCAACCAAGTGGGAATTGCTCTAAAATACACAGGTAATTGATACAGAACAGAAAGGACACTTGGAAACCTTCAGATGGACTGTTTTGAAGTTTAAACGTTTAAAAGTTTATTTCCAGTTAAAAAAATGTGGAAACCATTGCTTTCAATTTGAGCTCCAAATTTCTTGTAAATTTAGGATTTATTTAATGAGTTACGTCAAAGAACTTCCAATGGAATGGAAACTCCATTTTCCGCCAGTCTGAGTTTCTCTTGATTTAATATCCCCACTACTTGAAGTACTTTGTGAACCCTTGAAAACGACCAGAGTTTAGAAAACTCAGAAAACGTCACCATTCTTCCTGAACACGGTGGCTTCCCGGCCCCTCACCGAGTCATGGAGCTTGCACTACACAACACGTAACACCGGGACACTGAGCGCACCCTGAACCTCTGTGTCTCGACTAAGAAAAAGGCACCACCACCGTTACCACTCCTAGCGAGCTGCCCGTGGCCAGAGGAAAGGAGGAACTCAGATAAAAACTATCAGAACACACTGGAAAACCAAAACAACTTCCATCACAATTCCTACTTCTCAGGAACTCATCCTCCTCCTTCAGCTTTGCAATATGAGCCACAGCAATTCATACTAACAAAAGATACGAAAAAACATGGACACAGGCAGAATTCAGCATTTTTGCAGACACGAGGAGAAGCAGGATGACCAACCACTGCAAACAGATTTTTACCTTCATGATAGTGGCGTTTGTTTGACCACGACTGTCCATCATTATGGCATAAGAACCTCTGAATGCATCGGCGAATGATATCCTCAAAGCCGGGCCGCATCGAAGACCGCAACGAGTTCGTGTCGATGTTGACAAGTTTGCCTGGAACAGGAAGGAATGTGCACAAGTTCAACTCTCTATGACTATGCCAATACTTCCATATAGATACATTTCAGAAGGCTCCAATATCACCAATTGTTTGTCAGTCTAACACTAAATTTGGAGTATGAAGAAGTCACATTTATGAATAATCTGCCATGTGAGAATGTGATGCCACTTGTTAAACCATCAATATTCAAAGGGATTCAGATAACTGAAAAGGGGGAAGTGAAGCACCCACAGGTTAATGTCAGAACTCTAGAAAACAGAAACTTCAGCCTCTGGCACCCAAAGGATGCACACACAGTAAAATTTTCAAATATACCGACCAACGACATCCCCAAATGAACATTAGAAACACTATTTGGCATCTGAAAAAGACATATCTAGATTATATAAGTATTTCAATTTAAACAGCATAAACCACTTTGAACATTAGCTCATGTTCTGTGGAAAAATACACACAGTCTAACGAACTCTCATTAGGTTCAGTTATAATTTAAACTATTTCTTACGTGTAAAGGAAAGCACGATGACAACCGTTCGAAATGCTGCCAGGTTCAAACACAAGTAATGCTTTAACAGCAACTTGCGAACAAGAGCGTACCAGCATGGAGACAGAAAACAGGTCCCACGGCTGCTGTTCCGCGGCCAACCACGGTTCAGCGCAAAAGAACGCTGGAGCTGCCCGTGTGGAGCCCGCCAGTCACCACGGAGACGCTCTTTGCGTACTTGCTTCACTTCAAACAAGAGCGCGCGGGCACAGAAGATACCCCATACCTGCTTCCGGGGACGCTGCTCACCTGAAAGATCGTGTCTTGTAATAAAGCTCTCTGGGTTAGCTGGAAATGCCCTTTCTGCAGTCGTGATACGCCGTGCCACACAAATCATACAGGACTGCAAATCTGTATTGGAAAAAAGAACGCTTTTGCTTTAATTTCTCTTCTGATTTATTGCATTAAAGCATCTAATAAAACAGCTGAAGTGCCTTTCACTGTTAAAACGGAACTATAAACAGTAAGTATGGAAGGTTCTGCATTCTGTTCCTACGTACATAACAACGGATTGCAGAAGCCACCAATTTCATACCATATACCGAACACCAGAAAGCTTTACTCGGAGTTTTCTTCTGTGCACCACAATTCCCCAGGATCTCCTACCTTCCCCCTCCTCCATCATGGCTCTCGGCTGAGATAAAGCAAAGCACTGCATTGTTTCGTATCTTTGACGCGTATCCGGGAGGCCGCCTACGTCTTCCAAAAGATCATGGGAGGTTTTCACCATCATCCGGCAGTTGAACGTGTGACTCTTCTGTCGGGGGGTTTCATTGGTCCAAGCAACTCCATTAACTTCAAATAATACAGTAAAAATATATCAAGATTTTAAGATAAAATCAATTAATAACTGTTTTTTCTGACTTTAGATACCTTGTTTTTAGACTACAGAAATTAAAGAGTGTTTTAAGATTCTTTCTCAATATACCATCAGTTTTATACCTTGGGAGCAGTAGTACTGATAACCAAGGAATCTCTTCCCCTACATGACACTTGCAGCCACCGAAGAGGAGCTGAAAAGTCTTTCAGCTGTTTGAAACTCGAGCAGTTCCCTGCACCTCGTGTCACTGGGAAACGGTTACTGCAGTACCCGTGGTTTAAGTTACATGTAAACACATTGCAAAGGCTGAAGTACAGTGTGAACTTCCAGCACATTTATTTCTGGTGGTGGTGCTTTAGTAAGGACACAGTAAAATTTTCCAAGATTAACATAGTTTTGTAGTCAAATATTCTTTGTATAAGTGATTTCTTTTGAAAGGTTGTCCATTACAAGTTGGGTTATCTCCTCCTCTGTTTTCGCGCGGGCTGGTAACAGTGTAGTAAGTCAATTGTATTACCTGAAGATTTGGGTAGGTTTTTAAGGAAGTCCTTCCGGTCCTCTTCGTGCAAGATGCCATAGACACTTGTGTTAACCAAATCTTCCTGTTTGTATTGCAGATACTGTGTGACATTTTCTGACACAAATACGATGTTGCCATCTCGATTTACAACAAACAGGAAACCATCCAATGCCTGGGTATTAATATGACAAGGTGTAAGACACACTGCCGAATTCTGAACATCACCCACTTTAAAAACTATGTGGGTGATAAACGTCCCGTTACAATACTGGCGTTTCTCATTAGTAGTGCTAAAGTTTTAAATTCGTCTCAGAAAAACTGTGTCTGGTAAGCAAGGATTTAAATATTAAAAACTAATCCATTCAATTGTTATTCCAATGAGCTCTTTCACTGTGATAACCACTTTCTTGTTTCATTCTTGCTTTATTTCAACACAAGATAAGGACCGTGTAACATTATTTCAATAGCTGGTAAATAGAGACCAGAAGAAATTCAATAGACACAAGCAGTCAGAGATGAGCAGGCAGGTATTTCCACCAGCGAGTGACAAGGGAGAGGGCCTACCCATATCCTAAAACACTGCGTTTTCTTCACTGAAAGAAAACCTCAGCATCTACGTGAAACAATTCAGTTCCAAAAGTGCTCTTTAATGTACTTGCAAATACGGGATTGGTTTTCTGGGCATACAGAATCCCAGCATGTCAGCAAAACAGCATCCATTTATTTTAATGACTATCTCCTAACGTAACAGTAACATATTCCATGGCCAAATGCTATTCTTCTTCTTCCTTCAACAGAGAATTTCAGCAAAAATAAGAAAACATGAGATTTTATTCCTGACCCTTTCACATACAGTTCTGGATAGTTCTTGTGTGCTATTTATTACTATAGGATTGCAGGCTTTATTGCAATATTTTCACCTGCCTGAAGGATTTGATTCCATAGAGATTTATTAAAGCCTAATTTATACTCGCCTGTAATAAAAGAGGTCCCAATGAATCCTTATCAATAACTCCTTGACCTGTAGAAGATACATCAGCTTTCTGAACATCATCATCATTAGAAACCGCTTTTCCTGAAACCCAAAAGATATATTTTGGTAAAGAAACATTTCAAATGAAGATCAGATTTAAATATCTACAAGCCAGATTCCAGGAAGCGTGTGAAGAAAGGCAAGAAACCCCACAAACGAGAGAGGAGGGAGGTCTCATATATTGATAATTTGCTTAAGACTAGAAAAAAATGTCACAGCTACATAATGCAGAACTCTGCTCCCACAAACTGACTTGACAGAGCCAAGAGAACCAAGCAAAGTCCATAAAACCCAGCAGTAAAATCAATACGTCTGATTGGAAGTTTGCACCACATTTTTCTAAGGAATCAATTTCGAAGCATTAAACTCACTTGAAGCATGAAGCCCCGTCAAGTGAAAGACAAAGGTTTGCATCCTACACACCAGTGGGTATTCGGTGTACGGTGCCCGCAGACGGCACAGGACCATCTGCTTCCAGCTCCTCTGCAGCCCAGCTCGAGCTTTCCTGGCACTTTCAGGGAACTGATAGGGAAAGGCCCTGACTTCCATTAAAAACTTACGGTAAGCACTTCCTTACTTCTAAACAGAAAATGAGCCAAAGCCTGCGGACCTTCTCAGCCGCAACTGCTCTTGTGAAAAACACTACTCCATTGCTCCAGTAACTGCTGCTTTGGAAAAGGAATCACAAGAAAATGAAATTATCCATTTTGGTTTAGCAGAGAACTGTACCTTGCTCTTTTATCTGTCGAATCTGTTTCACGGTTTCTTTTAAAATAGCGCATTTGTCTGGTTTGACGTTAAAGTTGTCAATGTCGCTCAGATTAGCAGATATCAGTTCCGCCAGCTCTTCAATGTATTTGCTTTCCTGCTCGCGCCGACGCTTCTCGCCACTGCAGCTCAGACTAGGAATCACAAACATCGTTTCATATACATACCATCGTATATAAAAGCTGTGCTCGCTCTGTGAACCTCAATGTACTTCATGTAACACCTGCCTATTAAACCTCGGTAGCAGTTACTCTTCCAGCAAACATAAATCTGAAGGGCACGTGCTTGTGTTTTGTTACGTTGCTGTTTGGTTTGGGTTTTCGTGGGGTTTTTAATAATATTAAGTACAAATTTATCTTAAGAGGATATGAGAAATCTATTCATCAAAATAATCCTCCTGTGACTACCCTACTGTCAAATGTAATGACAACAGCAATTGCCTGGTATAAAACTGTAACACTCATAGAGCAAGTATATTTTAACCTTGAAAGTTACTTTAGATTTGTTTATAATTTATTAGACAAATTAAACAGAATTTTAACACTTTCTGAAATCCCTTTGGTTTGCTTGTAACAGGATGACTACAGGAGGAGACACCTCCGAGACATTTCCAGACACCAGGACAGAGACGCCACCTGAACATCCAAGCGAATCAGAATCCCAGACAACCCAATGCTGGAATTCCTTTTCCTGCATCGACTGACGCGCCAAGCAAAGACCCGTCTGCAGCCTAAACGGACAGAGAACAGTGTCACACGGAGTACGCCAAAAGCAGGAAAAGAAGCGGTCAGGAGGAGGGAAGGGGCGAGAACGGGCAGACTGACGGAATCAGAAGGAATGTTCTTCGAGAGGAAACCAGGCGAAAGGAAGAGGAAGCTTTGCATGGGCCAGTCCTGGGGAACACACGGACAAAGCAGGGGTTTGAAAGAGAAAGAAAGCTAATGAAGGGGACAAACTGAAAAATCAAATTCCTGAATGGACAGATACTGGAGAAGGGGAAGGAGAGACCGGAATGGAGGACACTCCCGAGGAGACACCGGGACACAGCGCGAGAGGCTGAGGATCCCACGCACAATCTGTTGCACGACGGTGGTAACGGCATGGGACTGTGGGGACGTACATAAAACAGAGAAATATGAGCACACACGATGCCGGGTATTTTGGGGAAACTGAAGACAAATTTAATAAAGTTTAATACTCTGTGGGAACACGAACATGAAAGATGGGCAGGAGGACCCATGGAATGCCAGAATTCGAGATCAGCTTGCAAAGTCTGGAGAAACATAACCCACAGGGCTGACGTCAAGTGCTGCCTTTGGAATATCTGTGAAGCAATAAGTTTTTCTTGTTTTGCTTTGTAATCACAGCTTCAAACAGCGATTCCGTATATGTTCACTCTGTTCAGATTTCTGTGAGAGTCTCATTATAAACCATAGTCCATCAGCTTTGGTATATCTACATGTAACAGCAAAGTGTATCTCCACAGCAGAAGCTGGCCTGGGGAAGTTTTCAATCAAACAAAATCATCAGTTAGAACTTCCCACAGAATCCCAGAATGTCAGGTTGAAGGGCCCTGGAAAGCTCATCCAGTGCAATCCCCCCATGGAGCAGGAACACCCAGCTGAGGTTCCACAGGAAGGGGTCCAGGCGGGTTTGAATGTCTGCAGAGAAGGAGACTCCACAGCCTCCCTGGGCAGCCTGGGCCAGGCTCTGACACCCTCACCAGGAACAAGTTTCTTCTCAAATTTAAATGGAACCTCCTGTGTTCCAGTTTGCACCCATTGCCCCTTGTCCTGTCACTGGTTGTCACCGAGAAGAGCCTGGCTCCATCCTCCTGACACTGCCCCTTTCTAGATCTGTAAACATGAATGAGTCACCCCTCAGCCTCCTCTTCTCCAGCTCCAGAGCCCCAGCTCCCTCAGCCTTACTCTAAATTGCAATGAGAACTTGAAAAATGTTTTCAAAACCTCGCAATACACAAAAGAGAGTGGTCGGTATAAACCTACCTTGCACCCGGTGTATCACAGGGCAATGGCTTGCGTTTCCTTGACTCACTGCTCAGGCTATCCAAGGAGTTTTCTCCTAATCCACTCATCTTGACCATGCATCAGCAACTAAAAGCAAAAAAATCAGAATTGTGAATGAAGCTCTCAGAAGGAGGAGCAGACACGGGATTACTCGGCACGTGTACAAAGCCCAGAATCACACTGGCATCTCTTTAAAGCACAAGTTCTTCTGCAGCTCAGCAAATGCTACAATGCTTAACAAAATGATATTCATAACCAATCCCCATGTCAACTGACAGGCATTAGTAGAGGAAGGAAAATACACTTTGTACATCACAATAAAATGAAAAACTACAGTAAAACATAATCTTGCATTTGAAATAATTACAAAAGATGCCTTAGTCTGCAGCTATGCCCATGGACTGCACAGACAAGTTGGTTTTACACCTAAGTATTTGATACAAACCCCGGATGAATAAGACAAAAGCCAACATACAGAGAGATGGAAGAGCAAGCCTGGAGACTTCAATCATCTGTTCCTCCAGGGCAAAAACCCCTCAAACACTTTTGAAGTGGCCCACCTCACAGGCCATTCAAGAAAAATACACCACTACGCCACTAGATGACAGCAGAGCACCGAAGGACTGCAGGGATAACGTTTTCTTCAGTCAAGCAGCTGAATGACCAGCTACTCATCCGAACAAGCAAGGGGTTTCAACACCAGCGGGTACAAACGGGCTCTGAGCGGGTAACAGCAGCTGATGCGCTGCAGCCGATTCTGAAGAGAACGTCTGGCTCTCAAGCTCCTGTGCCCGCGGAGCCCGGATCCCGGCGGGGCCGCAGCCGAGTCGGTCCCCCAGAGCACGGGAAGGGCGCACACAGCCCTGGGGACGGCGCGGGAGCACGGGAAGGGACACACAGCACGGGAACGGGCACACAGAGCACGGGAGCGGGCACACAGCACGGGAACGGGGACACACAGCACGGGAACGGGCACACAGCACGGGAACGGGCACACACAGCACGGGAGCGGGCACACAGCACGGGAACGGACACACACAGCACGGGAAGGGACACACAGCACGGGAACGGGCACACAGAGCACGGGAGCGGGCACACAGCACGGGAACGGACACACACAGCACGGGAAGGGACACACAGCACGGGAACGGGCACACAGAGCACGGGAGCGGGCACACAGCACGGGAACGGGGACACACAGCACGGGAGCGGGCACACAGCACGGGAACGGGGACACACAGCACGGGAAGGGGGCACACACAGCACGGGAAGGGGCACACACAGCACGGGAAGGGGGCACACAGCACGGGAAGGGGGCACGCAGCACGGGAAGGGGGCACACAGCACGGGAAGGGGGCACGCAGCACGGGAAGGGGGCACACAGCACGGGAACGGGCACACACAGCACGGGAACGGACACACACAGCACGGGAAGGGGGCACACACAGCACGGGAAGGGGGCACACACAGCACGAGAAGGGGGCACACACAGCACGGGAGCGGGCACACACAGCACGGGAACGGGGACACACAGCACGGGAACTGGGGCACACACAGCACGGGAGCGGGGGCACACACAGCATGGGAGCGGGCACACACAGCACGGAAAGGGGGCACACACAGCACGGGAACGGGCACACACAGCACGGGAACGGGCACACACAGCACGGAAAGGGGGCACACACAGCACGGGAGCGGGCACAGGAAGGGCGCAGGCACTGCAAGCGTGTCAGTGGCCACGAGTTAGTTCTATTTAGGAGGAGGAAGGAATTTAAGTACATTAAATAGTTGAAAATTCGGGCTACGACAGACATCTCACCAGGATGTAATTTCACAGGTAGCAGGGTCGCATTAAGAGATTCTGAATGAAAATGTCACTCCTGGTTTAACACCTACCTGTACGACAGATAACTCACGGTAGGATTAAACAGAAAACCAAAATTATCACATTGTGTCTCAAACATGATACATACAGAGGATACAGTTCCATTTCAGAAAACGTTTCAGTGCCTAAATGCAGAAGCTTGGCAAAGGAAGGAAAAATTAGGTAAGTGGTGCAGGCCGTTTCGCTGCTGTGGAGGTGCAGAGCTCCCCTCCCGCACGGGCTTCCGTCCCCAGGCCGGGAGGGGCCGCAACGCCCCCGGCAGCCCGCAGCTCTTCTCTGGGGACACCACAGAAGCTGCTCCCCAGCACTGAGGGGTTTACAGTACAAGCTGGTAACAGTCAAACTGATTTTCCTGCTACAGCAAGCATTAGCATAAGAAGCTGTTATTCAGTGAGTTAATAATGGAAGAAATAACCAGGTGTTATATTTATTTATTGAATATGAACCTATAACTTCTACCAGGCTAAAATGTTTTTTCCAAAAATAAATCTATTTGCGGGTTTGGGGAGTTTTCCTCAAATTGTGCTAAATTTTAGATAAGTAGAAATTACCCAAAACTCAGGAATGTGTTCAAGTCCAATGGACATCGACCGGTACTGAGCACAGTAAGCACAGAGTGTCCAGCTTGGGACGAGAGATTCTCCCCTGGTCTCACTCACCTCACCCTCACACAGACGGGAGAGCCACTTAATTGACAACATCCATTAAATCGCTTTCTGCTAGTTCATCTTCCAGTGCCCTGGTTTCTTCCTCCAGCTCAAGCACTATTCCCTCTGTTCTCAGCACTGGGAGGTGAAACATTATTCACCAAACAGGACATGGCAACTGGGAAGCTTCAGTCCCAACCAGGGCCCCAAAACCATAAACCGTTGGATGCTCCAGACTGAGTTTTTGTGTTTGTTTGGCTGAAACAGTTGACCACACGTGCATAAAACCAAAACCCACAAAGCATGACCATACAATATAAATCTAAAACACATCCAAACTATTTAATAACCATATTATATGTATACAAACATTTTTAACACTCTTTGGTCCCACAAAACCATCAACTTTTTCCTATGCTAAATACATGTACTCACGGCACCCTGGAAGCTTTTCGGCTCGAGCTGATTTCTTGTTTAAATATTCAGTAGGGAAAAAGCGTAAATTGGCTCTTGGCATTCCCCAGAATAAGCCAATTATGGAGAATTAAATCAAACCAGATTCAATTAATCGTGAAGACTGTCTAATTTTGGTTTTAATTCTATATAGTGTTAAAATCTTAACTATAATCCTCCTTTCTAAAAAAAACCAAAACCTAAGTCACACGGTTTTTTAAGATGCAGATTGTGACAAACCAACTGGTTTATGCTGAGAAGTCCCAAATATTTAAATTTGATTTTATATAAATAAAACTAGAGGACATTCCACTCAGCAAGTCCATAGTCCTAGTGAAAAATCGTTATTACAAACTTGTATTTCCCTCAAGTACACATATATAAGAAGAATGTCAGCTTGCCTGCCTTCCCTCCTTCCTCTCTCGCCCCTCTCTATAGAACATGCTTCTGACACGTGTGTGTGCAACCCGACAGCTGTAGCGTCCGAAACGGTCAGGGAGCGAGGACCCAGGTACACTCGGCTAAACCCGGCATGGGTCACTCACCTGTCCTTAGCAAACACGCACAGGCGCTCTCCCACAGGACCTTCGGAATCAGAAGTCATTTTAAGTCACATCCTGAAAAAACAAAATAAAGCTTTACTTTAAAAAGAAAGCACTTGCTTTTTAATTCTTTCATCTAATATTGATGATCTTACCAAAATTAAACACTCAGTATTGCGATATTTTAAGGTTAAATGAGTGTAAAACTCACTTATTATAAGTGCAACTGACTATAATCTGTATGCTAAACAGCTTAAAAGTCCAGATCATCACAAATGCCACCCGCTCAGCTGGGTTCCCTTCCACAGAAGAACGAACATATTTTAAATGTGGTGCGTGTTTGCTTTGGTTTGGTTCTTTTTTTTTGTTTGCACTTGAAGAAATGAAGGCACTGTTGCAGATGTCTGATCTCAGCAGCTTTTAAATCCTCATACAAAAAGCTGCAGCCCCAAATGAATTATTTTGCAACGTTATGCCTGGCAAGTGAAAAGGAAGCGTGCGGCCACTCAGCCCGTTCCGCTCGCGGGCCGCAGCCACTGGAGAACAGCAAACGGCCCTCGGGGCGGGGAGCCCCGCTTTCCGCTGCTCTGCTCTTCTACGAAATCCTAGGAATGATTAATCCATATTGTCATGCATTTTATACAAGGTATGATTAAGTCTACTAATTAGTGGGATTCTGGATCTCTACAGAGAATTACAGGAACTTAGGAAAAGTTTCAAACAGCAGCTGTGTGATTGAACTGATTTACTGCAAACCGCTCAAAGCGCTACGTAAAGCAGAGGCTGTTCAAGCTAATTAGAAAAATAAAGAGCTCTTGGGAAATATTGGCGAGACATTCAAAGGTAAGTGCACACCATGGTCCTGTCCTAAATCAGGAGTGCCAAAATTGGTACCTCTACCCAGACTACTCACTAGGTAATCACCAGCACGCAGGTAAAGGACTTTTATTCAAGTAGCTAATTTCTGAGGAAACTAAACCGAAGCTTTCCGTATGGACTGGTTGCATATGCATTCGTCTGCTGTTTTAACCACCCCTCTGACAATACTGATTGTAGCGTTATTTATATGAACTGGAATTACCAATTAGAAGGTTGATTGACAACGTGGTCACGTAAGAGTAAGCATCAAGGGTAAATTGTCTCCTAATTAAAGACTTCTATCACACCATTTTATGCTAAATCAACCTCTGCTCATCGTGGAAAGCAGAACAAAAGCACACACACACACACAAAGTAAAATAAGAATAGTCTTTTTTAAATCTAAGAAATCCTAAGATGCAGTATCAGGAATGTGTGGATATCACGGAAAATTAAATCCTTCAGCTGTTCATGTCTGTAAAAACGCTAAATGGGACGAGCAGGACGCTCGGTGCCGCCTGCTGCCCGGCCTCCCTGCGCCGCCTCACACCCCGCGACGCTGCCTCCCGATGTCACCTCTGGGCACAAAAGGGCAGCATCACTCACATTCACCGGTCAGCTGGATGTGCGGGTTCTCTTCCCCTCGGCTTTCTACAACCGCTTGATACCCTGGTGAACATACATACATATATATATATATACCTGTGTGAGAACAGAGGCAGTTCAACAGAATCACAAACAAGAGTCTCACTGAGAGCGTGACCTATGTGGGAGAAAAGAACAGCCCAAAAATCACTTAGAAGTGGAAGATTCAAGACCCAAAAGTATCAAAAAGATTCTTTCTGGAAATGCAAGGGGAAAGAGAAGAACCCTAAGGTGAAGACCAAATAAAAATCTTAACACAGTTTTAGAGTATTATATTCCTCTCAACTAAATACTCATCCACGGATGCCAATATCTGAGCTGTATAAACAGAAGATGCGATCCAGCTTCTCAAAGAATTACTGCAGTGAAGTAACTAAAGAAAAACCCGAAGGCTCCTGAAGGGTTGGAAGAAACTCCAGAGGAGCGTTTGCCCTCACCCGGCCTGGACGAGCACCGCGTTGAGCCGCCCGCGCAGCCGCCGGCCCAGCAGGTGTGAGACCCCAGTGAACCAACAGGTTAACAACGAACACGCTACAGAATCATTCTGCCATGTATCAAAAGTAAAGGAGACCTCGAGTTACTACCACTGTAAATAGGATATGAAAAATCCATAAATTAGTAAGTCGTTACATTGTTATCATCTGTGACAAACAACACCAAAAAAACCATCCCTCTTTTTCAATAATACATGTTTTCTCCTTGCAAAGGAAAACCCAAGCTCTTAAATATCGAAAGTTGACCATTCAACCCTGCTATCCCTGCTCTAAGCCTACATTCCTCCCCTTCTCAGTGCCGAGGTAACAGCCAACTTCTTAACTTGAACAAGACTCATTTCAGCGTTGTTTCCTGCTCCGCTCCACCTGCAGGAGCTGCGCCCCGAGCGCCGGCTGGCAGCACAGCTCCGGGCCTGGGGCTGCGCGCTCGGCCCCGGCGCCCGCGCTCCTGCCCTCCTGCCCTCCTGCCCCGCTCCTCCTCGCCCCCGGCCGCCCGGCGTGCTCAAAACCAGCGCTCGGTACACGCGCATCGCTGCGAGCTCCACGTAGAGACCTCCAGCTGGTCTCCCACTTCAGGATGAGCTGCAGAGCAGCTCGGTTTACACCGTATAGAAACCAGGCATCCAGCACAGCCTGGCTACCGAATGTTAGTGTACATACAATCCAGTTTTCAATCCCATTTTAAACCACCTAAACGGAAGAACATTACATTAGTGTGGATAGGATGGCTGAGTGACAAGCCATAGCGTTGCCTGTGGCACAGACAACAACACTGCGACAGAGAGCTAAAGCTACACTGGTTTTAAGGTTAAAATATACATATATAGTCACAGTGAAATATGCCAGACACGGTAGAATCAACGGCTACTTTTTGCAAGAAGATGTAAAAAGGATAGTATCTGTAATCCTCCTTAAATGTTTGAGAGATAATTACTGTGCCCGTTTTAAAGAGACATCAAACACAATATACTACACTCCAAACTACAGCACATAAAACCAACTTATTTGTAAACCTCTGGTGGAGGAAAAACGCAGCAGACAAAACCAATGCTGCTGCACCTTCGCTCCAGCTTTGTGAATCCGAACGTACATGTAACAAACCACTGAAACAGACTGAGCACACCCGCCTAACGCAGAGCTTCTGGAGTACCGTGACCCTTCTGTACTCAAAACTCTACACTTATCTTTCAAGATTAAAGCAGCTCTACTTGCATTATGAAGGAAACAGTGAATTATATTGTTAATTGTACTGATACATCATTATCCTAATCTAGCACTAATAAAATAACTATTCCATAACACACTCATTTGATCATTCTCCACTCTTCTTCCCCTGCCCCCTCAGCCAAAAAGGTCATTTCCTAGGTAATAAACAACTGACCCACAGACTCCACCGAACCGGGGCTGCTGCTCTGGTCAGAAAAAGAGACAGAAAAGAGCGCCCTCTACAGCCCGGCGGCCAGCACAGCGCACCTTGTGAGACAGAAAAGAGCGCCCTCTACAGCCCGGCGGCCAGCACAGCGCACCCTGGCACCTCGCTGCAACGCGATCTTAACCCAGCACACATCCTTTCCACATCACACATTCTGTCCTGGCGAGACTGTAATTCTTCAGGCTCGTCAGGTTTCATTTACCAGTTCCCCGCAGTGTTTAGTAAGCACTATGCACTGCTCAGCTATTTTTCAGACATGACAATTAACTCGAGCCTCGCTCACTTTGCATATATTAAAATGACAGGACACTCTCAGTTAAAGGATGGGCAGAGGTGGAACACACTTGGAGCGCATCTCCTGTTCCGCTGATAAATAATGCATGGGCTCTATTTTTGGAATGTCATTACTTGTTAATTTGTTTCCTATACGTCCCTGTTTGCCACTCACAGGAATAGCTATAGGACCCTGTTATAACAAAATGTATGAAAGAGAACAGGGGGACTCCAGTGAGCTCCATATCAGAAAAAAGACAAGTCTTGCCGCTTACGCTGTCACCATCCACTGCACAACACCCGTAGACATCTCTCACCTGTCACTTCTGCACAGTGCCCCGTGGCAAAGCGGGTACCGCGTCTCAGCGCTGCTCCAGAGACACAGGGGCCACCTGCTAGGCTGGGAAAAACGCTTCCCCACGCCCCAGCTGTGAAAAGGCACCGAACTCCTCCGGCCAGATGTGTTTGTCAGGACACTGCTCCTGTAAGTACGGGGCAGCGACCGCGGTCCTTAATCCTGACCCATCCCCAGGCCACGGCACTGAGGAGAACCTGGGCTTGCAGTGCAGCTGATGGCACCAGCTGAGTGCTTCTGGAATACCTTTAGAACGTTTTTATCACGGGTAAGCCCTTACAGACTTGGATCTGGAAGAGTCAGTTAACAGTTATTACAATAAAAAGAAAGCTACATTCATGCTACAACCTTAGATTCACTGTTCTGACAGGTCGGGAATCTCGTATTGATTGACCTCAAAATAGAACAAACATATCTGCATCCATTTTGAAATGAAATTACATAAAAATGAAAGTATTTAAAATTAGTTATTCCTAATGCTCTTGGTTGTTTTAACAGCTTTAACATCTGCTCCTAATCTCTAGGAAAAAAACCCATAAATATAGATTTAGAACTCTTTAGATCGCACCCGATCTCGCACTACAACCGCACTCTCCTTTGGTGATATTCTGAAGCAAACGACCTCTGAGATGACAAAATAGTATTTGTTGCACAAAACTCATTTTGCCACAGTTTGCCATAACTTTCCGGTATCTACAAGTCCACAGTCAGCTACATCTTCCTCTCACTCACGGAGAATAATCTGAAGACTATTTGTGACCTAAACTCCTTCCTGTATAGCCCATGCCAGCTTGCTGAGGAGGAACCGCAGGAGGAGCGGCCGCTGGAGCCGCAGGGAGCCAGGAGCCCCAAGAGGGGCCACATCTGCACCACCTCCCAGCAGACAACAGGCGCCTCATCCGCGGGACAGGGGCACGGGGGAGGGAGCGCGGCTTTTGGCTGGAACATGAAGATGTGAATAATTCTGCAAGATGCAGCTAGGAAGCACTATGGGCCATAACGAAGTTAGTCTTGTTTCTTGTTGGATGTCATAGCCAAATTCAGTTTCTAGAAGAATCAGGCACGAAATGGACTCAAACACAGAGAAACAGGAAAAGGAAACACGAGTCTTTGCAGAAGGAGAAGGGTAACAGGCCAGGTATGATGGACACATTTTACAAAAGCGACCACACAGAAGGGAAATCCATGGAACAAACAAAGCCTGGCACCTCCATGGACCTCGGAACCATCACTGCCCGGCTGCCAGAAACTGGACAAGACCCCTGGAGAAACACCGAGGCAAAGACAGCAGGAAACTAGAGACCAAATTCCCACTAGAACTCAGATCTTCAGAGATTAAAACCTAGAGGACTTACCCAACTTACTTCCAAATTTGAATAGTATTTATATTCTGTTTTCAATATGACCTTTTTACCAGGCGCATGGGACACTGCAGCGACTGAGCATTATTGCACCATCACCACAAATGCCCCGCTATTTAGAACCTCAAAGTCTTGAGTTTCACTATATGAATCGAGTGAAGATTTAATTTTCAAAACTACTTAGAATTCTGCCAAAACACTTATCCACGTTAAACAAAGACATACGGACTGCATGACACATATATTCAAAAATTTCTAGCACATCACAATGCCTATTTATTTCTTCACAGCATTTGTAGCTCCAGTTCAAAGTATTAAACCCAAAGATCTGAAATAGTCTTAATGAGGAAAAAAGAAAGAAGTCAGCACAGCAATCAGTTAATGCTCGTGTACGCAACTTAAGGAAGTTCTCAAACACACTATCCTATAAAGTCAGTCGTATTTAAAAACCATAGGCAGCTCAGAAGGCGGTGGAGCACGGATCTGCACACGGGCGGCGCCACGTGAGGAAGCAGCACGCAGCCAGCCCTGCGCACGCTGCACCGCGACGGCAGCCGGGGACGGGCACGGGACAAAAAGACGCGGGTTCTCAAGTGAGCTCTGAATAACGGCTGCTCCACCTACACAGCCCTTGGAGCAGAGAACACTAAAAGATACCTATACAGCTCTTATAAGAAAGGTTAGCGTTCAAAAACTTGAGAGCTTGTCTACATGGGAAGAACTGAAACACCCAAAGAACACGGTTAATCGAATGTAAACAGGAAATACAGGACTAAAAAAAGAATGAGAGCGCTGCCTTGCACCCTGCTCCAGCTGATAATAACAAGATATTTGAACAACACGTCAGAAGCAGGAAGCCAGCAAGGGAGACAGGGACCTCCTCATGGCAAAGGCATGAAACGGGCACTCAGGATAAAGCCGCAGCTCTGAAAACCAGTTCATGTTGGCCTTCACCACTGAACACGTTCCCACTTCCAGTATTTCTTTGTAGCAAACTGGCTGGAGAAGCAAAATGAATGTTAAGGAATGAGAGGAAGAAGTAAAAGCAGCGACACAAGGTGTTAACTGGCCACCAGGACACGTTCCATCACCAGAGTACCGCAAGTGACTCCCAGAACCGCTGCTCGGAGCGCCCGTGTGTCCCCAGGGGCGGGGGCGCCTGGCTGGGGCAGCCCCTGCTGCCACAAAGGAATCTGGAGGGACACTTGGGACCTACGGCCCAGTGAACCCGACCCCCACGCCCTGGTTTCCATCTGCAGTAAGATGGCAAAGCCACCCTACAGAATAGTATCAGCGAGCCCACGAACAAACCACGCCTGCAGAAAAGCAGCCAGCATGGTATGGTTTCTGAATAGGGAATGAAGGAAGCTGCACAGAATTACTATGTGACCTCTATGATCTTCAGACTGATCTGGTATTTCTTGTCATTTTGCATTTGTTAAAACTTGTACAAATACTTTTTAAAATACTGGAATTGCTTTAGCGCAGTAGTGCACGCAGCACAGCAGCAGCATGGCACAACACTGGACTTCATTCCCGCGTGCTAACGTCACCGTGCTCCCTGCTATCGTTCGCTGTTCAGTACCAGTGACCAGCACCAACAAAAATGAAGCCACCTTGTGGTCTACCTTGACCTGAGTGAGGCATTGGACACAGTGTGCACAGCATCCTCCCAGCTGAACTGAGGAGTGCGGTCTGGATGAGCGGGCAGTGAGGTGACTGCCAACTGGCTGAAGGGAAGAAGCCAGAGAGTTGTGGTCAATGGGCAGAGCCCAGCTGAGGCCTGGATCCAGTGCAGTGCCTCGGGGGTCAGTGCTGGGGCCGGTATCATTCACAGAGAGTGAACAACGGGCATGGTGCAGTGACATATCATGCGTGATTTTTTTAGCACAAGCTGTAAAGTTGATCCCTTTTGTTGTTTCAGCCTTCCAGGTCTGGACTTGAGCAGATTACTGTAAGGACGCCTACACACACCAAAGGAGTGGATGCAACAGTATGGAGGACTTCAGCCAATCTTCTGTGTTCCTTCCTCCATCTGTTCATGGATGTGGTCTCTCTACTGTTTAAAATTCATGTACTGCTTTGAGACATAGCCAGATAGGTCACACTGATTACCATCCTAAAGGACAAGTACTATATGCTCAGTAAACATCAGAAGGTAAGTTTAGAGAAATCAGAGATAAAGACAAAATAGGAGAGATAAGAAGAGCTCTCCAGAGCACACACAAAAGCTGAATGTGAATTGCAGAGGGGGTTCTACATCAGCATGCGGAATTTCTTGGAGCAATCCTGTCCTGCTCTAGCCCCACTCCAACAAACAACCTAAGACCAGTTCTAAACGGTGCTGGAAATCAAGCAGACTCTGCTGGAAAGACCGCAGCGCGAACGTCCCGGTGTGCAGACACCAGCAAGGCGCGTTGTCCGCCGTGCCCGTGGCCCGAGCGCACTGCGGCCACCGCGAACCAAAACCAGCCCGGCTACTACGAGCAAGAGCCGTACGGATAATGCGGCCTGCAGAGACTACAACTGCATAAAGTCCTTCACCTACAGCAGCCAATGCCAGTATTTACCGCATTTTTCAAAAAAAATGTTAGGGGTGAAACAAAACAGAAGGTCTGATTCACTGAGATCACATCGCTCCACCCATCTGAAAAACACGGTGTTCTACCTACTGTTCTGTATGCTAACAGGAAACAAGAAAAATCAGACTGACTCCTGACCCCCAGTGCCAGAGAAACAAGACTGTGTGTATGTACACCTATGCTTACAGGATTCACAGGTCTGCAGCTTAAAAATGTTTGCGTCCATTCATCTCACTGCATCCTGGTGGCATACGAGAGAACTTACCCAAATTACCAAGCCCGCAGAGATGGGGAGAGAACGAATACGCTGATTTTTTTTGAAGTGCCTTGTAAGAAGTTTGTTGCTATAATCCTGCTCCAGCGCTAGAGCAACGCCAGACCTGAAAGCTGGCTGACAGCGTTTTGAGCACCTCTAGATCTGATCAACCTCTTTCTTAGAAAAGATAAGTCTCTATCTAACACAGCCCTTCAAAGAGGGATTTAAATTCCAGAAACCCAACCCACTATTGTTGCAGAGGACCAAGAGTTCACTGGAGATCTGCAACAGGGATGCTGGCAGGACAGCTTTGAGACGAACCTACTGAAGAAGCCACTTACTGTATCCCATACTGAAACACTTGAACTGCAAATAGCAAGTTTCACCACCAACTACAACAGAAATAAAAGCAGAGAAGACACAGACGCAATGGTAATGTTTTAAAAACAAACCAAAAATCTAAGTTACAGCCACTCCAGGTCTGCTCTTTCTCAGCATCACTTGTGCCAGGGTGACCGTCAGGAGCTTCAACGCCAGCTGCCAGGGCCGGCCCGCACGACTCCGTGACCAAAGCCAGGAGACTAAAGGGAATCAGCCAGCAGAAATCTGAAGCACACAACAGCAGTGCTGATACGTTTAGGAATATAAAACACTTCCCAAACGGAGAGGTTGTGCTCTAGAATTTCCTCTAAATCGTCTTTTCACTCTTCAGTAAAACATGACAACAGGAACTTCTTCTCAGTGAGGGTAACAGAGCCTGGCCCAGGCTGCCCAGGGAGGTTGTGGAGTCTCCTTCCCTGGAGACATTCAAAGCCGCCTGGACACCTTCCTGTGCGACCTCACCTAGGCGTTCCTGCTCCAGCAGGGGGATTGGACTAGATGATCTTTTGAGGTCCCTTCCAATCCCAAACATACTGTGATACTGTGATACTGTGTGAACTGCTTACTCCAGATAACAGAAAGAACAGATGAAAACACCTTGGTGCAAACCTCTTTTTAAATTTCTCATTCACAGCTCCGAAATCTTGGTGGGAGGGCAGGGAAGAAAATGCTAGAAGGGCAGCTCCAAAGCAGCCAGCACCTCCCCACCGAGAGAACTGGGGAGATGTAACCAACCCACAATCTGCTCATAAACACTGAAAATATCAGTACACAACTCTGCAGTTTATTTCAGTTTGTGACTGCTCATTTAACACTTTTTGGTTACAAAATGCACTGACAGTATCCCAGATCTCCCTCTTCCTGGTCAGTTTCTTTAAAAAGAAAGGCTACACTAGTGGTTTTCTCATGATCAGCAGGCAGCTCTCAGTAACAGCCTTAAATGAGACTCCTGCTAGAGCAGGAGGCTTTGAAGCTGTAAGATTTACAAATCCAGCGAAGTTTGTGTTTGCCTCGCTGAAGAGTTGCTCTTCATTTTTTGCCAGTTTCCCAGCCCACAAGTGGCACATGCAACAATATTTTAGAGATCACCCGTTTCGAACACTAAAAGGCATTTGCACCCAACATCACCATGATGCAACCATGCAACTGTTCGAGAGAGGCCTTTCAGACAAAGACATTCAAATGACACTTCAGAAATAGAGTCCACAAGCGATTCTGCGTTCCTAGCAGTAGTTACTCCTCTTTCCTTTAGAAGAGCATTTATTTATTCCGTATCGCTGTGAAAGGCAGTATGATCTGCAGCTTCAGTGCAGCTCCACTGAGAAGGCAGAACTGCCACGCAACGGACAATGAGGAGACAGGAGGCACCCAGGCGCGGGGAGGACAGAACAAAGAATCACAGGGAGTGCGCAAAAATAAACTGTATAATAGCTGCTGCTTGGGAACACGGGCTGGAACAAACAAGGAGGCCACCAACTACCATTACAAGCGCATGTTTCTTTTGCAGTTGCAAGGAAAACTGCACAAAAGAGGGGGCGGGGGATCTGCTATTAATCATATGATATTCATTGTTCCCTCGGTGTTGCTGGCACCGCTGCAGGAGACTCCCTCCGTTCCCAGATCAACGGCAGTGAGAACGGCAGCACTCCGAGAGCAGCCCACACCGAACCTTCACAGTCTTGTCCCAGTATGCTAACGCTGCCACAAACCGAGCACTTCTGAACCGCTGAACTGCTTACTGGACTGAGCAAAAACCAAACCCAAATCACGGCAGCCGAAGGTTCCTCCCCACACTAATCTCTCATTAGAAAAATGAACACCCTATATAAATACGATGAAACTATTTGCAAGAACAAGCCACTGGCGAGGTGAAAACATCATCCTGAAGCAGTCGGGCATCCAGTTTCTTTGTTGAGGAGGAGGTTTGAATGTTACCTCTGGAGAAGGTGCTGAGCGAGGCCGTGCGGCGGCCCCTTCCTTCCCGCACGGCAGCGCCGGCAGCGCCGCACGCCGGTACCTGCGCGGGCAGCGAGCGAACGGCCGCGGGCGCAGGAAAGGAACCGCGTCAGCAGTTCTGTTGTCAGTGAAAAGACAGACGTGTTTAAGGGGAAAGAAACGTGGATTAGTGAAGTCTCCTATTCATACTTCATTGAAAACGTAATGCTGTTTTAATTTTGCTGCTTTGGCCAGGCTACAGAGGGAAGGTGAATTTTCTTGACCACAGATTTTTATTTTTTTGTGACAAACTCTGCATAGCTTGAAAGTGACACACACTTTAATTAAGTCCAGGATTCATCAGAGCGCCCTGCCCAAGTGAAAAATCCTAACATTAGCTACAAGGGCCTCTGCCACTTCGCAAGTTGGCAACGAAGTTCAGCTGGCGCTGTCTCCCAGACTGAACAAAACACATTCTTTCCCTTAAGGAAGATACAGAAGAATATGAACAGTTACAGTTAGGTAAATACGTATTTGACAGACCGCCTTGCGACCTAAGTAGTAATAATGAGACACTTCTACCTTGGCTTTCAATCTGCAGAAAAACAAGCCGTTTCTGAAGCAGCGGCGCTCAGCAGCCAGCGCGCCGGGTGACTCACCCGCCCCTCCCCACTTTCTAATTAGCCCTGCTCGTCAGCATCAACCCCGTGGTTGGGTTTGGGTGCGTTTGTTTTTTTTAACCACACAAAAACCATCTTGGAAGTTGAAAAATGGGCTCCTACTTGTTTACCGCTCGGAGTTTCGGGAGATGGCTGGCACCAGCGTCCCCGTTAGCTGGACACGCAAGCTACTTGCTTGTGCTTGTCCTCCCCCCGCCCGCAGCGGCCGCATGCGGCGCGGCACGGCCCGGCCCAGCACAGAATAAATACAGGAAAAGGGGAGCCGGCTGCTCTTGGCAGGGGGAAGGCGTTCCGGCTGCTCTTGGCAAGGAGAAGGCGTTCCAGCAGAGCGGCCGCAGGGTCAAAAGTTTACCGTGGTTTCAATTTCACCTTTCCGCAGCCAATGGGAGCGCGGCGGCTCCAGACAGAACCGCGGGCGGCAGCGCGGCCCTTAACTCCTTGCGGCCCGGCCGGGGGCGCAGGCGGCGCAGAACGGGCCCGGTGCCGGCACCGGCCGGGGGCGCAGGCGGCGCAGAACGGGCCCGGTGCCGGCACCGGCCGGGGGCGCAGGCGGCGCAGAACGGGCCCTGCCCGCCCCCGCTCTTCGGGCAGCGCCCAGCAGCAAGTTGGGCGTTTCTTTCAGCACGGAAGTCCCCGGGGAAGAGAAGCGGTGCAGAGGCAGCTCGCCAGCGAGTCAGAAGATAACAGCCGCAGAAGAGGGTCCCCTTACCCCCATCTTACTTGAAAACCGGGTCAGTAATCTAAGGGGTAGGACTGATACTAGGCAGTATCAAAGCAGTGCTCAACTACGGAGCTGTGACAGCAGTGAGATTGTGCTGGCAAACAGGAAAGCCTGACCTTGCAGAAGGGGAGGGAGGGAGAAAAGCAGCACGGAATGGTCAGAAAGGACTCGAAAGGCACAGGCTGGAGCTGCGGTGATTCGCTTTGCTTCTTGTCGAACAAGGAACTGGCAGTGCCCTGGCCTCAGGCTGGGTAGCCCAAGGAGCGCTGCTGCACAGTGGCCAGGCCCACAGCACCATTAATAATACTGTGCTGTGAGATGGTGATGTCAAAACAAGTGATCCTGCATCTCCTCCAAGGGCAGGCAGTGAAGTTGTGGCTCTTGGTACAAAAATAATCACTGATTCAACCCCTCACAGTGTTGCACAGGAAAACAAGTAATACCTAGCCCCAGAAATAGAAAATCTGGACATGAGATATTTGTAACAGATTTTCTATGCCAAAGCAAGACAAAGACAAGACACATCTTGGTCTCCACTTACTTTAAGGTTACAGAACTGAGGAAGCACAGAGTTGCTCCAGTGTGTGCCTCCACGTGTATTCATGGTTCCAGGTTCTGTCATCTCCTACTCGGTAGTTCTGGTTTAAAACTCCAGTGCAGAGAGTTGCAGCACAAGCTTTCCAGAGTCAAAATGCCATCACTAGCACCGCAGTTTCACCTCAGGGACTACGACTCAGTGAATGGGTCCATTGTGGAGTGTCCCAAAGTCTGTGCTGGGACCAGTGTTATTCTGTGGGATACTGATGGAAATGCTGATGACAGCAAACAGTGAATGACACAATCTCGGACTGTGTTTCAGCATCCACTTGATCTTGGAAAGTCAGTGTCAACTACACTTAAGGGCAGAGAGCAGCACATTTGTCACCTCTCTTCACTGGCCTTGCAGACTACAGGGAAAGAGGACTAACGCACTTTACGTGGAGATGTGGATGAAGAGTTCTGTTTGGTGTGATAACAGACAATATGATACGAGGCGGCATGAAGAGAAGGGTATAAAGCATGTAGTTAAGGCAAATTCAGTAGCAAAAGAACATGAGGGTATGTTCGAGGCAGCAGAAAGGGGCAGGGTTACGCAGAGATATTTAAATGCATGATGAGCAGCTCTGACTTGGTACCAAGTAGAATAGCGAGTCATTGCATACATTTGCAAGGTAAACACAATGGAATTAAACCATGACAAGAATCTGAATACAGTTGTAAAGAGGTAAAATGAGTAAATACGCTATCAACATAGAAACAGGTTTATGCCAAAGATGCCAGTTAAAGCAGAATTCAGTTTTCCAAAGCCCCAAGCCAACCAGATGGCAGATTGTTCAAGATAACACACATGGCAACCTAAGGGAAAAAAACATTAGTCAGGTGGCAGCTATTACTGATTCTCCAGAAATATGCCATTTAAAAATTGGTAAGTTATCTACCTCAGAACCTTAAAGGCTTTCTCAGCACTTTGTAATGATGAAAGATGTTCTGGTCTCAGCCCTCTGTATTGGTCCCAAGAAAGGATAAAGACAGATATTCTTACAAACAGCTATGCCAGCCAAAAATACCGCCAACAATCTTTGTTTTGTAACTCGATTCACAAAATAGGTTTGGGCAAGAAGATAATCACGCAAAACTCTTAAAACCTGTTTCGGGAATAGTCAACCACTTAATTTAAGAGTAGCCAAAGCAAAACCATCTCCAGCTGGTGGGCAAAGCCAAACAGTGATTTCTCGAACAGGCACAGGTAGATTCCTTTCTCCATCTATGCAAACAGGCATAGCAGCTTAATAGCACTCCTATGAGGGTGACTTTAATGCCTTGAGAGCTGCTAACAAAAGGTGCAGTAAGTGATTAAAATACATCAAGTCAAAGTTAAAGACAATGTGAGAGTCTCAACTGATTGAGATCATGCCCTGCTACCAAGCTTTCCTACTGCAGTTCAAAAATGGTAACATATCACTGAAAATCCTATCAAATAACACTGTGTTTTCATAGTTTAGCTAGGCTACAATACAGTTTTGCCAATAGTAATTTAAGACTTAATTACATATATAAAAAGCTATTTCCTTCTCAGTAAAAAGAGCAGTTTGCTTTTGTTGTTTTACCTTTTCTAAATACCATGTCATTTTAGAAAAATTCTGTTAAATGGAGATATCATAAATAAATTCCCGTTTTATAAGATGGCCTCATTTTAAAAGAAAATGGATGCTATAAAATTTTACACCAAGTCAGCATGTTCCCAAGAAGCTCTTCTGTGTGTTCTGAATTTGATTACTACACGCCAAGGTCACTTCCTGCGTGATGCCGACGCTGCAGCCGCCAGCACCGCGCGCTGAGCACCACACGCCGAGCACCGCGGCCGGGGGATGGGAGGAGGCACGAGCCACTTCTGTCTCCAAAAATACACCAACCGCGGAACCAGCACCACGGAACCAGCCTATTAAATAAAGTTCAGTCTGTATCATTACATTTTCAAGCAAAAGAGTCACAACGATGCGCCAGCACAGCTGCAAAAAATGAATAATTCTGAGGACCCTCTGCTAAACTTTACACAATTCCCTTTAAAATGTACCTTTTTTTTTAACTATGTTTTATTATTCAGCTCATGAAGCTAATAGGAGACTGCCCTTGGATAACAGCATGTCTCGGTCCTACTGAGACTGGAAGGCTCCACCCGAATCCACACCGTGTCCTGTTCTGCAGCCGTTTAGGAAAACCAGATTTCAGGAAAGCATGCAGGCTCCTTCCAGCAGGCTACAGCATGCATTTCTTCCCGTTTCTGAAGACTATACCTACTGTTTACAAAACCAACTGGAAATCAGCTGTGCTCACCTGTAATTTTAAAGGTATTTTTTAAGTTATTTCAGAAACATGCCACATTTGCATTATGCATGAAGCCAAACAGATGTAGTTTTTCCATTCCCGGACACAGTTAAAGCTTACAGGCCGTGGAAATAAGACTCATACCAAACAAAAGGTAGTATTATTTTTCTGCATTTTATGTGTACAAATAGAGATTCTACAATGTGGAGTACTGAATGAGGGAGGAGGAAGAGATTGCTGAAACATTTAAAAACCACAAAGCAACAGACATTTCCACAAGGGCATGTGTTGGTCTCGGAAAGGGGCCCCAGTGACTTTATTTCTGAACACAGAGGCACACACTCACTCAATTTCATATACTTCCTCTTTGAAACAGCCTTGATACACCCAACATTGCAACTAATGTTTCAAACTAGGCTAAAATCAGGAGAATCTACTGAATGAAACTTAGTTTTGACAAACCCATGCACTAAAACCAAGAGAACATTGCTGGTTTGGGGCAGGCGTCTTTGTCTGGAATAGAAAATACGCTAAGGCACGTCATTACCTATGCAGGCACCGCCACATCTGGGGTTAAGGATGCCTAAGATTTTCCATCCCAGAGGCCTGTTCTAATTCCTGAACTGCTGTCTCTCACACACCCCTCAGAACTACTCTTTGTGGAACACTTGCGTGAAGTCGCTCCAGACACTGTAACACAGACTGGAGAATTCAGTTGAACAAAACACAACCTTTTATTCAGTCCAAGAAGTTCAAGCTTTAGAAGAGAAATTCATGAAATGTCTGAAGATGCTAAACTCGACCTTGCTGCTCCACTGAAGGTATCTGTCCAGACAGTAAGTGCCTTTCAAGGCTTTGGACATGCTCAGTTTTGTTTTAAACCACTTGCCTCAAGTGTTCTGTGTAAGCAAGCGAGCTCTGTCGCTGCACGGCTGCTCCGCGCTGACAGGACGGAACACGCCTTACCGCCGTGCTATGGAGACCGAGAGCAGCTTCCCTGCAAACCTGCCCGCCACAGAGCAGCCAAGCGCCCGCAGCGTCGCCATCAGGGACACGTGTCCCGGTCACGCCGCCCCACCACGCACAGCAGCAGCAGCAGGGCAGGGGCTTTGCAGGGGTCCCCCCGGCGCCTGCCCCCATTCCAGATCCGTTTCTGGAGCAGTAGTGCGGGAAGGCAGAGCGCACACTCAGCCCAGCGACCAGGCTGTGGGGCTGCAGATGACAACCTTGCTGGCAAACACACCACGAATTTCCTTATGGCAAGTTATACTACTTTTCCATATGCTTTTTAAAGGCATACCAAAAGTTACACTGAGAATACTAAGGTTTTGACGTCATTCCAAAAACCTAATAGTGTTGTTAACTCTGACTCAACACTTCTTCCATTAACCCTTGTTGTGCATACTTAATTAAGCACGTTGCTGTGTAATTGCTTATTAGACTCTATGTGGGAGTGGCACCCACCAGCTCACAGAGAAGACCACCAGGTCCTTACGTCTGTGGTATCTTCTCCAAAGTGCTTTACTATTTCACTCCCTATGCAGTGAGATCATGGGCTCATAACGGGAAAGCTGGGTCCATCAAGGACCCGCATCCTGACCCGGCCTTTGCCCGGCACGAGTACGTTGGAGTTTCAGTGACATTGGACTTAGGAGACGGGGGTTACCTGTGAAAAGTGAACACCACTGGTGTTTCATTTCAACAGATCTCACACCAAGCTCCCCAAGATTCCTGCAGCAGGCAGAAAAGCGGTTTTGCTCACGGAAGTTTTTAAACAACTGCACTTCTCAAACACTGATGTTTTCTGCACAACCCTTCAAAGTGACACTACCATCATTAGCACAGAAATTCCAAGTAATTTTCAGAAGATTTTCAGCCATTCTGGTAGTACAAGAGGTCAGTGACTGCCAAAACCAGAAGGAGGGATCACATCCTTCCCCTTCAACTGCCAAAAACATTTGTCATGTTTAATTTCAGATCCAGTTGCTTCCTTGTTTGTAGATAAATGGCTAAGTATTTGTGTAGTCTCACAACATTAGGAGGCCATTCTATGTATTTTTATATAGTGCATGGGAGGAATCGCCACAGTAGAGCTGTTGAGGTGGTTTTTATTACCTTTTCTTACGTGCACCGTATCTTTAGTTCCCGTACAAGCAGACCAAGTTCCATTCAAGAACACGTGGAGCTGGGGAGCCGTGGTTTGGGCATTTGTCAGCCAGTGAGACCACCAAGATGCATCCACCACAGTTTAAACGACTCACGTTCTCGTCTACCAGACGTCCAGGTCATTTTGCAGTTTAATTCAAAGTTTAACTTGATGACAAGCTGTACAGTTAGTGTTCAGCCACACCTCTGCCCTGGGAGGATTTTGTATTAGCATCTGGTAAGCATATCAAACACGGTAACTAAGTGATTAGCACCAGTCCTGCACTGATGTTGTGAGCTGGAGTGTATCAGCTATAGTGCGTAGCTGATCCAACGTGCTTTCCTGCCAGGAGCAGCACGCCGCGCTTGGCCGGCTCAGTGACCTGTTACAGCACCTCACACCTAACGGCACTCCTAGAAGAAAGGGAACTCCTGCTTGGGCACACTGCAGTCACAACGTTATATTCTTGGGCCCTGTCAAAATTTTTAGGAGAAAAGTTACTAATATTGTCTCTAGGCATGGCATAACTTTGATATTTTCTTTTTAAAGCCCACTAAGCATTTTAGTGTGCCTAACAGTCCATTAAAAGTGAAGCAAGCTACAAAACCTTACTTACACTTGAGCTTTCGTCACTCAGAAGTTGACTTTGTTAGATTCTCATACAGATGAAGCCTATAAATAACGGCATATACACAATAATAGGATAAACACAGCACACCATTGAGGGAACACCAGAAAAGAGCACACAAAACTTAAGTCTGATGTCATTAATTGTGTCTTACAGAACAAAAATGCTGTGATTTAGTTTTGTTCACTTGCAAGTAGGTTTATGACAGACAATATGCTTAAACAAGTGTCTCCATCCAGTCAAAAGTCATTTATCCCTTCTCTCCACTACATATTACTTAACTCAGTGTGTCATCTGCATGCAAATCATTGCTGAGGAGCAGTAACACTTTAACAAGCACAGCTATCTGAAACAGAGCACAGTCTTCACTGCGCTTAGAAGACATCGGTCGCCAAAGGTTTTCCTTCCACTGCCTCCATTTCTCTGTAGCCTTCCCTCACTGTAACCAAGCCAGCTCACCTGAATTTTGTTCCAGGGCACCTGCTGAACTGCAGAGCAAAGAGGCTGATTTTATCACAAGAGATTATTCTGAAGGAGGTGCTTCCTTACCAGAGATCAAAATCCCACTGAGTGGAACGTCCAGACAAGTTATCGGTTTCACCGCTCCCCAGCAGGAACGGAGCTTGACACGTTCACCTGTTGAGTTCTGAAGGCTACATCGGTCAGCCCAGAAGCCAAAAACACCCAACCGAACAAAAAGAAAACGCAGCAGTGATTAGCGCAGATCTGCTCTGTGCCCAAAGCAGCCTCACGCAAGAAATCCCATTTCATCACCAATGTTTCAAAGAACAATTCTGAGCAAAACATTAACATAATCGGTTACTTCAGAAAGAAGAAAACTCTGGTAGAGAATTAAAACTGAAGGCAGATACGTGCACAAAAGGATGCTGCCACTCCATCTCACAACTTCTAAGAGCAACGTGCTTTAACAGACCAAGTATACCCTAACAGTTTATTGGAATTAGATACTATCACGCATACGGAGGCCGGGTCATACCAGGCATTCCCTCAAGTTTAAGGCAAGTGGAGGAGAGCAAACCGCATACAACATGGAACATAAGAAGATACCTTTATTTTTCTAAAGGAATTGAAATGCTTTTCTGCTTTTTCCTAACCCTCTAAATATCGATGTTTTCTCTAGATCAATTCTCCTAAATCCAAGCAGTCCTGGACAGCTGAGTCGAAGGGAAGACTCACCCAGCACGGTGTTCTGTCCGCGGGAGGAGCCGTGGGTCCCCTAGGATGGAGAGGTAAGCGCATCCACGTCCCGCAGCAAGCTCAGGCTTCCCGGCCCACAGCGTGGAACTTCCTGGTTCTAACGGACCAAGCCCCGCAGCAGCTGGGTTTCTCTGCTATGTAAGTCTCTTTTTGAACCCATGAAAATTACCACAGCTCCAATATTCTGTGGCAGTCAGTTCTGCAGTTAAGCTCTACACTATGTGAATATATCACGTTTTTATTTTTAACTCTGCCATCTGATAACAAGGAGGAAGAGAATAAATGAAATGACTGAAGAGGAAAACACTTTCTTCCTGTTGATTTTCCACGACACTGGTGGTTATTTTGTATAGATCTGCCTTGTACGCTCCAAAGGCTGAGAAGTGCTGGCAAATTCTGTTTTTCATAGAAAATGTTAGCTTTGATCTTTAAAAAAATACAGAGCAAGATAAACTCTTTTTGATATGGCATAGACCAGAATTAGTGAAAGGAAGGCACAACACGACTGTATGCTGGTACAGTACTTTCAGTTTTGTATTCTTTTTCTTCACTGACAACTCTCGACACTCTGCTTTTTGAACACGACTTAGGCTGGTCTGTCATTCTGACAGAGTAATTCATTCAGTTGTGGTTTGTTTTGGGTTTGTTTGTTTGTTTGTTTAACTGAGTGAAAGAAAATTGGGCAAAAATCCACTGGTTACAGCAGGTCTGCTTCTCCCTTCACTACATCACCAGGCATCAGGACAAAAGCATCACACGAATAAAGATGTCTCCCAAATCAAGTGCTAGGGATGCACACAGCGACTCGCCCACTTAAATCACATCACCACCATTGCTTCTTCAATGACCAGCCTGACCCTGACTGTAATTATTGGCAGTAGTTACCAATTCTTATTCTTGTCCTCTAAGAATGTAAAGATCAAAGGTAAGCAAGTCACTATCAAGAACTACTGCCAGAACAAGAACTATTAGAGAGGGGTGTTTCCTTTAAGAGTTTAACAAATCTTCATACAATAAGCTTAGCATAATAGTTTTAGTCAAGATAGTCTTATGTCTACAAAGAAATCAGCAAACATAACAGATAAGTTAATAAATGAATTTACAATAAGCAAAATAAAGATCTATGTAAAACCAAGTTCAAAGAACACTAGAAACTTCCATATGGCTGTAGAAATGAACTCCGTTTAGTAAAGTATCTGATCTGTATTATTCAATATATTCATCAATGATTTGGACGAGGGAACAGAGTGCACTATCAGCAAGTTTGCTGACACCGGAAGCTGTGCTGCCATCAGAGACCTGGGCAGGCTGGAGAGTTGGGCGGGGAGAAATTGAATGAAATAGAACAAGGGCAAGTGTAGAGTCTTGAATTTGGGCAGGAACAACCCCAGGTTCCAGTGTAAGTTGGGGAATGACCTATTAGAGAGCAATGGAGGGGAAAGGGACCTGGGGGTCCTGGGGACAGCAGGGTGAGCATGAGCCAGCACTGGCCCTTGTGGCCAGGAAGGCCAATGGTACCTGGGGTGGGTTAGAAGGGGGTGGTCAGTAGGTCAGAGAGGTTCTCCTGCCCCTCTGCTCTGCCCTGGGGAGACCACACCTGGAATATTGTGTCCAGTTGTGGCCCCTCAGTCCCAGAAGGACAGGGAACTGCTGGAGAGAGTCCAGCGCAGCCACCAAGATGCTGAAGGGAGTGGAGCATCTCCCGTGTGAGGAAAGGCTGAGGGAGCTGGGGCTCTGGAGCTGGAGAAGAGGAGACTGAGGGGGGACTCATTCATGGGGATCAATATGGAAAGGGGCAGTGTCAGGAGGATGGAGCCAGGCTCTTCTGGGTGACAACCAGTGACAGGACAAGGGGCAATGGGTACAAACTAGAACACAGGAGGTTCTACTCAAATACGAGAAGAAACTTCTTCCTGGTGAGGGTGTCAGAGCCTGGCCCAGGCTGCCCAGGGCGGGTTGTGGAGTCTCCTTCTGTGCAGACATTCAAACCCGCCTGGACACCTTCCTGTGGAACCTCAGCTGGGTGTTCCTGCTCCATGGGGGATTGCACTGGATGAGCTTTCCAGGTCCCTTCAACCCCTGACACTCTGGGTTCTGTGATCTGCCACACTGGCTTTATCCAAAGCCCAAGCAAACAAAAGTTTGGTTTAGGCTTTGACAGGAAACACATTTTAGTTGCCTTATTTTTTCAGCAATGTATTTTGCATTTAGGAAATAAAACAAAACACTAAGAAGTCTCAGTAAGACTTAAAATCCCATCTCCAAGCTTGAACTTTCTATCAAATTTGTAAAGTAACATTCAGATTAGATATCCAAAATGTAAACAAAGCAATGACAGCAGCTTTATTTCACAATACACAGTTTATTTCAATACTTTTAATCAGTGAGAAACAAACTAAACAATACACAATTCACAATACAATCCCTATAAAAGCTGGAAAAGATATTAAGGTTCATGTCAAGTTCAACGTGCTCTATTTTTAACTTTAGCCAAGTCCCTTCTCATTAGCAGTAACTTAATATTGAAGAAAGGATTAAGAGCAGCTAGGTTAGTCTGATACAGAAATTTATTCATGGATGTAAAACCTGAATTTTTAGCCCAGTATAATTCAGTTAAAGTTACTTAGACCTAGCCAACTAATGGAATCTCCCATTGTCACAATATACCAAATCAAGGTGTACAAATTGCTTTAGAAAGTAGTAATTAATTGCTTGCAATAATTTTTTCATACTCATTTTGTGCTTCATAAGCAAAATTTAATCCCAAAATTTAAAAAAAAAAAAAATCCAATTCTGGACTCCCCCTTTGCCATATATCACAGGAAAATGCGGTCCTCACATCCACGTGTTCAACACTAACAGAACAATTCCTTTCGAAAACCTTTCCACTAGTGAAATGTAGAAGATTGCTTTAAGACCTGCTGAGGATACTTTTTAAAGCATTTCACAAGATCAAACCAACGCAACAATCTCATGATTGACTTACTAGGAAAAAGCAGAGTTTACATAACAGTGTGCTGAAAGACAGACAACGCCTTTGAAACAAGGCCAGTACTTCTGCATTTCAGGGGTGCTAACAAATGGAAGAGGTAGGAGCACCTGCGTGTTTTTCAGAGATAACAGACTGGTTTGGAGCACTCCGAACGTGTGACCACCCCGTCCCATGACGGATGGCCTTCTTTGGAGGCCAGACCTCCTTCAAGAAGTCTGGGCATTAAAACTGCCTGTTTATCCTGGAGACAGCGCAGGCAGGGACCATGAGACACTGATATGCCTGCAGCACTGAAATCTTTCAGGGGACTGCCAGCAAAACAGTGACGAGTGGCCATCTCCAAGTTATTTTACTGCATGTATGCATTAGCCTTCTCTGAGAGGATTAAACTAACTTCTACCAATTCCGACATCAGTAACAACTGCTCTGTCATGGTACATTGTAACTAATATGGAACTTAACATTTCCAAGATGACAGTAAGATCTCTGTAGCTAGAGCAATAGAAAACCGTTGTGGAAAACTTTTGCCTGGAAGCGGTTTAGTCACATCTGGATATATGGCAGCAAAACCAAGATAAACAAATTACCCCAAGTGGAAAGCAACCCAAATGTCTTAATTCTAGAAGCTGTATTTACTGCTTATCTAAAATTATTAAAGTACTTAAGTATCCTTTGTTTTATCTGACTCCCGATCTGCGCTTTGTCCCGTTTCTCTAGGTTTTTGACAGAGAGATAGGATCTCGGACTGTGAGTGCTGAGTGCACGGACTGTAGCAGATTCAAGATAATGCCACATTCTAGCAGACTTCGGCAAGAAATTATTCTTGCACTTAGAATGAGGAAAGAGCTGCTAAGATAGCTGCCAATGAAGAAAATTAAGTTGATTATAAGGCGGGTAAAGAGCTTCACGATGTAGGCTTGTTCCAGACCTGCTTCAAAAACAGTGCCAGTGGTACGATTTTTTGGGAAAACCAGCTGTCTGGACCAACCGAGTCCACCTGGTGCATCCTCTCGTAAGAGTTCATAAAGTTTTAATATCAAAGCTGCTTCATCTGTTCTGCAAAACATGTTTACGATATTGTTTTACGTAACAAATCTTAATGCAAATTCCTCCCGCTATGAAATGCCAGCTATAAACTAACTGCTGGTGGCCCATCTTGTATGAAGAACTTAAGCAATTGCTTAATTGTGCTTCATGCCCCCTCAGGTTCTTGAAAGTAATCTTGAAATGCATGAGCACCTCCTACGCAAGTGTACAGAGCAAAGTCAGAGCCGCTTCTGAAATCCCCAGTTTGAAGGCGAGGCCTTTAATTTAGCACGAATATGCTAAAAATGCTACCTTAATATAGTAGGCAAGTTAAAGCAAGCCGCTTTCAGCTGGGTTCTCCCGTGGTGCCTTGTGGGCGGGGGTTTGTTTCGCTGCAGACTCACCCATAGCCCTGGCCGGATCCTCGTTCAGCCGATGGAGCTGAAGTCTCTCCAGGGCTGTTACTTATCTCTTTCCACTGCTGGTACTATGGAGCCAGGGTGGCACTGGAAGAGAAACGTTCCCTTTCATGCACAGGTTTTCTTGTTGGCAGAGTGGGGGGTTTTGTTCTTGTTTCTAACAATAACAGTATATTAAAATATTTTCTAATTGAATCAATCTGTGGTGAAGTGCCTCACTAACTTTATTTGGGGAGGAAGAAAAGCCTGGAAGATTTCAAGTTTTTTATTATTCCAGAAAAAAAAAAAAAAAACAAACACAAAAAAACCCCAAGTCTAGACTGGATTGGAATTACTAAACAGCAAGGCTTCGTAATAGAAAAGTGTTCAGGGGAGTATGACTATAGGAAAGTATCCAACCTTTTGTGCAAAGTATTACATTAGAAAGTTGAAACAGCCTTGCTACTGCACAGGAAAACAATTCTGAAGTGGCTGAGGCAACTGGGGTACTTAAACTTGAGTCTGTTTTGGCTATAGCCAGTAGGGATACTGGGGACAAAACATCACCACTGTCTAGGATCTTAGCTCACCTGCTCTTGACAGAAGCTATCAGCTAGCTGCATCCTCAAATCTGTAACAGCTGTGGAAGATCAGACTGCTTCTCTCATGAACTACTGGACAGTTCTTAAACTGAATAATGTATCCTAAAATACCATGAAAAACACAGGTGCGAGGCTGACACACTCAGCTGGTTCACTTTTGGAAAGTCCTCTTAAATGCACATAAAGCAAAATACAAATCTGATTTTTCTCTTAAGCATATAATGATATCTGCTCTACAATGGTTTGTTTTAATGAAATGTGCATGAGTATGCCTTAGGTAGCTTTGAAGTTACCTTCTACTGTAGCCAAGATGTTGCACTCAGCAAGAATTTAGTTTCCAATCTGGATCCACTTAGCCCAGAGCTCAGCACAGGCGCCCAGCCCCGTGCCTCTGCAAGACAGTTTATTTTGTAGACAGGGAAGTGCCTGTATACACCACTACTTCCTATCATCTGCAAGTGACTTGTGTATCATGCCCTGGAAACCTCTGTTTTGTGGCAGAGGCGAAAGTTCTTCTCTTGCTATGGCCTCACACTACAGCACTAGTATTTTCATGCTATTGTGTGTGTTAAAACTTGAACAGACTTCTTACTTTGGAGAAAAACATACAGATACTTAATATGCATGCCTCTTAAAGACCAACCTTAATAAGGCAGAGGTTTTTCTTAACTCCCTTTACCAATAGTTTGAATGTACGAGTTTTTTTTCACCTCTTACTATGGCCTAGGCTTGTTTTACGGAGGGTGGAAGTAGACTGGATTACTAACTGGATATCCTTAGCTCTTACGTTTTCATTCACTCCTTAAATATATGTATATCCTGTTAATCTAGAAGTACCAGCAGCACTCCAAGGATGGAGCTCCTCGAGTTCTGTGGACAGCTACTATTGAACCTATTTGTATAAAAACTCCACCAATCCCAACTCCCGAAGACAAAACTTAAGTCATATTCAAAGACAGACATCTCCAAATCCAGTTGTAGAGAATGGCACAAAATAGATCACGCTGTAGGAAGTTACTCCTGGCCCACGGCTCCAGAGATGTTAACAGAATGTTCTGGGGGCCGCTCTGTAAAGTACCTCTTAGCAGGAGATATATGAATCATGCACTTGGGAAGTAACAATATTCCCCAAACATATAAACTAATCAGAATTTAAAAAACAACAGGTGTGGGGCAAGACCAGATAATACATGTTTTTGAGAGGCAGCTGGAAGAATCCAATCTGTTCAGCCTAGAAAGCAAAAGGAGGGATTAAATTGCCTTCTGAATACATTTGGTTCTCAAAACAAAAGCTTACACTTTGTAAAGGAGGTTTGAGATATAGCCAGCCATAATATCAACTGCTGTATCTAATGGCTGCTTTTGTTGCTATCATACTACTAGTTTAGTCTGTGAGGTGATGCGAGAGGAAAAGCAAGTTTAAATCCCAAAAGGAAAACCAACCAACAAGCCACATAAAACATGGTAGCTTTTTACTAAGTCAGGTAACTATCCAAACCAAGGAAACAGCACTTTGTCATTCGAATGATGTTTCAGTCCAGTGGATTCAATTTTATGCATGTAGTGCAGTAGAGCCTCTTGTAACGTTAGACATAAGATCAGCTTCAGGAACAACCTCTTTTCCAGCCCTCCCTCTGAATCACTGTGCATTAGACTGAAAATGCTGCTAAGTGCCTTTGACGTTGTCCAACTATACCCACAAGGATTTAGATGCGAGAATGAACCTGGATGTCTCATAAAACAAGCCCTTAAGTATAAGCAGCTCTGAATTCTCAACTCGGCCTAAGTCTTCACCATTTTGTTTACATTTTCACCAGCGTAGGTGGTAGTTTCTGCACCATAAACTTTAGGCTTGATCATCATGTTCTATTCAAGTTCTTCAGCTTCTACAAGTTCTATTTTGGGGTGGGTTTGTTTTGCTTTTAAGATCATTTTCACATCATTTAAACTGGATTGCTTAGGATTTACTTTTCAACTAAGATCCACCCCACAACAATTCTAAGAGTCTTCAAATATCTGACGGATGGATATACACAGTAATTAAAGAGAACGTCCTCTCCCCCAACCCAGAAATAAAATACTGCTTTGCATCCCTATTGTTGCTCTCTCAAAGCAGAATGATCATTTCCTGAATTGTTCGGTGCATTTTGCTTAAGCAGCAAGCACTCCAGGCTACAACTGATGAGTGACCTTGAGACAGCTCTTAGAAGGCGGTTGCCATAGTAACACCACCACAAATGTGGTACATCCTCAGCTGACACCACCAATCTGGTGTAACAGATCCATAATAAGACCATCCACCCTGTATGAGCGTCTCAATGTTTAAGGAGAAGATTACTAGGTTTGGGTTTTTTTAATATTGCAAAAGCCTCTTGTGCTGTGGTAGACAGTGGGTACTCTGTACGAATACAAATCCACACAGTGCAAGAATTCAATAAAGCACCCTAAAATGGTGCACTACTGAAACTTAAAGCTACTCCGTGTGCTACTCCTGAGAGCAGTCCTTGGTCCAGGAAGAGTCTACTGAAGAAACCCTGCAATAGCACATAACTTAGAAAGTTTGTTGTCTTTTCTGCTGTGGCCAACTTAATGCAAATGGAAAATGCAAGCACAATAGATTATTTTTGCATGCCAGAATATTCTCAGGCTCACCTATGCAACCTCATCACCTTGAATAAGCTTTCCAACCAACCTGGCGCTACAGAAGTGTCGCCCCAGAGGATTTTTCTCTACATAGCATGCTACTAGTTCTTTTGAGCTCTGAAAGAGGAAGAAAAGGGTGAATCATTACTGAAATGTCAATTAAAATAAAACACCTAGAACGGAAGAATGTTAGTTAACAGAAATGTTCAGTAGAATCATTTCTGTTTAAAGACAAAGGATTAATGAACAGATTAAGATAGTTAATTGTAACACCTTAGCAGTCAGACATTAAAGTTCACTTTAAAATGCAGTTTCAAGACCCGTATTTTTCTTAAACTCAAACCATCAGAAAAGGCCAATCAAGTTGCATAATTTGTTGATGTTCAAGAGATCCTATGACAGGTAAAACACTTGTGTATTCTTATTAGAAATAAAAGTTAGGACTGTTCTGCCTCTGATAAAATCACTTCACGGGTTTGCCCTTATCATAAAGGAAAACATTTGCTGAACTTCCATAGCGATGGAATCAGTGTGTCAGCCAGGAGTTAACTCCAGTTACAAGTGAAGTCATACACTTTAAAACAGGCTTTTCTACACTCCAATCTAAAGAGTTTGGTCCATAGTTAATTCAGTCAATCAAATTTCTGCCCTGAAACCTGGTCAAAGGGCTCCTGCATCCATAACTATAACCTAATCCATAACTATAACCTAAAGGCAGACGGAAAACAGGAAAAAGCTTCCCAGGCAATACTAAGCAGACATTTAGCAGGGCCCTACCTCCCCTCCCCCAACTATTAATATTTTGGCAACTGTGTGTTATAGTGCAATTATGAATCAAAAGGGTTCAGTTGTGCTGCTTTCAGAGGCCTCGAAACACTGCCACCTTGGCTCAATAAAGTAGTGTTTGAGATGGATGATCCTGTCAGTTACTGTCACTTGCCACTCTTCCCTCTTCTGTCCCTTTTGTGAAGTTGCAGGCAGCTATATTCTCAACTGGCCCCTGTTCTATCAGCCTGTGTACAGGTACTGACAGATTCTTTTTGAACAAGTGTTCATATAAACACTGAATATATTTCTATTTAGCAATAGTTTCCTACAGTAATCATACTTTTATCAGAGTAAAATCATTTGTCTTCAGCTTTGCAGGTACTTGTTTATTTTGGCCTAGGTGTACAGGTTAACTCTGGAAACTATCTAGACCTAGACGTGAAAGGCACTCTTGGTATAAAATAAGACACAGCTGTACACAACACTTGTTCTGTAATGCTCTCCCCTTTTGCTTTTGTCTACATACCAAAAAAATGTTCAGATGAACAAAAATTAACCTTGATTTTGTAGAAGTGAAAGCTAGAACTGAAGTGACACTACAGATTATTAAGACCAATTCTATAGATGCTGCCAAGTATGTCAATCTACTCCACGAGTTCATTTAGAAATGTATCACCAGCTGTTAAAGATCTTCGCTGTCCTCAGCCTAGAAACGGTGAAGTCTCTTACAACCCATGAAGGACCACTAATTACAACAGCACAGGAGAAAAACGAGAAAATCAACAGTTTTTATAACAAAACCTAATATATTCTAATCCTACAGTCCTGTAAAAAAATCCTTCAGCCCTAGACCTGATCTTCTGAGTCTCTACAGAAGGTAACTATTTGATAGATTAATTCTACCCCAAAATAGAATTACTGCAGCATTCACCCCTTTCAGTAGGTTATTCTGCTCAGAAATATATATATGTGCTACACTAGCAACAAATACACATTAAATGTTTGCATGTTTCTCAACATCAGTTTTCAGAACAGCACTCAATATACCTACATAATCCCTATTGCCTCAAGTGAAATTAGTTTTCCAATGCAGATATAACAGGTAAGGAAGTACCAGTAATAATATGTAATGAGTAACTCCACCAACTCCAACTTCAGGGCAGACAAGGGGTGATGGATCTCTCCTACGCCCAGGTACCACTTGAGTCTCTTCTATAACGCGGTTGTTTCAGGAACAGAGTCTTACAAGAACTCCAGCCAGTCAGTATCTTTATACAACCGTGACTGCTCCAGTCCCAGCCCACCCGTTCCCCTGCGCTACTACTGGTGTTCGTGCAACTACGAGTAAGCTGACGGCCACAAGTTGTCTGAGTGGTTTGGGGTTCAGGTTTTTTGTTGGTGTGAAAGAGGGAATGGACAATTTTGAACTACATCTGCTTGCTGATTGCAATGGCCTCAGCTGCAGAGCAGGGGAAGAGAGATAACAGAAAGGAAGCACAACAGCCCTAACTTGGCTTGAGAGCTTCGGGAGCATGACCACACTGCCCTGGAAAGAGCATTCCAGGGAATGCCTTTAAAGGGCTCTGGGTTTATATTTTCAATTAATACTGGAAAGAAGTCAGTTTGTTGTGACATTGCTTGCTTCTTGCACAATATACCACCTTAGCTCCCACCTCAGCATTTAAGCAAAAAACACATCTCAACCTATTACATAAAGGATTCTTTAGGCCCTAACCCAAAAGAGCATAAGTCAACAATAAATACCAGTAGTGACAGAAAGACAAGGCACATCCAAACTAGAGAGTCTTCCAGATCTTAGAGAAAGGTCAGGGAGTCTTTTGGTAAACAAGAAGAACTTAAACAGAAAAGACCTTCAAGGTAGACAAAGGGGGTTGAACCTGTAGATCCCTTCAGTTTGATTTTCAGCAATGTATCTGAAGCTACAGTAATTTTATAAATAGGTTTTAAAATTAACTGTTCTATAAAAGAATATGATTAGAATAGGGTATGTTTCCTAATGTCTTTCTTCCTTCAGTATTTCAAAGATACGACAATTAAGATTTCTAGTTTAGCAATCAGCTACGAGGTCACATAGAAAGAGGCAGATGACCCCACGCCTCAAGACTGCCTCAGATAAGAAAGAAAGAAGCGTAACTGTAGTAGGCAATTCCCTTCTGAGAGGGACGGACGGCCCGACCTGCAGAGCTGACCCTCATCGTAGGGAAGGGTGCAGTCTATCTGGAGCCCAGATCAGGGACATCACCAGGCTGCCCAGGGGAGTTGTGGAGTCTCCTTCTCTGCAGACATTCAAACCCGCCTGGACACCTTCCTGTGGAACCTCAGCTGGGTGTTCCTGCTCCATGGGGGATTGCACTGGGTGAGCTTTCCAGGTCCCTTCAACCCCTGACATCCTGGGATTCTGTAACATACAGTCCTTATTGGAAATGTTAGTCTAGAATTAGTATCGGAAGCAATAAAAGATGGATTGCCACCCAGCAGTGATCACCTAGTAACAGTAATGGTTAACACAAACTGTAAAACAAGAAATTGAAGCCCAGATGAATAGAATCAATAGCTGATATCTAGCATGGAAGTGGTTTGTGCACGTTCTTACAAGTGGGAACTTTTTTTCTTGACATTTCATTTTCAGGAAGCATTTGCTCACCAAGTTGCTTGAAGTTTCAGTCAGAACGAGACTTCTAACTGAAATTCCAGCAATATAAGCATGCCTGCATGTTATTAAAGGAAATAGTGGAAAATTTTGAAGGCTGACATCCAGAACGTCTGCGGTTCCTTTTCATATTTCTCTCTTCTTGCAAAGCAGTTATTAAACCAGAACTTCAATTTTTTATTTTTCTGTGAAGCCTGGAACTTTCCACTGCTTTAAAAGGCTTTTAAAAAGCCTGGTCACATGTGCAGCTCAAACCACCTTACACTTCTGCATAGATGGAATCTTTAGTTTAAGCAAAAGTTTCATAGATATAAAGCTGTGGTAAGACATGGGAGGAAGGAAAAAACTTTGCTCATATACCAAAACCATTGCTGGGCCAATCTGGAATATTATCATACTATATATTAATCTCTTGATAGACATTGTTTGAGGTCCAGCTACAGACAGATAGGTAAGAGAAGGTGAAACAGTTCAGAATAAAGCTGCCCTGTAGCTGTATGTTTGAACAGAAAATTTTAGGAAAAGTTTATCCAAGTAGCCTACATTAGCTGCTACCTACATACACGCATGCAGTAGCAAAAAGCAGGCAGCGCAGAAGCGTGCCTGTTCCTGAGACTCACCAGCCTCCACAGACTGTGATGAACACAGCTTGGGTATTTGGCAAAACCAGCAGCATTAAGATGTTAACGACTCCATACAGCGATCAGTGAGGTGTTAGAATTACAATTTGAGTGCACTAGGCAAAATCAGGACTCTAGAAAAACAAGAGTTTAAAATCTCCATGTTGCTTTTAAAAGAATTGGGGAGGGTTGGTTTGTTTTTTAAATTTCCACAAACTCCTCCTCAGGGACTTGATTTTTCATAACTTAATATTATGAAAGCCTAAAAGGGACAGCACAGTTCATATTTAATGCATTACCTGAAAGCACTGAGTTAAAGTTATGATATAGCCAACATATTTAACATAAAGCTTTCATCGTGAAGAAAAGCCACTAATAATCACATCAAAAAGTTTCACTTAAGCATTATGACAGATCCTTTGCCTTAAAGCTCTTACATTCCCTCTTCATTAGGTAAAGACAACAAGCATTTGATACTACTTAAATTGTTTGTAAAAGCATACTGTATGATTGGAAGAAAGAAATATTTTTCCTTTAAAGTTCAAAATTGCCTGTTAATGAGCATAGAGAAGGAAGGACATTCAGCACATCTATGATCATAACAAGGTGATCTCTTACTTCCAAGAAAACATTACTTTAATACAGCATCGCATGATCTCATCACAGCTATACCTGCCACTTGGTTCAGTAACAGGAAGAGAGATGCTTCCCTAGACACAGCACGGTGACACTGAAGTCCTGCCTAGCTGGTGAGCAACTACAAAGATAAATGAGTGTTCTAAGATACTTGGAAGGAGTTCAATAAATGAATTAACAGTTTTGGTACAGTTGCTTTAGGAAAAATAATGTACTGCATTACAGTTCGGTTGCACGCACGACTCAGACAAACACTGGCACTGAAACATTAACATTAAATGAACTGGGTAAGCTTTCAAGAAAGTCTTTGACTATTGTTTTGAACACACAAGCTGATCTGCTTTAGCCTACACTGGTAGACTGAAAGCAACAGGCAAACACCTAATCTGCCAGTTGTTTCTTCAAAGACAACTGGCACATAGTCTTTAGACAACAGATTTTGGCTTGCTTTTTTCTAGTCCAGGTGGTTCCCTTAGCATAATTTTTTTCTTCCCTTTCCCACATTCACTAATTGCTCTTCTGCATGTATTTCTAACTGTAGTTAAACCCACTCTGAAGACGGCATTAGAAAGGATTTCTATTAGAAACAATTTAAGAAGTAACTGTATTTGCTGAAAGGAACACAGTCCATTCTTAATTCTTCAATAGTTGTAGTGTAATTCAAAAACATGTTTGCATGGCCTAATGATAAAATACTCCAGAAAAACAAAATACTTCTACCATTTGTATTTACAGAGAGAAAGCTACTGGAATCACAAAACACAGTGTATCTGCTTCTATGCCACCTCACCTAAAGTTCACAAGAAAAATCATACAGCCCTGTGGACATTGTAAGTAAACAAAGCAAATCCCAAATAGCAAGTTTCATCCATACATTAAATAGCCTCTAAGATCAGGGAGATGAAAGGTACTTCTGCTCTATCGAGTCCCTCTCCTACCACTGCCAAGGGGGTTAAAAAGGAAAATAAAAGGTTATAGGCTACAGCTACCCAAGAGAAATGCATTACATCAACAACATCTTTAGCCATGCAACCCGTTTCAGTGTTGTCTTTGATAAGGTAGACAACTGATTTTCTCACTTCCATGCAGCAGAGAACAGGAGGAAAGAAAAAAATCTTCATAACTCAGAAGTCACATACAGAATATTCCATGCAACTGTATATACAAACCTACCTTGAAAATGTGCCTCTAAAAGGTCTTCTGGGTACACCTGTGATACTAGATTAGCTCATTCCATGGCTCTGACACATCTTGACATGCACAGAAGTGTGGAAACAGTAAAGCGCCCAGGCTTTGTGACACAATCTCACGCTCAGCCCAGGCTAACGCAGGTGCTAGTCGTTACAGCCAGCAGTAAAGCAGTTAGATTGTTCTGGAGCCTCTCTCTTCTCCCACTTTCAGGTGCACCTGATAAATCAGGGCAAAACTGCCATGTAGTTTAGCCACATGTGTAACAACTTTGATGAAAAATTGATTGCCCTGACCTAACAATCACAACATTTTCTGGAGAACTTTTACAGCATTTTCAGATTTCTAGAACAATATTGTCCATAAGATGCAGCTGGTTTTAGACTTCAAGTCATGCTACTACCCATGTTTGCAATCTTCACTTGATAGTAAGAAACCCTTTAAAATAAAATTTCTAATAGGGCAATGATTCATAACCTAACAAAGAACGTTTGACCAACAGTTTAACTACACCTGACCTGAACAGGCTCACATTTGACAATGAAGGTGACAAAGTGTGGGGGGCGGGGACAACCAAATAAAAAAAAAGGGGGGGGGGGGGGGAAGGAAAAAGAAAACCAAACCAAAACACAACCACCTACTCCCCCCAACCCCCAAAGCACACTAAATCAGGGAACACTTCAATGTAGGTAGATACCTGCAGAGCTGACCTTATGACCTCCGTTCTTCCAGCACACTGCAAAAGCAGCCCCAGCCTCAGCAGTAGGCAACTCACCCCGCACCCTGAGCTCACCATCAGCTGGAACAAGCCTGACCTTCCCGGTTCTAAGCAAAATGAGCAGTAAAACCAATGGTGGCCCCTTGCTCCCTTGTCCCTTTCATTTAAATAGCATGCTATCTTAAGCAATTACCTTTTTCTGACTTTTGTATGATGTCAGAAATAGGGCTGGCCCTAGACAGCATGAAAGAAAAATCTATATCTATACCCAAAAGCATAAAAACCTCACCAACAATAATTCCACACACTGCACACAAAAGACTAAAAATCCCACATGATACTGAGTTTGGAGTCAAGTTTATTTCGTTCCACTTCAAAGCCAATCAGCTTACTGATAACCTATTGTCAACTAAAAAGTCACCAGTTAAAAGTATTATTAAAGTAATAGGGTCCATCTGAAGCATATGTCCCATTGACATGGGGTAAAAAAGGATTTGATGCACTTTCTCTTAACTAAATGCAGCATCTAAACTCAGAGTGGAAATATATTCCACTGCAGATTTAAATCAGTAGCAGTTGGATTCTTTCACAACTGCCTCTTCTGTAACATGCTGCATTTAGATACCTCGATAGACCATGACAGAGAAAAGGCGCACAGGCATGCTGCCCCAGCATTCAGGTTTAGGTATTCTTCACCACCCTCTCACATCCTTGGCATAGAGAATGCTTTTCCTCTCCTCCCCTTCACCTCCATTTTTCAGTATTAAACAAGTTGGAAGAATATTTAAGACATTTCTAAATACTCATAATCAAAAAGGTTCCACGAACATAACGCCGAATATCCTGTATCATACAGTCATTCAAGACCACCTCTTCGAGGGAGGCTCATTTAAATGCAGGAGTTGAAGCAACCTCCAGTGTCAGATTGTAGTGTCCAATATCATTTTACATGCTACCAATGGCTTGATTTTGCAGACATATATAATCGAGACACCCTTTCCTTCTCAGGGTTCTTAGCAAACAAGCAAACCCAAAAACACACACACCACCCTTTTCTATACAACTGTAGCATAGAAATTAATCTTGAAGGTTTTCCCCATGATTTCTTATCCATTATTAATGAAAAAAAGCCCACGATCAAAAGATAATGTTCTATTGTAAAATAGATTTCCTTCTCCTTCCTACTCTGCATTTTGTCTCAACTATACATTAGTCTCAGTGATACTATGCAAAAAATTGATAAGCAGACAATGCAAACTTCCAAGTCAATAAATCAAAGGCAGGATGAACAGGGGTTTCAAATAAAGAATAAGAAACCACTACCAAAAAACACACTAATCCAAAACGCACACAACTCACATGCTAAAAAGCAGACTGGAAACAGCACACTGTCATCATGGAAGGTGCTTAAAGCCAGGCTGAATATTTGGTTTATTCTGTCTGCTAGCACTTCCCTATCCCCCAACTTCCAGCTTAATATCACAGCAGCAAATGCATTAATATTAATAAAAAATAGTAGTAGCAGTTCAGTGAAATTCTGAAAAATATTCAGTTAAACAGCCCATTAAAAAACTGCTATCAGTAAATACAATTACCATGTGTTACCATGCCCAGTCTAGGTGAAAAAAAAAAAAAAGGGAAGAAAAAAACACGCACACACACAAAAAAATAACACACACACACACCCAACCCACAATTTTGTCTGCTTCCGCTAAAGCCAAGCTGTTGTGCTGGGGCTTTCACTCAGGTTCTACTTGTCACTATCAAGCTATCTTGTATTTATATTTAGAACACACACACACACCTTTGTCTCACGTGTAGCAGCTCATCATAAGTCGGAAATATTTCACAGGAAAATATTTGTTTTTACAATAGTGATCATAGATTTTAAGCTTATTTTAAGTGTCTGGTTTAACTGTGTTGTAGATATTATATAGCTAGACATTATTGCCTCTTGCACTTCTAGATTTGCTTCAATTGTGTCCTGCTTTTCCAGATAGAATTTGACACAATTTCTGTTAACTTTTAAATAAACGACTTAGAGGCAGAATCAGATTTTTTTTTTCTTAACAGGTTAAAGAGGAAGGAGATGTTGCCTCAGTAAAAGAGACCGATTTAAAACTGTGTCCACTGGATGAGCTGACAAAGTGGGAAAGCTGCTCTTGTGAAAGAAAACCTGTGTTTAAGAGTAGGAGCAGAAACCACAAACAGAACCAACTTTAAAACAAAACAAAGAGGACTCTGGGAAATATGTCAACCTCAGACAACATTCCCATCCATATTCACCCCATTTATACCCCAGAATCGTTAACACCTACAGTGGTTTGTGACCTCAGGAAAAAAAAAATAATCTCATCTCCATCCCTTGACAGCACAGTTACATTGCAGTTACAATGCTGAAATGGATAAGAGGGATGGAAATCAACCTTTTATTTGCAGTATTTCTCATCCTTTTCCTTATTACCAGAGAGAAGTCACCTCTGAAACTTACCGAGACTACAGAAGGATCAGAGGGAGAACGCAGATAACGCGGTTTTTGGAACCAACTCACTGTCAGGCAGACCCAGATGAATAGCAGACGGGGCCATTCCAGCCCACGGATTTCACCCCACGCCCCAGGCTGAGAACCAGCGGGTCAGGCGGTTCCGCACAGACCCAGAGCGACCCCCGGCCCCGCTGCTGCGGGAGGAACCTCCACCCAACTCACCCCGCTCGATGTGCACCACACAGCCACACGGGAAGGCTCCAGCTGCACACGCCGGTGCCCGCCACCGCCTCAGGAATGCCCCTTCTAACTGCGCTCAGCGCTGAAGTTACGGCGGCCAGGACGAGGTAAAGGCGTTTACACACTGCCCTGGGAACCCCTCAACCCAGCCCCAGGATTCCTCCTCACACACAGCCCTCTGCGCTCCCCTTCCTCCCCGCCTCAGGGACACACATCCATATTGGGGAGGGGGGCGAGAGGGAGAGAAGAGCCGCCCCTCAGGGCCAGCCCCGAGCTGCTCCCTCACCGGCGAGGGGCTGCCCGCCCTCTTCGCAGCCCAGTCCCACCCCGGCGCCAGGAGCAGGGCAACAAGACGAGAACTCTCCTCCCTCCATTCCTTACTCCCTCCCTCCAAACCCCACTCACCTGGGAAAGGAGCCAAAGCTCAGCTCCGTCTCCCCGCACTCAGCCTCTCGCCGCCATCTTCCTCCCTGCCCAGATTTAAATAGGAACAGCCTCCCCGAGCGGAGCCGCCGGGCGGCGCGGGGCACTGTGGGACCTGTAGTGCGGCCCCGCGCGGGCGCTCACGGGACCCGCCCCTCCCGCGCGGAGCATCACGGTACTCGTGGTACCGCCTGGGCCCCGCGGGTCTCAGACCACCGCTCCCAGCGGCCCCTGCGGCCTCTGCCCAACCGGAGCGGCGAGCGGTCCCGCCCGGGCCGGCCCCGCGGGTCGCAGTCCGCACGGGGCCCGAAGGAGGCCGGGCGGGCGGCCCGCGGGTCGCAGTCCGCACCGCGCCCGAAGGAGGCCGGGCAGCCGCCCCGTGGGTCGCAGTCCGCGCGGGGCCCGAAGGAGGCCGGGCGGCCGCCCCGCGGGTCGCAGTCCGCACCGGGCCCGAAGGAGGCCGGGCGGGCGGCCCGCGGGTCGCAGTCCGCACCGCGCCCGAAGGAGGCCGGGCAGCCGCCCCGCGGGAGCCCCTGTGCCGGGAGCCCCTGTGCCGGGCGCCCGCAGCGCCCCGGCCACGCCGCTCCTGCAGGCCCGGCGGTTGGAGGCCAGGCTGTACCGAGCACTGCGGCTGTGACCGGTGCCCGGGCCCACGACAAGACCGTATTGAATAAAGAGCGTTTTGTAGGCACAAAGGTTTAAAATAGAAGGTATTAGCCCTGCACACAGCACTCAACCACCGCACAGAGGTGAAACTTCCAGCTAAATAACGGTTGTGGGATATTCACTGCACCAAACTCCTTTTTTTCCATTTCAATACATAAAAAAACCCCAGAACACTGAAGTGTGTGTTTAATACAACACAGACAGGTTGGGACAGAAGTTGAACATAAATGGCTTCACTTACTCTCTACTTCAGGTATGTACCAAAGATGGTTTTCACACAAACTCGGAGCAGCAGTTCGCCTGCCAGCTGCACAAAGCCCAGCAGCCTGTGAAGGACGGGGAATCACGGACATAACCTTCCTGCACCACGGTTCCATCGCATAAATGCTATCTTTCTAAACTTTTTTAGAACAAGTATTTAAAACTTCGCAGACTAAAACAGTATGTGGGGAACAATGCTATATATCAGTCCTAGGTACTCATAAAGCATCCATATAAAAATGTTATTTTTATTTTGAAAATTTATGAAGTATGAAATAATGAAAATGCATGGACTTAAGTCCTGCCGAGCTATTCATACAGACCTCATTACAGGATCATGGCCATAATGAGTATTCAAGATGGACAGATCAGTGAAGTGAGTACACCTTCCAATAAATCCCAAACAAAAAAAATACATCAAAGTAGTGCTGGGCGCCTATGAGCAAGTTATTGGTACAATATGAGCCTCCAGCTACCTCTGAAATGAGCACTGCAAACCAAAAGAATCCAGAGATGAAGGAAATTCAAATACATCACATTCTGGAAAAAAGCGCTGCACCTTAGATTTTTCCTAACAGTTATGCTATACAAGAACTTATCAGTTATAAGTGTCTGTCTGTACTTATGAACTCAAATTTAACCAACGGGCAGAGACAGATTCCCTATCATATTATCACAGCAAAGAAAGAGTTCATGTTGTTGGGGTACCTGAAGAAGAATGCGGTCCTGTTGCATTTCCTGAAATTGTGAGGTCTGCTGTTTCACAATTCCACTTCCATTACAGGTAATCTTTTTCTATAAGTTATCCTCTTCTTCTACTACAAATTACAACAGAGCATTTATCAGGGCAAAACCAAAGGAGGTCTGCAGGGAGGAACAGGTTAATGAGAGGCAGCAGAAACACTGGACTTCAGTTATGCTGCATTTTGGGGTTTGTTTGTTTATTTGGGCGAACACTATGTTATTAATTTCTTCCATTTAGACTGTAATAGAATATTAATCTTCAAATTGTACTTACATTGCTTATACACAGGACTGCTACAGAACTGCCAGTGCCAATAGAGTAAAAATACTGTGCATCTTTTCTTTCCCCTTTTAACCTTTGGATTCTGTTATAGCACTTATAAACAGATCACTTCAAAGGCAGTTCTGACTTCACGTAACAAAGGATACAATTCTAAAGTGTTTTCATTTTTCATTGATAGGTGATGGTCTACAAAAATTATTAAGACCTTCCCAAATTTTTGTAGTTGTCTTAAAACTAATAATAGTAAATGTAGCTGTAGAACTGTAACATTTAACGTTTTTATCTATTTGCTCCACCTGCTGGTGCATTTTCCTTTCAAAACTGTCCTTAGAAGCCTAAATGTATTAAAAATTTGTCCAAATATGTATACAAGATACCTACTTGACTCGAAGCTGAACTTACTTAACATACTAATTAACTCCAATCTGATGCTAACGTTTTCTCAGTTCAAAAAAGGCCAATGGAAGTACAGACAGGGAAACACAACTCACAGCTCACCTTTTGGACACTACCATTCATTTTTATTGTGACAATAACCCACTCAGTCATCATTTTCCATTTTCATGAAACTTATCCAACATTGAGATAACAGCCTCAGATCTGAAAGTTACTTACAAAAATTCTATTAAATCTTTTTATAATATAATATAAATATAATTATTAAATCATATCCAGATAAAGTGTTCACATAAGGAGCAAAATAATACCTTCATAGACATAAAACCCTTGAGTCAGACTAAAATAAATTACTATGTACAGGTTAAGAAGGAAAGAACAAAGCCTTGAGGTTATACTTGGTGAAAACATTCACTGCAATATTGTTCGAGCACCTCTCTTGAACAACTGAGTAGACTCAGAAGTTCAAGACACCTCAGTTATAAACCACAGGAAAAAAACAGCTGAGGAAAAAAAATCTGCCACATGTGACTGTGAGTATGAAATACTAGCTCTTTAAAAATATTTGGAAGTCTTGTCTTATTTCAAAAGGCCTAAGGTTATAGTACAGATTAATTAGCTACTCTTCTGCCCCCGGCTCTGCCTCATACAAGGCCGTACAATCCACTGCAAAAATCCAACAGGCAGCCCAGCGTTTTTGCCAAGGCACACAATTTGCACTTTACTAAAAATTACTCTCACCTTTCTAGTGAAAGAAGGTCAGTCACGTCCTGTCAGAATTTGCCGTCTTTCTAAATCTGTAATTTTAAAAAAGAAATCAGGTATAGAACGTCCTTGCTTTTTACCAGGCTGCTTCAGACATACCTCTTACTCCATGTAACATGAACAAAGGAAAAATAATTGGGGGGGGGAACTGACAGACATGGTAAAATTTTCTTAGTATGGAATTTTGGTTTTGTAAAAACAAATGAATACACAGATAACTCAGATTTAGGCGGCCTTCTGAAGAGTCTGTACTGCAAATAATACAGAAATGTAGTAACTTCTGATTACAGAAACAGAAGTTCAAACCAATTCATCTGTTTTCATTGTTAAAGCTAAAAGAAGTGAAGTGAAATTTGGCAATGATTACTGGGTTAAGGTAGATCAAAAACGATCTTGTCATAAATATAGGTTTATTAACAAAAAATTATATAAAAAAATAACCTGGTAGTGACCATTGAAATGGAATGAAACATGCAGAAATGATGGGAAACGCGTCAAGAAAAGAGCAGCAATCTGACAGAAGAGGGTAAGAGGGGGGTTGCACGGTGGAAGCGGAGCTGGCAAAGAGCTCAGCAGAAAAGGCACAGGGACTATGGGAACTGAGGCAGGACAGAGGAAATGAAACTTGCTGCACTCGAAGCACAGGGACGGGAGCGCGTCCGGGCAGGGTGTCACGGAGTTAGGCCTCGGGGTAGAAAAAAAACAGGGACAAAACCCTAGAGGGAAAAAGGCAAAAAGCAGATGAAGGCGAGGCGGAGCTGCTCGGCAGGGAGGTCGAGGCGAACGGGACGGGTGCACCGGGGAAGCTCCGGAGCCAAGGGCGCCGGCTGCCCCACGGCAGGACCAGGTGCCGCGCGACTCGGCCACCCCCGGCCCCTCACCAACCCAGTACCGCAAACACGAGCCCCAGCAGAAGGCCCATCACCAGGTAGGGCGCCGTGGCCGCACGGCTCTGAACGACCAACTCCTCGCTTAACACCTGCGGGCTCTCGTTTCGCCTTCACCTCACGCACCGTAAACAGCGCGGGCTAGATAGGCCCACCCCTTTCGAGTTTCGGCCAGTCCAGCTTAAGAGTGCTTATGACTGACAGTCCTGGCAACTAATGGCGAGGCGGGCTGGAAGAGCGGTTTGTGAGAAGGCGGTGTTTTGTGGCAGTTGGGTACTTGCTCAGGGAGAGAGGGTCCGATTTGAGTGACACCGTCTTCTATCCAATCCCATGTGCGAGTGGGCGGGGCTTGGCTCGTGGCGGGGGCGGGCGGGGCGCTGAGGCGGTTCCAGGCGCTGAGGCGGCTCCAGCCGCAGCGTCTTCGCGGAGGGAGGTTGTTGAGTTCGATTCGATTCGATTCGGCCTCTGTGAGGTCGTGCTCGCCGCGGTTCCAGTGGCGGCCAGGTAGCTCTGTTTTCTTAATGCTTACGCGGCAGGTTGGTCGGTCTGCTCTCCTCATGAGTCCCAGGGCTGCGGCCCGTCTATGTGGTGAGAAGTGGCTCCTCACCCTCCTCTATAGCCTGAGCCGAGCTCCCTCACCTGCAGCTAGACAATAGCACAAAAGCTGTTGAGAAACTCCTTCCCCGCCCCCCCCCCCCCCGTTAAAATGCAGAGAAAGGGGATTCAGAGTGTTTTGAAGTCCTAGAAATGCAGACATTTGCCTGTCTGCTGGGTCTGGCTGGAATTCAGGGGGAAAACCATACCAATTAGTAGAAATAAAAAGTCAATGAATGAAAGATTGGAGGCTAGGGGGTAGCATGGAATCCCAAAGAACAGGATTGGAAAAGAAAATTAAAATTGGGTTCCATCTGGCAGCCAGGTGTCCCCCCTGCTCTCCTGAGCGGCCTCGGCTGCCCCAGTGAACAGAGGATCCCTCTGGATCCCATTGCCAATGGGATTTAATACTTAGCCTGCTACTAAGTGTTGTTCATTTGTCGATCTACTATCTAGAAAACAAAATGAAATTGTCTTTTACAGAGTTCTAGAAATCAACCAGAGATCTGCTTGACCGCACAGAAGTACCCAAGAATGGCTCCTTTATTTTGTGCTTCAGTTGAACAAGATTAGCTAATTCAGATTTTGAGTAAATTCAGAGAAAAGATCCAGCCATTGTCATGAGGTAAGTAAACCCAGTTTAAAAATCACAAGGCAAACACATTCAAATTGGCTTTGTGATTTCCTTTTGTGTGTTAAAAGACCATCCATGACTGGGATTTTTAATTTATTATTTTATTGGGCTTTGTATAAACTATTTCTCGACACCACTACCTCTGAAAAACAAAACAAAACAAAACCCTGTGTTAAGAACATACAGAGTAGTTTGTTTAATTGGGACAGGGAAAGTGAAACAAGTATGGATTTGTGCCTCTGCCCTGTAATTAAAATGCTCGATCAGAACAATACATCAAAAAACCTTTTACAATTAAACAGCAGTTGAAGTAATTTTACTGCAATATGTAATTGAATCATAATTGTAGATCTTCAACAAAGGCAGAAAAGGAACAGGTACTAGATTTTAGGTAGCATATCAGAGTGAAAAGCTATCTTGCTGTTTTGTGAAAAACAAAAGTAGAAATCCAGTTCAATGTCTGCATCTGGTAATCAAGGACTGGCTGTTATGTAATGATGTGTAATTTCTGTGGTGACTGATTGCAGTTTTTATTTAGAAACTATTGAGCAAATAAATATTCTGCTTGCAAAGCAGGTAGAACAACTTCTGCATACATTATAGGAGTAGCGCATTCTTAAGAGATCGTACGCTGAATACAATCTTCTACATCTCTATGGTTTCATGAAACCTTTTGTTTCATTCTGAGACTGATTCCTCCTTTCAGGCTTAGAATCTGATTGCAGCCAAATGCAGCTGATTTTTTTTGTCATGGCATGAAATGTTTTCTCGAAGGGAGGGAGGGGTAGTAAATCAGAAGTAGAATGATTGTTTTGGGGAATGGTTATTTAGAAGAGTCATGTTATAGTGTTAATATAAAACAATTTTCTGGTTTATTTTCTACTACCGCATTGACTGTACAGTTAAAAAGAGGTTGTGTTGGAATGAGCCTTAAAATCACAAGAAAACTGTGTGTTTCAGTAAAAGCTTTGAGTTAAAAATTGCTTGGCCCTGTGTAAGCACTGCTCAGCAATAACTAGAACCTCCCTAAACTATCAACACTGTTTCCAGCACAAATCCAAAACATAGCCCCATACTAGCTGCTATAAAGAAAATTAACGGCTGCAGCCAAAACTAGCATGTTCTTTACCTCTTATTCCATAGTGTTTACATCATGCTCAGGTCCCACAGAACCTAATACATCCTCATTACCCACAAACCCCCTTCCCATCCTTTCATACAGTACACAGATATCACCCCCTTAGTCTATGGACCACCCCGTGAAACATCTGTAAATGTCCATAGATGTCCACAAATGTCTACTGAGCTCTTTTAATCTGTGAATTTGGGCTTCGTCTGTTCTGGTGGTCACTCAGGAGAGGAGAGGCAATGTGTTTGATGAAGTTATTGCGCTCCCAAGCCCATTCAGGTTGGGTGACCCCTGTGCTTGTACTGCTTCTTGTTGTCCATTGGTTCAGGTGGTTCTGCTGTAGCAATTCCTATAACATGCAACTTAAAGCATGGGGCTGGTCCTGCTGTGTGCCGCAGGCACCCGTGTCCTTGAGCAGTAAAAGACTGACTCTTAATAGCTGAGGCCTGGAGTGCATGAGGAAGACCTACCCTTCTCATCCTCCTTGAACGTTTTTTGGGTCAGTCTGTCCACAGCTGAGACCCAAGCACGCATGGAGGGATGGAGACTATCTTCGTATTCTTGGAGTTGTCTGGCCAATTAATCTATCGTTGGTGCCTCCACGCCTGTCCGGCTCAGTATTGCCAGGGTGTGGGTGTATGATGTTGGTGCATTTTGTACAAAGTATGGCAATCCGTAGTCTTGATGTTGACACTAACCGATATATGGGTTTAAACACGCGCTTTGATTGCTTCTCTTCATGCTGCTACAGTAGAGAAGTATCTGTGTTCCTTGAGGAAAACGTTACCCTCAGATTTTTTATCATTATCGAGCAGGTCAGTTAAGTCTCTCTGCCAAAATCTCGACGTGAAAATAAATTTTGAATCCCATGGGAAAAACTGTTCTGAATAGTATTTTCTAGATAGGAGAGATTATTTGCCCACATATTTTTCCCAGTGTAATAACATACAAATGAACGCTAGGGGATGCTACATTTCTACCAAAGCTGGCGAACTATGTACAGGAAAAAACGCCCAATCTGTGAAATTATTGCCATTCCTTTGCACACAAAAAAGGAAATCAGCTTTTTGTCATTTGATGTAATAGGCATATTTTATTGGAATGTGTCTGAGTGAGTAGAAATAGATAATTTTAAAAATTTTTCTAAGCGTCTGTTGAAAATGTCATTATTCTGCATGTATAATTTAAAAAAAATATCATCTATCCTGTAAAAACATCAAGATCAAGAGCCTATTTCAATAGAATACATGCAAAAGTAGGTGAAGAACTGTTCAGATACACTATATACAAAGCTACAGAGTTGCTTAGTTTAGGGCTCCAATCTTAGAAACTGTTCTTTGACAACAAATACAGAACAGCTTGCAGGTTTGAAATTTGTGACAGGACAAGCCTGGTTGTTCTGCACTAGAACTTGTTTTTCCTGTAAATAGTTTACATTGTTTCCACGTGCTTATAAAATGTATACAAAATAGAAGTATTTAAATGTTGTACAGTTACGTACATGTAAACTGTTTCAATTTGAATGCACCATTTGTTCCATAATTTGCCTCTAAATTTTGAAGCTTATACTTCCTGTTTACCTCAGGCCAGCGAAAAATATTGTGCTTGCTGTTTGTTCATAGATCGTTAATTACCGCGGGGCAGAGTCCAGCTGAGGCCTGGATCCAGTGCAGTGCCTCAGGGATCAGTGCTGGGGCCGGTATCATTCAATATATCCATCAATGATTTGGACGAGGGAACAGAGTGACTGTCAGCAAGTTTGTTGGTGACACCAAGCTGGGAGGAGTGGTGACACTGGAAGCTGTGCTGCCATCAGAGACCTGGACAGGCTGGAGAGTTGGGCAGGGAACAATTTAATGAAACAGAACAAGGGCAAGTGCAGAGTCTTTAATCTGGGCAGGAACAACCCCAGGTTCCAGTGTAAGTTGGGGAATGACCTATTAGAGAGCAGTGGAGGGGAAAGGGACCTGGGGGTCCTGGGGACAGCAGGGTGACCATGAGCCAGCACTGGGCCCTTGTGACCAGGAAGCCAATGGTACCTGGGGTGGGTTAGAAGGGGGTGGTCAGTAGGTCAGAGAGGTTCTCCTGCCCCTCTGCTCTGCCCTGGGGAGACCACACCTGGAATATTGTGTCCAGTTGTGGCCCCTCAGTCCCAGAAGGACAGGGAACTGCTGGAGAGAGTCCAGCGCAGCCACCAAGATGCTGAAGGGAGTGGAGCATCTCCCGTGTGAGGAAAGGCTGAGGGAGCTGGGGCTCTGGAGCTGGAGAAGAGGAGACTGAGGGGGGACTCATTCATGGGGATCAATATGGAAAGGGGGAGTGTCAGGAGGATGGAGCCAGGCTCTTCTGGGTGACAGCCAGTGACAGGACAAGGGGCAATGGGTGCAAACTGGAACACGGGAGGTTCTACTCAAATATGAGAAGAAACTTCTTCATGGTGAGGGTGGCAGAGCCTGGCCCAGGCTGCCCAGGGAGGTTGTGGAGTCTTCTTCTCTGCAGCCATTCAAACCCGCCTGGACCCCTTCCTGTGGAACCTCAGCTGGGTGTTCCTGCTCCATGGGGGGATTGCACTGGATGAGCTTTCCAGGTCCCTTCCATTCCCTAACATTCTGTTCTTCTCTGTTTCGGTTTGAATATTGACTGTCACAGAGTAAAAAAGCAAACAAACCAAGTGCTAAAAGGTTCGTTTTGCTCACAGGAATGCAAAGAACTAATCCTACCCAAAGCACTGTAAATGAGTGAGAAGCACGGAGAAATCAAAACACAGAAAATCCAGGGAACTGGCCAATATTTTTATGTCATTTTCTTTCTGTCGCAGTGACTCTGGGAAAAAGTGAGATGTACAGTCTATTTGAACTGACCTGTCTGCCCCCACGTGTTGAAAGGGATGTTCTCCCCCCTCCATCTTTTGTGGCTGCAGGATCCAACTCCACCATTGATCTAGTTTTGTGATGATTGAGGTGACTGAACTGGCTCACTGAAGGTTTCTACAAATCACAAATCCAGTGCAATGGAAGAAGTGGGAATATGTGGCTGGATTGGTAATAAAGGTACCCCTTTCAGTGGCAGCAAAAGCTTATATAAAACTCAACCATCAATTAAATTCTAAGGCCTTATTTGGGAGCTGGACCTGAAGTATATGTGCAGACAGTGTCTCTGGCTTAATAAATTTGCAGTTTAGAAAGTATATTCTTTATTTTTGTTCATCTCTGTATCAGGTTTACAAGCATGGGACTAAAATAGTGGCCAAGGAGTTGATATTCCATATCCATTTTAGATTATTTTTGTGCAGTAAGTTGCAAGCATGTCTCTTGTCAGGTTTTATTTAGATCATAAAAAGTATTTTGATTTGCATCCTAAAGTTAGGATTGTTGGTATAGTTATTCCTTTTGTATTTCAAGTATTTTTCTGTCATCATACCAAGATGAAGAAAACTGCACTGCAAATCAGAATTATAACACCTAGCAATTTTTTGTTCCTCGAATCATGTTTTTCTTCTCTGTTGAAATGTCTGCACAGGGCCAATGTCCAGCACTGCTTGTTTTCCCAAAACATTCTCACATCCCTTGAATGAACAAGCAGTTATCTGAATCCACAGAAGAGATTAAAAATGTGCAAATTGCAGGACTGGAATCCGAGCTATTTTAAGAGAAATACAGCTGGGAGATTGAGAGAAAGAGGGTAAAACAAGGTTTGCAGTACTAGTTTTATCTTCTGTCTGTGAATGGAGGTTGCCTGGAGTTGCTTAAGAAATATTTGCAGAGTTCTTTTTCTTCCTCTGCAAAATACCTTGGTATTTCCTGAATTACTGATGATGCTCTGAAATGCAGAGTATCATCACAACTTGCTTTCAGTATGTATTGTAGAACCTGGGATGTTTTACTTGAACATGTCTTTAAAAGCCAGGATCAGGCAAGATTATTACACAAGAAGTCAGAATAATGCTTTATAGAAGGGTAAATTGACATTGGTGCTTGAGTTCTTTTTGGACCTACAGTAGCTTCAACACAGAAATATATTTATTTTGCCTACATTTTTGTTCTGTTGCTCCTCATGTGGTTGAAATGTTGCATACAACTTCACTTCTGAAACGCCTAAACTCTGACATCTGTCCACTGCACTGTCATATGAGGATATTGTGACTTTAAAAAAAAGTATTGAAGTTCATTTAATAAAAAAGCTTGCAGACTAGTCACATAGTTAAGACTTATTTGTGTAGTTAATGAACACACAATTGGATTTTATTATGTTATTGGCAAGTAGAACAAATACAGCATGAGTTCCGCTCATTCAGAATTGTGGTTTTTGATGCGGGTATAGATTTCTTTACAGTAAGCCTCCCTTTTGGAAACAACTTTACAGTAGCATTAGCTCAGGACGGTCCCCATATCTGTCAGCTGGTGAGGCAGGCTTAGTACACATGGTCTGTTAAATCCAGCAGTGCATGCAAAAGAATAATCTGTAAAGGTGATAAAATGAATTCAACAGTTTCCGCACATGTTAGGTGATGTGCATGAAATGTGTGCTAATTATGGACAAGCCTTTCACCTGGCTTCAGAAGACCAAGCCACAGCTGGAAAACATGTTGCTTCTTTTCAGAGACATTGTTATATTTCAAAGACTTGCTTTTTTCCTGCCCTTTCATAACGTTGAAGACACAAGGAGAGACCTACAGGATCATTTGGGCACGAACAAAACGTAGTTAATAACGCAGATCTAGTGGAATTATGGATGCAGTGCTTGATCATGTGGTTTCACAAACATTTCTTTTAGTGGTAGTGCTTGTTTAAATCATGGTGAGCTGCTCCCTCCTGCTGTCTCAGTCATGCCACCGCAATTGTTATTGCAGCAGTGTTGTCAACTGTTGTGCATTGGTGCCTTTCCTGGGTTACAGTTTTACAGTTAACACAGTAAATATTTGATTCTCTGATTCTGTACGGCTAGAAGTGTGACTGAGCTGTCTGCTGTGGCTGGAAGGAATAAGGAGATGCTTAAGCAAGTATATCTGATAAAGCAAAACAAAACAACCCCACACAACAAAAAAGCCAACAAAAAAAACCCCAAACTTGATGAAACTATGGGTTAAGCCTTTGTGAAAGTGATTGTACTGCACATTTGTGGTGGAAAAAGGAAGAAGGACTTCTACTGGTGAGAGGCAAACCACAAAAGTCACATGAATAGAGCAATTGGAATAGCAGATATGGAGGAGAAAGTTGTGAATATGCAGAGCTTTAAAGCGGAAGCCACGCTGCAGATTTAGTGTGTGGAGGGGCTAGAAAGAGGTTAAGTGAGAATGATGTCTAAATCTGCACTGGGTTGTGATAAGATATAAACCTAGGAGAGAGGAAAAATCACCATAATAACAGTGCGTTTGTAATTCCATCCTTTTACATTTGTTATGAGCGTTAGCTGGTAGAGTCTTCTGTGAAATAATCAGCTTTAATTAAAGCAAAATAAACCAAAAAACCCGCACAAACCAACCAACCAAAAACCACACAACAAAAATGCCATGTGCTTCATTACTGTTAACCAAGTGATTCCTGAATGTGAAAAATCAGAGAAGAAAATTAAACTATAGTAATAGGGCTAGAGTTTAGCATTACTCAGACCTAATTCTAAATAATTCTTCCCTAACAGTGACTTTCTTCTGTGTTCTTGGGAAGAACCTTGATGTCAGAATAAGTGTTCTTTGCAGGATGTCTCACACTCATCAATCCTTTGATGAAACAATACTTTTCCCAGGATTTCATACCCAGGTCTCATGCAGGGTATCTACATTCCCACAGCCACAGACCCTGCACGTGCAGCGAGATGGACTTAACTACCGTGTTATCACCAAGCAGACGTGATAAACCCACCTGGTACACAGGTGCATTTCAGCTGCATGGTGGGTGTGCTTTAGGTCTGATATGCAGTGTATCTGCATATGTCTCACAGCTGCTTTCCAGGTAACTGAAAAAGCTGTTCTAAGCTGTACATTACCAAAAAATTATTTATTTAAGAAGAATTTCTGGAATCCATGCCTGAGTCTCTCTGTTGGGAAACCTATGGAAAAAAAAAAACAGGCTGCATATTCTAGTGCAGTGCCTCAAGAGTCAGTGCTGGGGCCGGTATTATTCAATATATTCATCAATGATTTGGACGAGGGAACAGAGTGACTGTCAGCAAGTTTGCTGGTGACACCAGGCTGGGAGGAGTGGTGACACTGGAAGCTGTGCTGCCATCAGAGACCTGGACAGGCTGGAGAGCTGGGCAGGGAGAAATTGAATGAAATAGAACAAGGGCAAGTGTAGAGTCTTGAATTTGGGCAGGAACAACCCCAGGTTCCAGTGTAAGTTGGGGAATGACCTATTAGAGAGCAATGGAGGGGAAAGGGACCTGGGGGTCCAGGGGACAACAGGGTGACCATGAGCCAGCACTGGGCCCTTGTGACCAGGAAGGCCAATGGTACCTGGGGTGGGTTAGAAGGGGGTGGTCAGTAGGTCAGAGAGGTTCTCCTGCCCCTCTGCTCTGCCCTGGGGAGACCACACCTGGAATATTGTGTCCAGTTGTGGCCCCTCAGTCCCAGAAGGACAGGGAACTGCTGGAGAGAGTCCAGTGCAGGGCAACAAAGATGCTGGAGGGAGTGGAGCATCTCCCGTGTGAGGAAAGGCTGAGGGAGCTGGGGCTCTGGAGCTGGAGAAGAGGAGACTGAGGGGGGACTCATTCATGGGGATCAATATGGAAAGGGGGAGTGTCAGGAGGATGGAGCCAGGCTCTTCTGGGTGACAACCAGTGACAGGACAAGGGGCAATGGGTGCAAACTGGAACACAAGAAGTTCCACTTAAATATGAGAAGAAACTTCTTCCTGGTGAGGGTGTCAGAGCCTGGCCCAGGCTGCCCAGGGAGGTTGTGGAGTCTCCTTCTCTGCAGACATTCAAACCCGCCTGGACCCCTTCCTGTGGAACCTCAGCTGGGTGTTCCTGCTCCATGGGGGATTGCACTGGGTGAGCTTTCCAGGGCCCTTCAACCCCTGATATTCCTGTTCTGTGATTTGAAATATGAAAAAAAAAGTATCTGTTAGGCTTTTAATATCAAACATATAGTTTAGATATATAATAATGAAAAATCATGCTTTATACATGATATCCAACAGCCCAACTCCCCGCTGTTAAATCTTGGAGAGACGGGTTCAAACCGGGGGTGAGAGGGATTAAATATATGGGTTAATTCCTTAAGAAAATGTAGACTGTAGCACTTCTTTTAAAAAGCTACAGCTTCTAAGGGAAAGGCCTCAACGGTGCTTTTTTTTTCAGGTATTTTTGGCAGATGCATGAACATGAATGGAGGTTTCCTTTAGAAAGAAATGCACAAGGCAGTTGCACAGCATGCTGAAAATGGCTGTCAAGAAAAAGTTTCATAATGCAGCAGATATTTAGTGTATATTACAAAATCAGCTCTTTAATCTGCAGACAATGAGTGACCATTGTGATCCAGAACAAGTAATGTAAACCAAAGGTATTGAGAGACATTGCTCAGAAGGGCAAATGCATGTGGCCACTGAGCCTTTTAAGCTTATGGGCAAATCAGCAGCCTACTGGGCATCAACACATTCTCCCGTAATTTCTGATGATTTACAAAATTACCAGCATTCTTAGACAGGTCACTAATTTTAGCATCCACCCTACTTTTAAAAATTTGGTAACTCCCTTTATAGACCATTATTGTTGGATTCTGTATCAGATGGCAGTCTTACCTTGTGGTCTTCAAGCAGTTACTGACACTTCCGCAGATTCAGGGTACCAGGGGAAAGGGGAAAAAAACCCTCTTGCGTGGAAAGACACTGAATTACAATGTTTCATGTTCTTATTCCAGAAATTAGGGTTGTCAGTCAAAGACTTGGAAATCCGGGGCTAAGCCACAAGCCCTTAATGCAACTTCCTGCCCTAACCCCCCTTTTAAAAAAAATATTATTGTCCTTTGAAAACATGACATTCACGCTTTTCCTTCGTGTATCTGTTCAAAATGTTACTTTTAAAGCTCATCCTTTGTCCACCTACTGTTCTGTCAGTGGTGATTCACTCCCTGTAGGGGTACATCTCATCCCCCTCTTTCTGTCATACGGACAAATCTCTTCCTTACTGGGATTTTGTTTTGTTTCGAGGCTTGCAGTGTGTGTATTGAATAGCATGGTGCCGTACACTGTGGTGCTTGAGGTGCGCGCTGTCTGGAGACTCGGCACAGCACGCGGGGTCTTTGCAAAGAGCTCTAAATATAGTAGGCTGCACTTCTAACGTGTTGTCTTTTAATTTCCTTCTGACTGAATTCGTGGTCTCCACCTTTCCTTTGGTTTCTCTCTTTGGTGATTTTTTTTCCTAGCTCACAGCCCTGTTTTCCCTTATCGTGTCCCCAGCATTGAAAAGGACAAACACTAGCTAATCTAATCTCTCCGCCCTCTCTTCTGCTTTAACAAAGCTTTTAGCTTCCCCTATCTCTCTTCTTTGTTTTCTTCACCTTCCTTTCCCTTCCCCCTCCAAATAAATTCCCCGCTCCTGTGTGTAAGAATCGGTCAAGCAGCAGCACAGACATGCAGTCCTTGTGACATAGCGGGCACAATCTTCCGAATTTGCCAGATGTACCTGTGTGTCGTTATACCAGACTTGTGCCTCCTGTTGCAAAATATGTTTATGGACAATAAAATGAAGAGAAAGATACTTCAGTCTTTCCCCTTCTGATTCCTGACCGGATTCTTTTGTCTATTGTAGCAGAGTAGCCTAGTGGCTGGATACAAATGTTATATTCTGTCTGATATGCTTTCTAGGTTTTTGTTCTTGCTAAGGACTGAAGGTTTGTAAATTTTTCTGTTGCATTTGGGCCACCATTTCCTCGAATCAGGAGGGTGGGACCTTCGGCCCTGTCGAAGGCTGCTGCTGTCTGTGCTGGGTGCTGCTTGTCCCCCAGAGGTCCAGTGAGCGGGCCTGGCAGTGCTCCCGGTCACCACCAGCACTGCTGCTCCCAGGGCCGGCTCTCGGCTGGCACAAAGCACTGACGAATTCAGGGTACTTGGTTTTGTTCCCTTGCTGTACTTCATAGGGATTAGGATTATATATATATATATATTTAATAGAATAATGTTAGAGTAAAGCAGCCAAACAATGAGCATAAATGTTAATGACTGGCAATCCTCACATTTGGTGCATGGATGTTTGTGTGTTGGGGGGTGGTACCTCTTGAGTTGCATAGGCCTTTAGGTATGCAATTCAAAAGAACCCTGTCTCAATGCTTTAGACTGTTAAAACTGATGCAAGTATGCACTTTAATGTCATGCATTTCCAGTGTGTTCTTGCTGCTCTAGGGGGCTGTGCGACTCCCTTTATAGCAGCGCTCTCTCTGGTTTCTGTTGCATTCCTAAACAGAACAAACTGCCAGTGTAATCCATGCGCCTTCCTGCTCCCTGCCCTGAAAAACGTTGCCAAAGCTAAAAAGGGAAAATGCTTCCAGCAGGGACTCGAGAATTACTTATGAGAATTTATACTCTGGGCTGTTAATCTGCTGTTGCAGCCTAAAACACAAGAATACAAAAAATGTAAGCGCAGTGATAGAATGGTTTGGCAGTTTTCCTGTAACAATGATATCTCCTGAAACAATCTGAATGCAGTGTGGTACAATGCAGAGTGGGATGATTCATTTTACTGAGTTACCAGTTATGAGTCACGTCGGCTCTCAAGCAGAGGGGTTTGTGTGGTGAAGTGGTTATACCAGGAGCTCAGGGAGGGCATTCATTTTATTTGTGATTGTTTGTGGGATCATTAGCACTCAAGGAAAGGTAGAGTGAAGTGCGTTTTCTGTTTGCAACTGGCCTTGATTTATGGGAGAGGGTTTCTATAGTCAGTTTTGGACAATCCTAGATCTTGCATGCTGGGCTGGAAGAATGTTTATTTTGCTTTAGTTAGTTATTGCATAAGCTATTTTAGCTTACTATTTAATAATTACTGGTTTAATATTAAACCTCTCCCTCTACAACTCTTTTTTAAAAGTAATCCTTTGATAATATGCTTCAGAATCACCTTTTAATCTACGGTTTCCATGGTAATTTGTTGGTGGCTATAGAATGACAAGGCTAAGCTACCTAATACAGGTGCAAAATTTTGAGCAAAAATGTAAAGCCTTGTTGGGGCCTTTCTAAGGGTTTGACCTTTAAAATCTTCATCTGGAGTTAAGCCTTTCTTCCTTCCTGGCGCACCGATAAATCCACCCACTTTCGCTGCGCTAGGGAAGAGAACTGAATCACATTTTTGAATCAAATGCTTGGGAATTGGCCCCAAATCAAACCGGTTGCTTACATGCCGTTTTCTCCTTTTGTTTCATTTACAGCGTTTCAGTAAAAGATAAAAGGTAAAGAAGAAACATCTGAAAAGCCGTATTAATGTTTGTGTGCAAGCAGACGAATAACTTGCCACGCAGAGAAATCTACGTCTTTTTAAGGCCTGTGTTGTACCTTAAAAAGCACCAAGCCCTACAGGGTTAACAGGCAGGAAACCGCGGCTGCAGCGCTCATACGGAAGTCAGATTTGTGTAACAGCCCGAGCAGGCCGAAAGGTGGGGGCCGGGGGTGTTGGAGAGCGCAGGAGCTGGTGTGATACCGATATTTTTGGTTATGCTCTGCAGCATTTTTATAAACAGGGAGGGCGTGCGCTGAAGGGCAGCAACCCCCTGTGACAATGCCATTTCAGTGGGACAAGAGTTTCTGTGGAAATGAGACATGAAGTGTTTCCTGTTTAAGGCTCAGCTTATCATAGTATCTAAAGAAATCCCACTGTCCGTATATGGTTGCTACGGTAGGTGTTAATATGTTTAATTTCTGGAATAGGAGAATTCTCTCTGAATTTTCAGTTATTAATTTCAGTCCCACCTGTGCACGTTCACGTTTGCTGTGTTTTGCTCTCTCTCCGTGGCCCTGCTTTCTGCGTGCAACACATCGCAGAACACCAGCAAAGTGGATTTAGCTTTTTGTTTATGAAGAACAGCTTTTGCAACCTGCGTGAACTCTTCCTCCTTCAGGCTTAAAACATCCAGATGCCTTCAGTAACGGCATGTGGAGATGCATTTGCTCAGGCAGGCAGTCTGCAAACACTTCCCTCTGCTTGAAAATCTGTGTGTTTTATCAGGGGAGCGTACATTTGGGGTTCCTTTTCAAGTTTCTTGTGCTGAAACGGGCCTAGCTTAGCCTGTCTTCTCCCTGCACAGGATGGCTCCTGCTTGCCAGAGCTGCACAAAGATAATCGCTCAGGAAGTGTTTCAGCCAATCCCCTGAAGCTTTACATTCAGATTTACCAAAGTAGCCAATCCGGGATTAGCTTTTATTAGGAAGACAGATCATCAAGCTGAAGTGCCAAGCCCTTTCTGCCTGAGTACTGAGAGCCTGTCCTCCATGTTTTATAAGTATTGACATAACACTGTGTTAACAATGCATCCACAGAGGTAAGCCTTACTTTTTACATATTTTTTTTCTCTAAGACCTATGAGTTGTGGGTTGAGAGTGTGATTCTCTGTGATTTGTTGTGCAAAACTCACACCACAGCACTTTATTAAGTTGGAACTGTTTAAATTTGCTTTCTTGGGTCACATGGTTAGTAGCCATTAGCCACAGCTTTATTTTGCAGACTGGCAAAACCTTGGCATACCTACTTCTTCACAGGAGGATGGTGTTTTTAGAGTTGATCAAGATCCTGGTATTCCAGAGGAGCTTTCTGTGTCTGAGCAGAGTGCCAGCACTATTGTCTGTTGTGTCACATGCCTGCTGAAGAGAAAATGGAAGCTAGGGAGCAGATGCATTTAACTGCCCTACAGGGAGTCAAGCAGGGATAATGGCAGACAGCAGAACAGGCAAGTTTACCTTTCTAAACAGTGACTGGAGTAGCTGAGATAAGTTATCTCTGAGAAAATATGGGATTTTTAAAAACCTAGACATCAGCAAAAAGTGCTAATGGCAGATTGTAGATATTGGGCCTAGGTGGTGGTGTGCTGTTGCATCATGTATTTTGTGCAGCTTATCTTAACTTAAAATGATTATTGAACTTTTTTTTCCTGCAGGAGTAATTAATACAACGTGTTTCTCGTTCTGAGGGACAATCTATGGTTAACATTTTGTTCCTTTGAAGGAGAGTTTTTATGCTGCAGATTTTGGAAATGGGCTGCTGCTCAATAAAATGCAGCAGTACATCTGTTTACAAATCTGATTCTTTATGGAAAATGGTTTTGAACTGTTAGCTTGCTTCTTTTGCATAGTTCAAATAAACTAATGTACCTTTTATCTGTGCTTTTTGTTTTACACTGTATCAGCCACAGTTCTGTGTTGTGGAGTCCAGAGGATATAAAATCATGTGTGGTTCATGACAGTGGTACATGTTGTTCGTTCTTGGTTTTGTCCTTTTTTTTTTTTTTTTTTTAACTTTTGGTTTAATGCTACGTAATTATTTCAAGAAATTCCGTTTTGATCAATTCCCAAATCTGCCAGCCTGTTGTATCTGCCTAACTGGAAAAATGAGATGGGTGCTTGCACAGTTGGTAAGTAAGCAGCATGCTACTCTCTGAACGTTTTTAATACTTTTCCAAACGTTTTGATTTTCCTGGGTCAGTTAGTCCAGTCGATGAAGTGAAGTTAGTGGTTAGTTATAGAAAAAGATCAATTTGCTTAGCGTCCATTTTAAGGGACTTGTACTTGTAAACTGTTTCAGTTTGAATGCACTGTTTTTTGATAATTTGCCTCTAAATTTTGAAGCTTATACTTCCTGTTTACCTCAGGCCAGTGAAAAATATTGTGCTTGCTGTTTGTTCATAGATCGTTAATTACCGTGCTGGTGGGATAAAGCGCGTTTTCATTGTTCCTTGGGCTTTTGAGGTGTGATGAAAGCGCTGGTACTCAGCAATGGAGTGACCTTATGAAGTAAAGTAAATAATGCTTCATGAGCATATGTTTCTCATACTGTACAAAGTATAACCTCAGACAAACTTGCTTGAATTATAACTAATTTAGAACATTTTGTGCCCATTACTAAGATTTTAATTGTAGTGCTTGCATACTTGTTTTAACAAGCTGTTTTTCAGTGATCACCAGTATTGTTAACAAAAGCAGGGGAAGGATGCTCTTTTGTGCTCTTAATGTAATTTTTGCTCTTGTTTGCACAGTCCACACGTTTCCATGACTTTAGGAAGGCACTTAGAGCTAAGGCAGCTTTGCAAATGACTGCACCGAGGCACAGTTACATGCTAACTTCTACAGACAACTGCCATGCATTTGATGGCATGCTGTAATGTAGCAATTTACCTGTGGTTACTTGTTTGCCAGTATGAGTGTCTTACTTTGAATATCTCACTTTGCTTAACAGCCCCCCCCCCCCCCCCCCCCCCCCCCCGGTTAGAATATAGGGTATCGAGTTCAGTTTGCAACCCGAAACACTGCTGAAACACCACTGCGTTCCATGTGATAGCATTTTTGTATGCAGTTTTAATGCATTTCTCAACATACATGAAAGTGCTAACACAGCTAAGAAGTTATTCTGGTTTTTGTTCTTCAGTTGCTAAAAACAGAAATTACATTTGGATGTAATTTTCCTAGCAGTAGTTTATACACATTAGCAGTTTACTTTCAGTCTTAAATAGTGCACAACATAATATTTGTTTAATATGAGGAAGCAGGAGCAAGTGATCTGCAATCAGAAAGCTTGTGTTAAAATGGCTCCCACAGGTTTTGTTAAACCAGGATCTGTTTCAAATCTGCACCTCCAGACACACTGCTGACAGTGGAGCATGTTTGTATAGGCTGCCCTTGTGCGTGTAATGAAACATCGCATCGCGAGTCTGTTGGAGTTCACTATTTTAATCGCTGGAATATAATTCTTTCATAGCTCACAAAAAGCAATGCCTGCATTGCAGCAAGATGTCCGAGGCCGGGCAGCGGCAGCAGCGGGGCTCGCAGGCAGCCCAATGGCGCTGCTCCGCGGGGCCGCGGGCCAATGGGAGCCGGGGCAGGGTGCAGACTGACAGCTGCAGCAGCAGGGCTGGGAAGGGCCTTCTGGAAATTTCTGCCATCCCTGTTCCGTCCAAGTAAAGCAAATTCAGCCAAGCTGGAGAATTACATATATTTTTGGTGCTTTGTCAAGGTATGGTGCTATCACTCACTTTCATAGCCGGCGTAATAAGCAGCACTCTGTGCTGTTTTTTCTGCTGTTCAGGACGGATGGAATGTGGGGTTTTGTTCGAGTGATAGACGCAGGGAAAAAGCATGTATTTTTTCTACCCGAGATCTTACAGGACTGGATCTTGTTAATGTCACAATTAGGACATCTATGAGGCAATTTAGGCGAGGTTTATTCAGCTTGTAGCAAATGGCCCTTATTCTAATGTAACTAGCAGTTAATCTTATAATTGCACTTTAAATTTTCTGGCTACTAAAGAGTAATGTGAATTGCCCAGGATGAATATGATTAGCCATTATTATTTAGTGCCAACATGCAGTTACTTTTGTAATTATCTGGACAAAGAATGCAGTGGGGGAAAAACAAAGGAGAGATCCGGATTATAAATTATGGTGGAAACAGTAGCTTTTGAGACGCTACGTGCCTCTTTCATTCTTCACAGGCAGACTGTTTTAGTTGGAAGCTAAATAGTGCTAGGGAAATCTGAGTGATTTCTTTAAACAAATGACAGCACTTAACATACTGAGGATGAAGAAAATGCAGTGTATAAACCACTCCAAATGTAACTTTGCCCCCCCACATCAGGCAGGAATATTGCAATGTAGGGAAAAACCTACATTGCTACTAAGGAAGCACGCAATAAAAGGAAATTCATGCTCAAAAATCAGAAGTAGGTAGATGAGATTACAAATTCAGCCTGTTGCATCAGTGTCTACAAACTTCAGTTTGTTCATTTTCCTGAACTGTCTTCTATTTTGTGATATCACTTTTGCCTTTATTAAAAAAACTTACCCTCTTTACTTTGTTTTCAAGTGTATTTGGCATATGGATCCAGTAGCTGAGAAGCGGTAGGTCATGGCCAGTTTTCTGTGGTAATGGTGCCACTCCAGCGTAGTTGGCTGAAGGTTGATAAACCTCAGTAGAAGTTCTCCTGTATCGATCTCGGTAGCTTGGAAGTTGAACATAACCTTGCCCGTGCAGAATGTAGTGGACAGCGGTTCTCAAATTTTGTTAGTTGTGCATCACTAGTGTTTCTCCCGTGGGCACGTGGATCACATTATAGTGGATGTAAGCCTGTTAGAAGAGGTTGGATTTACTCAGTGCCCGCCAGCCCCTTAGCAGCAGTGCGCTGTCTGAGCGGCCTGCGAACGAGGTGCTGAAAACCTTCATGGCAGGCCATTACACTTGGCCCTTTACATTGTACGTTTATTTTAATAAACGTCTCTATTCATGGGTTAAAGTCTAATTTAGAAATAACTGTAGAAGAACTGAGTTTTATTTGTTTGGTAAAAGTTTTCTGTCATTCTTGTGTTAACCCTTTGTTGCCAGCTGTCATGAGTTTCCTACTGTGAGAGTAAAACCGTGCTGTAGCAGGATGTTGCATCCTTAATTTCAAACATGATTGTTCTCAACCCATGTTTTTAGCATCTGGAATCTATAACTCTTCTGGGTGCCTTGCTCGGGCCTGAGATCTGTGGTTTGTAGTCTTAAAGACAACGGTGTGACACCAAGGACCTCCCTCCCTGCCCTGATCTTCTCTTTTGTGGAGATATTTTGAATGCACATTGAATAAGTACAAGGTTTTGAAAAGAACCTAAATGTTCTTTAAGTTAAATATATATGTGTATATTTACTTTACTTGTTATCAGAGGTAACTACCTTAGACATTGCTATGTGTAAATATTTGAACAAGCGTTTTGTGTATGCTAATTGCTTAATACAAATAGAGCATTTTGCAGGGAATTCTGGAGGAGACGTAAGATCTGAGGCGCTCGAACTGGAGAGCGAGTCTAAAATTGAGTGATTTCCTTAGTAACCTGTGACCACAAAACGCCCTGTCTTGTGCCCTTTTAGTGAAACACTTGGATGTCAGGTGTCTTTTTGTCATACTTTACCATTTCTGATGTTTAATGCTTGCTTCGAATACAGCAGTGCTGTTTGAGCAGGAGGTTCTGTTGCTGGATAAACCGCTACCATTTTAGCTCCAGTGCAGGAATGAGGCAGTGCAGTGCTGTCAGACGCCATTTTAAGAATCCTGCATAAATAGCATAGCTACCGATGAGTAAGAGACTGTTATAGGTGAGTGCTTATACAAAGCTGCTATTTATTCAGCAATGGCATGCAAATAATTGTTTCAAATTTTCATTGAATGCAGTTCTTTGAAATAATTGTTTAGGATTGCTGCTCACAAATGTGATATGGGAGAGGCAGGCATTCTCTTAAGGGAGAAATTCAGTTTTAGTGCTTATGGTCTTAAATCAGGGCTTTTTTGTTTTTGCTTTCTCTTAATTAAAAGGAAAAATGAATTCCATAAATATCTAGGTCTTGGTTTTAAGTTAGTGTGTTTTTCTCTGATGCAGATCTAGGTTGTGTATGTGGGCATTAGCTGTTCCGAGTGGTTTTCCAGGGCTGTCAGTTTTTCTTGGTTAAATGTCAAGGTGCAGTAGTTCATCTGTAACTTTTTAATTGCTGTGTGTAGTGAATAGGGGTCAGAGCAGCTTTCGCTATTGTGGTGCAGGTGCGTTTTCCAGGTGAGTACTGCTAGAACAGCAATGTTTTTCCTAAGCAGAAAAGTCAGGATTTCTTTTACTGCTCTGAAATGTTAGAAACTGAATCTCGTATAAAAACCCCACACTGTCTTCAGTTTAATAGAAAACATATTGAAAAGTGAGGCAGCTGATCTCTTTGCATTTTTACATAAGTATAAATGAATCTTGTATGTCTGCAGTCCTTGTTTTTTTCCCTCCTGTTCCCAGCTGTCCCCAAGGGATAACGTCCACCCCTTCTCCCCTCATGCAGACCTGCTCAAATAATTTGTACGGAACAAAATAGTTTAACATTTTGGAAAACAATTTTTTTGGTAAGTTTTGTCAATATGATTAGGGAAGTTTTAAATAATTAATTGGTGTTCTAGTCAATTGACAGTGAAACTGGCAAAGCTTGAATTTCAGTTGTGTTCTTAAAATATGTTCCTCTGTTCGTTCATGTTAATGAGGAAATAGGAGTAGCTTTCAGAATGGCACAAGGTCTTTATTGTGTTCATCTGGGTACCTAACTGAGTGTGTGCCAGTGTGGGATTGGGTCTGCAGCTCAGCCATCACACCCGCAGTACCTGCGCGTGGTGGCGATGCACGCTGTCTGCAGTAACGGCTCTGAGCCCTGCAGAAGTGAATTAGCAGAAGAATACTCTCTAGAACACTCTGCTTGATCACACAGTTATTGCTTCCGTAGAACTAAATGCTTGCTTATAATTATTTTGATGCTGCTTTTGGATTTTTGTTATTGTTGTTGTGGTAACATTAAGGTACCTGTCATTAACGACGTGTTTTTCTTGAATTATTTAATTTGAAAACTTTTGCTAATGAAATGTCTGGGTTTGGAAGTTTGTGCTTTGTAAAACATTTTCAGAATATTGCTTATATGGATGGAAGGTGCAAAGGCGGAAGGATCTGTCAGCTTTAGGAAAGTTGCTGTGAACTTTCTGTGAATTGCTAGCATGTATTTACAAACTTGAGTCTCAAAGATGAGCACCGCGATCCTCACCGCCACATCCAGACAACGGCCTGTTGTGCAAGTCATAAAACCTGAGAGCAACAGAGCGACGGGAGCTGGTCTGGAGGCTGTGGGTGTCTTCCCCGAGCACACTTGGTAACTCTTCCGCTTCCCCCACGATGTTTTGGGTTTTTTAGAACAATCTCAGTGATTTTCTTACAGACTTAAGTGTTTGTGCCCTTAAATGGTTGAGCAAGATTAATTATAGTAGAGAATATGGAGATGCAATCTGTTCCTCTAAGGCTCAGTTCTCACAGTGCAGTAGATAATGGCTGAGTTCTGTTTTGGTAGTGGATGACACAGTGTGCATGTGTGTGTGTCGATAAAGGCACCTGCGTTGCTGAGGAAGGTGAAGAGCCTCTGTGGCACTGGTGAACGCGGTTTGGATTGTTCGTTTATATTCAAATCCATGGGAACGCTGTCTTCAGGCATCTCCTCTGATTACCCAGAGATGTGTCAAGACAAGATACTTTGTTCATCTTGGAACAGCTTATGAGGAATGTTCTTCTTGTCTCAGTAGATCTATTGAAAGAACACTCAAAAGGGCGATGGAGGAAACTGGCTGCGTTTCATAAACTAAACTCGTTAGATGGGGAGAGAAGGGGGTGGGCTGAGGAAGCCCCAGTGCTGTGCCCAGCAGGGGGACGGGAGCCCTGCCCCGTCCCTGCCCTCCTGCTGCCGTGGGGCTGCTGGGGCTGGCACGGGCGCTTCCCAGCCAGGGCTCCTGCACAGCTCTGGCTTTTCATACTGACTTGTAGCAACTCCTGTGTCTTTCTTGTTGTATCATGTTCCCCTGAGGTGGTGATTTGACGAAAATGCCACCTGATGGATTTGAATGAGTCTGGCGTGTTGTGACTGCTTTAATGTAACTTAGATGTAAGCTGCTGCTGGAAGGTGGTTACTCCCTCCCCCTGCCCACATGCGCAGTCTCCCGCTGCCTTCTCTCCTGGGCGCCCAGCTGCACGGTGAGCTGGAGCACAGACCTGACTCCGTTAAAATGAACGTGATTGCTGGAACATGAAGTTAGGGATTGGCAAAACCATTCCTTTTAGTAGCAGCCTGTGTAAAATGATCTTACGACTTCAACCCGAGTCTCGTAAAAACGTGTATGTCCCAGTCTGTGGCTGAAACTGGATTTATATTTTAAAACCAGGTAATGTGTACTGTCAAATTACTTCACTTTTGACAGAACTAGTGTGTTATTACATGGTTACCTCTGTGCGTTATCAATCATGTATACAAGATGTTTTAAAAATATGGATTTTGTTACAGTTTGGTGATACTGCAATTGGATTTTGTAATGGGGGAGGGGAAGGAAAAAAACCAATGCAACATGGGAAGAGAACAAGGAACCCATCCTGTGAGCCCATCCCGTTCCATTGCCTAAGAAAGAGAATGGACAGAGGCAAGTGGTGCATGAAATGTTTTGGTGTCTGCAACACAGCGCCAGCTCCTGTTTGCTGGAGGCCCCTGGAAAAGGGTGTCACAAATGTGCAGTATAATTGATCTGCCCATGCATAGTAAATCGGTGAGCACTGTAATATGGTCAGCTATGTTATGCATTTAATCTGCCCGTGCAAAGTAAATCTGAGCAGCATTGTGCTGCAGTCAGCTGTGCTGCACGTTTATCATAATTCTGATCACATGGGTGCATTTCCTTGCTGATGAAATTCAGAGCGTAGTCCATGAGCTGGGAGGTTGGATGCTGACAGAATAGAACTCTTCTTCACTGTTTTACGACTTTAAAGAGCTTAATTTGTAAATTATTGCTATATACAGATGACAAGTAAAGAATAATGATTTCTGGAATTCACAGATCTTCTCAGCTTTGGCTCTTCCATACATTGAGCTTGGTTAATTTGTATTTAAAATTTTTGCTGACATAACTGTCCTGTTTAGAAGTGTGAAGGGAATTGCAACTCAGCTCCCCAGTAGCTGATAGTTGGTTAAAAGTAGCTTTGACAAATATCAGGCTGAAAAGTCCTTCTGGTAAGTTTTACTTTGTTTAGGAAGCTGTTTTAACTTATACCAGTAACAAAACTCCTGCTAACGTAAACTGTTTGTCAGGCCGAAGAGTTCCTCTGAAATAAATGTAACCGAGTCCTCAGAGTAGTTTCCGAGCTCTGATGAGCCGGCTTGGGCAGATTTAACTGCAGCGACTACCGCAGAGGTCTCCAGCTGTCCTCTGGGTTCCGCTGTAGAGACAGCGGTCCCTGGAGCGGGTGGCGGGATGGACCTGGGTCCCCTCCGCAGCAGCTGTAGCTCAGTCTGCAGTATCGGTGTGAACCGCAGCAGCCGCTTACGTTAACAGGCCAGACAGTGCGTTGTCTGCATCCTGCTCGGCTCTTGTGCTCTGGTGGTGTTAAAGGCCAACTCTGATACCTGCTTCAGGCACATAACCTCATTTGCCTGTCATTTTGAATTGGGGCTTGCTTCAGCATCATGTTTTCTTTTATCTCGTATTTTGATAGTCAGAGCTCCAAAAATGGTGTGTAACTCAAGATTAATTCTAGTTCTTTTTCCTCTCACTTCCTACCCCAGACTGACTTAACTGGCCAAATTAATTGAGTTATGGCATCACTGTAAGAAAGTGGAATGTCAGCAAGTCGCGTATAGTTTGTCATCTACTTAATCATTTAATCCTACCTGGAATTAATTAAAAGTGTCTGTGTAAAATTGGTTGAATGGTAGTAACAACTCTGTTCTGATTAGCCATTATTATAGTTAATAATTGGTGGAGTTGTATTGCAAATAAATTATAAATATTTGGTTTGCTGTTATATAGTCTAGTTTCAAAAGAACTGAAATTATTTATCTAATGGTTTTAAAAACTGCATGTTACCTTCTAATTTGCAAGCTATTGTGTGTTGCTAAATCTGTTATTCAGCTGATCTCTTCATTGATGCTGGCGAGTGTTTAGATGTTAGAAGGCATGTGTACACACGGTTTATAGAGGCCTTGGATTAGGAGCTGCAGGGAGCAGAGCTCCCGTTCACCTGTCCCATACAGTTTATACATGTAGAGACATCATCTTCAGTACATATTACAAGACTGTCAGTAAGAGTCGGTACCATGCAGAATACACGTGTGCCTGGATTGTTTCTCTACACAGCAAACCTTTCATTTCATCAGAAATGTTAATATCATTGTATTTGACAGTGTTATGTTGAACTTCTATACGTGAAGGTAGACATGGGAATAATAAAATCTGTAACTATTCTCATTCACCTTTTTGAATCCTGCAGCTTGGCTGAAGAGGAAATAAAGGCAGAGCAGGAGGTGGTGGAGGGGATGGATATCTCCACTCGATCCAAAGGTGAGTAAGAAGGAATATTTCATTTATGTTTTGCAACACACAAGTATTTGTAAACCAGGATATTGAAACTATGTAATCTACATGTAGGAAGTCAAGGAAGGGAGCCAGGAGTGCTGGGTGTGCTCCAGTGGAAGAGGAGAGTTTACAGGTCATGGAAGGAGGGCTGGCCTCTTGGGGAGAACATCAGGCTGTTGTCAGAGGGTGTAGGGCAGCAACTAGGAAAGCTGAGGCCTCCTTAGAACTGATCCTGGTGAGAGGGGTCAAGGACAACAGGAAGAGCTTTTTCCAATGTGTCCCTTCCAACCCCCCTGACGTTCTGTGGTTTGGAGTGGGGGGACAGCAATGCCCTTCAGTCAGAACACTTGCACGTGGTGTTTACTCCAGTTCTTCGCAATCGACTGCCAGCTGTCTGTCCATCTCCTTTTGTACTTGCAGCTGACTTTGCTGCTCAGTTTGCTGGAAAACTGTTTCTGTAAAACAGCAGCAATGGTTACTACCATCCTTTAAAAATTCTGGCACATACCTACCTATTAATCACATTTCTGCTACAGGGGTCATAAGTCTGGTTAACTCTGAGTGTGCAGATGCAGTTGTCTTGAGAGCATGGCACAGATCATCTGCATTCCCTTGTTTTAATGAGCTAACTTGGAAAGAAAACATGGTTATAAAACCCTTACAGGTGTATACTTTTTTCAGTGAAGCAAAGTGGTTTGAGACTTGCCCGTAAACCATCTTGCGTTGTTGTATTCCCAACCTAAGCTATGAATTAGCGGTAGAACTTTATACTAGTTGAATATGTAGTTTTGCAGAGAAAGTAAAAGGATCATAGATGTCATCTCTCAGTACAAGAGCTGTCCATATTATAGGGCTGCTCCAAATATTCTTTCTGGCCTTCAGTTATTTGGGTCGAGGTGAGTTAGTTAGTGAGTTTCTCTGTTAGTTCAGTGCAGCGTTTCTACAGCAGCAAGGTCACAAAGCGGGATTTTAAAACTCCTGTTGCACTCTGCCTAAGGTTAGGAAGTGCAGCAGGCCTCTAAACTGGTGGGATAGTGGTAACAGTGTTTCCTCTTGTAACATTAGTCTGGTTCAGAACCTTCCTTCGTGTGTTTTAGAAAGGATGTAGATGTGGAAATTGGCCCTATATAGGCAAACCCTGAAGGGAAGCCCAGAGCATTGCTTGGTTTGTTTGGGTTTCTGCTGGTCTGAGAAGCCTGTGCAGATCAGCCCGTGTTCTGTGTGACCTCACGCTTGCGCTGGAGAAGCCGATGTGCTGCAAGTTCCCAACTGAACTCGGTCTGCTACAGTTTGTGCAGCTCATGTGAGACCGTCTCTAAAGAAAGCTGTAGGAAAATAAATTTAGTTGCTTTAAAACCAATTAGCCTGATGTTCTTCATGAACATTCTTGTTTTGTTGTAAGCGGTTTAATTTTAATGGCTATAAATCAATTCCAGTTCAGTTTAAGCTAAGCCGAAACATGCATTGTTCAATCTGTAACAAGGGTGTTAACAGAGCCTTTGAATCAGTTTAAGTAAGACGGTGGTTTCAGAGCAGCCTAAGCTGGTCAGACTGCTCGATGCAGCGGTTTTGTCCACTCCGTTCCACGCCCAGGCTGGCAGGGAGCTGCCTGGACCGCGAGACGTGGGCAGCCCTGTCCCAGCCTGCGGGCTGAAACGGCGGGGTGGCTGCCGGAGCTGGCGCGGGGGAGCGGGCAGGGACGCGCCGGTGCGTGCGGCGCTGTTAGAGCCTCGTTAGCCAGCATGTGGAGAGGGTTAGGCGGTGATGAAGCTGCAGCTTAAAACCACAGCTAACACGTCTTATTTATGCTTTATTATGTGATACGTAAGAGCGAATCTGTAGCCGTGGTCAGAGCTGTGCAGCCCTGTGTGCTCAGCTTCAGCTGCATTTTTCTACCTTTCTCGTTAGGCTGACACTGATGATTATGCTGTTGCATAGTAAGCTGTATCAGGTGACTGATCTAACTGGAAATTGATCCTTTTTGTAGTATCAGGTTTTTTCTGAATCATGAACTGATTGACCCTGCTATTACACACAAGTGCCAGCCTGTGCAGAGCTGTGGGGACAGGTCCGGTGAGGTGGGCACTGGAGGAGGAGAGGTTGCTGTGGCAGTTGTAATTTAGATCTACTTATCGGCTGTGCATGTACAGCTTTGCTAAATAGGAGTTTTTAAAATATACTGCTCTCCTGATCAGAACAAGAAGGCATCTGAGACCTGGAAATGGGAAATGACAGCTGAAAGAGAATGAAAGGAGTCCAAAAACACAAAATGGAGTCAGCAGAGAGTTGCTGTTTAGCGAACAAGAAAGGCAATGGATTAGATTATTATAATATTTTGTCTTCTGCATATGATACATTAACATGTCTGACAGAAACATCTTGTTATATTTCTGTTCCAGCCCTATGACCTACTTTTTAACCATGTTTATTAAATATTTCAAGATGGGACTTGTAAGGCTTTCTGGAGAATTTTCTGATTATTTCCAGGTTGTGATTCCAGAGCAGCAAAACCAGCTTAAGTGTTCAGTGCGATTCTGTTTCCACTTACTCTTGTTCTCTCTGGACAGCAGTGAACTCTCCACTGGGCTTTTTCATCCTGTTAACCTGGATATTTTTTATTTTTAATTTTTTAAAATTTCAGGTTAGTTTTCTGCCAGTTTTTTGTCCCTACCTGCCACGAGGCGTTAGCTGTGGCAGCAGATGGACTTCCATGTAGGTTTCCTGTGTTTTGGCTGGCACCGTAACCGCTGCCTGCCTGGTGACCAGGCAGAAGGAGCGCTTTGACTGCCTGCCCATCATCAGTCGTGCATCCCTTATATTGCCCTGACATCTGCGCTGGCTCTTAGCCAGACCTTTTGTGAGGCGGTTAAGGACTTGGGTGTAGAAGTAGTTTTCTTCTTGCTTATCTCCCTGAACCAGATTACCAGGGAGCTGGACAGATGTCATTGCTGGGAGCGGACTTGCCCCTATCAGTGACAGTCATTAGATGGTCTTAACTTGTCATGAAATCATGTACTGAGACACCGCTGCTGAATGGTGAGAATTCTGACTTCAGCAGCTTTTGCATTATTGCAGGTTTGTGTTGAAGGCCTTGGTCGTAGGGGCTTCTCTCAGTGACAGAATGTTTGGATATTACAAATGTAAATGCAAAATGACTAACAAAATGGGATCTCCAGAATACATTATATATTTTGTAACAGTGTCGTAATAGTACGTTGTGTATCAACTTTCTGTGCAGTGGTACCAAGTATTTAATCACATGGTGATGAGTTTCTCTCTCCAATGTGAAAGGTAATTTGAGATTCCTTCAGTGAATGGTAGTACAGCCGGAGGTTTTTACCTCTGGTGCAGAGCCCTTGGTACTCGGTGTGCTACAGGGGTTCCTCAGGGCCTGGGGTGTCCTGCAGGGGTTCCTCAGGGCCTGGGCTGTCCTACAGGGTTTCCTCAGGGCCTGGAGTGTCCTACAGGGGTTCCTCAGGGCCTGGGGTGTCCTGCAGGGGTTCCTCAGGGCCTGGGGTGTCCTACAGGGGTTCCTCAGGGCCTGGGGTGTCCTACAGGGGTTCCTCAGGGCCTGGGGTGTCCTACAGGGGTTCCTCAGGGCCTGGGGTGTCCTGCAGGGGTTCCTCAGGGCCTGGGGTGTCCTGCAGGGGTTCCTCAGGGCCTGGGCTGTCCTACAGGGGTTCCTCAGGGCCTGGGGTGTCCTACAGGGGTTCCTCAGGGCCTGGGGTGTCCTGCAGGGGTTCCTCAGGGCCTGGGGTGTCCTACAGGGGTTCCTCAGGGCCTGGGGTGTCCTGCAGGGGTTCCTCAGGGCCTGGGCTGTCCTGCAGGGGTTCCTCAGGGCCTGGGGTGTCCTGCAGGGGTTCCTCAGGGCCTGGGGTGTCCTGCAGGGGTTCCTCAGGGCCTGGGCTGTCCTACAGGGGTTCCTCAGGGCCTGGGGTGTCCTACAGGGGTTCCTCAGGGCCTGGGGTGTCCTGCAGGGGTTCCTCAGGGCCTGGGCTGTCCTACAGGGGTTCCTCAGGGCCTGGGGTGTCCTGCAGGGGTTCCTCAGGGCCTGGGCTGTCCTACAGGGGTTCCTCAGGGCCTGGGCTGTCCTACAGGGGTTCCTCAGGGCCTGGGGTGTCCTGCAGGGGTTCCTCAGGGCCTGGGGTGTCCTGCAGGGGTTCCTCAGGGCCTGGAGCGTCCTACAGGGGTTCCTCAGGGCCTGGAGTGTCCTACAGGGGTTCCTCAGGGCCTGGAGTGTCCTACAGGGGTTCCTCAGGGCCTGGGGTGTCCTACAGGGGTTCCTCAGGGCCTGGGGTGTCCTACAGGGGTTCCTCAGGGCCTGGGGTGTCCTACAGGGGTTCCTCAGGGCCTGGGGTGTCCTACAGGGGTTCCTCAGGGCCTGGGGTGTCCTACAGGGGTTTCCCAGGGGCTGGGGTGCTCAGAAACACCTTACATCTCCTGTACTGCAAGTTGTTGGGAAGCGTTTCTTTATCTTCCAAAGTCCTACAACAAGGAAACATGTAACAGTGTCTTTTTGTACTTGTGTAAAATTGTAATGGAGTAGGAGTTCATCGGGACTTACACAACCGTGGCTAACCTCTGTTATTTATTACATTAAGCAACTGGATTGAGTTAATTGCATCAGCTGAAGTTTCTGGAATGTAAACAGGGCTTTAGTGGTTGATTGCAACTGCATCATCGTATTGCAGAATCTGGCATAAGATTAAAATGCCTCAGAGTTTAGTATAAGTTCTAAGAGATTTATCCACGATTTTGTTAAACATTTTGAAGATAATTAAGCTTGCTATAGTAGTATAGGTAATGGATTTGACAAATCATAAACCTACTAGCAACCATGCAGTATAATAAATGTAACTGTGAGACCTCACGGTTCTGGAATCCATATAAATAATTAATTGAGGCCTGTTCTATCAAATCAGCCTGTAATAATGCTGACAATGGAGTTAGTGTTCCTTTTTCAGAATTCTTCACTGATGTCCCTCAACACCATGTAAAGTACATGCATTCGGAGCTTTGGAGGAGGAGGAAAGAAGGGAGAAGTGACCGTCAAGGCAGTCGTCAGTTCTCTGTTTTTCATAGAATCGTATAACACTTAAAGGTCACGTAGTCCAGCCCCCTGCAGTGAGCAGGGACATCTTCACACCCCCTGCAGTGAGCAGGGACATCTTCAACGGGATCGGGTTGCTCAGGGCCCATCTTGTTCCTGAAGGTCCCACATTTCTGTGGGGTAACGACAGCTCAAGCAGTCTTCAGTCACTTTTGTGTTCTTGTGCCTTCTCTCACGCTGCCTTGTTTTGCAAGCCAGCCTGGCTGTTTCTTACAGCCATCAAATTAATTCTTCATGAAATTTTTGTTCTTTTGTTGCATTACATTTCATCTAGTTTAATTCCTTGATCTGGTTCGCCAAATGCTGGCAGAACTATTTGTTCATAATAGAAAGGTTAGCATGGGACTGGGAACTAATGTCAGCAGAAGTAGCCTTGGGCTGGCTCTGCTCAGGTGGCACTTCTGCGGAGTGTCTGACTTACACACAATCATCGACTAGGTTTCTGATTGGAAATGTTCAGAATTTGGCATATTTGACCCACTTACATTGAGATATCGACCGTGTACTTACATCCCAGGAAAGTTCTATTGGTGTAACTAAGGCTCAGTTCACTGATACCTAACGCTGTTCCTGGAAGACTAAACGAATGCTTTTGTTGAAAGAATACATTGCTGATTCTGGCTCCTGGAAAACAGAACGACTGCTCATTTTACTGTGCAACAGCTCATGTTGAAAAGCTGCCCTTTTTCTTTTCTACTGTTTAGACAAACATGCTCCTGAGTTTCCTGCTTTTCACTTTCTGAAAATCTCCAGGAGAGTTCATTTCTACAGCAGTAGCTATTGCCGCTTCGTGGCAGCTCATGCAAGTCTGGTAAACTTGATGGAGTTAAGATAAAGATCATTTTTTTTGTTTTCTGTGCTTTATTTTGAAAAGCAAACTTTTTCTTCCCTTCCACAGCAGCTCAAAAAAGGGTAATTCTTTCCCAACAGTGAAAAACTTTCATACTGCAATTTCCACGCTATTTGGGAAGGCTTTTGTTTTGTTTCCCTGACCTTTGTGTGAGGTCGAATTTGCAAATCATGGTGTACAGTCAGGCTGATTTGCTTGGGCTTTTCTTACTTGGCTCGCCATCGCCGCACTGGGGATGCAGCACCAAGGACTCGTGTCGGCCGCGTTTCCAGCTGCTTCCTTCACATTGGCACGGTTAACTTGGAGACTTGTTGCTGTGGCGATTCAGCTGAAAGGAATTTTTGAGGTTTTTGCTCGTTTTGGCCATATCAGTTATCTACACCATCTCGCTCCCTGGGTGATCCAATAACAACGCTGCAGAAAGGGAAGGGGAGGAACGTGTGTGATGTGCTGTGGATTTCAGCTCTCGTTAAGGCCTTAGTGGTAGAGAAACTAATGCAAGTGTGATGAGATACTTAGAAATACATATCTGGACCCCACTTCACTATGATGTTTGTCTGGAATTACTTTGCACTTAGCTTAAGCAAGTTTTTAAATTTCTTTTTAGAAAGGTATATGGAAAAGAGGACATAAGGAGCTCTAAGAAGCCTCTGGTACTGAGCAGTTTATGCTGTGTTCTTACAGCAAGGCATGTTGGTGTTAGTTGTTTTCAGGAAGACTTACATTTGATTATCATGAGAAACACAGGGGAAACAACATTTTACTTTTGTATGTTTTCCGAGTTGGCAGCTGCTTCCATTGAGAAAAATGAGACTTCTCCGTTAGTTGTCAGGGATTGTTGCTGTTGAATGCTTACAGGATAGCACTCAGCAATGTATAGAATATAGATAATATGGTTGTGGTCTGTGCTCCATATGCTGCAGCAAGATAAGATCCCTGATGTACAATAACAACATACTCTTTTGTGTTTTAATAGCTTTTTCTAAGCTGAATTGTAGTAAGTCACTATCATAGTTTATCTGTGTAAAAACTGTGTTACCGTCACGTGAAGCTGAACTTCTGAAATAGTCCTGAAGTGTGAAATGAAGCTGCTTTAGGCTCTGCGTAGCTCTGGTCTGTCTCCTGGGAGCAGCAGCCACTGAAACAAAGGTGTTAAACTGTAGGTGAAGCTCCCGTTAGCTCGTGTTCTCCTGAGCACCCAGAGGTGCTTGTGTCAACCTTGGCAGTGTCGCAGAGCAACTAGTGACAACAACCTGGTGATGTAAGACCGGGTAGCTCTGAATGAGAATCTGAGGTTATTTTAGGTGTCTATTTCTTCACTTGCACTGGAAACGCAATTTCGAAATAATGCTAAGAAAGCAAAATCGCAGACTCAAAAATCGAGAGAGAGGTCCAGGAGTATGAGTGACAAACCGTGAACTTGTTGGCGTGTTTTTCGTCCGTGCACCCTTCAGCCGTGTTGTTTGTGTCTGTTCTAGATCCTGGCTCCGCGGAACGCGCAGCACAAAAAAGGAAGTTTCCCAGCCCTCCCCATTCCTCTAATGGCCACTCACCACAGGAGGCATCGACGAGTCCTATCAAAAAGAAAAAGAAACCTGGTCTATTGAACAGTAATAACAAAGAGCAGGTAAGAGGAGTCATGGTCTTGTTGTGCTAAAATATGAAACCATGATGGGTATAGAGGCGGCTGTTCGCGAGCTCTCTCCCCCTCAGGAAGCTCCGTTGTTGTGCTCGAGGAGGTGGGTGCTGGTTTCTGAATGCAGTGTGTGTAGGAGTTTGCATTGTAAGTGGGATTCGGTGCTCTTTTGTTTTACATCTGTATTAGAAGGACCACCTGTGTCCTGGGTTTTGATTTCATAAAGCTGATGAGATGCAATTTTGAACAAAAGGATTATGAAGGAATAGAATAATAAAAATAACCATGACAATCATACCTGTTATTAATTAAAACCATTAAAAGAAAACATTCAGCAGCACGATATCCTAAATTACGGAAGATCTGATAATGTCAGTGGAGGTCCCTCATCCTACTGCCAGCTGTTAACAGCAGTCCAGCTCCTTCCTTGGTACTCTGCAGGTTCCCTCTCCTCCTCTGAACCGCAGGGCAGCGTGCGCTGCTACCAAACTCGATCAATCAAAGGGTCGCCCTGAGAGTACTTGTCTGTCTTCATTCTTCAGAGTTTATTTTCAGTGTCTTCTGAATACTGAATTCAAAGCATTTGTTGTAGTTCTTGGAAGAACTTGACTCCAGAAGACTTTGACAATTTGTGATTCATTGTATGATGCAAGTGAAAAAATTACATGAAGCGTATTGAACAGCAAATGCTGGAAAGCACCTGTGTCATCTCGGAGGAGATCGCATGAAAGCAGTCCTTAGCCTTGCTGAAATCACTTCTTACCTAATTTAATAGTGACAGCTGTGTATCTTTCAAAGTGCCTTTGTGTACCAGTGGTTTTTGCCGGAGTCATATAAACACAGGATTAAGTTCTGAGGATTTGAAGCACTTTTTTCATGGTGTAACAGTATCCACGTTAAATATTATCCTGATACAATTGCATGGGTTGAGAAAGAAAATGAAATTCCTAATCCCTGCGGTTGTCCTGGAACAAGGAATGTGAACACGTCAGGCCTCGCTAGAGAACAGTCTTACAGTGCCCAGCGTATTTTATTTAGGGATGATTGGGCGGTCTGGTAATAGCACGTGTAGGCACACTCGCTTTGGCTACTGTGGCCAGTGTGGCTTCTAGAGAGCTTCAGGCTGTGGAATTGCTCTGCGTCCCGGACGTTCGCTGGGGAGGTGTCGCCCCGCTGAAGGCTGAGCTCGTACCTGTGCAGTGTAGAGACAACCTGATAAACAGTGGAACTGAGTCTTAGGGTGCTCATTTCCACTTTTTATTCATGCATTTAAAAATATATGTGAAAACACAATTGCAGCTGTTGAACTTGATAAATTCCCCTTAGTAAAATCTTTTCTGTTTTCCAGGTATTTCAGACCTGAAATATTACAGGATAGAATAAAGTTGTATATCTAACAGCGAAAAGCAATCAGATTGCTGATTTTGCTGTATTTGTTACACGTTAGCAAGAAAATATCACCTATTCAGTTTTATTTAGCTTTCACAAGTTGTTTTCGATCTAATTTTGTCTTGCATGTCAAATTTGCAATGGGCGTGCTTGGAGGTGGTTGTTCCCGGAGCAGGGGCAAGGCTGCAGGAGCTGTTAAAGATCCTCTCAGTGCTCAGCAGGGGTGGGCTGAGCGTGCAGGTGCTTGTTTGGCCCTCCGGTTGAGTTTCAGGTGTAATGTAGCTGATGGCTGGGGAGATCCACCCTGAGGTGTGACAGCACCACTGCAAACCTCCAGCTTCAAAGTCTACGTTACAAAGGCTTTTGTAATATTCGAGGATTTTGAGATACCGTCATTAAAGTTAGAGTTACATGAAGCTTCATATTACATGTTGTGGATGCAGTAGCAGATCTTCAGAATGGTACCAACAGGTATTTAAAGTGCTGAGGTACAAGCACAGTATTATGGAATTGTAGGGTGTAGCTAAGACAGGTTAAGAATCAGGAACTTCTGACCCTTAGTTGGTCAGTTCTAATCTGATCGAAACTGACAGCTTGTTTTACTACTAGCTTCAATATGAATTTAAACTGAGTATAAATAGTGATCTTTTTCACCATCAAACAGTACCAAAATACTTTTGTCTCTTCTTCCATTTTCTATGTCATTCTACAGGTCTTAATAAAATTAATAAAGACTTTAAAACAAGCTATGACCTATTTGAGCCTGAATTTACTAGTTACTTCAGAGTAAGAATATATTAAATTCCTCTGGCAATTTGCTGTATCTGCAGTTGAGGAAATGCCCGCAGACGCGTGTCTGCGTGCGCTGTTGAGGTTTTGGTCTCGCGGGGCGGTGCACGCAGCTGCACACGGAACCTGCGACTCGCCCCCCTTTTGCTCGGGGCTTCCATCTGCCTCTGCATCTTATTGAATGATTGTTGTAGTAATATAGGTAAAGCCTTATGCTGTCCCTCTCATTCCCCAGCATCTCACAGAACCTTCCTTTGACAGTCTTGTCATATTATATGGTTAAATATGTGTATATAGAAAGTACAGAAGAACACAGTATCTTTTCAGTAGTTGTATCATCTGTAGAATAGAAAATGAAAACCACCAAAACTTAGAGGAATTTGAGTGAAATTATAGGTAGCAGAATGCTTTGGGAATGTTTGTAGGTAACATCCTTTCTTTGCCTAAAATATGGTAGAGTGTTGGATAACTGCGGATTATATCTCTCTGGTGTGTCTTTTGAGATGTAATATCTTCAGCTGGTTGTCCCTTCTGCGTCATCTAGTGTGACCTTGAAGGTCCTGTATCCATGCAAGTGGTTAGACCTTGGCCTTTGTAACTTTAGAAATCGAGAGATACCATGGTCCAAGCTGGCGTGCTGGTGGTTTCTGGTGACATTAATTGATGACCTAATTTTGTACTGTATGCTGCGAAGATATAAGGAACGTGCAGATGGTTGCACTGTTCTGTGAGTCACACCCGCATGTGACAGGTCAAGGTCTAAGAACTCGCAGATGTGTAAATGGTGTAGGATGTATGCAGAATTACCTGAGAACCAAACAAATAGGTTCTGCAAACTACAAGCATTTGAATAGTTAAAGTAATGTCATGTGCAAATGGGTTTACTTCAAACAAAAAAATCACGGTAAATAAAGTGCCTCAAAGTCAAGACTGTTTCTCTCCATGCTCCCTTAGCAAACCACCCCTATAATAATTCCAAACAGAGCACTTGAGTTCCATGTCATTAGTGAATAGAATGTGCTTTTCCAGTAAATGTTAGCAGCTCTTCAAAGCAGATCTAATAAACTTGAGGCATCTGGGGACCCCTGACTCTTTGCTTCTTGTGTTTTGACATCAGCTGTGTCACCATTGAGCTGCCTGGGGCTCAAGTGAAGGACCAGTTCATGCAGTTTACAAAGTTAATGCTGTTTCCTAGTGCAGGCAAACCAGTGGAGATTGAGTCTTAAATTCTGATATGCATTCACGTGGTGGACCAGATCTCTCCCAGTGTTCTGCTCCTGTAGCACAGGTGGCTGTCCGGGACGTGAACGTGCTCCTTTGTCACCCCACTGTACCGTTTGCCGTATTAATGAAATCAGCACTGGCTTGCATCAGTGTAAAGTTGTGAACTGCTGCCACTAAGGACAGATTTGCATGGTGTTCAGCTTCTTGTTTGAGGACTAACTTCTTCAGTTGTCGCAGGTTTAGCCACCACTAAATTCTCGGTATTTAGCTCGCTCAGCCTCATGGAATTCCAGGTTTAGAGGACCTAACAGCTTCTATAGCAACACTTCTTTCTTGAAGTTGAAAGTGTTCCCTGACTGTTGTTGGCTCGCATGCCTCGCACTTGGTGCCCTCACTTCCCACAAAAGTTCATTTTCAGTCTTGAGTGTAACTGGCATTTGACATCTGAATAAGAAGTAAACCTCTTTGTGAATGATTTTGTGCGATGAATAAGATACTGTGCTTGCATAAATATTAATCAAACTCTGTAAAGTGCTGTTTGCTTATATATTATGAATATTGTAATTTGAAAAAAATGCAAATTTGTTTTGAAACCAAACCTGTTTTTCTTGCCTACATTTCAGTCAGAACTAAGACATGGTCCGTTTTACTATATGAAGCAGCCACTCACCACAGACCCTGTTGATGTTGTACCACAGGATGGACGGAATGATTTCTATTGCTGGGTTTGTCATCGGGAAGGCCAAGTCCTCTGCTGCGAGCTCTGTCCTCGGGTTTATCATGCTAAGTGTCTGAAACTGACAGCCGAACCAGAGGGGGATTGGTTTTGCCCAGAATGTGAGGTTAGTTTGATATAAGGAATGGATTTCTTTCTTTCTTTGTGAAATATAAGCAGCATTTTTGCATTCTGAAATGTTTCTGGTTTGTTCCTATGTTGCCTCTTGGTAAAGGTACCAGAACAATTTGTACAGAAGAGGAGGCATCCACTGCTGCTTCACCACTGTGGGTTGTTTGCCTCCTTACCACGAGGCTTCAAATTCCTTGGGTCTCCACCTGTAGGGAAGGCACCATTTCAAAAAGCAATCCCCTACAGGCCCCTCTAGTTCTGGAAACGTTCTGCAGCGTTCAGTGGTTCAGCTTGTGCTGCCTGCAGTGGGCTGGGCAGCTCCGCAGCAGCGCAGAAAGCACGGCACTGCGGGGCCTGCGGAAACCAGTGGGTGTTCTGTTACTGCTCTTTGCTGCAAGGCCGAGGAAGAATGTAATTATTCCTCTCTAGTGGTTCCTGGGGAGAGAATACTTAGCATCAAAGTATCTTTAATAAAAGTAAATTGGTTTATCGCATGTTTTTTTTGACCACTTACTGTATTAGAGTCCAGGTGACCTCCTCACTTGTTCTCATTGCTGTAACCTGCATTGTATTTGGGAATTTTTGGTACTCACACGTTCACTTGCATGATCTCGAAGATCATGGATAATTTTCTGGTCTTTTCCCAAGTAGAACAGCCACCTGCAGTACCTGTGCGACCTCGTCAGAAATGTTTGTTCTCGTATAGGATACTCACTGTCTTCCAGTTGAATGCTGGAATGTTTCTGTGGAAGAATTCACCTAGAAATGTTTACTGATGAAATATTTTTTAATCTTGACTTTTAGAAAATCACGGTCGCGGAATGCATAGAAACACAGAGTAAAGCTATGACAATGCTCACCATCGAACAGCTATCGTATTTACTGAAGTTTGCACTACAGAAAATGAAACAGCCAGGGGTAAGGAGGACTTGATTTTTTTTCATGCTTGGATCATACGTTTGTCATAATCCTGGGGTTTGCTTTCTTTTGTGGATTACGAGCCTAGTTTATTTTATCCGATTGTGTATGTCAGCTTCTGGGCTATCTGCCACCTCTAGTACAGACAGGTTAGCTTAGGCTGTACAGACTATCTTGGAGTGCATTAAAAATGTAGTTTCTTGGTGTAACTTCTGGATGGAGTTTCAGTAGGTACAGTGAAAATATGATGTAGTTTTCCTGTGGGACGTGGTTTCTCCTGCTGGAAGTGGACTGGTGCTACTGGCTTTGGGTTCTTTGATAACGACCGGTTTTACAAGACGCCAGTCCAGACAGCGATAGGTGGGAAAGGTTTATCTCGCAGGGGCAAAAGGATGCTGGGACAGGAATCAGCAGGGCTCATTTGCAGAGCTTTAAACTCGACTCGAAGGGGGATGAGGATGTAGCTGGGCTTGCATCAGTGGGGCAGCACTCTAGAGGTGATGAAGGCTGGGAGGCCTCCCACACCCCTGGGGTGAAATGGGTGTGCTCAGCTCGCTCTCTGAAATGCCTGCACACCAATGCACAGCATGGGGAATAAGCAGGAGGAGTTAGAAATCTGTGCTAGGGCAGGAGATTATGACCTGGTGGCAATTCCGAAGACACGGTGGGACAGCACACATGGCTGGAATGTGGGCATGGGTGGCTGTGTCCTTGTCAGGACAGACAGGCCACCCAGGCGTGGTGGTGCAGTTGCTCTTTACGTGAGAGAGCAACTACAATGCATTGAGCATTGTCCAGGCCCGGATGAGGAGCGAGTTGAGAGTCGGTGGGTGAAAGTTAAGGGGCGGGCTGGCAAGACATTTCTGGTCACTTGTTCTTTACCATGCAAGCTTTGCCCAGTTTTCACGTATGTGAAGATAACAGTAAATCGAAATATGATGTGATGGGTTACCAAGGGTTGTCATAATTCCTGCTGCCTTCCTGTTCCTGTATATAAGAGGAGCAGAGAGGGTGTCTGCGCGTGCAGTGTTATAGTAAAATATGTTGGGAAAACCAGATATGCAGAACCTGGGGCTTTCTGCAACCCTGACCTCTCTGTAAGTATTTTAGCAGAACAGTAGTGGCATGTTTTGGGAAGGTTACTCTGGAGCACTGATGGATTTTGGCTCTTGGAATCTTTCTGCTGTGGAGGGGTAAATAGTATCAGAGTAGACGGAGCCATTAGAAGCTTTAAATGCTCCTTTTCAGTAGCAGAGTGTCAGTGTTTGTTTATATTGAAATCAAAGTGTTTTGAGAATGTGGTTAGAAAGCTAAAGTCTGACGGATGCTCATGAGATATTTTGCCCTTCAGACATTGTACTAATGACCTGTTGTTTTGGTACCCGAGTACTTTATTTGGCTGGTTTTGAAGAATCCAAATCAGCAGATACAATGTAGCGTCCCACTGATAAAAGTCTGAGTGTGTGTGCATTACCGAGCCACCATTGTTCTGGAAGTTCTGAATCTAACGGGAGTCTGAAAAAGAAGGAACTGCGAGTGGAGCGAATTGGAAGTTCTGATGCTCCACAAATAAACCCGGCTGTAAATAACAACAGTACATTCTATGAAACGTGTGACTTCTGCAATTCATTACTTCCAGCATATGAAAAATCAGTTAAATGAGTCCTTTTAGTTCATCTTGTTCTGCCAGTACTTTATTCCTTCACAAAATTTTATAATTACCTTCAAGAATTTTCTCTGACATCACATTTGGAAGTGGTATTAGAAGAAGAGTGGGCATTGTGTTATTGATGAAACTGTTCAGTATCAATAAACAGTGTGATTTTTTCCTCTGACAGACAGAACCATTTCAAAAGCCAGTTTCACTGGATCAGCACCCAGATTATGCAGAATATATCTTTCATCCAATGGACCTTTGTACATTAGAGAAGGTTTGTACGAAGCTAAGGGAGGAAGGTTCCTTAGTTTGATTGCTCTCATTAAGATTTCCGGAGTGCATGATGTGAGTGGGATAGAGGTTTCTTGAAATTATTTTGATGCTTTTTTTTTTCTTGTGATTATAAATGCGAGTTCAGTTACAGCTTAAAAACAATCACACACCAACTGACTCGGTCCAGTATTTTGTCTGATCGAGTAAGAAATGCTCAGGAAAAACAGTATGAAAAAGACAAGCTCACACTGGTGACCTCCTGTATAGATTGGTCTGATTCCAGGAATGATGCCGTGGGCAGACTTCATTAACCAGAGTTCGCGTTTGACCCTCGTGTTTGTGGGCTGTTAATGGCCCACTGGTCCGTTAATTTGGGACCGTTTGAGTGTATATCCAGGGATCATTCCAGGCTTGTTTTACTGACCATTCACAGTCTCCACTGCACATGAGGTGTGGAAGAAAAAAGACACAGTCAAGAGGTGGATAATGGGCCTTTCATTCTGGGTTCGATAAGAGTTCAGAATTCCTGATCATGAAGAAGCTCTCGTTCAGCGCTGCCTCCTGAAGAGCGAGGCTTTGCAGAGCTTCCTGCTGCGAGCACCTGGGGAAGAGACAGCAAGGGTTTTCTGCATGTCCTTCCGGGGGGGTTGCTATCTTAGTGGTATACAGGTACAACAAATCCGTGTGACCGATTCTATCAGATCGAATGACTTTAGCCTGTGAGTAGACTGAAATGTCAAACATACTGTCTCATGTGCTGTGATGAGTAATTTGTTCTGGGTCTTGTGAAAACTAGAAAACAGGAATGCTGTGGAGCGATAGTACGTCAGTAGAAGAAACCAAGGACTCGGTTTTCTGAAGAGATGTTGAATGGAACACTGAGGAAGTGAATGCCTTTTTTGAGAAGTGTTAAAGACGCTGGTCTAAATAATTCATACTTAGAGTTAATTTAGACAGTTCATACATTCTCAGGATGGTCAAAAAGACACCCTGAATTGGACAGATTCTTACGTATTTAGAATCATAAGGCTTACAGTAAATAAGCAGTCAGCTTTATTAATTGTAGGACTGACAGGGAACAGTGTTCGGGAAGAAGCCATCGCTTTACTCATTTCTGTTCCCTGATTCACTCTTTTTTTCTTTACAGAATGTTAAAAAGAAAATGTACGGTTGCACTGAAGCATTTTTGGCTGATGCCAAATGGATTTTGCACAACTGCATTATTTACAATGGCGGTAAGTATTAAAATGTTCTTAATGTCCTCAAATATGAAACTTTGAAATAGTTAAAGACAGAGAGCAATTTGCAGACTCCTAGTTGGCAAATGCTGAAAGTGCCTGGCTGTTAATGACTGTAGTGCTTAAACACAACAGATTTTTCTTTAGCAACTGGCATACATAAAACTCTAAGACCAGATACAGTCCATGCTGTCACTTGCTCATTAAATTAAAGAATGGTTTGGGTTGAAAAGGACCTTAAAGTTCATCTGGTTCCAGCCCCCGAGTTACTTTAGTGCTCTGCATTGTGCGGCACTTTTGGGAGGCAGAAGTGAGCGGATGATGCAGCGCGTACCTCACTGAAAGAGGGTACCGGTGGGCGTCTGCCCCGGGCCGCCCAAAGGAGCACGTGAGGATCGTACGGTGTTATTTTGAGAAGAGCACTTACCTTCTACTTTTGCAAGCAAGTAGTTTAAATGTTTATGTTTTATATGTACATATTGTAAATAATCTTTTTAGATGTTCTCTTTTGTCTTTAATGTTAACTTTTAAATCTTCAAACTGTTGATTTTATCATAATTCTAGCATAATGATTTTCTTGGTTAAAGCAATTTATTGTTTCCTCCAGGAAATCACAAACTAACACAAACAGCAAAAGTCATCATCAAAATCTGTGAGCATGAGGTATGTGTGCCCCAATTAGCTTAATTGTTCTGTGTTTGTAAAGTGTTTAATTTCATGAAAAGATGGGTGTCTGTCCCTCAGTGTTGATTTCACAGCAAGGAAATGTCGACCTGTGACCACAAATTTGTGGAAAAATGCTGCTAGCAAACAAGACAGGCTAACATAATAATACTCACAACACTTTGGACTCTGATTAAGCTGTTTGATAACTGTTTGTGTTTTCTTTTCAGATGAATGAAATTGAAGTATGTCCGGAATGTTATTTAGCTGCTTGCCAAAAACGAGAAAATTGGTTTTGTGAGCCTTGTGTAAGTTAAGAATTATAGTAGTCTGGCTAATACACGAAACTTGCCCTTCTCATCTCAGCCGTTCTCGGTGACAACCAGTGACAGGACAAGGGGCAATGGGTTCAAACTGGAACACAAGAGGTTCCACTTAAATTTGAGAAGAAACTTCTTCCCGGTGAGGGTGTCAGAGCCTGGCCCAGGCTGCCCAGGGAGGTTGTGGAGTCTCCTTCTCTGCAGACATTCAAACCCGCCTGGACCCCTTCCTGTGGAACCTCAGCTGGGTGTTCCTGCTCCATGGGGGATTGCACTGGATGAGCTTTCCAGGTCCCTTCAACCCCTGACACTCTGGGATTCTGGGACTGTGTGCAGTCCCTCCAGTTCTCTCCTGGGCTGTGTTATGCTGCAGACTTGGAGGGGGGTAATCAAAAATAAATGAATAAAAAAGTGCAACTACGATGTATCTAATTGAGATACTTAAGGCTTTATGTATTTATTTTACATTTTATTTTATTACTTTGTCCTCTCAGGATTTATTACATATATATCAACTGTGTAGTGAAATATAATCTTGTATTGGGCAAGTGCCTTGTCCATATTCGACCTTTATTGAATCTAAGTAATACATACAATTTAAAAATCATGTTGTGCGTCAGATAAGACGGTAATACTGCTTTTATTTTCTGACTGTGTGCTTTATCTCTTCCTCTAGAGCAATCCCCACCCTTTGGTCTGGGCTAAACTCAAAGGCTTTCCATTCTGGCCTGCTAAAGCACTGAGGGATAAAGACGGGCAGGTTGACGCCCGTTTCTTCGGCCAACACGACAGGTGGGAATTTAACCCAAGGATGTCTGTACTTTCAAAATTCTTGTAATTCTGGGCTCTTAGAGTTGTTGAATCTTGACCCTAATAAACTGTATGGTACTGTAACGTATACAGTTTTAGTTTCTTATATGATTTCTGTAGGGTGTAAGTCATGTTTGTAAGATTAATGCATGCTCGCTGAGATTATATATCTAAGTTAATTTGTGTGTCTGGTTTTGTGCTGCAGAGAACTGTAGTTCTTAAAGGTTGAAGAGGCCAATAAAGTTCTTTATGTCGTCTAAACACTATGGGAAGAAATACACAAATGTAGATTTAAAATATCTAGCAAATATAATCTATGTTGAAAATGCCAGTTTTGCTCCAAAAGGAGTGACGTTCTCTGTGCTCGTGAACCACCTGCTTAGGTGGAGACAGCCATGATGAGCATGAGCTGATTTGTCATGAACTGAAAATAGAGGTACATACAGGTACAAAAACATGTGCTGTAAAAAACCGACCACCAAACAAAACCCCACCTGTATAGGACCGTGAAAGAATTAAGTCAAAGTTCCTGATATCTCAGTATCTTGGAAGACATGGTTTTAGAGTCTGCCATATTTAATGACAAACACAATCTGTTCAGTACTTGTCGACAGAACTTTACCTGGCATTGGGAAGTTCGATCCCCCTTGCAGTGCTTTTGAGAATGGGCATCTGAAGTCTTCTTTTCCTGACCTGCTTTGTGTGATTTTCTGTAACTGTGGCAGGCAGGAGGACTCCTTAGCCACGGTAATCTTACAGTTACAGACCATTTCAATTAGGAATATTCTGTCATATTTGACCAGGTTTTATCGATGTTTTAGGTGTTAGTGGGTAAAGGAAAATAAGCTACTGATAATCTTAACCCTGCAATTTACTTATTTGCCAAAACTAAGCACTGAACTATTAAAAGCAGAAAGTAGAAGTGGTCCTTTCAAATGCTCTGTGGTGTGCGTATCTTCATGATTAGACTGAAATAAATAGGTGTGTGCACAAGAGTTGCCCTTGTCGGTCCGCAGTGTGAAACGTGGCTATATTACCTTCTGTTTTTCTGTTTTGTATATAGGGCCTGGGTTCCAATAAATAATTGCTACCTCATGTCTAAAGAAATTCCTTTTTCTGTGAAAAAGACTAAAAGCATCTTCAATAGTGCAATGCAAGAAATGGAGGTTTATGTTGATAACATTCGTAGAAAATTTGGAGTATTTAATTACGCACCTTTCCGGACACCATACACTCCCAACAATCAATACCAAATGTTATTAGACCCTGCAAACCCAACTGCTGGAACCGCAAAGACAGACAAACAGGAGAAAATCAAACTGAACTTTGACATGACGGCGTCGCCCAAGATCCTCATGAGCAAGTCCATGCTGAGCAGCGGCACCGGTCGCAGGATTTCGCTGACGGACATGCCGCGCTCACCCATGAGCACCAACTCCTCCGTTCACACGGGATCTGACGTCGAACAGGACGCAGAGAAAAAGGCAACTTCCAGTCATTTTAGTGCCAGTGAAGAATCCATGGACTTTATTGAGAAAAATACAGGTAAAAAAAAAGAGGTGGGGTAAAGGACTTTGCATTTGGTTGATGCTCTAGTCTTATTCCACGGACTTTTTACAGACAGACTGTTTGTGACTCATTGTGCGAAGAAATGTTAGAAAAGAAATAGATGTGTTTAACTTTCAGTATGACGAGTAAGAAATAACAGTCCTCTCTGTCACTTTGAGAAGGAAGGAATAAATAATCTTGAAAAGTCACTAAAACCCTTCAGTTTAAATAGGAGAAAATAGTTGTAACCATCAAAATGAATGGAGAGTGGAAGTAAATACAAAAAGAGTTAGAATTGTCATGATTAGGAGATGTTCTGTTTAAAATTTGATAGCTCTTTTTCAAGGCAATGAGCTTAATTTATAGTGTTCCCAATTGAGTAGCTAAAATATGAGAAAACTACCGTTCCACGGGCAGAGTGGCTGAAAAGGAGTGTAGAACACAGAATGGGGCCTTCTCAGACTCATAATGGAGTCAGACACCAAGTCGTAGCTGATTCCCTGGCACTCGAGTGGACTGCTTTATCTCCGGGTTTTAACCCATGAAGTTCCTCACTATCTGAAAGGAACGATGCAGTATATTAATAACGTGAGTGTTTTAAAACTTGGGTTTTGGTGAAAGGAAGTCTTTGTGCGGAAACTAAATCAATATGCTGTGTTACAATTTGTAGATAAAATGCTGTTATTTATTTACTATCGTTCTATTATTTCTAGCTGTGAAACTACCTGTAGGTACCAGAGTGTCTCGTGATGTGATCCTGTCCGTCTTAAGAAAGTGATAAAAAAGTAACCGCATGAGTTTAAATATATGAAAATACTTGAAACATGTCAAAAGGAATAATTCATTTTATATGTAAATTTTCATTATATACGTGTGTACAGCTCTTATACATAAGATGTAGCTAACAGGTACTGGTTTGTGTCTTAAAACATAAAGCTTTCTTAGACCACATTATTTCTGTATAGTAGCAGAGATAGCAATGGAAAGTCAGGTAAAGATAAAAGAAGGTGGCAGATGGTATCGCGGTGCTCTGGGTTCTTGACTGCTCCTCCAGCCTTGCTGCCCTCTGTCCTCGTGCACAGCGCTGCTGGATTGGACCCAGCAGCAGTTACACCGGGGCCACCAGTCCCCCGGCATCTCCAGCTGGAGATCGGTGCGACGCTGCCTGCTGCGCTGTTCATGTGCAACTTAGCTGGGAAAATGGGAACCCGTTTGTTTCTGTGCAAATGTGAACTACGTTCCCTGCTTGCTGAGAAAGTGGTTCAGGCAGGATGACTACCCTGTCCTGAGACAAGAGCAGCTTTATCTGGATGCCCCTGTTGTATATTTTGAGTGATGTGCAGAAAATAACTTGGAAACAATATTGTGACCATTTAGGAATGTGAAATATGCAGACAATCCTGGATGCTCTGGGGAAGAAGAAGGGCCCAGTAGTGAGTTCAGGATGACATTAAGCAGAGCTTTAACAGACAGAAACGAGTCCTTCACCTTCTAGACAATTTTGAAACATCATTTCATGGACATTTTAAAGGCTGAGCATACAATTTCGCTTCAACTCTGTATAAATTAGAATATCCAAGACATTAGGTTGCTGATCTCCAGCTGTACTGATTAAACTTACTATGATTTGTACTTCTAATTATCTGTTAATGTAGCTAAAAATGGGGTAGGTGGAGTTTTCTGTGTTTATATATTTACATGGATTAAAATACATAGCAATTTAGCATGTCAGAATTTGGTGACCTCTAAAATAACTGAATTTTGAAAGCCAGATACTTTCTGTCGCTGCAAACTGAGAGGCTTGGACGGTGAGCCTGCATTTGGCCCAACTATATCCCTGCAATAATGTTATTTTCCTTACAATTTCTTTTTTAATTAAACTAAAATTAAAGGGTTAGTTGTGGGTTACAGTGGAAGTGTAACACAGTGTTGAAGTTATTAAACAAAATCCTTTCCCTGCACGTGTAGGTTTAAAGCTGTCTCGTCCCAGCCCGTATGGCTTTATTGTGATGATGTGTAAATCTGTCCCTATTCATTTTGTACCTTTCCAGCTTCTCCGGCACCAACCAGAACGGGCCAAGCGGGGAGCTTGTCTGGCAGCCCCAAACCTTTCTCTCCTCAAGCATCAACGCCAATTTCTTCCAAGCAAGACAGAACCTCCACGCCAGGAAGCATTCTGAACCTCAACCTTGGTCAGTCTGAACCTTTGAAGGTCCAGTATTTTATAGCTGAATAGGTTACAGTGCTGTCAGTGCAACAGTGAACAAACTTGCTGGTGTGTGTCTTTAAATGAGGCACACGTGTGATTATTGTTTCAGCAAATATGCTGTTGTTTTTTTGTTTTATGAAGTTCCTGTTATTGTTTCCTCTTGTCGGTGAAAGGAAATAGTTAAAGGATGATTTGTTTTAGCTGAACTGTAGCAATGGATGTTTCTACACAGTAGGTAGGTGTGTAAACGTTGTATTACGTTTTAGCAGGAAACAAAAACTGTGTGAATACTTGAAGGATTTGGTCTGTGCCGCTCTGTCTGCGATACAGATTCTGTTTGCAAGCTCACAATGCATGAGTGGCCAAGCCCGATGGAGACGACCGTGCTGCTGGAGTTGTTACGTACTGTGGCTCTTAACTCTGCTGTGTGGAATGTACCTTGATATCCAGTTAAAACTTGTAAAGAATGTCTGGTCAGAGACATCATTGGCTCAGCCCTTACTGGTTATTTCACTTTTCTCTGAGTTGTACATCAACTAAACCTAGCTTGTAAATATGTGTGGGTTGGTGGGGGCCTTGGGGAGCTTTTTTTTTAAAGTAAAATAAGGCGATACTGTGACATCTATAAGCACTGTGGAATGAAACTCTAAATGGAGCACAAATACACATTGGACCAGTGTTGCCTTTTGGCTTCCGCAGGGCTCCTCTCCTTCTCCACCACACGGCCTTGGCTCTATTGATGCTGCCCTGAGCGGTCTGAGGAGCCAGACTGGCCACACTAATCCTTGTGTCCGTTCCTTCCCTTCTCCACGTCCCGTCCTCCTCCCTCCTGGGCACCAGTGGAGTGTCAGCAGGGGTGGCAAAGAGGAGAGAACGGGGCTGTGAACAGAAATAGAACCCTTGGAATGGAGAAACTGAAGCAAAAAAGTGAAACTCAGTTGCTAAGATAGTTGTAGCTGTAGTTGTAGTCTCAGAACTCAAGTTTTTGCTGATATACATGGGAAAAAAATATTAACCTACATTTATTTATCTAGTGTAACAATGCACATTTACATTCTTACTACTTATTCTTTTAAATATTACATGGTGACTATAAGGATTTTTATTGCTGCTTAATTATCGCTGTAGAAGTATTACTACTAGTAGTAAATAGCACTTCTAGTGAGCTACTGCTGTTGTTGGACAGGGTACACACCTGAATGATCACGATTTGATAATTAACATTGACAAACGTCCACATAATCGATACAGGCATTTTGCATGGGAAATGTGTGGTATCAGAGAATCCATTGTTTGTTCTAAAGTCATTTTAGAATTATTATTTAACCCACAATTATAAAAGAGGTGCAATATGTTTGGGATTGTCTGCGTCGTTTGTCTAAACTGGATATTGATCTGTTTCTGTAAAATATTTTCCTCAGTTCCTCTTTGTTTTCCAGATCGCAGCAAAGCCGAGATGGATCTGAAGGAGCTGAGCGAGTCGGTGCAGCAGCAGAGCACCCCCGTGCAGCTCATCTCGCCCAAACGGCAGATACGGAGCAGGTTCCAGCTTAACCTCGACAAGACCATCGAGAGCTGTAAAGCACAGCTCGGTAAGTGGGTCTCAGGAATCCAGGGGGCATCTGAAGGATACGCTTGAGGAAAGTTTGAACTGGCATTTAAAAGGAGTTTTCAAATACTATAACCTTAAATATTTTGTGCATTAAAACAAGAGGAGAGGATATTTGAGCTCTTTGAGGCAAGTTTAATTTAAAACATGGCTGATGTTTCAAATTTTTGTCAAAAAGCTTTCATCTTTTAATGTGTTTTTTACCATTCTGATACAGATAGTATGACAGAATTACAGTATTAATATTTGCTTTATAAATTGAAAAGTTGAGGACTTGTGCCTAACTTCCATCACTTGCACAGATTAGCATATCCGGTCACATAGGGGCGGAATGCTGGTCAGTGTTGTCTAGAAAGTATCTGAAGACTTTCTAGGCACTAAAGAAATTAGAGATTCTCCTTGCAAACCTTGGCCTAAAACTGATTCTGCAAACATGCGTGTAAGTAACTTTAATCGGGTGAATAGTGTTACTGATTTTAAAGTGGGTTTTGTGCATAAAAATAATTCCTCTTTGTATTTGCCAGCATTGGGCTTCAGTTGAACAAAACAGCTTGCAGGTAGTGGAAGAAAATGAGTGAAAGGAGGCCCATTGAGTGAAATAAAGATTTGAATTGGAATATGGGGAAGGTAATCCTTGTACGTTCTGGTATTGAAACAGGGCACTAAGGGAAGTGTTTCTAGTTCAAGGACTCCCAGTTAAGATAATGGTTCATATACGCTTTGTTCCAGTATACAGAGTATTCCTTTGGTAATGTTGGTCAGTCTGATGCCAGCATGGAATGTACTTTCCTCCCCACAATAGGAATAAATGAAATATCTGAAGCTGTTTATACGGCAGTAGAACACAGCGACTCTGAAGATTCTGAAAAATCCGACACCAGTGACAGTGAATATAGTGATGAGGATCAGAAATCAAAGAATGATCAGGAAGATGGAGAGGACAAGGAAGGTGCACGAAGTGACAGAGAGTCATTGAACTTGAAGAAAAAACCCAAGCCCCAAGCACAGAATGAAGACAAGGAGGAACTTAAAAGCACAAGTCCGGATCTGGAGAAAACAGACGACCCAGTCAAAGAAAAGGCAATTCCAGACAGCGAGAAGGAGTTTTCTGAGAAGGGAAAAGGCTTACAGCATCCTGCGAAAGAGAAACTGAAAGGGAAAGATGAAACAGACTCTCCAACTGTGCACCTGGGCCTGGACTCCGACTCGGAGAGCGAACTCGTCATCGATCTCGGGGATGATCATTGTGGCCGCGACGGAAGGAAGACCAAGAAAGAATCGAAGGAAACTCCTCCTAAACAAGATGGTAGGATGAGACTACTTTCCCTTTTCCCTCTGTGCTGCAGAGCTGGTTTTGAAGCCAGATGCGTTACCTTTCTTTTTTGCATTAACGTAAAAATACCTGTAGTAAAACAATTTTTAGGAGTGATTTTTCATTCTTTGTGACTATGAAAAACATTTTCGTTCCCCATTATAGTTTCTGGTTTAAATAGATCACATTTCATTGAGTTTCCTTTCAGCAGTGTAGAACTATGAATATTTGTAATATTTCTTCTTTGACAAATGTAGAATTTATTTTGCAGTTGTTATGACTTTCAGTCGGATCTTTACATTTCCGTAGCTGTCCCAAAACGGCAAGTGTAGAAATCATCAAACACACAAATTGCATAAGGTCCCGTGGAAATCAATACAAGTGCCCTCAGTAATAACCAAAAGAACAACTGAACACTTGTATTGTCTCTGGGATCTTGTCCCTTGTTTCTGTGTGGCTAAAAGAGGAAAGCAATCTCAGTTAATGAGGAAGGGACTTTTGCTAAGCTTGTTCTGCACGTTAGCCTTTGGACAAAACAAAGCAGAAAACCAAATTTAAATGCTTAGATTGAACAATATTTTATCCTTCATATGTAACTTTCTCTTCTAGTCTATATTTTATAGCAGCTATAAACTCCGCATGGTTTGCAAGTAGATGTCAGTATCTTAAATACACTGTATATCTGGTTGTCAGTGGCAGTTCACCTTGGTTTAGAAAACGTATAGCATGCTGTTTCTTCAGCCGTTGTTCAGTCCTTGTTCCTTTTGAATGTATTTTTCTCCTGAAAGAAACTGAGGTGACCGGTGTAAGTAACCCAGAAACAGCCTGACACACGCTGACCTCTGCCACATCTTCCAGAGGGGACCAGGCTGGTTCTCTGCGTTTTCTGCTTTTTGTTTTGCTTCTAAACTGCCACCAACCTCAGCTGAACTGAAATGAGCTTACTTGTAGAATAAAAAATGAGTTTACTTGTAGAGTATCAATTGCCTTCTGAGGAGAATAATTCAAAGCAGACTGGAAGGTGCGTATGGCTCTTCCAAAAATTAGATGGAAAATTATGACTCGGACGTGTTGGTGAAAAGCTGGCGTTCCATGTTGTGTGTGTTCAGTCGTAGGTAAAACTGCGCCCCCCTCCAGCGCGAGCGCGCAGCCGCTGCCGGAAACGCCCGTGCTCACCCGCTCAGCCTCCCAGACCCCCCCGGCGGGGGTGGCAGCAGCTACCGGTGCCACTTCCGCGGTCAGCGCCCCGGCCACGGCCACCGGCAGCCCCGTCAAAAAGCAGAGGCCTCTGCTGCCCAAGGAAACTGCGCCCGCTGTGCAGCGCGTGGTGTGGAATTCGTCGGCTAAATTTCAGACTTCTTCTCAGAAATGGCACATGCAGAAGGTGCAGAGACAGCAGCAGCAGCAGCAGAGCCAGCAGTCTCAGTCCCAGCAGCCTCAGTCCTCTCAAGGGACAAGATACCAGACCAGACAAGCAGTTAAAGGTACACCCTTTCTAACTCCATGTGCCCGTGATGCCGTAATGCGCCAGCAGTGATCCCAGTGCTCCAGGGCTGCCCCACCAGGAGTTTTTCCATATCAACAAAATCTCAGTGTGGTTCTGCTCTGATAAGTGACTTTAAAATACAACTTACCATACCTGCTCTTTCTGGTGTGTATTTACAGTCATGTCTCCTTATGTCAAAGTCTAACTTACACTCATACGTGTGGTTTTAGTTGGAAATTCTCCGAACTGAGAGGTTAGGAAGTGAATTCCTAGGGAGAGGGATGGAGAAGTCCCAAAATGGAAGGAATACAGATCTGAGGGAGACGTTTGCATTGCCCAGTCTAAAATGATAAGTTTCAAATAAATGTTTGCTTCCTTACTTTTAAGCCTTATAATTATGCACAAGTTCAGTGGCTGGGCACTGTATAATTAATTGATTAAATGGCACCATTGTGTAAATAATGTACATCTTGGAAATGTCCAGGTGCACCCATGAAAGTTAGAAGTCTGCCTGTTCATAATTGTTTATGTGATTGATCTGCTGTATGTTTTTTTCTCAGCTGTGCAGCAAAAGGAGATCACCCAGAGCACGTCCACGTCCACCATAACTTTGGTTACGAGTACTCAGCCTATCTCAATGGTCACCAGCTCTGGATCTGCAGGCACGCTTTCTTCCTCAGTTAATACAGACCTGCCAATTGCAACAGCTTCAGCCGATGTGGCTGCAGATATTGCTAAATACACCAGCAAAGTAAGTTCTTGAGCAAGGTTTTATTGAGATTTTATTTTGAAGTGACCTTTCAAGTTATTGACATTTCAGATTCTGAAATTATTTTCAGGTTGTCGTGTGTTGCGTATTCATTCTCCTAGGTAGGAGCAGCTCTGTTTTGGTGAGAGTGCTGAAACACCAGTTTAGAGCTGGCCGAACGCTGCCTTGCTGAGCCAGAGTGTGTTTCACCAGCTTGAGCTGCTCAGACACTTGGACCCTTCTCATGTTCCCCCATTGCTTCCACAAGTGGGAGGTCAAGCAGGTCACCAGTTCAGGACACTCAAAAATCCGAGTCCTGATCAAAAGTATCGTGTTCTAACTTACAAATGGGCCTCTAGAGGTAGACCCAGATCAATATATAGAGAGATCTGGGGCATTGTAGGTAGTAATATAAGTCCACATAGGAGTGGTTGAAAGGAAGTGAAAGTGGATGTCTATCAAAAATATATACCAATATTTCTCTTTTTTCATTTTGTATTTCAGATGATGGACGCCATCAAAGGAACAATGACTGAAATATATAACGATCTTTCAAAAAACACTACTGGAAGTACAATAGCTGAGGTTGGTGTAAGATTAAAAAATGAGATAATACTGCTTGGATTTTAAATTTGAAAGTTGCAAAATAGTATTTTTATATATAAAAGTACCATATACTATACCTACAATGTAGTATAAAGCGGGACTGTCTGGGGATCCTAATTTTTGTCTTGTTTTAGAAGTAATAACTAGGGTGGTAGAGAGAAGCACTGAAAAAATATCAGATGGGCTCTGTAAGATAAGCTCTTTGCTTTGGGCATGTTTTTTCTGTATAATAATTACGTATTATACACTGCATCCTGTTTATTATTACTAACTATTACATTTTAATATTTAGATTCGACGTTTGAGGATTGAGATAGAAAAACTTCAGTGGTTACATCAACAGGAGCTCTCGGAAATGAAGCATAATCTAGGTACGCAAACGGCCGTCAGAACAGCCCTCTGCCGGCTGCTCGCAGTGTGTGTTGCCTTCAGCAAATGGTACTACGAGCTGTGCCGGTGAAGGACAGAAAATCTTATGTAACGTGCTGTGCTCATGTTAGCAGACACCTTTTGAGCGTGTACACCAAGGTATTTCCATGTGCGTAGTAAACAACAGGCGTTCAAGCCCTCTTTAGCCTAAACTTGGCTCAGAGGGCTCTTTACTTATTTATTTAAAGTGAATACTCAACTTTCACTCAATCTTGATGCCAGGCTTCCAGTGAAATAAAGTCAAAATACTGCCTTAAACAGATTGAAGAATATTCCTCCTGGGGCCGAGTTTTCATCTCTACGTTCATTCAACTGTATGGGCAGGAAATGAAACCACGATTATAATGTGATTTCTCTTAAATTATCTTCATGTAATGCACTGACTGTGGGAAGAATCTGCAGTTGGGTGATCAGGTTTGCTTTGAGCTACATGCAGTCTCACCAGCCTTAGGACTGCAGTACAGTGTCCTCATGCACTTTTTGACCCTCTTCTTGCAGAGTGCATCTGGAATGGAAGGGAGTTAAGGGAGGAATAACTCTATATTGAGATTCGTGTCTTTGGTTCGTTAGTACCGTTTTGCTCTTTCGAAGTGGAGCAGACCAGTGTTTCCACTGCTGCAGTCCAGGTGAAGTGTTTTAGCAGCAGCTACGTGCATCCTCTTTGTGTTTATTCTGCACCTGGTACACCTGGATTCTGGTGTTTCGTGGGACATCCAGTGTTAAACAAATGGAAGGTAACGGTTAAGGCTAAAGGTCCTGGTGCTAGAACGAGCCAAGAAGATGTAAGACTTTCATTTGTTGAGTAGGTATGACGAAGAGATGCCCAAACTCAGGGAATATTTTGATTGTGAGTTTTATTTACGTGTTGTCTTTAAGCTCATGAAAATTATTGTTTTGCATGTTGCTGTTTAGGGGCAGAAAATACAAAACTCACCTTTCTTTGCATTTTGAGTAGAACTGACAATGGCTGAAATGCGTCAGAGTCTAGAACAAGAACGAGATCGTTTGATTGCCGAGGTGAAGAAGCAGCTGGAATTGGAGAAGCAGCAAGCGGTGGATGAAACGAAGAAGAAGCAGTGGTGTGCCAACTGCAAGAAAGAGGCCATTTTTTATTGCTGCTGGAATACGAGCTACTGTGACTACCCCTGCCAACAAGCTCACTGGCCTGAGCACATGAAATCCTGCACACAGTCAGGTAATGGTGCTCCGGTTGCCTGTTTCTCGGCTGAGCGGGGTCAGGGTGGGTGGGACACGCGGTGACTCCGTTCTCTTTGCTTGCCTGGGTGCAGATGTGCCCGTGAAGAGCGACTGGGGACTGGTACACCAGCGGCTACTTTCTCTTTTTTCCTTTATTTTAGCTACTGCAACACAGCAAGAAACAGATACTGAAATTAGCACAGAAACATTAAATAAATCATCTCAACCCAGTTCAAGTGTGCAGCCCACGCCCACAGAAACAGCCAGCACCCCTAAGGAAAAGGAAGGTTCAGCTGACAAGAGCAAAGAGAGTGTTACAGTGAGTATCATTGTGGTTACTTCCAACAAATATAGTACGTAAGATTTCTCTGAAACCTCCTCCTAAGGCTTCCCTGGATCAGCCAGGAGTTTGTGACCATTTGTGTATTTCAGAGTGTGATTTGGGGAGCGAGACAGGGAGTCGTGGTTTGTTTTGATTCTTCATCTTGGCAAAAAATAAAAACCTCCTCCTGTCCTCTGGGAACACCCTTTTCCCTTCACTCATCCCCAGAACACCTTGTGTTGGCTTGGCTCATCCTTCCAGCCAGAGGGGACTGGACCTCTTTCTCTCTCTCTCTCCAGGACCCAGCAGTGTAGCTTCTGGTCTGGATCTTTCGATACAAGTTGCCTTCTGATAAGCAATACTGACTGCAGCACTTCCAAGCCCTTCTTGCCTGGGTTTCAGAGGCCAAGCTCAAGACCTGCATTCAGATCAACTTACTTTCTCACAACAGACTGCCACTAGGGTACCACAGCCTTCCATAACACTGATACAACAGTTCACCTGGATCTACACTTAATGGAGCAGTGTGCAGTTTTGAAATCCTCCATAGCATCTACTCTGATAGCATTCAGTAGGCAAGGATGAGCAAATGCTCTAATAAAAGGGACTTAACATTGCATATCTAGATAATGTTTATAGAGAAGATTCTGCTTTATAGGTAGGGCTCGACTATTAGCAATTTCAGCATCGTTTTTCTTCTGCCCTTGCAAGATTTATTAAGCGAAAAATCTGGGGGGTGGCTCATCCTTCAAACCTTCACACATGGTCCCCACATCAGTAGGAGCCTTGTTGTATTTTAAAAAATGAAAAGCAAACTAATTTTGTAGTATTGTGATTCCAGCATGATGTCTCATTGAGATAGTCCTGTAGAGTTGGGAAGCGTAGTAAACTAGAGAGCTGTGTTCATTTCTTGACGCTTTTGCTACTGTCTGGTGTTAGACCTCTGGGCTTGACGTGTCGGCGAAGGGAGGAGCTTGGGAAGCAGATGTGAGGAGGGGAAGAGGGGTGTGCTGGTCCGCCTGAATCCCCTTTGGTGAAGTCAGTTAACCTCTGGCTCACCCAATGCTCATAGGCATTGTTAGTGGCAGCACAACCTTTGTATTACGAGGGAAGTAGGGGATGGGAGAAAATCAATGACCTAAAACTTTTGCCAGGGAATATTCCAGTTATACAAATCTGGAATTGCTTTCACATAGATGTTCAACCTGAAGCATCATGCTGTATACTCTGATCACGTTCATAATTTGAATTTTGTTTATTAACAAAGAAGTAACTTGTGAATTATTAGGATGCAAATTTTTAACACAAACAAAACACCCAACATAAATTTCATATAATAATAATAACGACTAGGTGGAATTTCTGTAAAAGCTGAGACTTCTACTGAGGCTGCCTGTGCTGTCTCTGCAGATAGCAACAGGTGTGACCAGCAGCCAGCCTATAACACTGGTCCAGGTACCGCAGACCACCACCTATATTGCAACCTCTCAACCCACAAGTGTAAGTACAACATCGTCATTTAAATCTGCAGTAGTGCTGTTCCTGGCATTGCAGTGGCTCAGTATTTCTGGGGGGTTGTCTCCGTCTGCTGTTCTGTCAAGAAATGGATTCACTGGTATAGTCTCAACTTGCGGTGCAAAATGTCTTATTTTGCCGTGCAACATTCCACCGTTTCATTTCATAATTTGTGATCATGAGGTCTTAGAAATTGTTATGAAGTATAGCAAAGGCACCGAGGACAGTCAGACGTCCAGTTTATGTTATTATGTTAGTTATTTGCCCCTTTCATGTATATACTTGACCACAACATGAATGTAAATATATAGAATTCATTTAAAATATCTTTTAAATATCTTTTTGTCTATGGTATCCTGAAGAGATTAATTATTTCTGAGCTATGCTTGATATTCCTGTGACATCTCAGTACCTATCAAAGAAAACATGCATTCATCAGTGCTGTATCTCCCACGCAGTCTTGCACATTAGCGCTATGAAATTGTGAGAAGTAGCACTGAATCAGACCTGGGGCTTTTCAGTCACAGAGTTAACCAAGGACAGTCGGGCTCCCCGGTGACAGTCACGGGAGGATGGAACAGAGCTGAGTGTGCTGTGCACCGCGCCGCCCCATCCTCTCGACCGGCCGCGGTCTGCAGCGCTCGCTCCGGGTCCGCGCGGCGCCCGGGCCGGCGTTCTCCTTACCAGAGGAGGCCTGGTGCTCCGGGGCAGTAACGGCGCGGGGGTGGCACAGAGCAGATGTGTGCGGACAGCTTCAGTTCGTTTGCTGGCTGAAGGTAGATAACAGTAACTGCGTACTGATTTAACGGCGTATCTTAGCCACACCGTGGTCGTGAGGCCTGATTTGCTCTGGGTTTCCTGTGTCGTTCTCCCTGCGCCCACACGTGTCCTGCAGCCCGGCCGCACGCTCCCCAGCCATCGGTCCCCACAGCCGCTGCTGCCCTGCGTGGGGATCGGCACTTTTCACATTCCTCGCAGCATTTTAGCTCATTTTGTCTCAACTGAGAGCACCGTGCAACTTTGCGGCATTGGCCCGTAGTTGCTTGGACTGAATTACCGTAACAACAAGGTTTTATATGTGTTTTAAAATCAAGTAGCAAACGTCAAAGATGTTAGGCTGTTTTGTGAATAGCTGAGAGGTTGTGAGATCGTAAGGTGGGTTTGTGTCACATTCAGAAAAATGGCAGTTACCTCGGTCAGTTTTCTGTAATACAAAGTGTTGAGTTGTGTAAAGCATAATTGGAACGTCTGAGAGGTTCCAGTCTTTATTTGTGCATGTTTGAACGTTTGTACACATTGCGTTAGTCCTGCACAGCTACAGACACCTCTGTACTCTAACGGCTGCACGTGCAATTTAAACCATTTTAAACCTTACTGCATGTTTAATATGTATGCAAAATGTACGTATGTGTAAAACTGGCAGAGGTGGAGATTTTACCTCTCAGGGAATGATCTAAACACATTGAAGGAGTCTCACACATTCCATATCCCGATAAGAACTGACAGTTGATTTTTTCATGTGTGTGTGTGTGAATGTGTAAAAGGCGCCTGCGGCAGCCGCGTTTCCCTGCCTGTAGCACTAACAGTGACTTTCACAGCGGCTTGTGTAGGGTTCGGCTTGCACTTTGTTTCTAACTAGGAATTTCTTCCTCTGAACAACTTCCAGTGTATCTTCTGGGTACCATTTCCATGGAACCCTCCATACGCAGCTGAAATCATTACAAAATGGCGCCAATCTTGAATTAATTTAGCAAATTGGTTCCATATTTGGTTTTTATTCTTTCTGCAGTTAACATAATGTAAAGTATGAACTCCTCGTCTTGGCGTTGCCGGGAATGGAAGGAGTAGGCTTCTGGAAGGCACAGACCTTGTCTGGAGGAGCTGCTAATCCGGCGCAGCAGGAAGCTCACGGTCCTTGCTGAATGATGTTAAGACACTAATGTGGTTTCTTAAATCAGTGTGGGCAACACTGGGCTTCAGAGAACTTTACCTCTTCTCCGTGTTCTCTTTGGAGTGCCCCACGGCCATCGGGGAAGGTCTCTGCGTCCCCTTCAGACCCCTCAAGATCTCACTCCTGTTCTTCCACAAAACACTGCGAACTGAAGTGGACGCGTTGGTTTGCTCGCCAGTCGGGCATCACGGGAGTTGTGTCCAAACGTGCTCTCAGTCTGTATGGTAAAGGCGCTTCTAGACTCTCTCACACTTTTGGAGGCAGTTTAAGATACAGATGAGATCAATAAATCCTTTTCCAGATCTTCCAGAGTGATGTGACCTTGACCAGATTGTTTAACGTTCTTGTGCCTTTGTCTCTGCATCTGTAGAATCAATAACCACCTATGGAGATGTCCTGACACTTCATTTGTTGAGATCTATAGATCATGATGGAAGTGAAAAGTTTATTCTATATGAATATTTTTACAGGGTGCGTTAGACAGTTCCCAGGAATGCTGATGGTTTTGTCATTGATTTGTGCAAGATTTAACTTAAGTACTTTTTGTTCAAATGGATGTTCTTTGCTTTCTTCTCTGAATGCACGGGGGAGTTTCTTTTGGGGAAAGAAAAGATTGTGTGTAACGAGGATATACTTCTAAACAAGGGTATTTTTGTACTCCACTTTGATTTCTCAAAGCTTTTTCAAACGACAAAGTATTTTCTAAGCCCCTTTCCTCTTCCCATGTATTAGTCTGGAGAAAATACAGAACTGGATGTAGTAACTATGAAAACCTAATTCTCCAAGCACAGACGGTGTACACAGTACCTATAGGACCACCTGTCCCTGTAATTATATAGTAATAATAATACAGAAAAACTCTTGGCCATAGGACAGTAATACACTACTTTCTACCCTGGCATGAGGTCACATTGTGGTAATAAAGGTATTAATTCTTGCACAAAATTGGGCCTCATTCTGGATTTTCCCTGGAAATCTCTGTTTCTGCGGTCATGTCTATGTGACCTGTAACATAACGATGTGTTTCTCTTGGTTTTAATCCGCAGACCATTCCTGTAGTGGTAAGTCCTTCTGCGGGGACAGTGGCAATGAGAGCCGGAGCTCAGTATGTTCAGACCACAGTGCCAGTCCAAGCGCGAAGAGTCTAACTGCTAACCAGAAGCCCACACAATTGGTGGAGTAAATAAATCTAATAGAAATGTGAAAAATAAACACAGTTCTTTGGATTAACCTCAAAGGTTCAGACTTTGGCTTTGTATATGTGTACAAAGCATTAACTACACTACATTAATGTAAAGCATTAGCGCTGGCTTAGAAAAACTGAGGACAGGTAAGATCCATATTAAATCTATGCTTCTTTTGTAAATAATGTACAATTTGTGGATGTCATTAGAGCGCCATCTCCTTTTTATATTTGTATTGACTTTAACTTATAAAGAGCGTTTGAGCTGGAAAAGGAAGGTTTAAAAGAGCCTTACCACAAGCTGACACTGAGCACTGGTCTTGGGAGATGGTTATGCGGCAGATGATGCGATCATGAGAACCCGAACAAGTCCATTTGCATTTGGAGTTTAAAAAATTCTGCGCTTTGCAGCTGTTGTAGAATTTTTTTGAGCAAGCAAATGATGAAGGGTAACTTAAAATTGTATTAGGCCAATTGCGACATTTCCAGTCGCGGACTGGCCCACAGAAAGATTGACATTGTGTTTTACAATGACCAGACCGTTGAAATTGTTTACAGGTCACAATTATGTTAAAACTTCTTCAGTCTAATATCAGGAAGGTTGGGGAGCAGCTCCGGGTGCTTGTAGCGTGATCTTTGGTCATTGGTATCCACGGCTGAGGAAAGCAAAGATCTTCCTGTGCTTCACGTTCAGTTTGCTTGTTTGAATCCTCCAAAAAGGACTTGGAAAGCTTTTTGAATGGACAGGAAGTAGTGTGGAGGAAAACGTGGATGGGCAGCGCTGGGCAAAGGACTTTGGTGCTGGGCCAGAGCATGTGTTATTTATATGATGGAATTTATGTTTCTCTGTAAGCATGAAGCAGTACAGTATGAGAGAAAGTAACCCTGGAAATGCTGTCTGTTACACTTATACTGTAGTACCATTTGTATGTTGTGTAAAACAAAGCATTGAACAAAGCAAAGGTGATGTATGTATATGAGAAAATTAATTGTATGATATCATTCCAGTACATTCTGTTGTACATTTTAGTCATGTTGATTTCTCCCATTGTTTATAAAAGAATGCGGTTGTACAGTCTCCAGCTAGAACCCGTATTAGAGGGAAAAGTATTAGGAGAAAAGCGAGAACAGACTATTCGTGAATTGCAGTTGTGTCAGAAATAGCCTAGCTGGCCTTATTTGTGAAGCATAATTGCTTTTAGCATATGGAAGTATTTTTTCACATTTTCTTTGTATAAAATTTGTATTAAACTTAAATATCTTTTTGACAATTGTGTTTCTTCGTGACTGAGACAGGCGACACACACGATTTGCTTTGGGTTTCTCCAGCGTTCCAAGAAGCGTCACCATTTTTTTATTAAATTGTTTTAGAAAAGCGGTCTGTGTTGCTGGGTTCCCGGTTTTGTTCAGTCTGGATGGACGCTCATTTCCGCAGGCTCCGGGTCACAGATAACTTCACTCGTTGGGCATCTTCTGTCTCACGAGTGTGGGACCTTTGCATCCGCTGTCAGACTGAGGAACAGCGCAGCAGCCTGCAGCCGAGAGGCCGCTCACGTCCTCGGGGCTCAGCAGTGCCCGCTGCTCCCCGCTCCAGCAGCAGCAAAGCTCCGTGGCTTGGTGCGTGACGTTCCCGGGTTGGGTCGGACCGATGTGCGTGGGGTGCTGAGGTGTGTTCGGGGTCAGAGGTGGGAATGGGTGCGGAGGTGTGTTCAGGGTCAGAGGTGGGAATGGGTGCTGTGTTCAGGGTCAGAGGTGGGAATGGGTGCTGTGTTCAGGGTCAGAGGTGGGAATGGGTGCTGTGTTCAGGGTCAGAGGTGGGAATGGGTGCTGTGTTCGGGGTCGGAGGTGGGAATGGGTGCTGTGTTCGGGGTCGGAGGTGGGAATGGGTGCTGTGTTCGGGGTCGGAGGTGGGAATGGGTGCTGTGTTCGGGGTCGGAGGTGGGAATGGGTGCTGTGTTCGGGGTCGGAGGTGGGAATGGGTGCTGTGTTCGGGGTCGGAGGTGGGAATGGGTGCTGTGTTCGGGGTCGGAGGTGGGAATGGGTGCTGTGTTCGGGGTCGGAGGTGGGAATGGGTGCTGTGTTCGGGGTCGGAGGTGGGAATGGGTGCTGTGTTCGGGGTCGGAGGTGGGAATGGGTGCTGTGTTCGGGGTCGGAGGTGGGAATGGGTGCTGTGTTCGGGGTCGGAGGTGGGAATGGGTGCTGTGTTCGGGGTCAGAGGTGGGAATGGGTGCTGTGTTCGGGGTCAGAGGTGGGAATGGGTGCTGTGTTCGGGGTCAGAGGTGGGAATGGGTGCGGAGGTGTGTTTGGGGTCAGAGGTGGGAATGGGTGCTGAGGGTGCTGAGGTCATAGTTAAGAGGGACTGAGGAGGGTTGGGGCCGTCCCGGAGAGCGGGAACCGGGCAGGACCGTCTGAGTCTGACTTGTCTGGGAGGAGCAGCCGGGAGCTGATGAAACAGCCACTGCCCATTCTTACTGCAAATAGTGGATAAAGTCCTACTCCTGTGGTTACTTGGGTACATGGATTTGTAGAACAACTAAAGTTAAGTTCCCGGTGCTACTGTTTAAAGAAAAGCGCAAATCCTGCCATTTTGGCAATTCCTCGTGCGGTTTGAGCGCTGCTGCCGCTGCAGCCAGCTCCGGTGTTAGGAGGCAGAAGAAGAGATGAACGAGCCAAAGATGGCTACCGGAAACCACACTGCACTCTGAAACTTGTTCCAACCTGTAGGTGCTGGTTTGGGTTTTGGTGGTGGTGGTGTTTTTGTACAACTGCACCTTAACTGAAGGCGTTTGAGAAACAATGAGATACTTATTTTTCTTCCCTTTTAAAAACTCATTTTTATAACAAAATAGCACTCGAGTGCTTGCCCGGTGTCAGCCCTGCTGTGCCTGCCCTGTCCAGGTGTGCTCAATGGCTGAATGCGGAGGATTCCAGACGCTCATCAGGTAAGAGCTGTGACACCAGAACCGGGGACCTCGCAGCCCGAGGCTCTGTACCCAGCGCTGGGGACTTCCCTGCTCCGCGGGGCAGGCGCTGGAGCCGGCTGCCCTCGGGTGGCCACACGGAAACGCTGCAGGAAGGAGTCAGTACAGGACGGGCAAAACCGCGCCATTCCGTGTCCTCCCATCCCAGTGATGCCAGGTGGGTTTGCAACTCTTTATTGGCAGTTTCGTGTGCCTGGCAGGTGAGACTCCACTTCCTCTACAGAGCATTCAAAACCTGATCATGAAATGATGGGCACATTAGCAGTCTGTAATTGGTAGTTTTAAAAAGCTGACTTCTTTTACTCTGCAGCGTTGTATTCATATTAGTTATCTATCGCTAAGGAAATGACAAAGGATACTCTTGGAATCGTAAGGGATGTCATGCTGCTGTACACCTGTTGGTGGGTTTTCCCTGTCTGGGAAAGTATTTTGGCCCTTGGAGTGTTAGAAAGGAGCCTGAGAGCAGCTGCTGCGCCCCCGTGCTCACAGCCCCGTTCCACACTTCAGCCCCCTGAGCTCACCATGTGGATCTTCCGTGTCCCCTTTTCTACTTCAGATGCAAAATGTCCATATTAGAGGTTCAGATGTACTAACATACTAAACATTTAATGACAGAACAGATTCTGGTATCAGCTGTACATTTTAATAATGGTGTTAACCTGACTTGCTGGGTTTGCTCACCTCTGATCCAGCTATACTGCAACCGGCTGGGAACTTTGTCACATCACAGTTGTGCTCCAGTCTGGTTAGTGACATGACTAAGCAAGGATTTTATGCCGTAACAATGTACAAACACGTAAAAACACAGGTGAAAGGGCTGAGCAAGTCCTGTACATGTGTGTATGTCTGTTCCCGGGCCTTTTGTATGTTTGTGAGTTAAAAGTTATTGTAGCTCCTCTCTCGTAGCCATCGTGGGTTCCTTGAACAGTCAGTCCTGCTGTTCTGGCTGCAGGGAGACGAGCACAGGCCTCAGCGGCAGAGCAGCGGAACGCGCGGCTGGTACCCGTGTGCAGCGCTGGACACCGCCCCGGCGCCGGGTGTAAGTACAGCTCACTGACTGGGAGGAACATGGAGCCATCACGGCAATGGTGCCTGGAGCACGTGCAGACACCAACCACGAACAGGCCCAGAGCTCCGCAGAGACCTTGAGAATCTTTAAATACATTCAAAAAGCAAAGTCTTGTAAGAAGCTTTAGGGTGGAAAAAACAAACTCAGTACTCAGATGATCCACTGAGATAAGGCAGGTGTTAAATTTGGGGTTTCAAAGAAGTGCAATTAGCTGATTGACAGGGTGTTAAAAGCGGAAGCTGCGCTCTCCTTGGAGTCTGCTGCCCCTGGCATTTGTTCCTCTCTCAAAAGTTTTATTTACGGGTGTGCTTATCTTGCAAGCATCCGTCAGCTCTCCATTCAGTTTGATTTCCTTGACTTGAGATAAAACTTCCTATTTGTGACGTTCCTACAGCTGGAAAAGCTTGAGGAACTTGCCGCTCAGCGGCACCGAGCCCAGGGCGGCAGCTCTGCTGGAGAAGCGCACTGTGCGCAGTGCTGAGCCCAGGGCAGCAGCTCCGCTGGAGAACCGCACCGGGCGCGGTGCTGAGCCCAGGGCGGCAGCTCCGCTGGAGAACCGCTCCGGGCGCGGTGCTGAGCCCAGGGCGGCAGCTCCGCTGGAGAACCGCGCCGGGCGCGGTGCTGAGCCCAGGGCGGCAGCTCCGCTGGAGAACCGCTCCGGGCGCGGTGCTGAGCCCAGGGCGGCAGCTCCGCTGGAGAACCGCGCCGGGCGCGGTGCTGAGCCCAGGGCGGCAGCTCCGCTGGAGAACCGCGCCGGGCGCGGTGCTGAGCCCAGGGCGGCAGCTCCGCTGGAGAACCGCGCCGGGCGCGGTGCTGAGCCCAGGGCGGCAGCTCCGCTGGAGAACCGCGCCGGGCGCGGTGCTGAGCCCAGGGCGGCAGCTCCGCTGGAGAACCGCGCCGGGCGCGGTGCTGAGCCCAGGGCGCAGCTCTGCGCAAACGCCCCGAGCAGGGGCCGCAGGACGGGCCCGGCCACGCCGGCTGTTGACAGGTGTGGCCAACACGCTTTGCAGCTGCTGCACGGCTGCTACCGCTTGAGCCAAAGACTTAGATCAGATTATGTTGAGATCAGATTTTCTGTTTTCGTCCAGCAGAAAATCCCCTCTTAGATGTAGCAATGAATCTGCTTCCTGAGGTAAATGTTGTTGGACAGGAGGAGGCTCACTCAGGCTTGTGTAGCGCTTGTGTAGCGCTTGTGTCACACTTATAACTTACATAACCCTTCCTTGTTTGATTCACACCTGATAGATAAGGGGATAATAGCTCTTCTTTAGCACCTTGTTCCAGGGGGGCTCTGATCCTTTTGAGGGTTTTTTTGGTACCACAGCAAGCAAGAAAGCAGTTTTGAAAATGAATTACAGATTCATCCAAGCCCAGAGAACTGAAATATTTTGAGAGCAAGAATTAACTGGCCAGTTCAGCAGAAATCCTAAAGCTGAAGCTTACGTGTAGATGCATTTATTTACATAAAAATAAATACGCACAACTGCAGTATTTGCTTGCTCTTTATCTTGTGCAGGGCAAGCGGGACCCGCCGGGTGCCCACGGCCTCGCTCAGCGGGCGCAGCCGCCGTGTTCAGTCCTCGCCCCCCCAACACCCCGAAGAGCTGGGTACAGGCTCCAGTTTGCTTCTAGAACAACCCCACCTTGAAACGGCGAGTATGTATTCTACGTATTCCTGTAGATGCAAGAGTAGCTGGAGGGAAGGCAGGTAATCTAGTCCCCCAAAATGTAAACGTTTTTATTTAATGCCTTTCACTCATCACAAGGTTCTTTTTCCCCCTTTCCCCAGCCCCCAGAACCGAGATGGCAGCATAAGGCACTGTGTAGACACATGCACAGTCCACATACCATCTATGTAGGATCTGAAACGCAGCTATTGTTCTCACCAACAGTACCATGTGTCCTTATTATTCATGTACACAACGCGATTTTCCCCAGAGTTTGTTCTGGAGAAATGAACAATTAATTTAGAATGGCGACACTTTCCCCCACCCACCCCAAAAAGCCAGATTAAAAACACAGGTACAGAGCTTAATACCAGAGTAATGAGATTAGTCCATAAATTAAAAAAATACAAAAAAAAAAGAACAGTTTCACTCTTATTTTCAGAAGGTCCACGTGATGTGGTGTATTGTGCAGAGACTCCTTACGGTGTCCTCTTCCCCCTTCAGACGCAAGAGAACTGAGCGGTCGCCCCAGCCTCGCAGTGTTTGTCGGGGGGGCAAACGGCAGTTACAGCTCCGCACAGCCGGCCCGGCCAGGCGGCCGCGCGATCCCCGCGCATCCGAGGCTCCTCCTCTGTCCAAAGGAGGAAGGACTCGATACACTGTTCTTTGGCTGCGAGTTCTTAAGGGCTTCCACTGAAAGGGTTCTCCTTCAAAAAAAAGAAAAACTGCAGTTGCTGTGGGATTTTTTTCAATAAGAAAGTGTTGAGGAAAAGGTGGAACTGATGCGATAGTTTGAGTGAAGCCCTCACAGTGCTAAGATGTTGGGGTCTGCTACAAATATTCAAGTTCCAAGGCGTGCCGAAGAGCTTCCAGGTCGGCGTGACAAGAGATTCTCCAGAATGGCATGTTGTGCTAGAGTGAAACCAAAAGAGGGTGTTGTTTGGGTTTTGTTTAATACTGAGATCAAAACAACGTTCTTGTTTGCACCTTCAGGAGCAGAGCGTTGGTTGTCCCAGTGTCACAGGCAGGGAGGCTCATCTCGGAGAGCGAGGGAGGGAGGGGGCGGGAAGGGTCTGCTTGCTGAGGAGTTTCTCGTATGCAGCGAGGAAGGCGGACCCTGCGGCCCCCCCAGCGTCCTGCCTCCCAGATGATGGAGCATGTGCTAGCTACTAAACTTGACTGCTTTTTCTCATGGATTAATTAGGAACGTCTCTAGAACTGCAGTATTTCAGCGCTAGTGTTGTCAGTGGTTCACAGGCAAGTAACAGATAGATATCATAAAAGAAAGTTATTACCATTTATAAAAATGTAAAGAAAGGAATAAAATACCACAGAGTCAAAATGCTTCGTAACAATCCCAAGTCAACTGGAGCAGCAGGTCATGCTGCATTTTCTGTAGATGTAGGAACTGGTACCACTGCTCAGATCAGTTACTGGTGTGGTGTAACTGCTGCCTTAGAGAAGGGTGAGACAGGCTTGTAAGACAGCTTGTCCACAAAAACCTTCCTGCTTTGGAGAGACTATCATCTTCTCCTGCGTCCCTGTGTTTCACTTTACATTTACTGTGATAAATTGGAATTCACGTATCAAGTGTGCAAGATTTAACCAGCCAGTTCCACTTGATGTCTGGACAAAATCTGGAAAGGTAAACTACCTGTGACCTACTGTACCTTCTTCATAATATCCTGATGAATCTCTTGAAAATTGGGAAGGTACTCTAGGAAAAGACTCACAGCTGAAAGAGGACAGAGTATCAACTTTTTAAAGTGCAGTTCAATTACAGAGGGCACCTGAGATGGAAACTGTAACGTGCTAAGCACAACAGTGCTCTGAAAGCATCTTCAGAACAACGTAGTCCTGCCACCATTAGCATCCTGTTCCTTTCCAAGTGTACCTGCCTGTGGAAGAACCCTCCAGGGTTCGAGCTGTTCCCTTCACAGAGTGCCTGTTCACACTCTGACCTTTAAACAACTCCAGCTTCCCTCCGGTACGCTGCTCAGTAAACAAACGCTTCCTTCAAGCTATTGATCAGTGTGTGCAGACAGCAAACACGGACAGCTGAAGTGATTGGAATCCATTGCTCTGCAATTTCCCTTTAAGGGGAAAAGTTATTTCCTCCTCCCTCCCCCTCCCCTGGTTGTTATTAAACCCCTTCCATTAAATTATCTATTTTTTTCTTGCTTAAATTAGAAGAAAACTTGGCCTCCCAGCCACTCCTGTTGTTCAGCATTTACAGAGTTATCACTCATCAGACAGGTGAAGAAAAATGACCCACTGAAATGGAGATATTATCAGTGCTGTCGGCAAAACAGCGAAAGGCTCCCCGCCTGCCCCCTCCCGCTCACCTCTTTTGTATAAAGCTCAGGTGTGTGGAAGCCTTGACTAACGATTGTCATCAATCAACTGGAGACGGCAAAGAATGTGCTCTGCTAATGGGAGAGCTCCTTAGGCCAGGAGACACAAGCAAGAGGGCTCTTGAAATCTGCCGGCAGAAGATTGTTGAACCTTCCCACTCCTTCCTCCAGCCAGAGAGCCCCTGCAGCCTTTGATGCAGCGTGGTCAGGGCCCCGCTGCCCCGGGGGCGCGGGCTGGGCTGTCAGGAGCAGCAGGGCTGCTACCACTCCCCCAGGGACGCGTTTTCTGGTCTAGAGACTGGTAAATTAGAACTCTGCTGTCCAATTCAGTTCTCCTCTTGTACAATTCAGCTGATGCACCCGACTGCTCTCCCGCACGTCTCCATGTTTCTACCCCGCCTGGGTTTCCGTGATACACCGATATCCCCTGTATAAGGCAGCAGGTGTTCCTGGATCTCCGACCTCCAAGCCCAAATCACTGTGAGCAGAACACAAGCTTTGGGCCCCTCAGAGTTCGCTTCTATCTCTTCCAGGCTCTGGGGTTCTGGCTGCTCTCCTCTTACAGTCTACCCAAAACAAAGCAGCTTCAGCTGGGCGCTAGAACTCCAGTTCTCCTTCCAGTCAGAGGACTGGGTACTAATGCATGGAGACCCGACTGCACGCCCAGGTTACTGCACTGAACTCCCCCTACGGCCACCTACGCACCAGCGGCCGCTTCTGCGCCATGAGCATCAAATACTGCCCAGGCCTTGTTACTCCTGACCAAAATGCTATCGCAGTTTCTGTTCTACTTCTTCTCCCCATTTTGCTTGTGAAATTAATCACATTGATCCATAAAACACCGATAAAAGCAGCAACTCAGTCCTAGTCCCCTTGGTATCCACTCTAATGATGTTACACCCCATGATCTCAGTGAGTCATAAATACAAATACATGTGCATATTCTAATAAGTAATTCAAAACTAATTTCAATCATCTGGAATTTACAAAAGCGACGTGTAGATCAGAAATTCAGCCTGCTTGCTCATCTGAGATCACACACTGGAGTTTTCCTTGCCATCTATTTAAAGCCTTCTTTATTAAGCAAGCGTGATTCCTGGGACACACGGCACAGCGACCACCTGAAACATCGTCCTTGCTGCCAGGGTGCGGGGATTTACAGGAAGAAATTTCTCACAAGGTTGTTGAGTATTTTGCACATTAAGAAATGAGACCGGCTGTAAGCTGCTGGAGGGAGCTTCATTCAATGCTTAAGTAAACAAAGGGTCATTGAAATGAAAACTTGGAAGAATCCAGCATGGTATCCACAAACTGTACCTTTTTTGCTCCCTGTTCCTCTTCAACGCCATCTCCTATTACAACATACACGGCTTTCCTTCCAAACCTTTGCATGATTCTCTCAAAACAGCTTTCCTTCCCTAAGCAACAGAAGAGAAGACAGACACAGCTTTTTGTCTGGACACACAGAGCAGGCGGGGCTGACACTCAGGCAGTCACAGTGGAGCTGGGGCCCACCTGAACTTGCTGCTACACCGCTACATTCCTCGTTTTCTTTAGAAATTAGAACCCAACTGACCCTTCACCTCAGATGGACTCTCGCCATCTCATGACGGCTGCTGGCATTTTCTCCGTCAGCTGAGGACTTCCGAGTGCTGCCAGTTTTCTGTAAGCTTGGTGACTTTGATACACGGGCTCAGACCGGGCAGACTGATGTGACAGTCACGGTGTTCAGTTTCGAGAGCCCTCTTCTGTTCATTCTGGTTACAGTAAGAACACTGAAAAAACTAAAGCCCCAAGGCAACCCTACCTATACTTATTACTGACCCAGCTTCATAAAGCTCATTCAGCACGCCTGACCCCTCTGCCAGAACACCAGTACCCAAAGTGTCTCTGTTGGTAGCAGCTCCAGCCACCCACATGCAGCAGATGGGGATGAGCATTTTCAGCTCACTCCCCACAGAGACACTTGGGAAGACTTTGGTTTCTTGATTTTGTTTCAGCTTACGTGTGGGCGGTCAGGATGTGAATTAAGAGATGTGTAAACATGGAGATAAAAAGAAAGCTCATACTTCACTTGTTGCGATCAGGTTGAATGGATGTGCCTGCCTCAGGGACAAGATTTCAGTTTCTCCTCAGCAAAGCCTGAGTTAGTTTGCTCTTACCTGTTTTTGTTGCGCTGTAGATGTTTTCAATGGGGAAGACAGTGCCCAGTCCATAGAGAAGCACTTTAGCGAGAGCTGGTATAAGCTGAGTTGTGGTGACCAACACGTTCACACAGTTAGGCCTAGAAAACAAACGTTAGCAGAAGTGGCAACCTGTGTTCCTCTCTTTTATTCCTGCTGAAAGACAGCAGGAAGCAAACCTTTCTTGCAACTGGGAGCTCCCAAGCCCCCGGGAGATTCTGCAGCTAGAGACAGACAACGTGAGCACTGGCAATGTCTTTTTATCAGCTTAGTAGAGTGAAAAAACCATAAACCAAGACCAGCAGCAGTGAAGCAGCCTCACTGCATGCATGCCAGGGTCTGTCTGGGGGGAATCTGAACACCGGTGTCCTGCTGGATGAGCGAACATGTTCAGGGATAGAGCGTTTTCTCCCTTTCCTACTCTTTTGTGCATCTGCTCACGGGGGCAGCGTGCTGCAGATGACATAGCTACGAAAAGGCAAGGACTGGTTTTGCCTTTGCTCAGCTCAGCGTCTCACGCTCACCGCAACCCTTGATAGCGCAAGCCTGCAAACACGCGCAGACCGGCCTCCCGCAGGTTTGGCCAGCAAAGTCCTGCAAATGTGTCTCGATTTGTCTAGAGGGGGAAAAGAGGGGAAGCAAACGAGATCCTGGATCAAACCTGTAGGCAAATCTTTAAGCTGTTCTTACCGGGAATGTATCAAATTCAGTGCCTTCAGAGCATGTGTGAGCCAGAGATCAGTCAGCGCTTCAAGTTCTGCTCTTAACTGCAGCCAGGTTTCCCTCTTAGGAGCTCCTATTAAACCTGTAAGCAGGGAAAAGCATCTTTGCAGAAGCACAGACAGGGAAGGCAGAGCTCTGTATGGAGAATGCCAAAGGGCTCCTGTCTGCGTCCTGAACCCTCTCTCTTCAGTACCCTCCTCGTGGCCCGGGTGCCTTGTTACAAACCAGCAGTTATGAGACAAGAATGCCTTCAGACGGAGACCAGTGATGTGTGCTGTGGGAAAAAAGCCAACCATATTTAGTTTTGAACTGTTTTCTTGCTTACTAAACACTCTGAAAAATTGGAGAAGCTTGCTTTCCTGCTAAAGAAATTACAAAATAAAGCAACACACAGAGACTCGAGTCCTTCTCAAACCACTGAACCAGGTATTTTATCGTATCTCCTGCAAATCCTGTACAGAATCTTATCTAAGGACGACTGGTGAAGCACAAGCTCAGCTCGGTGTGAGGAGTTCCTACCACGATGCTCCCTACACCTCTGCCGTAGATGTCCCTAGCAGGGTCACAGGTATTTGGGAAGGTGGAAGCCGTGCTTGCTGCGTGGCCACAGACACTTACCCCCTACATTGTTTTTGTAGGTGTTGTACATCTCTTTCACCCGGCGGTAGCGGAACGCCAGCTTCCTCATCCAGTCAACTCCCCCGTGAACTCCCGAGCCCAGGCACAGGTTTGCGCTGGCGGCCGAGCTGTGAAAGCCGTCTGCGGAGAAGTTGTACGTGCTGGGCAAGGGCGGAGAGGAGGGGAGAGGTCAGCACAATCGCAGCCTGCACGGTGCCGCAAGGAGCAGAAACAATTGAAGAGAAGCACAGACAAGCGGCAGCAGAGACGTACGCGAGCCACGCTTCACGAAACAGGAGTTCATCTCTAGCATGGCTGCTACTGATTTGAAAAATGTCCTTACTGCAAACACAACGCAGGTTGCTCAGCACTCCCCGACAGTTCTGAGGTTCTCTGGCCTACAAAACACCGGACAACCCTCAGGTCACCGGAGCTCCGCACCTGCCTCTCACCCAGGCTGCTATGGTGACTGCAGAAATACTCAGTCCCCAAATTAACGTTTTGATCACTGCCTGAACAACTATCTCGACTGCTTACAGGCCACTGGAGCCAAAGCACCTAAATATACACGCGGCATTTCAGGGCACTGCAAAGCACGAAATAGCATTTCAGTTACAGCAAAAAACATTTCAAGGGTTCTATGCAGAAGGAAAAGTCTCTTCCCCGAAATACTTGTTTTTTGTGCTGTTTCTGAACCAATTTCTCATAACAACCAGTCAAAACCACAAACTGTAAAGCTCTATATGGGCCCTGCACATTTTATTCTTGTGCCTGTTACCATGACTCTACAGGCAACACTGGGAAAGGCAGATGTAATTGTACAGAAACAGTTTTTACATACATGATGATCTAATTTATGCAAATAATCATAGTGTTTGGTGCAGTTTGGATTCAAGTGTCCACCAGTGACGAGGCTCGGGCACGGCAAGGCCCACAGTCCTCACCGCTAAGCCCATTCATCAGAGACTGGGCAGAGGGAAACCTTTCCATCTGGTTTTGAAGTGTTCTGTCCAAGTCTGCGCCAAGGGCTGGGCAGATCGCATGAGAAAGTAGTGCTGTCTGACTGGAGTTCAGCCTCATTTCAGACAGATCTCCCAGAATGGTTCAGGACAGTCAGGGCTTAACAGCAGGCACAGGCACATTAATGTGAGGGAGGGGACAGGCAGCAGGCACAGGCACATTAATGTGAGGGAGGGGACAGGCAGCAGGCACAGGCACATTAATGTGAGGGAGGGGACAGGCAGCAGGCACAGGCACATTAATGTGAGGGAGGGGACAGGGTGCCTCTGCGCGCTCAATGAACGCAGCCCCAGGGAGCCAGGGAGGGGAGAGGCGCACGGTGAGAACCTTGCCCAACACCACTGACCGGCCCCTGCTGTTTCCAAACAGCTGTGGACGACCTGACCTGCAGTTTCCGGCCTGGAGATCCCATACCTTAGATCCTGACCGTTGTCATCCGAGGATACATCATCTATGTGGATCTGGTCGCAGTCCTGGGAAGCAAATGAAAAAACAATGTAGGAGAGTAAGTAAACGCTTTGAAAAAATATTTGAAAGAATGTAATGAAAAATTACTTTAAGGCTAATATTAAGGAGATAAAACATTACATATTGCTAGTGTTGTCTGGCACTGTCTAGCCAGTTAATTGTTAGGAATAAGTATAACATAGCACAAAATATGAATAGAGTGTGTGTATGTGATCCGCTGTTATCTAAGGGCACAACAGCTCTTGAATAATACAGTAAGTGAAACTCCTTCCTACGTAGACAGGACGGGGAGAGAGACACTTGTGTTTTAGCCAGGAAAACTGTGTTTTCCAAACTGCATGCATGCTAAGGCCGAGATCTGGCAGCCTGTGCCCCTGTGAGAACAGAGCTTTGGACGGGAGGTGTCTGCCCACCTGAGCACCAGGGCAGAAGAGCTGTCTGAAGACACCCCCAGAGGTGCCTGGCCTGCCCGTGTCTTCCCCGCTGTTCTGAGAGGGCCGAAGCACCCCCAGAGGTGCCTGGCCTGCCCGTGTCTTCCCCGCTGTTCTGAGAGGGCCGAAGCACCCCCAGAGGTGCCTGGCCTGCCCGTGTCTTCCCCGCTGTTCTGAGAGGGCCGAAGCACCCCCAGAGGTGCCTGGCCTGCCCGTGTCTTCCCCGCTGTTCTGAGAGGGCCGAAGCACCCCCAGAGGTGCCTGGCCTGCCCGTGTCTTCCTCGCTGTTCTGAGAGGGCCGAAGCACCCCCAGAGGTGCCTGGCCTGCCCGTGTCTTCCCCGCTGTTCTGAGAGGGCCGAAGCACGGCGGGGGGGGGCAGCCGCCTTTCACAGCCCGGGTGATCTGCATCAGCAACGCGAAAGTCAACCAGAATATGCGCTTGGAGCTCAGCCCACACGAAGTATGTACTCTAGATCTTATCTTCCAAAGTTCTTCATTGTTTGAATGGTGGAGGCCCTGCCTCAAAAATCTGAGCAATGTTATTTCTTTGGTTTCTTTCCTAGTCCTAGCATTAAGGTTAGAAAGAGAAAAATCAGGAAGCTCCTCCCACCACCTTAAAGCTCCTTTCTCCGTGGCCCTTGCAGGGAAGAACAGAGCAGAAAGCCTTCAAGCTGACCAACGCTCTCTTTCGTTCTCGCTGGTTTTTCAACAGAGGTAGAAGCACTTGGTACAACAGGGCCCCGAAGTCAGAACCACTGCAGCTAACCAGGGCAGTTATCCTCCGCCACTTCAGCACTCTGTAAACCACAGAATGTCACCTTCTCTACAGGATTACGAGTTTTACAAATGACTCTAAATTAGTCTCTTTAAAAAACAAACACCCCCTCAAAAAGCAACGACCAATCCCCGAAAAACCCAACAACAACAACAATCCCCAAACAAGTAACCAAACTTCCTATCAAAGGCAAAATATCACAGATAGTTCTTGTCCATAATGAGATTTTCTGCAGCATCTATTTTAGGTAATTCTCAAAAAGACACACGATTTTATCTTGTTCTCAGGTCATTGGTCTGGTCTCTTATCAACCTATCTCTGGGGTGAATATTTCTGTACGTGGCTGGAGCCAAGTGGCTGAATAACCGATCTCTGCTCCTCTCTCCCCTCTACCCCCATGACTTTTTAAGCCCCGCTCCTGAGAGCCGTTGTGAGCCAAGCTGGGACAACACCGAGCGGCCCACTCCACTCCAGTTGTGTGGTGCCGGGCATTAAGTCAGAGGAAAGGTATTTGTGGAGGGGTCTGTTTTTCTCATTTGTGGATGAATTGTTCTGTACACTGAAGTGTGACAACAGTAGCTATCACATTTCTAACTTAATAAAATACCATGACACTTGGTGAGACACTACCTCATAGTGCACCGGCTGAGCCTATCATGTTACCGGGTGAAACACAGGGAAGCTGGTTAAAGCCAGAGTATGGACCATGTTTTACTACTTGGTTAGGAGACTAATCTGTCATTCCTGCAGAATCTCTTTGAAATCTTAGTGAGCGGGGAATCAAGGCAGGATATCTGGGCTGCTGGAAAGAAGGTCCAGATTGTTCAAGTGGGAGTCTGCAATGGGGACATACTGCAGTTTTCACATCTGCTGACTTCTAAAAACGATAGTCTAGGACCAGAAGGGTATGTGACGTGTGGCACGTACGCCCTGTGACTGAGCCAAACGTGTAAGACCTAAGTCCACCCCCCCAGCTCTGGGAAGGGCACTGGTTTTACCGCGGTGGTATCTCCAGGTCAGCCTGTGCCACAGGACTTGGCTCCGGGGGGACCAGGCCCTCGTACCCACACGGAAGGAGCCTGAGCTGACGCAGCTGTGAAACGGTGCTGCAGGCCTGGAGAAAGCTCCTGCTGCCTCCTCCTGAAGCACAAGCTGTTCCCAGAACGCATGGTTATCGCTTATGATCATCACTTATGATCCCTCTGAATACTCTCAGGGTATTTCTTGCGCACCTATGACAACAGCTGATGAACGCAGAGGCTGTCTGTGTACCAGGACTGTGCCAGAGATTTGTGAAATCTCATGGATTCATTGACCAGTCAAGCCTGCATCCTCATTAGGCAGGAGGGTGAACGGTTCCCAGAACACAAAACCCCGCCCCGGGATGGCTCTGAAGGGCCGTAACTTGTAAACACACTAATCCCTTGTTCGTTAGCTCCTCATCCCCCTTGTCAGTTCCCCTCTGTAATACCTGTTTCGCAGAGTGCTACACAGAAACATCTCCAGAGGGACGGGGGGTGGAAGGTGCTATTCTGTAGCCAGCGCTGCACTGGGAACAAAAGGCACGTGGAAGAAAAAGCACAACCTGAGTTCGTATTTTAACTTTCTTGTGATTTCTATCCTTGGGCCACTCCTCTTCTCCCCTGATTTCCCAAAAGGGGAACAGAGAGTGAGAACAACCTGCCAAGCGGAGCAACGCCTGCGCCCTGCATGCCCTGGGAGCGCAGCACGCTGGCCGCCCGGTCCGAGTTTGGTGCCTCCATTCTTTGCGAACGGGCAGGCACAACACTAAGCCGGGGCTCAACAAGCATTGACCTCCCCCTGCCCCGAGCCAGCTGGAAAAAGAGTGCAGATGCTCTCTCTGTTTTGCTATGTTTGGCATTTTCTACTAAGAGCACCCTTGCTGGCCGCCTGGTCCGAGTTTGGTGCCTCCATTCTTTGCGAACGGGCAGGCACAACACTAAGCCGGGGCTCAACAAGCATTGACCTCCCCCTGCCCCAAGCCAGCTGGAAAAAGAGTGCAGATGCTCTCTCTGTTTTGCTATGTTTGGCATTTTCTACTAAGAGCACCCTTGCTCTGGTCCTGCATGGGCAGCTCTCCTACCGCTTTCTCCGTCACAGCTCCTTTCACCCTGCCCACCACAGGATACAGGCAGAACTGGCTTCAGCCCTGTGTGGTCCAGCTGATTTTGTCTTGTACAGACCAGTGCTGTACCACATGATGGTGCTAATGTATATGGTAATGTTTGTGGGTACAGAACTCAATCAGCTGCTGGGCTTGCTTTTTATCAACATCTTTTTTCAATATTGTACGCTGCATTCTTTTTAAGCTTAACACTTGGTGATGTATGATCCTTAAATATCAAACCTGACTTTTATTTATCACCCCAAATGAAGGAGTGGGATGGGTAACGAACAGAGATGGATTACTCTGTTACTGCAAATTCTTCTGAACTGAAATGGCTTTGTTTGGAATGTGCAATTTTGTAGAGAACATTTACTTCTCCTGAATTCTACCTCATCCCTCACCTTTTTCATTCGAAAGGCTTAGTGAAAACCAAAACAACTTAGGTTTGGTTTTGTTTGACAAAAACTTTGGTTTGTTTCACTTATCAAGCACATGTGAAAAGGGAAAAACTGAAAATTTTCAGTAGAAAATGATCTATCTTTCCAGCTACCTGGTCCATGCATCATCATTCAGAACACCTAGTGGTTTGATCTCGGTGCTGAACCGACCAGAACTGTTCCACAACGCTGTCTCCTTGCTAGTTTCTGCTCTGGCCAGCTGCAACACTGCCTGTTTTCAAAGGTTCTTCACGTTTTTCATGGGCTTCAGCCATCCAGGTCCAGTAATGAGTTGTTCTCACCTTCAGGTGCCCGTGTTGTCCTTTTTACACCCTCTAACAAGGCCCTTCAGGCTGTACTGACTCACCGATTCAGCTGCGGACTCTGTGTCTCACATCTTTACTAAAGAGCAGGTAAGCTGATAAGCCAGCCTACGAAATCAGCAAGAATCGCTTCTCTTGTCTCATAGCACTAGCAACAAAAATGGTTTTGTAGCCCAAACTACCTGAAGACAACCTCCCTGAATATTCTTCTGAGCACCTGACTGTGCTGCAGATGGAGCCCGGGTATTTTGCAGGAGGTTCTGATTTCTATTTGGAGACACCGTGCTAAACTTCAGCTCCTCCCTGGGTTACATAGTTCTGCTGGAGAGGCCTCCAGCTGAGGGACTTCTGTTTTGTTTTTGCTTCCTTAATGTCAAGAGACCACAAAAGAAAAGAAATACAACACACTAACTTTGTAGAATTAAAACCACTGCTCTGTCTTTGTGGCTGAAGAACTTGAGAGGCCATGTGAGACCAGACTGACCCAAGGACTCAGCTTCTAGCAGCCAAAGCTGTTACTGACTGATAAACGTGCAGAGTTTGACTGAGGGCAGACCATCTGCCGCTTCATTTCGTGTTTTAGAGCGGTTAAGTGAAGCCAGGAGAAAACTTGCTTTAAAGTGATTTGCCAACTTATATTCTCACAAAAGCCTCGACAGGCAGAGTGTTTCTGGAAGGTGGTTTTGTGGAGAACATGGAGCTTTGTTGCACCACATGTTGAGATCTGATAGGGGAAAAGTGCTGGTTGCGTATTAAATATCATCGCTACTTATACAGAGCCCCGCACAGCGGGGCTCCCTTTTCAGCTTTTTTCCGAAGAGAAGGATTTTCCCTCTGTAGCTCCCGCGCCCTCATCACGACGTCCCTCTTTGAAACAGGCCAGCTCTGAAAGGAGGGGAAACTCAGCCAGCGAAACCTCGGCCTGTGAGGAGCGCGACGGCAGGAGAGGATGTGCTGCTGCAGTCCAGGCCACCACAGTGCAACCGAGCACTGAACGAACAAGAAATTCTTGCTGAACTCATCAGGCACAGAAAAAAGGTCTCTTGTTTCATCTGGCACTGACACAAATTCTTCCCTTTTCAAGAGAAGAAAAAGCCCATAGAGGTCTGCCCCTGGATGCCTCCGACACCTCCGAGTCACCCTGACCCCAGGGTGCTCCCCTACTCCCTGTGTGTGCGACTGCTGCTACCGACAGCAGATACAAACAGCTTTCCATCCGCACACCAACACTGCACAGCTCTTTCGCAGCTGGTGACACAATTCTCCTAGTGCCACTTTGCTTGAATTTCACCCTATGTTCAAAAGGCGTTTCATTTTATATAAGGCGCAGTCTGATCTGACCATGCCACAATCAGGAAGGATTCCTCCTCTTGCTCTTCTGTGTCGGAACTCCCGTGGCCTCATCCTGCAGCGTGCCTGAGCTCCAGCAGAGCTGCTCTGGCTCTGTGCGCAGCCTCCTCAAGAACAGAGAGCGTCTTCAGAACTCCGCATGGGCTCAAGGCTAACTGCTACCTGCCCAGAGGATCTGTGCTGATTTAGCTTAATAAAGTTATTAAATAGCAAATTTCAGAAGCAGCGGCAGCAATGTCCTCATTATTAGGTTTAGTGAAACTGCCAAAAGCCATCACTGTTACTATGCATTTGGAAGGACATTCCTTACCAGAATGAAGACGTCAAAGGGACACAGTAAAGTATGCTTCCAATAAGTCATCTAAGGCCCATTTCTTTGGGGTCAAAAATGAAAGTTTCTTGGCCAGAAAAACAAGTTTGTAGACCAGATGCAAATGATTAGGAAGAGAGTTTTTAAATAAAATGAGCAGCTACGTACCTCCAGGTCATTAAAGAACAGATGTGTATCTGCGAGGCTGAAGATCATCTCTTCCATCATAAGGCCAATCCGCACGGACGTCGTCGTGTCCTGTTAGGGGAAAAGCGGTGTTTTCCATTCACTTTGATTTGATTTTTCTTTTTTTTCCCTTCTTTTTGCGGGGAGGGAGGTGGGAGGAGGGCGGGAGATCTCAGAGCACGCAGGGGACCTGCACATTCCTCTTTCTGAAGATATGCTGATTGACTTTATTTCCTGAGTATATCTTGACACGATTTTTCCCATCCTTTCATTTGCTCTCCTAGATAACCAAAATCTGTTATTCGAAGGATGTTTGTGGCTCACCTGGACCTGTAATAGCCCCCACACTTCCGATGATATAACAAGAATTACTTTGGCAGGTTGGACCAAGAGCAGAGCGGTGTGCTCGACAGGACACGCAGCGTCCCTCCCGCCACCAGGGGCTGCACCCAGCCCCCTGCGCCGCGGTGGTCACTGGGTCCCAGTCACTTTGCCATGTGTCTCATACACAAAGTCAACCACCCTCCCACCCCCGGACAACCGACCTTGCACCTAAACCCGCAGCAAAAGCCCAGAAACTCACTGATGCAAACAAGGTCCCCAGCAGAACACGTTCTTACTCATTAAACTCTTCAAAAACAAAAGTAAAAATAATCTGTGGTTAATTTGATAAACACTCATAGCTCAAAACCATTGTGCTGTGCCCGTTCAAACTCAACAACAAAGGACAGCTTGGAAAAAAGAAAAGAAGAGAAGAGAAAGAACATTCCCACAACAGGCTTTTATTTGTAATTCATCTTCATTAAGACAGGGATCTCTCATCTGTATGTGGGTGGTTTTCCTCCACTAAAGCTACAAGCCATGCTAAACCAGGGCAGATTTATATGCAGTCTTTGCTCTAATTTTCTGCAGATTTCTGTGGAATCATGTTATTTTATGACGGGACAGTAATGAATTAGTTGAGGAGCTCTTAACAAGGAGCACAATGTTTGGAAGATGAGTACATTTCAATCAACCTTTGCGGCAGATGCTGTTGACATGGATGGTGTATTACACGCTAACCTAATTATTACGCATTCTTGGTGTAGTTCTCTTTAATTAGAGCTGAATGGCTATGGTTTCAGCCATGTGTGTGACTCACGAGCACTGTGCCCATCTAAGAAGAGCTCTGTCACTCACGTTTGAACACGCTCATCGCTGCCCCAGAAAGAAGGGCACTTTCTCCTCTGGGCGAAAAGCAGACGTCAACAGCCCTGCCTTGAACACAGCTCTAATTTCAAGCCCCGGAGCTGCTCCCTGACAAGGCGCAGGGACACAGGCGCAATCAGGGCGTCTGACTGCGGCCCCATGCGAACAGCACTGAATCAAATTTTACTACCCAGGTGTAGTTACACAGGGGAACTGTTCTGAAGAAAATATGCTGCTAGGAAGAAATTATTTTGTAAAATAGTTTTTAATGAAGCAATTTATTTTTATACATTTCAAGGATCATTAGCCTTTAAAACTCTTTCAGGAAATCTCATTGGTTGGTATCTGTCATTTATCCTCTTGGTTTTGTCTTTAGCTTTATTGGTATTAATCACTAATGGGGACCAGGAAACATTTCCACAGTGTATGAAGTTACCTTCTCTTATACTAAACACTATGGAAATTGAACTTTAGATGAGAGAGGGGAAAAAAAATCATTCTCTTGAGATACAGAATATGATGGAATGAAAATAAAACAGAAAATGTACTTTACCACCCAGAGGGGAAGTCGTTTGGGGAAATGATTTGGCATCGCTGCTTTCACAGTATGGACGTTTCCTCTATAGCACGGCATGCTTCCAAGTCTTAAAGAGGCTGATAAAGTTAAAAGGCAAATCAGCGCTCCCAGTGTGATAGAGGTGTCTAGAGGCACCGGGCCAGGTTCCGCTGGCAGTTATTTGTTTGCATTACTGCAGCATCTAGAAGCACCGGTCCCAGACTTGAACCCCAGTGCGCTAGAGGTTGTGCATACACACAGGAACGACATCGCTGCAGCTTTCGAGTATGAATAAACAGGGGAACCAGACTGACGGGAAAGCACCAAAACAATATAGGTATGTCAGTCAACATGTTGTGCAAATTCCCTGTACAGTGTGTAAATAATCTGAAAGAGAATTATAACATTTATCTGAAGATGTTGATGGAAACCCTGTACCACTAAAGGCTGGCTCGGTGCTGCAGGGGCTGTCCCGGGGAACTGCTGCAGCCCGTGCCAGTGTGAGCTTAGCAGACCAATGCAAAGGTGCTGCACGCAGACGGATGATCCCTGCTAACGTGTCCCTCCGCACCAAAGTGCGCCCTGGAGCCCTGGGAACCAGCCAGTGGTTTCTGATGCGAACGAGCCCAAGGAAGAATGGACCAGACAGCCTGAAATCAAATCTCCAGGAACCACTTTTTACAGTGAAAACAGATTAATCTGAAAACTCAACCCTGAGTGCTTGTTTAGTAACTTGAGAAAAGTGAGGTCCTACCCCTCTGCTAATCCACAAGTCACGCTTTCGCAAACCAGGACGGTGAAAGGCAGGGGTAGAAAACGGGCAATAAACTCCTTTTGCAAATAAAACCTGCAGCACCACAGCGCACCCCACGTCTCACTGCCACGCACCACTGCTGGAGCTTCCTTAGGACGAAATTAAACAGCTCCACAAATTAGTTTTGGTGCTTCCCTCTGCGGCCAGGACGTGACAGACTCCTGCCCCTCCAACACAGCGCTGGGACAGCTTCGTCCCGTCACCAGGGGAGACGGGGACCAGGGGCGCAGCGGTCGTGCTGAACTATTCATTCACAAAGATCTTGATATTCCGCTCCTCAATAAACATCCCCTCCCACTTCTAATGAAGAAGAGCAGGAGCTTCACAGCTGCCCGTTTCTGCCCAGTGTGCATCTCGAGGGAACTGAGAGGCAGAAGGTAGAAAGCCCCCATTACTCCTTCAGAAATAATAAAGGATCAAAACATACAAAGAGTAAGATAGACCCTTTTTTAATGTTTTGGATCAAGTATATTTGCCCTAAAGAGCATTCTCAGCCATGTCTCTCTGCAGTTTCTGTCACAGCTGTGTCTTCCAGGCAAGGAAAGCTCCTGACAACAGCAGCACCCGTGAGCGAGACGCCTTCCACCCTGGGCACCGCCAGCTCCCAGCCCCACACTGACAACAGCAGCACCCGTGAGCGAGACGCCTTCCACCCTGGGCACCGCCAGCTCCCAGCCCCACACTGACAACAGCAGCACCCGTGAGCGAGACGCCTTCCACCCTGGGCACCGCCAGCTCCCAGCCCCACACTGACAACAGCAGCACCCGTGAGCGAGACGCCTTCCACCCTGGGCACCGCCAGCTCCCAGCCCCACACTGACAACAGCAGCACCCCTGAGCGAGACGCCTTCCACCCTGGGGCACCGCCAGCTCCCAGCCCCACACTGACAACAGCAGCACCCGTGAGCGAGACGCCTTCCACCATGGGCACCGCCAGCTCCCAGCCCCACACTGACAACAGCAGCACCCGTGAGCGAGACGCCTTCCACCCTGGGCACCGCCAGCTCCCAGCCCCACACTGACAACAGCAGCACCCCTGAGCGAGACGCCTTCCACCCTGGGCACCGCCAGCTCCCAGCCCCACACTGACAACAGCAGCACCCGTGAGCGAGACGCCTTCCACCCTGGGCACCGCCAGCTCAGCTCCCAGCCCCACACTGACAACAGCAGCACCCGTGAGCGAGACGCCTTCCACCCTGGGCACCACCAGCTCAGCTCCCAGCCCCACACTGACAACAGCAGCACCCCTGAGCGAGACGCCTTCCACCCTGGGCACTGCCAGCTCCCAGCCCCACACTGACAACAGCAGCACCCCTGAGCGAGACGCCTTCCACCCTGGGGCACCGCCAGCTCCCAGCCCCACACTGACAACAGCAGCACCCCTGAGCGAGACGCCTTCCACCCTGGGCACCGCCAGCTCCCAGCCCCACACTGACAACAGCAGCACCCCTGAGCGAGACGCCTTCCACCCTGGGGCACCGCCAGCTCCCAGCCCCACAGCTGCTTGCCTGGGGTTTGCTGCCTGTTCGGCAGACAGTCCTACGAGAGGAAAAGATAGGCAGCAGCAGCCTAATCCTCGAGCTAGTTCTGTATCTTCGAAGTGAACTGCATTTTAAAATTACAGTTTGAGTTCAATTATGTCCTCCAAGCTGATAACACCTTGCTTAAAATTAATTGTTTTGTTTCCATTTCGTCCCCTCATTTTGAGCCATTTTCAGGAGCTGACCTACACAGAAGCTTGCGTTGCCGGATCTTCACTACTGAAGCCACTGGCATCACCCACACAAGAGCTCACGTGCAGCAGCCACACTTCAAACTGCACCGCCAGCACCCTCCCAAACGGCTCTGTACGAAACCCTTCCTACCACCAGCCTCCCGAAGCACGGAGACGGACTCTTCGTAAACTGCTTATACTTGCCCTAGCGTATGCATTAAGAAGACGTGTTTGTTAACACCTGCAGTTACTGCTAATCCAGTTGGCTGGATGTCCGCAGCCAGCTCACCCTTCTCGTACACTGTAATTCTGCGAGGAAGAGAGAAGCAGACTTATCTCTGGCAATCTCTCAAGTGCGAGTCACTCTCGCCTCCAATCCTGGCTCCGGAGCCCATTGCAAGCCACTGCCTCCAGGTACCCTGTTCAGACTTGCAGGCCATTAGCAAAGGGGCGAAGCTGGCTCCTTTGAGACAGATTACAAATCAGCCTGCTGGCTGACTCCGCTTCTATTTAGCAGTGTGCCAATTAACCCGGCATTCAGAACTTGGGACAAAGTCGTTCTGAGCGTGCAGCTTGGATCCAGACCCGTCCCACACCCCCACGCTTTGAAAAAAAAGAAAACAAAAAGCCCTCGTATTTAAAATTAATCAGTCTCTTTAAATCCCTGCCAAATACCTGTTCATGCCATGAGCAAATAATGACTTTTCTACAAGAAAGAAAGTATTAATTAAGAGTATTCATCAGACTCCTGTTCTCTAGGGTTGATCTGCCACAGGTGTCAGCCAGAGGTGAGAGATGGATTAGGAGAAAATCAAGGGCTTTCTCAGTTAAATCTCCTCCTTGTGGACAGCTGTTAATAATGAAGTTGTCACCAAAAGAAAGAATTTAATAGTTTTAATTGGGTTTAATTACTTGGAAACTCCTGGAAAATGGACCAGCTTGGTTGTAGAATAAAAATAACAACCATCATAAAAAACAGTGAAGATACAAACGCCTGGGCCACATGTTTGAACAAAAAGAGGCTGTGAGAACAGTCACTCCTCGGCTGTAACAACCTACACCTTGGTCAGAATTTGAGACACGAGCAAGGCTTTCCCAAATCAATGGGAAATGAAGCATGTCCAGCAGTTCTAGTTCGAGTAAGTCCACGTCTTTTTGCGGAAGAGAACACATTTAGCTCTTTTACTACACTTAAATATCTCAGCTTGCAAGGTTGTCTTTGTTACGAATACAGGCTACACCTGGATCGAGCTTCTCCAGGCTTCTACGTCAGAGCGGGAATAGTTGTGAGAAACGTTGTTTTAAACAAGTACAGCAGCTGGGGAGCCGAAAGCCGCTTTCAGAAGTGACTTAAGTGACCACACTTCAGACTTCTTAAAAATGGATTGTCCTTTTCCAGATAGGATCCCCGGCTTTTCAGGCTTTACAATTTTTTTCCCCAAAATGAAGAACTATTTTTTTTTTACCTAAATATTGACACATTCAGGTTTATCAGGCAATCTACTGAATTTAAATAATAGTGTCCATATTCATCACAGTGTGACCTTGTGAAAAGTCCATGCTAGACAGAGAACAAATATAATTTAATCCCTTTTCTTCAGATACCTTTTCATATTCATCCTTACTGCGGCTTGAGAGGTACTTCCAAAGTATCGCTTATTATTCAGTGAAGGAAATTTTACTGGCACGTGTCTGTTCAGAAATGGTTGAGACTACACCTTGGAAATGATTCCAAAAAGCACACGGGCATGTCAGCCCCCAAGTCCCCACTGCACGAGCACACAGAGGTTGAACAGGACCTTGTCCCTCCCTGAATGACCTGTGCTTGGGGACAAGCGATGACGACTCCCTTGACTTCCCCAGTGCCTGAGCCCACGAGTTCCGAAATGGATCCCAGGCCCATGGGAATACTGTATTTAAATACACATTAAAAGCTGGGCCATGATGCTTGAGAACTAATTGTAATTATTTTTATTTAGTAATATGAGAAGTTCATGACCAAAACCCTACAAATTATTTATTTTTCCTATAGAGGGCATAAATGTCAAAAGAGGGAGTGGAATTTAAACTAAATACGTCTTCATTCCCCTTCCCCTCCTCCCAGGAACATCACTGCATTTCCGTATGCTGGCCCTTGATAGCCCTGTGAGAAACACAAAACCTCGGGAGCGCCTGCTGGGAGCACCCCCAGTGCACCACCCTTAGTGCGCCACCCCCACTGTGCCACCCCCACTGTGCCACCCCCAGTGCGCCACCCCCAGTGCGCCACCCCCAGTGCGCCACCCCCACTGTGCCACCCCCACTGTGCCACCCCCACTGTGCCACCCCCAGTGCGCCACCCCCAGTGCGCCACCCCCACTGTGCCACCCCCACTGCGCCACCCCCGGTGCGCCACCCCCGGTGCGCCACCCCCGGTGCGCCACCTCCAGTGCGTCACCCCCACTGTGCTACCCCCGGTGCGTCACCCCCAGTGTGCCATGTGCGCCACCCCCACTGTGCCACCCCCACTGTGCTACCCCCGGTGCGTCACCCCCAGTGTGCCACCCCCACTGTGCCACCCCCAGTGCGCCATCCCCGGTGCGCCACCCCAGCACAGCCGCGTCTGCCGCACACACCACTTCCCAACAGCTACGTCCCTTCGTAGTTTCTTTTAAAAACTATTTTTCCCTTCAAATCCAGACATGATTCAGCGCTATTAGGAAGTAGGTCCCTTTACTCTTGCCAGTCTGACAACCCAGTATCAGCCTGCTCTGTATTTTACACCAAAAACAACAACGCCACCCGCGTGCCCTGCCCGGGCCGCTCCGCTCGCCGAGGCCCAGGCGCGAGGCCGCGCGGCGGAGCTGGGGGCGCCCCTGCCCGACCCGGCTGCCGGGGCCGCTCTCCCGCGCCGCGCTGCGCCGCGCTGCTCCCACCCGCCAGCACGGGCCATGGAAGGAACACGGACTTTGCTCCCGAAATACACATCTGAAATCATCAAATGGCTGGAATTACTCAGTCCTCTCTCTCCAATAAGGAACTAATAATTGATATAGCAGCATGTCTAAAGTAACAGACTTTTTTATTACCTGCAGTGATTGAACACTTTTTAAATTTAACTTAAAAAGGCATTAAATACAAGGTTTAGCCTCCAGTGGGGAAAAAAGTCTCCAACTTCCTCAGAAAATCCGTTCCAAATTGTATTCATCTTGACTTAATCCATGATCTACTGAGTGAATTAGGTTCTATTTGTTTTGAAAATCTGTTTTATGGAGTTCCAGGACCATGTTTTCCTTCGGCAGGGCTCGTCCTGCCGTTCCGAGCAGGATCCGTGCCGGCGGCCGCGGCGCAGGCCCCTGCAGGCCCGCAGCGTCCCGGGCGCCCCACGCATACGCGCACAAAATGTAAATAAACACAGCTGAGCCAGGAAGAAACTGGAAGGTTTTCTCATTAAAGAAATAAAATAAACAGATGTCCTTAAGCACTTGGGCTCATGTTTGTCAGAGGAATGGCAAGCTCTCAGATGTCTGGGCAGCAGTAGTGATATAAGGCCACATCTCAAGCGAGAGGAGAAGAAAAAAGCGACGCCATTGCACTTAGAATTAACTAATAGCTCTCAAGGGAGGGCGTTTCTGATTTGAACCTTAGCAACTTCTACAAAGAGTTTTTAACAGCCAAGCAATAAACTGGGGTTTTATTCCTTCTCAGTTTGTAAAGCAGTAAAGGACAGATTCGGCCATTAGAAGCATGAATCACCATCAGGTTTGATTGAATCCCTATGGTGTTTCAAGCAGGGCCTGTGCGAGAACAAAGCAAGGAAAAGCACAAGCTACCCAAAGGATTCAAGGAAAGCCGAAAAATAATAAAAATAATTAAAAAACCAACAAACAATACAGCCTAGGATTTTACAAGGATCTCAAGTAGAGCTAAGCAGGAACTTTTCAATGACTTTTGTTCTTTTTTTAATTGTAGAACATATAACTGCCAATGAAACTTCTGAAGAACAAGGTTTCTTAGATGCACAACATCATTTCTAGTGAGAACAAGGCAGTCCCGCTCACGGCAGCTATGGCATTTGCTAGAACTGCTAGCACATCACGTTCATGTACCCCGTCCAAAGGTCTATCGGCCCCGCTGCTGCTGCAGGACCAACCCCCTCCTCGTCCTTCACGTTCCTGTGCTGCCGCAAGCCCCCCACGGCAGAGGCGGCGCCCATGGCCGCTCCGGCCGCAAGCTCCAGCGCGCGCCCCGTCTGCCGCGCTCACACCGCTCTGCCTACCGCGTCTGCAAATCCAGCGCTGCCGCTTCTGATACGCAAAAGCAATAAATACTTCAATTTCTCAGACTGAAAGAGAAGCGGAATTTTTGTCATGCCTTGACAACACAGACTATAGAACAAGCTTGCAAATGTCTCGGTCAGAGAAAGGGGAATAGACTCGTGACTTTTTTTGGCACAGGAGTGCTTGCAATCTCTTTTGATTGTGTCTGAACTAATACCACCGAAAGAGTCTTTCTGTATCGCGCCTTCAAACAAATGGGCAAGCCCCTGCGCTTTTACGCAGCTCGTGAACCCCTGGCAGCGCTGTGATGATTTCGGTCCATTTCCCCACCGTGTTCAGCGCGTGGCTCGGCAGGCAGATCTCTGCAGCCACAGCAAAGGCCGCAGCCATCTGACTGCTGAGTGGGAGCCTGGGGGGATCAAAGGGGCTGGGTGGGCAGTACATTACGCTGTAATGATGGCCTACATCTGTTGTGGTCTCTAGGCACATGGTAAATATTCTGCACCCATACAGTGATCACAAGCCTGCAGAACAGGTTTCTAAACCCTCCTGAACACAATACCCAGGGTTAACTGCCTACGGAACGTGTTTTTTCCCTTTGTTTGTCAGAGGACCTCCCGCTGAGAAACAAAAGGGTGCAGAGATTCCCTTGGCTTCGACAGCTTCGCCTGCGACTCCGCATGTGCGTGCGGGTCCAAACCCAAGAAAGCAACAGGAGAGGTGACCTCGCAGGCCACTCCGGCAGCCACTGCAGAGGCTATGGTACAGCGACCAGATGGGAAAGACATTAACACCAGTGTCTGATGACCGTGCGATCCATGGGACAGAACAAAGAGTTTGGGCAGAGGGGAAAAAAAGGAGCAGCCTAGGCTGGGCCATTCATTCATGCTTCTAATTTGAATAAATTTTGTGGTTTATCTTCTGTTAGTGCTGTGAGCAAATTATTTTCCAAACACCCGAGATAAAGTGTCAACGCCCGGAGGAGCCTGTATCTATGGCAAGAACTACAGAGATTCCCCTCGGAAACCAAAGACAATTTTCACATGAAACCAGGTCATAAAACATACATTGAAGCATTCATGATTAATACGACTACAACTGATAATCCTTTTTTCGAATTCTTCCCCCTCTAATTTGTTTTTTCCAAATCAGATTTTTTTTTGACAGCTCCCTATTGCTGCCATTACCAAGGAAGGGACAACATGCAGAACCATTTGAAATTTTGCAGCTAAAGATACAGGAGTTTAGACCCAAATCTCTGAGGCTGTCGCTTGACGTTCCTCCTCCCCTCTTCACAGAAAATCACCCCAGAAAGGTGTTATTCCTCAGCTCAATCAACTTTCTACACTGATTGTTAGAGCGGCCGCACAGCAGCTCTACTGGTTTCACAGACAGGGTGGTACCGGGACCTTAACGTTGGTCAGGGGAACGGAGGAGACCATACAAACTGGCACTTTTTCTGGAGGAAGACATACAGAACCATGTGTGAGACTTAATTCAAAGCATGTGCATGTCTAATTACAGACACATGAATCTTTTATGATCAATTATGGACAAAAAAAAGAATTTTTGGCCTTGACACTTAATTTACTTTGAGATTAACACTTTCTACATTATTTAACTAAGAGGTTCTGAAAGTCTATTAACCTCTGGCTCACTGCTTCACTTGATAATTCAGCTCACTTACATATTTTTTGATTGTGTTAGGATTTAACAGCTCCCAGGACAGCCTGCCTGCCTGTGCTGTATTCCCCTCCTGGTTAAAGGTCTGTGCCGAAGCCCACCAAAGCCTCTGGTTGTCTTTGGATCAAGCCGTTAGCCTGTAATACTTTTATAACACAACCATTTCCCTTATAGGAAAGCCCCGAGGAATTTTATACTGAGGAAACAAGTGAACAACTACAAAAATATCCTTCTAGAGAAGTCTCTCAAAGACCCTGTTGTAACTTAATAGAAAAGGTGATTAATTTGTATCATTCTTTATATTTGTATAAAGAAAACGGGCAACAGAAGTTTATCATTTCATACCTTTAAAGGCCTCCCAAAGCAGACAACCCGCGAGGCTCCGTGTTCCCCACTCCCTTTTGCAGGCTCCTGCTCACAAGTGCCCTGTCCTGGCCCAGCTCTCAGGGCAGGCAAGAGCAGCGTGGCCACTGCCGAGCGCTTCTGACGAACCCCTTGTGGCCCCAGCCCCTCCACGCCCTGCCCAGCTGCTCGAGAGGCGGCAGCTTCTGCCTTGGTGGAGGGCAGCGGCGCGGGCGGACGGGTGCTGCGCGGCAGGGCCTCTCACCGCGGGCCACCACCGCCTGCCCCGCGCAGCACGCTCCAGCCCCGCAGCCTCCGAAGGCGTGAAGGAGGCAGAGGATGACAGCATCTGCTTCCAGGTTTTACGCTGGGACAAAGCTCACTAAGGAATTCTCCGTACGCATACTGCAGTCCCCACCCAGTGCTAAGCACGACCACAGAGCAGATCTACACAGCCTAAGTTTATGTTTCCTGATCCTGCCTAATTCCTTCTGTTTTCTGCAGGCAGTAGGTTTGAGCTCACATCTGTACACCTCAGACTGCCTCACTCATTACATTCCCTGGGAACAGCAACCGCCTCAATTACCTTGTACCACACGGGTCTGAATAAATCCCTGCTTGGAAACACGTGCTCGGTTTTCAGAGGGTGCTGCTGAAGTGTCAGCAGCATTCCAAGGGCTGCAGTAGACTTCCACACCACAAACACCACTTTATATCCTTTAGAACTGTGCACATCTAACAGCAAACAATAAATCTATCTTACTAATTACACATTCAGCTTGTTATAACCATCGTAAAACAAGTACAGCTGGTAAAGCCATGAAATGATGTCAAATCGTATTTCTGCTTTCTAGAGAGAAGTAGGGTTATTTTCCAGCCTCCTGATGAAGCCGACTGTTCCAAGCCATGTGTGGAAACAGCTGCCAACTAGGTCATCTACCTCTAATTAGGTAATGATATTGTCCTTTTTCCTACCCATTTAAAAGTGTTTGACATTCTGTAATTCAAAATGACTTAGGTGTTTATCATAAAAAGCTGCCTTAGGAAGAAACCGAAGCACATGGTTCTACATCCAAGAGCCAGCATTCGCCCCTCAGCAGCCAGGTTCAGTTTGTTCAGCCACAGAGCGCTACCTTTTACTTTTCAAAGGGGTATCTGGAGCACGGACAGCTAACGGTACGGTTCCTACAAGCCCTTACAAACGTGAGTTTCAGCAGCCACATGAGAAGAAAAGCCAGGATTCCTCAGGGCAAGGAGACCAACACCAAACCTCTCTTAAAAAGTTGTCTGAGATTCAAAAGAAAACACCGGTCTGACACAGAACGTGTCGCCTCGTTCAGCTGGAGCTAATGCTGTCTGGCTCGCTTCTGCAGGACACAGACGGTGAAAGAACATCCCGGTGACCGACCTAGGGCAGCTGAACAATACCAGCTTTTGGAAAACTAGGGGCTACTCGCAATATGAAAGGGAGGGAAATTAAATTCTCACATGTTCAAAGGAAATACCACAGGACATATTTATACAAATGTGTCTGAAAAACTCAGCAGCATCTGTTTGAAAAGCTGTCTCGTTAGCTGCCCCCACATTCCCGATGCGATTTGGCTGGACAAGTAGTAATGCTAAAAAAATCAAATTTTACCTTCCCGTATCTGGATGCGAAGGTTCCCGTGAGTAAGGAGTGAAAAATAATTATCGTCTCATCCAAATCCCACACAAACACACGCTGTGGCGGCAGACGGGCGGAAAGAAAGAAACACAGTTACGTATTAAACAACTGCGAGAGCTCATTCAGTGAGGAAACACGTCCTGCTGGCCTAGAGCTTGGTGAGTTCACAAGCCCCCTTGCAGCAGACGCTTCGTGGAAGCGGGTGCACTGAAACATCGGGAATTTTGGAACTCGTGTGTGCTGGTCATCCGGAGTCTGCTCCCCCAAAGCACAGGAGCCTCCTGCGCAGGACAAGTCAGCGGAACAAAGCAGCAGACTTATAAAAAGCCCAAAAGCAAAAAATTCTATATACGAAGAATAGTTTGAGAGGCTGGTAATACAGAAACTAGGCAATTATTGTGACTATCCATGTCTGCGGGCCCAGTTATGTTCCTGTTCTATTCTGGCTCCTACAACTCACTAGTCTGACGGTGGGATTCGCTAACAGGTGCAGCTGTTTATCTTTGCTGGGTTTACCACGGGACTATAAATGGAAGTTACCACCTCGATCTCACTGTCGGCAGCAGGGGAAGCATCGCTGCCTCTCTTTGTCCGGGCTCGCACTTTGCCGTCCGACGCCCTGTGATGTCTGTCTGCTTCTGGATCTTTTGCTGGGGTTGTTGAATATTCCCCTATTATGAAAAAAGAAATTCCAGTGTGAACTTAAATTTTGCACTGTATCATTATAATTAAAGCATGAAACGTTTAATGGAGAGCACCAGAAACACTGTGAAAACACCACTGGGAAATCTGGCTCTTCATGCCAATAGCTGACACTGTTAGAGAAGTAACTTTTAAATCCTAAGATTTGTTAAAGCAATTTAAAAAAACCAGCAAGACTGCATATATAACACTTCAAAACTTAAAAAAACTTATCACATTTTTCAGTGAAAAAACCCCCAGCTTTTTGAATTTTACTCCTCCTTGTTTTTCAAGGGAGAAATCAGAAAGGTAATGGAAGAGGAAACCAATTCCACTTCCGAAATTATTTTGTTCTTTAAAAAAACCCCGATGAATGCTTGTGGTTAAAAATAAACTTTCAACATCAGCTTTTACGTAACGACACAGAACCGGCCTGTTCAGCCACACCGCGGTTCACAGCGGACAGTACTGTAAAAGCAACCGAGCAGAGCCAGTCAAAGGTGAACTTCCCTTGTACAAAGCATCTGTTTTGACTGGCTTGAGTTCTACAAACCTGTCCGGACTTCACTTACCTGACATTACAAATCCTTTCCAAACGTAGTTTTCTCTTTACCTTGCTAAGCTGTGGCCTCTCTATCTTCCTAGAATAACCATATGCTTCTCCACAGAAGACTGGATTGTGCCTAGCAAGCCTTTTTTAAATCATCCTTTCTCAAAAAGGCTGAGACAAGATCTCAGGAACACGAAATCTTCCAACGGCTTTCAGAGCAACCTGTGATCACTTCTTTTTAAAAACCAATATTAGTTTATTTTTCTTTTAGAGCAGCCACAGATGTTCGGATTGGGTTCATAAGTCAGCAGAGCTACAATGGGCGTATACGGCGATCATCCACAAACTCTGTGGTGTTTTATATAAATGCTATTGCATGCCAACGAAAACTTGAGCAGGGAGGCGATATCTGAAGGTTGTCCTCGAGCAGTACACTGGAGGATCATCATCCGTCAAATTCCATAAACCGCGTGAGCTTTGAGACTGTAACAGTTCAGCATTCAAAGAGAGGCCACAAATTTTGAAATCTTTTTGTGTGGAATTCATCCTGAACTTTCAACTTAGACAAACAGTTTGTGCTGATGTTTTGAAGAGGGACTTTATGTACCTATTTCTGAATGTATCTATTACATGTAGTTGCAAGCGGTAAATACAAACCCTGACAGAGACATGGGCTAAAACACCGCCAGACGATGAGGAAACTGTGGCTTTTCCAAAGCACGGCTGTTTGCTTTGAACTCAATGCTGCCCACGTCAGCCCTCCATATCGATCTGGGTTTTATTGTTTCACCTTTCTGTACTACCTTTAGAGCACATCAAACCTCACACACCCACGAAAACAACACAGGATGGTTTTAGAGAGCTCAGATGTTTTCATCTCTTCCCAAACCCCTGTGTTGCATCACGTAGGCAGAACTGATAAGCGCTAGGAAATCTGATTTATCCATGTAAATACAGGTATTCCTTAAAACTCCCAAGAGCAAGGTGACAGTGTTCACGTGGACAGGCGGCTGAGGCTGCCCAGCGGAAGCCAGGAGGGAGGCACCTACCGGGCAGCGACTCCGTGCTCTGAGCGCCGGCGTGCGGGGAGGGCTCCTGCAGGGAGCACGCGGGGGCGGGCGCCGCGCAGGGGCTGATGCTGCTCGCAGACACGTACGGGGAATTGTAGGAGGAGCTGTAATACTGTGAGTACTGGCCTTGAGGAAAGCTTGGATATGACGAGTAGTCCTTTGAGGGAAAAAAAAACAACATCTAAATTCTGCATATCTGGTTTTATCTTAAACGAGTAAGGCACCACGAAGGCAGTGTTACCTACACACGCAGCAAACCACGGTTCAGGAATATTTCACTAGAGAACCGCGTTTCATTCGCTACATTACATTGCTACTTCTCCCAAAGATACTCCTGTTTTATTAGGATCAACTCATCAACACGAGGTCAGAAATCAGGTGAATTCTGCTTTTTCTGTAGGATTTTACTTCTCAGCGCTGACACGTTTTGTGTTACAGGGTTCACCACTTCATGTTGGAGTGAAGAAGGTGCAAGTGACCCTGGGGAGCTGAGGTATCATCAAAGCCTTTGCCTTGACTTTAAGGCTCCTAAACAAACTGAGCACCATTATCCCTATATGTTCCTTTTTTTTTATTTTTGTGAGAAGCAGGACACTGGAATCAATCAGAAAACTTTTCTCTGGACAATTAAAACATACAAGGTTTAATTTGTTTATTTTTTTTAATTGCAACTCCTGCCGTTGTCCACCTATTTGCTTTTTTCAGATAAGAGAACTGTATCCATGCTCTGGCCATTGTCTCTGGTATTACGAAAAATTAAATAATAAATAGTCTTTGGAAAGACAAAAAGCACTTTCCTCCCTATCTGCTTCCATCTTTGTGACACAGCTATTTCATTAACTTTCAGTCACTAGGGAGCTCTCAGGAACAAAGACTCGAGCTGTCGTAGTAAGAACTAAACTGAAAAGCAAATGAGAGAATTTCATTGTTTTCTCTTAAAGAATACCACAAAATAATGAAAACAGCCCAATTATTTTTTTCATGTTTAGGCAACCTCCCTACTCCAATCAAATGCACTTCTATCAGCGTTTACTGACCAGGTTTTTATCCAAAATTACAGTAGTAAAGAAACCGACTTGCGTTTTTAATGACAACAGTGGACAACAATCAGTTAAAATTATTGGCCAACCAAAACACATTTTCTGGGACAGTGTGTTCATTTATTTGATCCAATCAAGAAGAGCCATTTGCTACTGAAGAACACCTGTCTAGTGTATATCTGCATGCTGTCTATACACACACATTCATCAGGGTATCTGAGGCATGAAGCCCACAGACAGGCGTACTCTCACAGAAGGAAGGGCACAGGAGGCTCCGTGGCTCAACCTTCGGCAGATTGTTCCTGTTTATCACACGGTGCCAAGACCGCTCTCCGTAGAGGATGGAAAACATATCTGGAAGTTGCAAGATGGCAGAGGAATGATGAAACTTTTGGCACTGCCACAGCAGCACAGCAGAGACCGCGGGGGCATCCTCCTCCCGCAACGACCGCACTCCCCGCGAGCCCGTGGAGCAACGCACACCTTAAACGGACCGAGAGACCCAGGAGCCAGCAAACGGACGGGCCACAGGAGCAGAGCAAATGGCAAATGGCTATACCTTCCTTAAATGCATGCAAGTACCAGAATAATCTCTCTCATCTACCAGTCTTCCAAGTGTTTCAAGTAAGTGACAATATTGCCAATAACAAAAGCTGAACCAAACCTGATGCACAGCACTGAATCCCGCAGAATTTGCCAGGCCGTTGGCTCCCTGGTAAATCCCTGTTGTGCCTACGGGAAAGAATACCATAGTCACAAAACACACCAGCAATCAAAGCAACGGGATATATCAATATAAATTATTTCGATCGGGAAGTACCTGCTCAATAGAAAAAAACCATGGCACAAATGTTGACAAGTAAAGGCTGTAAAGGTTTAGAGCTGTTACTGAGATCTGCTTGCTGAAGGGCATTCAGAGACAACCATCACACACTAAAATACTTAAGGAGCTGGGAAACAATGCTGGAAAATAAGGATTCAACCCAAATTTAAAATTCAGTTACTTCTTTTACCAATAAATAATGGAAGAGTATGTTTTATCATCTTCTCCTACAGGAAAAAACCTTCAGATTACATATACAACCACCCACACACTCTTTCCTATGTAGGTATGTTTTGGAATCTGTCCTTATGGGCCAGGTACCTGGGAATTTTTAGAAGACTTTGAAAATTTGCTCCCTAGTGTTGATATCCCAAGTATGAGAACCACATTGCTGAGACTCTGGGAGAGCGGGGAGCAAAAACATCGCTTCATGCTGGGATATTAGGAAGAGAAAGGATGGACAGGCGAGTGCGGTCCCAAATGGAGCAGCTGATGTCCAGCCAGGCCTCCTTAGTTGGACAAGCATTACCACAACAATTCTATGGGTGGAGGAGTAAAGGTTCAGGAAAGATCTACTGTGACAGTCCTCCTTCCCTTCCCTTCCCACCCGGGAAGCGGTAGGAGACCACAAGCTTCCCATCCCCTGGATCCTGCACCCCTGCTAAGTTCTATTTGATTTAACTCTAGTCTGTGCTGTTTTCCATTTCCAAAGTTTCCATCTCACATGGGTGGAGAACTCCCTGTTGAGTTTGTGTGCTCTGATGAGAAGCTATATCAAAATCTTCTCCCCGTGTCTTCAAGGTGCCCGCTCCAAGGGCTGGATGTTCATGTACAGGAGGCAAAAGCTGGACTATGCTATTCTGCATCCTAACGGAAGGCGACGGCTCCCACTAGCGCTCAGACTCGCTCCTTCCACAGAGAAAAGAGGAATGGTTTTGGTGCTGCTTGGCCACAGTGGGCTCTTGTCTGGCCTCCAGGTTGTTACCTCAAGTACCATCGGACTGAGCCCTAACCAGGCACTCAGCATTTTCTTTTCCTATCTGATTTCTTACCAGGTGAATGACTTTGAACAGCGTTTTGAGTGCTGCTTTAACCACAGGACACTGTGCATGTCTTCATGTGGCAACCTTTCTCCAAAGACCCACTTGCTTATTTTTATTTTAAGATGCCAGATTAGCTAGGGAGTGGACAGCTGAACAAACTCCGTGCTGCCAAGTGTAGCTACAAAGCACACACAGTGAGAAAGAAATCTCAAGCCAAAAAGAAACCAGAGGGAGGACTCTGCCTTCCAGAACTAATTCGTTGCCACATGCAGTCTTTAAAAAGAAGAGGACAGAGAGAGGGAAAAGAGGGAAAAGAGGGCGCAGGTGCCTGCCAGGTACTGTCAGGCCTGGCATCCCCAGGCTCCCTGCACGTGCCGGCTGGGGAGCCGAGCCAGCGCGGGGGGGTTCAGGTGGTGCCCCCTCCTGGCACTCACCCCCCGCGAGCAGCATCCAGCCCCTCGTCCTCCCCACAGCCCACGTGGGAAGCTTGCCCGGAGCAGCGTGCCAAACACAGATGCATTCAGCTATCGGCGTTTCCCCACCTCCTGCCAACGCGAGGCACGAGCAGGCAGCAAGACGTTCCTGTGATAACGCAGCATTCCTCGCTACGGCGAAGGGGAGTAACAGAGCCTCAGTGCTTACAGGCAAAAACTGCTTCCACAGAACACAAAACAGCTCTTGTACACCACAGCTCCAAACAATACAGGGGGGAATTTGTGATCTTCCTAAACTGTCATTTAGAAACAATCCATCATCCTTTATTAAAGCTGTCAAGAGGGGGCTGAGCTACCTCGAGGGACTCACGCTTTATGTGTAAATTGTGATGAGAACATGTTTATTGCTGTGCTACCTGCACATGATACCACAGCTTCCTGGCTTCCAAACAATCAGAACTATAAAAAGGATGAGAGATCTGCACAACGGACTTGGTCTGAACTTCGCAGCAGCTACACAAAGCGCGTGTGTCCACGCACACACGGAGGCGGGACGTGAGCGGGAAGAGGGCAGAAACACCGTGGTGAGCGGATGGGGGTGACTCGTGCTTCCCCCAGCACGCTGTGCCCAGACCTTATGTGCTGTATTCTGCACTGTGGTTTTGCGGGATATGTTTCTGCGTTTTAGCTGGGCCACCCCAGGTCCAAGCCCAGGCGTCCCCACAGGCTGCGGCAGCCCGGATCGCTCCGCCCAGAGGATTTTCAATAGGAAGGACTGTGGTGCAGAGTCAGAAACGAATCCTCTTGATTTTTTTACCTGCACATTTAAATAGGTGTGAAAGGGCTTAAGACTGGTATTTTCTATAACCTTCAAGAGGTCTGGGAACAGATTTTGGCAGCTCAGGTTTTTCACTTGTTCTGGCCCCGTCATGGTACCCTGACCAAGCAGAAGCATCATTTGAGCATAGTCTGTCTAAACTGAGATCAAATACACCTCTCTTTCTCTGCTCCTACAGCATCCCATTTGGAGAATGCCCTCGCACCCCCCGCTTCCCTATTTCTTTCAAATGCTTTCCCAGGTAATACCACTTCTTGTAATATTCAGAGATAGACTGGAACGCCATTAGAAAGCAGCGCTTATGTGGAACGGGGCACACCTACGAAGCCTTTGGCAAGCAATGTCCACAAATGCCTGGCCCCCTCTCATTTCTGAGCGGATACTGCCCACCCCCATGGCACTTTTGCTTGCATATACATTGGCTGCCTTTCCTGACCTCTGCAGACAGCACACTGTCTCAAACCGCAGATTTTACATTCGCGATACTGTAGATGTGTGAGCAAGTGATTTGTTTCCATCTATCTTGGTAGCTCAATGTCAAGTAATTGCATTCAAACTCCTACTTGCAAATCAGAAACAAGCCTAAGAACTCTCCCTTTGGATCTTGTCCATATGGAATACGGTTCACATCTGTGTTCAATCAAACCAGTTGCTAAATGTCACAATGCCCTCATTCACAGGTAGCTTAAAGAACATTTAGCTGGTAATAAAACAATCTGGACTCTAGAGAAGGATAGCGCTTCAGATGTTCGGTACTATAAGTGTTCCTGTAAAGTATGTATATCACAAACACACTTGCATGAAAAGACACCGCATAAAAGGCGTGCATATGCTGCACATATTCAGCACCATGACTTTTCCCTGGTAAGTAGATGTGGTCCTTCTCTATGAGTGTGCAAGGGCAACATGGATAGAGAAACTCTTTGTGAGCTGATTGATGGCATATTCTTGTTCTCATACAGATGGATTTCATTTGCTATTTTTCCCCTCATTCCCTTTTTAATTCAAGTATTTTAAAATCTACACCATGGTCAATGATAATTTCGATGGCGTGTGATCAGGACTGTGCTCCTGCAAAACCTTCCATGGCAGCTTCTCCCTCCTCTCGGTGTCTCCCTTTGTCTTTTAGTCACTGCAATAACAGAATGTGTTTCTTCCCTTCCCTTCCAGGTAACAGCAAGTAAAGAAAATTTCAGTATCTTCAGAAGTAAACTCTGGCATTGCTAAAAAAAGGTTTTCCTTCAGCTTATGAATACACAGTAAGACATAGGAATATTGGTGTTTTAGGGGAGTTGTGATTACAGAGACTGGATGGGCCTGTTCAGATCAACAGCACAATAAGTTTGAAAATCAGGTTCCTGTCCTTGCATTTCAAGTCAGAGGGGCCCTGACACCAGGGAAGTGTTCGCCAAGTCTCCTGCTCTGCTCCAAAGAGAATAAGCTGCTACATTCAGAAGAACAGATGGTTTGTGGCTCCAACATCCCATGAAAGAACAATCAGAGGAGGAGACAGCCAGGTTCAGCACAGGCGGACAGCACGGCATTTATCACAGCGCTCTGGGTAGCCAGCAGCAATAAAGCCCACAACCCCTCAAAAGATGGACTGAGGTAACGGTGTTCACAGGGTGGCTACCACGGGCACCTCTGAACACGCGTGAAACAGAACAATGAAGCTTAGATCCAAGCGTTTCTTCTAACTTGCACATGAATTGCACAGCGGTTCCAGGGAGAATTCTCTCAAAGGATTATTTGATCACTTACCACTAATAAAATAAATGCCTACAAGGTTCAGCTGAACTGCATGGTATTTTACAAGCTTGCATATAATGGTTTGAGTATTCTTACATCGGCAAGCTGTTTTCCTACAGGAAGCAATGCTGACTGTGAGTGATGCAGGAAAGGCCTCAGTCTAACTCCCAGCAGAGTCTGCGTTACCCTGTGCTATGAAGAACATCTGGCTGAAGACTTGCATGGCCATTCAGACGAGTTCTTTGCGGTGCTTTAGCTCTCTGACAAGCTAATGTTTCCTGCAGTAAATATTGCCTTCTTCAGGCTGCTGCCTTTTTAGTGAGAGGTTAAGTACTCATCAAAATTACCTCCCACCAGCTATACTCCAGTGCCTTGTAAGGTTCCAAATCCTACAACATCTGCCTGCATTTATTGGGCAAGAAAACTCATAAAATGTTGCATGGCTGTCAGCTGTGGAGGTATTTCAAGACTATCTGACCTGTTGAAAGAGAAGAAAAACTCAACCATATGTACTCTGCAGCACATTGCTCAACTGTTTGCCATTAGGAATAATGAACACTTTCCCCAAACCAGTCTTGTATTTCTGCCTGGAAAGGCTCAGACAGTACGGGAAGAGCACACTGTATTAACCCAGATGAAAAGCACGATTCTACACTTACAGCACTCGACAGCAGCAGTGTCTGTTAAAGGACATTGCTCCCAGAAGCATATGAACACCTCCTGCAGATAATACTGATATGCAACCCATCTAAAATATGTCCATTTGTCTCCTACTACAATCCCATTCAGTCCTGCTAGCCTGACCAGGTGTCTGAGGAAACTTCAGTGGTGATATAAACCACATTTTATGGCACAGTGTTTCTGAGTCCAAGCTCTTCCCCTGCCGCCTGCTCCGGGAGTCCTCAGCCCACCGGGCCCCGAAGAGCTTTAACCAGCGATGACCGGAGCAGGTTTAAGGGGCAGGCTTTTACCACCCTTTTGAGCCTGGTCACCTGTACAGTTCAACCCAGCTCAGCAGTGGTGTTGAAAGTGCCGGATGGTTTATATTTACTCTCGGGATTTGAACCATGGGAAAGTAATTAAATTTTATTCTATTTTGATAAAGTGTTCCTTTTAACCTCTCCTATCAAATGATGCTGCAGCTACAGAAGGAAATCACACTGGATTGTCTTCAAAAACAAATCACAAAGAAATGTTTGGGGCCAAGAAGTGAACATCCTTACAACAATGATGTGGACTATTTCTGTGCAATCCCTTGTCGAAAAAACAACCAGCAAAACCGGCTTTATTGGGATGAGTCCACAGGCACCACAGATGGGAGATTCCCCCAGCTGCAGTTTCGTCCTGGACACAATCCTCTGCTGACAGACAAGAAGACATGATAAAGGAAAGCTGAATTTGCCACCTCCTGTGCTGTTTAGTGGCTATGAGATTCCAGTTCCCAGGTCCGTATTAAAATCTAACTAGCCCTATAACATCTGCTGTCATGCAACACAGGATAAAAATCTGGCTGGTGAGCACAGCCACATGTTTAGCAACTCCCTTCCCCTCGAGCAAGGTGAATCTCTAAATACCAATGGACAAGAGTGATCCGGGCAGAGCGCTCTGCTCTTCGACCCATCACTTAGGGTCACGGTAACTCCGCAGTGAACACTGCGGAGCCAGGCATTCGCACCAAGGCTCACCAGCCCCTCCACTACCGCACACCCCACCCCCGCTTTCTGCGTCACTCTCATTCCCGACCGTCACACCCGCCGCCACGGCCCTGGCGCCGTCCTCTGCCGGGCTGAGGACAAACAACACGCTCACGCTTCCTCCCTCGCTGCTCTTCACACCGAGGAAAGAGTTCCTCCTAAATATTTGCAAAGCGAATGCTTCAAAATACTCACCTGCAGTTCCTCCAAACCTCGCAACACCAGGTAGGAGCCCAAGATGCTCAAGTCACTGCTTCTAATGCAGGTTAGTATTATTAATCTTCCTTTACACTTTTCCTAATTCTTTATCTACCTTAATCCATAAGCAAGGCCCGTGCAGCGACGATGCACAAACACCACCACCACCGCTGGGCAGCCCTCGTACGTTTTGCTGCCATGTGAATGCCCGGCCAGCCAGACCTCACGGATGCTGAGTCTGACCTTGTGTGCAGGACAACCACAGAATTTCAGCCGACACTTCCTCCACTGAACCAGTGACTTCTCTTACACTCAGACATACCCTTCTGAAACTACCTGTAGGAGTTCTTAAGCACAGAGATTTGGACGGACACTCCAAAATGTAGGAAACGGGCTGTGAGAACGAAGCCTCGTGCAGCACAGGGCAGCGGGTCACAGCGGGCAGAGCCCTCCTCCACTCACCCCTCTGGCGAAGCCTCCCCTTGAGCACCTCAGCAGACACCAGACACCTCCAAAGTACACGTTCTGTCTCAGAGAAGATTCCTGTTTTGGCCATACCACCATGTCTACAATTAAGATCGTTTTGCCATTACTTCTGAGTTTCCGCAGGTGCTAGTCAGCCAGGAGAACCTGTGTCCCCATACGAGCTTGAAGCCTTACCACAAACCCTGGTGCTCTTCAGGGACAAAGACACTGACAATAAACCCCTGATGAGCCTGGACAGAGCAGAAGTTACAGATGATTTGTCAGCCCATTTCTCTCTTACAAACACACATTCGCTCCTCTAGCTTCAGGACCATTCACCCTGGTGTCTACTTCCAATGGCATATTCTCTTCCCAAGTCCTCCTTGTTTAATAAGGACCAAGGAATGAGTTCTACATAGAACCTTAAAAAAACCCCAAACAGTAAATGGGAGAAGTCAGTGTAGGGCTTTCTCCTTGAGTAGCAGTAGCACAGATCTCAGCAGCTTACGGCGCGTCACTCACTGTCAACACCTTTGCCTCTCCCCTTGACTTCCCTCTCCTGTAAGATCGCTCATTTTCAAACAAAGTAAACGTAGCACGGTCAGCCCCTGGTGTTTAAAAATCTTTGAAAGGGAGACTGTGCTGTTATTCTCAGGAACCTTGTATTTACACGGTAAAAAGTGAGGTCTGACCCCTCCTGAAGAGAGGCCTCTCCCTGCTGAACTCACTGCAGAGCGGAGCACGGCTTTACTGCCAGCGTTAGACTGAAACTAACGCAAACCAGCTGTGGAGCAGAAGCTTTGGAAAGAGACTACGCATTTTCCACGGAGGTTTTAATCCAACCAATCTAAGGGATCTGAGTGACAGTTCGCTGAGAGCACGCTCTCGCACTCCCGTTTCCTGGGACCTCAGATGGATCCACTATCTGTGTGCCAAGGTGTGAGCCACATCTCTCAAGTGTAGATTGAAATTTCCCCTTTTCACACATTTCATCACTAAGTACTTAAAGAATCAAGCTTAAAATTAAACATGCCACTTCCTTCGCAAAATTCATGCATGCAGAGCTAACTATTCATGCCAAGTAGATATTTATGGCCTCATATTAAATATCTAACACACAAACTGGCACACAATTGCAAGAAACTCAGGCATCTCGGAAAAAAAAATTGCCTAGGTTATCCAGATATTAACAAGAGCCAAAGTGTTTCCAGCACAAGAAAACATTTCAATTGATTAAATACTCAGATTTTACTTGGTCTCAGGCCAGAAGAACAATTCATAAGCAACTCATTCCACAAACACAAGCAACATATACAGTCTATTTAAATCAGTGTTGCGCAAAAGCAATGCTGCTTTCTATTAATTCTTTGTTTGACAGCTGATCAGAACGGAGTCTGCAAAGACAACAAATGCTCAGCAGTAGCAAACAATTTACTGCGTAGGTCTTTGGCCCCACATTTATGTCTGTGCCGAACTCAATGCTGCCTTGCAATTCCTTGACAAAGGAAAATCACCCCAGTTACATAACTGAATCTTTCTTTGTAATGTAAAAAGTATTTTGTGGGTAGATAGTTTTGGATATTAATAATTAAAAAGAAGTGGTCAAATCTTTTCCTGCCCAACGACAGTATCTGTAGTGGTCTTTGGCCATAGTTTTAACTGTTGTGCAACTTCATAGTTTCACAGCAGCTGCCAGTCGAGCTGTAATAACTGAAGAGCAAGGCATTGTCTAGGAACTCGTAACAAGCCGAGAAGGGACGGCCTGATGTGCACGGAAGGGACAGCAGGCGCCCGCGCAGCCACGGGAAGCGCCCTGCGGGCCGCCTGCTGCCGCTCTTGCTGCAGACTGATGGGTCTCCTCTGTCGCTGATGTGCCGGCACACCTCTCTCTTCGTATTCTGCACAGCTCATTAAATGATAAGTTCCTTATATTCCAGAGAAGCAACAAGCAGTTTCCTCATGCCAGCTGACACAGTAAGCCCTTTGGGGTAGAAGCCGAATTAGATCTTTGTATTTTATATTCGATTTCTGTCCTTGAATAATAAGTTTACCAAAAGTCTGAGCAAATCACTGAAATGCTAAATTGTCAGAAAAAGTTAAAAATCAGAAAAACGTGTGCTAAAGAGCACAATACACTTCTCGTATCCAGCCTAGGGTGTTGTCTGGGGATTTGGTGCTGTAATTGTACCCTTACATCAGGACTGATCAAGAAATGGCACAGACCTTGAAGCAACGTTTATCCACCAGCATCACAAATTTCTCACTTTAAAGACAGAAACCCCATACAAGCGGTGACCTCCTCTTCCAATTCATGGCTCTAAATATGAGTGGCATCCCCAGATTGGTCACAGGCATATTTCAAATATCCTCACCTCACTAGGAAACAAATTAATTTTGTAAATACAGTGATGACATGAAACAACACCGCATACAGCACTGGTTAAAAAAAGAGGAGGGAAAAGCGAGTGTCACTGCTTTGGAGTAAATAAGTGAATACAAGGTTTCGGTCTATCTGAGTGCTACAGTCCGATGCTGTGCTACCATATCCACTGTTACATGGCAACTAAAACCCATCCTTTCTATCTGTAGTACCTTTGTGATACCATTTCATGCCATTTTGATGAGCTATGGAATTTGTCAGTCATATATTCATATGTGTATGTGACATATTGCATTAGCTACTTGCCTTATAAGCACATACTTAATTTATTTTCATGCTAGGGACGCACGGAAACAGATTTTCCCCTCTGTCTGGTTGTAAAATAGGGTTTTTTCTTTACCACTTAAAGACCAAAGGTGCGCTCTATCCTCACTCTTGCTTTTTAGTAGATTCTGTTATCACTCAAGAACTAGGATACAGTCGATAACTGAATGCTACCCCAGTTCCTCTGCGTCACCCGTGTTTGTAAGGAAACCAGACCCAAGAGAGCGGAGTTTGGCTTCAGAAGCCCCACGTTACCAACGACGGCCGCCAGGGAAGCGAGGCTGCCCCGGGCACGCGCCCCGGCCAGCAGCAGCGCGGGCACCAAGGAAACGCGAGCAAACAAACCAGCACCGACTATTAATACATTGGCATCTACTGAAGGGGATCGTTTGTCCTAGAGCACTGTGAGACAAAGCATTTGTCACCCAAGAGGCCATTCATTCCTTGGTGACAGGCATAACACACCTACAACGGGCGCTGTTTGCTGGCTGGACCGGGTGACTCAGAAACGAGGGGACAGTGAGGGGGAGTCACAGGGGCTGCGCAGCCCGACCACCCACGCCTGCCCGCAGGCGACTCCACCGCGTTGCTCTGGGAGCTGGTTCTCGGTGACCGTACAATGGAAGCAAACAATACTAAAATTATTTCACTCCCGTGCTTGAGCCATCGCCATCTTAGAACGCTTGCGGGGCTTAGCTTAAGAAAATATCTCTTTCTCACAGTTTAAAACACAAAACTGAGCAGCACGCACTTCTGGAGATACCTTTCCTTGCTGATCGCCTGCACATCGCTCTCTTCAAGATCTCTCTTTCAACATTTTGTCCTTGAAATGGAGATTAACAGCTTGATTCTGAAAGTCTCCCTGAAATTTGATTTTATAAATATATGAAAATAAAAAATTGCCCTTTTCACCCAGAGTCCCTGCCTGGGTCAGCAATTTGGTGAGCAGAAGGACCACGGTGAACTCAGCAGGAGTGTCGGTGGTCCTGGAGCTGGGTGAGGAGAGCGGCCTGCTCGCAGCAGGGAGACGGGCGGCCCCTCCCGCCCCGCGCGCTGGGTGGAAAGCGGGCAGCTCGCGCGCCGCGGCAGCTCCGGCACCGGAAGGCTCCTGGCTCCTCGCTCCCACCTTCCCCAGCACCCAGCGAGGTAAACAAATCGTACGGTCAGATCGTTCCTCTCATGAGCGATGGGAAGACAGGTGGAAACACTTGTTTACAACACGACACTTATTCCTGCCCCCTTTGCCTTGGAGTGAGCACACGCCACTTGCAGAAACTGCTTTTTTTCTCTTTTCTTTTGCATTAAAGGCTTAGTGAGCTGGCTGAAATGATCTTCCTGGCGTAAAAATCTGAAAAGAAGTGATTTCACCTCATACCACGGCACCGCACCAGGGAACGTTATCTGACAGCACTTCAGGCACGTCTGTGCTCGTATGTGCACGTGAAGTTCCTCCCGGCCTGTCTGGGTACAACCCATGGTTGTGTCGCTGTTGTTTGCACGTGTAACATTTTCAAGTGCTGATGCACAAAATTTACCTGTCTAAACCTCCTGACTGAACAAAGGTGCCGTCTTAAAAACTTCAGTCCCAAGTGAGTCGAGAGTTGGCCTTCTCAAACAGCTCAGATTCTTCTAAGCTAGCGAAGCACGTGTGGAAGCTGTGTCCTGAGGAAGCGCACCGCGGCAGGAACCTGCACGGAAACACGGCGATCTTCCACGGCAGCACAAGGAAACAGCAGCGCCTTGCCAGCAGCGGCGCTCAGCCAGCAGCACCTGACCCCAGAGCAGGGAGCCTGGAGGCAGCACAGCTGCTGCTGCTCCGGGAGCGCTCTCAGCCGGCACAACGCTGCGACCCTCCAGCACCTGCCACTGCTGGTAACTGCAGCCACAGCTTTACTAGGACAGCCCTTCGGCTGCTGCAGTGTAGCACAGTCCTAAAGCAAGACCGATGTGTTCAAGGAGCAAAATAGAAGCCAAAAACTGAACTCCTGTTAGGAGCAGACAGGTGAGGTTTGTAGGAGTCAAGGTGAGGAAAAAAAACCCCACATAGCCTACTCTTGTGTGCGTGCACCACATTCAAGCCAGGTGTATCCAGCGTGTCACAGGAGGGACCCAAGCCACAAAACCCACCCTAGCGTTAGGGACGTGTGCTCTGACAAAGCCAGTACATGAAGTCTCAGGAGAGGGTCACCTCTCAGCCTTCAGCTTTCTTAAATAATTTCTAGAATAAAATGGGGACTTACAGATACATGGCAGCCTTATCTTAGCAGGTATTAGCTACACCTTAACAGTAAAAAAGTGCTTTAGTATCAATATCGGCTTTTAAATAAAAATAGTTGAGAGAATATACAGTAACTGAACCACGGGGCAGCTCCTCCAGGACAGCACAGAGCAGAAGTGTAATACTAACGTTACTGTGTGCGTGGAGTGTGAAACCACCTTTGCTTGCTTACACTTGGAGTCCAGGAATTCACAGCAACACAACGGTCCCAGGTACGCAGTCACAACAATCATTTTCAAAAAGAAGACAGTTTCTACAGAAATGCAAAGCTTTTCTTGATCATCTGTGAAGTTCTGGTAGGGTATAGTCCTGCTACATCCAGTACCTCAGCCAGACATTAATTCCTTTATGAGCAAAACAGATCTGTGGAGAGTTACCTCCTTCCCTCCCCTGCCCTGAGAGCCTACACCTAAGCTTTTCATCGTAGCTGCAAAAGAGGAAGAGCTGGTCTAATATGGGGGGCAACAGAGGACTCTGAGTTCTCCTAGCAAGCCCTGCGAGGCGCCAGGCTGTACTCACCGTGCATCTGGTACGTGTACGGTGCTTGTCCAGCTGCTGGGGCACTGAAGCTGGATCCATAGCTAAGAAACCCGCTCTGTCCCGGGGAATGGCTCAGGCTGTCCTCTGTTTTGATGCCTTCGGGGCATAAAGTAGGAACCAAGAGCAGAACGTGAGTGTTTGTCATATAAAGGTGTGAAAAAGCAAGTTTAGGCATTAACACTTTTTTTTTTTAATTATCTGCATTACCCAAAGAGGTCTCTTAAATAAGACAGTCAAGGAAATCAGTCACAAATAATATTTGAGTCAGCTACATCCTGTATCCACACCTGAATGAACTTTTGCTAAGATGAGGAAACAACCATGAATAATAGCGTTTTCAAAAACAATTTCTGAACAAATAGTTTTGTTTTAGAATTAAACGAACTCATTGACTCTTGAACTTTCCGGATGGTTATCAGATGCAAGCAATGATTAACAAAGCAACAGGACCTTCAGCACCATAACCTCAAGACTTCTATTCTCAATGGAGTTACCTTCTATTTGTGTTGCATTTTCAGCTCTGGTAGCAAAATATTTACTGGCTAGTCATACCGGAGGGTTCTCATGGGTTCAGTCACATACAACATACTAGGAACAACAGGTAAATACTGAAGCACAAAAATATTTTCATTATGAAGATCAGACGAACTGACAATTTACAGAGGGAACAGTGACAGCTGAATTAAACACTGCAAGACTAAACCTTTGCCGGTAGTGAAAGGGCTCGATGTTTTATCCCAAGATGCTGCTGAGATCGTACAGCTGTATTATTAAAATAAACAGCGAAAGGTGCATCTTACGAACCCTTTGGGCACGATCCTTCCCTCCTTTGCATCCGTATTTACACAAAACAAGAAAGTGGACACACCCTGAATGCTGGGCCTAAACAAAGACCCTGCTGATGTTCTGGCCCTGGATTTATCCACTTCCCATGCTGCCGTCCTCTTTCAGCACTTGTAGGCAAACTTGCCAACACACAAGTTGAGTTTCATGGGCCTTTCACCAAACATGCTGTCTTCTAGCTTAATGACTCTTAAAAGCAAGAAGTCTGCATTTGCTCAAGTTGGGAATAAGTTCTCCCAGATAATGTTTTCTCTAATAAAAATGACTTCCTTTAGCTTTAGGTGAGAATAGCTGCAATGCAATTTGAGTACAAGTCAGTAATGAGATGACAATGCTGCATTGTGAAATGCGGGAAGTTTATCTGGACAGCGAACGAACGAACGTGTGCTGGTGCAAGCGCCCGGCTCCATCACCGCTGGGAAAGCAAAGGGATTTGCGAGTGTGCGCAGAGAAGCCGCTTTTCATAACATCCCATGCTTTTCAATTACATCAGCACTCCGCATGCGAGCATTCAACCTACCCCAGCTACAATTAATCTTCAGCGAATGGGCCTTTTTGGAAGTCTAAAAATCGTTGTCAGACAGCGAAATAACTTAGCACCAAATTAATTTTCACACAATGTTCTGTTTTGTCTAGAAACTGGCTGAGTTTTATTTTTGTGCCTAAAACCAATACTGCTTCATTGTTCTTGGTTGTCAGCCAGGTGGAGTTTTTCATATGCTGTGTTGAGTATCTTAGAGAGGGTATACGGGCTGGGGGAGGGAAATCACTGCTCAAGGATGCTAAGAGGTCATCCACGGGATTTATAAGCAGCATATGGGCCTGACACATGTATGCCCTAAAGACTCTAGGCAGTAGCAAATGGCTCTACTTTCACCTGCTCTAACAGGACAACTGCTCAGAGTTTGCCTTGGAACTCAGCCAGCTGATGCAAACACACAGGCAGCTCCAGGAAAGGGTCTCTAAACATTCCTCTCGTCATCCTGGTAGAGCTTGGGCTCTGCCAAGCCCATTTCCCCGGCCTTCCAGACTCTCTCATGGAATTTCCCTTAAGTAAAAGCTTTGTCAATGGCTGTACAAAAGCTTCTTGTTGGGAAGAGATACCGTATTTGCCAAGCAAACAAAGGCGTTCAGGAGCACAAGAGAAAACAGGAATGGAAACAGAACCACCGTATGAAGCCATTTTAGGGCTGCAAGATTCAGCACTCATAGGATCAGCTGGGAATAAGGAACCCAAAGCTTTCTAAAGAGCTGCACGTAAGCAAGAGCAACATCTCTTTGGTCCTTAGGAGTGGAAAGAATTTCCCAGCTCTCTCAAGAGCTCAAACTTTCCACGAAGAGCCTGAGGACACCCTCAACACTTGGGCTGGCAGGTACCCCCCTACCGGGAGCGCTGGTTTTATCAGCCCCCTGCCTGAACCCCCAGCTGCTGGTGCCCAGCGCCGCTGCCCCGCAGCTGCTGGCCGCGCTGCGCAGGAGGAGCAAGGCTGACTGCAGTCCAGTGTGTTCACTGCACCTACACCTAACACCCTCCATTCAAATATTAACAGTCTTCCAAACCCAAAGTACCCTGTATCATATTTCACTTAAGCCTTATTCTGCTCTCTGTCTTGGTTCTTCCATAATAATATACAAAAACTTTTTGTAAAGTAGCTTGCATCATTGAAACTCCAGGAAGAAACAAGGAAGGCCAAGTGTAGTTTACCTAAATATCATAACTAATGCAAGAGACTTTGTCTTGGCAACGAGTCATGGGAACACTCACCAGATACTACTCGTAAGTGACACATCCTACTGTTTCTCATGCTAACATCCTACTACTGACTGGCTCCAAACTCAACTAGTTCGTAACATCATAACCCAGACAGAAAGAGCTGACAAACAGTTCAAAAGTAATCCTACCATTTTTAACAAAGCCAGATTTTCCTTTAAGCCTAAGAAGAGAACATTGCCGAGACCGAAACGACCCTTCATTTTAAAACTTAAGATTTCAATTCTGTTTTCCAAGGAGCAAGAGACAGGTGTCCTCAGGCAGCACGGCGGCAGAGTACTCACTGTAGGGTATGGCGTAGGGCTGCCCCGGCGGCGGGTAGGCAGCGTACGCAGCAGCCTGCTGCACTCCCGCGCTGTACTGGGCCTGTCCATACGCTGCCATCGCTGGGAAGGATGGCACTGTCACTATATGGGGATAATGTCTATTCGGAAAAAGAAAACAGAAGGTGTAAGGCAATAGCTACTGTACCTGACCTTCTAGAGCACACGTAGAACACTCCCAGACATTTTGATAGAATAATATCCAAAGTATGACAGTGAATATTTTGGGAGCTCAGAACTGACTAGACAGAGGCAAAAGTTAGTTTCAGTATATGGCTGACACAAGCTACTAAGATTATCTAAATGAATGGGGACTTTAAGACTGCATAATATGTGCAAGTTAATAAAATCACCACTGATTTTTCATGTTTCATTTTGAGTTTGCCAAAAAAAACCGAGTGACATGGGAAACCTCTGGCATTTCCACATATTCCTCTGTGGTAACTCGTAAACACAACAATACTCAAACTGATGAGGTTTGGATTCCCAGGGTATGAAAGTACAGTGCACAGTACTTCAGACCTTCTGGCACTCCATATCTAACAAGATTAAGAACCAGCTACTTCATTGGGGCCAGAAACACGCAGGGGAACAGGTGGATGGGCTTAAGGCAAACGCTCCGCAAGGTGACAGAAGCCTGCACAAAACGGCTGCTCAGCAAACACGGTTTGTAAACGACAGCACTTGGCACGAGCACTCACTTTGTGGAGTAAAGATGGAGAGGACACTGTGGTGCTGCTTGGCTGCTGCCTGGAAAACAAAATCAAAGGGTCTTAGATTTTCATCACATTCCGTTGTTCGGCCAAACTGATACCACTGTTGTACCATGGCTGGTCTGAGAAAAACACACAGGAATGAGAAGACTTTGGTTTTAGTGAATCTCCACAAACTGAAGTAGGTAAGAAAGTTATTCTCCACTTCATAACAAATAAAGATTTAGGTTTTAACTGAGGGTGAAACTGAACAATTGAGCTACCAGTTTCTTCTCGTGGAAGCAATAACAACCACGAAGCTGGTCTTTAGTGGAATGACCTTTATCCTAAAGGCTACAAAGGCAACTACTATGATTATTGATATAAGCTCACTGCACCTTTTGCCCTTTGGATTTTTTTGCACTCTCCTAGACCATAGCTCACTTTCTTTAATGTTCATTAAAATACATCAAATCAAAATTAATATTAAAAATACATCGTAAATCTCCTTACTCTTGAATTTTTTGAGTTAACTATAACCCACCTTCTTCACCCGCCAGCAGAACATCAAACCAGTAGAAAATGTAACGTACAGGTCATATGTGCAAGATGCCTCCCAACGAACCAAACTGTTGTGTCCTCCAACACTACCAAAGAAAAATGTGCCACCATATTCAGAGATAAATTTAGGTTTAATGAACTAAAATCTAAAAAAACCCCTAAATTAAAACCTCTAAGTTGTCTGTGAGTATCATACCTAAATGCACTGTGAGTACTACACAGGTTGCACCCATACTGCCATCTGAATTGTGCTTCTCAGTTCCTGGCTGGAGCTGTTAGATGTTATTACAGCATGACGAATGCCAAAACACCCTCACAATCGCCAATAACAGCATTAGGTACAACAGATGCAGCCTCTCTGTCTGCTGGCTGCAGCAATTAACAGACCAGACTAATTGCACACTGCTTCTCCACACCAGGAGAACACCAAGCACCGCGTTGTGTGCTGCTGGCAGCACCACCATCCTTGACACCGCTGCTGGCATCCACAGTGAGGTTTGTTATGGACAGGAGACGATGATCTCTCAACTACAGGTGCGCAAGGGTGGGAAGGGAGATTCCTGCAGCACCCCCGATGCCTTCGCGTTGTCACCGCCGGCAGGGAACGCCTGCAGCGCTGTCCCGCGCACCGAGAGCGCCGCGCCCGCCGCGCTGCGGAGGGAGCGTCTCCAGGGCCCACGCCGCCCCGAGAGACCTCGCACAGTAAAACCCACCAGCAGCCCTGCCTTAGCTCCTCTTCCTGCAAAAAACGCAGGCAACACTCAACCATTTCCTAAGCAACGGGCAGAGAGGCTTAGTTATAGTGTTATACAAATACACATATTCATTTACACACTCATCTATAGAAAAAACATTAAATCCAATATGGGCTTACCTGGTTCACCTTCAAACACACTATAAAAAGTTTGCTTTGACTTACCTGAAAGTAAAAAGGTTTAAAAAATTAGATTTTTAGACTGTGAAAAAAGCCCCATACCATTTCTGCCACACCGTTCCTTTTCACCAAACAGAACTGCATTGAAGAAATACACTTCTTTAGTTTTCACTTGTTTAATTCATATTGCCTTTTACAGCAGAACAGACAGTTTGAGCATAAGATTAATTTCTTTTTTTATAAGAAAAATTTTTAATTTTTGAAAGAGGTAAGTACAGAGCAGATACACCTGCCAAGAATACCAAATGGGGATTTCCTGCATAGGAACACACAATATGCCACTGTCACTGCCAGAAAGAAGTGCAAGTTAAACCTACACGTGTCTCTACCCAAAAGGGCAGCACTACAGGTAAAATGTGCATTTGAAAATTATATTGATGTAATTGCACGGCTCATGATAAGCACCCATGAAAACAGCAGGCCAGACATCTACATGGGCATCCCTGTAAGTATTGCTACTAGACTTGCTAAAATGAAAACTATATCTTGAATACAATTGTGTGCGCTTATTGCATTAAAAGCTCTGTCAGTCTGAGACTTGGCAAACACACCAGTATTTTGGGGTTTTCAAAATAGCAAGAAAAATTTTCAAGGGAATGCGCATAATCTTGGTAGCACAGGAGATCATTTCATTGAAAACCAACCAGAACACTTCTGTAAGAAATGCATCAACACGAGCTGTCGCCAACAAACCGGCGTCCAACTGCACAAGGGCTATGCTGGCTCTTATTTATATCCCATAATAACAAACAGCTCCTGCACCGAGAAGTTTACAAAATGATGTATTTAAAAAATAATTTCTAGCTCTAATCTTTTATGTAAACACCTACATGTAACAGGACGTTTCCTTTAGATTGTTATCCCTTCAAATGCCCTTGTAAATAGGCAGTCATGATGTACGTGATTTAATCAGGCAATTTCTAATGCCTTAGCAAACATGCAAGCAAAACACCTCCTTGGCTCCTAAGAACCTATAAAGGAAGGGTTAAACATGCTACTAAAACATAATAGCCAGTGCCTTTTGCTAGCTCCCCTCCAACAGGAAGGCTGACAGATCCTGACCGCAGCAAACAATAGCTGGGATTGTACCAGCAAGAACTAGTTCAGCTGCATCACTTGCCAATAATTTTTTTAGCAGATTTAACATTCTTCTGTTTCCTTCACTTGAACAGTATGATGGGGGAAGGAGGAGGAGAAAAGCAGACGAATTTCCATCAGAGCCTCAACCACTGAAAGAATTTGTCCTTGGTACCTGCCAGATGTGAAACTGCAGCCCGGGGCCAGCACGGCCACCCGTTTGGAGTGGCGGCCACGATCTCGGAGCGGCGGCCACGATCTCGGAGCGACGCACGCGGGGCACGGGGCTGCTCTGGCAAAAGGTCTCCCGCTGTACGATACGCTGTGAGGCCCGGGAGCCCCCGCGCTCCCCATCCCAACAGCAGCAGCACAGCCACTAAGCACAGGGCTCACGTTCGTGCCACCACTGGGGCTCTAGCGGGGCCAAAACAAAGACCACCCGCTCTGACTCCAGTGAAGCACACGCATATGTGCCTGGGTGCGCATGTCTGCACCTACTGTACACAGATCTATATCCGCATATAAAACGCTTAGATTCTATTTGTGTTCAAACCATTGCTGAACTACTCAGCCACAACTGGAGTACCTACAAAGAAAACATGCCGAAATCTCAGTTGCTCACTATAATGTAGAACTAACTGTCAGAAGCAGAGGCCTTGCATGTGGCCAGTTCCCTTTGGTTGCATATATATATCTATACACACATCATGGTAAAGCCAGTAAATAAAAGAGACAGCCTACCTTCTATGTCATCTGGAGCCGTGGCATAAATGTTGGAAAGGTTAAGCTTCAGTCTGTCAGAGCACTCTCTAGTTACAGTCAGGCTGGGTGATATCACTAGATCTAGCATTTCCTTACACCTGAAGGAAAACAAAGGAAAAATATAATTTATTCTTTAATTATGCATGCTTACTAATGATTCAAATTTTTTTCCCTAAGAGTATAAATATTAAAGCTGATTACCCAAACCCAGGCTTCATATAAATTCCACATAATAACATTCACTAAGTTTGCATCAAAGGGAAATGCTGAATTAAAATGCAGTACTTGCTCCCTTGGAGATTACACCCATCTGATTAATGCTTTCCCTTTCTTCCTGGATTTGTCACACGAAAACTGTATTTCCTTATCTCTCATACGCCATCAGAGCGAGAACGTATACATCAGTGTTCAGTGAGTCCAGAACAAACTGTTAAGGGCTGAAAATGAAGTTCTGGGCAGTTAACATTGCTATGTAGTCTTACAAGATAATAAGGTCAGTACTGGTGGTAGCACAGGTTTTTCAGGGGACACCTGAAGCTGGCACCTAACCACAATGTCCTGACCATTAGGTGGCAGCGATGCAAGCACAGTCCTTTTCACATAAATAATCTCATCTGAGTTAACCCAAAATTTCAAACGTACAATATAGAGGACTTGAGCCTCCAAAGCAAAACATAAGTGTTTGTGTGTGGTCATGACCTACACTATAATGAAAGCTTACAAACTCTGCTCTACACAAACAGTTCAGAAAAGAGAAGGACTAAATCATTATCTCAGGCAATATGCACAACCTCAATAGGTTTATTCATCTAAATACCACCATTTTCCATACATGTATCTAACTCCAGCTATACGCCTCAGAACTGGGCTCTGAAGACACGTGAAACAGACCTGCTTGGCTCCCTTGAAAGTGTTGGATGTTTTGCAGGGGTACAACATTTGGCGTTAAGTGCACTGATTTACATACCTGTGTTTGCAAGTTTGTCTAAAGACAACTGGGTGAGTACTGCAAGGAAACTGTGTGTTACATCAGAAATCTGCATGATGGCTTCTATGCAAGATGTGTTTCCACATAATGTTCTTTAAAGGGCCCTTCCAACCCAAACTATTCTATGCTTCTGTGACGTGCTACCCACAAAGGCAGCCAGCACACCCCTGCTCTCAGGCTGGGACTTATCTGAGCTGGAATACAAAGGCAGCAGATGGCATAGCAGCAAAAGGCTGGTAGCAATCCATAGCACACCTAAAACACCACGAAGATAAAGACAACAGGACATAAACCTGAGATCTTGACACAGGGCTTCTGTGATACTAATCTATGCACTTCTAAGAAAAGCAAAGAGGTTTGCTTTGAATTTCTACTTAAACACCACTGGATGACTTTACCAGCTTTAAGAACAATAAACCACATATTTTTTAATCTGAACTTCTCCAATAACTTTTACAAAGCCTGCAGTCCCTGTGAGGGAGCATAACTGTCGTTATGAACAGGCACAAACCAGACGAAGTGTTTTACCTGTAACTGAACAGCAAAAACCAAACCTGAGCTCATTTTCCCCTTCCCCACCTAACAGCTGGGAAGGTGCGCGGCCCAGGCAGAGACCGCATCCATCGCCTGCGAACGCGCACAACGGCCAACAACGGGCAGGAGGTGGCAGAACCACGGCAACAGCCGCAGTCCCAGTCCTCCCTATCCAAATGGGCTCTGGGCTCCCCTGCTCTGCCTCCTTTGGAATCCACACAGACGTGCACGTTTTCACTGCCAATGTAGCCCCAAGTCCAAACGCTGGTAGAGAATTCCTGAATATGTGCCGTGAAGGAGACCTTAAGTCAGCTCTGAATGACCGGTGAGGTAAAACCAGAGTACTCTGAATCCAGCACTTGTGAGATCCTTGCTCCCTAACTGCTGCGTGTTATAGATTTGCTAAGAAAACAAGACTAGCATAAAAACCAGTGTTTCTTTGCAGCTGGCGGACCTCTGTTGCTAGGGGGCCTTAAAGGGCCCCATGTTCAGCTGTGTCCCTGTAAGACAAGGACAAACCCTGCCCCCGCGCCTCAGACACCGACAGCACAGCTCAGCAAGGCAGAAGGGAAAATGCAGGTGCTCCAACTGCGCCCACAACCAGCACCCTGCTGCCACCTCTGTGGAAACGCAACAAGCCATGAGATCTGTGCAAGGACACCAAAAAATAGCCCCTGTCGGAATTCCTCCGTAAGTGACTCAGTCTAATGGCAGAGCCAAAACAACAATCCAGGACTCCTGACCTAATCCAAAACAGAACACCGCCCATTAGAAACTTCACTCAGTCCTAACATCAGTGGAGCAAATTATGCTCCAAACTGGTACCTGCAGACAGAGCCTTCAGCAAAGCAACACGTGCGTCCATTTCGCAGGCGGGTGCCTGGGAGCCCACGGATGATCAGGCAGGAAGGATGGTCCCGGCCCTACTGCACACTTTGATCAAGCCAGAGGCAAAAGAGATCTCCCCTGAAACGGCCACCTCGCTCCGCTGCTGGCACAGCCAGGCTGCCGCAGGGAAAGGGGCCGGGAAGGTTCCTGTGGCGCTCACTGCTCAGTGGGGAGGAACGAGGTCTCTCCTATCAGCAACCACGGCTCCTAAGGCTCTCTTAGAAGCAGTAGGCTAGGCAAGGGCTCTTTTCCCAGAGGAACTGCGTTATTCAAATCCATTGGCACCAAATTAAATTTTGTTTGCACGGCTGAGAAGGCAACTTCCAGTTTTATATCAGCTTTTCCTTTCCACTGTAAGCGATGTCAATTTTTGCCCCTCACTCCCTTAACACGACACCTGAACTGAGGAGCAGCGCTGCTGCTGCAGCCCTCCCAGGCCGGGGTGCTGCACACCCCGCTCAGAGCACACACGCCCTTCAGCAGAACCCCCAGCGCCATCACCCACGGCCTTCAGCAGAACCCCCAGCGCCATCACCCACGGCCTTCAGCAGAACCCCCAGCGCCATCACCCACGGCCTTCAGCAGAACCCCCAGCGCCATCACCCACGGCCTTCAGCAGAACCCCAGCGCCATCACCCACGGCCTTCAGCAGAACCCCCAGCGCCATCACCCACGGCCTTCAGCAGAACCCCCAGCGCCATCACCCACGCCCTTCAGCAGAACCCCCAGCGCCATCACCCACGCCCTTCAGCAGAACCCCCAGCGCCATCACCCACGCCCTTCAGCAGAACCCCCAGCGCCATCACCCACGCCCTTCAGCAGAACCCCAGCGCCATCACCCACGTCCTTCAGCAGAACCCCAGCGCCATCACCCACGTCCTTCAGCAGAACCCCAGCCCCATCACCCACGCCCTTCAGCAGAACCCCAGCCCCATCACCCACGCCCTTCAGCAGAACCCCAGCCCCATCACCCACGTCCTTCAGCAGAACCCCAGCGCCATCACCCACGTCCTTCAGCAGAACCCCCAGCCCCATCACCCACGCCCTTCAGCAGAACCCCCAGCCCCATCACCCACGCCCTTCAGCAGAACCCCCAGCCCCATCACCCACGCCCTTCAGCAGAACCCCCAGCCCCATCACCCACGGCCTTCAGCAGAACCCCCAGCGCCATCACCCACGGCCTTCAGCAGAACCCCCAGCGCCATCACCCACGGCCTTCAGCAGAACCCCCAGCGCCATCACCCACGCCCTTCAGCAGAACCCCCAGCGCCATCACCCACGCCCTTCAGCAGAACCCCCAGCGCCATCACCCACGCCCTTCAGCAGAACCCCAGCGCCATCACCCACGCCCTTCAGCAGAACCCCAGCGCCATCACCCACGCCCTTCAGCAGAACCCCCAGCGCCATCACCCACGCCCTTCAGCAGAACCCCCAGCGCCATCACCCACGCCCTTCAGCAGAACCCCCAGCGCCATCACCCACGCCCTTCAGCAGAACCCCAGCGCCATCACCCACGCCCTTCAGCAGAACCCCAGCGCCATCACCCACGGCCTTCAGCAGAACCCCCAGCGCCATCACCCACGGCCTTCAGCAGAACCCCAGCGCCATCACCCACGCCCTTCAGCAGAACCCCAGCGCCATCACCCACGCCCTTCAGCAGAACCCCAGCGCCATCACCCACGCCCTTCAGCAGAACCCCAGCGCCATCACCCACGCCCTTCAGCAGAACCCCAGCGCCATCACCCACGCCCTTCAGCAGAACCCCAGCGCCATCACCCACGCCCTTCAGCAGAACCCCAGCGCCATCACCCACGCCCTTCAGCAGAACCCCAGCGCCATCACCCACGCCCTTCAGCAGAACCCCAGCGCCATCACCCACGCCCTTCAGCAGAACCCCAGCGCCATCACCCACGCCCTTCAGCAGAACCCCAGCGCCATCACCCACGCCCTTCAGCAGAACCCCAGCGCCATCACCCACGCCCTTCAGCAGAACCCCAGCGCCATCACCCACGCCCTTCAGCAGAACCCCAGCGCCATCACCCACGCCCTTCAGCAGAACCCCCAGCGCCATCACCCACGCCCTTCAGCAGAACCCCAGCGCCATCACCCACGCCCTTCAGCAGAACCCCAGCGCCATCACCCACGCCCTTCAGCAGAACCCCAGCGCCATCACCCACGCCCTTCAGCAGAACCCCAGCGCCATCACCCACGCCCTTCAGCAGAACCCCAGCGCCATCACCCACGCCCTTCAGCAGAACCCCAGCGCCATCACCCACGCCCTTCAGCAGAACCCCAGCGCCATCACCCACGCCCTTCAGCAGAACCCCAGCGCCATCACCCACGGCCTTCAGCAGAACCCCCAGCGCCATCACCCACGGCCTTCAGCAGAACCCCCAGCGCCATCACCCACGCCCTTCAGCAGAACCCCCAGCGCCATCACCCACGGCCTTCAGCAGAACCCCCAGCGCCATCACCCACGGCCTTCAGCAGAACCCCAGCGCCATCACCCACGCCCTTCAGCAGAACCCCAGCGCCATCACCCACGCCCTTCAGCAGAACCCCAGCGCCATCACCCACGCCCTTCAGCAGAACCCCAGCGCCATCACCCACGCCCTTCAGCAGAACCCCAGCGCCATCACCCACGGCCTTCAGCAGAACCCCAGCGCCATCACCCACGGCACTGCCCGGGCTGCTGCCCATGAGTGTGAGCAGACGTTTAAAGGGAAAAGATCTTTATGATGATTAATGCACTTCAATCACACAATTGTTCAGAGATTTCATTAGCTACACTCTGACCGATGATTTCTCTATTGGTTTTCTTCTGTTCACTTTTGTATTCACAAAGTCACATCGCACTTGCCTGTATTTGCTCTATAACATTTTCCTGCTATTGTTTCAGCCTCCATTCTTCTTCCGAGTCTGTGTATTAGTTACATGTACAAACAGGTAACTTCTTACAGAAATACCTGTCTGCTGTGCACGTCACGTATGTGTTTGCATTGTCAGTAGCTTTGCCTGCTTTGCACGCACCATCTACCGATTTGTTTCTGGGCATTTCTCCCTATGTACACCTTCGCAAGAGTTTCTGAAATCCCAGTTTTAACGATGGTAATCTACAGAAAATCTTCAGCGAAACAATGGAACTGGGATGACATTTAACACAGTAAATGACGAGCTGGAGTGCAACTGATGAAAACATCGGGTCCTTCTTTGCTTGCTTTTTAGAGCAAAAACTTTTTCTGGTTTAAGCAAAGTAAATCAGCAATAAATTCTGCTGAATCTGAGCTTTTATTAAAACCAGGGATGGCAGCATCCAGCACGTCGGGCTGACAGACATCTGGAAGAGCTTTTGGCTTCTACAGTTAAGAAGAACCTTGTGCGATTCTGGTGCTCAGCTTTTCCATTAGAACCCCCTGCTCAAAAACCCATACTTTGGCCCTGCAGTTGGCCCACAAAATCTCTGCCAAGAACCAAAACTTTTCTCTTCGCTAGCATTTAAGAAGGAAAAAAGAAAAATAAAAGCATTTTAAGTCATTCTGAAGCTAGGAATGCCAAATTAAACATTTTAAAGTTTCAAATTTTTGATCGAGGTGCTGGGGTAACCTACAAATCACATTTTCTGTTACAAGGATGTTTTGATTCCAGACCCCAACACAAAACTCTCAGGCGTGCACTGAAGACGGAGCCCCTGAGCGAGCCCACGTCTGCCCAGCGGGACACAGAGGTGTCCCCAAGTGCGCTGCGTGAGCGGGACCCAGCGCGCAGGCCCAGCCCGCGAGGTGCGCTGGGTGAGTGCTGATGAGAACTGGATGGATAGCATTTCAAAAGCGTGAAACGGGAAACCACCCCCGCATTGTGGGCAGATGCAACCGCACCAGAGCTGAAAGGCTAGGAGGCACCAGCAAGAGGTGAAAGAGACTCCTGCCAAAGCTCGGACCTCTGCTGCTCAGGTGGAACTCAAAGCATCTCTCAGTCCGCCCCAACTCGTTTTCAACACGCTGGTGGCATCACCCCCGGGGCATGGGCACGTCCACACCCCCACTGTGGAGGCAGCGCACTTGTTCCTGCAGTCTGCATGTCTCACCCGTTTCTACTCCATTTCTGGGGTGAGAAGATACTATTCTGGCTTCAAAACACACAAGCACATGAAGTAGAACAAATGTTTAGAAGAGCACTTCCAAGGCATTTTCTGTAAATAAGGCACCCGGGCCGTACGTAGTGACCGAGCGATGGAGAGGTTTCGGAGGGAACGCGCGCCAAGGAGAGCGGAGCGCCCGCCCGGCCCTGCCAGCAGCCTGTGGGAGGCATCTGAGCAACAGGGGTTGATGGCACAGGTCAGAAAGAACACACCAGGAGCAAAGGATGGCACGGGGGAAAACGCTGGCGTGGCTGTGAATACAATAAAGAAAATCAGCTCTGCATCTGCCATCAGCGGAGGAACTGGGGAGTTAGGAGCCCCACAGGATGAAGCAGGTGAGAAATGAAGGACAGGACTCCTACCCTTGGGAAAACCTGCCAGATCCTACAGTGGGAAAGACGAGATGCTTTAAAGGAGCACAAAACTGCAAAGAAGGTTTGTCCATGAGGGGAGAGGCAAATCTAGAAATTACTCTCCCTGCAACAACCCCACACGATGATCTTCTCAAGAATCTTTACTCTTATCTGGCTAGAGACCAAATACAAGCTTAAACCACTAGATCCTCCTAAACAGATGCATCTGCCAGCACAGAGCCCCAGGCAGGACTGGCACACGCCAAGCCCTCTGCTTTTAGCTTTGCTGGGAAGGGGAGCAGTGGAGACAGAGACTGCAGCCTAATTGCAAGAGGAACATTTTGGTCTTGCTTCCATGACTTTATCTGGTGTTGATTCCTTATCAACTGCTCTCACCTTTATTCTCTTCAAAGAATGGTGCAGATTACTAAGTAGAAATCTGCAGCTTTACGACTCCAGTGCTACTCATCCTGAAACAGAAGACAGTCTGATTCCCCACTTCGTTTCAGGAATGAATTACTAAAGGTAACTGCAAAAAAGTGTGAAAACAGCTTTTTCAATCTCTGATTCAAAGAAAACACACAAAGAAAACCCCAATCCTAAAAAGTTTGCCTTTCCTTCATTCCTAGGAAATACGAAATTGGTTGTAATTTTTTTCCACATGGGCAACATTTTCAAAAGCACTTGCTATGTCTCATCAATTTTCATTAGGAATTAAGATCTGTACTGTTTTAACTCCTTGAGAAGCACGGCAGCTTAGCCAGCTTAGCCAGGACTAACTGGTTGCAAAATTACGCTCCCCATTTTACTCCACTCCTGCACAAAAAAGGAATCATTCAGAAGCACAGAAAACACCTCTCTCGTAGCCACGGAGCAGGTGGTACAATAATGCGGAATCTCCCACGCTGTAGATCTGGCTACTTCCGTGCACACATTTCAAAAGCAGAGGAAAGCAATTTCATTTCCTCCGTTAGGACAATTTCTCCCCATCTATAGTAGATCCTTGGTTACTGCCATTCCAATAACTCAAAAATGCTTCAGCAGGTGAAAAATCACGCTATCTTTTCTTTTATAATTAATCTTAGCTCACCCACAAGAACATCTGGTAAATGTATGCAGGAAAGGCCTGAACAGGCACAACGCCAAACCTGAGCTGGCCCGGCTGCTCGTGCACGGCCAGGATGAGCAGACCCCGTCCGGGTGACCCGCGGGGCCGCGCCCGGGCTGTTCAGTGCCCGGGAGCGCCTGCCGCGACTGACCGCACAATAAAGGCAGCAGCACTTGTCCGGTTTACCATTGCCCAGCCCGTTCCGCACACAAAGTAAGAGGACTCGCAGTCGCATGCCTTGTAGCACAGCACCTGGGGGTGGGAGACACAACTGCATTATTCTCCAGCACATAATATCTTAGGCTAAGGGCTAAACCAAGAGGAACAAGAGAAAAGTTATGTGATAGATAGGCAAGGGACAAAGCACATCAGACTGAAATAAGGAATTAAAAGCGGTGGTAGTGAGGCTGCTCCAGATGAGAGGCCACAGCCAACCCTCCCTGCAACTGCTGATCAGACTGAGCCGAGAGATGAGAAAAAAACGAACAGGCGAGACAAAGGAGGAGCTGGGGGTGTGCTGGCTGAACCTGAGCCCACAGCAAGGAAAATCTTCAGCAGAAGCAGGACGACACTCTCGTTACGGAAGGGCTGGGGAGAACAGCCCAGCTGCGCGGAGGCTACGCAGGGACACGCAGGGACACGCAGGGACACGCAGCCCTCCCCGCGCGGCTCCGCAGCCCCGCGTCGCTCCCCGCCAGCACACGGCGCCACCCAGCCTCCCAATCTCCCTGCTCATCTCCAAAGACACGCGTCTCTCCTTTAGCCCAGGACTGAAATCACCAGCCATAAGGTTATGCTTAAAAAAGCTACCAATCTAACTAATAGATACGTAGTGCTTCAGTTAAAACAAAACTAACAACCCAAACAATGGAACCACAAAACCAACCACCTCAGAACTTGAAATAAGAGCAGCCAAGTAAGAGCTGGATCACAAGTAAGTTCGTTAATTCAGCAGCCAAATGGAAAACTTTTACACAGGAAAACAGCCCTTCCTTTTCTCTATTAATTCTGGGTATGTCTAAAATCATTCACGACTCATAAGAAAAAATTCGGTTTGGGTTTACATTAAGATTTTCAAATTCCTTTATCTTTTAAACGTGTTAATTGTAAACAATTTGACGAAAAATAACTGAGAAAATAACAAAATAGAGTATTTCTGTCACACTTCGAAACCACTATTGCTTAAAACCACCCAAAGTATTCCAAAAGCTTTAAAATCCTTCCCCAGACGGTTTCTTTGTTTTGTTGTAAATGAGAGTCTTTTTGACCAAAATTTGACTTTCACTGAAGTTTTCTGTCTTGCTCCAACCCATTGACCAGACAGTGAAAACCAGCTGAAAAATCCTGTCTCATGAATTTTTTGAGCCAATTTCACCTTTATTTCTGTTTTGAGGAAAGGCTGCCCTTGGGTTTTTGAGTGCTTGTGACCGGCGAAAATAATTCCTTGCCTTGTTTCCCCGGCAGTCCTGAATGTCTGGAATCCTGGAAGCGCTGGCTTGCTTGGCCCGGTCTCATCTCCCGCCATTCCAGACGGCTTTCCAGCTTTTCATTGTTTTAAACACGCTGTTTGCTCCTGGACTCAGACCGGCTCACTTGGAAAAGGAGGCTGCATATCAACAAATACTCTTCCTGCCCTAGCAAGGCTTCACCGCACACACAGAGCGATGCTGAGAGGGAAGGGGGCCGGGCCGGGCTGCCCCCCCTGCACTTCCTGCGCACCTGGGATGCGATCGATCGGGGAGATAGGCCGGGAGCATCGGCAGCTTGGGGCGAGCAGCCCGAGGTAAAGGGGATTTAGCGCGCACAAAAACAAACAAGCCGGCCACCTTCGCTGTTTGTTAGGAAGGCACAGCCTGAAAGGCAGCTTGGAAATGCAAAGTGAGCTGATGATGGGTTTTGCACCACGGGCTGTCAATCGCAGCCGATCAGGAAATACCTTGTAGAATTGCTTTGAGTAATTTTTTTTAATTAATTTCAACACTAGTATTTCACTTACAATAAGTCAAAATGAGAAAGCTACCTTTTTCAGAACGCCTTTTTTTGTCTGTTGAAGCTCTTTGCTAAATGAGGCAACATTTACAAAAGATCTTATTTGCCAAAAAAATTACTCAGCTGTCCTACTGTGGACAATCAAGTACCACACAGAATAGACCAAGCTGGTAAGGAAACACTATGTGCGTACAGCATACAGTTATTTGTAAAACAAAACTGAATGTGCAAACATACAAATACGGGCATACCCACAAACATACATCATCTCTCCCAGTTTGCAATTTCTCCTCGAGATCCCATTACACCTCTTCCCATTCAGACCCCAAGCCCGCCAGCGCTGCTTGGGACTCCAGAAAACTCTGGCATCTCCAGCTGCAGAATCACAGCCCATGACACCGAAACTGTCCCCAAAGACAGGTCCTCTCAAGCCAGGCACTCAAGGGACTGGCTCCTCAGTTATTTGTCACCGCTTAGGCATCTCCTTCCACTCCGAAGAACTATGACTTTTATCCCTTCTCTTCAGAACCACAAGGGCTAAAAACTCAAATATAAATCACAAAAACGTGATTTAAGAAAAACTAGGAGATCTGGAATGAGGACATAACAGCTGATAACTTAGATATTCATGCTGAAATCTGGGTTGTTACAGAATCCTGCAAGAATGTGTTTTGTCTTGTAAACTACTCATTACTTTTCTCTCAAGTCACTTTTTTCATCCAGCTTTGAAATTTACAGGAAAAGGAGCTTTGAGAAACTAAGTAATCTACAATTCTTGAACAGCAGTAACCTCCACAGGTAACCTAAGAAAACGGAACACCTCCCTCCACAAACGCGGCAGAACCTGGAGTCAGCGGGGCTGGGGCTTTGTGGGATGAGAGCGCAGAAAGGACGGGTGCGGGCAGCTCCGCGCTCCCCACGCACCGCACAGCGCCGCGCTCCCCACGCACCGCACAGCGCCCCGCTCCCCACGCACCGCACAGCGCCCCGCTCCCCACGCACCGCACAGCGCCCCGCTCCCCACGCACCGCACAGCGCCCCGCTCCCCACGCACCGCACAGCGCCCCGCGCTCCCCACGCACCGCACAGCGCCCCGCGCTCCCCACGCACCGCACAGCGCCCCGCGCTCCCCACGCACCGCACAGCGCCCCGCGCTCCCCGCGCACACGGCACAGGGCCCCGCGCTCCCCGCGCACACGGCACAGGGCCCCGCGCTCCCCACGCACATGGCACAGCGCTCTCCACACACGGCGCAGGGCGCCGCGCTCCCCGCGCACAGCACAGGGCCCCGCGTTCCCCACGCACACAGCACAGCGCCGCGCTCCCCACGCACACAGCACAGCGCCCCACGCTCCCCACGCACACAGCACAGCGCCCCGCGCTCCCCACGCACACAGCACAGCGCCCCGCGCTCCCCACGCACACAGCACAGCGCCCCACGCTCCCCACGCACACAGCACAGCGCCCCACGCTCCCCACGCACACAGCACAGCGCCCCACGCTCCCCACGCACACAGCACAGCGCCCCACGCTCCCCACGCACACAGCACAGCGCGCCACGCTCCCCACGCACACAGCACAGCGCGCCACGCTCCCCACGCACACAGCACAGCGCGCCACGCTCCCCACGCACACAGCACAGCGCCCCGCGCTCCCCACGCACACAGCACAGCGCCCCGCGCTCCCCACGCACACAGCACAGCGCCCCGCGCTCCCCACGCACACAGCACAGCGCCCCGCGCTCCCCACGCACACAGCACAGCGCTCCCCATGTGCACAGGGCGCTGCGCTCCCCACGCACACAGCACAGGGCCCCGCGCTCCCCACGCACACAGCACAGGGCCCCGCGCTCCCCACGCACACAGCACAGGGCCCCGCGCTCCCCACGCACACAGCACAGGGCCCCGCGCTCCCCACGCACACAGCACAGGGCCCCGCGCTCCCCACGCACACAGCACAGGGCCCCGCGCTCCCCACGCACACAGCACAGGGCCCCGCGCTCCCCACGCACACAGCACAGGGCCCCGCGCTCCCCACGCACACAGCACAGGGCCCCGCGCTCCCCACGCACACAGCACAGGGCCCCGCGCTCCCCACGCACACAGCACAGGGCCCCGCGCTCCCCACGCACACAGCACAGGGCCCCGCGCTCCCCACGCACACAGCACAGCGCCCCGCGCTCCCCACGCACACAGCACAGCGCCCCGCGCTCCCCACGCACACAGCACAGCGCCCCGCGCTCCCCACGCACACAGCACAGCGCCCCGCGCTCCCCACGCACACAGCACAGCGCTCCCCATGTGCACAGGGCCCCGCACTCCCCACGCACAAGAACACCCGCAAGCGGTTACTCTGCTTTGCGCAGGACTTATCCACGTGCAATCGCACAAAAACTACAGATTTAACTGTATTAAAAGCAGCACAATTCTGAGGTGGAATGAGGAAAAGCTTTGGGGTCACAACATACCTTTGCCATGGGATAAAGATATATTTTGTATGGCCTTTCCAGGCATGTGGCTGTTTCACAGAAGGAAGCAAAACAAAATGGAAACCCAAAACAGTCACCACCAGAATAGTAATTTTCTGTCAAATATGTACTAATATATCAGAATATTCTCAATGATGCTGGTCCATAAATGGGAGAAATACGGAATTTATCATACTTGTTTCTGTCCATGAAGCTGCCTCCTCAGAGCAGCCCGTACGCACCGGGGCCTTAGCCGCCGCAGAGCCGGCAGGTGCCCCGCACGCGCACGGTGGTGCTGTGCACAGGTGCGTGTCGCCACAAGTCCAAGTCTGACTCCAACAAGGGGAATTACACGTAGTTGTTGAAGGAGAGAACTGAGAACTGCAGTTCGAGTTCTGCTTCCAAGCTCTGACACTAACAGATTGGGCAAGTTTCTCAGGACTACATTAAGGCCTCTGTAAAACTGAGAAATACAGTATAAACTGCCAATTAAGCTCTTTTTAGGGGCTGGAAAGCGCTCTGAAATCTTTAGGAGAAATCGTGACATCATTGCAGTGTCAATATCCATGGTGATGAATAATGACCATCCTGAACATGAAACAGCCAAGCAGGGAGCGAGGCACAAGAGCTGTCCTTCAGGGCATGTTCTCTCACTCATTTTTGGTCCAAAAGCTCTCCATTCCCAGACTATGAGAATTTCTTCACCCTTTTGATTTACTTCTTCAACCTGTCAGAGTCCCGCAACGGCTCCAACGACCCGGTGAGAAAGGTAAGGCTGCCTCTTTATAACAGGCCTGTGTCAGCACCTCCTTTCTCAGCCTGTAAAGGAGTGGCATTCGGGGAATAATAATTCAAAAAGAGCTATGGGAAAAGAACTATGAAACGTAAGTTAGTAGAAGGACCTTGAACGCTGGGGAAAAGTCCAGCGTGGCAGCACAGGCGAGGCTGGAGCGAGAATGACGCACCCCCGTTAACCCCCCCGGCCCCGCTCGCTCGGGTCAGAGCGGACGGCAGGGGAAGCCCTGCTGCGCACGCAGAGCGCGGACGGCACCCGCGACCGCGACCCGCTCCTCCACCCTTCTGCCGCTGCTGAGGGAAAGGAGACGATCTCATCTATCTGCGGAAATAAACCAAGGAAGGTGATTCTTAAGGATTCAGAAGCAACGAATGCCTCATGTTTTATATGCTTTGTGCACCGTTTCATCTATTTATGAAGTGTCTTGATGAGGGAAAACACAAATGCTGGTCTCGTCTTAAATACAATTGATGCCTTACATACCAGAACAAAATACGACAAAGTTTGTGGTCTATCTAAAACTTAAAGCACTTTCTTAAGAAACTGGAAGTATAATATAATTTAGCAATGTATCTGAAATCTCTGTCCTGCTTTGGCTTGGTCCCATAGTCTGGAATTCAAGCAGCACCCCAAGCATCCCACAGCTCCTCATACTGAAAAAACAAAAGACCTTTGTGGCAGCCCGTCGCTGCGGCTGAGCGAGAACAAAAGCTGCAGCTCCCGCACCCCCAAAGCTGCCTTCCCTCACTGCTTCTCTGCCCCGACAGACGTTGGGGTCCGCACGCTCAGCACAGGGGGAAAGGGGCAATTTCTTCCTTTTCATTTGGACTTTCCTTGCTGTGGTCGTAAAGCATCGCGACACCAGGACTTGTGGCTCCCAAGCAGCTGCTGACTGAGCACGTCTGCGGCAACAGCGGGACGCGAGCTCTGCACCTGGCCCAGGGCAGCGCGCCCGCCGGGCGACGGAGCAGCCCCGAGCCCAGCGCTGCGCCGGCGGGAAGGACCCTCCTGTCCCGCTGCTGCCAACTGGGACAGCACATTTAGTACCACAGTCCAGAGGCCCATGTGCTCCCACTTTTGAAAGCCACCCTTCAACCCTCCTGCCCCGCTCTCCTTACCAATAAAACAGGAACGACAGTGATAAGCCTATGGGACTTCTGAATAAAACTGCTCTACTAGTGCTAAGGGTTATGGAAATACCATATTCACAAAGTTTAGATCATTCTGTGATCAACAGTGAATTTCTGGCTGGATCATCTTCAAACATGTTGAGTCAAAATAGCAAAGTCTAATAATGGAAGAAGAGCTACTTCCCTCCTTTTGATCCTGCTTAACACAACCTCGTTCATAAATGCTGCAGGCGAAACTCGCCCAGCGCCTGAGCAATCGCTGTGTAAGTACTGCGAACGCAGGTGCTTCTTCAGCGCACCGGACCCCGCCGCTGCTTTCCAAGCGCACGGCCTCAACACACAGCTGGTTCGCTCCTGGGCTGTGAAATCCAACTGTGCTTTCCCTGTTTTGATTTGAAGCAAATCAGGTTACCAATCTGGATTTAGTAAATATTGTGGTTAAATAAATCAAATTTATAAACTTTTAACATTCACTCAGTCACAATCGTTTCTCTTTCTTTGAAAAGAGCAGAGGGTGGTCTTGGAAGAGAGGCTATCACTCAGCTAAGCTTCAAGTTATCCATCCTCCTCTTGTTCACTGATTTAATCAAAGCCATCTTTTTCCTCCTCTTTTGACTCTTAAGAAAATGAAAATCAAATGTCATTATTAATAATGAGGATTGATCTCCAATAATTTATCTGAAGACGGAAATGTTTCCTAGAGATTACAGCCAGGAAGTCAAAGGCTTTCATTCCCAGCTCTGACACCAGCTCACTGGCCGTACGCAGCACATCTCCTTCGCCCATTCCCTGTTACAGGGCTGTTAAACATTTATTTCACTTCAGAGCAAGCAGGTCTGCACACCACAAACCCCTGGTTACTGGAACCCAGGTACCCCATGTGCAATCGCTAGGTTTTCACCTGCCTGTACAATTGAACAAAGGCTTCTGCTGTCATTGCTGTCAATGTAAGATGCACAGCAGATGTGCATTTTTACAGCACTGAGCTCCTCCTAGGCTTTTAAAAACACAAGAAAAAGCTACTGCTTAGGTTAAGGTCTTCAGGAATCTGTGTGAAACACGTAGGAGACACTGCTGGTAAATACTATTTCTTTAGTGGAAGCTGGTTGCTTCATCAGTAGGAATAAAAAACGGTGAGGTTCTTTGTTCCTGCGTTTCTAACGGAAAGGTTCAAAAGGAGGTTCTGAACCAGGAGACGGGCTGATGGCCGCAGGGTACGGGTGAAAGTTATGGGGGGCAGACTTCTCATTTTAAAGAGCTACAGCACAACTGTGGTGAGCAAAGTAACACAACCTAATCAACCTAATTGCCGCGTATCTTAGGGATGCTTGGAGGAAAAAAAGACAACTAATCAAAAGCAATGCTTAAGCAATAACTGCACTTTGATTTGTCACTCGTGCCAATTAATAGCGTGGAAACAGCCAAGGGGAGAAGGAGTTTACTCAGAGCAAATGCTGACATGGTGTTTTCCTTGATATTTGTTCCATTAATCATTTGTCTCTGTGGATATTTGAAAGTCAGGCTAAAATAACCTAGAAATAACAAACAGGACAGCTTGGTTCGCTTTGGGGTTCAGGTGGGCTGGGGGGTGATTTCCCAAGAGTTCTGCTGCAACAATAGGCTGGAGCTTTCTTCCTTTAAGCGCGGGGGAAAGCCAACCTGTCAGCATCAGGTTTATTTTCAAGACAGAAGGGATATTTTGGGGATGACCAGAGGATATTACCAAACAAGGAGGAGTTGCGGAGCACCCTTGCAGAGATGCTGCCCCAAACACCGCAGGGCAGCACGGAGGTGCAAATACCAACAGCAAAATGCACCAACCCGGTGCCACTCACACAATGGCCTTGTTTTCCTTTGCAAAGCGTGATCTGATAAACACTTTCTGAGCGTGCCATGTTACGATATTAAACAGGCCTCGAATCACTCACCAAAGTACAGAGGAACACTGACATTTGAACTGCGGGAGTTTTGTTTTTCCCCCCTGTGACTTCTGCATTTGAATAACTGGAATTTTTAAAATCCCTTTTCCTCCTTTCACCATGATGTAATGCAACTGTTGCACAAGACTAACAATGCAGAGTTACTGCTGCTGGAGCCGAGTTTGGCACCAAGAGAGATCAGGGCTGGCACCAAACACCATAATCTCTAAAATAAACCTGGCAGACGTAGTGAAAAGGTTTGCCATTGCCGCCATAAACAGCTTACAGAGCAGTACAGGGAAAAGCGCTGAAAGGAACTGTGGTATTCTTACTGGAACAAAGACATCGATCAGCCAACCACTTCATCTAGCACCTACTTATATGTGAAAACAAAGGGTTTTACAACGGTACGTCAAAATCAAGGGCGGTAGCAGGGACCAAAGCGCACCGTCACAGGCCTGTCACACGTCCACCGCACCAAACACCCCATAGATACCAGCAGCTGGCTACCTATGAGCCAGGAGAACCTCTGTGAGTCACTGCAACTGGCACTGGATTATCCAAAGAAAAATAACTCGATCCATACCAGAACACCCCTGTCTCAACAGTACCGTCTCTCCTTACAGGACTTCTCAGATACGCCTTCCTGAGAGGGAATTTGCTGCTACCCCACGGTGCTGGAGCAGCGCTCTGGAAAGAGCACGGTTTCTGTTTAAATGTAGATGGGAAACAGAAGAGAAACGCAAGTTTTCCTCACTGTATCACTCAGCTGGAGCTGAAAAAGCGTGGGCTGATTTTCTCTGCTCTATATAAGGGTCTGATGATTTGTGAGGTGGACATCTGCCGGCAACTGGACATACGCCACCAGCTTATTCCACACAGACAACTAGACAGCCATCTAATAGTAGCATTTTTCAATTGCTGGTAATTATTATTGGGTTTTGGTTTTGGTTTTTACTCATTGCCGAGCAGAAAAGCTCCATATTCCATCCCAAATTTCTCCTTAAGCACCAATTCTCAAACAAGGGACCACCTTCACCGGCCAGAAGGTTGTGTGGTGCCGTAACAGCTTTTTGCCAATCTGGTTAGCACCAAAATGTGCAAGAAAACTTAAAGCTGATTTCAAGTGATTTATCTGATGCTCAGTAGTAACCATGCACTTTCACAAACAGGACCGACAGGCACTCCAGGTATCTCCAACATGGTGTTTGTGTGCAGAGACATATGAAAGTTACAGCCGCCTGCTGCAACTTACTGAGGCATAGAGGAAAATCAAGAACCAAATCCTGGTGTTTTACTGGAAGATGTTTACAGCTTCAGCGACAAAACCGGAGTCTCACAGCCCGCTCTATCTGACTGAAGAGCGGCTGCCTCTGTCCCGTCAGGCACCACGTGCCCCTGGGATCACCAGCGCAGCTCCCACGCAGCCGCCCCGCAGCGCAGCTCCCACGCAGCCGCCCCGCAGCGCAGCTCCCACGCAGCCGCCCCGCAGCGCAGCTCCCACGCAGCCGCCCCGCAGCGCAGCTCCCCGCGCCGAGGGGGCCGCCAGGAGCCCCCGACCAGAGCGCCGGGCTGCGCGAACACGGGGGCGCAGCAGAGCTGACGGCTCCGTCTCCAGGGCTGCAGGGCAGCTCAGGACAATGGACAATGTCATCTGCACAGAGTTCACCCAAATAACCTGAGAGTTCTGTCATCTGCACAGATTGGGAAATCCAGCTTCCAGTAAAAGCCAACTTTAGCTTCCTGGATGTCTGAGAACAAGCTTACACGCGCCATTAAGAAGGTGACCGCCTTACACTTAAAACTCAGATTCGATCTGCAGTATCCCTAGCTTAAAGGCAAACATCTCTCACACACACGGGACTTCAAAGGCCCTTGCTCTCCCACAGCCCCGAAGAGCAGCCCGACAGCCGGGTTCAACAGCTGATGTGTTTCCTGGTGTTGGGTTAACGCCAGCTCATTGCCCTCAGCAGAGCTGATCTCTGACACTTTTACGGAATAACTTCTACAACAGACAAAGGAATCAAAATCATTTCCTTCCTCCCTCCAGCTACTACAGGATGGCACAGGTAGGACCGGTTCACTCACAAGCAGCATGCGAGGACATTCTTGCCGACCCGCCTGTTTGCAGCAATAAGCTAAGAAACACCAACACACCACAACCCAAACCCCCAAACCCAACTGTGCAGAATGCCTGAATGCAAGACTTGGCCTCCAAAGGAAATACAGCAGCTCACCTTCTCTCCCTCTTCCCAAAAAAGCGATCCTGGTAACTCCAGTGAGGAACTAGGAAAAAGGAGGGTAGGCCTAATTTCAGGGTTTTTTTTACTAGCCCATGTACAGGAGAAAACAAGAGTTGGAGTAAAGGCGTCTGAGCTCAGACAAATTACAGTTTTACAGCAGTACTGTATGAATTGCCCTGAACTGCTAAGTGGGGAGCCATCTTCAATACTGACACCAACACAGCTGCAACGACGAAAAAAATGACTTTTTTTCTCAAGTAGGATTGTCATTAATGGCAAATTTGGTGCCACAGTCCAGTGGCCAGGGCTCTCATTCGGGAGACTTGGATTCAGTTCTCTGTCAGCCACAGGTTTCCCGTCACCAGAGTATTTTACAAGGCCAACTCATATTTAATCCGCTTGCCTCTATTTCCCTGCTCTGTAAAGTAGCGATTACCGCATTTTTCCACGCCTGAGCACACGGAGCTCAAACCCATGAAGATACTGTGCTGCGCTCGGGTGTGAGGGAGAAAACAATCGAATGCAAAAAGCAACCTCACACCTACTAAAAATGTGATGAAACATGCGTATTTTTTACTTTTTCTTATTAATTCACAACCTTTCTCTTCTCTTCTGCCAATGCAGAGAGCAGACACTGCCTGCAGTTGTCACTACGGAAGCATAAATCTCACGTTCCTGTTTTCTCCCAGACCACATAATATCTCTACTCTTTCTACAGTCAACTTTTGCATGGCTAATTTCTCCCTTCACTTGGCATCTGGCTATGTAGCTCTTCTAGCCCAGCCACGCCACCCCAGTTGGCCTGTTCCTGCCCTCGAGCAATAGGTGCCAGGCATGTTGTGCATCCTCTGTTAGCACGTCCTGCCCGGTTCACATCAGGCGTGACCAACCTGCTAAGCCCTGGACAGCTGCTGGTTTTACAGGCTGTCAGCACAAAGAGCGCCTGTGTGCCTGCTGGTGGGATTTTGATCCTGGAGGAGCCCAGCAAGTGGATTTACCCAGTTCAGCTGGAAATTCAAGCATGCAATTGAAACGCCACAATTAAGAGAACCAGCTTTGCTTAGTTTAGCTTTTCTTCACAAACTGGCATTGATGCTCATCTAACATCTTAAAATCACATATCTTTCACTGCTAACGTAGCTCCTAAAAGTTAACAGGGTGCATTTTCAGCAATAGATATCATAGAGTAAACGGGTGCAACAAAGATCCCAGCCGGTACCACAACTTCTCCCTCTAAAACTGGTCCAGGAACTACTGCCTGCGTGTGTATGTGCACGTGCCAGTAGGACAGAAGCTAAGAGAGACAAAAATCAGTGAGAAAATAACACGAAAACAGATGGACGCGTGACATAAAGGTAAAAAAGGCTCCTGGGACATGGGTGCAAGGAACATCCTTCAAAACGCTATGGAGTACTAGTGAAAAACAACCCCTGCTCCCTTCTGTGCCCTGGCTTAGAAACAAACCAACCCAACCAAACAGCGGCAGCACAACCCACACCACAAAACTTTCAGTGCAGTTTATAAACAAACGAAACAAGTTCCTGCCAGAACCACACCCCATCTATTTCCCTCTGCCACGGGAACTCGAGCTTCTGCCTTGTTGGGGAAAAGGTTCATGTCCAACCGAAAAAGGGAACTTTTTTCTTGGCCTGTATTAATACCACTTTGCCAGTAAATCGGTGGGACAAATACTTCAAAAAGCACGTACACGCACCTTAAGGTTTAAAAGCACCTTAAGTTTTAAAAGCAACAGCCCGAAACAGAGCTGTAAGAGTTGAGGTTTTTCTCAAAGCTGAGCACACATTTTTCCATACAAACTGCCGATCATGGATATTTTGAAGACTAGTTTGTTAGGCACAATACAGCACATCTCCAACCCAGCTCTGTAAAGTGTGTCCAGTGCTGTACAAAGCATTAAAAAGCATTTAAATGTGGAACTCGCTGGCATCCACTGGCACAGCAGAAGAACCAAGAACACCAGTCTCACAGCTGCCTTGAAACACAGCAGATTTATCCCGTGGCTTTAGTCATTAACTGTAGTTATCTGACCTACACCAGAACACAAAATGAGCTGGACTAATGTAATGTACAGCAACACCTGAAATACACTCTCCTGACTCCAGGGTGCTGAAGTTAGTTGTATTTCTTCTCATTGGAAGCATTCAGTTTTGGTTAAAATGAAACTGTAGGCAAAGAAAAAAGCCAAATGAAGGCTACATACAAGTCAGTTCATCAAATATCTAGATACAGAACGGTTCTGTTGGTCTTCTGCATTGCTATGGCACTGGATCTGCAGGCAACACCCAGCAACTGAAAATCGTTGTGATCTAATAGTCCAACACTGTTTTTTCTTTCGTGGTAAATGTTTATGTGTATTTTCTAAAGGGAAGAGGAGATAACATCAGAGAAGCAGTGATATAAATATTATCCTTAGCTGTACGGAAACTTAAATGTAAGTACCCATTCAAGAGTGCAATGTATTGGAAACACTACTAATTGGGTTTAGAATTCAAAACTGATGCTCGATGAATTCAAAGGAAAAACAGAGTTACATGAACACCGCCTCAATCTATGAATAACTGAGTGCATAAATTAAATTCTAGAAAGGCTGGCAAAATCACCCTCAGCCACACCACAACCCTGAGTTCATGCCAAGGAGAGCTCTGTTGTTTTCGACAGAAGTGCTCAGGTGGGCTTTCAGGCTCAGTTCTCACTGCACAAGAGGGTTTTTCCTGTGGTCCACGAAAACACTGCACCTCCCGCCACCCCCGCTGCCCCTTACACCAGAGCAGCCCGACGGGCGCTGGCGCTCCCGCGCTGGGGGACGCCGGAGGTGTCACAGACTCGGAAGGCAGCAACCAAACTTTTGTGGACGCTTCCTGTGAGGATGGAACCAGAAATCGCTCTTTCCTCATATCCTGCCAATAGCATAAATCAAGCGGCTAAGCAGCTTTTCACTGTCATTTTGCTTGAATATTTTTAAAGACTGCTATCTAGGACAACACTGAGCTAACAGGAAAGCTGAGCCTGGCTTCCCCTCTCCACCTCCCGCCCTCCAGGCCCCTCTCTGCAGTTTATTTGGCAGAAAGGCATTGCACAGCATCTCATCCAACGCTGCTACGGGAGCGTTCCTGAACATGATTAATCTGTTAATGATACGAATCTCCAAACAGCATGTCAGTACTGCTGATGATTTATTAAACGTCAGAGATCACTCTCTCACGAGCAATAAGCTCTTTCCAGTTGGCAGGTTTATATGAAACCTCCTGCAATTGCTGAGACCATTCTCATCTCTGCATTGCTCCCAGACAGTGCAAGAAAGCTGCAGGAAGGATTTCTTTAACGAATTGCAGGTTATGTACACACACAAATAATACAGAGGGGCAGATTATGAATTCTTGCATACTTTCATATGCAAAAAGCCAAAAGTTTGCTTTGGAACAGAGACAAGCCTCACTGGGCAAACGCTTTGCTTGGTTTGCTCTCCTCCCAGGACGCAAGTGCGCACCAGCAATTGTAAAACTAGGGAACATGTTTCCTTTTCTCAGCTGCTCACAGTACTGCCCTCGGCACCCCAGTAGCCCGAGATACATGAGCAGAGATTCCTCAAATAGTCTCAGAAACGTCAGTAGTTTTTCACATTTCTTGGGCCGTACAATGCACCCGAAGCCCATAGCATAACCCCAAATTGCCCTAGTCCCAGCATCCTTGGCCAGAAAAGTGATACCAAACTGCCCTCAGTTATGATTTGATGACCTTGATCGATGGCATACAGGATATGTGTTTCTTCTTCCAGCAACATCTGCAGTCAGCTTGTGCTTTCCTTGTGTTTATTTGAATATATGCAGACTACCAGTTATTTTTACCTATGTGGAATAATCATAGATAGCTGAAAATATTTAAGATGTGAGATCTTCACTCTGACCAGCCAAGAAACCTCTGGCTGCTTTTGGTGTTCTGACAAGCAAGGCCTTTTAACAAAAATATTTCAAAATTGGAATAGCAGGGATTTGTAAGACAGTTTTGGAACATTCCCTGAATCATATGGACTGGCATGAGCTACTCATTCCTAAAAAACCGGGCTACTGCAAGATACCTTTACTGAACGCCATTTGAGTTTGTTTTTCACTTGCTGCCCTCCCAAGAACCGTGCTGTGTTTCCGAGGGGTGCGGGTACCCCTCTCCCTGCTGCGTTCACTTGTCTGCAATACGGGTGTGCTGAGACATCGTTGGAGCTCTATCCGGTTTCTCTGTCTATAAAAGAAGCCACTAATTTGTAAGCATTAATAAGCACGCCATCCAACAGTGTTCGCATGCCCAAGGTTGACTGGAGGGACTTCCCAGCAGCGGTGCCTCCAAAGTCCGACGTTTGAACCACCCTGTGTGCCTCAAACACGGGATCACGCTGGGCCTGCCATCCGTGCTTTCCTGGCACAGAAATAAGTCAACCTGCTCAGGCTTCTACGTGTAAACACGTGATTTTTATATTGTTAAAAAACCTTCTCAGTCTTATCACTGTTCCTCTATCCATTCCTCATGCACATTAACTTCACTGAAATATTTCAAAGAATCCCATCTGATGCCATGTATTTCTCTGCACTGTTACAAGTGCAGCATCTTCTCTGAGGCTCTCCAGATTACGACCCTGCACTGAGACCATCCCACGTCACCTCCAAGTTACTGTTCCAAGCCAGTGAGAAATATAAAACCTGAATACAAAGAGAAGTAACAGGCAGGAGGACACAAGATTTGGAAACTCAGTAAGATATCCAGCCCTTCCATTCACATCATAACTAAAAATCTAGAATAACTAAACAATCTAGAATTGAACTGTATATATACATATGCATATATATATACACCAATTACTGTCATGGCTTTCTTTTTACTTTAGCACAACTGATTAATGTGTATGTATTTAAGACTACGGCACTATCAGTTACAAAACGAGAGTTGTACCTTTGACAGAATAGTAGTTTTGAACCCGCTTTGTCAATCAGTGTAATTCTGGTTGCGTTTAACAGGCAGGAGAAAGAGAGAACTTTACATATACTTGTTAAATGCACTTCTGTGCTCAGACAAACCTCAGAGATGTGGTTGTTTCAACCCTACAGTTCTGTCCACAAGCTGGTAAAGCCATTATTTGCCACAGAAACCTCACAGGAGCAGTTAAAACAAACAAACCAACCAAACCCAAAACCAAACAAAACCCCACACAACCTAAAACCAAACCAACCTGTCTTCATCTGCATGCACACCATCTCGCTGGAAAACATGCATGCAACCAAGCTACAATCAGTTCTGAACTCCAACAGCAATCTATGACGCAGAGATCCCCTGCAAGTTAGGCCGTGCATCAGGCTTTTAAAACTACTACAGATTTCTTTTAACTCCAAAGGAGCCCCATCTTGGTGTTCTGCTCCCAGCGCGAGATGAACTGCAGCTCCAGCCGCAGACGTTCGGGCTGGGATCAGCGCTGCTGCGCCCGGGCAGCGGGCGCGTTTGAGCAAGGGTGAGGGGTCAGAAAAGGGCAAAGTCCAAAGTAATTTTAGGAGGTTCAACAAAGTAGGGAAGGCTAATGGGAAACCATTTTAATTTATTACAGTCATCCCTAGTGAATAAAAGGACAACGTTTTCCTTCAGCAGCTTGATTACAAAGCAGTAAATCCCTCTGTGTATATAAAAGACCTACGAACAGTATAGATCAAATGTCCAAAGAAAGTTTGCACTATATCTTAGATGTAGGAGTTAGGGACAGTTTTAGATATTCAATCATTCTCATTTTTAAATATTTCCAACATACATTCTCTATATAGGAACAGACACACACACGCAATTCTGCCATCTCCATCTACAAAGCCACAACGTAACGATGCTTTTGCAGCACATATTTTTGGACCTTTGCTTTAAAAAAGAAGCCAAAAAACACAACAAGAAACAAAGGAACATGCTCTTGACCACAGAAACACGTCACCTTTCTCACTCTCCCCACACCACCTGCTGCCCCAAGTCCTCGCAGCCCCGGCAGAGCGCAGGCGGCAGTGAACAAGCAAAGCCCAGCTCGGGACGGCTGCACCTCAGCACCAGAAACACCCTGCGGCAGCAATTACGCCAGAACAGGATTCTCTCCAATTGCTAACAGGGATTTTGGTCAGTGTATCTGTTTCTTTTTTCCCTGACCAATTGCCAGTTCTGATAGACTCAATACAACAAATAACACTATTTAATTGCACCGGGCTAAGACAGGATTGAAACCCATCTGACACAGTGCGAGTCGCAGCTACTGAGCCCCAGGTTCTTCTTTTTTTTTTTTTCCAGTCAGAAACAGGATTTCTAGGCTCAGAAATAATAGAATGCTCAGCCATTAGGAATTATTGAGCTTTATACTGAGCTGTATAATTCAGAGGCAAACCCCAACATTCGGTTTACTTCATAAAAATATAATGACCTGGGCATAGCAATTTGCATCCTGTTCCATGCTGGTTTTCCACACGTTTTTCTCTGGTCATGAGAAAGAAGCACTGTGAGGCAAGAAGCACTTCGGTTACACCTCCGTGCAGAGTGGGGCTGGGACCAAGTACTGTCTGGACCATAAACCACCTTCTCCTAAAGTAATTTCAGTAATGCTTACTAAATAGTTTTGTCAAGACAAATTTTCAGAAACCTTCCTGTTTCGGGTTGGCCTTTTGACCAGGAGCATCAACCAGCTCTGCAACTCTGCAAACCCTTGGGGTATGAACCCTAACAGCCCCCAGGGGGTGCTTACAAGAGACATTACCCATGTCAGCAGCGCTTGCTGCTGGCCAAGGGACGTTTACAGAGGTCTGGAGACACTATCATGTTACCAATAGCTCAGCTACAGGACAGTAACGCTCCTTGTGACCATCATTCACCTTTTCCTAGGTAATGGACAAAGGTTTCTGCTGCTGGCACTTCTACTGCATCCCCGCTCCATCAGCCACTCATTTCGACACTTCTCAGCTTCACTGTCTTGCGCTAATAGTGCCACATCCTCAGCCAGGTTTTGGAAAGATCAGTGCTGTCTTCAAGGAACTCTTCTATAGAGCAGCAAAGCTGTATGCCACAGGCGCAGCGTAATTTCAGATGTTGCATTTTTAACTTTTAATCCCTTTACTGTTAATAAAAAACTTTACAGCAGTTAGGTTGCTATCGACTCTTGGCCAAAGCAGGCTCTCGTGTTTGTGTTCTGTCTGCCCACAACACTTCCTGTCATTTCTACCAGCTAAAATGTCCTTTTCTGTGGTTGTGCAGAGTGTCTCTCCCTGCTGTGCCCTGCACAACAACAGTTGGGTTTCATCCCACGTACAGCTCTTTCAAGCTCATGGGGAGCAAGGGGAAGGAGCGAGAACAACGGGGAGTGGGACCCAAAGCTAAATAAATCAATGTTTCTTTGATCCTTTGGGATCAGGATGCTGTAAAACACACAGTTATTAGAACTGTGAATTTATTGGTGAAGGACTTGGTTACTGGCACTGTATTTCAACATGAACTTACATTATGATACTAAGTACAAAGCACTCATTCTGTTTGTGGCTGTAAGAATTAATCTCTTCCATGTGCAGCAAGGCTGTGTGATAATTTAACCGAGATCCCTGTTGGCAGTCTGGGAGGGCTCATCAGCTGCGGGGCTCTCAACAACACCCAGCAGCAGCTCCGGAGCAGCCGGTGCGACCCGCGTCCCTCCCAGCGCCACCACGCGCGGCCAGAGCGGTCGGCACAGCTCGGGGCTTCCACCCAACCGGGCTGTCAAAAACCTGAAACTAAAAGGTGAGTCTCTCCCAAAACACTTCAAATGCTTAACTTTGGACAGAATTCAACAACTAATGGACTTTGAATGAAATTGTACGTTTCTAATACCTTGCATTTGCCTCAGTACTAAAAAAAGCTCTGATCCTGATTATTAAAAATGAAAAAGTAATTTGAAATGTTTATGTGGATGGCAGCTTTATACGCAGATAGAAATGCTCCAACTGCCTTTTCTATCCAGCTGGAACAAAGTTTTCATTTTTCTTCTTTCATGAAATTTCATTTATTATGAACACTATGCCTTAGTAAGGCAGCTGTTGGCAGCCAGCTGTGAAATTAAAGTTGAGCTGGTTAGTACTAAGAGCCAAGATATAATACGCTTTTGTCAGGGAGAAGGTTTTTTGTCTGAATGTAACATCCACTCAGTAGTTAAAACAGCTAGTCAGTCAGTCATACCAACCCCACTTCAAGGGAGAGCTAATGCTACTTTAAAATACAATTTCCAAATTGTAAAGATCGCAAGCAAAAAGTTTGGATTTCTATAGCTCAGTTCAGTGAGGTCTTTACAGAGCCAATGACGTCAGAAACCCGGAAATGAAGGATTCTTGACTCTCATCGCTGTCCTGCTAACACGGTGTTAGGTTTTGGGCAAGTCACTTCTGGCAGCATAGCAAAACAGGAATGCAATCAGGGTCAGCGTGTTAGTGCTGTCCAGCGGGGCTGCCACACGCAGCCTGCGACCGCAGGAAGGCATCCTGTCCCTCTAACTGGGGCGAGCGCTCTCTTCACTCAATACACAACCATTTCTTTCTTTCTTTCCTACAAGAAAATAGCAGTACGCTTCTCACCCTCCTCTGAACCTCCTCTGGAATGTGCTGACGATGCACATTTCAATAATACCTACCCAGAAGTGCCCTCGGGACCCAGGTGAAGGAGCAGGACAGCGCTCGGCCCGTGCTGCTGGAAGTCCAAGCCAGGTAAAGGACAGAATTTTATATATGAGATGCATTAATAAAAAGACAGAACATGAAAAAATGCCTGAACTAAAGCATCAGTCTGATTAATCCTCAACAATTAAGTTGATTATACCTTGCAAATTGACTTCCTTCCCATAATGTTGCCTGGAAGTTAAATAGGAAGACTGTAACGCCATCTATCTCAGGAATCCGATTAGCTTACAACGGCAGCAAAACTTCAAAGACCTTACTTCCGAGCCAAGACGCGACCCTGTCCTGTCCCCAGCGCGGCCACGAGCTCCCGCACGCTCCCCCAACCACACAAGTCTGGCTACAGCCAGACCAGCAAACTGACTTCTCTGGTTGTCTTCTCAGCTGCATCAGTGAGTTGGTTCAATGTGTAGCATGTCTGATAGCAACAACACAGGGGAGGAGACAGGAACACGCAGCCACGCTAAGGAGGCCACTTCTGATGTCAACACAGCTCTCAGCTTAATCCACTCTTGAAACCATACCTGAAATCTACCACCGGGACTGTTGTAGGGAGGGTCCCTCTGCTCACAGGGTGACTGCAGTTCTAGTGCCACGTAAGACAGTCTGCCCAAATTTACTGCACTTCTTAGGTGACAGCTACGTGTTCTTCCCTGTAAACACGGGATTACAATTAAATACTCCAATACATGTTGAAGTTGGCATTGCTTTTACTATATTAATGTTCACTGACAAACAGATTAATTTAACAAGGGTTTGATGACTATGTCCCCCTCACCTAACCCATAAACTACGCTCAAGTGCAGACTTTGCGCCAGCAGTTCTTACTTGACATCCACTTTAGGTATTCGCAGCACTGTCCTGTTTGCAAGGCAATCAAACTACTTTGGGGTTTACTTCTTGTCATGCATACACCCTGGCAGCCAGCTACTGCAGTGAAACAAAGAACCCAAAAGCTCTACAAGGTATCTAGAAAATTAAATAGTATTTAGTAATTGGTGAGAGATTGCTCACTGGTGTTTCGTATCAGTGAATACAGTGGCTGGCTACAAGGCTCTTGTAAGCGTTTTTACGCAGAAAGAAGCCTGGCAGGTTCTTTCTTCCATGCGATTCTTTTTCTGAAGAGCTTTTTTAAGGGATAAGAATAGGGTTTTACTCTTCTGAGATTACACGCATTGTTAAAGACAAGTGGACCCTATCTCTTTTGTATTTTAAAAAAATCTGACTTGTCAGCATCTAGAGAGTCAAAATCCTCCGATGAAAAGTGCACTTGGTATGCCCATGAAGGACGGGAGCTGGCGGCCACCACTCCGCGAGCGCTGCCCCAACACAGACTCACGGCAGCATAGAGAGAAAACGCTGGCAAGGAACTGGAATGATAATAAAAAGACCATATGAATCATGCATACAACTAATTAAACATGAACATTGACTTTACAGTCACTTACCTTCACCGTTTGTAAGTTAACATTCAGCAGAACAAATCTGAGTGGTGTATCTTGGACATTTACAATCTGGGAGAAACGCTACTTTAAACTCACGTCGGGATAACACGGCTTCCTTTCCAAGGACTGATTATTCCAGGCCTTCCTAACTCAAGTGAAAAAAGCTGAAGACTGAACACAAGCCTTGGCTGACAGCATTTAAATGAGCCTGGAAATCTTCAAACTTAAGCACAGAGAACTGCTGCATAGCTTCTAGGCTAAAACTCCAGGGCGAGGCATCACCTACATCCAGCTCACCCACGAGCTGAAGTAGTCAGATGTTGGTAACTAAACCGTGGTCTTCCTTTTGCACACATAATACTGCATCTTCTAAGCACTTCGCTGTTTGCTGCCAGGGGAGCATCTGAAAAACGCCTCCACAACTCACATCCCAGCCATCTCCTCTCCACTAACATCTGATCTGTGGATTACAATCCAAACTGCACTTCCAGAGGCAGCAGTAGATCGACCACCTGAGGAACAACAGAAGAACCCCTGTGACATTCAGGGCTTGGTTTTCAGCGACTCTGGGAAACAAAACAAAACAAAAACCACACACACACACAAACAACCACCAAACCAGAACAGCAGCCTGTACTGGTAACTCCCAAGCAATCTCTCTGCCTTTATCTTGACACACAAGCTCTTTCATTTTATTTTCTCCCCCAAACCTGTTGAGGATGGGGAGTGGGAGAGGAGCTGGGTGGGTGTCCGGCCACCACCTGAGGTCAACCCACGACACATATCAAAGTGTTCATTACCCACCTCAGTGTTCTGACTGAAGAATACACTAAAACTGAAAGAAACATAGCAAACCAACTAAACTTCCTTTCCAATAATCTGCTCCCGACAGAACACAAAATCTTCCTTCTCTCCAAGTGCAGAATAGCTGAGAGGAAACCTTACTCTCCAGCAAGAAACAGAGAACTGTGCTAACAGGGTCAGGACTTTCCCGGCCATGCCAGGGCTTCCCCAGCTACATAAACACTTTCACCACAAAGTTGCTGCACATGTTGTTTCTAACATGTGCATTGTTTGGTGCAGTACTCAGTACTTCTCCCCAAATCTCTGAAACTGCTGCTGTCCTAACACTGAATCATTACTTCTGCCACAGACACCTACTGCCAGCCTCCTTCCTGAGCGACTTTTTGGGTTGTACTAAAGAGCAGGTGAAGGGTAAAGCAGAAAGCTCTCAAGAAGCCAGGCTGGTGCTGCGGGGGCACGGGGCAGCGGTACCGGCTCCACCGGAGAGCAGCGCTCCTGCAGTGGGAACCAGACCGGCTGCTCCTGCAGTGGGAACCAGACCGGCTGCTCCTGCAGTGGGAACCAGACCGGCTGCTCCTGCAGTGGGAACCAGACCGGCTGCTCCTGCAGTGGGAACCAGACCGGCTGCTCCTGCAGTGGGAACCAGACCGGCTGCTCCTGCAGTGGGAACCAGACCGGCTGCTCCTGCAGTGGGAACCAGACCGGCTGCTCCTGCAGTGGGAACCAGACCGGCTGCGCAACTCCTGCACCAGCGAAGGGACAACAGAGGCTGCCTGCGGACACCCTGCTGCTACAGGCAGCGCTTGGCTGGCATTTCCAGCCACCTACTTCCACTCCTAAAGCTGGTCATAAGCAGACGAATTCTATCAAATATCATATTCACATTTCCCTGTGTCTACTCACATACGACACAAATGCAGACTTGGTCTAAAGAAGGGAGACCAAAATCCTCATTCCACTCTCTCCTGCTATTGTGACGGCTCCTGCTCTCCCTGCTGATGCTGAACTGTGGTGAAACCACAGCACTGGGGGTACAGGGATGAAGTCAAAGCTCTGTTATTGCAGAAAAGGGCAAAGCGATAACACTACACCAGTGTCTGGACACTGAAATAGTTCTCCACTGGGAAAAACTGACTTGTAAAGACACTTGTGGCAGAGACACCATGAGATTTGTTGTCAGGTTCGAGCTGTCAGCAGCTGGAGATATTCTCTAGCAGCATTTTCACCTGAACTCGGGTTTTTAACGTCATTATAGAGTATCAAAGCCACCAGCAAGCAGAGTGTGGCTCTCTTTTTGACAACAGTGTTCCTCAAACAACGACCAGGACGCAGCACGTGCCGCCCGCAGAGCTGAGCGCCTGCACCTGCAGAGCTGAGCGCCCGCAGAGCTGAGCGCCCACAGCCCCCAGAGCTGAGCCCCCGCCGCCCGCAGAGCTGAGCGCCCGCAGAGCTGAGCCCCCGCCGCCCGCAGAGCTGAGCGCCCGCAGAGCTGAGCCCCCGCCGCCCGCAGAGCTGAGCGCCCGCAGAGCTGAGCGCCCGTGCCCGCAGAGCTGAGCGCCCGCAGAGCTGAGCGCCCGCCGCCCGCAGAGCTGAGCGCCCGCAGAGCTGAGCGCCCGCAGAGCTGAGCGCCCGCCGCCCGCAGAGCTGAGCGCCCGTGCCCGCAGAGCTGAGCGCCCGTGCCCGCAGAGCTGAGCGCCCGCCGCCCGCAGAGCTGAGCGCCCGCCGCCCGCAGAGCTGAGCGCCCGCCGCCCGCAGAGCTGAGCGCCCGCCGCCCGCAGAGCTGAGCGCCCGCCGCCCGCAGAGCTGAGCGCCCGCCGCCCGCAGAGCTGAGCGCCCGCCGCCCGCAGAGCTGAGCCCCCGCCGCCCGCAGAGCTGAGCGCCCGCCCGGGTGCTGCTGCACGTCAGAGCTCCCCCTCCGGAGCCCTATGAGTGACTTTCCTCCTCCAGCGCGCCCGAATGAATCCCACTGAATGAATCCCACTGAATGAATCCCAGTGACGCCCGCAGGTAGAAATCCTCCCCCAAACATTCTGCCCTGATCGGTATCTTCGGAGCCTCCCTTCACTCTGCTCCGGCTGCTGCCCAGACCTTTACTCGTGCTCCTTTCGTCAGTGTCGGCAACAGGAAGCTGCACTCAGCTCTTCCACTGATCGGTTCTCTTAAACCTGACATCTCCGCATTGTAATGAAGGAACCCCTGGGTATCAGTGACAAATTACTCACCAGCTAAAGATATTTCCTTCTCTGTACCAGGTGGAAGATATTAAAATCTCTAGAGGAATTTTGCCTAGTCTGCTACAATAAATCATCACGGAATTTTCTTTTAAGGTGACTTAATTTTCCTACCTTTAAAACTTCACCACAAATTAAAAAGTCCTCAGCTGTGTTAATGAAAGATTAAAAGTCTTGTGAACTTAATCGAAGACCATAAATAAGATGTATTTAATTTTATTTTGAAAATTAATATAATTTTACTTGAACATTTTAAATGTTATTTTTTAAATAAAGAAATTTTCCTTTCTGAAAATAAAAAAATCATGTACCTACCAAAGCCAGAAGTTATCACCTTCAAAATGTTAGCAAAACAAGCAAACAAAAAATTTTCCTTTCTCCAATTATGCAACTTAACAGCGAACGGTGCTTTCAGATTCGGGTTCCGCTCCAGGCAGCCCGCAGGGGAGCCCCGCGCTGCCGGCTGCCGTCGGGGGCTCGCGCAGCAGCCGCCGCAGGAAGGCACAGCTCTGCCTTTAATTTCTGTTGCTAGACAGCAGTAGTATTTTAATGGTAATACACGATTAAGAAGTTGATACTCAAAATTTTAACTTCCCAACCATGTAGACTTCGTGTCACTTCAGCAGGGTTTTCTACTTTATCGGACAGATAAAATTTCAATATTTTATAATTAATACTAAATACTACACAACTGGCTTATGGCTTCTGATTACATGGCTTCACATATAATTATGTGTTCTTAATCATCAATTAAGTCAATTTTCAATATCATAATAGGCCCATTAAGTAACCAAGGCAGTGAAAAGAGTTCGTTTTACAAGTGAAAGTAACACCAGGACCAAGACAGAAATTAAAGTCACGCCTCACCAGCAAATGCAGGGCGGGAGTGTGTCTGTCAATAAATACCGTACGTGAAGCCTACACACAATTGTTTCTTCCTCTATTTGAGAAGGAAAAACTGAGGGGCAAGAGATCAATTAAGCAGCAGAAATGCACCCCCAAGGCGCACACCACGACCAGACGTTCAGGATCCCACAGCGCTTCTCACGAGCACAGCGCATCCCTCCCCCGCCTCTCCGGGGAGCTCCAGCTCCCACAATCACTTTCTGTCTGCTCACAAAGTTCAAGTTCAAAACAATATTCATTTTCCATTTCCTGTCCTAAACCAGGGCACAATGCTTCTGTGCATCGTCAAGTAACCATCCCACTTCACCACAGACGCAGCTAAACCCCCGCCGTGGTGATTGAATAATCCTGATTTGCGGCAGGGAGCTGGGGGGAGGAGCAGCACCGGGCTTCACGAAGGAAAGCCAGAAACCAAAACTGAATGGCACGCAACAGGCAGAAGACGCCTTCTTTAGAACAACAACTTCAAGTTTTCAGGTGCAGAGATACTGAAGAGGGCAAAGTCATTTTAAGGAGAGACAGCAAAGCTCTGTCGAAGTTTTCATGCAGCTGACATCTTACATTGCCTCGCACATGGTTACACGCATCTACAACAGTGTTGAATGGTTGCGTACTTTAGATCAGAGACCCAAGCTCGCCTCTTATTCAGAGAGAGCTGAATTTTATTAAAAACATGATTCCTCAAACGTAGGTATTTACACAAGAGGCTACTAAGGCTAAACAGAATGAGAACCTTGACAATTTTATTTCAATAAATAAACAGAAAATTAGTGCCTGCCTTACTTTCCTACTATGGACCTGACGCCACCACCACACTTCAGAGTATCAGGCCAGCGGGGACGTCAGGCCCAGCACTGAGTCACAGCACGGCAAAGGTCTCTGGGTGCAGGAGGCCACGTCCACGGCTGCCGCAGGGGCTGGCTCCTCCCGCTCAGGACCCTGCGGACCCGCCAGCTCCCACCAGCTGTGCCGAACGCCTTCGCCAGCTGCAGACGAGGCCTGAGCGCACCGCGGAGAAAGACAGCGACTGCCGCTCCTGTCCTGCGCGGCTCCGGCGCTACAGAAATCAGCCAGACCGGCACTGCCTGCGGCTACCGGGTGGTCTGATGGGTTTTTTAAAAGGTACTCGAGCAACAAGTACAGATGATTTCAAACTGCTCTCCCGTAACGGGGCAGCCTTACTGCAGTGGAGTGACCGGAGCTGCAGGCCTGGATCTCCCGCATTTGCCCACGAACGCAGGAAAGGAGAGAAGTTCTGTTGCTGCAAATACCAAGGCGGACTTGCCCCTAACTCTGCATCCCAGAACAGGAGTGGTCACAATGCAGCACTTACCAAACAGACGCCAGCAAACCCCAGGTTTTATAAATTCAAAAAATAAAATTAGCCTAGTAAATAAAAGGAAAATTTGGACACAGCCAACATAACATTCAAATGTTTTAGTTATAAAATTGTCACGTTTCATAAAAAATGGTGCTTTTTAGTTTGTTAAAGGGTGGAAAAACAATCTTTCTCAAATAAAAAGTATTGTTCAATTCTAAACAAGATTTTAAGTTGTTTCAGGCACAGAAATAGGGACAAAAATAATAAATTTGCATAGTAGCACTTCGGTTTAGAAAACTGAAGCACACATTGTGAACATTTACTGAAAGTATTTCATGAATAATCACATCATCAGATATTTACAATTAAACTCTAAACATAGTTACTTGTCGCCGAATAACGGTCGGAAGGGGAATCAAAGTGATGATACAGATCTACATTCAAAAATGATCAAAGTTATTTCAAAGGAACTGTAGGAAAAGTCACACCACAAGAAGCTGAATTGAACGCGTCACCGACAGATGTGATTGGCACGGATGCAGAGCTCGGGGCTGGGACAGCGGGTGAGCCCCCGCGCGGCGCCCAGCCCGCGCCGTAAGCAACCGCGGCCTCCCGGCTGCTTTGCTTGCTCAACCTGCTAACAAACAAACACACGAACGAACGAACAAACGAAGCAGACGCCTGCCCCACTCTCCCCTCACTGTTTCCTGTGGGTGAAGTATTTCCAGTTTCCAAGGCATTAGCTGAGATTTAGACATTTCCCCCACGTCCTCTTGTCTTTGCCTGGGAGCACCAGGTCTCCTGCTCCGGCTGACTCGCTCTGTGAAGCTCTTCCCAGCACAGCTCTCTGTGGGCTAACGAGTTACTATCTGGGCCGACTCGTATTAAATCTCTGTTTAGGATTAGTATTTATCTATTTAGCTGGGCTGTTTGCCTTCTCAAAAGCAAATGAGAATTTCTGCATTATGAGACTGAACACCTAGAATTAGGCACCAAACAGCATAAAATCACCAGTTTTCTTAAACCTTTCTGCACATCTGAGAAGGGGCAATTCAAACTGGGCCTTCTCTAATTACTGCAACCCAGAGAAGCAGGAGCCCACTGCCCAGAAGGGACAGCAAAGAGAAATCCTGTCTGCAGAGCGGCTTGGCTTGCAGTCTGTAGCACTGGTTTAGTTTAAAACGTTCCCGAAGAAGTCTATTATTGTTGAAATAATCCAAGACTTCCATTTCCCTGAATTACGGAGTGGCGTTGCAGCAAAGGCAAGCTGAGGTTCTACCGCGCATCAGCCTCCTCTCCAAAAGCAGAGGGGGATGGATGACACGGGCATTTCACGCAGCACTCGCGCAAGGACACGGACATGAAGGAATCTCAGGTTTGTAACCAAATACTTTAAACCTTCATTTCCTTAAGAGGAAACCAGCTGGGAATAAGTTTGAAATGGGCTATCATCACGGAAGCCTCTAACATCTGAAAAACAAACTTCAATCGGTTTCTACCAGTCTCTGTCCATCAGTACAAACCCTTCACCTGCCTTTCCAGTTGCTGAGGCCCAAATCACATCCAGGCTCTCCCAACCTCAATCCCATTTTCACTCCTTGTGTTCAAACCTGGCAGTAACAGCACACACAGAAAACGCACAGCAAACAACAAAATCCCCCACCCCGGCAAAACACGCACCCTGCCCCAGCAAGAAAGTGTCAGTCGACAAACAGGCCCAAATTTCACAATGGCTGAGGTCATTCCCTTTAAGTCATTAGGGCTTGTGGGTGAGTTTTCCTGGTGGTTTTAACATTGGTTTCTGTGACTGCAGTTATGCTTATTTATGCATTTAAGGCGTATGATCTAATACACTTAGGTTTAACTACTTCATTCTTTTGACATTCTTTCCAAATTATAAAAAGGATTCTTGGTGTTTTCACTGCCTTGGTAAAGAAACAAAATTGCTGTCCACATAATTTCTTAAAAATACAGAACAGAGTAAGAACTTGTGGAAAATAATACAAACAAAAAAACCCCTGCACCCCCCTACATAACACGTACTTTTGTTCTCTTCCTAACCTTCTGACGGAAGTTACTATTTTTCAGAAATAGCTGTTTTGCTGGCTTTTTAAAAAACACTGTTCAGGTCCTCGGTGTACGTCAGTTACAAGTTATCAGCAACACAGAAGTTCACTGCATTGTTTTAAAAGTCTCTTCTATTTTTACTGCTTTGCTTTGTAAGAACCGCACATTTGCGGTACGCTTCATTCACCTTGCATCTTCCACAGCCACTTTGATCTCTACAGCAATGCTCATCCTACTTTTGGTTATGATCTACCAGGGTTGCTCTGCCTTGATAAAAATCACAACTTCTAAAGGAAGTTTAAATCATCTTCTCCCTCCCAGGCAAAATCAAAACCAAACAGCCCCACCACCCAAGTCGGGCTGGAGAAATTCACCAACCTTTCGGAAACATTCAGAAACTTTTTTAAGAAACTCAAAACACGAAAATTATGTCTACGTGTACATGCACATCTCTCCCCCAATGCTGTGCGCAGTGCACGACTATCGGTTGTAAACCTAATCACACCGAAACACTTAAAGTAACCTTATCAAACTAGAGGCCATGGTTACTTCTATACAATGGATTTCCAGTGTTGCCAACACTGTTTCAAACATCCAAGCACATTTCTAGCGAACAGGAGGAGGGAGGGTACCCACCAGCTTTGTAGGAGGCAGGGGCCGTGTTCCTGCCCCAGCCCTGGCCGGCAGAAGCGCCACCCCTCCTGACCCCAGCCCAGCATCACCACCAGGCACAGCTGTTTCCAGTCTGACTGTGACCCAGCCACACCAACAGCGACACAATGTTACTCAGTGGCACACAAAACGCTCTGGACTTCCCACGGGGTCAGGTCTGCATCTCCCGAATTCTGTAAAATATCACGATTTACAGCCACCCACTTCATGGGGAGCTCAACAACGTCCCAGGCTCCCCTCTCCCCTGCTGCTCCTCCTTTTCCAGGCTGCTTTTTCTAACTGAACCCCAACCAACATCTCCACAAAACCCCTCCTTTAAAATTCCTGATGAACCCTACCGCAACCCCTGCCTTTCCACAGGGCCTCTGTACATCAACGCGAGGGAAGATACCTTAGCACAGCGCTAATGAAGCGCTGCCCAGAGCGAGCAGGGTGACAAACAGGATGAGAGCAAAGCTAAGATGCCATCTCGACTTCAGGCAAACAACCTCTTCTGACCTCTGGCAGCTCCCACACACTATTAAACAAAAAGTATTCTCTCCATGTTAACGAACCGTGTACAACCCAACAGATAACACTGATGTTAAATAAACATGTTTATATGTGACTCCTAATGCTAGGACTTCAGCAGCTACAGACAAATTATTTTAAATGGGAAGGATTATGTTCACGTAATCTTTCTCCTCTCATTTTCCACATCTTCAAAATAATTCAAATACGTAACTGAAATCCAAGCAGAAAGACTGAGTGAAAAGAGCTTTGACTATTTTTAATTAACATTCACTCTGATGCACTTCATGGAACCATCGATGCAGGGACTACAATTTTGGATCCAGTTTTCCTGTCACACCTCTCGCAGCCGTGAATCAAGAGCAGCTGAGGAGCTTGCCCAAGAGGAAATGGGATCAGGTTTTGTGTGCCCTAATCAAAACGCATTTTGCAGCTGACTGCTGAGCCCCCCACCCTCCACTCCCGCCCCAGCACTCCGGTGGCACCAGACCCACCGAACCGCAGCACCTGGGGCCCAGAACCACCCAGCCAAGATGAGCAACTATTGACACCCTAATTGAGGGGCTTATCCTCACCTGATTAAAACAAGGTGTTTGTTAAACATCATTACTTGAGTTAAGATCTGCAAATACAGGCGAAGTATTGTTTTAAGAATTAGACTGCCATGAACAATTGTTTTCTGATGAGACCTCTTAACAAACAGTCCCAGCTGGGATAGTATTTTTGGCTTTGCAGTAATGGGAGGGAAGGAAATTTGCTGAGTCCAACCTGTCCATATCGAACTGGATATTGTGCCAAGACATTTGAGTAGTAAAGCTTTTTTCTTTTTTAGTAGACGTGCCCCCCCCCCTTGTACTTTTTACTGAACTAAGCCACTGGTATAACTATTTTTTCTGTCCTGTGTAGTACAACGTGACATTTAATGAAAAGAACCTGATTGTTTGCCCAGCAGACTACACCATGTGCTAATAAAGTTTATATTGCTATTGCTGTGAATAATGCACATGCATATGGTAACTACACGTTGGAAACGGCAGTACAAGGTTTCCCTATTTGATCTACAGAATGACCCCTCCACTTATGGGATATACTTAAAATCCTCATATTAAAACTGCAGCGTTCCGTGGTTTATGGAAAGGATTTGAATTTGCAACTTCATTTAACAGTTCATCCCTAATAAAAGTCACTCCAGCCAGGCAAAACTAATTCAAAATATTGTCTTATCATGCTAAGAACTTCTGATAGTTTTTGCAAAATTTTAAAAGCATTTTTCACTGCACAAATAATCTTAACATTCATTTCCACAGATTAAGTCTAACAACCTGTGGATTTATTGCAGAAGGAATTTACTATAAGGACTAATTAGTCTTCAGCACTGTTCTTGCTTGTTCACCAGTTGAAGACACCTTAAAAACATCTGGTTACTGCAAAATTTGGCACAGAAGAAACAAATCTTACTGAGGAGAATTATAGCTGATTTCAGAATAGCTGTTTTACTACTACACATCATAAATAACAGTCGGCAAGACAGCAGAAAATTACTAACTGCTTTAATTGTTTTCTTCGTCAGCAGTGTGCACGTACACACACGGACGCACAAACGCAGCCACGCCGACCTCCGTGTGATGCCTTCCAGGCTTGAAGTTAAACATGCAATTAGTTTATGTAGGATTAGTAGTGAAATTAGTACATTTTCAGGGAAATCTAGCACATTGACCAGAGAGGCACAACACAGCAACACACAAGATTCTTTAAATGATATACTGAGATCAAGTTCGTTGTATTAATACCCAAATTTCATTAGTTTGTATAATAAAGGCGAACCCATACACATTGTGCAGTTGAGTACGGGGCTTATTGTTGGAGGGGGAATTATCAACATTTTTATTTCTCCCTAATGAAGCTTCTCTAATGAAATTTAAGACGGCCAAGGCTGTGAGATATTTGAAACAGGAGCCCATTCTGAACATTTCAACCAAATAATGGTGATAAGATTAGAGAGTCATGGGAATCAAGTCTACATATTATGTGAAAAGAAAACGAGCTGAGGGGAGCAGGCTAAACAAAGCAAAGCAAAACAAATCCATGAGCCTAAACCTAAGAGAGTGCAGCACTTGTTGTTTAGCCAAACGTTCAGACCTGCTGGTGGGGAGCAGATGAGGCACTTGAATTGCACGGGCGATTTGACTCAGTACCTTCACAGTTTAATTCTGCACCACACATCCAGAGTTTTTCTTTTTTCATGAAGAGATGCAAGTTAGAATAATTGAGTCAAGTTATCAGCTACGGTGTCATTTCAAGTGAATTTTTAAAACACGCTGAAAAAGCTTCTGGAATGTTTCCAAAACTGATTATTTTCAAGATATTTGTACTGCAAGTCCTACCTACTTGCCTGTGTAACATTTGAAGCCACATGATGCCTTGGATTTCAAAGTAGAAATAAAAATTAAGTTTGTTTAAGAATAGAAATGGTTAATTCATGTCAAAAAGGATGATGTAAATTAATTTGTCCTGTACGTAGTGACAAGTAACACAAACCAGTGCAACACTAAATGTGTGAAACTATCTAAGAAACATTCGTTCAGGCACAGAACGATGAGTTTAAATACATGCGATTCTTCTGGAGACCAAACTGCTCTAATACACACAGATGTAGAGACGTAGAAATAATTTAGACATGGTTTCTCAATATATTGGGGGGCGAGAGGGGAAGGAACCCTTCTATGGATGGCATAGCAGAAATAAGAAATTCTCAGTAAATTAGTAAAGTTCTTTAGAAGATTAAACAATAAACCATTCCTGCCATTGCCTTTAACGGCGCTAAGGGATGTGTGAATTTGGTACTATGCTGAATCAAATTCCTGTTGATAAATTTGATGTAGACCAATAAACTGTTTCTTAGTAAACCATGTGTATTTTAACAATTACAATTTTATACAACAGAATATACGTTTTGAAGTGTCTGAAAAACAGTAGCTGTATACCATCAATAATTTCCTTTAGAGGCCATTCACTGGGCTTAAGTATAATTTAGCACTCAAAAAAGTTTACTTAAACTGCATAAATCACAGGACGAGTTTTCCTCGTGTGAACAACCGCGGAAAAGGGCATTTATTTTAACGCACGCTTCAGTTTTTAAAATAATTACTAAACGAAAGCAGCCTTGAGGTAAAAGCAAACGCTACGCTGCGCATCAATCAACCATCTCTGAATTTCGGGTCGCAACCCCGCAGGCAGGACCCCAACGCGCTGTCGCGCTTCACGCCCCGGAAAGCACCGCACCGCGCCCAACGCCATTCCGCGCCCGCGGAGGGCGGCTCACCGCGCTTCCCCGAGGGGTTTCGGGGCGAGCGCCTCGCTCCGCGGCAGCGCCCTCCGCCGTGCCCCCCGCCCCGCGCCGCTCCGCGCACCGGCCGGCGCGCAACACGCGGAGGCGGCTTCACACTTCGAACAGCCGGCGGGCACGCAAAGCCCCGCTCGGGAGCGCACCGCCGCCCGCCTCCTCCGCGGGAAGCGGTGCGCGCGGAGAAGCCGCTCCGCGGCCGTTCCCCCGCCCGTACTCACCGGAGGCGCAGCGCGGAGCCGCAGCGCTGCGGAGTGTGCGCGCCCGCTGCGGGCGCAGTGAGCATGTGCGAGGCAGGCGCGCATGCCCGCGGAAGGGAGCGGAGTGGGGCGGCGGCTCCGCACCCCGCGCTGCGCCCAAGGCGCGCCCACCCCCCTCCCCGCCGCGGCTCCCGCCGGGGCTCGCGCGCTGCGCAGGGGCGCGGAGCGGCGCGGGGCTCGAGCGGCTGTCGGCACACGGCGCACGAGCGACGGCGCGGGGGTTTTTGATGGGTTCCCCTGACCTGTTGCTTCCCCGGCCCCTCCGCCCCCCGCGGCAGCCCGTCACCCGCGCCTCCGGCCGCTGACAGCACCGCGGGGCTTTCCCCGCGCTGCCGCCGTCGGGGGCGGCCGGTCCGCGCTGCACCTACCGCACGCGTGGGGCCGCGGCGTGTCGCAGCGGGCGCCCTCGGAGGTGTCCCAGCGCCCGCACGGCTGCGCTGCCCGCGGCGCGGTGCCGGGGCGGAGGAGGAGCCTCCCGCGGCTCCCGCACACCGCGGGGCCCGGCCGGAGCGCGGGGACGCCCTGGCAGCCCCTCTGCTATTGTCACAAACCTGCCCCGGGTGACCCTCCGCCGCTGTTTTGGCTGGAGGAGCGCTGTCCCGGCTGCTTCCCCCGCGTTTTCTGACAAAAGCCAGTCAGTATTTCCACTGACAGCAGGTATCTCCTAACACGCCCTTTTTGCTTGCATAGCTGCAAGTTTTTAAAAGATTTGCGGTTTAAAACTTGGAAGCTTGAATACCACTTGAATACTACCTTATCTGTAGGCTTTCCTTCCATGAAAATCATCATTCTCGCTACAGTCCTTGTATTACTGATCTCTAGTGACAATTTTAAAATAAAAATTTAAAAAGAAGGGCTTTTTGTGGATGCTCGGTATGCGCACTGTGCCACAGAGCTGTAGGTCCTGCAGAAGTAGCTTCAGTCCTGTGCGCCATCCCTCTGCACTCGCAAACGCAGAGCGTCACACAGCTCCTGGCTCCCTGGAGGGTGAAAGCCCTCTGGGTGATCTTGCTTCTAGCTCTGAACTCCTCAAGGGAACCAGAACGGATTTATGACCATACAGAGGTGCTGCCTCATCTCCTGTGTCAGCACAGAATCAGAGGCAGTCTCTCTGGCGTGTGCACCTCGAGGGGGACTTCTGCCTCTGCCTGACATCGGTCTCCACTGCCAGATACATCATCTGCTCCTCCACACGTCCAAGAGATGCAACACGCACCTCTGGAGGGCTCATGCTGGGGAGATGGGGTTGGGGCCTCCCACCTCATGCACCCTCCATGCATCCCTTGTGCTGTACATCATGCACACAGCTTCACCCTTCCCATGCCGGCCTCGTCCCCACACACGGCACAGGTAGCACACAGCTGCCCAGTCCCACCGGCGTACCTGCTAGCTGGGGATGCAGCCCGGCCACAGTAGCATTGGGGGGTTTCATTTCCACACCCCGCTCTTCCTCTTTATTCCCCCCTTCTCGCCAGTCTGAGGCAGACCGCAGCTCTCCAGTTCTGTCTCTCCAGTACCGAGGATGCAATGGAGGAGACCTACAAGTCCTTGCCCTGATGTCTTTTATTACACCTAGCCCTTTCCTCAGGAAAGGGATATCCCATGGACCGCAGTGGAAAAGCTGAAGGAGCACAAAGGGTGTTGAGTTCAGGGTTTGAACAAGCTGCAGCCCACTCATGGATTTAGCTCAAAATTTTGACAATGGAACAAAAACATAATTGCAACGAGACAGCTGGTTTTACTATCAAAATCTCTCAGATCAGTTGAACTGCAAAGTGTGTTCCTACAATCCGAAGGAGACAAAGCTCCCAGCATCAGTTTGGAGCTGGCAGGCTTCCTAGCACGAGCTACCTCCCGCCGGCCCAGGAAAACCAAAGCCCTTTCAGTTGTTATTCCCCATCAGTTCTCAGCACTAACCCCCTGATTTCCCCATGGATTATCTGCAGTTCTGAGTTTACACTGCTCTCACATTAAACTCAGAGAGATCGCGTGTTCGCGAGACTTTCTTGCTGCCTCTCTTGCCTGCAGTTGTGGTTCTGGCGCGGAGGGTCTGGAGTACACTAAAGCCTTCAGATCCACCTGGAGAAAATCTCCTTCTCCCCACAACCTGCCCCCAAAACTGATTGCCACATTAGCTCCTTTTGAAGCTGGTCTTAACAAGTAAGTTTGTATATACTAATCATCTAAAAATGCCTTGCATGCAAAATTCACCCGACCCCTGATTTCACAACATATTTGAATATAAGCTTAGTTTTATGCATGTGAATGGTCCCACAACAGTCAATACAATTATTTACTTAAGTGCTTAAAGCCAGGCAGGTATTTAAGAACTAGTATTGTTTGTGGTAATGCCACAGCAAGCCAGTCAGAGACCAGGACCTCATTGTTTGTACAGCACCCTGCACACAAAAAGACACTCCTTGGCCCTTTCGGTATAAGTGATTTTCGTAAGTTGTGAATTGGTGCCAGAAACACCTCTCTTGAGCTGGTGGGTAAACATTATTTGCCTACTCTAATATCCCTTCTACTTACTAAAAACATTGTATGCAATATTTGGAAAAGTAGATAAGGGCACAGTGGGAAACGAGTGCAAAGAGGAAGATAAAGGATATTTTTCAGTTTGGAATTTTAAGTATTTTCATCATTGTTTGTATCCAGAAAAATACCTGTAGACCTTAAAAGCAATTTAGAAAGGCAAGGGAACAAAATGGCTTCTGCCCCTTGGGTTAGACTGTGGGCTGGGGTGCACGGGTCATGGTGCTGCAGGGGCTGCCAGGCTGCAAGACAAGAGGAAGTAGCAGTGCTAGTAGCTGGCTCAGCAGAATTCCCCGTGCCACCAAGCCGGGTCATCATCAGCCATATAATGACAAGGGTTTCTCAGAGTGGGGGATTTCCTTTTTGTTTCTGTGCGTGTGTGAAAGACCAAGCCAGGTTTAGAAAGGGGTTTGCCTGACCTCTTACCTTGTGCTTATTTCCATTTGCCATAAAGTTAAAGATCCATACATTCACCAATGGAAACGCCTCCGATCACCTGGCTGGCTGACAGTGTCCTGGACAGATCGAGGATCTTTCCGCGGCGCCCCAGGGGACCGGAGCACCCAGCCCACACCCTGCCCTTGGGCACAGGGGAGCCACCTCCTGCCAGAGCCCGGGACCCCGGGAGCTCCTCCTGCAGCGTGGGGCGCGCAGCGCTGCACCTCGGCCTCTCAGAGGGGGCGAGGAGCTCGAGCCCAACGTTCGGTTGCCACAGAATATGTTGTTCCCTGAGGAAATTGGTCCAGTTGCTGCTGTCCACCTCATAATCAAAAAGAACAGAGTGACATCTGTACAAACAACTGGCTCAGTTCCTAAAAGCAAGAAATAAGCCAATATTTAACTTCAGCATCCTGTCTGACAATATCTGATGCCACTCTCCGGTAGAAACCAAGGTAAGAAACCCTTAATAAGGGTATAGAGAATTTATTGGGTTATCGAATGTGATTAAGCCCAAGCATAGAAACGCACTGAGTCAGACCCTGAGTGTCATGAAATTGCTTTACAAAGTGTAAGATTTTAAAAGCAGTGAACTTTGGGATCTTGCTAATTGTTCTCCGGCCCTTGGGTTCTCGCTTTCAATTTCTCTTTGCAACCACAATGCTGAGTAACTCACTTGTTTTCTAAAATTAAAACTGAGAATCTCACATTTTCTTGTTTTCACATGAGCCAGAGCTCAGGCTTTGTGAAAAGAACCAACTCCAAACAGCCCAAGCCTCGCGTTTTAGAAGACTTGCAAACAAATTGGGAAAGTTGGCAACCGTAATATTTCCTAACACATTATTTTGTGGACTGCAGCGAAATTTCATTCTCAAGGCTCATGGTGGCTTCCTCTCTGGTAAATGCCAAGAATTGCTGCTACTGGTATTGTTAGAACATCATTAATTACACTGCGCTCTAAAACCAGAGGAGAGGTGCTTTTCCTCAGGGGGTTGGAGGATAAATAACACAAGCTACAGACTATTTTGGATTTCTCTTTTGTAGAGCTAAACAGAATTACTTTAAAAAGAGCTGTTTCATGTATTAGTGCTCAATCCCACAAGGTACTGAGGGTCTGATTCTGGAAAGACTTGAAACATGTATTTAATTTTGAGACTGACCCCAGTGCGATCAAAGCACCCACTCTGGGACCAGGTATTTAACAGCAGTGCCATCCAAGGGGACTTGATGGTGCCAGACTTGATCGCACTTTTGATGCCAAAAGGCTCGGCACCTTGTAGGGTGGATTCTTGTAGAGACGACAAGAGCTGTGTTAGGATTCCAGTGCTAGCATCTCCTGTTCAGTATTCAGAACCAAAGCCATCAATTCTAAGATCATTCTTATTTCTAAGAAATACTTGTTTGCAAAGTCACAGGCCGCAATATTAAACAACTTGTCAGTTGGGTTTTCAGTACTGATGATAAACCAATAAGTGTTGTTTAGCCCGCTTCATCAAAATTCAGAACATTTGTAACTGATAAACAAAGTGCATGTTAGCTATTAAAGCTCAAAATTAGGCAGGCAGTAAAAAGTAATCTGAGAGGAGGACTGTAGCTACTGATACTATTGAAGCTGGTCTTAAAACATATGGTTTCCAATCATTGACACAATGCACAAAAATAAAACCGAGCAACTGAGGAGTGCCTGATCTTTTCACCACTAAATGATCAAATATGCCTGTTTGTTTTTTAGTTTTATGTCCCTTTCCTCTTTCTGTTTTTTGAAAGGAGAAGCTTGCTATTTTATATTAACGAAGGTTTGGCCCTTTGTGGCAGCTACAGACGGGCTTCATTAATCAATTTCCACTACTGGCTTGAAATGAAAAAACAGGGATGTTTTTTTAATACCCTCTCACTGTTTTGCCTGGAATTTCTCCTGTAGAAACAAAAGATCCCTCTATTCCATCCTTCCTGTTTCCTTGCACTTTAGCAGAAATACGATTTGTGCTATGAAGACAATGAAATTTTATGAATAACATACCTGTGGAGAAAAAAATGATGATTTATTGCAGGGTGGGATGCTGCCACTCTTCACTGACACAGCCGCTTCTGACAATAGGAATAAAACCAATGTCACCTGTCAGCACAACTGCATAACCGTTAGTTTGCATGGAAAGATATTAAAACATAAAACGAGTTTTGTGACCACTTTTTTCTCTATGAGGTGTTTTTAAGAGCTCTTTTAATAACATACTAAGAGAGAGAATTCTTGTGCTGCCTTCTTAGCCTGGGATGGAGCGTTACAGGCAAACACACGCTTCCCGCCGCTCGCGGGGGCACGTGGGCACGGAGCCGGTCTGGGGACGGGAGCGGGCACGGGACGAGAGCGGGCATGGAGCCTGTCTGGGGACGGGAGCGGGCATGGAGCCTGTCTGGGGACGGGAGCGGGCATGGAGCCTGTCTGGGGACGGGAGCGGGCACGGAGCCGGTCTGGGGACGGGAGCGGGCACGGGGCCGGTCTGGGGACGGGAGCGGGCATGGAGCCTGTCTGGGGACGGGAGCGGGCATGCAGCCTGTCTGGGGACGGGAGCGGGCACGGAGCCGGTCTGGGGACGGGAGCGGGCATGCAGCCTGTCTGGGGACGGGAGCGGGCACGGAGCCTGTCTGGGGACGGGAGCGGGCACGGAGCCGGTCTGGGGACGGGAGCGGGCATGCAGCCTGTCTGGGGACGGGAGCGGGCATGCAGCCTGTCTGGGGACGGGAGCGGGCACGGAGCCGGTCTGGGGACGGGAGCGGGCATGCAGCCTGTCTGGGGACGGGAGCGGGCACGGAGCCGGTCTGGGGACGGGAGCGGGCACGGAGCCGGTCTGGGGACGGGAGCGGGCATGCAGCCTGTCTGGGGACGGGAGCGGGCATGGAGCCTGTCTGGGGACGGGAGCGGGCACGGAGCCGGTCTGGGGACGGGAGCGGGCATGCAGCCTGTCTGGGGACGGGAGCGGGCACGGAGCCGGTCTGGGGACGGGAGCGGGCACGGAGCCGGTCTGGGGACGGGAGCGGGCATGCAGCCTGTCTGGGGACGGGAGCGGGCACGGAGCCGGTCTGGGGACGGGTGCGGGCACGGAGCCGGTCTGGGGACGGGAGCGAGCGCGGCCCTGCTGGCGGGAGGAACCATGCTCTACGGGGCGCTTTGAGAGCCTGACCCGAGACAGAGCTACAACGATGTTCTAGAGTTAAGATTTTACATGTTATTTCAATTACCAGTAATAAAAAGATGACTGGGAAGAGTTTGACCGCTGATCCATTTGGAGAGGAGGTACGCGATTGTAGGTTTTTTACAGCAGAACAGAGCTGGCAAGTGGCCTGTTTTCAAGTCTAATCAATATGTGCGTTATAAGTGAGATTAAGAAAACTTGTATTAATTTTTTATAAAATGACATTTCATTTGAAAATAAGATGTGTTTGTGGTCTGCACAGAAGACACGTGGCCCACTCATGTGGATATGGAGGAAAATGGAAGGTATTTGTGCAGTTGTTTTCTTACGGCTCACTAGATCTTTTTTTCTTTTCCTTCTTTTACACTGTGGGTGAAGTATTTTGTAGATATCAGCCTCCTCCTCGGCCAAGGAAGACTTATGAATTCCACAGACTGGTAAACCTACTCAGAAATCGCAACTTTTGGCTCTGTTTCTTCATGGCTGGAGCAGCATGCATGAGGCAAAACATAATTCAGGGCCATCACTGCAGTTGCTTCTGACACGTATGATGTTGCGTCTGCCTCCAGGTAGATGTCCCAGTAAGCCAAGAGAAGCTGAACTTTGGGTGAGCTCCACATTGGGCACCGGTGAACTCCTGATGCGAGAGCATCCGAGCGCGCAGCGCCGCGGGGACAGGGCGGCCGGCCGGCCCCCGAAGCCCTCCGCTTCGTTTGTCCCGTAGCACTGACAGGTGTCTGGAAGGTTCATCCACACGTGAATCAACAGCCGTCCTTCTTCCACCTTCACCGCAGATTTCGACTGCAAAGAGGAGTCAGATTTGAGGAATCTGAATGCAATCACTCTGGAACTTTTTCTAATGTCTATGCCCATGGGAATCAAGTCTCATTATTATGTACATTAAAACTGATAATCAGAGACAAATGCTTCAGCGTGTTATTTTAAACTTGAACAATGTTTACCTAAATTCTATCTACTTTCATTCAAGAAATCTCATCTGGTTTTCTAAACTGTATTCTATCTTTAGCGAACCTTTCTTTAAGTCACTTTATACTTGATGGAAAAACTAGGGACAAATTCAGCTGTATTTCAGTGTAATTTAACTACGCCATAGAAACAGGCTTTCAAACCTTTCATCGAACTGATTTATGAGCGGAACTAAGGTTTGCTTAGTACAACATTTTCACAGTAAGAGTTACATTCCCACCAAGGGAATGCTGTCAGGTAGAATGACCATGAGTCAACTCTGCCACAGGAATTGCTGTTCAGATGAGTCGATCTGGCTGCCTCAGAGCTTTAATTAGAAAGTTTAACATAATATTTTTTAAAAATTGTCCAAAACATGGCTGTAAAATATTTTAAAACAGAGAATACAGTAGATGCAGAGGAGCATTTTACTATTTTTCCATCATTAGTATTCACTGGACTTTTCACAAACTGCTGAAGGGGCAGAATGTTACATGCTGAAGAACGGGAAAGCACCAAGGGACCCAGCTTGTACTGCATTTCGTGAATGCATGGGGCTCCAGGCTGTAAAGATCCACCTCAAATCAAAAGAATAAGTGCTCTTTCCTGACTGCCATGCAAACGCAGTGAAATTTAAGAAACTCAGATCTAGTCAGGTAGTGCCAGGAAATCACAAACAGTCTATTTTCCTTTTTTGTCAAGAAGAAATGTAATAATTCCCTTTCTGTTTATTATAACAGAGAGATAATTTGCATCTTGCTAATCAATGCTACAGACAGGAATAAGCCACATCCGCAATCTGTGAGAGCGAGGACTCTGCACCGTTCCGATAACTCATCGGTTACCTTCTAGAAGTGTAAAGTAAGTAAATCAACGTGATTTATAACTTTGGGAGCAATTCTCTGCAGATCAGTTTACCTACAATAATTCTTTTAAAAAATCTGACTCTGGTAAAATGTTTCCTTTTCTTTCTGTGCTCAGGATGATAATTAGACTAAAATGTTCCCTTATGCTCTCACGATCTAATTCTTCTTTGTTTTTGTCTGAGCCTGTTTGCACCTTCCACCGCTGTGCGCTGGTGCAGCGAGCGCCCGGGCGGGGTCTGCGCTCTGTGTCCGTCCTCAGCAGAGGAGACGGGCGCACGTCTGCGCGGCGCGGCACAGCCTGGCGCTGACCCAGCAGAGCCTGTCATCCGCTGTTCTATGAGCTGAGTAACTTGGGGCTTTCGAAACGACGTTATTCCGAATTGTGGGAGGTAGTTGATAAGATCTCCATCTGGCTTGCAGCAATTCGAGTATTTCTGCTGCCTTGTTTATACCGTTTGAAATATCTAATGAATACAATATGCTGTCCCCAAAATAATATTGCATATAAGGCCTGTAAATTTGGAGTACGAAATTTCATGAAAGAACTTAGCATATTACCTCTCTAGAGATGTTAACTGACTGCTCCCTATAGTGCTTTCCTGAGCTTCCGTTTCACCCAGCAAGCAGGCAGGGAAGTGCGGGCAGCAGCGGTGCTGAAGCAGCGGTGGAGATCCAGTCCAGTGGCCAAGCTGCCTCCGGTTCCATTGTATTTTGTTGCTCTTTTTCCACTCCCAACAAGTTTTCACTTAAAAACGTGTGTTTTTCAGGGCACAGCAAGTACCAACAGATTTCTAAGGGAAGGTAAGCCAGGAGCCAGGTGTGACCCCAGCCCAGGTGGTGATGGCTGCTGTCAGTGGGGCCCATTGAGAGCCCCAGACACAGGGAACGGTGAACCAGGCCCAAGGTCCAACCAGGGAGCCCAGCCAGGTACAAAAGCAGGAAGGGACAAAGAGAAGATCAGACAAGCCACTCACAGCACGGGGCCGAGATCCTGCACCCAGGAGTCAAGGCTGGAGACACAAGCACCTGCAGTTCGGGCAGGGGGTAGGTACCCTGGGGCTGAGCTTGAACAGAGCCATGGGCCGTGGGTGGGGGTCCCAGGTGGGGCTAGTCAGGGCAATTCAGACCTTTTGGCACATTCAGCTACATTCGTACATTCCAATATCTGGAAATAGGTGAAGTCTAATCTGTCTGTTTGTTTGCTTGCTTGCATTTGATACAGGGCATGAGCAAACAAGCCAGGGTAAGTGGGGAGCCGACTGACAACGTGAGCTCGGGGCCGGTTTTCCCGAAGAAGGCGGTGGTGCAACTGCGGCCTCGGTGCGAGCAGGGCCAGGGGTCAGGTGTGGACAGCTGGAGATGGGCTTGGTGTAAACCAGGGGGGTGTCCCTGGTGTCCGTGTGATGTACCCTGCGGGTCACCAGCGTTTTCCTGTCTCTCACCGAATTTCATTGTTTAGGTGAACCTACCGACTCTTGACATAGATCAAACTGGCTCCAGGGGCTGTGCCTGTGTCCAGGGCTCCCCCTGAAGGAGGCAGGAGTATGGGAAAGCCCAGGTGCAAGAAGCTGTTCCACGCAGCTTTTGAGCCTCTTTCTGCTGCCCAGGTCTCTGGAAAACCAACAATTTTACATTTCTCCAAAACAAGTTGAGATCCCTTGAGAGCAAACTCATGCACTGAACGAGATGGATCATTTTGTTGATAAAATATTGTGTGGTGTCATCAATGCTCTCTTGGAATCTATGTTTATAGAAAATGGTATATATTTATAAGTGTATACAGTCACTTCTTTTCTTGCCTTTACTAACTGATGGAAAACAATGTCTTGGCTGGGGAGAAAACGGTTTTGCCATCAGACTTTGCAAACCTTTCCTCATTCATTTCAAACGTTGCAGATTTTAACGTTAACTTCCAGAGGCCCTGTGTGGCAGTGCAATACAGATCAGAAATACTGAGTGCATTACAAGTAGCAGGTTACACTTCAAAACACTCGGTTCACCGTGTTCAAGACCATTAGTCATTTTTATTATTCTAAAGGACTGAAAGGGCTTAAAACTTTGCCTAGGAAGCCGTATAGATTCTCAACAGCTGCCTATGATTCCTGCTCACATTAGGGTTTGGACAGGCCATTGATTTTCAGCAAATGTTCTTGGCGGCCAGGAAGTGCTGAAACTGGCAAACTTTCTCTCGCAAACAGCTTTTTTTCCTTCTGAAATGAAAAACGTGCTGGTTATGTTGATTTCGATTGTGAGTATGGCCCAGATTTACCACCACACCACAGCGTTATGGAACCGGTGTATCAAGGGAATTCAGTTACAGACCAGGCAAAATCAAGCTCGCTGCAGGGAGCACATAGGCTGTTTTTGCAAGTGGGTTTCTTTGAGTCTGTGTTAATGGGCACTGTATGTATGTAAACTCTTGCACATGTTTTTTCTTTGTTGTTATGACAATTGTAAGTAGGGAAGATAGTCAGTAGAATTTGTCTGTGTGTGAACTCAGATTTTCAGAACAGACCAAAAAACATTGCATTTAGAGAAGTATAGCCACAAACGAACAAACAGAACTACCGTCATTACCCATGCAATTGTGTATGCACTAAAATTACATTAAATATCTGTGTACATTTTTGCATACTTAGATCGCAAACAGATACACGAGCCACTGTGTAGGAAGGTGGCAGGATACTTTATCCCAGGCCTCCTTCCTGGAAGTGACACTTTGTTCCTTGTGAGCTGGGAAACGGAGCCCGTGTTGTCCCCAGCCCAGGTCACTGCTCGGGAGAGGCCGCTGGGACGAGGGCGCCTTTCACAGGAGGGGAGACCGCAGTTCGGGCTTGAATGGGGGACTTCAAATGCATCGGAGGATCTCAATTGTATTGAAAAAATGAAACTGTATGTGAAAATGGCATTCAAATTAAGTGTTTTCAAGAGAGAAAGGGTGTAAACAAACACAATTTAGATCCCCTAAGCAAAGCAATATCGCGGCGTTTTCATTTTTCTTTCTCTTTTCATGCTTCTCACAAGAGAGGGAGGAAGCTAAGTGAGGAATTGGAAACGCTCCAGCAGAGGCAGGAAACACGTGCTCAGTTATCGAAACCTGGAATGGTGTTCTGAATAGATGCGGTATAAAGCAGCAATATTTTTATTTTTTCATTTGGTCTACTTAAAATGGAAATAGAATTATATTATATTTGATGGCATTTCTGGAAAACAAACAAAAAAAAGGCAGTTTTTGTAGTTGGGTTGTTGTTGAAAAAGGTTCTTATGAAGAGTACTTATGCGAAAGAAAGGTGCTATAGGTGCGTTAGTGTGACGTAATGCAGCCGGAGAAACAAAAATGTCTTCAGTATTTGGCATTTGTATTCCTTTAGAAAGCTTCAGGTAGCAAAGCATGGGGAAAAGGAAATTCATACGAAACATTTGATGCGATTTGTCACATATTTGATATAAAAAAGAGACCTGTTTCCTAGCTACGTAAAAAGAAATTTACTGTTCGTAAAGACAATTACACAAAAATGTCTTTTTTGAAAAAAAATTGTGATACAGTAGGTTTCTAGTTTTTATTGCTCTCATAGGCTCAAAAGGCACTCACGCTGAATGAAGCAGATAAGATCTTTGAAACACTAACTTTTAGAATCTGATGATTCTCAATGTCGCCGTGCAGAGGGTGGAGGAGGACGCTGCTGTGACGCGGTGCCTGTGCAGGGGCACTCTCCGCCCTGTCTGTGGACACCCACACGCTTTTCATCCAGAGCTGGTGTTTTCATTGCAGTAGCATTTGGGATCCCATTTTGCTGCACTTTGACATGAGAAAGCAGTGCCTGTGCTGAAGAGCTGAGACTTGCCAGCAGACATGGAATGGGGAGAGGGAGAGGAGAGGAGAGGGAGAGGAAGAGGAGAGGGAGAGGAAGAGGAGAGGGAGAGGAGAGGGAGAGGAGAGGGAGAGGAAGAGGAGAGGGAGAGGAGATGGAGAGGGAGAGGAGAGGGAGAGGGAGAGGAGAGAAGAGGGAGAGGAGATGGAGAGGGAGAGGGAGAGGAGAGGGAGAGGAGAGAAGAGGGAGAGGAGAGGGAGAGGAGAGGGAGAGGAGAGGAGAGGAGAGGAGAGGAGAGGAGAGGAGAGGAGAGGAGAGGAGAGGAGAGGAGAGGAGAGGAGAGGAGAGGAGAGGAGAGGAGAGGAGAGGAGAGGAGAGGTCAGGAGAGGAGAGGAGAGGAGAGGAGAGGAGAGGAGAGGAGAGGAGAGGAGAGGAGAGGTCGCCCACCCTTCCCCTAAGCTCAGGTTCCCAACGGGAAAGCCGGGGCAGAGTCCTGGTGGTTTCAAAGGCGCTTGTTTTAAAGGGCAGCCGTGCTTCGGGGTTGCACAGAAAAACAATTCAATGCGGGCTGCCACTTAGAAGGTAAACTTGTGTCTTGACAATTTTCCACCAAAGCATGTCCAGCTTCCCGAACTGCTTACTTTTGTTGCTTTTGGGATGAACTTGCCTTTCATCGCAGAGAGCCCTCGCCTTTGTTTTCAAAGGCTTTTCCTGCCAAGCAAAGTAACTGTGTTTCTCGAGCACAGTCCTCTGAAGGCACTGAAGCATGCTGGATACAGGAGAGCGATTTGTTCCCTCAGGCTGTATGTGTCTTGTATTAAAAACTACAAGATGAGAATCTACGGCTGTGCTGGGAGCGCACACTGGAGTTGTTGTATGGTGAGAAGAAAACAGGTTCTGGCTAATCTCGTTCATTCATTGCAGATAAGAGAGGCGCTGCCCTTTCTGCTTTCTTGCTTTCTTGGGTTGGGATCAAATCCCCAGCTGTCCATCAATGTGAACAATTGTGTCTGAGTCAAGAGTGCTTTGATTAAAAAGGATATGGTTGGAAACACCCTCTTTACGGAGGAGAAATGAATAAGGAAATGGCCCTGGTGTGAGCTTCTGGGAGAGGCGTCTGCTGGGCTGGCGGGCCAGTCACAATACGCCTGCTGGCAGGGAGGTGCGTGAACAGACCAGCCTCAGGAGATGGAGATTTGGGGCAAGAGACTAATGTTGTTCTAAAATTCTTTTGGGTTGGAATTTAAATCCAATTTTAATGAGGTCATAGTAGAAAATTAATATATTTTCTGTCTTCCAAACAATATCTTCTTTGTTAAATAGGAAGATTGGATAGGGTTTTTTTTAAAAAAGTTATTGATATATGCTTAAAAATGTGTAAAATCTCTGACCCCTGTCATTTCCCAAAGACAATCATGTGATAACCCTAAGCGGACCACATAAATGTATTATTCTCATAGCCCTAAGTGTTATGGAGAATTGAGAAACCTCCATACTTTGGCATTCTTGTGTATGGGGAGTCAAGAATGAAAGGAAAGTAGCGGTTTTGTAGTGAAAAATACAAAACTGCTGAGTAACACCAACATGAGTATACAGGGACTTGCTATGGAGTGGTTGCCAGTGGAAGGGGTGGAAACTCCATCATTCAAAGCATCAAAGTCTTATGGCTGTTGAGAGTCGCGGTACCGGGTGTTTTTCCTAAATCTCCGGCTTCTGGAGTCGGAGAGTTTGTCAGCGTTTCCGTGTGCCTTGCACAGCAACACACGGGTGGGCTGCCAGTTCTCCTACTTGTGGGGAAAAGCTTAGAAGTGAGTCTCTGAAATAACTAAATACTAAGAAATACAAGGAATTGTGATTTCTTCATTTTACAGACCTGGGAAATCTTTACATTTTGAACCTGCAAGTTTGCAGGTGACCTACAAAGTGTCCACAATAAAGAACCGTGGATGGTAAGAGGTGATGCGGTGTCCTGGGACGCCGCCATCCCTCAGACGCTCCTGCTCATCCCTGGCCCGTGGCTCTTTGGAACGCCCAGGTGCTGGGTGCGTTTTGCAGAGCTGGTTGTGAGGCCGTGTGGAGCTGCGATGTAAGCGCCTGACCAGCACGGAGCTGCTGGAACCACGCCTGGGTCTTGGCTCTGGGTCTGTCACAGCCAGGGTGTGAACATCAGCGTGTTTCTTAATCACGGATTTCATGAGTGCTTTCTGTGTTCTGTTTTCCACAGGAAGTGCAAAAGTCCTCCTCATCAAAATACACTCTTTTTTTGAACAGCAAGGGACTTGGCATCACACCCTTGAATGAGTGGATAAGTCTCCGGTGGCAGAGTCCCAGCTGAGCCAGGGGACAAGCAAAGGCAACGGATGGAAACAGGAGCCTCTTGAAGCAGATGATGTCTGGTGGCTCCTCATCATGCTTTATCACGTGTGTGAGTCTCATCTGGATTTTGGAAGGAAATGACCTGAAGGCAAGACAGCTATTGCAGGTAAGAGCGACTTGAAGGAAACAATGGTTTGATAATGATGCATTAGATTACTGCGGTCGGGAAGCAGTCTGTCTGTTCACCAGGTCTGGATAAATCTCAGTGTGTCTCGTTGCTGCGGAGCCTGTTGTGACTGATAACTTCCAGCGAAGGCAGAAAGACAGCGTAATGCAGCTCTGCTACTACGAGTGCTTCTCAAGTGGCGGCAGAGGTGCCTGGAGATCACTTACACAAACCCTTCTGCAAAACCCACCAGGATTTTGTGACAGCAACCACACGGCCTGGGCACCATTAACTCTGGTGGCTGCACATGGTGCTGCGTTTGCACTAAAAGTGCAGGGTGCACCCTGCCAGGGCATTTCGTGCATACTAAAATGCACTTAGAAGTAGATTTCTAAAATTTGACCTCCCAGAGGAGCTGACCCATGCCTGCCGGGATGTGAATCAGTGATTCCCAACTGTGTTTCAAACTTACTGCTTAGCTCCTTAAGCCATCACATGGCAACTAATGCCTGCACTAAATGGAAAAGAGTATTCTTTACATGCAGACACAGTTTAATGCCGTTGCCAAAGTTTTTTCAGCTCCTCTGCTACCCTGAGCCATCACCTGCTAGTGCTTGTGGTGTGCAAATTGGAGAGTTTTCTTTATGAGTCGCACATAAAATCCACACCTCTGGTCATGCATGAGAAACTGCTGAAAGACCCTGATAGAACCCTGAATGTGTTCCGTGTTTTACGGACAAGGCCTTGCGGTTGTTTGCTTTCCAGAGCTGCACCGTGTGTCACGCCTGGCCCTGCTGGCCCTGGCAGGTACCAAACGACGCGCTCCTGGCGGGGAGCACAGCCGGCTAATTGTGCATGCAGTTTACCTACGTGCTGGCTTTAAAAGGAGCCCAATTAAATGATCCAAGGGGGCAGGAGAAAAATGAAGGCATTGCTAGAGAAGTGAAACCTTTTCTACCTCCTGAGGCAAAACGAAGTATTTTTACAGTGTTCAGGAAAAAAACAAAACAGAGCAGATGTTTTCCCTTTAAAAAGAAGCATACTTTGCTCCTTATTGGTGTTGATCATCATTACCTTTGACATTTATTTTTTTATTACAAAAAGAGGTATTCTCATGCTCTTTGAGTATTATTATAATGCTGATCTTTCCCCCATTCAATAGCTGTCAGCTTCTATGTGGTTATTTGTACAGAATTGCTCGTTTAGGTGAGCAAATATGGTCACCAGGCAGTACAGGAGCAGCGTGGGGACGTTTCCAGCCCTAAAGCATTTGGCCTTTTGGTTTTGCTCCACAGCAGTGGTGACTTCTCTGGAGGCGTGCCCAGCCCTGCTGGGGAGCAGGGGAACGCACCTCCTGCAAAACGGGGCACGAGCTCGAGGTTGCCCGATTAAATCCGGTGGCGCACACAGAGAGCTGCCCAGCAAACACCCTCTGCGTTTGGCAGTGTGAATCCAAAGGCAGCTCACGCTGCTGCTCTCTGCCCAAACTGTGTTTCCTTCTGGTGCCTATAAAAGAGCTGGAAGAGCTGCTTGGGGGAGAAAACATTCTGGAAACTCTAAAGTGAGCTGAATTCCCCAAGTCATTACACGTGGTTAGTGTCTTTCACAACACTGCTAAGCTCTAGGTAATGGTATGCACAACCCCGAAAAGCAGAAACAGAGAGACAGGAAATTATGGCTGAACTGGTGTTTTTCTTAGGGCGTTTGTGCTCACTGTTGGAGCAGCCAGTGCCAGGTATTGTGAAACACAGTGAGAAGCCCCTTTTCAACTAAGCTGCTGTTTAAAATTCAGTCAGATCATAGTGAGATACAAAAATCTCCAGAAGAGGTATCGAGAAGTGCCACTTGCTTCTCTGAGAGCCTCACGTACAGCCGGGTCACAGTGTAGTCCCTGCAAACCTGACAGTGCTGCTGATCCCGCAGCTCCAGCATTACAGGGAGGTTCCCTTACTGCTCCAAGATAAGGTCAGTTTATGCTTAAAACAATCACAATGTGCTCTTTGAGCTTTTAAGGGTTCAGATTGTCCTTAAAACTGTGATTTTTGGTATACTTCATATATTTCAGATGAAGTCATATCTCATTATCTGGTAGCAAACCGTTAGGGCTGCTGCTTTGAAGAGAACTTCAAAACGCTGCAGCGCTGGGGTGAAAGCTCTGCATGTTCCAGTGGGTGCTTCCCTGGTTATCTGTCCATCTTATGGGCCCCTCTTAAAAACCGCTCAATGTGCACAGCATTTCACAAAAAGCGATTCTAATTGACAAACCTTGTTACTGCGAGTGTGAACTGTCCCTTTCCAGGACATCCAGAAGGTCTGATGACCCCCTCGCTTGTGCTGATAGCTGATGCACACAGTGCAGCGCCTAAACCAGCCCGAAGTCGGACTCAGTCACCTGCCGTCAGTTTTCCTGAATGATACAAAATGCAGTGGAGCGATATTTGCTGAAACCCACGTTAAGGGTTTGGTGGGTGACTGGTCGTGCCCTCTTCCCTGGGCTGCTTTCTCCCCACAGCTTCTCCCCATCTGAAGCTCCACAGTCTGTGCAGCTGAGAAGCCAGACCCTCGCTTTCAGGGCACGGGAACAGCTGCTGCTTTGGGAACAAGAGGGAAGGGGCAGCAGCAGTTTCAGCCCTTAAACCTTCACAGCGGGTAAAATATTGAAATGCAGTTGTTGGGCAGCCACAAGAAAGGATTGGATGCAAGGACAGCAAATTGCTCCCAAGTACATTTTCACAAACATGAGCTTGCAGTCTTAAATACTTCCCAGTTAGAAGTGGCGTCTTCCAATTTTTGTCAGAGAAATGGTGGAACCTTATTGTACCATTTGGCTCCAATTGCTTTTTAAGATCTCGATGTAGCTGCCGAATCTTTCTGTTACAAAACAGGTGAGTTTCGTGTGGCCCAAAGAGCTGTGCAGACAAATACCCGACACACAGCTTAGTGAGCGCCGTAAGGAGCAGATCAAGCCTTGCTCACGCGTGTTGTTCGTTTACACCTTGCATCGCACACAGCTCTGTGCCTTCATCTCAGCTTTGTACTGAATCTAGACAATGAGCCTGATTCACCACTGCATTCCTTCGTTTTTACCTCAGGATAATTCCATTTGAATCGGAGAACAGACTGGACTAACCCAGTGTTTTCTGTGCCAAAGAAATCTACACTACAAGCCTCTGAGCTTCCTGGCCTGCTGTTTTGCTTTAGCTTTCACTTCAGGGTTTTTTATCCTACTTGGGGACCTTGATGGGTTCATGTTTGTTGGAGGCTCCTCTGTTGTCTCGAGAGAGCCAGTTAGGTGCTAGAATTAAATACTGAATGTCAGATTTTCATAGCATGGGAAGAGCAAAACAAAACAGCTGTCTGCATAAACCTGAAGGAGCAGGAACTAGGCTGCTCTTTAAAAATAAACTTGGCATTGGAGATGGTGACTGAGATAAAGTTACAGCCAAAAATGGTGAATATTTAAGATGCTCAAAAATATTCTTGTGTTAGTGGTTTGCAAATGTGGGAACAATATATTCAAGCTTTATTTTCTTTAGCATGTTCTTTGGCTTAAAGTGAAGTTCAGCATTCAAAATGACCATGTAATAATGGAACTGTTTCAGATGACCTGTTGTTTTTCTGTATTCAGTCAGATCCACCGCCTCCAGTGCCAAAAATAAGTTTTCACTGATTTTTACTTCTGTTAGCCTGAAAGAACCAAAACAACGGAGAATCAGCAAATGGAGGATTTAGTTCTACATATCCAAGTTTGCTAAATTCACCTGTTAAAACTCATTAAGGCAGGGAGGTACCGTGAATATTGCTGAGATTCTAATTTGACCTATGGAATAATGTGTGATGAAGGTGTAGAGCTGAAAGAACTCACACACGTAGATTTTGACCTTGGTAATTTAACTGTTATTAAATATTTACTTGTACCATGCATGCATCTTTACATGGAAATCAGTAAATACTCCACGATAGTATTTTTACGAAGATGTTCTTCAGATCCAAACTGCTCTTTTCCTCCGCTGCAGCACCGATGGGTTCTTGTTTGCGCACCCCACAGTAAGCGAAACAAGCAGATCTCTCTTCTCCATCGAGCGCTGCAGCCCCGGCCCGGGCGAGCTGCTCCGCGTGTGGAAGCGCCAGCGGCCCCTGCGCTGTGCTGGCCCAGCCCCGTGCCGTGGGCTGCCAGGAGAAGGAGTTGCACCAGGGAGATGCTTTTTCTAACAGAGCCAGGAATAGATTACAAGACTATTTCCGGAGCTGCTGTGTAGGCGTCAGCGGATGATAGCTTTGGTCACCATCTTCATCACCTGCTGACCTGCTCATGTGAAAGGGGCTCTACAGGTGTCAATGCCCATCTTCACGGATATGTGGGGCAGGAAGAACGAAGCTTCTGCCATTGTGACTTCATTTTTGCATGGCCATAGTGAAAGTCAGGGCCATTTCTACAGCTGGCGGGGCTCTATTTGGAGGGCCACATCCCAAAGCACATTTTGACAGTCTGTGTGCAGACGCTTTTGACTGTTTGTGCATTAGAGACGCTGACTCCATGTTGGGGAAGATCTGGGGAAGACTCAGTTTACAGCCCTTGTATTTCATTTCTCAGGAAACTGCAAAAATGTTTCCCAGGTTTTATGTGTGAGAGAGCGCCTACTCTGGTTATCACTCAGCTGCGGAGCACGACAAGGCCCAAATCCAGAGGTTAAGCTTGTCTTAAATTGTCATAATCAACTCGTTGGTGTTCCTCAACCATCTGTTCCTGTCTTTGCTCAGTTTTCAGGGCAAAACAAGAGTGGGTCACAGGTACACAACTCTTTCAGCAAGGTGGTCCTTGGTTTGGAGGCTATGACAGAATGTGAAACCAGATTAGTTTCATGTAATATTAAGTTTTCCTGCTGGCGTTTTCCGTGAGTGCACTTACATAGGGGCTGCAACGAGCTGGAAAGCTGCTTGGCAGGAACGTTGAAGCAGAGCTGAGGTCCAAGGTGTTCCTTGGTGCCTTAGCTGGTACAAGAAATGGAGGCCTGTCTGTGTCTATTTCACATGTGGCTCTGCTTTCTGTCATGTGCAAGACCCACTTATAATGTAACATAGAGAAAAGTGCAAGGGACACTGTGTACTGTCCAGTAATACCTGCGTGAACGTTCATTGAAATCATTACGGTCTGCACAAAACTTGCTTGTATTACATTTCACAAAATATGCTGAAATTGTTAATTCAAGCACTCAAAATCTAGGCTAGCCAAGAATTAATATTGTAACTGTAATGCAGCCCTTTTTTTTTTTCCTATGCTTGATTCAGTTAAATAATAATTGCCTTATTCTCGACTGCTTCATTCACTGGACACTTACTGGTTATTCAGGATTTTAATACCCCCTTTTAGTATGTGGTCCCAGATGTTTTGTACTGCACATTATTCAAATGCTGCTGGAATACAAAAGTTAATTGGCTTGTGTACATTTCCGTGGTGGTATCACCATCATATCTGAATGCTTCTCGAAATCAATTGCTTCACCTTTGCATCAGTCCTGTGTAACCTCATCTGGGTGTTCCTGGGTGATCTTTCGAGGTCCCTTCCAATCCCTAACATTCTGTGATTCTGTGATCAATGTTGCAATAGTCAATCATATTACTATTCCCTTTTACAACAGAGTAGAGAAGACAGCTTCTCAGCTTCCACGAGACTCCAATGAGTATTTGCAGAGTAACGTTTCCGAACTGCACGAGTTAGTCAGACCCAGGCAAGGACTGAGTCACGTCAGGGGTGCGAGGGGTCCAGACACCGTGCTCACTCCCACATCACCAGTCATCCAGACCTTGCTAAAGAGAAGGGAGGAGGCGAGAACTTCTCGGTGAAATGTGTGTGACACTGTCATTTTCACAGTGTTTCTAAGCTTCAGAGACATCACCCAGGTAGGTCAGGATGTCAGGGACTAAACAGCAACACTTTCAGCTGCCTAATGTGACGAAAACCTTACACAGACTCTCTCATCCTCCTGTTTGCCTTCTTGTATAGTGGGCTTGTGACTAGAAGAGCCTTAATTAGCTCTCAAACAACTCCTGAAGCAGCAGGTGGAATTTATTCCCATAGTTCTTTTGTGCGTTCCCTTTTCCCTGAGCACAAAAGGAAACGTAGTGCCGTCTCAGAGGACCCCCCAGCTGGTGTTACTTGTGGATGATGCCTCATCTGTTTTTGTTGCTGATGGGAACACGCAGGTCAGTGCTGACACACGCAGTTCGTTCTCTGCTTTCTGCAGTCTGGGGAGGAGCTGCTCTGGCTTTCTGGGTGAAGTCCCTGGGGCTGCAGTTCGCTGCGGCTCGGGTGGCCCAGCCAGGCGCACGGCTGCGCAGCCCGGGCGCTGCCTGGCTGGAGGCGGCGCTGCTCCTGCCTCGTGTCCATCTGCTTGTGATGGGAACTGACGGGGATACTTCCAGTGAAGAAACATCTTCTGAAGCTACATGCAAGAGCCAGACTTGTAAATGTCTGGAGGCTATTTAAGAATGTCAGCCTATGAGTGCCTTTGTATATGTGCATGAGTCTCTTGATATCAGAGAGACTTCCGACTCTTCAAGCAACGTTAACACTATCCTATAGCACGCAAATTGCACACAAATTAGCTACAATAAATTATAAAAATTAAAATGTTAAGAGGCATGTTAGTTCATTTTCTCTCACCAGTCTCTGTGTTTCAAATAATGCTTTCTGTGTGGTGGCTTGCTGCCATTCATGAGAGCGTCAGTACACTAATCAAGCATTAGCATTAATCAAAGAAGTATAAAATTCTGCTCTGAACATGTCTAGATGGCAGGGGAGCCAAGATGCTGGCAGACAGGTATGCTTTACTTGTACAAGCATCATGACTTGCAGGTCTTACACAGCAATCACAGAATAGTTTGGGTTGGAAGGGACCTTAAAGGTCGTCTGGTTCCAGCCCCCAACGGGGGAGGAATTTTCAGAAAATAATTCTGCACCAGATGTAGTTGAATAGACCTGAGCAAAAAGGACTGATAGCTGTCAAACTGAGGTGCGTACGTCCCTTAAGCAACAGAGCTTCTGCTTTCTGGCAACCCAGATCACTGGGGTTATTTTAAAGATCATTTTCTACATCTGTTTCCCCCTCTTCTGCCTTTGTGACCTCACATAGATGATATAGATTTTGAGAGAGATTTGAGACTTGGTGACATTGTGATGTTGGAGATGGAGTCCGTAATTTATTAATTTCCCTGCAAGCCCCAGACTTACCTTCCTAACTTAGTTTCTCTGGCACCTACAGTTTGGCTGGTAGAAAAGGGACCATATTATTTTTAGCTGAACTGCTATGGATATAGTAATGTCTGCAGTAAATTAAATGAGAAGGAAGGACACCTGTTTCGCCCCCTTGCTCACAACCAGGCAGCGTTCGGAGGTGAGCACCGGCACTGGGGAACATTTATGGCGCTGGAACAAAGACACGGCTGACCCCTGACATCATTTAAAGCTGCTTGATGCCAAGGACTTCCTAACTTTTTATGGATATTGAAACAAGTAAGTCATGGAAATGATGACCGACTCCATCTACATGGGAGCAGAGATTAGCTGCTAATATGGAAAGTTACCTGGCCAGCGCTGCGGTCGCTCACGAGGGAAGGGGAGATCAGAGCCAGGGCTGCGGAGACTGTGCGGTAACGTGGCTGCTGATGGAGAGGAGCTGCAGCTCAGGAGGACGGGAAGAGGAAAAGGTTTTCGCTGCTGAAGCCAAAAGTGTCGTCATAGTGTGGCTGATGGACGGAGCTGCGTTTTCTAGCTGTTTGATATTATGGGAATAAAAAGCATGAGGAAGTAATGGAATTTAGACTGTGAAGTGCATGGCAGGAAAAGCGGTAAATCAAGGACCAGCAAAAGACTGGAAAGGCTCTATTCAACACTTAGCAAAATGTCAGCAGAAACATTTGCCTTAGGATGGCTTGCAAGACACAGTGTGGGTCACTGTGCAGCAAACTATTTAGGTCCTGTGAATTAGATTCATAGAAGACAATGATAATGGCTGGAAGTGGGACTAAGACATCAAAGCTTTCTCTCTCTCTTTTTTGTATGTTTCATGTTTGTTTGCTATTCAGTCCTGATAATTCATGGGGTTTTGGATAATTTTCTTCCTGAACACTGACACACAATTGGTATATAATGTTGGTATATAATGTATGCATTATGTTAGCTTACGTTTTTGGTAATTACAGAAACCTGCCACCCTTGGAGCTGCCTTCTGCTTCCCTTCTTGTCTCTGACTTTGGTGGCTGAAATTTCTTTTAGCATCATAAAATCCAGCATTGTAACATTCATATTGTAACTTTAACAGCCACATCTGTTTTAAACATTTTTGTTTTAAGAACTTGATATGAATTTAATGTCAAGGCTATAAAAGTTGAAAGAAATTATCACGGATCTGTAAAGCCATAAGATAAGTTTCTGCACTTCTGTGGGCCATCAAACAACAAAGAACCCAATCGATTTTATTGTACCAGTTCTGCTCTGAAAGCATTTCATGGTTTAATCTACGAGCAAGAATTAACGTTGCATTTACATCAGTATTAATAATGAGAATTGTCCCCAGATGTGGGACATTGTCATTAGCACAGAGACACCGACACCATGTTCAGAAAAAAATTCTTTACAGTGTTTGACAATAATAAATGACAAATTATCAACATATTTTGTGTGCCACCAAATCAATCTACAGAATCAAGAATGTAACAAAAATTATGCTCTGGAAATGAAAATAAAGGCAGTAACAAAACCGTCAGAAATAGAAAAGGAAGGCTAGAGTTATAAAAAGAATAAAAATAGGCATGATACTCGAGACGGGGCAAAGGCGTCTCCCAGCGGCCCCTGAGCCTCCCTTGGGCAGGCTGGCCTGGCTTCTGCCGCTGCCACTGCCAGGGCGGCACCGTGCACAGTGAAGGGGACAACGGCAGCGCAGCAGCACTCGTGCCAACAAGGGACATCAGGAGCGCAGCAGCACTCGTGCCAACGAGGGACAATGGGAGCGCAGCAGCACTCGTGCCAATGAGGGACAATGGGAGAGCAGCAGCACTCGTGCCAACGAGGGACAGTGGGAGCGCAGCAGCACTCGTGCCAACGAGGGACATCGGGAGCGCAGCAGCACTCGTGCCAACGAGGGACAATGGGAGCGCAGCAGCACTCGTGCCAACGAGGGACAATGGGAGCGCAGCAGCACTCGTGCCAACGAGGGACAATGGGAGCGCAGCAGCACTCGTGCCAACGAGGGACAATGGGAGCGCAGCAGCACTCGTGCCAACGAGGGACATCAGGAGCGCAGCAGCACTCGTGCCAACGAGGGACAGTGGGAGCGCAGCAGCACTCGTGCCAACGAGGGACATCGGGAGCGCAGCAGCACTCGTGCCAACGAGGGACATCAGGAGCGCAGCAGCACTCGTGCCAACGAGGGACAATGGGAGCGGAGCAGCACTCGTGCCAACGAGGGACAATGGGAGCGCAGCAGCACTCGTGCCAGCGAGGGACATCAGGAGCGCAGCAGCACTCATGCCAACGAGGGACATCGGGAGCGCAGCAGCACTCGTGCCAACGAGGGACATCGGGAGCGCAGCAGCACTCGTGCCAACGAGGGACAATGGGAGCGCAGCAGCACTCGTGCCAACGAGGGACAGTGGGAGCGCAGCAGCACTCGTGCCAACGAGGGACATCGGGAGCGCAGCAGCACTCGTGCCAGCGAGGGAGAGTGGGAGCGCAGCAGCACTCGTGCCAACGAGGGACAACGGGAGCGCAGCAGCACTCGTGCCAACGAGGGACAACGGGAGTGCAGCAGCACTCGTGCCAACGAGGGACAGTGGGAGCGCAGCAGCACTCGTGCCAACGAGGGACATCGGGAGCGCAGCAGCACTCGTGCCAACGAGGGACGACGGCAGCGCAGCAGCACTCGTGCCAACGAGGGTCCCGCTCTGTGCTGTGGCCACCATGGCATCTGCAGAAAATCCTGCTCCGTGATGACAAGTCAGTTAAATCACCGTGTCACGCTGATCACTCACGTTCTGACCATTGCCAGTCAGCTGGCCGACATGAGGTTTTATCGCTTCCCCCTATTCACAACTGTTACTTTTCATTTTGCTCTGTTAAAATCCCAGTTTGATGATCCTGAACGTGCCTTGTGTAAACCTCATCCTTTTCTGGCTATTTCCTCAAGAGAAACAACTGCTGGCCCTGTAGCCCCCTGGTTTTCAATGCAGTTGAAAAATTGTTGTAACACATTGAGCTCTGCGATCAGGTTTCACCCCAGTTCGGGGGCCTGCGCGGGTTCTCGTGAGATGCCTCATTGATTCAAAGCGCTTACAGTGACCTGCTGGACTCTGTGTAATATAAGGCCTGCGTGTGTCGAGGAAATGTTCCATCTGTGTGCTCTGTCCTGCAAACAGCTCGTCTGGGCCAAGGTCAATGTCAGCAGCTCAGCCTGCAGAGCTGGTGCTTGTGGGTCTCATCGTGCCACGCTGCCTCCGGAGCGGTGTGTGAATGGGGCACAGACAGGCACGTGTGGGTCTGTGCAGAGAGCAGGAAGCACGTGTTGATCTCTAGCAGCCAAAGGGCAGGGAGAACTGGAGGCAGACCTGCATTTTTAGAGCTGAGTGATTCAAAGTTTGCTCTTAACCCAAGGGCCATTCTTATCTTCCCAGTGGTGGTAATTTAGGGTTCAGTTTGGCATCGGATGCTTGGTAAAGGAGCGCCCAGGATCTTCCTTCAAGTGTTGGGTTGGAAATATGTTATGTAAAAATAATGGCTGATGTTCAGCAAGAATCTGGCATGGCTGGGAGAGCCCCACTTTACTCATCAGTCAAGTCTGAGCCACGGACCTGCTGCCTCCTGGCAGAGGACGCAGGACGCCCTTCCCAGTGCCAGACACAAACGGTCCTCTCGGGCTGCTCAGGGACCCGGCGCAAGGTGTGGGCTCTGCCTCCCGCAGCGAGCCAGGCCTTCCGACCCCTCTCCTAAACGTGGCTGCCGAGATGCCCAGGTTCGGATGCAATCAGAAACTCTGTGCTCCTGCTCTGCAACCCCCGCGTTTACCGTCTGCACAGCACAGGTGCGGGTCCCCGTGCAAACGCCCCGAGCGCCCCGGCAGGGCTCTCACACTGCCCGGCTGTCCTGCGGGCGGCCCCGCTCCCCTGCGCGGCTGCGGGGACGCGGCCATCTGCGCCAGCAGAGCTGCCGTGGTGGCGTGCGGGCAGACCTGAGGCTTAAACAGCAGCTATTCAAGAGCTGACATGAACTAATTTATTAGAAATCGGTTTTAGCAGGTGCTAACCTGTCTCGACCGCAGATAACAAGATAGTTGCTGTTGGGAGTCAAACCAAAGAGCCATAAAACCTGAGTGTCATTACGCAGTTTGCTGGAGAGCACAGCTGCTGCGCTGTCATCATTTCTCTCTGTCGAAGACGCACCCCTTCCTGCTGAATTCTGTCCAAGCGAATGCCAGGAATTAGAGCCACACAATCACAGAGCAGCAATTGCCTTTTCAATATTATTCAATTCTGTCTGTGTATGTGCACATTCGTCTGGCTACCCCTTTGCTTTTGACACCTACTGCAAATCTCCACTCTTTGCTTACCCTCTCACTTCCATTCTTTTGCTAGAGATAAAACAGGGAGGGTTTTTTCCCCTTCAGTCTCACCATATTCACCATATACGTCACTAATAGGACTTTTCAAAACTTTATCAGTCACCTTCTGTAACAGCCCGAGTAATACTGTAGGGACATCTATAGTAGCTGGATACAGGATATTGTATTTCTTAGTTTGTCCAGTTGAATAATTGCTTGGAGCAGCTTTGTGGACTTGCACAATGGTTACTTGGAAGGAAGAGAAAAACCAACTGGGGAATCTAAATATTTCTAGGGTGACTTACAGAAGAATGAGGTTAAAATCAACAGGTCAGGGTTCGATTTGAGATCACAAATTAGGTGCCTGGAGAGAACTTGTTGGGAGGAGCAATGTTCACCGTATTGAATTCATTTGAAAAATCACTGTTTATTGATGCACCATTTTTCACCGTTAAAATGAAATATTACTCCTGCTTTTTGCATTCAATGCATTTTAGCCGCAAAATACCATTGAAGAAAAGGGCGAGAATCAAAATTATCAAACTCTGCCTTCGTTGCCTCTGTTACTGTGGAGAATGCGTTCCCGGAGGTGATGATGCATCTGGTGGTGCTGCAGGCTTGGATCAGCGAGCTCAGGTCTCACTTGAGTTCGTCCCTTGCGTGAGCAGCAGCAGGAGCTGAGCCCGGGGAGGAGCCCACGGGGCAGCATCCCCCGCGGTGAGCAGCGGACTCTGATGGTCGGTCTGGCGTCTTTCACTGACACCAAATCTGCTTCAAGGTTGAAAACAAGTGAAGCCAGAATGCAGTTGAGACTGAACATACGTTGGAAGTTCAGCTTAGGTAATGCAATAAGCTCCTCAAGAGTGGATTCGCTTTCTCCTCAATGTAAATAAATACTCGTGATAGCCCCAGACATATTCATTTTCTTGCAGTTCCCGCCTGCCTTATCGGAGGTGGTGTCCTGTGCCTTATTGACGTGGGCTCCTTTGTGATACTGTGCTCTTGTCCATATGTGCAAATCACTTAATAAAATGAGAAGCAATGTGTAAAATAACAAGAGTGTTGATGTAAAGTTCTCAAATGGCCAGCACTGGGATTAATAGTTAATGGCCTATTGACACAGAATATTTACTGATGAGCAACACAAGGTTCCAACGACACCAATGCAGGGTTGTTTTGGAAGGTGGCGTCCTTTTTCAAAAACAAAAAGATCATCATTTAAATAGTAAAATGCATTTTACTGGTGTCTCTTCCAGATTCTTTTAATATAGTTCTGGGCAAGTGTTCGCTTTGAAAGAAACAATTTGCAGTAAAGACAGACCTCTGAAATCACAGCACATTTTTTTAAGGCCTGATGAGGCTGCTATGGCTAACAGCTCTTTTAGGAATGCTTGAGAAGATAATTAAGAGGAAAATAAAATTCTGTGCTTTGGGGTATAAATTGATAAAAAAATCTTTCCAACACACAGCTGCCTAGTTAAGTATTCAAAATGCAAATGCACGCACACGTGAGTGAGTGTGGGTCTCCGTCCTTGGAAACTGTGTCAGCAGCAGGGTGGGCCAGCACCATCCCACCCCATGTCACCGGGGCGGGAGCAGCTCCGACCCGACAGCACCAGCACACCAGGAGCACCAAGGGAGTTCGAAACAACTGAGCTGGACTCTCCACTCCCAAACTATACACTAAACTAGTTATGCTCTTACGCTCGTTGAGTAGACTTGATGAAACAAGCTGGAGCGAACAGGTGAAGTTTTACACTAACTCTTTCAAGTTCAATAATTCTTTGGGGAAACTGTTCCCCTGGACTCAGTTTTCAGTGGCAGTGTACTTTACACAGATCTTCACGGAAAAATGCTCCCAGGATGAGCCGTCAATGGGGTCACTCACTCCAGAAGTACCTCAGTGCAGCTGAGGGAGCCTGGTCTGTATAAAGGCTTAGTGCTCTACGAACTGCAGGGGGCTGATAGTGAACGGATGGGAAACCTCAGCAAAAATCAGCTCTTTCCCCAGGTTACTCTGTGCGTGATGGTCAGGACTGCAGCAACATGTACTTGGTGGTCCCTTCCTGATCACTTCAGTAGATACAAACTCATCATCTTTACAGCTTATGTATAACACTTCCTGAGTGATTCCTGCAGGTTATATGTGCTATCGTTTTAAGGAGAACAAAAATGAAAGATGTAGTGGAATAAGATGAACTTGTTCACTGCAAGTTAGAAGAGTGTGCTGGCAGAGTGGCATGGAAGGAATGCCAGTATTGGTACGTACCTGCATGGATGTAGAAGCAAACATAGCCTTATAACTGTAGATGCGCAAGTGCTAACAGAAACACACCTGCACATACACGGAGTCTACAAACAGATATACATACACACACCTGAGTGATGACCTGTATAAACCTGTGATAGATGCACATTCTTGTTCACAGGTGGAAAGGCGGGTACCCGTTCTCTGGTACGTGTGTGCACAGACATGCACACCGCTGCCACCTGAAACGTCGGGCCAGCCGACACACGCACACACAGAGCTGCTGTCGGGCGCTGGGCAATGGAGGCATCGGAGAACCCACCGCTGCGCCTGGGCGAGTGAATCGAAACCTAGAAGCAGCAAGGCTGGGGCTTTTAATAAAGTGAATGAGAAATGAAAAAAGAGAGGTTGGAAATGCTTGGTGCTGTGATATATAATTGATGAGACTCCGAGCAGAGCTTCAGTGTCTAATAAATTATTAAACACTGATTCATCAGGGAAAGATTTCATTATCGGATAATTTAATTAAACGACAGGCAAAAAGAGGAAAGAGCTTTAAGGGACTGAGTCCTTCTGCTCTTTCCAATGTGACACAGATGATTTAAAGAGAGAGGAGCCAAGAAATCATCCTGGGGATAAGGAAGTTATTTACTGTGCACAAGAGAACTGATCCTTCATTTCCTTGATGCTTACATTTTCATTTACGTGTTGCAAACTGGATGTAGGCTTTTGTTGTTTTGGTTTAAAGGCATTCTGTAGACAATTTTCCCTGGTGTTAAAGGCTGTCCTCACTGCAGGGCAACTGAGAACTGTCCCCGGTGTTGCTGTCCCCTCTGGGGACAGACATGGGATTAGTGGCTGTGGTCCCTGGAGGGTGCAGGGCTGGAGCCCCAGTGTGGCCAGGCCACACGCCCAGGGGCTCCAGTGGGGCCAGGACTGGGGTGACTCTGGTCGGTCCCTCACCGTCCACCCTGCTCCAGGGGACAGGGCGGCACAAGAGGGCGTCCAGTCTCAATTTTCAATCTTGATGAGGCCAGAGGTCTTGAGCTGAGCCAGATGTCCCTCCCGAGCAGGGCAGCGGTTCGTGTGGCACCACCAGGGCCATGGACTGCCTTGGCTGATCTCCAGACCTGCCCAGGGCACCTGCCCGTCACCTTTCAGAGGAAGCAAAGTCCCTCTTCAGATCACTAAGTACACATGGAAGGCAGCGAGCAAGACGACAGCTCCCTTGGGTTCCCACGTCACCTGGCCTGTGCGGAGGGGAGAGCTCCCAAAATCATCCTGCGGGCACTGTGGAAACAGAGGCAGGGAAAAGGAAGAAAGTGCTTGACATCTTCCCCTGCTTTGGAGACGTTTTCATTTGCCATTTTCATCATCAGGAGAGAAATTTGGCCAAAGAGTGACTTTTTTCTTCCCTTTTCCTATGGGGTGTGATTTTGTTGTTGGTTTCTTTATTTTGTTTGTGTCTGTTTTGTTTTGTGTTTTGGTTTTGGTTTGTGGTTGTTTTTTTTTCTTTCTGGTGTTTTTGTTTTTCTTTTTGCTTTTGTTGCTCGATGCCCGTTGGGTGAGGGCCGCGGAAGGGGCGGTGGACAGGTCGGTCCCGTCGGGGAGCCATGGGACAGCAGCGGTACCCAGCTGAGCAGCCCAGCGGGACCTCGTGCTGCATCTCTTCTGGTGGCGGGCAGTGAGCTTCAGAGTTCTTTTCCCCACTCTTTCTGCTTCAGCAGTGTCTGAAACAAACATATCCACAAACGTGTTGGGTTGTTTGACTGCCGTGCTCGCGCCTGCGCGCGGGACGGTTGCCCAGCTGCTGTGCCTGCACAAGGAGGTTTTCAAGATGGAACAGACAAGGTCAGGTGCATACAAACTGATAAATAAAACAACAAGAACTTGCAAAATGACAAGCATAGCAGAAGCAGAAAATCCTCATTTCCAAGCAGCTACATTCAGTATCTGTTTTACTTCAGAAAGATGCATGCAGCTGTCTCACATTTGCTCAAGCCTTCAAGTTTGGGCCCCATTTCAATTCCTTCAGGCTTTCCTAGAACCAGGGTATGTCTACAAACCAGGCTAAGTTAAGACTGAAGTTGTGCAAAAACTGTGAGGTTACAGCAAAACCAATAACAGCTTATTTTATTAATATTTTCTTACACAATACAAAACAAAAGAGCACATGAAAATTATCTTTGATTGAAGGAACCTGTTCATCTCACAGGGCAGGCAAGAAGGGGGAAGGACCGATGAATGCACAGGTGATGAAGGCACATGGGGCTGAGTTAATAAAAGCGTGGTCAGTAGGTTGGAGAAGTGGTGGCTCCTCCTGGGGCCTGGCTCCCAGTCTAAGGTTGGACGCACTGGAGGGAGTGAGTCCCCCGACATGGTCAGAGAACCAGAGCAAGCAGGTGGGTGAGAGCTGTGAAAGGCTAATGAGGTTCTTAATTGCTTCTAACTGCCAGGCTCTTCATTGGTATTGCAACAGGTAATTTTATTCCTCTGAGGATATTTCTGGCTCTCAGATTGCAATAAAACACTCAGTGAGATGTCATTCATATGTGTATAGTAAGTAGTAAAACTACCTCTGTCTTTTATCACAAGAAGAGAGTTTTCATAAACATAAAATTGTACTTAACTGCAGTCATTTGCCAGCAGGTTACCCACAGGTCCTCCCTGTAGGTGCTGATCTTTTGGGGGTGCTTGTTTACCAGTTGCGACAAAAACCAGGAGATGGCTGGGATTTTATGCTGGAATGCAACCCTGTGGTGAGCGTGGTTAGAAATTCGAGGAGTCCTCCAGAAATGCCAACTTTTCTATTATTGTTCAGAAAAAAAGGGAGGCAAGAAAAAAGCCTGTCAGACAAAGGAGGAATCTAACAACATCTGCCCCTTTAAAATCACCTATAATTGCCTGAGAGAAAGGAAAACAGTCCAAAAAGCACTTACGTGCATTGTGAGAAGAGATCATTCTGGCTGAGACCAACTATGTCAGTTTTGTTCAGAGTCTCATTATCTCCTGGCACAAAGCTGTGAATATGCATGGAAGAGAAGATCTTTCCTAAGTCTCTTTCGTCAGAGAAAGCCAAAACTGGGCTGTTTCAACTAGAAAAAACGCACGGGATGGTAGAAAGTCTGAGTGCTGGCTGCCTGCTGAGCCTGCCCGGGCTGGAGGGGGAGCTTTGCGGCGGCGGCGGGCGCGGGCAGGGCTGTGCGGGCAGAGGGGCGGTGGGGCCATCGCCGGCTGGGTGCCACAAACCGAGTTCTGCAACCAGGCCTGGACCTGCCTCGCTGTGCAAAATGAAGGAACCTCCCCTAAGGCCCTCTAACTGATGATCTGCGAAACAGAGCTGGGATGCTTAATTTCAACTGATAAGCAAGTAAAAAACAATTAAAGAAAAAGTGGAACAGACAGAGCGGAGCACAAAAGCAACAGCAATTAACGTATCCTGAGCTGTACTCCCGAACTGTCCTGCAGCAGCTTGGTGTGTGCATCTTGTCTGTGCCCTTGCTGTGTTTAGTACTGGTGGCTGGCACAGAACAGTCTCCTTGGTCTCTGAAGAGCTCAATCTTCACCAATATATTTTCTTTTCAAGATCTCCCTGAATAAACACAAAATTCCCTTTCTGCAAATATTCTTTGACAGATCTTAGTGTGTGAAGCAGAGACGCCTCTTGCCCTTCCCTCCTCACAACTTTTGGAGTATTTCTCGCTGCTGCGCACAGAATGTCTGTGATGAGGATGCAGATGGGTGCTGTGGTCACATCTTCCTCCCTCTGGCTGATGATGAGCATCAGCTGTTCCATTTCAGAAAGGCTGGCACATGCTCGCATTGCTATTGCTGGGAGAGGATTACTGTTCTGATTACTCCTACTTATTCTCAAGGAGAATTTTGGAAGGAAGACAGTCAATGAAGCTGAAGAAAACTGTTTTAATAATTCAAATAAATATTTTGTATGACTGCCCAAATGCAATGCTTGCTCTGTTCTAAGAATTCAGTAACAGGGTTATGAAGAACTCCTGAAATCTCCAAGTGTTATGCTGTGAATTTTGAGCTGCCAAAGATTCAGAAGTTTGCCGCGGTTTGCACAGATGCTCAGAAGGTGATGCTCTCTTCGGTCTGCAGAGGGAGCGTACAATTTGGTAAGGAAAACTGTGTCTGAGGAGAGCTTCAGGAAAATTTGAAATCATATGTGGGTTGCCTGTCATCTGATGTATCAGGTTTTTCCTTTGGGGTGAGGAAAAAACACTATGAAATGGGTAAAGGGGGAAAGAGGTGAGCAGAAATGCTTCCCATGTGTCACACGGGTTTTGCATACACTCACTTTTGGCTGTACATGCACAAGACCATCTTTTTTTCTCCAGTTTATCCCAGACTAAGCCTGCAGTGACTCTGGTAGTGTTCACAGGTACCCTCTTGCCTCCAAACAAGCCTCTCCTCCCTTTTTTGACCTTGTCCTCAGCTGAGGCCGTCACTGCGAGGCTTTGCGCTGCAGCTCAGTCAGGTCTTCAGCTGCCCCTTCCGCAGCTCCTGGTCACCAAAGAGCCAACGTTCGTCCTGGCACCCCTTCCTAGGGCTCAGCACCACTCTGATGCTGGCACTGCAATTGTAGACTAAGTTTTTCCTGGCCATGCTCATGGTAAGGGATTAATGCAGCTGAGCTGGACTTGGCGCGAGGCTGCAGAGCCAGGCGGGCGGGCGCTCTGCGGGCGGCCCTGGCGAGGGAGGTGTCGCAGCTTCCAGGTCCGCTAATCCCTGCTGCCCTGTCCCTGAAATGGGACTTGCATAAAGAAGGTTATTTGGGAACTCTGTTCCTTGATGACACTTATTTCAGGTATAAGTGTCCTTCTCTGCCTTCTGTTAGTGGACGTGTTAGGATATTTCTCGATCTTTAATGGAAAAGGTTTGGAAAAGAGATTTATCTAATGGAGCAGGTCGTCTGAAGATCTATGCCTGGTTCCTGGCACTGCCGCAATTTTATTTGGTGATCTTTGGAAACCATGTAACACCCTTGCCTCAGTTTCTCCAAATATAATATGTAGAAGTCTCCTAGATGTGCTGTGAAACTTACTGGTTGTCTGAAACTTACCTAGAAATGAAAAATCCTTTGCACCCGTGGCATCTTTCGAGTCAAAGGTCTCAAACTGCTTTGCACAGGTCACATCACCCCAAAGCTTGGAACTCAGGCAAACAAGATTGAATCCAATGGTGGGGGGCTGGACAGGGAGATACCCGTCTCAGCCGTACGTCATCTGAGCTAGATGTTCATTACTGAGGGCAGGTTGCTGGGATTAGCGTGGTCCTGAGGAGGGAGGGATGGGGGCTGCTGGGTCCTGTCTGTGCACTCGGAGAAAGAGCCCAGAGCAGTATCCCCAGCTTGAGCAGCCTGGCCAGCAGAACTCAGACTGCGCTGGGAACGGGAACGGACCTGGGCCCGGCCTGGAGGTCCTCCTTGGTCCCCAGAGCCAGCTGCCCTGCACTGAGGTTTGAGAAACAGCTTCTACAAAGCCTTCAGAAACTTTTTGGGTGGAAGCTGAGGTGGCAGAGTAGTCTTTAACATGATTATTCCTTGTTATCATGATGATTGTTTTGAAAGATCTGACTTGCTGTTTTTCAAAGAGATTTTCTACTCGATACCCGGAGAACCACCCCGAGGGGAAGGAAGAGCCCTTTCCAGTGAAAGGCTCCCAGTTACAGCCCAGGGCAGGGACAAGCCCCTCTTTTATTTTCCTGTCTACCTGCTCTGCAGGCTGATGACTCCAGAGGATTAAAAACCTCTCTGTCTCTCCATCTCAGAGGTGAAACATTGGGCTTGTTTTCTTGCTGTGACCTCCAGGAAGTTTGGCACATTCCTTGAATAAGATTGACCCCAAGTTCCTTTTTCTGATGTTTTTGGATTAAGCTGGACTTGGCATTCGCGTGGGCTGTGGTACAGCCAGCATTCCTCAGCTGTGGCGGTCTGTCGTGGGTCAGCACAAGTGGAAGTCTGTTCAGCAGAAGGTCGCGGAGCTGCAGCGCCGTTTCCTGCAGATTGGTCCTGAGATGTGTTAAAGCAAGAGGAGGGGAGCATGCCTGAGTAGGTTGAAACCCTGTGGGTGCCACAGATCAGCCTTGATGTGCTGTGATACTCAGACATACTCAGAAATGCATTAAAAGCCAGTTTATGAATAGAGTATCTGCCCATCTCCCCGCTGTCCCGTGCTAGGTTGTGCAGAGCGCATTTCTGTGGCACAGGCCATGTTTCCAGAGGTGTTGAGGCCACTGAGACACATCTGCCATTACTCACCTCAGTTCTCAAAATACCAACTGTAGCTTCATCGGTAACGAACCAGACGGGGACGGACGCGGGTGCACACGCAGGCTGGAGCACGGCAGGGGGCGCTGCTGTCCCCTTGAGGGGACACCTGGGGTCTGAGGGCTCACCTCCCGGTGGGTGGTGTGTGAGATGCCACGGCTCTATACTGGAGTCAGTGTGCTGGATCCGTGGCTCTTAAAGCATCCTTGGGTAGTGCTTCATTCTGCTTAGATATTCGTAAATCTAATATCATAGCACTGATAACTTCATAGCATCCTGCACTCAGCTGGTGTGGCTGCGGTTCTACTGGTTATTGCCGAGTATGGCTGCATCTAGGGGTTATTTCTTTTTTCCTTGATTAAGAAGGCTGTAAAAGCATTCTCAGTTTGATTGATTTTCTATCCATTGATATTTTCAAGCTAACAAACACAAGATAATTGCAGGAACAGGCCTTTATGTCTTGGCTGTCAGACTTGGAAATATATATTTACTTGTATGTTTGGAGTACTTGCAGTCCTTACACGTTATCTGAGCAGTGAGGAGTGCTGGATCATTAATAAAGAAATTCTTTCTTCATTCATCACCGAAATTACTGCTATTTTGAAAATACAGAATACAAAATTCGGAAATTCTGGAGAAAAGTCTAATTTATGATACAGTTTAATTCTCCCGTCAGTGCTGCCTCTTCTTCCCGAGCCCTTCCAGCACCCCCCATCCCAAAAGCACTTTCAAAGTAGATTTACTGGTACTGGTGACCACTGGGCTGTGTGGATCTGCTCTGCTCAGCACTGGATTGCAGAAGGTGAAATACTCCAAGAGCTCATTCGTTAGTTTCGAGTGTGGTTACCACAGGTGGAAAATACTGAGCATCTGGCACAGATGCAACAGCCTGATCTTGTTCCTGAGCAAAATCAAAAGCTCTGAACAGAGACTAAGGAGATGAGAACTGAGTTCCCTTTCTTACGGACTCACTGAGGTTGTGGGCAGGTCTGACAGCAAGTAAAGCATAATCTCTTCATTGGATGGTCAGAAGGATTTGTGCATTTAGGGGCATGATTTGTGCATTTAAACAGAGAACTAAGAGGAACCTTAAGCACCTGCTGGCTGTGACCGAAGTTGGAGGTGGCTGTGTCTGGAGACCTTCCGGGAGCTCCTGCTGTGCAGAGATCCTGGTGGCATCATCAGTAGCTTTCTTGCTGTGGCACAACCATTGCAAGGTGCCTTTTGTGAGCTTCTTCAGGGATTTTATTTTTTTTAAATAAATTTCCAGGATAGCCCATATTTCATATGGAAAATAAAAACAAAACCAACAGAGCAAAAGAAGGAATGGAAGCAGCGAAGTGAGAAAAAAGCTCTGAAACTCCGGAGACCTTTCAGTTACTTTTAAGTGTCTTAAGAGGCATTTTAAATAACTATCTCAAGCCCAATTTTTCACCCTTCATTAGGTATTCCAATCCAGTGGTATTTATTGATGGTTATTCTCTGGCTGAGCGAAACCTCGTCATTTATAGTACTTGAGAAATTCAGTGAAAGACTAAATGCAGAGGTGGGGCTGGTAGACAGAGCACAGACCACAGCCAAGAGAGCTGCATTTCTGGCTCCAAATAACATTTTCCAGCCCCCTCCATAGTCAGAGACTTGCCAGATCCCCATTTAACTTTTTAAATTATTGTATGTAACACCTGAAATCAAATGTAGACATGACTTTGTCTTTAAGCAGGGAGTCAGGTTTAAAATTATGGCACCTAAGAGCCAAGGGAAATTTTCTAGGTGCTAAATTTGGCTCCGGAGCTGCCATTTCCCAGCACAGTAGAACCATTCACCCCAGTCCAAGAGGTCACAGCAAAGCATGAATGAAGGTGTTAATGTAAAACCCCAAATCCACAGACTTCTTGATTTATGGAATTGACTTTGTTTTCTAGGAATGAAGAACAAGATTCATTAGAGGATGGAAAAATAGCTTCATGTTTTTAATGTTGCAAGGCTTAGATGTGCCATTTGTTCCCATAACTGATAGTTCAGGACTGTGCAGATGAGCTGTGGTTTTGGGCCTCTGTGGAACAAAACCAAACAGCAAAACCGCGTCTCCGCTGACCCCCAGGGCCAGCTGCCCTGTCCTCGGCCGCCTCCCGCGCTGCAGGGCCCGGAGGTGTCGCTGGCTGCAGGGCAGGAGCGCCCGAGGCACCGGGACCTCCAGCCCGCGGCAAACCCCAGGTGTGGATTTCCCGGAAGGGAAGGTCAGTGCAGGGGGAAGCAGGGATATTTAACAACACGGCTTCTCTACCTTTTTCCCCCATTAGCATCATTTATCTGCTGGGTGCTTTATGTTACAGGATGGGAAGAAGTTGTACCACTCTAAGGTCTCTCCCCACCATTCCCACTAAAATCATTGTAGTTCCAACCTCTGAAGGCCTTTACCTACTGAAAGGCTCTGCTGATCCTGAAACAAGACAGAGAAGTGGGATAACACCGTAACAAAGCCTGCAGTTGAACCATGGCAGAGTGGGTAAATGGGATATTTAAGCGTGCCTGCTGCTGCACGGGGTGGTTCCTCTGCATCTCCCTGGATGGCACCACGATGCTGCAGAGCTGCTGCGACAGTGCAGGCTCCTGGGGCTCTGGCCTCAGCAGCAATGAAAACAAAGTGACAGAAAGTTTTCCTTCCGTAGATCCTCCTCTGCCCTTGGTACCCGTAAGCTACAGCGGGTGACCGCAGTGTGAAGGTAAACCTTGCATTGACATGGAGAGTGATGAATAGTTTCTATCCTGAAATCCAATCTCTGAAATTGATTGTGCCATCACAGTAAATCCATTACTGGAGCTACCCATATTACCAATACCGCATTTCAATAATTTATTTCAGAATAAAAGGCTTTTTAAAGTATCAGATGAAATTAAGACCGGTTCTTTGATATCTGTAAATACTGGAAGCCCTGCTTCGGATGGAAGTGTCACAGATACTTCCTGAAAACAAAGTTATATCTAATATAGATAACAGAGTAGAGGAGTGGGGAGGGCCAAGGGGAAGGGGTGGAATCTCATTAAATGTATGCATCTCCCTGTTTGGGGACGGCCAGTTCTGTGGTCTTTATGTAGGCAGAATCCTCGATGACGTGTGCTTTGAAGCTCTGCAGTGTGGCAGTTGATGGATGTGGAGACCAACGGTTCTGAGAGTCACGTCTCTGCACTGATGTTCAAACGGCCCAGCCTGCTTTTATTCAGAACTAATTAGGTGGCAGATACAAACACCCAAAGCTGATCAGGCCATAGCCCACCGAGCCTTGCACCCTGGCTTTACCAAGAGCTGGTGGTGGGAAAATGTGGGACAACAGGAGCAACCTCATGTGTCCTGTCACCTCACCTGGCGAGCTATGCTGGAGGGACGTCCACTGAGGTGCTTGGTACTCCTTGGTGGACTTCTTTATTGCTTTCACATATAGTGCTGTATGGAAATCAGAGTGTTAAATAGTGTTAAGTCACAAAAAAAGACACATTGTTCACAGTAGTTAGCAAGGATAAGAAGTGTTGGTTTGTAACTCTCCCCATTAAGATTTTGACTTCGTAGTTATATATAGGCCTGGTTATTTAGCTCCAGCGTTATCTGAGGGTAGCTCTTAGAAGTCTAATTTCTCAAGAAAACATCATCTGTAGGTCCAGTGGATTTGCACAGTCCAAAAATTCCTTTCTGGTACTACGTGCATGGTTGGTTGTTGACTGGGATGGAGTAACAGAGTCTACAACAGCGTTGAATGGCATCACGTGAGCCGAGACACGAGAGACAAAAGGGCTGGACGGTCCATTTCAACCCTCAGTGCAGACCGTGTCCCACGGGGTCTTCAAGGATTGTGTGCTTAGGTGAGAGATCACTGAGTTACTGCAAACTGAAAGTAAAAATGATACATTACACTTCATTTATGGGTCATTTTAGCTTCCTTTGACCATTTTCAGATGTAATACTCTCTCTTAGTGGAAGAAATGATGATTAGTAAGTTTTGTGCGTTTTCCTGTAGGACGTATTTTACCTGAAGCAGCCAGTGCTGGTTTCAAGGCAGCTGGAGGGTCCCATGTCCTCCGTGCGATGCTCCGCAGCTATCAGAGCACTGAGTAATGGGATTTGGGTTTAGGAAGCTGAAAGAAGAGAAAAAGCAAAGCAGGAGTGTATCCCCATATTTAATAGACATGTAACATTTTATCCTCCATCTTCTACCTGTTTACAATACAAATGAAATGAGCTGCCCTTGGTGTGACATTCCTTGCATTTTTACATCTGCTTAACCTTGGAAAAGCTTAATCCTGTTTTAATAGTCTTTTAATAGAAGTGGTCAGTAGTTTGGTAAATGGTTAAGTGACAGGTTGACAGACATGGAATTAACATTTTAATCCTGGCTGCAGGCCAAATGGCTACCAAGCTGTTTTTTCTTTAAACCTGAGAGTGGGGCATTTATTTTCAACTCAGCCTCAGGTCAGAAGGGGTGGCTTAGGCAGCAGCATTTGCTCTGAATGTTTACAGGAGGAAAACGGCAGTTGCGCTGGGTTATCAAGTACCTTGTGTGGTGTGAAGTATTTCTATCCCAAACCCTTGACAGACAATTTCCTTTTCCTCTGCAGCACACAATAACGTTACTACAGCTGGGTCTGAGTGCTCTGTAGACTGTCCTTCTCTTATATCCTACAGACTTCATAAGTTATCAAGAATTCCAGAAACAAAGTATTAGATGGCAAATTTATCAGAATGAGCAGGGACTTACAAATGTAAATAACGGTGTCTCCATGCATTGGGTATCTCACAAAATTAATCTTAGGTTTAAAACTGAGCTTTTGTGGTAAAATATGGACGACAGAGCTGACGCTCTTGTAAAGCAGATGTGACCGCCTCCCTGGACCCGGGTCTGGCGCGGCACATCTGGCGCCTGTGCCTCCCCGCTCCGCGCCAGCGCGAGGAGCGCAGCCCTGCCCCAGGGAACGAGCTGAGGAGGGGACTGGTGGCTCCGGCTGCCTGGGAACCCAGGGCAGCTCTAGGGAGAGAGCAACGAGCTGGCGTCTCATAAGTCTCAGATATTGCATCATTCGATTTAATGTATTTCTTATGTTAGTAGTTCTCTGAAACGGACTGAAATAATTTCTTTTATGTTCCAGACTGTATTTTGCTCAGGTCAATCTGTTAGACAGTAAGTTTTGATTTTATGGGAACAGTCTTTCTTCCTTTACAGAGGAGGGGTTTAGCAGATTCATTACTTCTACCAGCTCGCATGGGAAGCAGTGACTTAGTAAGAACAAACAGCTTGAATATGTTTTTCTAAATTTACACACCACACTTTTAATTATACTTTATTTTCCCCTTCATTTTGGAATTTAGCCTGCTAAGGTTTTTGTTACGTGTTCAGCGTGTACGTGTATGTTTGAATATATATCTGTATATAAAGTATATTCAGTTTGGAATGAACGGTTCCCAGGGGGATAGATTAGGAAAAATCCTCTCCCAGTGATTGACAGCTGCACTCAGACCTTGGGGATTAGGGGGGATCAATGAGGATTATCTCATTTAGTTTCATTAACCCTTTAGTTTGCTTTGCCAGTTCTCTCCCACATGCCGCTCAACTGAATGTTAACAGTTTCTTTTAACAGTCAGCTTTGCTGACAAAGTCAAAGGCTGGTTTTTAAAGATATATTTTAGTGCTCTAGAGTGGTCAGTGGTAAAGATGGATCTTTAATGTTAAATGTCAGCAAGCGTTGATACTCTGCACTGCTGCAAAAAAACCCTATTTCAGAATTTATCCATTCTATCTAACTCAGCTCAGTGGAAACAGAAATGTAAATTCTATAGGTGTTTTCTTACTAACACCCCACAATTTCTTTGTAGGAACTTTTGAGATAAAATTGATCAGAAAATTTCATCCCCTCCCCTATGGTGAGCAGTTCAATACCTGTCTCCTTAAATTTGGTACTTTCATGTATTACACTTTTTAAAAAAGTCCTCTTAGTGCCTGAGCTACATATGTAGGTCTCGCTGGTGAGATACCAGCCTGAGACCTGAGAAGGCAGAAGTTACGAAGAGGAGGTCGTCCTTGGAGGACTCTGCTCTGTCCTCAGCCTTTTGCTGAGGTTGCTGACAGGTACCACTTCACACCAGCAAGGTGGTAGTTTTATTTGTGTTGGTCCATACTCAGCATCCACAGCAGACAAATCCTCTCTTGTGTCACTGTTGCTAAAACCAGGTCAGCTTCCGGCAGTTCTACAACCGTGGAAGAAGTTTGGTGAAGGAGCCGGGTTTGCATTCACAGCCCTGTCGGCAGGAATTGGTTTTTCACTCGGGCTCGAAGGAGGAAGATTTATCAACGTTTTTTTGATTCCAAATGTATGGTGTCTGAATAACCTCCTGCTTCTTTTCCACTCCTTCTCTCCCAAGGCCAAGAACAAAATAAGGATGATACACGAAATGCAAAACCTCCCGGTATCTTGGAAGAAACGCGGTTCTCTCCTGATGATGGTGCAGCACAGTTGCTTATGAGACTGCATATTACCTGTGTAATTCTAATAATGAAACATGGAGAGAAAGCCACTTAATCCCACTTTTGCTCCCACGTGACTTGTCTGGGGGAATGTCCAGTTTTCAAATATGTGGAACTAAATGCAGAATGGATATGTATATCCCTGGAGGCTGAGCTCAGCCCGGAATCCCCTGGATTAAAGGCTGGATATGATTTTCATTGTTCATGCTTTGCACAACTGTCTACTGTGCTTCAAATCCCGTGTTACCCACTTGCAGATCACGAGTGAGAGACACGGCCGGACGCGTCTGCACGGATGCTGCGCCGCGCCGCGCTCCGCCGCACATCCTCCGCTGCAAAGACGGCTGTGACGCTCGAGGTCAGGTTAGGGGCTCCTTCTCTGTTGTTTTAGCAAGCACTATACAATAATTTACACATAAGTGACCAGAAGCTCAAGGTTAGATTTTGTTGGTGAAATTTAGAGAGTTCTAAAATGCTCCTATCAAGTATGACCAATACGTCAGTAATACTAAGGGAAATGTGTATTAAAAATGATGTTAATAAGCGATTTGATCAAATTAAAGATTATCCTGACTAATCTGAAGTGGTAAGGAATATGAACAGGAATTTTTTTGAAAACAATCTTATCAACTAACTTTCTAAGAAGGTCTTTTACAGAACCTCCTTCTATGTGCTCAGGATATGACTGGACTCCCAAGAATGAGTTATGAAAAGCAATTCTTAATGTCATGGAAGTTACTGAAGCCAATGAGATATCTTTACCTGAAGTTAAACAACGTAAGTAAAAGTGTGCAGAATCATGGCACCGGGAAATATGCTGGTAAAATGGAGAACCACCCTCCAGGCACACGTTGCTTCATAGTATTAGGCAGAATTGTTTCTAAAATATGAATATATATAACTTGATCCTGTCAAACATACCTTAAAAAAAACCCCTGAAAGTTCAGGTCAGGCGCTCTGCCCTGCCGGCGCGGAGCCGTGCGGGCGGACCCGCAGTCTCCGTCTTGTAGGAATTAGGGTGCACCAGGCTACTCTTATTTTTAAAAATCAACTTTCTATTTCCAAATGTCTCTCCAGTCTTCTGATTTTTTTAAAAAAATTACATTTGAAAGTAATTGCTTTCTTCAGTGTTTCAAGCACTTCAGCAGTTGGAATTTGCGACTACCTTTATCTAGGAACTCGGCCGCACTCTGCTGGGGCCTGTCCTTCAGTTAGATAAATAAACCCAGCAGTGCTCAGGAACGGGGGAACAGCAGATGCCAAAGGCAGCTCCATGCTCTTGAGAAACTTCTTGCGAGGTACCTTAAGGTGACTTAAGCAGGAGTGTGTCTGTCACTGGGATGTTTGCAGAAGTCCTAATGAGTGCAGGTGCCTGTGACTCCTCTGTAGTTTGGAAATCACGAAACACAACAAAACCAAACCATTTTTCTGCCTTGCAACTTGTCCCAAGCGCAAGCAGTAGAGATTTCCTTCAGGTTACACAGTTACTTACTCTCCAGTCAACCAATTAGTGCCAGACAAGGCAGTGACATCTGGATTTGGTTAGTAGAGCATTAGCTGCTCATTGGGATGTTTTGACTGGACTCTTCAATGGGATTTATTGTACTTTATAGTTGTTTATTTTCCAATCAGAGTCAGCCTTTAAGTCAAGATTGCTGCTTCAGCCCCTTCTGAGCAAAAAGAAACACAAAGAAAGAGTCTCCTCTGACTCTTATGTAGAGAAGGTTTCCCAGCAATTATGCATAGGCTTAAATCACTGCAGGGCAGACAAAGTCAACAAGGACTGCCTCCCATGCCGGGCCGCAGAGTGGAGGTGGCAAGAGGGTGAGGCATGGTGGCAGCAGGGCAGGTGTGTCTGGAGATACCTCTGGTGCTTCTTCTTGCTTTAAAAAAGAGTGGTTATTTATGTGAAGCTGGAAAAACATACAAGAATGGGATTTTCTGCATTTTAGCCTTGCCTAACATAAGCAAGAGGAGCGCACGCTTGCTGCCAGGCTCACAGCTCTCTGACCTGCAGACCATGCACCTTCGAGAGATGGAGACAAGTATCTGCAAACTGCCAATGTCTCATCTGCTGAGGGGCTCCCAAGGAAGCATGCCTTGCTAGTGACATCACGTTTTCATCATGGGATTGTCTCTTTGGATCGGAATGAATTCTGAAAAGGCATTTTGCTTGCTAAGGTCAGTGAGCATCCAGCACCTGGAAACTGCATGCAGTGGTTACAGGCACAGGCTAAGTTCACTTGACCTGGAGGAAAAAGTCTCCCTGTGATTTTTTACCTCTGCCCAGTCCTATGCTGGGTTGTTTGCAGTAACAGCATACAGAGCCAATGTGTGAAGATGCACCCAAAACAGCTTGTGGAAATACTTCTCGAAAGTACCGATGTAGAGAGCAGCCTAATTGTTCCTCGTGCACTGAAGCCTGAGTTTCACTGACGGTTTTAGGTGCCTAATGTCAGAGTAGTTTGGGGTAAAAAGGTCAGACATGGGCTCCTAGCCCAGTTAGGAGGTGGGAAGAGAAGAAAGTCTGCAGTCCCTGGCCCTGAGAGAGAACTTCCATGTGGAGCTCTGCACTCCTCCTCCTCGCTCCCTGCACCGTCACACTGGAGCATGTTGGTGGCATTGGCTCCGGTGACAGTTCGGGCGAGCACTTGTGCTCCCCTGGGGATGTCGGTGGCAGACGGAGGCCCACCCAGCGAGCTGGGCTTAGGGGCCCAAGCACAGGAGACTTTCCGGACATGGAAATAGGTTTCTCCAATACACACCTGGTATTCCTCAAAATCCCAGCCGCACCTCATTGCCTGGCCATAAAATAGCTACGTGTAACCGAGGAGGGATCGCACGGTGTCCTCCAGCCCACACAAACAGCTGTGGCCCCAGTGCTCCCCACGAAGACGCTGGTGCACAGGTGAGGTGTCCCGTACTGGCAATGGGTCGAGCAGCAGAGCCTCCGTGGAGCTCAGGTCCCGCAGAGCTCCGCCGATGCTGCCGCTCTCCGCCAGACCCAGGAGCTGTGCCGGTCCTGCTCAGCGCCCTTGGCAGACCCTCAGCCTCGCTCGTTAAACCTCCAGCCAAAACACGTGCAGTTGCAGACTCACCATGGCTACCTGTTTTATTAGCTGTCTCTACATAATCTATAAGTTTTTTAATATATTATCTGGACTGAAGTCCAACAAACGTGCATGTTTCTATGCTGGCTGCATTTCAGTTTCTAATCCTCACTGTACAGAAAGCTAGGACTGCTTTTTTTTCCCCTCTTATTTTTTTATGTTCTTTATCAGCGTTTCCTTTGGGTCTGTATTGAGCTGCTTCAGTGATATTCAGTCAAGATTAAATATTTTGCACTTAACATAATTTCTGCTACATTTTTTCCCATTTATGCTAAGCAGAAGTGTAATTCACAGAGGAATACATCCTCAAATTGTACTTCAGCAACAGCCTAGCTGGACTTAGAAATGAGTCTATTCTGAAATGAAAATGACTTCGAGCTCACAAATGGAAAAACCCAACAACTCCATCTGAGAGCAGGTATTAAGACTTGACACATTACCAAATGTGTAAAGAGTCACTGACGACTGAGAGTTCTGGGGGCATCACATTGGCATTTGAAATTGGGTAACAGGACGTTTGTTTTTCACTCGCCGCCTCACTGGTAGTTGTTGTTTTTATACCACAAATTTGATTGTATGGAGCACACAGAATTTGACCTCCCCTTCCCTTACCTCCAACCACTTGCATGTGCTGTTCCAGTGCGTTGGCACTTGGGACTGATGTTAACAGAGACCACATGGAGTGTTTCACATTATAGGCGAGGGAGGTGATCTTAATTTGTTCTGATGTGCTGGTGCTTTCTGTGTGTGTCTGTAATGTCGTCAAGAGCTTCTGAGGGAAGCTGCTAACCCTGCAGCCTGTCGTCTTCAATGGACAGAATAACAAGTAAAATCACCTGATTTGCTATGAACATGAAGTGGCGAATTAAAAATGCCTATGTCATCACATTTATCTGGAGGTATTTCCTGACCAAACAAAGGCCCAACTAATAAAGTGTATTCCAGATTTTCACAAAATAATGTGGGTTGTTACATAATAAAGTCTCCATCCTCCTGGCCCTGCTAGAATCCATGGGGAAACCTCTATAGCTTGGCTGCTCAGAGACGCAGAAAGTATCTGGGCTTATTAGACCTTCATGCACGGTGCAAATTTTATAGATTTGTCTTGGCCAGGCTGTTGCTGTTGCTGTGTTGGGCTCGTGGCTTCAGTTTAGAAATCAGCGTAGTCTGTGCTGCAAGGAAAACGTTGGTCCCCTGAATTTCCCCCCTTCCCCAGTGCATATGCTGAAAGGGGGGAATATGAATGATATTTATATTTGAATTAAATATTTAAATGCTCTGTTATTTAGACAAATGAGGACATGATCTTGGGCCTGAGCTGTGGAATTAATGTCAATATGATGGAATATTTTAACTGACCTAATGTGTGTTCATTGGGATTATGCCAATCGTCAGGTATGTTTGCACATATGAGAAAACTCTTCGCTTTCACCAGAGTGGCTTGGAAAACTGCTATTCAGACTACCAGAGGCTTTCATTTGGAGCCTCTGGTGGACCGGGGAGCTGACTTGGGGAGACCTGCTTCATTCTCAGCTGGGCTTTGAAAAAGATGTGTGGGGTTTCCTTTACCGTGTCTTCCATAATCAGAGTAAACCTCCAGACGGTTATTGTGCTCATTGTGTCATTTGTTTTCAGATTTTTTTCCTAAAAGGCTCAGATTTTGTAATTTACATCAAACCATCGCAAAGTTTTCTTTGTGCCTGTGCTACTACACGGTGCTTTCCCGGACCCACGGTGGAAAAAATGACTTTTGAAATGGGAGGTAGGTTCCAAAACCAGAGGGGCCTTATAAAAATGCTACCACTGAAAGGTTTTTTCCTCTTACTTTCATTTCTAGAAAAGACTGTCAGAAATCAGTTTCTCTTGATATATTTAAGGGAAAAGGTATTAGAAAATAGTAATGTGCCTGCATTTATTTTGGATGTCAGCTTCAGACTTCAGATACCTGAACTTTGAGGTAACGTAGAAGAGTCAAGAGAGAAGCCAAACTGCCCCTGTGGCAAAAAGGTGCCCAGATGATCACCTGGGTCCTTCTGCTGAGGTTCAACATGGTTTGGTAACCCTGCAGAAATGCCAGGAGAAAAAGAGTTAAAGAATCAGCTTGGTGCTGAGAACACATGGAAAACATCACAGCTCCCAGGGCTTTTTGAAGCCTTGATTTGGAAGGGGTTTCCCATGGAGAACCTGAAGGAGAAAGGTCTCCCTGCATTGCCAAGGTGTCACGTTGGCTCGGAGGACAGGATGGCTGCAGGAGCAGCCATGTGAAAACGGTGGCTTTTAAGAGGAAGATCAGGAGGCTGAAATAAAATTTTTGAAAAAGCAAAATGAGATGCTAAAATGGTAAAAGACACAGAAGTTCTCGGTAAAAGATGAGCTGCAGTATCTCTGTGTGTCACCAGGGACTTTGGGCCACAGGGAAGTTCATTCAAGGGCGCTATGCACAGTGTGAGAGCGATTGCTAATGGCAACTTCACAGTCGCTGGAGTTCATCCATTACCATCTGTCTTTATTTTGCACAACCTACTCAGTGAGACGCCACAAATCAAAATGACTTGGTGCGTCATCCCCGCTGCTCTAGCCGGGCCAGGCGGTGGGCAGGAGCGGGGGCTCCCCAAAGAGGACGGAGCTGTATTGTTCACTCAGCATCAGCCCTGCCACTCTAAAGGTCACGGCAAATTGAGAATAGGAGCCCTAGTGAGTCAAGATAGTCAGACATAATAATCTGGCTGCTCTTGCCCTTTCCTGCTTTTTTCTGTGGTCTGGCACTGGGCTGCGAGTTGCGAACTTCAGAAAGCGGCTGCAGGTGCGGTGCCAGCGTCTCCCGCGAGCAGCTGGTAAGGGCGACCTTCCCCGCCAGCCCGGCCGAGAAGATCCTTTCCAGGGAGCCATCTCGGGAAGCCGAGGAAGCCTGGCAGAATTTTTTCCCTTTGAGAAATAGCTTCTGTGTGTAATGTTTCCAGCGTAAATCCTCTTAGTCAGAAATTCTCCCTCTATACATTAATTTCACTGTTCTGCAACATCGCTTTTCTTAAAATAACAAAATTGTTTCACAAGAGGGGAAAAAGACCAGCGTGAGGAAGGTAGTAGGTGGTAATTAAGGCAGATGTGGTACTAAACAAAACAAATTCCATCTTTGCTGAGTAGTTTGGCAATGCTTGATGGCTGTTTGCAGATTTAAAGCAATGATTTTTGGGAGTTCTCACTCATCCCTCCTGCAGCCACTTTGCAGTAGTTGTATCAGGCTGACTTTATTATAGTTGCTTTCCAATTGATTTTAACATTTATCTGGGCAAAGGTGATAACAATTCATGTTCTGATAGCCAGGAGGACTGAGTGGTGCAGTTGAGCTTAAACCTCTTGCTGATGAAGGCAGGGAAATTCTGAGAATGAGGTTACTGACAATGTGAACCAAACAGATGTATGCACGTCTGTGCAACCAGCAGCTACAGCGCCTCTTCGGGGGCTCAGTTCCCTGGCAGTGCTTTGTCTTTTCTCTAAAACATTCATTTAACGAAACATAACACGGGGAACAAACCCAGTTTCTGCACGCTAGCCATTTTCCCCCTTTGCAAAATAACAAAAAGACCCCCCAAACTTAGAAGAATTCTTGTCCTGCTTCCTGGTTTCCTCTTTTATGGGCAGTAGAGTGGGAAAAAAGTGCTCTTTCTTTTGTTGAAAACAACATGGAAAGAATAATCAGCAGCCAGGTCCCAACAGGGAAGAGGGAACATGATGTTGATCTCCTGGCTGCCGTGAAATGGCAAATTCCAGTGCAGAAGCCAGGGATGCCAGGCTGGACTGGGGAAAACGCCGAACTGCGAACAATCCATGGCCACAGAGCCAGGGAGTACCCGTGGTCCTCGTTGCACAGGATTTTCTGTTGGCAGGAGAAGCAGCCCTGTGCTGCCGGAGCAGTGCCGGTGCCAGCTGCCAGAGCAGTGCCGGTGCCAGCTGCTGGAGCAGTGCCGGTGCCAGCTGCTGCTGGAGCAGGGCCGGTGTGTGCTGCCGGAGCAGTGCTGGTGTGTGTTGCTGGAGCAGGGCCAGTGCCAGCTGCCGGAGCAGGGCCAGTGCCAGCTGCCGGAGCAGGGCCGGTGTGTGCTGCCGGAGCAGGGCCGGTGCCAGCTGCCGGAGCAGGGCCGGTGTGTGCTGCCGGAGCAGGGCCGGTGCCAGCTGCCGGAGCAGTGCTGGTGTGTGTTGCTGGAGCAGGGCCAGTGCCAGCTGCCGGAGCAGGGCCAGTGCCAGCTGCCGGAGCAGCTCCGGTGTGTGCTGCCGGAGCAGGGCCGGTGCCAGCTGCCGGAGCAGGGCCGGTGTGTGCTGCCGGAGCAGGGCCGGTGCCAGCTGCCGGAGCAGTGCTGGTGTGTGTTGCTGGAGCAGGGCCAGTGCCAGCTGCCGGAGCAGGGCCAGTGCCAGCTGCCGGAGCAGCTCCGGTGTGTGCTGCCGGAGCAGGGCCGGTGCCAGCTGCCGGAGCAGGGCCGGTGTGTGCTGCCGGAGCAGGGCCGGTGCCAGCTGCCGGAGCAGTGCTGGTGCCAGCTGCTGGAGCAGGGCCAGTGTGTGCTGCCGGAGCAGTGCCCGTGCCAGCTGCCGGAACAGGGTCGGTGTGTGCTGCCGGAGCAGTGCCGGTGCCAGCTGCCGGAGCAGCGCCGGTGTGTGCTGCCGGAGCAGTGCCGGTGCCAGCTGCCGGAGCAGCGCCGGTGCCAGTTGCCGGAGCAGGGCCGGTGCCAGCTGCCGGAGAGTTTCCTGAGTAGCCTGGATAATAATGATGGAATTTAGCATTATCACAAATCTGACAATTGCTAGCTCGAGTTTCATTATTTTCTTTTCCTTGAGCTTTCTTGCGTTCTTTCTTCCTGGGAGAGACGAGTCCAGACAGTGAGCTGGGAACACCAGAAAAACAGAGGCAGAGGAAGCACCTTCCTAATATATTTGCTTTACCCTGTAGTCCAAGTTTTGCAAATATGCTTTATTCACAATTATTTCTAGTTAGTTTGCACAACTTAAGGCCTCCTAGACTGAGAACTGGGAGAGTTTGTCACCTATGTTGGAACAAAAATATCCCTTTTGTCTTTGCAATCAATGTTGCTCCATTTGAATGTGCTCATTCTGCTGTTCATCTTCTGGGGTAGAACAGGGGAGCCCCACACAAAGCTGGGGGAACCTCCTGACCCTCGCATCTTCTCCTTCAATCCTCGGGCTCATTTCTTTCCACATACTCTTAGATTCTACATAAGTAGCAAGATAGCACTGCTAGGCAAGACTGCCAAATATTGAGTTTACAAGAAGTGAAAGATTCAGTAAGCCACTTGGGCCATCTTCTGAGGACGGAACGGAGCTGTTCCCTGGGTATGCTCCCCGGGCTGGTCCGTACGCATACACACGTGTGTTGACATGAGCAGCAAGAAAAACAAAATGTAAGGACCGGGTCACATTTTCTACTCTTGATGAAAACCGTGTTCAGCTGGAGAAGAGGATCCAGCACTAGTGTAAGTGCGTGAGTGTTACAGAACGGAGTTATTCTTCCCAGAAGAAAGATTGCAAACCTGAAGAAGTCAATACTGAAGTCAAAAAGCTTCTAAAAGTGCCTACACAGGGAACAGTACCACAATGCCAGCAAAACCACCTCTGGTTTGAAGTGATGCCATTCAAGGATTTTGAATGTAGAGTCAGCTCAAAATAATATTTTTAACCCAGATTAAATGGCACTGATCCCACAAGCGCATGGGGGGCTCCTGGCACTGATGTCCCTGTGTCCTGTGCAGCACGGAGCAGGATCACACGGGCCCGCCTTCCTCTGGTCCTTGTGCACAGCCTAACGCAGCTTTGCTGGAGGACGTTGTCCAACTGTCTGGCCACACGAAGCTCCACATCAGTCGTGGTTTTGCAGTAAGGACCAGTGCAAATTGGCAAGTCAAAAGAATCAGGAAAAACGAAAAGCGGCAATAGGCCAGAGGAACACTTCCCTTCCTAAAACCTTCCCTGTCAGAACCTCACGGACCTTCCCACCTGGATTAGTAACATGCAGGGACCTTGCAGAGGGGTTTAGACGGGTTTTCTCTCTCCATCTCCAGTTTCAGCACCTTGGGGATATCACCAGCCTCCGGCACTGGCCTCTCGTGGCAGAAACGTGAACTCCAGATCTGCTACAGGTCTCAGATAGGTAAGTCGAGTACTCGAGTCAACACTTCAAATTTATTGATGTCTTGCACAAATATTTATGGGGCCATTTCCTCCCCCAGTGGCAGGCAGAGAGCCAGCAAGCCTGCTAATTTATGGTATGGTAGTTATTGACAGATATGTACAATTATTTTGCGTTTAAGGAGAAAACTGGGTGTTGTGGTGTGGGGAAGGGATGTGTGAGCTCAGAGCTCAGTGAGAGAGGGAGCCTGAGGGGCTTTTGCAGCAGCTTCCTAACACAGCAAAGCAGGGGCACCGCACGACGCACCGGCGCTGGGCTCCTGGGAGCGCGCGGGTCCCTCCACGCTGGGCTCTGCTGCCCTTCCTCTTCGTCCTTCCTCCTGCAAACTTCTCTGACTTTGAGGAGACTGAGGAACAACTTCAGGATCCAGTGGCAACCCTGTGAACTCTGACCCACATGGCATGGACATGTGCCACATATCCTGCACCTACTGTCCAGGTTGTTAGACAGATGCACCAATGTGTCCTGACAGTTGCTGTGTACTGAATTTCTCAGGTTTTGTATTCCCAGCCAACATCTCTCTACATTGAAAACTGATGGCTCTCGGCTCTGGAAATATTTAAAAAACAGAGGGGCTGCACACTTGTAGGCTCCCAGCTCCATAGTGATGCCAGGGGCTGGTTATCTCCTGTTACAGCCCACATGGCTGCAACCGGGCTCCTTCCCAGCTCAACCCAGCACAGACTCAGCATTAGCTGGAGTCCCACAGACCGTCCTTGGCCTCCCCGTGGGTACACGACTGAACGAGAAAAAAATACTGCTAGAACATTTCAAGCTCTGTATGTATAAACCAGAGGAAGCAAGAAGACTTCTCCAGACGGATGATACAAGCACATCAAGGTTTCCTCCCCTCTTCGGCCCTGGGGTGAGAGGATGAACATGTGGCTGTGTTTTCTTCTTGGCAAAGCTTCCTCAGAGCCACATCACTGGCACAGGCTGGGAAGCGGAGCCGGGCAGCGGGTGAGCGAGGAGCCTGGCTTGCTCTGCAGGGCTCCAGCAATGCAGGTTGGCACCAGGAAGGTGCCGGTCCAGCGTCAAGACACGGACAGAAGGATGAAAAGGTGACCGAAAGCCACCTTAACCCATCCTACCCTTTCCCCTTCAATGACTGCTCTCCATGAAACCTGGCACAGAGTCTAATTTAAGCGTTGCTCTTTCCCGCGTGCCTAATCACATGGAAGTGAAAAGTCACCAAAACTCTATGTCCCATAATTTTATTATAAAAAATGCAATAAAGTGAAAGCATCCTTACAATGCCACAGTTGAAGTGGATTTTTTAACTAGTTTTGTCACTGGCATGTAAAAAATAAAATAAAGCAGCACAGGCATTAATTTAAACAGAAACGATATTACAGTAACTGTGTATAGTGAGAGTTTCAATTTTAATTTTAGTTCATTATCTTTTTCCTTATTAAGAAAGGTAAATCTGTTTTGAGTTTTCATTATTTCATTAGCTCAAGAAACCTCATCAGTAACCAGGAAAGCCATCAGCGTAAATAGCATAATTTTCATATGTAAGATGGAATAATTTCCTTAACTACCTATTCAGCAGAGGCTGGAGCTCACAATTAGAGAAAGCAGCGTGATTCGAAAATAAGTTACAATTGATTGTGTTTCAGTGGAAATGAAGTTTGGAATGTGCTAATTGGATTTCACACACACATCTGAGCCACAGTAAGTTGACATGAGACTTGGGATGCCTCATGAAAGAAGACTCTTCTTAGGAAATGTACAAAAATTGTTTAATATAATATTTAAAACCCAATTAAAGCAACATGCTAATGACACCCTCACTTTCTCAGAACTGACTGATGACTTCTTCTAGGATTTACTCCCAGAAGGAAAACTTAAGAAATGCTCTGCAGGATGAGACATCATGTGCCCTGAAAGTGTTTATGAACTGATTCACTTCAGAGTGTCTTAGAACATTAATGCTTTCAGTACTCTTTTGGCCAAAATGTCCCATTCCAGCAATGATCCTTGTGGCCAAATTAAGGATTAAAGCCAAGGGAGACAGAGCAATCTCTGATAGTCCATACAGTGAACTATACACTAGAATCAGTTAAGTTTGATTCTTCAAAGAGCCATGGAGAGAGGAAAGAAAGTTTCAAGAGGCCAGTTGGTCATTTCAGCTGCATTTTTGAGAGCCTTGAGAAAGGCAATATTTCTTTGTGGAAATGCAGAACAACGCTCCTTGGTGTTTCTTTTCCCTGTCTTTTCATCACTAGTGATCTGCGTTCACAGACAGAAAAGTCTGGGCTGTATCCAGGTGTGGAGTGGATTTGGGGGATGCTGTGTCCCCTTGTTGGCCGTGTAGCTGGGAGCATGCGAGGGTTAAAGCCTTCTCCCTAACTCCCTCCTTCCCAGCTCTCCGCAGCAGGTGTGAACCTTCATGGGCAGGCAGCTCCACTTCCTCCAGAAGCCTGTCATCTGCTTGACTTTTTAAGCTTTTGCAATATACGTTTCATTACATTCTCTTTAATGTGTCATTATGGTCATAAAAGTGATATGGCACAGCCAGGTCCTGGATCTGGGGATGGTCGGCTCTATGAGTCAGCCAGAGGTGATCTATTCAAGCCATCCCACTATTAGGTAAGAGCTATTAAACAGCAGTGCTTCCCCAGGGGATTAGCAGAGCTTCAGCACCAAACTCCTTGCACTGTCTAGTGATTTTTCACAGTGTACACGTGTCCACGCTGCAGTAACATCAGAGCTGGCAGTGTAATCAAGCAGGTAACCCTGCCAATGCTGCTAGCAGTCCAGCTAGCACAACAGAGAGCTCAGCGGGGGTGAATTTGCCCTGGGTTTCAGCTCATCCATCAGCCCCTGCTGAGTGCAGTGCTGGTAACCGCCAGCCTGACGCTGAAACTGGAGCTTGCTCGCTCAAAGGGAATGGGTATCCCTGCACCGCCCGGCCATCTGCTGCATAGACACAGCCTCCACGTGCCTTAGACCATGTTAGCTAATCCCTCCTAAGAGTACACCTTTACATCTCCATTGCTCGCAACTCCCTCCCTGCTCCCAGGGTGCCTGCCAGAGGAATCAAGGGCAAAAAAATAATTGATGGTTACTGTGCTCCTGGTCATGGTGCTGGTTGTGCATCTGGCTCGCCCTGGCCAGCTCTGTGCATTCCCTCAGCCTTTATTGCCTTGGTACCTCTTTTTTTCCCCTTTTCGAAGGGTGCAGTTTGGCTTTTCCCACTCATGGAGCAGGCTCTGGACTCAGGACCCCAAATTTTCTTTTTCTTCTATGACTACTGTTGCTGCTGGTGGGTCTTTCCTCTCAGAGCCTGGGACCAAGAGTCACTTAATAGCTTCTTTAAAACTGATGCTCTCCTGTGGCTGCAGGTCTTTCCTTTTCCTGACCTTGTCACTTAAGAGCTCCCAAATGTTTGCCAAGAAGTGGCATATCCTGACCCATACTTCTGTTTACTTTTTAGTTTCTTCAAAAGTCTGTATTAAACTTAATGTAGACATACGTCACTACTCATCCCAACAGTCAGTTAGTATATGGTGTTCTTAAATTACTGGTCTGAACCTGATAGTCATAACGCTTGTGAGAAGGCTTTGAGTTAGCACTTTGATTAACAAGGTGGGGAAGTCAAACTTCAGATTTGCTACAGGTGTGGGAAAACAAGGGAACACGGTTACCCTCGGGGTGTGGTTCCATGATGCAGCTTCTGCAGGTGCAAATCTGCTTTAAAAGGTTTCTGACCTTCCAGATGGCCTTTTCTCCGTCCCTGGTGCTTCTCTCTGTCTTGTGCTTCATGCAACTGTTCCCTGGGCTGCATTCCAAACCAGAAGAGCAATGTTGTTCAGGTGAAACTGCAACTGGGAAGTTCAAGGTGATATGTCGTGGCCTTTTTGAAAGAAACCTTAGACTGAAGAGGCTCTGCGGTCAAGCTGGTAAGTCAACCAGGCAACATTCTACTGGCTGTGTGGGAGTCTCCATACATCAAAGGAGAAGGGGTTTTAGCTACCTTTTCCACCCTACCCTGTTCTGGTTTGGCTTCACCTGGAAGATATAATGCCATGTGAGAGCAGAAGGTGGATCAGTTTTTGTTCGTGATGTTGTGCTGATAAATGTCTACAAGTAGCTCCATTTTGAGTGCAAATGTTATTTGACCTCTCAGACATGCCTAGCTAGCATTGCACATTCTATGCTGCAAAGATATATGAATTTCTGATCTGTAGGCAGTGACTCCCCTGTGCGCTAGTTCTTCTTCATATGCAGAGGCCACTGAGACAAAAACAAGGAGGTGTTTGTTACTAATGGCTATATGTGCACTGTAGAAACTCATCTGCTTACCAGAGGACCTCCCACAGATCATTGTTTTGGACACTTAAACTGTAATTTTCTTTCATACATGTCCTTCAATACAGACTCCACCAGGATTCTGGTCTCTGGCACATACATATGCATTGAGCACACTGACAGAATGACTTTAATGGCTCAGCCATTAAGGAAAATGTTTCAGAGGTTTTTAAAGGAGAAGTCCTGAATTGTTTATGGAAACCTCCTTGGATCTCCTTTCCAGGAATGCATTATTTATTGTGCTGGTACCACAAAGGGGTAGGGAAGGCAAATAGCATGAGGAGGAGAGGTTAAGCACTCTGGTGCGTTTGCGGTTGTAACAAAGCGCAGGGTCCTGGTCTTATTCATGCTGTTATAAATCACGAGCAGCATGTGCCATGGACACATGTTCTCCTCTTGCTTAAGTGGTGCTGGCACAGAAGCTGGCTGCTCTTTGCTGTTTTCTTGCTACAATTTCCCACCTTGCCAGCCCCAGCACCCTGTCCCAGTGCCCCAATCCTGGCAATAAGATGACCTGGTTGGGTGCTGTGGGCTGCTGTTTCTTTTTGCAGCCCCCCAGTGCCTACTTTCCTCAAAATGTGCACAGAGAAGGAAGCCAGGAGCAAGTACCTGTCAAACAGGTCTTTATTTTGCCAAGCCAGGAGCGGAGGTTCAATTTAAATAGATGTGGGGTTCCAGCTTCCAAAACAGCTTTGAAAATTATTCTAATTTCTAAAACATTCATACACTAGGGATGTATTTGATGTGCCCACCAGTGCATGATTCTGTTGATGATCCCATCTGTGCATGCAACTACTCCAGCCAGCTTTTCCCCTTGCTCTCCCTCTGCTGCCTTGTTTCCCCTGTCTTTGGTTGCAGGCGGACTAGTTTTGAATCGATAAGGTGCAGGGAGCCCGATCTTTCTAGAACTGTCTGCAAAGGAGCTGGTTGGGTGAGATAAGCTGGCCCTTCCTGAGGCCAAGTTGCCTCTCCCAGGAGGTAAAGTAGTTGTAGCAGAACTGACTCGAAGGAGGCAAGTCATCCCAAGACCACCCTTGATTTGCTGTGTGACCTGAGAAATGTCTCTTCACCTTTTTCTCAGAGGTGATTGCAAGATATTTGTGTTGGGGTGGTCTGTGATTATAGATCTCTGCTGCAAGCAGGGGTGTGATTTAACACATTTTCAGCATCGTTTATTCTTTCTAAAGTTTCAGTGCTAGGTGTTCGTGCGGTGTCTAGCACAAAGAGGGGCATTGGCAAACTGGATGTGAAATAATACAGTGTAATAGGAATGTTAATAGTAAATACATGAGAGAAGGACAATTCTCAGCTTTATTCTGTTTTATCTGAAATCAGTAGTGTTGTAATATAATGTGCAATAAGACAAGGTGGGCATTTAATCCTTATTGGTAAAGGGTTCTTTAGGAGACAGATGGCCATTTTAGTCATAAGCTCTTTAGTGTCACTGGTCTGTTAAAATGTACTATCGCAGAGCTCTTAAGCTGCACAAACATAGAGGGCGATAGAGAGGCATTGGTGTCAAGCTCTGTGACAGGTGTGTCCCCAAATACGTCAAGTCCAGTGACAGGAGAGAGGATGCTGAATGAAGCTGCTGCCTGGGACAGGAACTTCAGCAGCGTGGTACCCTGCCCTGTGGCAGCGCTCCTGAGCACCTCCCCGCAACCAGCGGGTGGCCAGCCGTGCTGTCACTGGTGTCCCAGCAAAGGAGGCAGCAGTGGCAACACACCCGAAATATGCACTCGGGGCTTGCTCTGGTGGGTGAGCAAGAGGCCACGGCCAAGGGAGCGAGTCCTGTGTTCAGAGTTCGAGCCTCGGGGGCTCTGCGTGCCGGGGGGGAGCGGCCCAGAGCAGGGACGTGCGCAAGGTGGAATCGCTCTCTCCAAACCACCCTCTGGGGGCAGAAATTGAATTTCAGTCTCAGAAACACTGTTGAGGCTATAAACTGGCCTCTTGCTTCATTTCACTGCTTTCTGGCTGCCTGGGTTATAAATTGCCATTATTTCTGCATGAGATTTGTATTAAGGGAACTGTGAGGAATTTTGGTTGGGGGGTTTAGCTCGTTTCTTCTGCGTTTCTGATCCAGGGACAGAAACATTAGCAGGACGGACAGAAACATTAGTAATGCCTCGCAGTTTATGGGGTGAAGTTGAGCTTGTAGGAAATCCTGCCATCATTCCAGCACGTGCATTCATTAGAACTAAGGTCAGTTTTACGGATGTTGGGATGGAGGATGTCACCTCATAACATCCATCACAGGGCATCCTTTTTCAGCGGGTGTAGATCTAACTTGGCAGAAGGCTGAGATTTAATTAGACTGTGACACTAGAGAGTCATGGAGATTAAAGGGTATTTGACTTCATTTTTTTTCACATGGTACTTTGTTTTTAAAATGTCATTGCTAAGTACTTTAGGGCCTTGTTTTGTCACTACATTATTTTTATTCTATGCCAGTGTCACCTCATTGATTTCTGGATGTAAGGCTGGAGGGTTCAACGCACCATGGAAATTCTGAGGGTGGCTTTGAAATGAAATCTGGGATTCAGCTCATTTGTCATCTTGGGGAGTTTCCAGGCTGTGGTCACACTGTGTGTGTTCGCGTATGCAGAGAATGAAAATTCTGCCAGTTCGAGGTTTCTTCCTGGACTAGTGACAAACATCACCGCGGAGCCAAGGGTCCCGTGGCTCGTCTAATGTCAGGTGCCTCCAGGATTAGCCAGGCCAGATGTGGGTTGTTAGGATAAATGACTATTTTCATTAATATTACTTTTTAAATTGTTTAGTGAAAAGAACTGCTTTTGGCAGAAAACACATAAAAATAAGAAAAACGGTTTTGAAATTATGGGTTTGGATCTGGTTTTGGTTGGGGTTGTATCCGTTCTTTCCTGCCATCTTGTTCCTCTACTTTCTCATGTTTTTGTGCTGTGGAGGAGAGGGGAGGGTAGAGCACTCAACCATGCTCGAAGTAAAAACCACACATTTTAATTTTGAAACGAGGTTGGTTTGTTTGTTGTTTGTTTACTTGTTTGTTTTTAATTAAGGCTATCTAAAAATATTAGGAAAATGGCTTTCACAGCAAGAACAGTTTAGAAAACTTCCAGCCAGCTCAGCTTGAAGTAAATGCTTGGCAAGTTGACAATACAGCATCAGTAGAGTATGCTGGATTGATATTTGCAATTTATCATTGAGCATGTAGAGAACCACCAGAAAGCGGAGACTGGTCCTGTGCAGAAACTTGGGCAGGCAGGGATCATCCTGACATCATGAACGTGGCTTGGGGCTTCTCTGTTCCGTTCGACTGCCTGCAGCGCCAGGGGCGGGGCAGGCTCGGTGTCCGGGCCGAGCGGCGCCCCCCGGGCTGGCGCGGTCTGACGCTGTCCCGGCCGCTCTGGTGCTGCGCTGCTCTGCCCCCTGCAGCACCGCAAGGGATTGCGTCATTTTTGTTACGCACCACAAAGACCTCCAGCAACTGAAAGAGGTAGGAAAGTAAAGACGAACTTCATTATTACTATCTGCTTTGTGATGTGCACAAGAGCAGAGCATGATGACCTCCCATTTAAATCTGAATGGTGTTACTCAGTGGCTGAAGTGTCTTACAGCTCTGAGTAAGGGACACTACAACCACTGCTGGGACACTGGAAGTTCTAAGGCCAGGATCAATAAAGAGAAAAGGAAAATAAATCTGTAAGTTTCAAATACATGTTTTGGGGGACAGGAACCACATGCCTACCATGTGTCCATGTGCTGCAAGTGCCTGTACTTATGTGCAACCCCTGTGCTCGTATTTAGCAGATGCCTGAGCACTTTTGCACAGGCTGTGAGTGCACAGGTGTTGCACACGTGCTGCTGTCCTGAGTTTGTGCAGTTGCTTATGAGGTTGTGGCTGTGTGCACTGTAACTACATGGTGTAAGTATATGGCTCTCTGTGGCTGCGGTGGGTAGATGGGAATGTCCAATCTTTATGGCTAGGAGGACATAAAAATATTTGCAAAGAATTCTAATATTTCCTCACTTCGGTCTTCATTCTGGCCTCAACCTCTGAATTTGGTTTGGTAAGTTCATCTTCTTAGCATGTAAGGAAGGAAAAGCTGTAGTAGCTGATCCATATATACCCGCAGATCTTAAGCAAAGACAAAATGTTACTCCTCTTCAGTTCTCCCTGTTATTCACAGAGCATCATTTTAAAGAAGTAGAAGATCTGACATTTTTGTAAGTGATATTCTGAACTATTCCTGCGTCTCCTCTGGAAAGCCACTGCAGGGACACTGGCCATACACAGTCCTATTTGCAGCTTCTACGTGTCCAAACTGCTCTTCGCGTCTCTAAAGCACGGGAAGGGTTTTACATGTGTCTTCTGAAAATGTCTTGTTGAAAAAAAATGCAAGTTGATGAACTGTGTTCCCTCCGCCCAGAGAGCGTGAACTGCTGTCTGAAGCTTTCTAATAAGCTGATTAAAGGTAAAGGTTCTAAATTTGATTTGAAGTGTCAATACGTAACTTTGTAACAAATGAAACATTTTTCAATTACTGGTAATACGAAACAAAATAGTGGGAAATAGAAATGGCAATCTTTTTAGGTAACCTGAAGGCCATTTCCAAGAGGCACTGTGCATTAACTAAGCAGTGAAATTTTAGATCACTATTTTCCCCTGTGCCCATAATAGCATAAAATAAAAAGATTTTAGATAAGATTTCATTCAGTGAATCAGTTGCAAAACCACACAGAGCCTTAGTGGGCATTCAGTCCTCAATCTAATGGAAATTTTTACAAGAATATCAATGCTAAGTTGATTCCTATAGCGGAAAGCACATACAAAGGATCCAATTACAGATTGAAACCTTTTGCTTTCTAAGAGACTTTTTTAACCCCATAGGCACTGAGTGTGCAAAGGGTTAGTGAAAAGTTTGTTGATGAACTGGATGATGGTCTGATTGCTGCCTCTCCTATGGCTACTTTTTCCTTCTGTGAACAGACAATAATACTCTGCAGTTATGGTAATTAACAGTAGCACTGAAGCACGCAGTGAATGTATTGGATTCTAGAGGAAAGTCACAAGCTCGTTACGTTAACCATAGGCAGCATATTCCAAACAGATTTTATTCTTAAAAAGAGATCATGCCATGAAAATGGTCAGCAAGAAAAAAGGCCTTGTTAAATCTTCTGCCAGGGGGTCCTCAATGGTCATGGAATTTCTAACGCAGGAATAGAATCAGCAGCAGCAAAAAGTCAGGGGGAGAAAGAAGGGTCATAGCATCACCTCCCCAAACCATTGCCAAAGCAGGGGTCCCCACGACCCCGCAGACAGTGCACTGGCACTCGGCTCAGCATTTCACAGTGGTTCAGTGCCAGGCTGGGGAGCATCTCCCAGTTCAGGTTCTCCCCTCCATGGTATCTGAGCAGCAGAAAAGCTTCACAGTAGTTTTTAAAGCAATATGCTCGGAGTTGGAGTGTGCAGGTTTGGAGTTCTACTATTACAAGCCCATAGGCAGCTTTTCTTAATTTCTGTTAAAATGTTTATTATTTCATTGACAAGATGCATTTCGCCTAGTGAGGTCTCAGACCTGGCCCTTGTCTGCTCTGAGTGACGACCAAATCTCAGGGGCTGGTTTTTCAGTAGGAGCTCACGAGTGAGAACGTTTCGAGGCGGGTGTGCGTCGGCCTGTAGCGGTGGGGTCTGCAGCGCCTGCTTGCTGCTCTGATGCTGGTGATGATCATTTGGCAGAAGAGGCAGATGAATTTTTACATCCACTTCTGAGCACTTTTGTTGAGACTTAGGTCTTTGTCCTGCATAATTTCACCTCCCCTTACCATTGTGCTGCCATGCTTTATTACAGAACTGTGTGCACCACGTACACATATATGAGCTACTGTCCCTAGCTGTGTATTTTAACCCAGAAATGAAAACGTGAAAACGTATGGCTGGCTGTATGAGGAAAATTTGTTCTATTCCCACTTATGGTCCTATCTGACTTAATTTAGTAGCAGTAACTCCTGATTCACGGTGGAGTAAAGCAGAAAAAGCCTGTGGCAGGAGTGTTTATGAACCGAGCTCTGAACTCAAACCCTGGAGATATAAGTCCAACCACAAGCTTCAGATCTGGATCCAGATTTCAAATGCCCCAAAGTTTCAGTGGGTTGGGATCCAGGCTTTTGTTCTGGGCCCGTAAGAGTCCAGTGAAAAGTCCAGCATGGTGTTTGTTCAACACCCCTGGCAGTGCTTGCTCACTGCTCTTCTGAGACTGCAGATAGGAAAAGAGGCGCAACGAGCCCTGGACAGCCTGGCCGGGCTCCGGGGGGAGTTTCATGCCCCTGGAAGAGGTGAAAAGAGGACCTGAGCCAGGTGCTGGACGAGCGCGCGTGTCCGCGAGCACGCGTGGGGGCCTTCCGGCTTCTTTTTTTGAAATGAAAGGCAAGAAGAATATAGGGTCAAAGTTCTTTTAGTCCCCACTGGTTGTGTTTAGGCTGTGCACATTTGAGACTTGTGGGAATGTCAAAAATGCCTTGTGCAAGCCAAGCTTTCTCATTTATCCCTTGTGTATTTTGAAAGACTTTCATCAATGTCCCCCAAGTCCAAACTTGGTCTCAGATGCTGGGTAGTGAAATCAGTCAGTGTTTATTCTTGCAGGGTAAGCTCTGTGGATAGCTGTTGGTACTAAGGGATCCCTCTAGTTGTTGGACAAAGATAGACATCCTCTAAGGACAGAAGCTTTAGGTATCTATGTCACTATAGCAGGAAGGAAAGGAAGAGAGGCTACTGGAAAGGAGCATGTTGCTCAGACCCTGGTTGCCCCAGGCAATGGGGCGCTGGCACAAGACACTGGGTTTTCCCTGAAGGAAGATGGATCAGTCTCCCACTGTGCTGGCACTTCCCAGACTAAGAGACATCCTGAAATTTTCTCATGAATACTCCGGGGTTGACTTTGTCCCTGCCACCCACTGCTCTGGGGAGGAAGGGAGGCTCTTGGGGAGCTGATTTCCTTCCATGGGGACTTGTCTAGATCCTGTTTCCCAGTTCTTTGCCTTGTCCATCTGGACATTTCAGGCCAGCTTGTGCTCCTGCGACTGAAATGTAAACCAACCTTTGGTGTAGCATGTATCTACAAATCTAGTTTTTCTGTTCAAAATGACTTGATGAGATGTTATATCAAGCCACTTGTCCAACTTTATTTGGGCCAGCTAATATGGTCCAACTTTGCTGTTTTAAGCTTGAACAGTTCAAAGAGCGCTGCCTTTACTTGGGTGTACCAGCAGCATCAAAGTCTCTGTCAACGCTCAATAAATAAGGTAGCGCACAGGCTGTAACTTTTAATGATAAATACGGCCAGTATCCTGTGATATGCTTTTTTTGGGGGAGTGATGAAGCATATTGCCATTGAATACAAGAAGAGAATATTCTGCAACTAAGAACAGCTATATTTAGAAGAGGAACAACTGCAGCAGGCAATGGGGAGTGCTGAGGTGGCTGTAACTGATATCCCGAAATGGAGGTCAGTAATTTGACCTTTCTCCTTGGCAGCCAAGCGGCTGAGCCTTGTTGTTTGTCTTTTTGGACAAATTACAAGAGCAGAAGAGCTGCTGCCTGTTCACAAAAGTTCTAATCAAATTGCTATAAATTACAAAAGAACAAACAAACAAAAAGTATTTACAACAACTTTGTAAGTTCCTCATGTGCTAGGCTGACTTCAGAGTTTGTGCTGAAGGGGCAGGCACAGCTGTGTTTTTCCCTGCAACATGAAAAGGAGCACAAACATTGAAAACTTTATTGTGGGAAAACACTAAAAATAGACATTTCTTAGCAAATCTTGTTCTTTGAATGTTCTTCAAATATTCTTTGTAATACCCTGAAACAATCCATTTTAATCAGAACGTGTTTTCTGAAGTTAAACTGCTTTTGAATTTTCTGCCCAGTTTTAAATTGAGAGATTGGACATGTTTGTTAGGATTAGCTTTCCACGTGAAACAGCAGTAGTTTGGTGGTAATACTAATAATTAATACTAGGAAAACATCCTTCTAATATGGCCCAGTCCCAAAAGTTCTCAGAGTGATCGGGGGAGTCGTCGACCCCACAGCAGACGCAAAGGGCAGTTAAATGTCCTTAGCAAGCACCTGGCTGGGGGTGGCCTGCAGCTGAGCAGCCCGGGGACCGCCAGAACCCGTCTGTGCCCGCAGAGCCGAGCGGGAGGACGGGCACCCAGCGCTCGCGCCCAGCATGGTTCGTTCTGCACTGCGGCAGCATGGTCATTCAGTCAGGGCTCTCGCAACAGAGAGGCAGGGATATATCTGAAATAATTAGCTTTTGTATGCATCCAGGTAACTCTCTCATTGTGGCTTGTGTCATGTAATTTTGAAAGTATTGTTGAAGACCTGTTTTTGAGGACAAGAGGTCCTTATACTCAGCTGTTCCATCTTGCACCATTCCCAGCCTTTAACTAATGTGACTCAGATACATGGAGACAGGGAAGAAATCACTGCTTAGCCAAACATTTGAAAAATAGAGGTGACAGGTGTGCAAAACTCACACATAGATTCTCAGAAGAAACATCTTCTCTGCTTCTGTTGCATGCCTAGTATGTTGACTTTTCACATAAACGCTGCTGCTGGATTTTTATTATTTGCCTTGTCTCTCCTGTGCTTTGAATGAACTTCAGCTCTAATTTCTCACAGTTCTCCTTGCGCTGCAGCTAATGCCACTTCCCTGCCATTGACTGGCTCGTTCGTGAGCCCTACATGAGTGTCACTTTGTCGAGCTGCCAAGGCATGTAGGATATAACGCATCTACCCTGTTTTCTTTTCCTACCCTCCCGGCCCTGAGCCAAGGAAATGCCATCACCTCATCACCTGCAGCTCTCCCTTCTAATATCTCTCATTTTAAATTAGCTCTCACATTTTATTTCTCAGGCATGGCAGGAATTTCACAGTGCTAGCACTTTGAAGAGGTGGCTGTGACCGTGCCAGGCTAGGACAGGCCTCTCCCCACGTCAGGGGTCTCCTTTCTTCCTTTCTGCTGGATGTGCAGAGGGGAACAAGCTGACTCTCTATGGATTTTGCAGGGGCGAACGCTGGGCTGGGAGAACCCATGGGGCAGCAGGCTGGGCTGGCTGCCCGACTGGTGTCCGGCTTCTGTACAACTGCAGCGCGTTCTCAGCGTGATCTGACACGCGCTGTCTAAGGAGAACCTCGGGATATTTTTCTCTGATTCAAGGGCTGCTGTAAACCTGGGGTGAGCAGAGTAAGTGCCACGGCTCAGCATTTCTCTTGTATATACATGCTGGCTACTCTCAGAGCATTTTACCTTCCGTATTGAAAACCCAAAGAAAAGATCTGCAGTGAACTGAGGAGTAGACTACTGGTGGCTGAGTCGTGTTGTTAAAATTTCAATGCTGAGATCCAGAACTGGGATAGATTGAACTTGGATTTGGAAAGTTTTTCTGTACCATGCTGGGCAGATATATGTTTGGATTCTCTTCTTGTTTATGTGTTTTTCTTGGCCCCGGCAACTGCGTCTGCATTGTGATTAAAAAGTATTTAATTAACATACAAAAATAAAATTAAAAAGTGTAATAGTTATTGTAAAAATAAAACTGTACCAAAACACTCAGGCAAACAGCACCCTGGGGAGCTGGTAAGCTCGGAAAATCTGGAAAAATACAACTACGACTGTAACAACTTCTCCCGAGAGGGGTACAACAGGCTAGAAAAATAAAACCAACCGTCTACTGCAGCCAACAACCTCCCCGAGGGCACCAAGGCAAGGAAAATAAAATGCACACCCAAAGCAGAAGCAAGAAAAGTACCTTTCCCCATACTTGCTCCCAAGGCTGGGTTTGTGACCACAGCCAGCAAGGCCAGCTGGGCTTTTCCTGGGGTTGCAGTGCTGGGAGATGCAGAGGTGGAGTTACGGCCTTTGAGCCACTTGAGCGCCAGCTGCTTCTGCCAGTGCTGGGTTGTCCCTGATTTGGTGTCTTGACATCAGCCATTTTTTCTCGGTTCCTCTTGTTTTCAGGTCTAACGCTACAGCAGTGAGGAGTGCTTAGCGGTGACAGCCCTTTTCCCTCCAAGCAGCACAAACATAATGCCCCAAATTCTTGCAGTCTGCCAGCAAATTGTCAGCAGTGTCTGATGGTATCGTAAGAGACGTATGACACTGTGGAAGGCAGCTTAAACTCTCACGGTGTTGACCACACGCTGCAGAGAGGGGTAACATCTCCCCCGAGTACCTGAGGGCAACGTGTGGAGTCAAGGTCTTGGGCTCTGAGACCCTCTGAAGTCAGAGCTCACAGCTCTTGCACACCAGCAGCTCTTTCCTCCCTGTGTTCTTGTATTTTCCCTAGCTTTATTTCTACATAGTAAATTCTTTTCTGTCCCTTTAGTAGGTGGGATTAAAATGCTTGAACAGAATTATGAAGTGAATATGGGAAACAGAGAAGGGCTCAGAGTGGGAAACCCAGGTCAGGGACATGGGCTTTGCAATTAGTCTTGCATGCTGTGAGGCTGGGGATTGCCATTATCTCTCAAAGACCCTGCCTTATCTTGAGCCCTTTGAAAGCACTTTCCTTCCTCAGCTTCCCCGTCCTGGGTGCTTCTGTCGGCCAAAAGCTCTTGCTTGTCCCAGGTGACAACTGCACTGGACAAGGGACCTCCCTGATGCTGAGAGAGGGTGGGTGATGCAAGGGGCTGCTCGAGGGGAGCTGAGGGATCTGAGGTATCCGAGCCTCGTCACAAGGGGCCCCAAATGGTGGCTTGAGGGGTGGAAGGGACGTGGTTAGATGCTTAGACAAGGATGCTTTGAACACAGGATATGATGGGCTGGACTCCACCATGCAGCTGAGTCAGGGACCACTTCTGTGGGCAGAGCAAGATTCAAGGCGCTCTCTGCCCAGAAACACTTCTGGCACGTCATTTCTTCTGGCTCTTTAGGTTGCCTGAAGGCTCACTAATGCACCAATGCATCTTTCTTAACTGAGTGATTTAAACCTCTCAAAGGCCTGAATACATAAACTCTTCTAAATTACTGTAGCCACATTTTTACTCCCTTTAAAAAACAAGTGTAAATTCCTCATGGCCAGCCAGTTTTTATGGATCTCTTCAGTGCTTTTGTGAATTGCAAAGTCCTTGGGCCCTAGCCATGAATATCAGGTTTGAAGCAACTGAATTATTTTCATGATTAAAGATAGTAAAGGGTTTACAGGCTTTTTTTGTTGTTGTTGTAGAAATCTCTCTTGGTTACAGTTGTCCTGAGCTCTGTCGTATTTCACAGAAAATGAGATGGGATTTCATGCCAAAGCAAAAAGTTCATTTCAAAACTACAGTAGAATTGTTAATATAATGGCATGAGATTAGGTTTTGTTTTTCTGCTGGTACCTCTGGAAGCAGAGCACTTATCTTCTGCACTCAGAAACTCACCTTAACATGAACAATGAGAAGACACCTCTCCTTTCTTCTGCCAAGGCAATTAAAATTAATGTGCCTTTCCCCTACAAAAAGAGACATCACCTGTCTATGTGCAGCCCTCTTCTATCCACCATGTGTGCTGGAAATTGTTATAGTTTGCGTGTTCTTTCCCCACAGTCTCTGGACAGACCCAGTTTATTTTACAAGCTCTTCTGCAGAATGGGATGGTATTACTGAAAGGCTCAAGGAGGCGCCTGCATGATGGCTGAGTACACAGCAAGTGGGTGAATGAGCCTTGATGAAACAAGAACCATCCTAAACTACTGACCAAGACAAGAATCAGTTGTTGGATGTGACTAAGCCATTTGGGGGTTTATGTTGTCCCTGACGTTATTTTTCCTGCAGCCCCAGGCATTACCTGGTGCTGGTCCAGGCTGGAAACTGATGTACCAGGTGCTGGAAACTGATGTACCAGGTGCTGGAAAGCTTGTCTAGAAAGAGCCAAATTCCTGTTGGCTCTGGGGCTTGACATCACCCTGTGGGGACAGCTGGTTCTGGGAAGCTCTTGAAAAGCATCCTTCAGACCACACTGCATCCTTTCCAGACAGGTGCTATATTTGGCTTTCCTACTATATGCTACTAGAAAGCAGAGATTTATGAGCCAACTCCATGATATATAAGCACTTGATCCTAGTCCTGATGGCTTGCAGGATTACGGACCTTGAATTGTTTCTGATCTCTTGGCCTAGCGATGCTGCGCTGGCCTGGCTCCAGGACAGAATTTAGCAAGTTCTGCAGCTCAGGCCAGTAAAACTTTCTCACTACTGACAAACGTGATCTTCCTTTGCTCTTTACCCTTGATTTTCCTCCATTTATTTTCCTGTCACTGAAATCCCCCATTACTCCCAGTTCAAGCTGTTCACAAACCTTGCTGGATTTCTGCAGCCATTTTTTTTTTCTTCAGGCTGGAACTTTGGCCTGGCCTTATAATCACAGTATTATTAATGTATTTTTATCATTGTTAATTATTTTTACATGCTGAAATTGATTCAATATGCCTGGAGCTGCCATGCAGGAACATGCCTTGATTCTCTTCCAAGCTGGAGCCTTATGCACCAAACGTGGAGAGTTCCAATGGTTTTAAATCACTATAAACCTCATTGAGTGATTTAAGTTATTGGAGCATATTCAAGTTTTTATAAGCCCTTGAGCGTGAACCCTGCTTGGATTCTGGGTATGTACAGTGCAGCAGGATCTAAAATTATTTGAGTGCTCAACATATTTTCTAAGCCCCCAGCTGGCTGGGGAATAATCAGACTTGTCGGGCAGTGCACTGTGCAGGGACTTTGTATGATGGGAGCCATCACATTTTAAAGATGCTTCTAATTCCTTTAAATTGAAACATTCCTACTTCATTTAAGGGACTTTGGGTAGAGTTTTCTGTGCGGCTTGAAGGATCAGCAGTATGGTGAAGTGAATTTCATCCTGGGGTTGATGGATTGACTCCTGCTCAAGGTCGGTCTCAAGGCAAGTCATCGCCACCCCGTCTCTGGTGACAGCCCAGGGGAGCTGTAATCTGTGCCAGGACCCCAGGCGTTGGGTGGGCAAAGGGCTGAACCCTCCTTTGATCTCTGGATCACATCCCAAGTCCGGCAATGTCCATCCTGTTCCCTGTTCAGCTATGTCCATGCACCAGCAGTGCCCTGGGCAGACTTTCTAGTCAGGAGGGCAGCAGGGAAGTCAGAGGCCAGCAACTGGATGTGCTGAAATGTTTCAGTTCCCTTTTATTTTAAGAGGTCCCAGGTCAGCAAAAAGCTGTAAGAATGTAGGCCAGAGGATGGTGGAAGGAGATGACCAGTGTGAGAGAGAGCATGGCAGAATTGCCCAGTCTCACTCTGGCTCTCCTCAATATTGCTCAGCAGTACGTACGCACCACATTAAACCTTCTCAATACCCCGTAATCTGGATCAGCAAGTGCAGAGTCCAGAGACACCTCATGGACCTTGAATACTTACCTGAAATCTCTAGGTAGCGGCTGCAGCCCCCAGCTGTGCCCAGCGTGTTTTGAGATGTCCCCATGCACCGCGGGCTCAGGGACGCTCAGCTGCAGCTCCAGCAGGCACAAAAGCAAGTGAAAATGTAGAAATCTTCTGAAAGCCAAAAAATGGTGTTGGAGTAGAAGTATCGCAGCACAACTGAGAGCTCTGAGATGCCGACTTCAAGGGCGGGTGGATTGCAGACAGCAGAGAATCCCCAGTCCTGCAAAATATTTATTAATACTTGTTTCAGATTCCAGTTTTTATGGACAACTGCATAACATCTCTACTTTAATTCCTTGACCTTGAAATCAAATAGAAAGCTCTTGTTGTACTCACAAGTGCAGCTGCTGAACACGTTGCTGTGGTCTGGATTTTTGCCTTAATGAATTGTTCTGTTTGGTTTGATATCATTAGGTGCGTAGGTGCGTATGTGAACCTGTGCAGTAAAACATCTGAGGTTTGTGCCCATAAGACTGATTCTTGCTGCTCCTACTCAGTAAATAACGACAGCCTAGGGACCCGTGAGTGTTGAGTACCTTAGAAAATTCAGATGCTTTTAGTTATGTGCCTATATGGATTTAATAGTCTCAGTTTATTAAAAAGGTAGTTTTTTAATCCTAATGAACTAAATTCTGTCCTGAGTTACTAAATTGTAAACCCAAAGTACCTGAATAAAGCAGAGAAAGCCTGAGTTTTTCCCACCTATCAGTGAGGACAGAATTAGGCCTGTTATACTGCTCAAGTCACGTTTTAATTGCAAGAGATAGTTTTATTAGTCATCTTAATATTAATGACAGTGCAAACCCCAAACTACTGTACATTTAAGGAACAGGTTCTTATATTTTAAACAACATATAATTCTCCTTAAAACCTCTTTTATTAAAAAGTTTTAAGAATAACATTAAATACATAAACAGTCATGTTAATTAGATTATATAGTTAATGTACATTGGAACTATGACTTACTGCAGAGTTACCGACCCTGAAAGCACATTTTGATCGTTCCAGGCTGTAATCCCTACTTAATCCACCCCCAGTCCGTGGAATACAATCAGGATATTTATGATCACATCAGACCAGAGATCTGGAAGAATTCAACAACTTTGCAGAGCTGAATCCAGAAAATAAAAAAGAAAAGCGGGGGGAAATGTTTCCACTGGCAAAACGAGCTGCTGCCAGGAAAAACACTATTGTTGACTTGGCCCATGTCAGTGAATTTTCTACTCAGAAGTAACTTACAAACCAGCAACTAGGAGAAATTATCAATATTGGGAACTCTCATAATAACAAAGCAGAGGAGTTTTACCTGGCACAGCACTTTTAAACACAGCTTTTCTCTTTTTTTAACACAGCGCTGTGGTTTTTTCCTCTCCAAGTTTTTGCTATCATGAAATAATTCAAATTGCTAAAGCAGCAGGAGAAAACAGCCCTTTCTTGGGCCCCCCACCTCCCAGCATCCACCACAGCCCCCGCCACAGTGACTGCAAGAGCCGCGTCTCTGCGGACAGGGGAGCCCTGCGGACAGGGGAGCCCTGCGGACAGGGGAGCCCTGCACCGTGCTGGGGCACCCCGTCCCCTGCCCGGCCTAGGGGAGGCGTAAGGTTCTATGCTACTTTTAAACACCTGATTCGTGTCCCAGTATTTCTGTAAGGGATGTGCAATTTGATACGAAGACACTTGCCAGTAGTGAAGGTGCCGTGTATGTAAGTGATACCTCTTGTAAACAAAGAGATGCGGGGATGTTTGTCTTTCAGGGACTGCAGTGATTGTCTTATGGGTTATTTCAATACCCTCCAGACTTGAAAGCATTTTCCGTGGAAAGATATAGAGAAACAGAGACCATTAGGGAGAAAGATGTATCAGATAGAAGGGAGGAGACCCTGGGAAACTGGGTGATAAACCAACACCGTTCAGCTTGGGGTGGACGAAACTAAAAGGAGCTTTACGGATGGGGTGTATGCGCACTTGCCATGCTTACCATCCAACCCAGGGTAATCCTCCTGTATCTAGCTGTGATCCTGCCCCTCAGTGACAAGATGTAGTAAATAACTTCTGTCAATCGTCTGTTATTCTCTCACTTTCAAATGGTGAGAGAAACTGAGGAAGGAGACCATGCTATCACCTTTGTTGCCGTTGTTTACAGCTAAACATGTGGTGTGATTTTCCTGTCTATTTAGACATCCAAATCTGGTATTTGGTTGCTCAAATGAGCACATAACAGCTTGATCTGGCCATTTCTGCCTTAAGTGATGTGAAGCAGTATTATGAAGACTTTTGCCTACTGTCTGATGCACAACTCCTGCGACTAAGCTCAATCAGTAAGTGATGTTTTCCTCTCAAGCCTGAATGAATATAAGCACGTTTCACACTTTATCATTCGGTTGCGTTTTGGTCCTTTGCCTGGATGGCGAAGGGCTCGATTCCAAATAAAATGTTTCTTCCGTGAGCTTCAGTGACTGGAGCTGCGCTGCGCTTGGATCAGCATCCTATGGACTTCCCCAGCTCCAGCTGGCTTGTCAGAAACTCCCTCTCTTTGGGCTTGGAGGGCCATTGGGGATCGTGCTCAAAGAATGAGCTTGCTGGGCTCTTGATGTTGACTCCTCCAAGGCATGTTTTTCTCAGTTGCTACATTATTGCCTCTGTCTTACAACAATATCAATAACATTCTCAACATGAGAAGTGGACAGATATTTCTTAGGGTTTTTATTATTATTATTAAAGAGAGAAATACAAAATAGATAACAGCGGGATAATCAATAGCCCCTGGGGTTCACTGGGATCTATCTGATAAAGAGGCTCAATCAACACCCTTTCCCTGCTCTGATAGCAATAAAGTCCTTGGAACAGAGCATTGTCACAGGATCAGTCTTCTGCTTGTAAAAGAAATGCCTTAGCAGTTAGTTCGCAGCACGATGCCACGATCTTGTTGACAGTGCTCTGTGTCATCGATGCTGCCTCTGGTGCAGCTTCTGCTCAACCACAATTTGTTGCCATTATGCTTTCATCCAAACTCTCCCTTTTATAAGATATTTTCCTTCATTTTCTTACAGGTGCTACAGTGTCTCTTGATAACAGTGTGAATTAAACCTGCACTGAGGGTGTTTAATTTTATGTGAGCATTAAAAAGGGAAAAAAAAAGTAACCAGCCACTCTGGGACCCATTGCCCACAGTGCAACGTGTCTGCTTGCTTGAGAACTCGAAATATGTCAGTGGTAGTTTGTTTCTATCAGAGTAATATGGTAGTTGTATATATGCCACTTTTCCAGGAATGTAAATGCTTCGTTAGTTCTGTCCCTGTCCTGAAAAATCTAATATGGCACAAATATAGTGCGGTAAATGGTTTCATGGAAAGCAGATGTGAGTGGAAGCCTAGACTCCTAGCAAAGCTTTAGGGGACTTCAAAGACTGAAAGAAAGAGCTGAACAAAATATTCAACTGTGCCAAATTTTCGCTGTTCTTGATGAAAGAGAAGAAGTGGGGGGGGGCGGGGGAGGAAATCTGGTTCCTTGTTTTAATTTTCTACTAGCCTAGGGCAAGACTTTTAGAAGGAATAAATTACAAGCAAACAAGGAGAGAGACTGAATGGAGCAACTGCTGAACAAAGGGCATTCTTGGAAGGGTCTGGTTTTAGAGAACCCAGAAGCTGTCTGCTCAGCTATCAGGAGCCGTCTCCCTCCCGGCTGCTCCCGGGCAGCGCCACAGCCCCCGTGAGCCGAATGCGTGCGGGGCCGTCCCTGCGCGGCGGGGGGGCGCTTGGAAACTGTCCCCTGAGCAGCGTTTGTGGGGCGGCCAAATGGAGGGTGCTTTGAAACTTTGGTGGCAGATGTGAAAGCGGTATAAATGATTGCAACCTTTACAGTTGTTTTCCATTTGCGCTGGACTTGGAAATCATGCAGAATATAGATGGTGGTATTCAAGAGACTGAAACATGCCAATTCTACAAACTAGGGTAACTCATTCCTATTGTTTTGGGTATCATGTACTACATAAGGATACAAAAAAAGGTGCATAGAACAATCAGATTTTTTTCTTTCTTCCTCGGATACTGTGTGGAATTAAAGGTTAGGACTTAACAAGAGCTGGTTGGAAAATGGAGGAGAAATATAAGAAAGCGACTAAGCTGTGTCACTTATGGCAGTTTTACAAAACGGTGTTTCATCTGCGTAAGATCTCTCTCATCTCTTCCTGACTGCCCTGTAGACTCCATCCCTGGGGAAGGTTTGGCTGGCACGGCCTCGCTGGTGGGAGCTGTGAAACTTGGACTGTCCTCTCCACCTGCGAGCACCTCTGTTGTGGGGGTAACTCACGCTGGTCAGCTCTGCTTGGCCTTGCTCCTTGTGGGACTGAGCTGATGAAGGGTCTTTATTGACATGGCCAAGGAGGTGTGATTTGAGCTGTGCTATCTGAGACAAATAGAATTCTCCACGTTTTTCCTGCTGTCTTGTGCTTCCTTCTCCAGCTCCTAAAAGGGAGCTACCTTTTAAGTAATATCAATCTACTTAGTTGCATGATTTAAAGCTTAATTCATATGTTTATTGTGACTGCACATGACAATGAGCTAATGGTTTGCAGAAATCATTCTGTAGATGGACACGTAGCTGCAAATTAGCTGTGAGACCTCAAGGCACATTTACCAAATACAATTGTGTTGCTACATCTGAAAATAATTACATTTGCTTGAGTTTGGGCCAGTCTGCCTAAAGATCCTCCACGCTGGGATGAGCTGTTGGTGACTTGGCCTGTGGTTTAGGTGTAACTATGGGGAGTTTTTAATTTTGATGGCATTTTTTTGTCGTGGTCATGTAGCACAGGAAAATAAAACAAAGAAAGGATTAAAAAAAATAAAATAGGGCAGCTGAAGTGGATGAGCAGTGATAAAGCTGAAGAAAAAGCTGGTACTTGCCAAGTGCTTAGCTGACTTACCACTCACTTTTCTGCAGTAGCCTGAATACCAGGCTGTATTCGCTTGTTGCTGCCTGCTGAAGCCTTCGACCTCAGCCTGCCCTTCTCTCCCTCAGTGCTGACAGTAAGTGAAGAAATGCTAAATTCATTCATCTGCCCGAGATCCCTTTGAAGTTCGCCACTAAAAGCTCTATTGTTTTATTAGCTGTTAATGTGACACGGGGGAATTCGGCTGCGCACAGCAGAGCTGGGGTGCGGGGGGAGCCCTTCCTGTTAATTTGTCACTCTTTAGAAGTGTGACACGCTCTGCTCTGCAAACACACTGGCACGTCGGAGTGCTTGGGGCTGAGGTTGGAGCTGCTCGGTGCAGGGAGCTCCCACCACCATCAGCAGGAGTCTTGTGGATGGCGTGGCCGAGGGATTAGGACAGGCTGAGGTCACATACCTTGATCTTCTCTGCTAGACATTATGCAGGCCGAGGTCAATGCTAAATTAAAGATTGTGGGCTTTTGCAAATAGCCAACTATGCTGGCTACATCTGGATATGAACTGTAGAGAGTTCGCTTGTCAGAGCAGGTGAAGTGGGGGCAGGTTCTCAGAGAGATGGCTGCAGATGCTCGGATCAGGGGTATGTTGCCTCTTCTCTTCCCTGGATTAAGACTGTTTGGTAATAAATGCTTAAACGCAGTTCATCCCTTTTCTGCTCTTTCTCTGACACATGGCTTGCATAGCTGTGTAGTGTTACCTGCCTCCTGGAGACTCTGCCAGCACCAGCAGTGCTCAGTGCTGGCATTGTGGGACAGGGAGAGTGGCTGGTGGCTTTTAGATTGGCACAGTGTCTGAACATCACTACAGCTTCCTAATGAAATGCAGGCACATGCTGGGAATGCTGCTAAGCTGCAAAATGAGGCTTTTCTTTCTCCACATGCACCCTGCACAGATGAACAGTCAGTGATCCACAGGTAATTGATAAAGTACTCATTGCTTTCTCCTTTTGGCTTTCAGCTCTTTGTACCTCGCCTGCCTCCCGAGATGGAGAGAGCTGCAGGAACCTGCTGGACACAGGTACACTTGGCAGCTGCAAGCTGGCTCCTGTGCATGATCTGAACGCTGGGCACAGCACGCTTACGTGTTAAGGAAATGAAGTGGATGTTGCCTCAGGCTGTTTATTGCTCGGCCCTGTTGGCAGGTACAAAAGTGTCTCCCCAGAAACCATCCATCACTGGAGCTGCTGCTCCCTGCAAGCACAATGCAGTTAATGGCAGGAGCCGTGCCCTGGTAAACACAAACAGGAAGGCAAGCGCAGCCCAGCCCCGGCTGCCTGCAGGCAGCTGCCTTGTTTGCTTTGCTTTGCTCTGATTGCTTCTCACTGACTCGGCTTGATCACTCTGTCACCAGAGCCTTTCTTTCCCTTCATTCTTTCCAGTGCCTTCTGTGGCACTAAAGCTAACTCAACAGAAATGTGAAACTTCTGTCTCATTTCTTCAGTCTGATGTGTCTTGAGAACCTTGCTGAGGTGGCTTGGTGGTTTGCATAACTGCTTGGTTACACTCAAAGTGTAGCTTCTGTGATGAAGCATGCTCATCAAGAGAAAGTTTTCCTGTGATGCAGCATGCTCATTAATGTAACGTTTTCCTGTGATGTAAACCCACTGCTGTTCGTTCCTGCAAACAGGGAGAAATGAGCCTCCCAACATTTTCCCACGGCAGAAAGCTGAGGGTCAGGAGGAGCTTGTTCGCTAACATCCATAGCACGGGAGTGTGCAATCGATTTGATCTGCTCTGCCCTCACCTCTGGGCTCGGACGCAGGCAGGCGGGGCAGAACCGGAGCAGAGGGGCCAGGAGCACGTCGGGGCGAGATCGGCATTCATTTTCGGTAGGGTCATTTGAAATTCCTGCATGTGTTCTGCATAAAACACGTCCCTTGCTGCCCAGGAGCCTTTGGGTTTGAAATGTATATCTGTGCTGAAGACTTTTTAAGGTTTATCATTACTGATCACAGTTTTGCTGAGAGGTAACCTTGCAAGGTGGTTATTATAGAACTAAACTCAATGCACAGTACACATTAAACTGCTCTTAAGTCGTTTAAAAAACAGTGGCCTTCACAGGCTTTCTCCTAATATTGCTAGTGGATTTACATTCTTAGCAAAACCTTTGCAAGCGTTTTGGTCCAGTGTAAGTACTTGTAAACAGCAAAAACTATAATAATAGTGAAATAGTTATTCAGTTCTTTATAATGCTATAGAGGTTGTTTTTTTTTTTTTTTCTTTTGTATAAAATGGTGGTACCAATTAACCGATGAAGTACGTGTGTAATTGCGTTACCAACTTTTGCATGTGGTCACAGCTACCACGTGTGCAGACTCCGGGCAGCTGGCGCAGGCAGGGAAAGCACCCAATGCGCACTTGCAGCTGCTGTGGCCCCTGCTGTAAATCCCAGCCCGCTCTGGAGCAGGTAACCTCATGCTGATGGTGAGGGAGACTCATCACTGTTGCTCATTTAGTAATTAACGGCTTCTGAGCTGCTGTGGGGCACCACACACTGTTCCAGTGCACTTCTGGGTTTGTAAAGCAAGCCTGGGATATGCTGTTTTACGCCAGGAGGAAAGTGCACCCTCTGCCCATCAAATCTGCTGTACTCTCAAACACCATTTCTTGGCCTGGTGGTTAGATGGGAGTTAGGGGTGCAGCGTGCTCCCATGATGCTCAGTTGCTGAATTAGGGAAGCTTTAGGATGACAACTTCCCCCTTGGAGGCAAGAGGTCGGAAGCTTTGGGAAGAAGTTATTCTGGGACAAGTCCCTGTGTGCAGTGTGCGGACACCATTCGGGTGGCCACACTGGGTTTCAGGGCTTCTACCAGAGCAAACGAGGGTGCTCCGTTTCCCGACCTGCTGGGGTGGCTGCTGGCCCTCAGCAGCCGCAGCTCGGCCCGGAGTGCCGCTCAGCAGCGCCTGCATTGCTTCCTCGGCAAGCGCTTTCTGGGAGTTTGGGAGAGATTTGAACCTTATCCCAAATCTCTCTGCTATAGTACTTGGAAAACACATTTAGAGGAGGCATTTACTCAAAATGCTGCTCTATAGAAATGGCTCTTTCATCATGTTCCCATTAACCTTAGAATGCTTTTAAGAACTTTCTGCTCCATGGAAATGAAACTGGGGAATATTTCCAGCTACTCAGCTTTTTATTTCAACTCATGGAAATTGATCAAACCCAAGTTATCAAACAGAGTCCAAACCTGACTGGCCTTTTGTCTTCTGGAAACGCCCTCTGCCCCATTGTTATGTCTCTGCTTTTGGAGCACTATTTCTGAAGATAAAGTAGGGGTTTTGTGAAGCTCACCAGCACTTCCAGTGCCATTGCAGTACACAGTGTCTCCCTGCTGCTTTACAAAGGTAAGCTTGTGCTTACCACATTACTTCAAAACATGATAAGACAGACATTTTTAGAAAGTGGTTTGATACTTCATGGATCCGGCTTCCAGTGGAAAATTGGTGCAAAGTCCTGGGTGATTTTTATGCCTCCAGAGCCAGGTAAATGCCACCGTAAGGTCCTGGCTTTCTCTTAGACAACAACCAGCATGTGTGCTGGGTTTTTCTCTTTCTCGCTCTCTCTGTGTTTTTTTTCTTTCCCCTCCTCTGTCTGTCTTTAATCTCGCAGCTACCATTCAGGGGTTTTGAAGTAAGTTGAAGATGGGACCAAAGGGAAGGTTGGGTGTTTTCTGTGTGTAGTTCAAGCTGTAATCGCATCAGAAAGTTCCCTGTACAGTTTCTCTGCAGACCTCGGCATCAGTCTGTGTGTTAAAGCAGAAGGTGGAGACTGGAACAGATTCCAGAGTCCCTGTTTTCTTTCAAAGAATTTGCAGCAAATCAAAGCGTAATGTTAAAAGTGGCATGTGGCTGTATGGGATATGAAGAGGCAGATCTTTGAGAGGCAAAAGCCCGATGCACAAGGCTGGTATTTACACATGCTTCTCACACTTAAGAAATGGAGATAAGGAGCAAGGAAGTTCATGTTACCCAAGTGCTGGCATCCAGCTACGCTGCCTGATGAAGGGCCCACGCTCCCTCTGTTGTCACGCGAGAGAGCAGCTCCTTGCACCTGTGCTTTGCCGTGCTGCTGGGAGCCACCTCACTCCACAGGGGACTGATGGCCAGGGCCCATGAGCAGCCTGTCAGTGTCAAGTCCCAGGGGTTTGCCAGGGGTTTATACCCACAGAATTCTTCTCTGTTTCAGTGGGAGGTTTGATAAATTTGAGTCAAGTGGAGACTCTTCCATCCTTAAGCTGCGAAGCTGTCACAGTTGCAGCCAGACGTATTTCCAGATGGGTAAAATGCCAGAGAAATGATGATGGATTTGACACATCTCACATGATGACAGCAGAGGTGCTGACTCCCCCTTTAATTCCTTCCCTTAACAGACAAGGTCTCTGAACCTGGCCCACTTCACCAACATGTACAGCATTTGTTTCTCTTTCTCTGCATGTCTGGTTGGCTTCGCCTTCCTCCTGACTCGTAACTCCCAGCTCCTTTCCTGCGGGAAAGATTCGGAAGGATAGGAAGTCATCTGTGCAAAAAGCATCCCTGGCCAAAGCAAATACAGGTCACAAGATTAGGCTTCATCAGAACTTTAAGTCTGGCCCAAGCTAAACAAATGAGCTGTCATGCTTTGGTAAAAGCTTCAGGATGAGTGAACTGGCATGACTGCAAAAACGGTAAAGCAGCTAACAGGTTTTGCAATATGGAAGCCTGAAGTTTTGTTTTTGATGCTGCATTCCTGACAGTCAAGGCTTGCACTGAACTTCAAATGCCATTAGTTTTGTGTGCTGGCCTCGCTTGCTACGACGCAAACATGCTTCCCAAAGCACAGCGATGGCAGCGAAACTGCGCTGTGGGGCTGGGCTGCCCAGAGAGCCCCTTTGGCGCAGAGGAACAACGTGGGACGGTAAGAAACACCCCGTCTCAGCTTGAACCCTGGGTTTCTTGGCTGTTGGCACTCTGAGACTGAATCTTTGAATGAATTACAGATCTGCTTTGAAAAAAATCTATGACTGTTCAAAGATCTGATTTTTTTAATGTCCAAATATTTCCATAAATGATGTACACCATAGTGTGTAGTGATCACGTAGTTGTTCACAAAAAAAGTTTAATTGAAGTAGTAAATGGGTGTAATCTCTCAAGTTTCCCTTTAAAAAGTAAGAAGGTAATTTGTACTGAGAGAAGAGCAGTGGTGGGGATAGCAGCAATAGGGCTGCCACTGTGCTGGGAGTATTGATGCTGTGAACCACACAGAGCTGCAGAGATCTGCAGCACTCTGGTGTGCTCAGTAATTACTGGTCATAATGGTTATAAGGAGAGGGAAAAAAAATGGCATTAAAATTCTTTATGGAACAAAAGCCTGGCTTTTAATATTGTTTTAATGTACTTCACAAAGCTTTAGTTTAGAGCTAAGGCCAGCCTCTTCTAAGTGTGCAAGGGTTGAGACAATTTAAAAACCAAAATATTTCTCCCAGCAGAGACCTTGCAGCTTATCAAGTAACTGCAGGCTGTATTTTGGCCATTTTTAACTGGGCATTAAAAGTCTCTTTGACACTTGCTTTATTCCCCTACAATAGACCCTAACAGCCCCTCCGAGGCCTTCTTCAGCCTGACGTGTAAAATGTAATGGGGATTGGTTTAAAGAGTGGAATTTGACCTGAGAGAGATGTGAGTATTAGGGGACTACTTAGTCCTCAGTAGCACTTGGGGGCTTTTTATTTTGTGGGGCACTTTATTACTCATTAGTGCTTGGGGATGCTGTGCTGTACTCGTTAGCGTGCTGTCAGACGACTTTCTCTGTTTAAGCACTGCTGTGTTGTGGCAAAGCACATTAGACTCTTCCTCCTACTCTTCATCTTCCTGCCCATGGAAGGAGCAGTCGGGTCTGGGGCTGCTCAGGAAGATCAGGGTGTCCCCAAGGGTGTTTGTCAGTAGAAAAGGGCTGGGGAGTCCTGTTGGCCACAAACATGACACCCACGAGTGTGGGGGAGCCTCTTGTGTTAACACGACCATAAATATATGGACAAGAGACCAAAGCACACTCACAGGAAAGCTGTTCATGCTGGTGAGTCTTGCATAATTCCAGTTCAAAGATACTTATCAACGCAAGCAAGAGAGGAACTCATTTCAGCCTTGTCCTTCTGCTTCTCCTCACTTTTGCAGGAAAACCAGGAGCCAAGAGCAAGGTGGCCACCCAAGCCAAGCTCCTCTGCTACCAAGAGCCTCCAGCCCTACAGCAGGCACCCCAAAAGCAGGAGGGATGCTGTGAGACTGGCAGGCTCTCTGCTACTTTCTGTTTCTGTGAAACTGGAGAATCTTGCCCTGCCCTGTGCTGCCGTCTGCTTGCTTTACGGTGTTGGCTGGTGGTGGAGATGTGGTTGTTCATCTTGCATGACCTCAGCCATCCTTCCAGGCAGGGCCACATGGTGAAGGGAATGAGATGGACTCAGGGATGGTGCCAGTCTTTCACACTTTTCCCTTTAGCTTAAATTATTCCCAGACGTGTAAACTCAGCAAACAAGGATGAAGTTTTCTCCACAAGGCAAGGTTTACTCCAGGCCTGGAACAGTGCCTGAGCTTCCCAGCGGTCAGGAAAAAGCTTGCAGGGAGCAGATGAGTGATTCCTTTTGTATTTTCCATCCATCAGGAAAAGCTGCATCTGAAAAAATAATAGCTGAACTGGAAAATAAAATTAGACAAGTCTGAACAAATATGGAAACCATCCCTGACCTGGTATTGGAAAAGAGTCTCAAATGCTAGAAAGGAGAGAAGCAGTGAGAGGGAATGGATGAGTTTTGGCCTCTGTTGGGTATATGGAAGGAATTATTTCATTCTCTATTTGTTCTGTACATGGCGCTCTGTGTGGTTAACCCTCTGTCTTTGTCATAAATATATGTAACAGAAACAAGTTTTTTCAGAGGTCCCAACCAAACCATCTGTGTTGCATCTGTGGCTTTGAATATGTAAATATTGTTATTAGTAGTAGCAAAAGCAATCGTAATAGCAGCAGGAATAGAAACACTATTACTAGTTGCAGGACTGACGTTTTTATTTGTATTGCTGCAGGAGGTCGCAACGTGCACTGGGACTCAGCTGTGAGTTTGAGCGAGGAGAAAAGGGTGGTTGTCACCCCCAGGAGCAGTCGGTGAGTGCAGGTACTGCCGTGGGTGTGGAGCTGGGATTGCTGCGGTGGGACCGTGCTGCCCAGCACAACGATTTCCTCAGGCCCTTGCAGAGGACCTTTCCAAGGGGAAACATCTCCTGGCAGCTGCCAGCTCCTTGCAGCTCCTGGCATCGCAACAGGGAGAAAATTATTCCCAGTGGGGTGACCTCAGTTCAGTGGCTCAGAAGTACCTGGAGACAACTGGAAAAACTCCCCAGAAAAGGTAATGATGCAATTCTTCCTTATCCAGACGCTGAATTTGTCCCAATAGGCCCAGGGACAGAGCAGTGTTTTCTGCATTGCCCAGTACTGCACCTGAGGTCTCACTCCCAGCCCATCCCAAAGTATCTTGTCTCCATGCAGCCTTTTCTAGGGGAATGACCTGTCAGGGCAACTCATTGTGCCAGCCATCAGCGTCCTGGTATTTGGGGGACCTAACTTTTCTGTCCCTGCTTTACTCCTATGATTAAAAGTGACAGCAACTCTCCTTCTGCTACTTCATTAAGCAGAGGGAAGACCTCGGGGCTGGGAGAGCAGAGGCCAGAAGCAGTCGCAAGAAGACCAGGTAGAGCAGGAAGAAACACAGAATCATTTTGGTTGGAAAAGACCTTTAAGATCATCAAGTCCACCTGCTAACCTAACACAGCCAAGTCCACCCCTAAGCCATGTCCCCGAGAAGCTCATCTACGTGTCTCTTAAACCCCTACGGGGATGGTGACTCCACCACTTCGCTGGGCAGCCTGTTCTGATGCTTGACAATCCTTTCAGTGAATAAATTCTTCGTAATATCCAATCTAAACCTCCCAGGTCAGACACCAAATGTGGGGATCTGGAGGTGCCCATGCTGGAAGGAGTACTTCAGAGAGGACAGGAGAGATGCAGCGAAAGGAAAATCTCCACCACACAATGGTGTTTGGTCTGATCCACGCGATGTCTAGAGACACACAGGCTAGCAAAAACACATCTCAACACGTCCTCCTCACTCCAGGTTCTCTCCGGGTCGAGATGGTATTTTTGTTCCTATATGAGGAATGTTTTTTGTTTGGCTTTGGTTGTTTTGCTGGATCTGTACTGCATTAAATAGCCCATCTTCTGGTTTGTATTTTTTCCAGTTATCGTATTTCGTGTATCCTGTCTTCTTTCATCCAGCCCTATATCCCCCCGAGCAGAGACTAAGTAGGATCAGCCCTTGAGCTTGCTGCCTTCACGTACACAGGGACAATTTGGACCCCCTGTCCCCACGCTTCACTGCTGAGTTGTGGGAGCATTTGCAGCAGGGACTGACGCTTCCTTCTGTTTTCTGTCTGTCACCTAGATCATGTTACCATGGCTGGAGCTTGACGACTCATTGATGGTACATGGTGCCCCTCAAACTTCACACCACCTATGTAGAAGTTGGTTTCTGAAGCCAGTCTGGACAAGCAACAACAAGCCAAGGTTTGTACTTTTTCCTTACATCATTCAGATTTGGCTACAGCTCACTACAGGAACACATGTAAGCGTTGAGGGGTGCTTGTTGGTGTTTTTTAAAAGTCTGCTCTTTGACAGTGCTCCATAACTTCACTTACCAATTCCTGCAATCTGGTGCTATGGCAGTGTGGGTGCCCCTGACCCTGCCACCTCCCAACCTGTCCCAGTGAGTGTCTGCACACCCTGGGAGATAAAAATGTCTCTCTCTTGGAAATCTACGTAATTGAGTTGCGCATTGCCCCACTTGCTAGATCGCAGTTTTCATGCCAGTGCCAAAGTCCTCCCTGCGCACAAAGGAGGAAATTCAAGCTTCGAACCTCTCTAGGATTAGCATTTTGATGCATCCCAGGTGCCTTCAGGTCTGGTAACTGCTCAAAAATGTTGTTCTTCCTCTGTTGACAAGGCCTGAAGAGCAGGTTTCCATTGAGCAGGCTGATTTACATGGTCTCCAGCCCCAACCCCTGTTGCACGATTTCGTGCAAGTCACCAAAAGCAACGGTCTTCACACCCACCGTGTGGCTCTGGCTGCGTGTGGCCAAGGAAGGAGGCACAGCCCAGAACAGCTCTGTTCAGCCCCGTGCAAGCCACCCTGTCCTGCCTATGCCCCTCTTACCCACAACCACCTCCCCTGGGACAGTGGGCTTTGCAGTGTCCTCGCGCCCAGCCCAGATCCTCCTGAAGACGCTTCCCTTCCATTTTCCCAGAGGTGCTCTGCTAACCCTGCTCACTTAGAGGAGCAAGCGGTGCCTGTGGGTGGGCTGGGGCTGGCGGAGCTCTCCCAACCGGCAGTGATTATCCAGCAGCAACTCAAGGAGGGGCAGGGAAGCCACTGCCTAATCCATCCCCAGGCTGGGGGCTCCGCGCACACAACGCGCAGCTCTGCGGCGCAGCCCTCGGAGAGCTCACGGCACAGGCATCTGTCACCGAAACCTGTCCGCTTGAAAGGCTGTCTGCACAACTGAGGGAAAAAAGACAGGCATGACAGCACAATTAGTGAGAGCAAATGAAAGGCTGTTTGAAGAGGAGGAGGGAGGAAAGGGGAGAGCTGCATAAATCCCTGGTGGGGTTTTGGGCTTGACATCAAAACCCCTTAACAGTGTATTACTTCAGCCCCCAATGTGGACAGATGTTGAGCTGTGGCTCAAAGGAAGTCAGAAATCCTTCCTTAGAAAAAAAATTGGCTAGGAAACTAAAGAAAATATTGTGAAAGAAAAGGAAATAAAAGCCCACTAAAGAAGATTTATCACTGCCTCAAGCATTTCTGTATCCTCTAGTCTTATGAGGTCTCAGCCTCAGGGGAGAGAAAAAGAGAAACAGCCTGTTGCTATGTTAATGGCTCACAAATTTGGAGCAGGGACACGATGGTCCAGTTAGATGATGATGGAGGGAGCGAGTTCATCTGGCCAAGGGCTCCTCCAATCCATGCTAACCCCTGATGGCGTTCAGAGCCCTCTGGCACCAGCCTGCAGCTTTCCCTGTCACATCCATCTCAGCTGCCCTTTTTGTCCACTCACTTTTGCAAGGTTCTTCTGGAGCCCTTTGTCAATGGTAAAACATCTTCTTTCCCAAAAGAGCTTAGCATCATCCACAAACCTGGACATTTTTCCCTTCCCAATGCCACAAATGAAGGTGTTGAATAAAACCAGATCTAGTAGAGATTCTTGGGCAACCCCATTGCTGAGTTCCACTTGTCCTCAAAAACTGTTAAACCCTGTTCTTTGCTCCCTACAAGACAGGACTATCTTTTAACTAGGTTTCAATCCATAAAAGGACCTTTGGTTCAACCCCATGGCAATGTAAATTTTTAAAAATCATTTTGCCAAAATCATTTTGAAAATGTCCATCTGTTCTGCCTATTGGGTTCTCCCTATCCGTGTGCATGCTGACCCTCTCCTAGACCCCTGCACACTGGCAAGGTGGGCTCTCTCCATCGGCGGCTGAGCCTGCCGTCTCTTTCCCACCTCCCTGTCTGGGTGCTCGCTGCTGGTGCAGACCCCCCAGCCCCGCTGGCACGGAGCTGACGCTGTCCTCTAGCTCCCACCTCCCCTTCTGGAGTTTGTTCTGTAGGCGGCAGCTACTTTAGCAGTCTGCCGGTCTTCTGGAAGAGCAGCTGCTTATAAAGTCACATTGATCTGATTCCTCTAACTTACGAGCTACAGACGGGGTGTGAAGATCTCCCCAATACCTGCAGTAATGAAGATAAATACAGAGTCATGCCTTACCCTCCCCGGTACCCTGTAGCACCTTTGTATTGAGAAATGGCTACCTAGCCAGCTTTTTAATTCTGGTATATTTAAGGAAACTTTGGGGGAAAAAAAAAATCTTTGCAAGGAATCTTTCAAATAAACCTTCGTGCTCTTTTCTACCTCTTTTAATTTTCTGTCTGCACGTTACTCGCTAAGTTTTATGGGTTTTCCTTTTCTCCTCATGTGGGAAACCTTTCTACTTTTAAAGTGCTGACCTTCTCCCTGTGATACCTCCTTAAGTTTAGCAGTGAGTCAGGCAGGGTGTTTTTTAGGACCTCTTAGTTCTTTTTTGGGTTGTGGCACATGTTTTACTTGGGCTTTAATAGAGCATTTTTTAATCACCTCCAGACTGCTTGCAGGCTCCTTTCTTTGTCTGTTCCTTTTCATTTTGTTGTTATTGACTAATCACCTTATTTTTTCATAGTTCCCTTTCTTGAAATTGCAGAGCCACACGCTGGATTTATTTGGTGTGCTCTCTCCCCCTACACATTAAATTGGCTGTTTTGTGGTCACTAACGGCTCTCCCACCAACACCTTGTGAAGCAGGTCCTGTGCGCCACTCCCCACCCAACCCAGAGCAGCCGCCCCCCTCACTGCTTCCAGTGCTGTCTGGTCCAGGACACTCATTATTCTCCCCAAATTCTTTTCTTCCCTCTCCCTGGTGGCTCACCGCACTGACTAGCTTCCCTCATCTCATTTTATATTTGCTGACAATTACCTTTATTGTGATGGGGTCAGGCAACACAGTCCCGGCTCCGTTCTTCCTCTTGGAATCTGGAATCTCCCATCCAAGAAATCTCTACTGGTACTGGGGTTGTCATACGGAGAGATCAGAAAGTCCGGTGTTATCTTACTTTTTTTTAAGCTTCTGGTATAGGGACAGCACCTCTAAGTTTTGCCCTAGTTTGGTTGTTTCTGTGGGTCTGTTAGTTCTCTACACAATCAAACTCACCTTATTTATTGCAGCTGTGCCATTTATTTCCCTGCTGCTCCTTCATTGTGTACTGGCCACATCCTCCTCACAAGCGGCGCAGGTCTGAATTTCTATACCCTCTGACTTTCCTTCAGCTTCTAACTTGAACAATTCTCTACAGCCTTTTTTGGTTCCACCAGCCCAGCTCTGCTGCTGTGGAGGTGCAGGACCCTGTGATATCAGCTGGCAGGTTCAGAGGGGTGTCCCCAGCAGGAAGCCCTTCCCTGGTGCATACACCCCCTCATCGCAAGGGCTGCAAGAGTGGAGATGGGACTCTGCTCCGCAGCACCCCCAGCCTCTTCCAGCACCTCCTCTTGTTCCCTTGCACTCTGTGCAAGCCCAGGCACCCACACACGCCACACTCAGTGTGATGAACTGCACAGCCCCTCGCAAATTCCCCCTGCTTCATGGGCTGAAGCTGTTTGGTTTGGAAAGTTGCATCATGCTTTCCTGAAGAGAACAAGAAAGATAGCCCACTTACCTGGGCTTGTTAAGCCCCTTACCACAAGCTAACAGCTTTCTGTTTTGTCACCCACAGACCCTGGCCTTGTCAGTGGCCCTGCTCACTGCCCCCAGAGCTAACTTGCCCCCACCAACCCAACCAGCCCTCTTTGCTGCCACAGCAGCCAGTCCCTGACCCGCACCCATCCAGCCTCTCATGAGGCATGAGGGTCCCCATTCCTTCCCCTTGTCCCCCAGAGCAGCCTCAGCCGCCTGTTCACCCCTATGCGTGGGTGCCCCTAAATTCCCATTCCTGTTTGCCCCCTTTCTGGGGTCCACCAGGGCCGGGGGCACAGCACTGGGGGGTGCCTCTGGCTCAGACGCTGCTTCCGAGGGGTGAGGTGGGCTGAGATTTGGTCACGAGGGCGTGCGTGTCTGTCCGTCTGTGTCCTCCCGGTGACACGCGGCTGCCAGGGTGCACTGGCAACAGCCACGCAGCCGGGGCCGGAGCCGAGCTCCCCGCCCCGGGCCGGGGAAGGGCCGATGTCGCGGAGCCGGGGTGTCCCCTCGCGGCGGAGCCGCCGCGCTGCATCCTCGGCCCGCCCCGATCCCGGGGGCCGGATCCCCCAGCGGCGCTGGGGCAGGCGGTAAATGGTCACAGCCCGGCGAGAAAAACTGCTCTTGGGCTCTGCGGCCCCTTCGCGGTACACCCTCCAACCATATATGTGTATATATATGTGTGTGTGTGTGTATACGCACACGTGTACTTATATATATACACACACAGCGGTGCATGCAAGCATCCTGTTGTCCCCATTCCTCGTGGTCGGGGATCCCCTGGTGAACACACGATCCTGTTCCTCATAGTCATAGTCTGTAGCCATAGGGTGGATGGTGACTTTAACTCCTAAGACAGCACTAGTAGTTTTTTATGCCCAGAAAATGAGAGTTACCCCGATACACCTTGGTATTCACAGGGGTTTTTCTGGTAGGAAGAAAACAGCTGTTTTTTGCTTTGCAGGTGTGCTTGTGTGCCTTGAGGTGACAGTGTCAGCAGAGCATGAGTGCCAAATTCCAGCTGCAGCAGAGGTGGAACAGGGAGGCTGAGGTAGGTGAGGAAGGTCATGGGTGACCCCTACTCCTCAGTAGGAGGAGAAAAGCACTTTCATGGCAGACACCTGACACCTGTGGGCTGAATTACATTTTCCCGTTTTTCTTGCTTCTCTTTGACATAGAGTTTGAGTGATGTGGCCCCATCTTTTGTGTTTGTCCCTATGGTGCCAACCAGGTGGTTCAGTGTAGCAGTCACTGGTCACCAAGGAGCTGCATTTCCAGTGGAAAACCCCAAGCTTTGGGGCTTAGCTCCTTCAGAGGTTCAAAAGAGGCAAGGCTGGCTGTTCAGCAGGACACCAGCTCCTCCGCTCTCTCACAAGGTTTAGGGGGTGAGTGTGGTGTTTGTCAGGTGGGTTTTTACAACTCGTATGTGTCAGCAGGAGGGGTGAATTAATCAAAGAATGTACAATTGTAAGAGGTGGAAAACACGTAGAAGGTACCAGAATATAGCATGCATTTTTGTACGTGCAGACCCTGTTCATGCGTGCAAAGCAGCCCTGGTGTACAAAAGAAGGCAGCCAAACGTGCACATGAGACGTAGTTCTACGCGTGTTTAGCATGGGCCTTGGGTGAGGCAGGTGAGATACCGGGTCTTGACACTGAGAAATAGCAGCCTGTGAGCCAGCACTCCTCCTGCCTCCTCTGACACAGGGTGTTTATCTGCATCAGCTTCCATCTCAGACTTCAGGCTCCTACGTAGACACTACAAAGGGTGGCAATATTAACATATGTCGCTGAGTGCTTGACACATTTCTCCTGTACTACTGTCCCCTCTGTAAAGCATCAAGTATTTCAAAGAACTAGGAAACCATACACTTTGCTGATAAATGAAGTGCACAGATGGAAAGCATTGTCAGCAAAAGTTGTGCTTTAATTCCTCTGCACAAAACCATTAATCTCTTTAAAGGATAGGAGATACAAACCGTGAAAAATATCAAAGGACGTGTTCCCTGCCTGGGACCTATAATCCTCCGAGGACCCAAATGAAAGCTATTGGTGTGTCCCACGATCAAAGGCACTGTGGTGAGAACAGTCTCTGAACAGGGGGCACCAATTAAAGGCCACAGAAAGGCACTGTTCTGACGGCACCGCCTGCTCCTCTTCTCAGGGCACGTCACTGGCTTCATGTGCTGCCTGTGCGCCCCACTCTCTGGTACTGGGTATGCGTGCAGCTCACTCCTCTTCCACGTCTCTGCTTAAACGTGTTTCTTTCCCATACCCTGCTGGGCAATCGTGAAGGTCAGGTGCCGCAGGGGTCTACAGCCGCTGCCCTTCCCGGCCGCCCCCCATGGGCTGTGTGCTCTGGTGATTGTGCGGCCGCACAACCTCTCTCTGCTCCAGCAATGCTTGCCCTGCCACCTCCTCCACAATCGGAACTGGACAAACCTCCTGATCTTCCCCAGCCCAGCCAGAATTACAGGCCTTGCATGGAAATTACCAGGTGAGAGCCCATGGCCTGTGTTACTCCAGGAGATGTTTCTGCCCCAGAGGAGAAGGATCAGCCCAGGATTACTCTAAGGACCTCATGCCTGCTCCATGCTCTTGTCCTGCTCTCCTCTTCTCAACCACGAGCCCTGTTTTTCAGCTTCTTTCTTTGCAAATGTCACTCGTGCCCTCCAGCAGCACATCCGCAAGGCTCAGTGCGGTGACCAGCTGATGAACCACGCTGCAGCTCTCACACCCCATCCCATAGCCCTGCTGCAAGCTTGAGATTTTCTCACCAACACTGACCAGACTTTGCAACGGCCCTGAGCTGCCCCGTGTCACAGACCTCGGGGACTGCTGGTGGGAAGCACCCAAAGCCAGCACTCACGCTGGTACAACAGCATACGCACCTTTTCCTGGAGAACTGCTGGTCTATCTCCTCTAAGGATTGTCCTTTTGTTTCTGGCACAAAAATGTAAACGAATATAACAGCCAACACTCCCATCAGTCCATAGAGAAGAAACATCCAAGAGAGACCAATGGTATCTGCGGAGAGATTCAAGTACGTGAAGGGTCTGTTGGAGGCAGGTTACATCATGGGTTACAAAGGCAGTTGGTTGCTTACTGCAAGGTGGTCACTGGTGCCTGCCTGGGGCATTTGAGTTCAAGAAGCAGCCCTAAAAATGGCAGGGCAGCTCCTTATCTGCAAGGCCTGGACCAGGAATCCACAAGGGAAGAAGGATCACAGTATCACAGTATCACAGTATGTTTGGGATTGGAAGGGACCTCAAAAGATCATCTAGTCCAATCCCCCTGCTGGAGCAGGAACGCCTAGGTGAGGTCGCACAGGAATGTGTCCAGGCGGGCTTTGAATGTCTCCAGGGAAGGAGACTCCACAACCTCCCTGGGTAGCCTGTTCCAGTGCTCTGTTACCCTCACTGAGAAGAAGTTCTTTCTCAAATTTAAGTGGAACCTCTTGTGTTCCAGCTTGATCCCATTGCCCCTTGTCCTATCATTGTTTGCCACTGAGAAGAGCCTGACTCCATCCTCATGGCACTCACCCTTTATATATTTATAAACATTAATAAGGTCACCCCTCAGTCTCCTCTTCTCCAAACTAAAGAGCCCCAGCTCCCTCAGCCTTTCTTCATAAGGGAGATGCTCCACTCCCTTAATCATCTTTGTTGCCCTACGCTGGACCCTCTCCAGCAGTTCCCTGTCCTTCTTGAACTGAGGGGCCCAGAACTGGACACAATATTCCAGATGGGGTCTCACCAGGGCGGAGTAGAGGGGAAGGAGGACCTCTCTCGATCTACTGACCACCCCCCTTGTAATACACCCAAGGATGCCATTAGCCTTCCTGGCCACAAGGGCACAGTGCTGGCTCATGGTCATCCTGTTGTCCACCAGGACCCCCAGGTCCCTTTCCCCTACACTGCTCTCTAATAGGTCATGCCCCAACCTATACTGGAACTTGGGATTGTTCCTGCCCAGATGCAGGACTGTACACTTTCCCTTGTTAAATTCCATCAGATGGTTCACACCAGGCTTTGCCAGAAGCACCACGGAGGGCAGGAGAAGGCAGCTGAGCTCCAGGGCCCTGCGGGACCTGCTGAGAGCCTCAGCCCAGAGCCCTGCTAGAAATAAATGTCCTAAAGCTCCTGGTGTGCAAGCTGCCAGCCCCATGGTTTCCTGATACTGCAGTGCTACAGTACAGCCCAGTGGGCAACGGATCATTTTTACAAAACAGGTGCTGGAGGGGCCCAGACCAGTGTTGCTGGTGCCTACTTTTCTGTTTTCAGAGGCACCAAGGTCACACCTATTCTGGTGTAAAGTCCCCAGGGTTCAAAATGTCACCTTGTCTCCAAAGTGCTTGTGGTGGCCACATTCTCTAACCAGCTGTGGGAGATGGAGGGATGGGGGATGGCCACTTACCAAGGAGGTCCAGGAAGGAGAGGCTGATCAGTAAATTAGCAGCCCAGTTAAAGCTGTTACAGAAGGCAAAGGCTCTTCCTCTGATCCCAGCAGGATAGATCTCACTGAGGACCAGCCAGGTCACTGCATGGATTAGAGAGATCAGAAAGACAGTTGTAGGAGTTCAGCAATGCATTTGAGAAATGGGCATGGAAGATTTCAGCAGGGGTTTTAAACTCCGGCTTCACCCAGCACCCACTGCTGATGGTGTCAAACATTCATCCATCTCAGAGCCGGATCACAGCAGCACACTTCAAAATTACAATGTTCAGTACTCCACAGAGGAATAAAATACCAGTGAACAAGCCCAGGGAGCCAAGGAGAAAGCAGGGGAGTTGGTCATTCCATTCACAGGAGATGGAAAAGATCTGGCACATCTGCTACCAGGACACGCTCTTTGCAAAGAAATGAGAAAGGGATAGGATTAGGGAGACGATGCTGTGTTTGGGCTAAAGCAATATGTATCTTAAAGCCATCTTTCCTATCCCAGCGTTATTTTACTTGAAGTAATTTACAGGGTCACTGTCAAACCCATCATACTTGCTTTGCACTTCTGTTTTCCTGAAGTTAGGTGGAGTTTTCTCCCATCAAAGCATTTAAAGCAATAAATGCCAGAGAACAGCAGAGCTCACATGGAAGCACAAACTAATCTCTATTATCATCTGATGAATAAATAACAATTTCAGAAAAAGACCAGCTGATATTGAGAAACTTCAAAGGAGGTTCCACTTCTGCCTCATCTTTCTTCATCACACAGCAGAAGCCCCTCAGTCCGTCAGCCCTCTATTTTCGTCCTTACAGGGGTGCTATGAAGATTAGGTAGAGCTTCTGTGATGCTCCGATTTTGCAATGAGTGTGACATAAAAGAAAAACACTACAAGGTTAATGATAGCATGGAAGAGGAATTATTCTAATGCTGTACCAGTTTTACAGCTGACAGAGCTGCAATGCTAAAAAACAATTCGGTGGGCTGAAAATGATATACTTTCAGTTTGCAGACACTGAGCTGTTTGGTAAAGCAGATACATGATGAGCATTTCAAGCAGGCTAGTTTTATTCTCTTAGTGCAAGGGTATATAAACACCATACTTACTTGGTCCAAATCCAATTGAGAAGGCACTCACGAAAGTCATCATGCTCAGCAGCGTAATCCAATTTAAAACTGTATGTCCTGTCCAGGGAGCACCACTGAAAGGAGGGCTAGTGCTTCTCACTGTCTCTTTTTTGGACTGACCTACCAAGTCTCTTTTCTGAGCGAGAGAAGAATCAGAAACAATCTCTCTGCTTTGACTACTGGCAAGAACTTTTGTAAGGCTCCTCATGGCAACAAAACCAGGGCCTGCCTGACTTTTTACAGCATCTAATGCTGGTGGGATGGGTGACACAACAGGCTGGGAGGATAGGGGTGTCAGGGGGTGCTGGGTGAGGCTGTGGGATGCATTGGGGATCGTGGCTGCCTTGCAGTCCCTGGCCATGGCCAGCGGAGCAATGCGGCTGGTGAGGCCAATGGTGGTGACGGAGATGGCCATCACCACACAGCCAGCCATGAGGAGCACCCTCCTGCCAGCCTTGTCTGCAAAGGCCATCGCGACAAGTGTGGCCACCACCTTTATTGCCCCCAGCCCAACAGAGGCCAGGATTGCTGAAGAGTTGCTCTGGAACCCCACTGAGTGGAAGATTTTGGAAGCATAGCCCAACACGTTGGGCTGCCCAGTGAACTGCTGGAAGAGCACCAGTCCCAGGCCCACCAGAGTCCGCCTTCTCATGCTGTCTTTGGTCCTGAAAAGGTCAAGAAATGAGTAATGCTTCTCCTTATAGGGCTCCTGCTTTGCTGTCTCTCTGTCCTCAGTGTTCTGCAGTTGAATGAGGCCCTTCTGGCAGTCAGAGTCCCATGAGCCTAATTTAACAGGGTTCACAGGGAGAAAGAGGATGCTGAGGAACTGCATGGCCGCTGGCGCAATGGCCAGTCCAAACATGTACCTCCATCCCTCGTCGGCGTCCGCAAAGGTGTAATTCAGCGCGTAGGACAGGAGGATGCCTACAGTGATGCCCACTTCATAGAGAGACACCAGCAACCCTCGCCGATGAGCAGCCACCATTTCCGAGACATAGATGCAGCAGGCCATGGATGAGACAGAGATGGCAAAGCCCACGGTCATGCGCCCAATGACCAGCCCAATAAATGACCTTGCCAACATGAGAATAAGGCTGCCAACCAACAGGACCAAGTTGCTGACCAGTATTGCTCTCCTCCGTCCATAGAGGTCAATGAGGATCCCCCCAACCAGAGAGGCAAGGAGAGCTCCGATAAGGAGGGCGCTCACGAGAATTTCTTGCTTGAAGCAGCTGAGGTGAAAGTCTATCTGTAACTGCAGCAGTGCACCAGAGATAATCCCTAGCTCGTATCCAAATATCAGCCCACCTAGGAGAGAGACCGTTGCAGACAAGAGGAGGACCAGCAACGCACGACCTGCAAAACAAGCAAGTAATGCTAGGTTCAAGCTTCTGACACTAGCAGGCAATCTATCAGCATGCACAAGCTGGAAAAAGCTCTCTCAGGATACCCAAAGTTTTCCATCTATAAAGCTGTGATGCTGTATTTCCCCATAGGTCCCTAGGTCATGTGTAGAGAGGCACATGCAGATAGTCACACAACCCACCAGGCCTGCACACGCTTCCACTAGCAGCAGGGGCATTCATTTGCGGTGCAGAACTGTGAAAATAGGACTTTGTTTAAAAAGTTAAAACTTGTACTTCAGTGATTAAATGCAACAGTGATTTGTACTGCCTGGAGTTGTACAGGGGATCCTCTGTGGTCTCTTCTCAATTCAAATTACAAAACCTGTTCTGGGCAGCAAGTGCAGCTTCTGCTTTCTGCATCTGCATTGTTCGGCATTATCATCTTCACGTTTCAGTGCATGTGGCATCCATCAACTCTCACTGCAGGCTTTGCATTCCCATTCCCTACCTTGTTGTTAAACTTCTGCAAGCAGTATTTGTATTTCTCCTCGTTAATTCGGCGCTCTCGGTATGACTTTGTAGGGGTGGCCTTGATTTCTTCATGTCTCCTTCTATGCCACACAGTGCCCAGGATCCCTGAGCCAGGCACAACCTTCTCAGGCTGCTTTACAACTACAGGACAAACTTCACCATGAGCTGAAAACCTCACTGTTGCCTGCCCCAAATACAAGAAGGAATTCTTTGACCTTGCCCTTCCCACACAGCTGAGCACACAAGTTTAGTAAGTATGTAAGTTTAGTTAAAATAAGAAAAAAACAATAGCAAAAGCAAACCAAACCCAAATCAAGCAACCCACCCAAACAACCCTAAAAACAAATGAACAAAAAAAAGGTGCTTGCTGTACGTGCTTCTTGCCCTGGGGAGAGGATGAAAGTGTGACCATATGTGAAACTTCAGTCACATTACAGCAGGGGGAACTGCACAGGGCATGAGAGTCGGTGCTGATGCAAGGAGCTCTGGGGAGCAGCAGTGACAGTGACCAGTTACAACTTTGAAGGCACAGGTAAAGTGCATTGGTTTAGAGGTCTGTGCTTGTTTCTCACATTGGCTTTGTTTAACTAGAAATACTCATGGTTTCAGTAGACTATATGTGGAAAGAATGTGGACACAATCACCAGACCATGGAAAACTTTCCTCACCCTGCCTATGGGCTTTTTTCCCCTCACAAGTTGTCTTTAATGGGAAGTGTCTCTATTCAGCCCTTAATCATAGCTAGAAATAAAGGTTACTTCTCGGTGATGGCTATATTTATATTTATTCTGTAACCTCTGTGTTTCATTTGTGTTACTTAGCCATCCCAGTTACACGCCAGTCCCTCCCACCATGCTCTGTGGCTACCTGCACTGCTTTTATCACTTCTTGTACATGTTATGCAAATAATTAGAGAAAATATTTGCTCACTGAGAACAAAAGGCTTTGTATAAAGTGGGCATGACATTAGTTGCAAGCCACAAACTCAATTAGACACAGCCAACTGTGCTGTGAATACCACAGCTGATTCCATCAGATTTTGCTGTATTTCTTGTTAACTCGATGAGATGTAATAGTTTATGAACTTTGATTGAAATCCAGCTTTGTGTATAGTCTGTTCTGATTTAGTTGGGGAACCTGAAGGCTCTTCAGATCCCTACATGAATACAGAAAGTCTGGTGAGTCTCGCAAGGAACTGTGCCAGGCGATTCCCTGCCTAGGGCAAAACCCGGTCTGCGTGCCAGCACTAAGCAGTGACCAGTGCTGCTGACCTGGCCGAGACTGGGCTGACTCTTGGACTGCTGAAGTCCCCGCTTGCCTACACCCACGCCCACAGGCACTGCACAGGCACTGCACAGGCACTGCACGGGCACTGCTGCCTGCGGCAACGCTGTCGGTGCCCCCTCTGCTCCCCGGGGCTCTGCTCCCCGAAGCAGCCCCTTCCCCGGCTGTGCTCCTGGGACGGCCCCAGGGGCCCTGCCGCCGGAAATTACTTCTCTCTGTTTGCTATGTTTGCTGCTGGGAGTGCTAAAAAAAAAACAGAAAGGGGGCTGGTGAGGGTGGAGAGTTGCAGTCTCAGCCTTTAGGAAAAGTTAAAAACTTTTTTTTGGAAACTTTTTCCTGGGGCAGGACGCGCCCCCTCCTAACCCGGCTGTCCCGTCCCGAAAGGGGGTCGCTGCCCCCCTTCCGCCATCCCCGCCCCCCCCGCCCGGCCAGCACTCACCCATGTTGGGGCTGACCCCCGGCGCTCCGCGGCGGCGGGCGCAGGTCCGGGCGGAGCGGGGTCCGGCGGCGGGAGCGGGGCCGCGCAGCGCCACGTCGCTCTCGCCCTGCCTCCCGGCCGGGCAGCCTGGGGCTTGTAGTCGCCCTGCCCGCCCGTCCGGGAGCCGGGGGTGTCCCGGCAGAGTCGCCCTCGCCGGGCCGTGCTGCTCGGGCGGGCACCGCCCCGGGGAGCTGATGCAAAGGGCCTGGAAGACGGAGCGGAAGACCCGGGTGATGAGTGAGTCTGGCTCCGCCGCGCCGTAACCCGGGGCTGGGCGTGTGAACGCTCCGTGCAGTCCGGGTTTGGCCGCGCAGAGTGGCTGGGGACATTTTAGCAGGGGTATGTTCCTAATTGGTCTGGAAACGAGGACATGGCAGGATATGGCTTTAGTTGCTGGAATGACAGCTCTGTCCCCAGTCTCCAGCTCAGGGAAGGAATCTCTGCTCGCAGACTGCAGACCCTCTCCCATGCAGAGCTTCACTCCTCTACAGGAGAAACCTCCTAGAAAGCCCCCAAGAGACTGTCAGTTTATTATAGTTTAGGTAGCTCGGCTGGAAAGCCAAGGAAGCCAGCTAGGAAAGCAGTGACCATTTCAGAGCTGAAAAAAAAAAAAAAAAAGAAAAGGCAGCCTGAGTTTGCACCCAACTTTCTCTTGCGTGGAAAAGAAAGGATCAGTCTCTCGAGCTTATCTCCTCCCCCCAGCACAGTGCGCCGCTAGGCAAAGCATTTCAGTATTCAGCTTCCCTTGCAATTAACATTCTTTTTCTGCTCAGTGGAACAGAACCCTTCCTGCTGCCTTCTGCACAAAAGACACTGGGACTTGCACTTGGATGCAAGATATGTTTCCGAGTTTGAGACTAAACTCATGTATCTCAAAGTCCAGTTTGTAAAACAAAGATTTTACAGAGCTTGATATGCCTAGAAGTGCTTTCAAAACTCTTTAACACAATGCAAACATTCTCCCTCAGTTCTGTTCATGCAAACTGCAGTTACTGGGTGGGTTGCAGTGTGGTGAAGTACATGCGACGTTCAGAAGTTTGCTGTATCACAGCTGGTATGCAGACAGGCGTAGGGAAGATGTGCTGCAACAGGTCTGGGGTTGAGCTTGCACGGCCTTCCCAGGGCCATGCAACAGGCTCTGCCACAGAAGGGCAGGTGCAAATGACCATAAACCTGCATTGTGAGCTGGTGCAAGACTGCAGGTAATGTTATATCAATACAAGCTCCAGCCCAGTGCCCTGTGGAGCCCGTGCCAGTAAAACATTTTGCTGCAGTACAGGACCAGGTTGGGGAAGGTGTGCATCAGTGACCGTCGTGCCTGTGGTGCAGGCACACCCCTCTGACACAGGCAAAAGTAAACAGGTTGGATGAAGAATGAGGAACACTTGATATTTCTCTGAAAGAGCTTTTTCAGTCATTAATTCAATGGGACATTGAAATATTTAAAGAATCATTATTCTTCTATGCAGGGGAATATCCATCACATCTCTGCTCTGAAGAGAAGTGGTGTCAACTCTTTTTTTTGATGGAACTCATAGTCTTAGGATGCTTGAGATGGACAATACCGGATCATGCATATAATTTCAACCTTAGTCTGTTGGATACCTGGCTTGCAACACAGGCAGCAGTTGATAAAAGGTTTTGCTTTTGTTTCTTCTCAAAAGCATAGTGAATATTAAAAGTGTTTCAAGTCATCTGCTTGGTTTATAGATTAAATTAATGCTTCCTATTCATGTGCCCTAATTTCAGTGGAAATACAGTATTTGAAAATAACGTTTCTAAACCCTTGTGTCTGATAGCAACACAGCTGTACAGGGATCACACACTCAAGGAAGAACAGCTTCACACACAAACACCAGCCAACAGAAACTGATGGTGTTCATGGAAGGAGCTTTTCAATATGATTTGTAATTAATGTTTAAGTAGTTTAAACAGCTCCAGAATCACAACTGGCTCTCATGACACTCACAGGGAGAAGATGTGACCCACGCGTGGTTCCCCACCACCCCAGCCGCAGAGCCAGAGGGGACCGACCATCCTTGGCAGCTGCTGGGCAAATCCACTCCCGTTTACGTGATCTGCAGTTTGCCTGAGCAATTCCTGCCTTCTCAAGTGATTTTAGAGGGAGAAGGAAGAAATTTTATTTTTCTCCATAGTCACTCAGCATTCATTTATCTGCCATCCTGACATTTTCTGGAGGTTTCCCGTTCTCTGGCAGGGCAATAAACATTATTAGCACAGACAGCGAGGAGGTGAGGTCCTGGGGAGTATAGGCAGAGCTTTATGGTATGTTTACGAAAGGTGGCCAAAAAAATTACATCAGTACACATAGAAATGCAGCTGCTTGTGTCTGGAGGTTATGGTCCTCTGAAAAAAATGCAAAAGCCTGCTGTGATGCACAGCAGAGATAATGCTTCCTTCGTGTATTTCGTTGTTTTTTTTCCTTTGCAGGAAAACATCTTCCTTTGCAGTTTTTAAAGTACATCTCTCTTATCATGCCATTTGTAATTAACGGACATTCTGGGCCTGCTGAAGTCAGTAGCTTTGGTCCTTAAACTCCACATGAGAAGGTCTGGAGGGGCTGGATCCACCAGGATGTGGCTGGCTGCGTGTTCCCAGCCTCGCTCTCTCCTGCGATGCTTTCCTCCTCCCGTTGAGACTGTGTGTCTTGGCAGTGCCGTTTCCCCGTCTGATCCTTATCTTGGTTTTGGCTGCTGGACTCGCAGGGCGCCGGGGCACGTTCCTGCTCTGCAGCCGAACAGCACATCTCCAGGGCTGAGCCGCAGGAATGCGCTTCCTGAAGAGCTCGGCGTCTGAAGCGGCGGCGCGCGTTTGGTAACGCGACCCAGCTGGGACTACTGAAAACGTTACTTGGTACCTCAGGGCTGGGAGAAGCTAAAAGAGGCTCTCAAAATCACAAAGGGAGAGAGAAGTCCACCCTGGAAAAAGGAAGACTTGGTGTTCAGCAACACTCACCACACACTCCAGGACATTTTCTCTTATTACAGTTGGTGCTTAGGAGGAGATTCAGGGGACCAAACTGACCAACCTCAATTCAGTTATTGATTAAAATTATAATCCGACAGCAGGCACCAGAGTTACCACTGGCTGGGGTGGAGCCAGCTCGCCAGGCACCTGCACTTGTTTTGTGTTTGTTTACAGCCCAGAGAGCTTTCTCCTTGTGACACCAGGCTGCACCCATTTTCTTTTGTGTTACCCTAATCCCGGGGAGTTTATTTGCAATGCTGGCAGCACTGGTGGTCACCCCATGGCTCCAGTTTTCTGCACGTTTTAGGGTGACCCGGGGTTCCTGCAGCCCTCCTCCCACTGCCCGCCCTGCCCGTAGCATCCTCTCGATGGGGGAATTGGCCAAGATCTGTAATTCTGAGCTGTGACAGGTGTCAGCACTGTGAATTCACACACAGGAGGGTTTATCCCTGTGGCCACACTTTGCAGGTGGAGGACACAACCCCAGAACCAACAAGCACCTTATCTGGGCACGAGGAGCCACCTGAGCCCTGAGGTAACCTACATTCGACCCTTTTCTAGTCTGTTGGGCCCAGAGGATGGCAGCCTCCATCCTTAAATAAGCCAGGGTGAGGCAGCTTGCCCAGTGCCAGGGGATCAGGAGGACAGCAAGGAGGAGCCCTTGGGATTGGCCTTGGTTTCCATGAGCTTGGTTTGCTGCCCTGCGATTTTTAACTCATTTACATTGTCTGTGAAAGGAGAGTTTATAAATGCTTGTCACCAGGAGAACAAAGTTACATAATTAAACAATTAACCAGAGAGTCTGTGGCTTCAGTGCAATTCTCTGGGGTGATTTGATATTCCAATAAAAATACTGGCTGATACCATAAATATTGTAAATGGCTCTAGATGGTTTCCAAGGGCTATGTAAACTGTTTATTGCTTTCAAAGAGAAATGAATAAGTGAAATCACAGGGAAGACAAATTTAAATAAATAAAATAATGGGGAAAATGAAGCAAAAATATTTTCTTTTGTATTCTGAAAACTCTGGAGGATGTTTTTGGCCAGCATGAAAGAAGGCCATCATATTTACCAGAATAACGAACCGAGGTAATCTGTGTGCACTTGCTTATAGATTATATGTATATATGTGTGTGAGGGCTGTGCATGGATGCTTAGATAAAATCTGCCCTCAACACTGGGAAAACCTCTTTCTTTATCTGATTGATTGTGGTATTTGCAAATTCCAGCTATGGAGCCCAAGAATGTCCCTCTTTCCCTGTCCAAGCCATGGGGCTTCTGCAGCCCTGCTGTGGCAAGGGCAGCTAAAGGAGGATGCCACGAGTGGGCAGGATTGTGGGATGGATTACTCGTATCATTGAAAACTTGGGAAGGTTGTTTAAAAGTTGTTACTGAAGCAAGATAAATATTTGCCCGGCATGATCCCACCATGCAACAAGTAAGCTGTATGGAATGTGTTAATAAAACATAAATGTTCTGAAAAGGAAACAAATGTTGTGGATGAGAAAACAAGGACAAAATGGACTTGTGGCACCTCCAAAGGCAACAATTGAAAACATATTTACATGGACTGGCCTGAGTCCCTTGTATCTTCTGAGGAATGTAAATGGCAGGATGTGCAGATCACTCAGTAGAGTAGTGGGTTTTTCAGTGTGCCATGAAAACCCAGATACTGCTCCCAAGATAATGAGGTTTCTCCATCTTTTACTAAGGTGATGTGGGGCTTGGCTGCTTGAGGAACTGGGGACACCTGAATCACCACATGAGCAGCCTATGGGCAGGGGCAGAAGCTTTAGTGCTGTCCAGCTTGGGGACCTGGTGTGACAACAAGCCCTGTTGCAGTCTGGCGATCCCCTGCAGCCTATGGGCAAACCCCTTCTGCTACCCAGCCATGAACGGGGCAGCTGCAGAGGATCTGCACAGGCTCCAGCCAAGGCTTTTGGCACACAGAACACCGAGAGCCAGTGCTGAAGCATCTTAGTGGTGATGTCCTGGTGGTGGAGTCCCCACGGTGATGCCCCAGTGCTGGAGCATCCTGGTGGTGCTGCCCCAGTGGTGGTGTCCCAGGGGTGATGCCCTGGCAGGCAGCTCCGAGGTGGTGCTGGGAGAACCTCGGGTGGACCACAAGATCCCTTGGGAAGGTGCACATCCAGCACCGTGCTTGCAGGCCCTGGGGCAGCTGTGGGTTTTGTTTTTGCACTGGCAGGAGCATGGGAAAGCACCCTGGCTGCCCAAGGCACAGGCACAAGTCCCACCATCCTGCAGCTGCTCAGTGTCCCCTAGCACGCCAGAGAGTGTCAGAGGGCAGCGGAAGTTATGGGGGAGACGCACAGAAAGGATTTTTAGCAGAAGCGGCAGCAGGAAGACCGAGGCGATGCGAGCAGAAGACACACTAGGGCGAGGCCCCGAGGAGCGGTGCAGGCGGGGAGGGGGCGGAGCTTGGGGAGTTCGGCCGTTTCCGGCGAGGGCTGCCGAAGATCGACGAAAATTACCGAAGATTGCCGAGCGGGGAATGACGCGCATGCGCTCGGTGGCGGCGGGCTCCTGTGATGGCGGCGGCTGAAGCTGAGGCGGGCAGCGTGCGCCTTGGCATGGCGGGGACTGTGGACCCTGCGATGGACGAGCCGGGGTCCGCGGGCCCTGCAATGGACGAGCCGGGGTTCGCGGGCCCTGCGATGGACGAACCGGGGTCCGCGGGCCCTGTGATGGACGAGGCGGGGACCGCGGGCCCTGTGGAGCTCCAGGTGCCGCCGCCGCCGCTGCCGGGGCTGCAGCTGGTGCGGCAGGGCGCCGAGGCCCACGTGTACCGGGGGCTGTTCCTCGGGCGGGCGGCGGTGGCCAAGCTCCGCATCCCGAAGCGGTACCGTCACCCGGCGCTGGAGGAGCGGCTGAGCCGGCGGCGGACGGCGCAGGAGGCCCGGTCGCTGCTGCGGTGCCGGCGGGCAGGTGGGCCCGGGGGCGCCGGGCCGGGCCGGGCCGGTGGCAGGCGGGGCTGCTCTGGCAGGACGGACACCCCCGGGTGCTGGTGTCTCCCTGCTCACCCGCACCCGCCTGTCACTCAGAGGGCCCCTCAGAGCAAATAACGGATGCTCTCCCCGTTATCCTGAAGGGTGCAGGTGGTTTCTCCTTATCCCAAGGAAGCGTGCGCTGCCTGTAAAATGTAGCTTGCCCTTAGCCAGAAAGCCCCAGTGCGTGTTCTGCTGGGGAGTCTCACCCCAGGAGGGGTCGATCCTGTTACTAAGCTTATGCTGCCAACTAGTTTTAGGGCTGGAGGCTCGTGCAGCATGGGTTTGGAAACAGGGGTTAGGGGGGGCATTCCTGAATGTGGGTTATCATGGCTTGGTGTGATGTCAACTGGCATTTTTGCTTGAGGCTTGTATCAGTTGTGTTTTGTTGTTAAAGTGTCAAAATCCTGTAGATTAACTGCTAGCATTTCATTTTTTCTTCTTTTAAATAGGGATTTCGGCTCCAGCGGTCTACTTCGTGGATTCTGTCACCAACTCCATATATCTTGAAGATATTGTAGACTCAGTTACTGTTCAAGATCATATCAATTCTGTACAACAGAGTGGTAATTATACCAGTAGCCTCGTTCCCTTAGCAGAGAAGATGGGTGAGCTGCTGGCAAGAATGCACGATGAAGATCTTATACACGGGGACCTTACAACTTGCAATATACTTCTCCGGCCCCCCACAGAGAAGCTGGACTTGGTGCTGATAGACTTTGGACTCAGTTTTATTTCAGGTCTTCCAGAGGATAAAGGGGTTGATCTGTATGTTCTGGAAAAAGCCTTCCTTAGCACTCATCCAGATACTGAAATTCTGTTTCAAGCTCTGCTAAAGACCTATGCAGCTACATCTAAAAAATCTGGCCCTGTGATCAAAAGGCTGGATGAAGTACGACTAAGGGGAAGGAAGCGATCCATGATTGGGTAGAAGAGAGAGGACTTAGGGATGGAGAAATAGCACTACTTAGGTCCTGCAAATATGGTTGTTTATGCTTCCTGTTGGTTTTATTTAACAGATCACTATTTCCATAACTTTGTCTTCAAATAAATAAATTTGAGTTAGTTATAAGTGTCATAAAGTAACCACAGTAATTGTAGGTGGGAGCACAGAAACAAAAGAAACAACTAAAGGTCCCCTCTTTCCTAAATGTTAAATGGTTATTCGAAAAAGTAGTTTACAGTGTCATTCCACTCGTTTGCTTCTTTGTGTGGTTAGAATCATATCCAGTATTCTTTCTGAACCTGTAGACCGTGGATTTGTGGGCGGTAAGAGGGACCTGAGGATACCAGAGCATCTACAAAAGGTAATTAAGAAAATGTATTACTTTTCTCAGATGATTTACTACAAAACATTTAAATCTACTATAAGTGACTCTACACATCCTGAACATTTTTGGGAGGACTGAATTCCAGGACACGGGCAATGTTGAATAGAGACGTAAGAACCATAAAACAGGTTCATTTTCTTCCAAAAGTAATTTTGTTTTATTTAAACTTTCAGTTGATAGTATTTCCTTGAGCAAATATACAAATGGTTAATCAAGAATGGTTTTCTGTTGAGAAGCTTCCACTTTAAGCAAGACATCTGAACACTTCTATTTTTGGAGCTTGATAAGAGGGCCTGCTTGTATTGTGATTGGCAGAGGCAGGCAGTAATCCTGTGGTTTTTGGTAACATTTCCTCTATATTACTAGATTTTCTGGATTACTGTGTCTGATAGTGTCAATGTCAGGTGGCTCAGAGGAAAAACTTAAAACGCCACAGTAGATGGGTGGGAAATTAACCAGTCCTCGGTGTTGTAAGCAGAATGGGATGTGATTTGTACGCTGAGTAAGCATCTGAACTTTGTCATTTACTTCAGATAATGATTTAAAAGAAACGAACTTCTCCCTGAACGATTTGGCGTGTTGTGCAGCCTCTGTCTGTTGGGGAAGATCCTGTGTTCTATCACTGGTGCTCCCTCTGAAAATGCTTGTGCAAAAGAGGGAGCAAATGCCGCAGGAACCCCTTGCCCCGTGCACAGCTGCGTTCTGCACCACAACCACGGATGTGTCCTTCCCAGACAGCTCCTTCCATCCAGAGGGGAAAAACAGCAGTGAAAAGCAGCGTGGGGGTGCAGCTGCCCTCAGCCTGGCAGGGGAGATAATAGAATCATTTTGGTTGGAAAAGACCTTAAGACCAACAAGTCCAATCGTTAACCTGACACAGCCAAGTCCAATGAACGGATTGGAAACTACCTACCAACTGCAACCATTGGAAAGTTTTCAAAGGTAAAACATTTGCATACTGAGACCTCCAAGGATGACTCTTTTGCATGTCACAGGCGTCTTTTGCTCCTCCTCAGTGACATCAGCGTAGCAACAGTATTACTCAGATTTTGATGGAGTATGTTTGATGGAGATGGGGAGGAGAGCGCCTTCCTCCTGGCTTAAAGCAAAGCAACCTGGGCAAAGCTCTGCCTGGGGAGGGGGCAAGCGGGAGCCCTCCCGCTGGGCAGTGGGGCCCCTGCCAGTGGTGGGCACCGGCAGCCCCGCGCAGGGCGGGGAGCTCCGCACCGGGCTGGGGCTGCGTGGGGTGCCGGCGGCGCCGCGAACCACCAGGCGGTGCTACCGCCGGTTTCTGACTTCGTGCGGTGGCGCCGCTGCAATGCTGCCGCTTTCGGTGAGAAAGCTCTGGGGTTCGAGCGCTGCGCAAGTGTCCTAGCGCTGCGGGCTGCCCGTGCCTGGCGCGCATTCACCTCTTGCCAGACGAGCCGCCTGGGCGAGTGCCCGGTCCCGACTGTGGGCCCCGGGTTCCACCGTCCAGCCACAGCTTTGGCTTGCGGGCCCCAAGGAACCGCTGCCTTTTGCTGAAGCAGTGTCCCTTATGGAGGAATGCTCTTTATTGCTTGTGGGTCCCAGCCGTGCTCACGGTGCGTCAAGAATGGTGCAGCCCAGGCTGGGGGCAAGAAGAAAGAGCCATGTGTCCATGCCCGGAGCAGCAAGGTTTTAGGAGCTGCTGCTGTGTGCACATGCAACAGCCTAAGCAGCACACGGTCACTTAAAACGGTGCTGGAGCAGGGCCTCTTGGCATGGTGGGAGCAAGTGGATATGAGCTAATGAGTCTCCAAATGAGGCCTCATCTGAGCCCCACCTCTCAGACCTGCTGAGGGGAGGCAGCACGCCTAACACCCCTGCCCGCCATCCCCCATCTGTACAAACACCGCTTTTACTGACTCCTACTGACACCAGCATTGAGTTATGTTTGTAAAACCCTTCAAAGAAGTCTATTCCTAACTATCATTGTGTTTGTTAAAATACAGCTCTCCCTGCGGGACTGCAGAGTAGAAACAAAGCTGATCAACTGCAAGTTTTTAAGGCCAGCGTGGGGCTCTGAGATGAAGCCCCACAGCAGAGCAGGGGTCAGCAGCCTGGGGTCAGCAGCCTGTGGCCAGCAAAGCTCTCTCAGGGTGCTGGTGCCTGGGACTACCTTCTAGCAGAGACTCCTGAATTGGCCTCTGCCGCAATCTGCTCTGTGATGGTGCGTCAGAACAAAGCAGAACATTACTGGGGATGAAAAGCAAAATGTTTTGCTTTTTCACTGCATGATAAAACTCCTCCTCAAATATTATTTAGGTGTTATTTTTTGCACATCTGTGTTCCAGCTTGTTGATATTTCGTCTTGATCACCCCCATGTGTCTCTGGATTGTTATGGTGAATGCTGAGCTATTGTTGTTTGGGGGTGGACAAGTCACAGCAGGTGCATGTCCAGCAAAGGGGACACCTTGAACATGCACAGTATCCGCCCTGCATCTTCCTGCAGCCTCAGCTGTATTGCTGGAGTTTAAAAGGACAATCAATTAAAAAACCCCCTACTTTTTAAAGTGACATCAAAACCATTATCTTTGGGAAGAGGCAAACAATCTTTTTGGCTAAAACCCCAAACTTCTTTTAAACTCAGAGCGATTGTCTTTCTTGTTTTGTATTTCCAGTGCTGGCCAAAGCACCAAGCGGGCAGTCCGTCCCTCTTCAGAAGGTAGGATTGAGCACAGTCACCCGTCCGTGTGACACTGGCACAAGCAGTTGATGTCCTGCCCTGTCTTACCCATAGGGGCTGTTCTCACCAGCCCCAAAGCCTGTGTTGGCCTTCAGCCCCCAAAACCCTCCCATGGGGCACTGAGAGGTGGTGGGGAGGTCCAGGGCCATCGCTGCTGTTGCACACAGCCACTGGAGGTCTCTCTGCCACCATTGCTAGCACCAGAAAAATCTTTGCGTTTGGGAAAAATCTTATTTCAGTAGAAAACATCTATAACTGTGTGCCGTTGATCACTCTGCGTCTTTCTATGGCTCATATCTTCCTGATTTTAAGAAGGAAATGTTGTGTTAAGGGACCGACTCCAAGCCTGCCAGGAACAGCCTCATTTCCAGGGGCTTTCCGACATCTGCTCATTCTCGCAACACAGCTGGGTATCACCCAAAGTGCCACGGACATAAGGAATGTGCAAATCAGCGCCGGAAAGAGGGAACAACAAATGAAATGGGAAGAGAGGAGTTTCATCAGCAGAATTTGCAGCATTAGGATTTCAGAGGGAATCTCTAGTTATTGGTGGAGTTGCCTTTTTTGTTTATTTCGGTGTCTGACCAGCCTCTGTTTTCTCTTGTGGAAGTTGGGCACCAGGTTGTGAGCTCAGGGTTACTAACCTGACTTTAGTTTACAGAAATAACAATAAGTTCTGTTTTGTCCACTGATGCCATAAGTGCAGAACTGAAATAAGGTTTTTGGAGATAGATGTGAGTTGTAGAGCTAAAGGAGCATGAAGATTTAAAACAGACGTGAAAGAAAACACATGCTAGTATGGCAAGGAACAGGAATGAAAATGCAGTTGTATAATCTGGGTGTGCTGTTACTGCGACTTTTGGACAGTGGCTACTCTGTGCTGGCAGTTACTGTGTGCATATGTAAAAACTGTGCACACAAGCTACACAGTGTAGCTTTTTCAAATGAACTTTCCTTAGTCTAGGCCTTGATATCTGCAGGAAATTGATATTTTCCAGTTTTGCAAGATGCAAAACACCGATAACCTTTTGCAACCCTCCTCTCCCATCAGTGCTGATAGGAAACCATGTTAGTGCAATAAAAGCATAAAAGTTCATTTGTAACCCAGAGTTCACTCTGTGAGGGTCACTACGGATAAATAAAGCCTCTGACTGGCCCAAGCACAAGCTGTGTCCCACAGCGGTCCCTTCGGGCACTACAGCACCTCTTTCTTTCGTACTAAGCTAAACTTACTCTGCAAGTAACGGAGAGTGACGGCGCAGGAGCAGAGCGAGCTCTCATCCCAGGGATGGCCATGAAGGCGGACGCCGGGCCCGCGCTTTGCCAGCAGCCCCCGGCAGTGCCTGGCAAAAACTTTTGTGTCCTTTCTGCTATTTGAAAAGAGACGCAGTGGTGACGCCATCACCCTTTAGCCTGAGATGGTGTGGGAATTAACTGATTCGTTACTATTTGAGCAAAATTATATATACGCAATTGTCCAGGGAGCTGATTAATTGTGAAAAGGAAGGGTTTATCTGTTGAATGTGACTTTTACACATCTTTCAAATATATGAGGCCAGCTCACCCAGGTTTTGAATGTGTTTTAAAGCACTTGAAGGATGCTGGTGAAGTACTAAGGTGGTTATTTTGCTTCCCCTTTTTTCTCCTTGCTACTCAGCTTCATTTAGCTTCCAATTCTGAGAATCCAGGCGATGCAAAAAGCAGAGAGAAAATCCAGCTCCCTCGACTTTGATCTCTTGCTGATCTTGACAGCGCCTCAGCTTTGTCTCCTGTGATGTGTACCTCTTGGGCTTCCTGCAGTCAGAGACGGGCAACCTTTGCAGCAGTCGCTGAGATTTACCCTGGCCCAGGGGAGGGGATCCTGTCCTGCCCCGTGTTCCCCTATTTTCTTTATGATGTTCCTGGTGCAGGGCAGAGCTGGCAGGGAAATCTGCCCTCAGAGTTAGAACTGCTTTTCTGTTTTCTTTTTGCCTCGTGACAGAAGCAACCTTAACTGTATGGGTCTGGCGTGATGATGTTAAGGACAGCCAGGGCACAGTCATATGCTGCTCCCTCACTGGGGCTCACACTTGTGTGAGCCAAGACTTTGCCTCCTGCTTCTCCGCTATTTCCCAAGGCTCCATCCTGCTCCACACCACTGGCCTTTTGTTTGATTGTGTTCACTTGTTTTTGACAACAACAACAAAGAAGTGTTTCACATGGCATTGCAAACAACTTGTCAAACCTCTGAATCACTGGTTAAATTGAATTGTCAAAAGAAATCACAGCTCCCTGTTTCTCTTGTGCTTTTGAGTTTTTAGTGATGTACATTTACGGACTGTTTTTGTCCATGGAGGGGAAATGTTTGAGAACTAAACCAGATATTTAAACTGCTACGTTTGGGTGGGTTTTTTTTCCTAGCAATTACTTGTACTATTTCTTTATATTTAGCCAGTGTTATTAGCACAACCAGACGCTATTTTACGGCCTGCGCTGTGCAGATGATCAAAGCAACCGAGCTCCAGTGCTGCCAGAGTTTTTCAATCAGTTTCCAAACATTGCCACTAACGAACCCCTCCGACTGGGACAGGTGCGCGGCCTGCGGGAAGACGGTGAGATGGGGAGGGACGGACATCGTATAAGGGGCCAGTGTAGGGGTCAGGGCGGTGTACAGCGGGGCGGGATAGCGGGGCGGTCCAGCCGGGCCCCTCCCAGCGGGCGGGGCGGCCGCGCCGCTCTCCGCTCCCGCGGGATAAAGGGGGTCGCGGCGGCGGGCGCGGCGGTGCCGGGCGCGGGATGGCGGCGCTGGGGGCGCTGGTGAAGAAGCTGTGGAGCGTCCGGCGGTTCGTGGTGCTGCTGGGCGCGCCACTGGCGCTGGTGCCTGTGCTGCTCAGCCTGCCCCCCAAGGTACCCGCACCTGGTGGGGGGACACTGGTGGAGGGCACGGAACGGAGGTGTGAATGGAGCCCAGAGGCCGTGGAGTGTGGGCAGGTGCAGCAGCTGGGGCTGCTGCCCAGGGCTGCAGACTGGGGACACCTGTGTGGGGGACAGTGAGTGGGGGGGCACTGAGCAGGGACACGCATAGAGGGGCTGCAGCCAGGGATGCAAATTGGGATGTGCCAACTAGGGCACGCTAGCTGGGTGACACCAGCTGGGACTGTTGACCAGGAGGCACAAGCTGGGGACACTGACTCAGGGTGTGGACCAAGTGTATAGATCAGTGTCTGGGGACTGACCAGACTGGGGCAGAGCCTCGGTGCCCTGTCCCACTTTGCTCCTCATCTCTTGCCTCACCCCTGGCAGTATTTGGCCCTTATTAGAGTCACCCTGCTACCTGCCAGGGTTTCCCCATGGAGGGAGAGGATCGCTAAAGCCCGTAGTCTGCCACAGCTGCTCACCCTTCTGCAGCCACCTCAGAGTGCAAATGGAGAGGGCATCCTGAGTTATCTTAAATCTCTAGGAGAAAGAAGAGACAGATAGAATGAAATATATTTCTGTTGTTTGTACAGACATTGGGAGGCACAAGGAGTGGTTCAAAATCAGCTCAAACTAAGTAGCACTAACTAGTACTTCTTGCCAATATTGTAGTTTTTGCTGATTGTTGCCTTACTGCAGTTTTTATCAGTAGCCCTCAAAGGAGAGCCATAGAAACTGAGGCAAAGCAGGTCCGTGGCCAGCATCACACAGCAAGCTGTTTGTAGAGCTGGGATGGAAGGCAAATGCCCAGGGCTCTGAGGCTGCCTGGCATCCTTTTGCTATGAGAATGACACCGGGTAGCGGTGTGGGACGCTGCACAGCTGGACGTGACCGTGCAGCAGGGTTTGTGGTGCAGGACTAGAAAGTGCAGGGGAGCCACGAGTGCTACCAGCATTGCTGCAGGTGATTCTTATGGGAAACCTTTGGTGCTCTGTGTTAAAGGGCTTTGTGAGCAAAATATTTATGTTGTTCTGTAGATCTGGAAAACTAGTCTTCTGGTAAGGTTTGGGTTTGGCACATGTGGTAGGCTGTACATTAAGCAATGTGTGGCAGAATTTTGGAGGTTGGAGGGTTTGTGCAGCTCTTGTGCACCAGGAGGTCCAAGCCTCTGGTGGGAGTCCATGGGGGACAGTGAAGTCGCTGGGAAATCTTGTGCCATTGACTTCAGTGTGGGCAGGATTTCACTCTTACATTCTGACTCAGATCCATTTGAGAATGACTTTGTTTACATCAAAAGATAAGTGATGCTCATGCTTAGTGATTATAGAATGATTCAGATACTCTAAGGACATGAAGGTGCCATTTACCATATAGCCTGTATAATGCTTTTCAGGTGAAACCTTTATGTTCAAGATAGCAAATCTCCCAAGTAATAATGATAATAATAAAATAGAATGACAATTGCTTTATTTAATGGCACAATATGTGAAAATTATTTGGATTTAATATCCTTTTTTTTCATTTTGTGTTATTGCTCAAGTTCTTAATAAGAATATACGGAATGTCTGCCTCAAAGAGCAGAAAGCATACTGCACAACAGTCACTTAATTCCTTTGCAGATTCATAATTAGATAATTATGTTTGTACATTCATTTATGGTAGCTAAACAAGTGACTTCAATTATATGTAACAGTATCTGGTTTGGCACTTGTAAAGTCTTTATATGGTTAGAGGGTGAGATGTGCTGTATGCTCAGCACAAGTGTGTGCCTGAACTGCACAGTGGTTAAACGTGAGAATAAATCACAGATGAACCCGGTGCTGCGGGAAGGTCCTCGCTCCAGATGCGCTATGTACTGGTAGGAGTGTACAGTGTTACACAGGCTGTGTAAAGATTTGGGCATTCAGGAAAGGGATTTTTCCATATGTACAGAAGAAAACAAAGTCTCTGCTGGTGTAACGGTGCTGTTCACACCCGCTCCATTCTTGTGGTGTGGTGTGCTCCTGGGTGCAGCCCACAGAGCACCTCATGCATAGTCCCATCTGATCAACGCTGTTTTATTAATGAAAAACTAGTGATGGCAAAGTGGAAGCATTTGTGGCTGAGAGGGTGAAGGCAGGGGGGGAAAGAGAGCCTGGGAGCACTGACTGGCTTGCTCGTGTTAGCGATTTGTTCTTCATCTTCCATGGGCGCTGAACGCATTACAGTTGGTAGCAGGGAGACTGACTGGTAGCTGCACTGGTCACTGTCAAAACCCTGCTCGTGGGGCTGTCAACCAGCGCAACATTGCAAGCAAGCCTATCTGCAGCTTCACCAAGTTCTCAGTTTGGCATGGGGTGAACCTGGAACTGTGAGCTACCATAGAAAATCGTATCCGTTCATGTTCAGGGGTCAGTGATTCATCTACTGTTTCAAAACAAAGTTGTCTGAGTCTCACTTCTTCAGCAAGAAAGGAAATTTGCTGTTGCATCAACAAGGGATTAAGTTCTGACGTCTGGAGCTTGCTTGAACTGCCCTCACAGCCTGAGCCACAGGGGCTGCAGGAGAGGGAGGGAGAAGGTTACGGTTTTAACCATGGTGTAAAAACACCAAGGGGGGAACAGACAAGGGCTCAGCAGCTGAGGGATCTGGTGTCGGTGGAGTTTGGAAGTTATCCTGGTGTGTGATGGAAAACGTGTGCACTCAGCAGCACTGCTCGGGTCAGATGGTTTCTCCTAACATGGGACTCAAGTCCAGCCTCGTGCTCTCCTGTGCAACCAGGTCACAAGAGCTGCCTCGAGTGCTCGGCAAGCTCCATCACAGAAGGAATTCAACTGATTGGGATGCTGCTAGAGCTACTGGGAGACTGTCCCAGGCAGAGCACCCATGGAAAGCAGTCTGGGGCAGGAGAAGCTACTTGGGTGTATTGCTGTCATTGTGGCAACATTGATGCTACCAAGTACTCATACATCTGGAGCATGGGAGAGTTAGATGAGCTGGAGAACCCCATGTTCCTACTGGAATGGTTGGTGTGCTGCCTCGCAGGGTATTCTGGTATAGAAACTGGTAGATGCGCAGCAGCGAGGCTCAGCCCTTGCTGGTCTCAGGATGAGGTTTCCCGCGTGAGAAGGTGTGTTACAGGCACCTCTGCAGTGCTTTCCTGCTCTTGGGGTTGCTAAAGTCTGTCCATGCATTATGTCACCATTTACTTTGACTGCACTGGGATGCTCAGCAGCTTTAATCTCCCAAGGGACTGGAGCCATAAGAAGTCACCTGAGCTTTGGCTTAAAGGGGAGCATTTTGCTTGGGTCTGAAGACCAAGAAATAATGACCTGCAGTTGATATAACAGAGAAGCACAAATAAGATGTGGCTTCTTGGATTGGTGTGTATTTCTGAGTGACAACCCATGGTCTGGGTGCAATGGCTTTTCTAGTGAAAGCTGAATCTTGGTAACAACTCCCTGAGAGAAAATCCTTTGAGAAAAAACAGTCTGGCCTTGCTTCTTGCTGCTCAACCCCAGCATCTGTCCCTGCAAGCTGCTATTAAAGCTCTCGTCAGCTCTCACCCTGTGGTCGTTGTTCTCCAGATCTCTATGTAAGTCCCATCATAGAGGGAGAATGTCAGGACTGGCACTGGCGCTGACATTACACTGATAACCCTTGGTTTTACTTGATGCCCTTTGTAGGTTGCAGTCATGGAGAGAGAGACTTGAATAAGTGGTTTTGTCTGCAGTCCCATTTCTCTTAGAAATGAAATTTCTGCTTTGTGGGTGGGTTTGCTGAGACCTCAGAGTGTGGTCCCCAAACTGGAGCTGAAACGGTGACTTGTGTCTGTCGCATAACACAGCAGAAGGAGATGCTCAGTGTGGAACCAATTCCCAGGAACCAGTTCTCTGCACAAGGGTCTCTGTGTCACCTCCCACTCTGGCTGCTGCTGAAATGGCTGAATATGTGTCCCGTGAGTGGAAAGGCCTGTGACACCCTGCTCGGGGGGCTGTGAATGATTGCAAAGAGCTCAGACAGGGCAGGAGGGGCTGGAGGAACCGTTCTGCTAGAAGGGGCATGGGGGGTACTTTTAATGAGCTGTGCAAAGAGCTTGTTCCAACAGCTGCTAATGAACTCAATGTGTACAGCTTCTTGGCTTGGTAACAGCTGAGGCAGCCAAATCTGCTAAAAGGAGCTCTGAGCAAGCAAATAGGGCCCAGTGCCTTCAGAAAACAGACTTGACTTCTTCAGTGGCCATAGAGCAATTTAAAATTAACTTGGATGTAATGAGTCCTCCCGATTAGAACAAGGAGACTTTAAAAACTTCCAGAAGGAAAATGACATTGCTTGCACCTGAAAGCAAAGAACAACAGTCTCCAAACAAAGGTGTTGTGGGGGAAAGGGGCAATGCCAGCACAGGTGAGCGGGGTGGTGGGCTGGGAGCTTGGCAGGAGAGCAGCAAAGAGGTACCGGTCCGGAGAGCAGCCTGGCAGGTGAAGTGAGTGAGTGTAGCCTGATGATGTATTCAGTGCACAAAGTCCATCTCTACTATGTTTATGCTTGGTGATTTAGAAAGGCCAGTTACATAAAGCTAGAAGCAATGGTCAGTTAAGAGATGAAAGAACTTCAGTGAGGAAAGAGGGGTGATAACTGGAAACAGGGTGACCATATTTTATCATGTGCACTGCGAGCTTCAGTCTGGATAAAGGGCAAGCCTGGTGAAGAGAGGGCTGGCACAGAGATGAAGCTAAAGCAGCAATACTTGGGGAAAAGGGAAGTTGACAAGAGTCAATTGGAAGCTAAGAACCACAGAACACATGGAAAGTGATGTGAAAAAATTGAGGGAGAAATCCCTGGGCAGGGTGTTGAGAGCAGGGTGCGGTGTTTCAAGTGTGTGGCACAAAAGGAATTTGACCCGTGGTATTCTGTTGCCAGATGGACAATGCAGAAAAACCCATATTTAATGAAGCATTTTTGTTCTGTACTCACGAAAGTGCTCATTGTGTAAAGTCAGGTTGATCTGGTATCCCTCCTAGGAAGCAGATTCTAAACCAAAGGGTTTGAGATGTCAATTAGTTGAACAAGGCTACCAAACTGACTACCCTTAGCCAAGAGGGTTAGTGTGATATCTGTGTGTATGGATGCGTGAAGTTTGAGCAAGAGCAGTGAGGATCTACCAGGCTGCTGTTAGCTGAGGTTGTGACTTTCACCAAATTGCCCTTCCAGTCTGGCTCCAGTTTCTCCAAGCCATTTCCAACCTGTGGGAGATGTCTCGGGATGAGTAAAGGACTGGAAAACAGGCCATGTGATGAAAGGCCGTGGGAACTCAATATTTTTTTCAAAGAATAAAAAGGCAAGAAATAACGTGGTTGCTACTTTGAAGGCACATCCATCATGAGCAGAGTTTGGATAAGGGTGGCCCAGGCTAAGACATAAAGGAGGAGCATATAGGAAGACGCAGAGGATTGAAACTGGCAGATTCAGACATCACGACATAATTTTAACAGTGAGATTAATTAATCATAGGAACTGCTTACTGAACTTGTGGGGGGTTCACCATCACAGAAGACGTTTCTTCTAATCAAATGTGTTGGATCTATCTTAACAATAAAACTAAACTCTGATGATGGAATGTGCAATCAAAAGGGGAGCCCTGTTACCTGACACAGGGCATCATATCATCACGCTCTGCTGTTTCTGTTGAAGTTGTAGGAGGTGTTGCTGCCTCCGAGAGAAGGCATGGGCCTCGGGCCACTGACCCAGGGAAGATTTTCTCTAAGATGCTCATTTCATTTTTGTCATTAGTTTCCTACATGGTTTGGGTCAATTTGCCCGCATTCTCTGAGCTTCAGCTGTCCTGTTTGTAAATCAGAGAAAACGATTCTGTTTTTCTGCCAACAACTAAATACTTCAAGAAGTTTCAATAAAAGTGTTTAATAAGCTTTATGTCTTTTTAACATAGCTCCAGAGCAAAATATCTTCCCTGCAGCTCTTTCCTCTTGTGCCTCTGTGTTACTGGCCCTTCTCTAGCCACTCTGCAAATACCCGGAGGGAGCAAAACAACTCAGGTAAACAGGGCTTGGTTTACATCCAGATTACAGAATGTTTGCAGGAGCTGGGTTTAGTAGAAATCAGATTCACACATCCATCCCGTTGGTGAGCAGGCAGTGTGAGTGAGACGGCCAGTAGCACAGTGACAGCTGCAGTGTGAAGACGGTTTGTGAGCAGGATGGTAAAAGCCACCGGTACTTTTTGTACTGAGTAGTTCCAAATATCGCAGGTAGGGTGTTCTTTGGATGACAGTGTGATAAAAGGGCTTGGAAAGCTCCAGTTCCAGCCAAAATATCTTGGTATTGGGACTGAGGTCCTGGAGGAGCCCTGCCAGCTGTCTGGCACTTGTTTGCCTGGCCATAGGGTGGGAAGGTCATGGGGGGGCCTGCCGAGGGAGCACCTGCTAGCACCTCCATTCTGTGGGGCGCCTCATCTGCCCTTCCAGGAGACCTCGTGCCCCCTCTAGCTCCCCGGCCCACGGGAGACTGTCCCGTGCCTTGGCTTCCTCTGCTGTAGCTCAGCAGGTTCCCTGGGGTGGAAAATTCCCGGTGCTGTCAGTGCAGCAAAGACAGGATCTGTGTCTGGAGGGGCAGAGGTTGCTCCCAAGGCTCTTGAGCAACAGAGAGGAGAGCTGCTGCAGTTCAGAGCCACTGATTCCCTGGAAATCATTAAATGGTTATAAAATTAACCCAATCACAAGACCCATTTTGAAGTTCGTATATGCCACCATTTTCCCCCTGAACTTTGATAGACTTTTTTTTGAAAAAAAATAAACACGAAGCTGCAGGGAGGTGAGAGAAGTAGACGGAGTCTGGCGGTGACAGAGCAGAGGGATCGAAGGATGGCGATCGTGTGCGGGTGATGGTGCCGCACACAACAGTGTGGGCAGTTGTGACCATCTCCCTAAAACACCGTTCTTCTGACATTTGTTAGCAGCTGTTGTTTGTATACTAATCAAACTTGCTGGGCACTGGGAGCATTAACTAACTCACATGTGCAAGATGTATTGAAACCAAAAACCTTTCAATTTTCTATAGACTTTAGTTCAATTTCATTAATGGTTTTAAATTTGTTTAATATTCTGTGGCATGCTTGTTCCAAATCTAAGTTATTCTGACATGGTCTTGTTTGTTTTTTTTTTTTTTGTTCAAAGTTTTTCCTATCTTAACTGAAGAACTTGTTTAATATAGGTGCAATTTGTTCTCTCTTGGGGTAGAATAAGTTTGATGAACAATACCACACTTTTCTTTTTGAAGTGATTTGCTGTTGATCCATACAGGTTTCAAAATTTTGGGAAAACCATCCACAGCGTAGTTTTTTGCCGTATTTCAATTTTGCCCCTTGGCTTTTGATCTTGCACTGAAGATTAGTTATTAGAAACATGCTGTGTTTCATTGCAATGCTTTCCAGAATATTTTCCATACACCAGAAAATAAATTTCCCTTGGTTTATAGTTAGCTTTTTAAAATTACACTTCTACTTCATCAAGTTAATTAAAGCCTTCACTGATACACTCTTATATCAAGGTGTTGCTAAATATTTTCAGTTGCTTGACCCCTATATGAGGCAAAGTGGGTTTATTTTGAAGTTCACTTTGCTGCAGCTTTCCTGAGAAAACTAAAGAATATTTTTCCAGTGGGAGAAAAAAATTATTTATGTGGCCTTTAGAGATTAAAAAGAACAGGGCTTAGTGAGAGCAAAGCTATTTCTTTGGTGTATAAAAAGAATCGGAGTAACGAGAAATTATCAGTTGCCATGGAAAAGAAATCACTAATCCATTGTACAAACATTTTAAAACGCAATTCTTCATTTTTGCGAAATTTAGCATGGCCAGGTTTGTTGCTGTGGTCCTGCTGGTTTGGAGGGAGCGAAGCCAGGGGGAGCTCATGGGAACCACCAGGTTCCAGGCTGGCATCCGAATGTGACAGTGTCTTGTGTGTCGCTTCATTGGTAGCTAAAATTGGGACGGCAAATGGTGTGTAAATCCAGATCTTTGGAACTTCACAAGAAGTACTTGCTCTGCTGCAATGGATGTATTAAAAAAAATCAGGGCAAATTACTGTCAATTCTGTGGTATTCACGTTTCCATGTGCACTGAAGCACTGGAGCTTTACTGGAATTGCTTGTGAAATGCAGAGCTTGAATGCTAGAAGCAGATCGGAAATTCTGTCATTTTTGCTAATTTTCAGGCACACACTACATATGTATTAAATGATGAATCTGTATCAGTTTCAATCCACTTGGCTTTATGCATCCAGAAGGATATTGGTAGATTCTACTCTTCGGCTTTCACAATGACCATGGTTGGTTTTTATCTGCTTTGTGGGTACGTTGCTGAGCAAAAGCTTCAGCAAGCCCAGCCCTGGGTGCAGGGGAGAGGGTCCAAGCAGAGGGATAAAGGTGCCTTTGAGTAACAATCCAACCTGTTCAACAAGCTGGAAGAGAGTGGTCAAATAAATAGCTCTGTGGCTTCCAAATGACTCCCAGCTGTTATTTATAGCATTGCAGGCACTCTGCCCCGTGTTCGCTGGCAGTATCCCCATTCGGCCCTGCTGCGATGAGCCCAGCTCAGCACTGGGCTCCACTTGTCCCCTGGGGCTCTCCTGTCCTGGCTCGGAGCTGCTCTCCTGACTTCTTTCCGTCACTCGTTATTTTGGCTGTGGCTGTCATGACAAATGGCTTTGGTTTAGTTTGTGCCTCCTGGGCAGGTGAATGGATTCACGCCGTGGTGCGGGGGCACTGGGTTTCTGCCAGCCTTGACTGGGGTGATGCTGGGCATGGGCGAGCTCCCTGCCCTCAGGAAGCGAGGTGACACCAGGGTGCTTGATTCACTGGTGTCCATAGGGACTGGAGTGGGTTGCCGTGGAGTGATTTCTCACAGATCTCTTGGGAGACTCTGATCCAAGAAAAGCAACCTTCCTCTGTGCCTCCTATTGCAAATGTGAGGACTCAATACATCCATCTTTTAAAGCTGTTTTTTCCATAGTCATGCAAAACACAGTTTGTGGAAGTTGGAGAGCAAGTACAAACTTTAAGTGTAGCAGGGTCAGATACTGGGACACCCAAGGGTGTCGGCAGCAGCGCCTGCTGAGGATTAGGACCCTGGTTCAACATGCTGGGACAGTTCCTGCTCTGCAGAGCTTCCTTGGCTGATGCCTCACTGCACTGCCAGCCTGTAGCACACGGGACGCTTAGGCAGTTGAGGAGGATTTGGATTTTGCTGTGGTCTCAGAGAATTGGTTGAAGTTCTGAACCCCTACACAATGTAAGGGGGAAGATGTTGCACTTGATGGAAGTTATTTGGGAGAAATACTGTATCCTTGAAGGAGTAATAGGTGCACCTTGTTTGTTCAAGTGTCTCCAAGTGAAAAGACATCTCTGTAATGCCACATGTCTTACTTTTCCCCTCTCCTCCTTTTGCAGGAAGGAAGATGTCTCTATGTTATCCTGCTGATGGCCCTGTATTGGTGCACGGAGGCGCTGCCCTTGGCCGTGACGGCTCTGCTGCCTATCGTCCTCTTTCCCTTCCTGGGGATTCTCCCATCTAACAAAGTTTGCCCCCAATATTTTTTAGACACCAATTTCCTCTTCCTCAGTGGTTTAATCATGGCCTCAGCCATTGAGGAGTGGAATTTACACCGCAGGATCGCGCTCCGGGTCCTCATGTTGGTGGGAGTCCAGCCAGCCAGGTGACTGTGGTGGCAGGGGGATCTCCATGGGGGATGTGAAGTGCATGCACTTGCAAAGCAGCTCTGCTGTGGTGGGCTGTGATGCCACTGTCCCTCATACCAGGGGCTGTCCTATTAGCTTTGTTATCCCTGCATGTGAGCTTTTCTTCCTCTAGCTACAATATATCGGAGAACTTGCCAAACTGAAGCAATTCACCTTTTCCTTTTTTCTCTCTCTTCCAGACTAATTTTAGGGATGATGTTGACAACGTCTTTCCTGTCCATGTGGTTAAGTAATACTGCCTCCACTGCTATGATGCTTCCAATTGCAAATGCAATTTTAAAAAGCCTCTTTGGGGAGAAAGACACATCTAAGGATATGAACAGGGAAAATGAAGAAAACCAAGGTAATTGAGACAGAGCAGTAGTACAAGCCAGCTGAGATCTGCCCTGCCACCATCAAATGTGTCCCATTTTATTGACTTCACTGGCACAAGTACCAGGTTTCTTAGTTGCAACTTGATCTCAGTGCTAGTCCTGTTTTAATATATGCATGGTTACCATGGTGGAAGAGTATTGGCATAAAGCTCCCTTTTATCCTGCCCCTTCCTCATGTTGTGCAGGAGGCAAAGCTTTTGAGTTGTCTGGAAAAAGCAAGACATGGTGATGCTCAGCCAACCTGCTCCAGAAACCTGCTCCAGCCAAGTGGGCACAGTAGTGGTGGGGTTCGTACGGATGTCTCACTGCGGGGAAAGCCAGAGCCAGGGCTGTAGATAGTGATCCCTGGGCAGCTAAGTGCTACATAACGGTGTGTTGCTGCAGGGACAGGCAAGGGACCACCCAGGCAGTGAGAGCAGGACACAGGTGAGGACAATGGCCCCTCCATGGCAGCACACAGGGCTGCTGTGTGTTCATGGACAGCTGGGTTCTCCTCTCATTTTCCTGTTTGTTCCCCCATGAAACTGGAGCCTGAGCTGGAATAGAAATGGAGGACAGAAGGGAAGGCTGTCAGGTTAAATACCTCTTCATAAAGTGCTTTGTGATTTCCCAGCTTCATGCTACTGCCGGTGTTGTTCCCAAGCAGGTTGTGGACAGGCTGGACCAGGGGTTCAGGGGTGTGCAGTCAGATAAGCTCTTCCTCCAGCCCTCTCTTCACAAGTCATTTATCAGGAGTTTGGGCTTCTGGCAGACAGTGATGAGAAACAGCAAAACAGAAATGAAGTCATGAAGTCTCCTTTGCAGTTATTACTGATAGCTGAACCAGTAGTCACAGCTTCTCTTTCTTGTACTAATTAGTCATTCTTCTGCTCTTGAGATTTAAAAGCAATGGGATTTTTGGTTCCCACTGGCTCCACTAAGGCAGAAAAATGAGTCCCCATAAGATGACTCAAACATACGCATACTCTAATAAAGATATAATTAAGCGTTCATCACTAATGTCTAGCAATCATGAGATATTTGCACTCCAGGTTGCTTTATCTCCTTTCCTTTATGAATTTTTGACCAGTCACATCTATTAAAATCAACCTCACTGACCTTCTTGCTATAGTTTTGTGTCTGTAGAAGCACTGTGTTTTGTCAGTCTGCTTTGAACCTTCTTGACCCCATCTTCTGAAATTATTTGTCTGTGTAGTTGTGACTAGATATAGTAGAGTTTGGGAACACATAAAATCAAGACCCCTGTTGTCCTAAACATTGGCAAGCACAAAATTAATTACTTATCCTTGGTGCCATCTCAAAGCATATCAAGGATAAGAGGCTCATTAGGGGCAGTCAACATGGCTTCACCAAGAGGAAGTCACGCTTGACCAGCCTCAGACTTTTATGAGGGCATAACCAGGTGGCTAGATGGTGACAAAGCAGTGGTCTATCTTGACTTCAGGAAAGCATTTGACACAGTCTCCCACAGCATCCTCGCTGCTGAGTTGAGGAAGTGTGGACTGGATGAGCGGGCAGTGAGGTGACTGTGAACTGGCTGAAGGGAAGAAGCCAGAGAGTCGTGGTCAATGGGGCAGAGTCCAGCTGAGGCCTGGATCCAGTGCAGTGCCTCGGGGGTCAGTACTGGGGCCAGTATTATTCAATATATTCATCAATGATTTGGACGAGGGAACAGAGTGACTGTCAGCAAGTTTGCTGGTGACACCAAGCTGGGAGGAGTGGCTGGCACTGGAAGCTGTGCTGCCATCAGAGACCTGGACAGGCTGGAGAGCTGGGCAAGGAGAAATTGAATGAAATAGAACAAGGGCAAGTGTAGAGTCTTGAATCTGGGCAGGAACAACCCCAGGTTCCAGTGTAAGTTGGGGAATGACCTATTAGAGAGCAGTGTAGGGGAAAGGGACCTGGGGGTCCAGGAGACAGCAGGGTGACCATGAGCCAGCACTGGCCCTTGTGGCCAGGAAGGCCAATGGTACCTGGGGTGGGTTAGAAGGGGGTGGTCAGTAGGTCAGAGAGGTTCTCCTGCCCCTCTGCTCTGCCCTGGGGAGACCACACCTGGAATATTGTGTCCAGCTGTGGCCCCTCAGTTCCAGAAGGACAGGGAACTGCTGGAGAGAGTCCAGCGCAGCCACCAAGATGCTGAAGGGAGTGGAGCATCTCCCGTGTGAGGAAAGGCTGAGGGAGCTGGGGCTCTGGAGCTGGAGAAGAGGAGACTGAGGGGGGACTCATTCCTGGGGATCAATATGGAAAGGGGCAGTGTCAGGAGGATGGAGCCAGGCTCTTCTGGGTGACAATCAGTGACAGGACAAGGGGCAATGGGTACAGACTGGAGCACAGGAGGTTCCATTTGAATTTGAGAAGGAACTTCTTCCCAGTGAGGGTGGCAGAGCCTGGCCCAGGCTGCCCAGGGAGGTTCTGTAGTCTCCTTCTCTGCAGACATTCAAACCCGCCTGGACACCTTCCTGTGGAACCTCAGCTGGGTGTTCCTGCTCCATGGGGGGATTGCACTGGGTGAGCTTTCCAGGTCCCTTCAACCCCTGACACTCTGGGATTCTGTGATTAATGTCCTTGGCTCACAATCCTTACAGTGGTTAGAGAAACCAGAAAAGACAAAGGGCGAGGCATGCAAATAGAAGAATGAATAAAGTGATGCTTTGCAGATATCATGTGATGACGTGATGATGTATGTTTCTCTTGAGGTAGAGAGTTATGAAAGTAATGAATAGAAGTGAAGGAGTCCTCATCTGTAAAATGTACAACACCAAAATGCAGGTTTTCCCATAGACTTTTAATTTGAACTTGAGTCTCCCAAAGTAGACTCGTCCTTTTCTGTAATCTTTCTGAATGGATGAGGAAAAGCTGAGTTCCTTGAAGGAAGCCCTAAAGCTGAAGTCAGTCACAAGTGACGAATCCAGCGTTACACCCTGGGGTGGAGATGTGAAGGCTTTCTACAGGGCATCCTGGCTGCCAGGTGTCGCTGCAGCCAGGGCTGGTTGCACATCTCCAGTGGGGTTATTTGTTAGTTTTTTCACAGACCTGATGAAACCTGACTGAATGTAAGGAACACGTTTGAGGAAAAAGGTATACTCATTTCGTAGTCCACTTCATTTTATAATCTGAATTGTAATCTGTGTATCAAAAAAGACAGGCAGGTTCATTTGTGGACTGCATGTGGAAGCCAACTTTCACAATGGCATATGGTAAGGTCAGTTTGCAAATTTGCTTGAATATACTTTAATGACATTGTAATAGGGCCAAGCAGGCTAAAAAATATTTAACTGTCTAAAATAGAATTTATTTAAAAATATGTTAAAGAATATGTAGCATGTAAAGACGTTTGATTTTTCTGAAGAACTCTCAACAGGTGTATGAAATCAGCTTTGTGAAGGGCTTTGCTTATACACACATGCCAGGATGAAAGTGCTGTGTCTGATCAGTTGGTCACACTTTCTTGCTGATGAGAGAACCTCAAGGTTGCAATCACTCGTGTCTGTGTTCAACCATGTGGACAGCATGTTATAAGTCAAAAGCTTTCTTTGGCTTCCAGAATTTTCCTTTTGGAGTTGGCTTACAGATTCCCTACAATTCTGTCTGACATCTCCAGCCCTAAACACAAACAGTGTGATAGGTGTGTGGCGAAGGGGAAACTGCTGTGCTAGTGAGCCTGACCATCTCTCCTGTTCTCTGCCCACTAGCACATCGTTGGCAATGTTTCATTTCTCTGAGCAGCTTAAATATCTACATGTAAAAATTACAGGAAAATATTTCCACCCTTTTTTTCCAGTATCTTCTTCAAATTCATGATAAACTGCAGTCAGTGCTTGAGGTGTCTTGTTGGTTCGTGGACCTGGAAGTGATGTCTCCAAAGGGGCAGGTGGGAAATAAGCATTTTTGGGCATTGCTGCCTGGTTTGGCTGCCAGTGGCCCGTGCTGGCACGACATGGCCCCAGCACTGCTGCCTGCACCTCGGTGGGTGAGCATAGTCCTTCTCAGGCCTTTCCAGTTTTTTAGAAACGATTAAAAGGTGATTAAAGCCAAACTTTTCTAGGACAAGCCTTTATACCTCTAAGGTATATGAGTTATTTCTGTGAAATGGCCACTGAATCCTTCTTACATGGCTCTGTGGGAGGTGTGTACAGCCAGGTCTGTGGCCTGTTCTGACTTATGGACCTGTAAGAATTTTCAAATCCTTTTTACAAGTTTCATAGGAAAAGTTTGCTTTGCAGAAACTCTGGCTTTCCTTTGCACAGTTAACTCAAGCAAGCTCTGGAAAGGGCAACTTACAGATGGTCCTGGCAAGATGGGATGGGAGTTTGGGCTAAGCAGGGAAAAAAAATGACAAATGTTAGGAGGTGGAATGAAATACATCTCTGTGCAGAGCCAGCACTGAGGTTGGATGGGACATCAGTGGTAAGAGGCCTTGGGCTAAATGCTTTGGGGGATCAACAGTCAGCCATCAGTTAATGTCTGTCCTTCTAATTACATCCTTCAGCTGTGGCATTGTGGGGATGAAAGCTCAGCATGTGTGCATCCAAGCCAATTAACTCCAATTTGGTAAATTAGCAATGTGTAAAACATGACTTTGCAGAATTCCTTGGTTCACTGAGCTGGAATGAGCTTGGTGTCTCTGGTGTGCATGTGGGCAAGTCCAGAGACTTTGACCGCTGGCCCATCCCCATGAACTGCTTTTGGTCTTCAGTGCATATATGGGTAAAAGAGGATGGTGTTTCAGCCTGAGGAGGGCGGGCAAGAAAAACTCGGGGAATGCTGGGGTGGCAGTGGCAGGAAATGGGGTCTGCATGCAAAACCTGGGGAGGTGCAGGGACCCAAAGACAGACAAAGAGCCCTAGGAAAGGCAGCAGAGCCAGTGGTGATGGGGAAGGGCCACCTGGACTGAAGGTGGATAAAGCTCACAAGTTACTCCAGTTTTGAGGAGGAACGTGGAGAGCTGGTTTTAATGGCACACGTCTACTCCCAACCTCACGAGGTCAAGCCATGAGCCAGACTGCAAATGTCACAAGCCTTAGTGTGAGATCTTGTAAAAAAATGATGATTGTATTGCATTTCTGTCTTTTGATTTTTGGATTTCTCCTATATATGTGTGTGGTAGAGTGGCGTGCTCCTTCCAGTTTACTGCCAAAGAAAACATTGGTTATTCTGATCAAAATGAACCCTTTCCCCAAGTGCTCCTGAGTCCCGCCTGTGTTCCCTGTGGTTGGTGATAAGGACAGTGAGGCAGAGCCCATGTGAGATATGCAGGAGGGTCCCTGGAGATGGCGTGTGCAGTAGAATCCCTGGGGTGGTCCTAAACTTGTGTTGGGGACTGGTTGCACAACCTGCAGGCTCTGTCATTTACAGAGGGGATGCTGGGCTTGTGAACAGTCCATGCTGTTGGGGTGGATTTCAGAGGACCTGGTTTGAAGCCTGTTCCCCAAATGTGTCCCAATCTTGTCTTTAAAGAGTCAATTACAGTTTTATGGTGGCTTTGCACTAGCTGTCTGCAAGGAGTAAAATTCTCATCCCCTGGGAATGAAGCTTGGTAGCAGGGAGTGTTCCTGCTGCAGCTTGGGGAATGTGCCTCACAGATACATCAGACCAAACAATTTTGCTTCCCAAGAATGAGCTTAGGCTAACCCTTGCTTAAAAAGCCCACCCCAAACCTGTTACTTGATAAGGGACACCCTAGAACTCCTGGTCACATTAGAAGACCCCAGAGTTCAACCAGTGGCAGTAGTGAAAGGACTGAGTGCCTCTGGATATTGAAGGAGAAGCTGGGTGCTGCAGTGGGGCCGGAGCGGTGGCAAGGAGAGACGGGCTTGTTCATCCCTGCCGGGTGCTCCTGTCCCTGTGGCCTGAACCCACACTTTCATTGCGCGGCCCCTCGTCTGTAAATGGCAGTTTCCTCTGTTCCTCTGTTTGGTTCAGGGAGAATTTTCTAGATGCGTTGAACTGTTTTAAAGTCCTCATCTTTCTTTTTCAGCATCTTTACAGCAGAATAAACTTTACACTGTACCAACTGAGATGCAGTTTCTGGCAAGTACTGAGGAGTAAGTTAACTATAAAGTTTGTATTAGAGAGTTGAGAGAGAATTATCCCCTGAGCTAGACCAAGCTTTAGGAATTTGAAATTCAATAACTGAAATGTTTTGATTATACCAAACATTCCAATCACTAAGCAGCCTGATGATAGAAACCCTCCTCTGTGTGTCTAGCATCCCTCTGCATGTCCAAATTATTGCAGAGATTTTCCAGCCGCTCTGAAATGGTAGCCAGAGGTGTCTCCTGCTGTGGAATTGTGCCTTGGTTTTTCTCAGGAACATCAAGTGTGTGAAGCTGGTGATGTAGAAGCCACCAGGATTTACACGCCGGTGATGGTCCTGTTTTGATAACAATGATGGGAAAGAAGCATCTTTTCAGGAACAGATGTTTCTCTCCTCTCAGTGCTATATTTTTTTGTGTTCCTTTTAGCGGTCCTGTGGACCTTGTGCTAAGTGTCACAAGCTGCTGAGGGGCTGGGCAAGGCACACGTACCCTCAGCTCCTACAGACGGGTGCTGACGGTGCTCTGTCCTATGCGAGGCTGCCAGTCCCGTGTGGCAGGTCACCAAGCAGGCCCCTCGGCTGCACCGAGCTGCTAAGGTGTCCTTGAGGACAGTGTTAGCTTGGATTTCTAAAAACTGGGAAATTTCCTTCTGTCAAGGCTCTGAAGTGGTTGCACTGTATTTAAACCAGGGCTTTCACTGGATTCTCTTTTGGACTATTTTAAAGCAAAGATCTGACAGAGGAAAAGGAGGTTACCAGTGATACACTCTCAGATTTAAAGAAAGAGGAGGAATACAAAACAAATATATGGAAAGGTTTCCTCATCTCAATCCCGTATGCAGCCAGCATCGGAGGTACAGCAACGCTGACGGGAACTGCACCAAACCTCATCCTCCTGGGACAGCTGAAGAGGTATGAGAGGCCATCCTGGAGAGCCCTGTAAATCCTGGAAAAGAGAGAGACGTGTTCTCCATCCCTGTAGGAAATGCCCTTCTGTGCTTAGGGCTAGTTTGTAAAATTTAGACCCTTCTAGAGCATTTTGTGAAACTTTGTGAGCAGATGAAAGCAGAGATAGCCTTAGCTGTAATAAGCAGGTTTCCAGTGCACCCAGTTAGGCTGTCAGCCAAGCCAGTGCATATGTGCTTCACCTTCCTGATGCTCTTAATCCCATCGAATTTAATGGAACTTGACTGCACACAATCTGGTAACTGTTCTGATGAAACAGGCTGTGTAGTGTTTTGTGAGCAATTACATCTACCACTGAATGGTAGAAAGAAAAATAAGGAGCTCGGTGCTTCTGGCCTGTTTTCATAGTCAGAAAAAATGCCTCCTGTGTGCATAGGAACAGAGATTCGTGCCATCCTAAGCGGCTGTGGGTATTTGTTAACTTTGGCCTCTACAAGTAGAACGTTCCGTTTCTCCTAGGCGTGTACAGCATCCCTAGGAGGATCATGTTCAGGCCCTCCAGCAGTTATTATAGCAGGGTTTGATCCTGGGTGTTCAGGATTATGATCGTATGAAAATACCAGTGCACCTGGTGAGAGGTTTCCAGACCTTCCCTGGTGGGCTTGCACAGCGGGGCTTGGTGAGAGGGGGTGGCCAGGGGAGTTGTCCCAACACAACACTCCCCACAGCTTCTGGTACCTGGGCAACAGCTCGTGCACAGAGGGGAACAGTTTGTAAGTGCACAGTGGCAAGTTTGTGGGATATTTTGCTGCTGATTTCAGATGTTTCTTTGCCCTTAAATTGAAGGATTGTTTTCCCTTCTTGCATTAACTTGATTTTTCTCATTTGCTTAGTTATTTTCCAGAATGTGATGTAGTGAACTTTGGTTCCTGGTTTATGTTTGCATTTCCTTTAATGCTGATTTTTCTTCTCCTGGGATGGCTATGGATCTCCATTCTGTATGGAGGAATTAACCTAAGGTATGTCTATATTCTCTATATGTATACATCATCTGGTTATGCCAGCATTGTAAAATACATGTTCATCACGATTCTCCTATTAAATCTACTGATTCTGCCCAAGATCATCTAATGGATGGTGGGGGGTTTCATCACAAACTTCAGGATGCTCATGCTATAGCAAGTCATCTTTCTTTAAAGCATTCCTGTTGCATAACAGCTTCTTAAAGATCTGTCATAGCCTCATATACTTTATCTAACTGATATATGTTAGTGTACAGAATATGTATTAGATATTCCTTCAGTTAAACATGCATTTTTTTAAGGTTGCCTGACCCGAACCTGTAGCAAATTTCATTGACAGAATAGAAAGCAGGATCCAACTTTGAAGACCAGTTTGAAATCTTGGTTCCCCTGGAATTAGTAAAAATCTCCTAGAACAGAAAAGAGCTAGGATTTGTTCCTGGGGCAGAAACTTGCTTTTGGAACAGCTTGCTTCATAACGGGGCTTAATTTTACAACAACATGTTAATCTGTAACTGAGAGTAATATATTTTTCCGGTAAATCTTTGCTGGATACACGCAGCCCCTAGTGTATGCTATTTAAACAGTTGCGACTTTGCCATTCTGGTTCATTTAGAACCCCTTTTCCCTCTGCACGCTCTCACAAGTCAGAGTAACGAACTCACGGTCCTGCATCCTCCAGGGACCATACAGAATTTCTAGTCTTTACTAAAGCCTTTGTTATTTTGAGTTAAAAATACAAGTAGAGGGGGCAGGGTGTTGGGGAAGAGAACAGGTGTCCAAATATTTACATTGTCTCAGAGGCAGGAAAAAAATCAATGGGAAAGTTTAAATCCAGAAAATGCCAAACACCGATCCTTGAATTGCTCATGGGGCTCTGCGAGAGGATGTGTGCTGCTGTGGGATGCTCTGCTGGGTCGCAGCCACTTAGACCTGTGTTGCTTTGCATTGCTTGCTCAGGGCTTGGGTGTTGTGGAGCCTGAATTAATTCCTGTGTCCTACGGTGATAGTTGGGGCATGACCCTGATGTCCTGCCCATGAAGCCCTGGCTGTGCTGGCCAAAGCCCCTGGTGAAATGCAAAATTGGTCTTGTGCTCAGAGAACGTGATGCTGCTTGTTTTGTTTGGCTCATCTCTGTCAGCACAAAGCCCAGCTTTATTGGGATAGCTGGACCAGAGCAGATACCAGAATTCCCCAGTGGCCAAGTGCCTCGGTAGAGACATTGCAAAGCTGGACAAGTGCAACCGAGTGTCTGCAGGAGTTTGTTGGGCTGCTTTGGCTGCAATGACTTGGGGATAGTGACTGGACTTTCTGTGTGGACAAGTCCCTGGTGTCTGCAGCACAGTCCAGGCAGAGGGACATGGCTGCAATAGCGGGTTGTCTCTGTTTGAATCCAAAAGAAAGTAAAAGGCTTAGGTACTGGCTGGCTGAGCTGAGATGAAGCTGCTGTTTAATAACACCCTGCAAAAACTCAGAAACTGAAGGGCTAGGCATATCTATTTGAGGTTCAGGAACTTCTGAATGATCAACCATTCATCCACATAGAAGGTTCAGCCATGATATCCCTTTGAAGCAGTGACGCATTAAGGAAGCGCAGGCACCCTGGGGCTGGGTGGATGCGCCTGATAGAGGAAGCTGGGGTTTGCTGGTTTAATCAAGGTCACAGTCAGGGTTAGAAACAAGGTTCAGTGGCATGGGATGTGATGGGAGATGGAGTGTGAGATATGAATGTATCATTTGTATGCACATACTACAAACAGTGTGTGCCATGAGCTTAAAGCTAAGAGGCTTAGCCAAGAGCACATTAACATTCCCGGCCAGTTAAAAATTCCTCACATTTTTGTTGATCCTCAGCAGCATCCTGGGATCACTCAGGAAATTGCAAGTAACTTGAGAAGTGAAGAGACGTTAATTTTCCGTGTCCCCCTCTTCCTAGTTCTTCTGCCCAAGTAGGTATCTCCTAGAGATGAGGAAATCCTTCAGTGCTGGGACTTTCTTTTGGCAATCACAGCCCATGTTGGAGGAATTGGTTTAGAATATAAATGAAAGGAAACTTCCTAACCTCTGCAGGTCTCCTTTGTATGAATGTAATGAGAAAGAATATATAAAAGAGGGCCTTGTTGCCTGTGTCTACAGCAGAGATCTTCTTCATCAGTGTTCACGATTTGAAAGTAATGCAAACTGAGCCACCAGAAGTGTGCAGCTCCTTGAACGTTGCAGAACAGACGGACACTGGAGAAATATACAGAGCCATGCGTGTACTGCGTTAGAAAATGCAGCATTTACCGTTGTGTCAGTTATGTTAGAGGTATGTAAATAAATAATTCTGTTTCTTGTCAGGGGCTGGAGAACAAAAAAGTCCAATGTAAGAGTGGATGCAGAAGCCCGAGCCAGAGAAGTGATAAGGGAGGACTATCAGAAACTGGGTCCAACAAAGTGAGTGATAAAGATGGAATTGAAATGAAAAAGAAATCAAGTGGGTTGGAAATGTCCTGTCTTAAGAGTGGAGACCTAGGGGAAACCGATATTTTTTTTTTTTTTTTTAGAAGAAAGTGAAATAGATGTTTCCACCCAGTGTTCGTAACCTGCTGAAGTTTGCTTCTCGCATGCTTCAGCCTCTCCACCTTCACTAACAGGAATAATTGCAAATAGCAGCTTGTGCTCCAACCTTCTCAAGAATGAAGTTCATATTATAGAGTCAATTCATGCTGGGTTGTTTAATTGCTGTTTGTAATTTATTTACTCCAGGGACAAAACCAATCTTGTGTGTGTTATGTACTGACCAACACAGTCTGAATTGTGAAGGTTTGTCCATATCTGTTGTGCAAAGCTGGAAGTATTTGTTAAAAAGGTTGATGAATCATCTGATAGATATGAATCATATGGATTGTGAATATGCTTTAAGAACACTAATTAGCTGCTCAAAGAAAGTATATGGAAAGAAGTCAGATCCATGTCATGGAATACATTATTTTTTCTGAATAACTTCTTCAGCTGTATTAGGTGAAGAAAGAGCAAGACACTTGTAGCTTCTTATTGTAGTTTCTCGAAGGTCTTGTCTTCTGGAAACAGCTTGGTGCAAACTGCAGTAATGGGGATCATATTTTGGAGCAGGAACCAGCAGAAAGAAACATGAGTTTTAGACTTATGAGAAATGCCAAAAAAAGGGGGAACAGGAGAAGCTGCGTGTCTCCAAGAATCAAACCCTAGGTGTGTCCGGCCACTGATATTCTGGGCAATCAGGGCTAGTGAAGGATTTTGAAACTCTAAGTCTTAGCCTTAAATGGTCTGTGTGTCTCCATCTGTAAAATAATATTTTCATACTCACGGCGATGCTGTGAAGATTCAGTGATGTTTGTGTCTTGCTATCAACATTGTAATTATTGCTGTTGAGTGGAAAATGGAGTGGTTCTTCAAAGACAATTGTCTGTGCCTGTGCTGTAAATGAAAGAAATTGGTTTACTTGTTCCATTCAGTACATTATCAAGCAGCCTGCAAAATGTCTCTGAAAGAATCAAAGTCCTGCTTTGAGGTCTAGGAGTGAGAAAGTCCATTAAGCTGCGCTCTACCAATTTGATTAGCAAACCCATAACTTAAAATCAATGCGAGTGGCCTCCTCCCAGTAGCTTAAATGCCCTTCCTTGTGCTCGGGGAGGTTTTAAACAGTGTTTTGAGTTGTTGCCTTGGTTAAATCTTGACTGACTGGAGTCAAGCCTGATACTAAGTGAATGATACTGCCATTTCCCCTGCTGTTTGCCATGTATCTAAGAGATACTGTTTAGGTTTTGACCTTGAAGTTTGTTCCTGCTGTCTCATATGAATTGAATCTCAGCCAATCCTTTTGCATTTCTTGAGCTGGAGTGGAACCATCTCTGGCTGACGGTGCCCTGGGGACATCCCGGAGGGCAGCGGTGAGAGGAGTGACCATGAGAAGCTGCTTGGCCCTTCCTCTGCCATAGCCAGAGGGTCAGCCTTGCGCATGCACGTTGTGACATCTAGTCTGTACATTCCTGATGCCTGTCTTGCCTCTTCTTAATGCCTTCCAATAAGAGATAATTGCTGGCTAGTATCAATATTTGCAAAGAGATTTACAAGCTATTCCAATATTTCACTGTAGTTATTTTAAGAAAACCAGCCTGACTTCTCACCTAATCTGCTGCAGCCTCAGCTCAATACTTGTCCTAGGTTGGATCAACCCCTTTAGCGCAGCAGCATTTTAACTGCATTTCTTTCCATTTTAGGTTTGCAGAACAGGCAATTTTCTTCTTTTTCTGTGTCTTTGCAATCATGCTCTTCTCCAGGGATCCCAAATTCATTCCAGGTTGGGCAAGCTTGTTTGCACCAGGGTAAGATTTTATTTTCATTGCACTGTCATATTTTTCAATAGGATTTCCAAGTCATTGAGGTTCTGGGGTTTCTCATTGTATCGCTTAACACTATTGCTCAGGTTTCCTGGAATAAATTAAGCTGAGCTTTGAGAAGCAGAGCCAGCTTTATTGTTTCTTTCTCTTGGAGGAGGTACATGAAACCCCGTGGGAAGTTGTCACGTGTGTATCTGAGGCCATCCCTAGGGTTTTAATGTTGAGAATGCTGTTTATAGGTACATTTGCAGTGAAATACTGAATTCTTTATGCACTGGAGGTCTGGAGGCTGAAGATGGATGGCAAGAGCTCATCCCTTGTGCTATCCTGTCTGTTTGATGAGTTTGTCTCCCTTGTGGCATCCATACCTTGGGAGGATGAATGGATAGAGCAGTTGGTGTGAGAGAGGGTGGTGTTATTTCTTAACAGAAGAGACCTTCATTTTATTTTTCAATAAAACCTAGCTTAATAAATGATTCTTTAATACAACAAAATAATTACAGGCTTTTTCCTCATCAGTTTATAGTTCCTTACAATCAAAAACATGCTTAAGCTCTTTCCTGTATGGAGCTTGCCTTTCACCTTACAGTCTGATCATTTTGCAAAGAGGTCTGGGCTCTGCATCCCTTCTTCCTTGCAATGAGCTGGGGAAATTTGTCCTCGCAACCCGTCATGGACTGACCACAATTCCACAAGCAAAACAGCCAGAGCATCTGTGTGGTGGGGATTAGATCTTGGTTTTTACATTTCCAGAGCAGTTTTCCAGGGATTTCAAAGCCCATCTTAGAAATGCAGCTCGACAGGGAATTAAAAAGAAAAGAACTGTGAACAATGAACCTTGTTCAAACATGATGGAAACTTGTAATCTTCTTTTGTAAATCCTTGTTCTCATAAACTTTGTTGGTTTACAGGCTTTCTCTTACCAGTGTTTCTGCTGTTTTTGGACAGGTTTATCTCGGATGCGGTTACGGGAATCACCATTGTGATTATTCTGTTCTTCTTCCCTTCGCAAAAACCTTCCTTCAGGTGGTGGTTTGACTTGAAAGGTGAGTAGGGGACCCCTCCGGGCAGGGACTCTGCCCTCACCCGTGCTCTGGCAGGGCAGGCACCAAGCCAGAGCCAGGACTGCCGCACCTCGGACCTGCACGAGCGCACAGCAACTGCGCTGGCTGGCTGAGGCACCGTGGTCTGGAGGTGCAGTTGCACTGAGGGCCTTTTTCTGGAGTGCCAGGAGAGGGTCAGCAGTCACTGCCCTGCTGCTGGTTGCAGGAATGACTCAGATGCTCACATAGCTGTCAGAGATAATGCTGTGGTGGGTTGAAGAAAGCTTACATCAGTGTTGCTTTACTGATTGTGAAGCAGAGGTTTGGTTGCTGACTCCCAGACAGCTCCTGTCCCTCAGGTGGGAGCATGAACCTCCCAGAGGGCAGAGCTGGGCGAGTTGTCCATATTCAGAAATAATGGCCCTTCCTCAGTCCCTAGAATGATTTAGAATTTAAACTCCTAAAGCCCAAACTCACCAGCAGGTTCTGGTACCAGGAGTCTTCTTTTGTGGTCTTGAGTTTCTCTTTTCTAGTAGCGATGAGATACAAATTGTAATTCATAAGCCACTTGGTGTTAATGTGGAGATGCAGCTGATGAAGGCCCTTCATGGATGGTGCAGCACTGCCCATGCACACTTGTTGTGTTGTTCATATGCAGGAAGATGTTCAATCAGGGCTCCTCTGGGCAAAAGATGTGTGCCCTTCTTCAACAGAAAATTGCAGTCCCGTTAGTGCATCCTTCCATATGACAGGGCTCACTTCATCACATATTAAGAGATGGCCTTCAGGGGAGATGAGATCTTTGCTATAAAACTTGCTGGCTATTGAACAGCAAGTGAAGAATTTAATAATATCTTCATAATTCAAATGTTAGAAAATGTCCTCCTTCCACAGACTACCATCTGTTGAAGATAATGTTTATGTCTGTCACAGAGAAAAAGTTAACCTGATATTAAATGTTCCCTCAAGAAAGCATCAAAGAAATCTTGAAGTTCTAGAATTTATTTTATTTAATTTTTTTTTAAGATTTGATATTAACTTAAGTGGTCTTTTGATTGTCTGCCTTAAGAGCTTCCATATGTATATTTTATCAGCAACTCATGGTTAGTAAGCTCCAGCCCTGGTGTCAGGTCCATGAGCTCATTGTATCAGATGATGACTGACATGGTTCTCTTTGGATGGGTGTTAGACGGGAGGGTTTTTTTCTTCATTTAGCACCAAACGCTGAGATGCAGCCCTTGCTGACTTGGAGGAAGGCCCAAGAGACGGTGCCCTGGAACATCATCTTGCTCCTCGGAGGAGGCTTTGCCATGGCCAAGGGCTGTGAGGTGAGACCTGCTGCAGACACCACGTTGCAGTCATCCTGTCTGATGGCGTTGAATCTTATCAGGGTGTCACTTGGGTTCTTGTTTGGCTCTGGGAGATTTGCATCTGCAGGGTCCCAGCTCTTGAAGGATGTGTTTTGCAGCTCCAAGTCATGATGATATGGAGCAGATAACTAAGGAGGTTAAGACATCTTGCAGCTCCTTTCAAAGTGCTTGTTGTTACACACCCTGAGGACACTTCCCACAGGTGCCTGTGTGGGTCAGTGAAGGTCGTGTGTAATTTGCAGTTCTAGGAGGGATCCATTTATGTTCAGGGAGGTGAGAGCTTTGCTCTCCAGCTTGTTTGTTTTCCCTTTCTGCAGGAGTCTGGTCTGTCTGTCTGGATAGGAGGCCGTCTGCATCCCTTGGAGGGTGTACCACCGCCTGTGGCCGTCATCCTCGTCACGATTGTCATCGCCTTGTTCACGGAGTTTGCCAGCAACACAGCCACTATCATCATCTTTCTGCCTGTCTTGGCAGAGCTGGTAAGGGAGTCCCCTGGCAAGACCCAGCTGTTCCTCTGCTCTCTCCTTGCCCTACTCTTTGGATGGGCAGGTTTTTGTTGTGTCTGTGCTGGGACAAGTGCCGTATGGTTCTCCCGTTCCTGGGCTTCAGGCGTTTTGAAATCCTTGAGAGCAACAAAGCAAGTACCTGCAGCATAATGTGAACACAGAAGGATAACAATCCTCCAGATGTTGTTGGAGAGATATGTGATTATTTATTGCAGTGTGGGATAGGGCTTTGCATAGTGTAGGAGCTGTTTGCATTCCTTTATATATCTGCCTATGACTCCAAATCTGCAAGGTACATTTTCTGTTCCCTTCTGTTTTTCAAGGCCATTCGTCTGAAAGTGAATCCCCTCTATTTAATGATACCAGGAACTATAGGATGCTCCTACGCATTCATGCTGCCAGTCTCAACACCTCCTAACTCAATTGCATTTTCTTCTGGACACTTGATGGTCAAGGATATGGTAAGTTCTTTTAGATACAGAAAATGCTGAAAACAATCAGCCTGAGTGTTTAAAATAGTAATTTTCAGAAGTGTTACCAGTTCAACTTGTGCTAAAGGGAAAAGGCTGAAGTCTAATGCCGTTCTCGGCAGTATTTGAAGGCACAGGTATGCAGAAAGAGCCTGTATAAAGTCTGGCCCTTTGAAATTTGGAGCCACTGTGGCTTCAAATGGTGACAAAGCTGGTCGTGAATATGCTCAGCATCTCCCAGACCCTGCTCCTGTTCCTGCCAGTGTCAGCAGCTCAACTCTTATAGGTTTCTAGATGCAGGAAAAGTTCCCCAGCACAGAGAAATCTTACGAGTAAAAATAGGCTCAGTCCCAGTTCCTGCTCACATTCCTGAGGCTAAACAGATGTTAATGTTTTTGATGGATCAAAGCTTGGTAAGCATCTGCAGAATGGCCTTTGGCTTAAGAAAGCCCACTTAAAATGTTGCTAAAATTAGCGGCAATTAAGCCTTCAGTTTTTAAAATGTTTATATTCAAATACCTTAATGCTTCATGGGCTGTAGATGTCCAGTCTAAACTCAACAGTTGTCTTTGTGTTTCTTTTGTAGGCAAGAACTGGGTTGCTCATGAATCTTATGGGAGTTCTGCTTCTTAGTTTGGCTATGAACACATGGGCCAAGAGCATCTTCCAGCTGGGGACCTTCCCTGTATGGGCCAATATCCATGCACAAAATGACACCTCACTCTCAACAGCTGTAGAAAATGTCACTCTAAGTGCGCTAAATAAAATATGAACAAAGCCATCCCTGGGGAAGGACTCGCTCACTTAGGATTTGGGCGCTGGAATCGTCAGTGTATGCGCAGGAGGAAAGCCGTGTGGCTGCTCACACTGTATGGGACCCCTGGTTTCATTTTATTTTTAGAAATACTGGTCAGTGTCACGACATCTGTTTGCTATTTTCTCTGAAGATCTTTCTCCACCTTCCACAGGTACCAATCAGACTCTCCCGGAGTCAGTCTGCTGTAGGTGGTTATTAGCTGGACAGCCCTGTAAGTGTCAAGCACCTTTGGGTAGGTGCCTCTGCCCCCATGAGAGCGAGTGAGCTTTGCTGCTCTAGCTTCTGATTCCCTGCCTCATTTTGGAGGGTGGAGACAACTGGATTCGTGATGTGCAACCCAGTGTGAGTGGGTGTATCAGAACCTGGCCGGGGCAGCGCTTCTAACAGGATGTGGAGGTTCGGCTCTCCTCACCATCTCATGAGTAATTTTCTCATGAAGGGATGATTCAGGAGGTGTGTTGGTAGGACTCAGTGCATTGCTCCATGCTTGGGAAACAGGAAGGCAACAGTTTGTTTCCAAACTTGTTCCATGTTTCGAAAACCTGGGACAGTAATTGCTACCTGGTTCTTTGCACTGAGTACACAGACGGGTGTTTGAGACCATATTAATTTCTGATGTAACTTCGGACGTGGCCAGTGTTTCACCGCTGGTGAATGAGGCCAGTCAGGTTTGTGAGATCGACTCACTTGTGAGTCACAGGTCAGTGGACAACTTGCCTTGGAATATCATTGACATTTCTGAAAAACAGGCTTTGATTCTTAACATCTTTCAAAATCACATTGCTTGGGTACTTTCAATGAAAGCATTGCACATAGACTGTGATTTTAATCACCACTTTATCTGATTTATATTATTTCCTGTAAGAATCTAAAATATTTAAAGATCAGTCATTTGAAATAGATGGATTGAATGATAAAGGGTCTGATTCTTGGTTTAGGGAAGGTGTATGACTGGATCCCTGTGCTGGGAGAGATTTCTCTGACAATGTAAACCGATGAACTGGCAAGGCAGGCTGGCCAGGGCAGGGCCCCAGCGCACATCCCTGTTCCCGTGCTGCTGGCAGACCGGGTGGGAGCGCGGGCAGGGCGGTGCTCACCGCCGCAGGTGCTGCCGCGGGGATTGCCCTCGGGCTGGGCGCAGGTGGAGACTTGTGGCGTTTGAACTGAAGCCACCAAAACCAATTGAATGTGGAACTCCTATCAGTCAAGTTTAAAAAATAAAAAAAATCCTAATGTTCGACAAAAATCCTTATCGATTGTGGAAAACGTACAATAAAGCACAATTCTTAGCATGTCACCTCGTCCTGTTTGCACTGTAGGCTGAGAGGAGAAAAGTAAAGCCCAAGCCTCCCCCTCCCTTAGCTTCACCCCCTGATGTGGGCAGCGGTTCCCCGGGAGGACGGGGCGGCAGCGAGGTCTCCCTGCCGGTCTGAGCCAAAACGGAGCCTTGTTAAGCAGAGGAGTAACAAGACTGGAAAGGCTCCCAGCCTAGTGTCTCAGGGCTGCTGTGCTAAAGAGGTGCGGCCCCAGTAGTCGGCTTTGCTGGGGACACCCCGCCTCATTCCGGCCGCACTCGGCTCACCGGCCTGCCTCGTTTTTTTTCGGCCGGGCTCGGCTCGCTCCGGCCCGGCTCGGCTCGCTCCGGCCCGGCTCGGCTCGCTCCGGCCCGGCTCGGCTCGCTCCGGCCACGCTCGGCTCGCTCCGGCCGGGCTCGGTTCTCTCCGGCCGGGCTCGGCTCGCTCCGGCCCGGCTCGGTTCTCTCCGGCCGCGCTCGGCTCGCTCCGGCCGGGCTCGGTTCTCTCCGGCCGCGCTCGGCTCGCTCCGGCCGGGCTCGGTTCTCTCCGGCCGCGCTCGGCTCGCGTTCGGCTCGCTCCGGCCAGGCTCGGTTATCTCCGGCCGCGCTCGGCTCTCTCCGGCCGGGCTCGGCTCGCTCGGTTCTTTCCGACCGCACTCGGTTCCCTCCGGCCGCGCTCGGCTCTCTCCGGCCGGGCTCGGCTCGCTCGGTTCTTTCCGACCGCACTCGGTTCCCTCCGGCCGCGCTCGCTTCCTTTCTTGGTTCTCTCCGGCACCGATCGGTTATTTCCGGTCCGCTCGGTGCTTTCCGGGACGCCCGTTGGGCACAGACGGCCGGCTCGTCGCTGCTCGGGTGAGTGGGCGGGCGGACGTGGGTGCGCTCCGGTCCCGCGCGGTGCAGGCTGTGTGTGAATCTCTCGCTTTGCATTTTTTCCTTTCTCTTTCTGCTGTTTCGTTGAACTGCTCTGATCCCAACAGACAACTTTTGCCTTTTGTTTCTTAATTCCGCTCTCCCGCGCGGCGGGGCGCGGCCCGCAGGTGGTTTTAGTTGCCGGCTGTGGGGTTGGGGCAGAACTACGACACCCGGAGAAAAACTTGCATTTGGCTTGCTAAATTAAAATTTTTGTCTTGTCCAGGAGGCTTTTCATATGTTCACTTATCCTAGTAACTCTACACTGAACGTGTTCTAATTCATAATTCTTGCTCAGGAAAGATAAACTAAAAGAAAATTCTAAATGAGATCTTGTCATTTGGACCATGTACAATGGCAGTAAGATTTAAATTTGAGTAACTCTTACACTTTCACAGTTTAAGATTGCATTTGCCTTTTTCAGGGCCATTACCCTTTGTTTCTTGTTCTTTGATTAATGAGTGTTGGCACGTTCTTCATGATTTCCAGCTGGTAAGTTTGCCACTGAAATTATTCTTGTTTCTTCCTAAACGTATGGTCCTGTATTATTATATCTTATCCTTTCTTTAGTCTCTAAGATCAGCCAACTATTTCTGAGTGGTATCCCAGCACCTCTGTGTGTGGACAATGCTGCTTCATGTCAGCGTATGAAAGTCAGTAATGGACCATTTGATCAGAGTGTTTTTTTCAAATGACTCTTAAGAATCCACTAGTGGATTTTCTCCAGCTCAGTGCTTTTCCTTTTATCTCTAGTCCACTGTTCCTTTGTAAGTAGTTCTTTACTGATATTACAGTTTATGGATTAATTCCAGTCTTTTGTAGCTTAATGAGTAAGGTCCCATATGGAACTGCATCTACAGACCAAATCTGCCATTTATCCTATTTTCCTTCTGCTATGACACTTACTATAGCAGTAACGAGCCCTCAAATTTAATCTGTTCCTGTTTGTCAGCATGAGGGAGCTATTCCATTCTGTGGAATCTTATTCAGGAGCACCCTCCTTTGAGGATGCTTCCTTTTGTCTGGTCATTGCATCATCTGATAAATCTGGAGGGCTCTTTTGCAAAATCATTATTTTAAAACTGGAACGGTGCAGCCTAATTTTTCTCAGTTTTCATCTGAGAACAAGGTGTCTGGTCTCGTGAGTACCACTGCTACTCCAGCGTGTAGTTTCCGTCAGTTGGAAGTTACACCTCAGGTGATCTTTCAAGAGGTTTTGGGAAGGTTTTTGTCTCAGGATTATCTATGCAGAGATAGCCTGAGTTTTCTGAACACGCTTCTGTAATTATTCCCGTTTTCTAAGACAGCCTGAGCTAATTAGCAGTTTTTTTCTTCTTGGTTCTTGAGATGTTTGTTGGTGGCCCTTGACTAATGTGTGGTCATAAGCTGTTTAGTCACTTGGCTGGCTAAGAGCTCCCTTAACTCTAGAGTGGTATATTTTAAGGCTAATCTAGGTTTACAGATATTGCTTACTTGCACAATCTGTGTTCAGGAAATTGCATTTCTTCTGCAACGTGCTGAGGCTGCAAAAATTAAAAAATGGAGCAGCAAGAGATGCCCTTTTTCACCCCATGGTAATTTGAAAGAAAACAACAACAACAAAGAGTGGGATGGAAAAGGCGGACGAAGGCCTGTGACACCATGCACTCTTCTAGAATGGATCTTCAGACAAGCTTCTGTATAGCATAGCAATAAAATACTAAGTCAGATCCGAAACAGTACAGCTGCATATTAAACCATTATTTACATATAAGCTTCAGAGAAGAAACAAAAGTAAAATATAACTTACACAAAAAGGTGCCATAATTAAATTCCAGGAAGAAGAAATTGTTTGTTTGTAGTTTAAGACCACAAAGAAGTAATGTAAGCAAGCATTGATGGACTGGATGAGAGAGAATCTTTAGCATGAATATGGGACAACAGTGAACTGCAGTAGGCTGCTGCTGTCCCTGCAAAGCAGCGTTTTAAGAACTGATTTGAAAGTGTTTGTTTCATCACTAAATGAGAGAGAACCCTGCTTTGCCATTTCCCAGTTCAATAATCATCTTAATTTTAAACTTTAAAACGCAGAGATATTGCCATTACTGTTTTCCTTTGGTAGGGTTTTAATGCATCTTTGAATTCCCATCTATAGGCTCCATGCTCACAGCTCCATTAGGATGGATTGCATTAATTTTGTTAATACAAAGCATAACACATCTCTGAAAAAGCGTTTTAAAAATTTTTAAAAAGGGTTTAGGTGGACTTCTGCGTGGTGCCTTTTGAAGTAATGGGAATTTTGCTTTTTCTCTCTCCCCCCTCCAACTGTCTTCTGCTGTTCTCAAAAGTTCATCTCAAACAGGTCTTAATAATAACAACAATAAATCTCCAAAAATGGAGTGCAGGAACAGACTACAATATAAACTTTCCTTCAGATAAGAAATCTGAGCAGATAACTACAGGGCAACAGTCCTGAATAAAGTGCCTGCTGAAGGGAAGCAAATGACATGCAGAACTCACCTGCCATTCCCTCAGCTTGTAAGAACTGTATACACCTCCTACTTTGTTCTTCAGGGATGTCCAGGTCACATTAATCACAAAAAGAAAAAACCCAGCAATCTTTTTGTGCTGTCAGCTGAAATTTGAAAGAAGGGAGAGGTAGTTAGCAGTTGTTATTAATACCCATAGACTTGTCAAATGAATTAACTAGTTCCTATAATGTATGTATGTCTAATGCCAATGTTCCTACTCAATGTTGGTGTAATTATGGGAGGAGATACCAAAATCACTTACTCAGAGGAAATGGGTTCTCTTGAATCCCAAGAGAACAAGAACTTCCTACAAAGGAAAATAGGTGTGCCATGAATAACTTATCTTTAACTATGAGGAAGTGGGGAGTGTGGCAGGATGTAAAAGCCTTATGAAGGAAAAAGGAGCATTTCCTGATTGCTTAACTTCCAGATTAGTTGATGTCACTTCTGGTTTTGTTTAACAACTGTGAGTTGGTTTTATCTCCAATGCCCCCGACTTATGTGAAGTTATAAACTCCCGCCAGAAGCAAGTATCCCTTTACCTGTTATGTTAGCAGCTCCATACTCCTATTTCAGCAAAAGTTTTATTAAAAAAAAAACCCAACCAAACTGTTAACCATGAGTAGTTTTTATCAGGGCAAACTCCAAGCCAGTGCACCACTGATCATGTTTTAACACTCAGTAGAGACTTAAAAAAAACTAGTCTGAATTTTAAGTTACAGAGAAAAAAAAAAACTAAAAAAGGAGAAATTGCACTCCAACAGCTGTTTCTAAGGTAGATGCCCCATCCCTGGAGACATCCCAGGCCAGGCTGGATGGGGCTCTGAGCAGCCTGGTCTGGTGGAGATGTCCCTGCCCATGGCAGGGGCTGGACTGGGTGGCTTTTAAAGGTCCCTTCCAACCCAAACTGTTCCATGATTTTACCAAAAAAAACCAAAACACTTCTTGCACCTTTTTTAGAAACTTTGTTTTGATAGCACAAAGACTAAAATAGTACTTACATGACATTCCTGCTAGCCCTGTCCTGAAAGAGAAACACTAGAACTTTTCACGCTTGGCAGCAGTGTGTCTGGTATGGTATATCTCCACTTACATTGTAATTCAAAGGTCCTTCCTCCTCTTGGAAGTTTCTGGGATGTTCAGGCTGTCAAAAGTTGTTCTGGGAATCACCTCAAATGGATTTGGTTGCTCTTCAGAGCTGCTTTAGTTGGTCTTTTTCTCTTTTTCTTAAATCATATTCCTTGGAAACCATAAGAGCCACAAGCCTCTGATGTTACCTGATCTTCACACACAACCCTAGTGACAAACCGCGTCAACCGGTTCTTAAGTTCGGGCATTCAGTACTTATAGTGACTGCTTCGGGCGTTACACGGTGCTCCCTCTGGACTATGACTGTTTCTTTTCTTCTTCCTTGCTACTCACGTAAGTAATTAAATCTCAGAACGTTTTTGTGTGTCGGCTGCAGTCACCTCCTTTACCCGTGTGTAACACGTCCACAGCGGTGCTCACCGAGCCACCAGAACCTCTCAGATTTGCCTACGTCCTAAACTGACACCGCCAGTCCACCCCTTCACCACAGCCAGGCGTTAGCAGCTGCTTTTGTAATCCCTTTGGAACGAAGCAGTCATGGTTTCTAAGTGACTGATGACTTCATATTGTCATGGGTGTTTTTCCTAGCTCAGTTCTACCCACTCGTCCAAAATGATTCAAAATATTTTGTTCCTCCTTTTCCCTTGCTTCAGAGACTTGTAGCACTGGTTGCCAGCTTTCAGAGGAAAACATACTTTTATTTCATTCATCTGCTTGATAATTTAGCCTGTTGTTCAAGTATTGCACTGTCCTATCCTCAGGGTAACCCTATTGCACTTTGCACTTCGCTGCTGCTCTGTACTAGAAAGAGATCAGTATAACTTCCACAAAAAATGTTGCAGAATTCCTTTTGTGAGTCTGTTTCCAATAGGAACACATTTAATTAGACACCATAACTTCCTGCGCTGTGAAGTGTTGCAGTGACAGGGTGTTGCCTTCCTTTTAGTTCCCCTAGAGGTGCAATTTACAAGCTTCTCTCCTTTCTGTTCCTGCAATTCTAGTGACTTTAGTGTAGTCTGGTTGTTTGCACGCATAGGTGAGATGTAAAAGCAAGTCATTAAGGGCATATCCACATTCTAAATCCAAGACTATGCTTCAACTTCTATTGTTTGGTCTCCGTGATAAGAGCTTTTGGCTCTTGTGACCCTTGAGGAACATCAGAAGAAGAAGAGGGTTCCACTGTGGGCTACTCGTACGGCCTGTCCGTAGCTCATCTCATTGTATGTCCAGTACGATCTCATACTGCGCCACCACGTGACTGGCAGTGGAGAACCAGGTGGCTGCGAGCGCCCTCCTAAAGTGATTTTGCACACTACAAAGACAAAAGGAGTTTATAGCCCCCGAGCTTGAGCTGCTTGTGTAACAGTGAGGAGTCCCTGGGGCAAGTCACAGGTACCCTGTGCTGGAAGTGGGGGCACAGATTTGACTCTGGGCACTTGTTAAGATTTTAATGTCTTCCTGGCCCAACAGTCCGAAGTGCAGTAGATCAGTAGCTTGACTTCCCATTCACTTCATCTACACTGATCATTTTCAGGCAGAGATTGACCTACTGCTGTACAATTATTGGCCATAAACCAAATCACTCACTGGACTACACCTAGTTCACTTGTTCCTGGAACTCAGTTTTTGGCTTGCACCTATCCCCCTGTGAAGGGTTTAAGTAAGATTTACTAAATTTGAACTCTGAAAGATGACTTCCTGACATAAAATCTATAGTGAGGAATTCCTAACTCTTCTCGAGTTAAAGTACCCTTAGACTTGAGATTACCCTCAGTTTGATTCCCAAAGAAGACTTTCAGCAAGTGCAAAATATCAGCATGGAAAAATATAATATCTGTTGAGCTGGGCAGTTATCTCAACGCATTTGCTAAATGGCTCTCAAACTGGACACTGCTAAAATTCCTTTTGGAAGTCTCGTATGTCTTATTTGCTCACTGATTTACCAAAAGAGAAAAATGTCAGGACAGACTTTGCAGCAAAAAAACCAAAGTTATATAAATCGTGCAGCTCATCCCGACAGCTTTCTAGTATATGTGGTTGTGTAACAAGAAACACCGCTTTGGAAGTCTGCTGTATACGGCTTCGAATGTGTAAAAATCAGTTCATGAGTTTGTGTACAGACATCTGGAGCCAGAAAGAAAGATTTCCAAAGAAAACCAGATGGAAGTCAGTCTCTGAATAGAAGGTAAGATGCTCTTTTTAATAACATGGACATGCACAACAGTAAATGAAGAATCAACTATTCCTCAGTTTGTTTAAAATTACAACATAAAATGTTAATGATATGATGTTGGTAACCCCTTATTACAGGAAGTGAGGATTTTGTTTTGCTAATTTTCTCATTGTCTTCCTATACAAGATTTCGTACAACGATTTGTTAAATTTATACATGCACAGAACATTAATTGTATATCTTCACGTTAGTCGATCACGTTTACCATCTTAAAGGCCTTGATATCTGCAAATTTATCGCAGGAGAAATTAACAAGTAGATGTTTGGGACCCGTCTCAGAAGGGATGAGTTTAAACTTTATACTGGATTTCTCGCTGGCTTTCAGCGGTGGCACACTAAGAACAGGAAACAAAAGGGAAAAACACAAGCTGAAAACAGCTTTACGCATCATGCTTGAGTTTCACTAACCATCTCCCATCCTAAGGAAGAATTCTTATCAGTTCAGTGTAGGATGACCATGAGAAGACCATACAGGACTTGGCTATCTGCTGGGTATTTACTCAAACCCGTGCGTAGAGATCCCTTATAAATACATTGTGCAGTGATCCAAATGAGCACACAAAATGGGACATAGTAGTGTCATACAAGGTAAGACTTCATGCAGAACAAACGGTGTAAAACACATCGCTGAATTATTAAAAAAGAATGATCTGAGACCATGAGGAATGTTAATATATACTGCTGAATTACAGTAGATTATAGCACCAATAAAACCAATGTTTACACAGCAGGAAATACCAAATGAAAATTAAAATATTTTATATCAGTGTATTTTGTAATTCTTGGAAACACATATTTATGGTTTTCCCAAACAGCCTTCCCCTGTCATACTGTCTTGTCTTGCCTGAGGATAAAGTTGTAAGCAATAGACAGCATGGGGTTGCTAAATTCTCTCAGGAGGGCCTATGAATTATGGCACAGATCATTCCTGGTTGCCCAAGTGCAAACCGCAATGTTAAGTTGCTGTGTATGTTTCTCTGTGTGTATGCATTCAGTTAAAGAGCACACTCCCATATCCAGAAATAACTGCAGATGTCGAAATTCGTGTACAATTTTGTATATGTACAAAGTAGGGGACAGCCTGAAAATATAAACTTTCTGTTTCACTTGTGAAATGCTGAAGGAAAAATAGCAAGACAAGATACAATATCATCAAAGCATGAAAATAGGAACCTGGGGTCTGTAGTGAAAGGAACCTACTTTATTCCAGTCTTCCCATTCACCAGCTCAATACCTTCTAATACTTTTTTGACTCTGTTTATTGATCTCATAATTATTTTGTAGACTTCTGAAAGCAGAGCTTGAAAATCAGTGTGCTTGTAGGTTGTTGTTTGATTTTGTGTTTTTTTTCTTTTTTTTTTTTTTAATTAAAAAACTCAAACCAAACTTTTACTGCAATATTCACCATTTTTCCTGTTCTCTTCCTGTCTGCCTCATGGATTTCAGCTCTGTTTAAGTTCCAGGCCTTAGTAAGGTAAATTCAGTCATCTAAACAGTAGCTGTTGGTCATGGTTTAGTCTGTTCTTTAAAAGCTATCCTCCTTAGTCGTGATTTACTGTGTCTGGAATAGCTATGCGTGGAGCATACTTGGGATTGTACCACCCTTTGAGATCACAAACTCTGTCTAAACGATCTGTGTTCACTTTTGTTCCCAAAGCTGGGACACTGGTACATCTTCTTTTTACATTTATCTCTGTCTGTTTGATGTAAGCGCAAATTGTTTAGAAAGCTGAACATCCAGATTGGTACCTGCAGTCCATTGAATAAAGTGAAAAAAAATAATCCCAGTTAATATATACTCTAATTCTGGAATAGTATGGACAGAAACAGTCATGTATCCTATTGTTAGCCCTGTGATCAGAACAAGAAGGTTCAACCCATCTGGCAGCATAGACAGCCTCAGCAAAATTTACTGCATGGGTAAGCATATATTTTTTGCTGGAACTGTGGGCTCCTGCTAGATAGACAGGAAAACAGGTTCTGTCCAATTATAACAGCAATTATTTGCCCTCCCAAGCTATGGAGCCAAAGCCTAGGTTAGATGAAAAGCTGTTTCAAAGCTCTGTGCTTCATTGTGAGATGTTACGTTGACTGGCTTCCCAAACTACAGCAAGAAGAAAGTGCTGTCTTGTGCTATTTGGTTCCGGGTCATCCATGCCTACATTCTTGCTCATGCATCTTTAATAGCAGGAAGGAGACATTTCTTGTACTTACTCTATCTCAAGGATTCCTCTGAGCAAGTCATTGCCTTCTACCTGCAGCACACAGTCTGTCACTTCCATTTCAATAGGATTGGTAAATATCACTTCTACATCTACTTCTTTATTCACTTTTGCTTCACCAAGTACCTGTGCAAAGAAAATGCTTGAAAGGTCAGGTTCTCCATATTGCTTTCTATCCAAGTCTTCTCAGTAATCAGAATAGGAGATTTTATGAGATGCTATGATGGATCATGGCAGGATATGAACAGAACATCTTTCAGGGAAGAAAGTGCTTATAAGAGCTCATTTTCTTCTTTCTCTGCCACTGCAGTTGGAGCAAAGAGACAGCAGTTTACCTGTATATCAATGGCAGGATTGTCCAGGGTGATGTCTCTTTGCACTAGCACTTGAATTCCACCTTCTACGTGACATAAAGCTGTTACCTGGATCGTGTTGTCTGTAGTTAACCGCTGTTGGTATTCAGTATATGGTATCTTAATGGGAAACTGTTTCTCTGGAGGAAAAAAAGGGAATTGATACACGCTTGTATAAACCCACTGAGTTTCATACCTAACATTAGTATTTTTATTTTGTGCTGTGTCTGGGACTGGGAACGTCTTCAGCCGTTACTCCCAAACTCAATTCATGCAAATCTCTCAGTTTGCTATAGAGAGAAAGTGATTTCTTCTATGTTAGCCCTTTACTATCCCTACTACTGTATTGCCTGGCGTGGTTTCTTCCCAATTGCTCTGAAAGATGAGACAGCTGGAGTCAAAGGGGTTTGCCAGTGCCACTCCATTTGTTGTGGGACATGCTCTGATAGGCCTCGTCACTCCTGTTTGCTCATGATCTGCTGGAGGAGCTGAATGACTTCTTTACATTGCTTTTATCTTTCTTGTCCTGTCTGCTTTTTATTACCGCGTTTTTACAGTGGTTTCCATGCTGTAATGCGAATCTGGATGGGAAGGGATCTCGTCTGTGTCTGAATCCATGCAATTCCACATTTGTGGCCATTCGTACAATAAACATGAAGTTCAGAAGAACTGTAGAGTAGTTATGCTGCGTGAAACACTGTAAGCCATAAAGTACTTCCCAGCATTATACAGCAGATGGAAAACCCAAGAAAAGATGATGAATCACCAGTGCAAAGTCCCACAAAAGTAAGCAAGAAAATAGGGGCAAAGTGAATTTCCTGGATTCCTTCAGTAGCAATAGATTTGTTAACTACAAATCCTAGCAAATCGAGCATACCTCCAGAAGAGGGCAACAATGTCTTCACGTGGTTCCTGCCATCAAATGTGGCGAGGAACCTCCCCGCTTACTATAAATTCCGCCACTGGTTGAACACAGCCTGTGTGAGCGTAGGGCACCACACAGCGCCCGTGTGACTGTGGGGCCGTTAGGCAGGTAAGCGCCATCTTCTCTGAGAGTCCGATTCCTAATGCTTTAGAGGAAGCTGAGAGATCCCAGCTCCAGAAGTCAAATTACAGATTAAATAAATGAGAAGTTATTTGTGCTTCTCACTAGTGACTCAAAGCCTAAGTTTAATACAATATAGTATCAGTTGTGAATCACTGATCTTTCTGTTCACTTTAGAGATGCTGATATATCTATTATCCCAAGCTCCTGACAATAACTTAATTTCATCTTTCCAACAATATTCATATTTAGGTAGAGAATTTCTTCCATAAGGCTATCAAACTCCATCTGAAAAAAAAAAAAGTTAGGAAATCGTAGATCCTTGCTCCTCAGCTGTTCCTCAATACACACTTTCTTTTCTGTGGAGCTTAGCAGACTATTTCAACTGTTTCCATTCTTCACACCTTAATTCCATTCTAATGTGCTGATGGATTAGATTTCTTGTTTTCTGCTGTTAGCCATGTCCTGTTACCTTTCAGTAAGGCCCCTTGTAATTGACCAGAATACATTTAGTTGGAGTTGATTTCTATGCTTGTATGTTGTCCTTTTTAAATGCAAATGTTGTTAAATGAAACTTGATGTTTACTCACCATCTTCTTTTCACTCCTGAGATACATGTTCCAAAATGTGAATGGTACTTAAGGAAATGATGGTATTAAACATGCCTTTTAAATATAAGTGGAATGTAAAATGTTTTTAGCCTTTTCTGCATAGAAGTGGAAGGTTGCAGTTTGTTAGAACTTTTTCGCTCAAGTTGACCAGCTTCCAGTGCCTGTTTACTGATAATAGACTTGTACAATTATTATTAAAACTTATTTGAAAAGTTACCTTCCTTAGGAGACAGAGTGGCAGATATGGAGTCCTTCCAGATCTCATGAATTGGTCTTCTGGTGTACACAGTGCTCCAAGCAGTCATATTTACATTAACAGCCTTAGCATCAGACTGTAAGTTTGCAAGAATCAGAATTAGATTGAGATCTTTGCCAACTTCTAAAAGGCCATCCACCTTGAACTTCCCTGAGATATCAGGCTTTTGATCAGTTTCCTGAGGCGTTGGTGCTGTAGGATCAAATTTGTCCTCAAGTCCCAGCTTCTTACGGGCTTTTTTAAAAATATCTCTTTCTTTTCTAGAGCCTGTCAGAGAGAACCATGAAAATTATCCTCAGCAGTTAACATGCATCTCTTATCGTACGTGACTGCTAAAACATCGTGACTCTACCTATAGATGAACAGAGCCTCAGTTTTCCACAGCCACGCCTGATTTTCTGCATCTGTACTCAGTAATGTCACTGCCCTTCTGTGGCGTTTGTTCTAACACAAAAATCATAAGTCCAAAGTTTCTCACTCTTCTTATTCCTGTCCCTTTTTATGATTGTAATATTTAGAAATATAAACTCTAACTAATACAAATAAGGCCCCTAATATAAGGGATGGCTGACAGCAGCGTGTGGTGGGTTGACTCTGGCTAGCAGCCAAGCATCCCCCCAGCCTCTCATTCCGAGTTCCTGCAGGATGATAGAAAACAGAAGGAAGGTGAGAAGACTCATGGATCAGGGTAATAATGACAGTTCAACAAGGTAAGGTAAGCAAAACCTGCCCACGAACAACACAGAGAGAATTACGTTCACATTGGCAGGCAGATGTCTGGCTACTTCCTGGAAAGCGGGGCCTCAGCACGTGTAAGGGTTGCTTGGGAATACATATGCCATAACCAGAAACGTCCCTCGCCCCTTTCCTCCGCCTTTTGCTGAGCTTTTATTGCTGAGCACTAAGTCACAGAATCATAGAATCATTTTGGATGGAAAAGACCTTTAAGATCATCGAGTCCCACCATGAAGCTAGCACTGCCAAGTCCACCCAGCACTGCCATGGTGTGGAATATCCATTTGGTCTGTTTGTAATTTTTGGTCAGATTGTTATTTTTTTTTCTGCATTATCAGACTCGAGAGTCTGAGGAGTTTACATGCGGTTTGGCTGCTTGAAAGAGTAGCTTTTCTTGGGCCTAAGTGTTGATTTAGCCTGTGTGTCTGTAGTAGGCCTTTTGTCCGACTGCCAAGTAACCAGGCTGTAGACTCTCACGGAGCAGAGGCAGTCAGTTTACGTTAGCAACTGGCAGGCAGAATGGCGAATGCTTTTCTCAGAGGCACTTGGACTTGCCATATTTAGGTCCCACAACGCGAGTCCGCATTAGAAAGGGCGAGACAGTATGTTTTACTCTTTGCCTTCTCTTCCCTTTTCTGTTAGAGCTGAATAAACCAAGTATAAGTTTTACTCCTACCTTGTAGATGCCCAAAGTTGCCTACTAGCAGACTCATATTCTGAAGTTTATATACCTTTTGGAATGAAGCAGCTTTGTAACCAGGAGAACCAGTGTTTTTATTTACCTTCTTCATATTTATAATCATTGGTGATATCCACACGATCATTTCTACCAACTGCCTTTGTGCTGATGAATTGTCCAATTGTGGTAGACTTAGAGAATATCAATGTTTTCTTTCCAGTTGTGAGGTCGTAATTCCAGTACATACAGTCAGCGTTCACTTCTGCAAATACGAATGGACAGTCGTAGTCCAGATCTACATCTCCCTCTTTGATGGCGTTCCGGGAGGCGGGACCACACTGATAAATTCCTACGGCATCGAGAAAAAATAATTTAGACCTCGTCAACTCTTTGATGTTCAGCAGATTACTGGACAGATCTTTATCAGTGACTCCCAAATTGCCCAGTGCTCTTGTCCCATTCTAGCCCTTTTTTCCACACAGCCACTCATACCAGGCCGATTGTCAATGTATCTTGTGCTTATTCTGAAGGTACACTTTATTTATTTTACACTATCCCTTGATTTTCAATAGCTCTGGATACCTGCATTGGAAATAAAATAATTGCCGCAAAAGACTGCTCCTGGAATTCTAGTTTTGTTTCTTGGCATCTGCAGCTTATGAGGCTTTTCTAATACGATGAAGTATTTTCTTCTGCCACTCTATTTCTGAGCAGGATGAAAAATACTTGTACAATAGCTTTACTTTTTTTTCCCCTCTCTCTGAAAATGGCTGACTTTATAATTTTTCAACATTATTCCTGAAGTAAAATCTGTGTACCTCCACTTTCTTCTTGGGGAGTTGCATCCAAAACTTGCCATCCACTATATGAGGGGCCCAAGTCACTGCGGGAAAACCAGCTTTCATTCCAGACATGGAAATTCCTGCGTGCAGGAGTGAACAAAATAAGCTACTATTATGTGTTTCTAGATTCCTTATATCCAGTCATCAGCCATGTTAGTTAAATGCATTAAATGCCTCAATTTGAATAGGTTCTTACCTGAGACCGACCATTTTCGCTCTGATACTGACTGTATTATCTAGAGGGGAGCTGAGGTTTGCGTTGTGGAACAGACATAAATGCTCAAGGACAGAAAGCAAATGTGTAAAATAATATTTTTCTGGTTTTCTCCAGAAGTTCTGAGCACGTGCACTTCCTTAGTTGGAGCTGTTTACATTATAGCACAGTGCTACAGTTATCACTTGTGTTTAGAATGGGTCCAGAACAAACAGGGGAGTAAAGAAGGCAACAAGTGAAGCACTGCATCTGTTCTTTGCTGAATGCAGGCTTGTTTGAATTGTGTTTGATGCTTAGTAGTGGCAACGGTTGAACTATTTTAACTGGAAATGGTGTGTCTGCAAAACACGAGAAAAGGCAGGGAAGCTGGTTCTGTTGAACTTTCACAGTTTAACGTCATCTGGTTTTGAAGAATCATTCCAAATTAAGTCAAGTCTCACTGTTTGATATTTCCAGTGTAATATCACAAATTTTCAGTCATCTGTGGCATCGTAACTGTAACTTTGCCTGCCCTGGCTTCAATTTTCTGTTGTAACTGACATCATCATTCTCTGTTTAGCTGAGAAGGAGCCAAATTACTGACTTTTGTAGTATTCTGTGGTATTTTTTTATTGCTCCTGTGTGTGTAGTTGTTTTTAAGGCATTTTTTAAGAAGGTGTCCTGGTTTTGTTAAAAACAAGTTTCTCTTTTAGCAAATTTTTGCCTGTCAGCTAAAGCCTTCATATTAGCTGCATTTTCCTGGAGAACCCGACACATGTTTTGGTTAAACCTAGCAATGGAATGCAAACTTATTGATAAGCACGGATGGACATCTCGCGAGAGGGGCAACGAGAAACTGGTGATCGAGAGACTGACCAACGGTGTATAACATTCCATTCACGTGAATACTTCATATAAAAGTGGGAGATCACGAGGATCTCGTCCCTTTTTCCCTTTGCCTTTTCCCTTTTTCCTCATGGCTGACATTAGGAGAGGACCTTGCTGGTCGTCCCTGCGAACTGAGGCCTAGTGAGAGACTGAATCCAGCTCTGGTTGGCTACAGAGTCTAATCCAGGACTTTGGGTGCTGGCTCTGCAGTTGCTGAGACTTACAAGATTGGTTTTGTATATTTTGTATTATTTTCTCTATTCTTATTAGTAGCATTAGTAAAACATCTTTAACTTTTCCAACTCTCTTCTCTCTGTCCTTCTTTCCCTCCCGATCGCCTGTCCCAGTGGGAAGGGGGGAGAGGGAGGGGCAAAAGGGGGAAGTGGGGGGGAGAGGAGGTTAACAATACATCTGCCAGGGTTTGATTGTCACCCCGCAATCCTAACCCTCGACAGAAGGTAACAGAGCATTTGTAATTAGAATCTATACTGTGCACCTGAAAACTCTATAGGCATTGGTAGGTCCCACTGTTAAACATTGTAGAGCCTTACCATATGCTGTCAGCTGCCCTGTCCAAGTGATTGCCAGAAGCATCATAAAACTCATCCACGCGCAGATTTCCGTCTGCATCGTGGGCAGAGCTAAAGTTCGTAACTGTACGAGTGGGGATTCCCAGACATCTAAGCACTGAAGAGCAAACAGAAAACCACAGTTAGGAAGCAGTATTTCTGAAATATGAAATTTCATATAAGATACTAATATCTTGATAGACTTTCACGTAGGAAGTAGTATTCGTACTTCTTTTAACAGAATCTGCACAGTGTCAGTTATGTGCATGACATAAAACATACCTGTAGTCAATACAGCTGCAAAAACCCAGCATTGTCCATATCTAACTGGTTTGAATCCTGATTTCTTCCAGTTTTGCAGGATTTCACCACTTCCAGTCCAGCTGCTTGGACTTTTCCCACCCTCGTAATTTCCACTCCAGTTTCCTAGCAGCACCCCTTGATCATCATTGGCGTTGACCTGTAAAAATATTAACTAAATTTACGAGGAGATAAATTAACAGTTTCCAGCAGATGTAGGAGTGGCAGGGATTTGGGCAGGAGAAAATCCTTGAATGACATTCTAGTGAATGAAAGTCACTGCTTCATGCAGGTGGCCTTCAGGAAGAAGCCTTAGCTTTTCAGGGAAATGAAATATGAGTCGTCTTAATAAATGGAGAACATTTAAACACTGTTTCTCCCACCCAAGCACAGTAGCACCCGTCAAGAAGGGAAACGCCAATGACGTAGCAAGCCCTCACCAATTTTACATTGAATTAGGGGAAGTGGCTAACACATAAAACGGGGCACAGTCACCCTGAAAATCTTGCGTACTGTGTCAACAGAAGCCTCATAAAGTTCAGGAAGAAAAGGTGTAGATTTCCGAACCTGGGGCAGAATAACCATGTGCGTTGGAGCAGGCTGGGAAGCAGCTTGTCTGAAAGGGGAGTTACAGCAAATGCCAGGCTGAATTTGAGCCAACCGTGCCCTCTCATCGTAAAGGAAAAGCCCATGCTAGGCTGCATTGGGAAAAGTGTGATCAGGAGGTTGAGGGAAGCTGTTAACCCTCTTTAATTGTCCCTAGCAAGGCTGTGCCAGGAATCCTGTCTCTGGTTTCAAGTCCTTCAGTTCAAGGGGATGTTGGGACACTGAAGAGGGCCCAGCAGGGACCACCAAGATGGTCAGGGGCCCTGGAGCTCACAGTCTACAAGCAGAAGTTGAGAGTGCTCAGCTAGTTCAGTCTGGTTAAGAAAGGAATAAGTGGGATGTAGCAGCAGCTTACAACTACTTGAATGGAATATACTAACTTGTCAGAGTCCAGCTTTGTTCTGACAGGTTATATAATGATGCAACGGCAGAAACTTGTAGCTTGGGAAAATCGTATTTGGCATAAGAGAAAAATTCCTCACTAAGAGGGTAGTGCAGATCTGGACTTGTCACCCAGGGAGGCCATGAAGCCTCCATCCTTGGAGAATTTCACGGCAGCCTGACACATCTGTGGCAGAGCTGACCTAGTGCCACCATAGTTCCACTTCAAATGGGAGGTTGGACTAAAGACGTCCAAGGAACTGGTCCTCAGCGTGCCACCCCATGTCTTATACTTTCAGTTTGACTACTGGATATCAAAGTAGTAAGTATCAGAAATACCACAGATGAGATAAACCTAGCAAGCTCAGATCAGGTGATCACCCAGGTGTTTCTCTGGCCCGTGTTTCTGGTGCATACAAGCAGTGGCCTAAAATTTTCGGAGAAGTGTCTTCGTGCTTACTATCAATAACTACCTTAAACGAACAGTTATTAGTTTGGACTTCTTGAATGTGTTGCTTACCATTGCACTGAGAACGCGGCCCAGATATTTGGGGTCATTGCGGTGAGATACATCTGTGGCAGGATCCTGACGATAGTTTAAGCTTCGATCCAGCATGGAAAGGCAAATATTGAGAATATCTCCTTGAAACTGTGTTACAGAAATAAGTTAGTGTTTGGAAACACAGATTACCAAAAATCAGTGGGGCCATATTAGGTGGGTTTTTTTGTTTGTTTGAATCACCAAACTAAGTGCTGCAGCTCAACCAGGAATTGCCATATAAAAATGCCGTGTCAACAAACTGAAGACTAGAACCCAAAATGCTTTTCAAAGCTTGGGATCTGTGGACTTAAGGCCAGGACTTTGCCTCTGAGCATCGCTACAGCACTTTACTACCCAGCAGACACTACAGTTCCTGCTGGCTGCACCTCGGAGTCCTAGGTCACATCACTGACCAGCCAATTACAAATCCTTGTATTAATCAGTATAACGGGGCTTGGCACAAGTTGTGATTTCAGTATCGGACTCATACTCTACAGAGGTACATGACTGCCAGGAGCTGGAAAAAGCAAACAAGCCCTCGTCATCCAGTTCATATGAAAGCCGGAGCACAAAACACTGGTGTTTCAGTGCCGCATTTACCTGGCCGAAGTTCCATCCAAAGCTGCTGATATGGTTTTTATTGCCTGCAAAAATGATGCCAAATTCTTCCAGCACATATTCTTCACACTCAGCCTTGTTAGGCATGAACACGTCATCACCTGGAAAGTCAAAACAGGTATGTACAACCACAGCAGGCAAAATAAAACTAAACCTCAGGAGTCTTGGTCTCCATCAGTAAGAATGCTTCCAGATATCCACCCTTTGCCGTTCTTGCTGCTATAAACAGATCCTGAAACTTGGGATTTCCTATAATTAGAGAAGGAGGTGGGGAGTGTCTAGGTGAAGACAGAGGTATGACACGGTCAGATCTGGGGGAAGAGGGCAGCTGGTAGATAGTGTCTTTCCGTGGTTCTACAGAAGACCAGACACATTCTTCTGAACTCGTGCAGAAGTAGGGAAGCTTTGGCAAAAGCAAATCGTAATCTGCTTAAGCAGGACTTAATGTTTTAGGGCAAGGAACTGTCCAGAAAGTACATGATACAGAACTGATTTTATGCACCAGAAGGTCCTAAGAAAGTTAAACCCTTTTCTGACTGTTCCATTATGTGGTGAATGTTCAGCCCCTATGTTAAAGAAGTATAGATCAAATGGAGAAGCTGCAAAAGCTAATGAAGCTACAAGCAGCTTAGTTCTTTCAGAACTAATTTCATACCTGAAGACCAAGGGTTAAAGAGCAAAACAAAAGTGCCAAGGCTTGCTGGAGAGGAGGTACCACTCAGAGTGCTTTGAACACTCAGCTTGTAGCGTCCAATGACAGCATTAGGTGGGCTGGAAATGGAGATGCTCACGGAGCTGGAGCTGGTGGACTGTAGAACTGCACTCCAGCTGTCCTTGCTCACTGTGCTGGAGATACCAAATGTAGCCTGGGTCTTAGCCAGCTTTGAGGGTTTTGGACCTTTTAAGGAAAATAAACAACATTTTTTTCACAAGCTTACTGAAATACAGATTTATTTGTCAACAAACTCAGCAGAGATGTAATCCTCCCCTCAGATGAATTTGTGCTGTATACTGGAAACTGAACGAAGCTGTCATTGCTGGCTAAGACGGGAGCAGTACAACAAACACATCAAATGGTTCCATGGCTGTGTGAACCAGCACATTGGCTCTGAGGTATTGTCTTGCTGCCCTGACATCAATGCATATCAGGCCAAAAGAATGCCACAAGGCAGCAGTACTCTTTCTGTGAAAGAAGCTGGGAGCCATACCTGTTTCTGCGATGAATATTAAGTTTTGCTCAGGCTGTTCTGTTCCATTGAAGGTGACGATGAAGGCCTGTCCTCTCCTCACAATCAGCTCTTTGCTAGAAAATTTACTTGTGTGGTGATCTCTTGCATTTTCTTTCAGGTGCCAGTTGGTGCTTGACCGTGTTGCAGCTGTGAAAAAGTGAAAAGAGCAAGAAAACTTGAGGGTCTGTCCAAGGAGGAAGGAACACAGATGCACTCTCAAGAACTGTGTGTTACTTTCTGCAGGTAACTAGTACCCATATGAGGTTTCCACCAAATCTAGAAATAATTTATTTGTGAGCTTTTTTTTGTTTTGTTTTGAGAGACTCCACCTTGCATAAACTGTTAAGAGATTACCTGCATAATTAGATATAGAAGGATTAGTATATCTGGTACTAAAGAAAAATCAGAAAGGCATCGAAGAGGAGAGAACCCTGAGCGAATTGAATCTGTGTGAGTTACTTGGGTAAAGAATCTGGCTGAACTCCGTTAATTCTTTCAGAGTGTTGTCTATTCCAAGAGATGGTGTTGTACTAAGAGAAGCAGAGCCTCACGGCTTCTGGATAAGAAATAAAGAAACCTGACTGAGCAGAGAAACGCTTCTGCATTTTAAACCATGACGTGTGATCTCTAGCCCCATTTACATGTCCGATATAACTGAAAGGTGCTATCTTTTGGAGGCACCTAAGAAAAATATGGTGATGGACGCTGAGCTATCGTTTGGCATTGGGAGACATGACAGAACTGGAGAGACAACATTACTAAAATCATATATGTGAAATAATATATTGCAGAAAGCTCTTGCATGTGAACAATGGGTTCAACCAGAGGCCAAAGAATAAGCATCTGATATTGGTTTGGCTCTGGCAGGAGAGCCTATGGAGTGTTCCCTAGTAGAACACAGCTTGATGGTTTAAATTAAGTGCAGAAGTAAAAGAGGTTGTTTTGTTTTTTTTTCCCCTAAGGACACTCTGTGCTTTTTAAAGATATTTTTATTATTCTCTATTGCCCACTCCCCAAAGAGGGAGAATAGGAAAGAGTAAGAGTGTAGTCCTTAGTAGTGGAACACAGCTACCAAAAAAATCACTATTCCATGTTCAACCAGATTTATTAGTGTTAAGATTTTTTTACAGCATGATCTTAAGCTTCTCAAGCTTAGGCAAGGCTTGAAGTAACTACATTAAGAGCCTTAGCAGTGTTCAAATCAGGAGAATGTTTTATTACGGTATTGAGATGAGCTGCAAGTACTTTGATTTTTCAAGAACATACTTTAAAAAAGCATCTTCTGAAACTTAGCAATGAAGCACATCTATTGTAGGACAAGCTGAGCGGTGGGCGAGATTTGTCTTCAGAAAGGCTGTAAGGTTGCAAAAGGCAGCATGGGACTGTTTATAATAATTATTAAACTGGTCAGTTTGCATATGTATAAATATTCGCATGTAAGCAAAAAATACCCCACTGCAACATATGAACTGCAAAAAAAAAAATCCCCTAATTTTTTTATCCTCTCTGCCTTAACTTCAGGTTTCAACCTTCTCTGATTATTGTAGCCTCCCTCGGTCTTTGCAATGATACAAAGTTCTGCTTTGCTTCTTTCTCTTACGTCAGATTTACCAGTCCCTCATTTGCACCTGTCTGACAACTTCACATAGCTGCAGATGTTCCCCTTCTTCCCCTTTGCAAAATACATTTTTACGTCAGATAGTATATGTGTTCTCCCAGATCTCATTCAGATAAGCTGGCTTTTTATATGCGCACTGTAAGTGGAAAAAATGCAATTCCTGGGAAAATCCTTCTCCTAACTCTTGATGGAATAATTTTCTCTTCCTTTTTTTTCTTGGATCGAAACTCCTTAGAGAAGTAGTGATCTTTCAGTGTCCATTACAGATTTGAAGAGAAGGTATGGATGTAAGAAAATAACAAACAGCACCGCAGAAGGGGCTTCCCCCTTGCTCACCTTGGCCCATATCTGCTCAGTACGTCCTGTATAGGCAGCTGCTGGAGCTTTCCTCTGAATGGCCTTCTGTCCTTTAGTTGACTCAAGAAATGGCTGGTGCCTATCACTTCTCTTTAAAAGTCGAGATGTAAAGTTGCCTATTTGAAATATTTCCTGTTGGGGTGGAGCCTTTGCTCCCCAGCCTTTGTCTCACCAATGGGGCTTGGGGATTAGTTCTGATTCACTTTTTTCTTTCTTAGTCTCCATATCCTGATCTCGTTTCCTTGGAATTTAACATCTGAAAATTGGGCAATATTTATCTCTAATAGTCAGGCCACTTTTTAAGAGTTTCTTCATGTACTTACATCTATAAGAATTTCAGCATTTGGTTGCTTTTCTTTATGTTATAAAGATGAAACTGTAGGAATAGCATAGTGCCTTCTTGCACCGCACTTTTTGATTTTGAATACTTCATGAGCAATGTTTACAGTGACTTTTTCTTTAAATTAGTTCACCGAATCCATTATTTTCCTGGACCTGACTTTTTTTTCCTGCTGTATTGTAGTAATTGCAAAATAATGAGCAAGGTGTTGCCTCTGCCCCACATTTAATCAGGCCAAATTTAAAGAACCAATTTTTCATTTATCACGTCATTACTGTTTGGCAACATTAAATAGACAAAGGCTCCACGCTGTGTTTGCATGACATGCTACAGACATGATAGTACATTTGTGACTTGGGATAAAATAGCGATAATTGTTTTCAGCTGGTACACTACTGTTTTTTTATAGGATATCTCTGAACATGCAGCTGGCAATGCCAGTTTGTGCGCAAAAATCTTTCCCTTCATTTCAAGGAGAGTTATCTTTGCTTACGTTTTGCAGATGGCTCCACTTTCTGATACTTTCGTGAAACGACCTGTAAAATTTGATGTACTCAGTGCACAGTCTTAAGCACACTTCTGAGTGATACCCGTCATGCTGGACTGGCCACAGCCACTTGCCTTCCCACGTGCAGTTTTAATTTGCTGGGCTCAGTATTCAGCAGCCCAAATTGTTCTGTTTGGATCACGTTTGGAAATTCTAGAGTTGGAATTTGCTCAACCCATTTCACATACAGACATATTTTATTCATATTTCCTATCAAAAGGTGTTACTAGAAGAAACAGTTTTTATCTGGGTGTAATTCAGATTGCTGCTTTGAATCTCAGTTCATTAGTAATATTTAGCTTAGGACGGACCATAGTTTTATTACATGCAAAGTCCGATCGTGTTTTTTAAATTATAAGACTTTAATTCTTAAATTTAAAATTTCTTAGAATTTTATTTTAAAATGTTAAGTCCAAACTTTAGAGGCTTCAGATGTTAAGCCATGCTCTCCTGCCTATACTTTTAAATTCTTTCAAATGACGTCTTGAATTTTCAGAATAAATTTGCTTTAAGATTTCAGCCTATCCTTGGATACGTAGCAAACCATTTATCTTTGATAAAAAGATTAGTTACTGTTGGAAGAAAATGAAAAGTCAGTGATTATTCACCACCAGGCTGCTGATGATTATTTGGTCACGTGTTTCACCTTTTTTGTGTGACAGAAATAGTGTGCTGGATGGAATAATTGGTTTTGGTATTTGGGGATAGGTTAGTACGTTCCAGAACAAAGGTACAGTCCATTTATTCTGAAAGACAGTGTAGCAAGGAGAAAAAGTTGCATCTGTTGCATCAGCTTCCGGCGTTTATTCCCAGCTCTGGCCAAGTTGCCTTGCAGGCCGCTGTGTGCCTTGTTTGTAAAACAGATGAATGATACATACCGGACCTTTGGATTAAAGATTATGAGCGAAGCTTGAGAATTAATGAGAAATATTAACACTAGTCAGAATACCAGTCAAGCAGAATGCTTCTGGCCCAGGCCGCTTCCTGTAAGCTAAGTCATGTTTGCAGAGGCTGTATGGTGGTTGTACATGTAAGGATGAAAGCTCTGAGCCATCTTAGTATTTTGTTTCATGTACCCAGAATAAGCAATATCAGAATAATTTTTTGCAAACCAGTTCAGTCGTATAGCTCATGACATCCTTTTCCAGTGATATCCAGATTTCTTCACTCATTCCAGTAGCTGTGTTAAAGAAGTGAATATATAGGAGGAAGAGTTCAGCACTGAACAGTGAAGGCCATCTTTTGTAATAGACTAATTACCCTTACTATTATTTCTCTCTTTGCGTTGTGGTTCTCTTCCCTACCAACTCTGCATTAGTTTGCAGTGACACTTGAATTCTGTTAAATGTCACCTATTATTAATTGTACCTTTGTTTCAGGATGGGAAATAGCCATGTACTCCTTTATTCTTTCTGAGTGTAGGTCTTCCTTACATACCCCTAAAGCACCGTGCTACGACAATGTGCCCGTGACTCACTGGAGACCACCTCAGTACCCTCAGAAGTTTGGGCCGTTCTGTCTCCCCTCCCGTTCCCTCACTGGGCAGCTAAGCAAGGAATTCCATGAGCAAAACCCACTCCTGCTGTTCTCAGTGCAGGATGTCAGGTGCTGTATGTGTGAACCACGTCGGGGAGAGACCTGGGCCCCTGAAGCGGTGGTATGGACTGACTCGCGTCAACACTCGTCAGGACTGGAGCTCCCTGAGGTAGGTCAGTCAAGTCCATATGGAAAAGCGCCTGGCTGAGATCTCTTCTGGGCCCTAGAGGCTGTCCGAGACATACTTATTATCTGTGTACCTCTTCCATTCACAGGCCCCAAGTAGCATGGACATTTTGAATGGAAGCCTGCAGCCTGAAGCATTCCTGAAGTTCCTCAACAGCCAGACTTTGAAGGTAGCCAAACTTGGCACCCACTTGGGCCCTGGGTATTTCACAAGCAAGTACTGACTATGATCAGCAAATACCAGTTTGTCCGTTAAATATTGCTATTGCTTCTTGCAATGAGAAAATTGTGGTTAAAGAGGATAGACTAGCGTTTGACACTTGGAGAGGAAGTTTTTAGGGATCACCTTGCTAAAATGTCTTGGCTAAGTTATTGGCAAATTGTTGCTTAAGAGGAAGCGTTACAATACAGAAACAGTTGGTTTGTGGTTTTTTCCCCATTGCTGTACATGAAAGTTTTTACTGTCCACTTTACCGCATTGTTCTTTTGTTACAAAGAACAATTCTTCTACTGAGTCCAATCTTTCAGCTTGACCTATTGAATTGTGTTTTGCCATTTATTTAAACTCCACTTGGCGAAGGAGATTTATGAGGGAATCAACAGCTTTATGCCCACGGTATGCACCTTATTCCCTTCCAGCCTGTGTTTGGCTCTTAAACAGGTAAACGTTTAGATGGTATTGCACTTAGCAGATGTATTGACACAGTCATTAACTGAGCACCATCAGGCCAAGCGAACGGCAGATGCTGTTGGGGGATGCGAGCACAAGTAGATCAGGTCATTAACATGAATTATTTCAGATGAAAGTATATGGATGAGTGCTTGTGTCCTAAGAGTTTGTGCAATGAGTTCTCCTAAAACTGTGAGAGTGGGATAACCGTGCCTCTTTTAACCTTCCTGAGGGTTAAACAATGCCAATCATTTCTGCACTCAAGGCTCTGGTTGTTTTTTATTAATTTCCTGAGTTTTTCAAGCCTGTGTCACATACAACCAGCACAGCATCAGCTCTGTGCCTGGAAGAGGTGAAGTGGCATCATCTGCACCCAGGCCTCATTACACATTTTTACAGAGGTCCCAGCAAGTCAGGTCTAAGCGAGAACATGGCCAACCTTGCTAAAATGTATTGATTCAATATCTTTTCTCCTAAGCCCTCACTGCTGGACATCTGCTTGCTTTGTCTGCATTTTGAAGTGCCTTTGCCTTTCAGACTAATTTTTACAAATACTTAAAATGGCATTGTAGTTTGCTGGCTCAGAATTTACAGGAAGGTAGGTATCTAGCCCAGAGGCTATTCTTGGTAAAATATTCCCATTAACACAAGATTCATTCATATCTGAACTGCTCTCCAATTCATTAAGTTTCATACTAAAAGATAGTTTGCAGTTTGCCATAACTACTACTTCTCTATTCACAATTTCGTAATATTCAGCTCCAGTATGATAATAGATAGATTATCTTCTTTTCCTGTTTGTGTCTTTGGAAAATTCAGGAAAGAAAAATGCTGAAACAATCTATTAATAATCTCAAATTGTAGTGTACTCCAACTATTCAGAGTCCTTTACAAAATATTAACATTAACAGCTAACATTATTCAGTTGCCTGTTCCTTATGCACAGACTTTTTTTTACTTACCAGCCATGCGTCCTTGTTCGTCTTTGCCTTGGACTTTGTATTTCTGTGAGCAACTGTAGCCCTATACAATAAGGTTTCAAGTTCTGGTTGTGTGGCAGCATTTATAGAGAAAACTTAAGGCCTCTCCTTATGTCCAAACCAATTATGGTGGGTGAGGCAGGTAAGTCATACCAGTGGTCATGTAAACTTCCTAGTGACCATATATTAGCTCATGGGTTTTAACACATTGCACTTATGCAATTCAGGCTATTTATCCAGAGGGTTGACTGAGATGCTTAGAAAAGTAGAGCATTTAATTGCATACGTGGAATCCAGAATTTCACATACAATTAATTATGTGTCACTTGGGAAGGGATATTTTTTGAGTCAGTGTGAATTAATATATTTTTTGCTGTATGATCCACAGATGAGTATTCAGGTAATAAAAGTATATATTAATAATAAAATTATTAGGGTTCCTTCTCTGTACTCATAAACCTGAAAAAAAGCCCAAACTTTTCATTTCCCTCATCAGTCCTTTTTTGGGGATCACCACAGTAACACCTTTGTGTCAGCCTCTCCTTATGGTTTATGCGAATATAGTAAAGGTATTGATGCTGTAAATGTAATGTAAGCTACTATTAACTTGAAAAGCCCTGAATGCTTCATAGCTCTGAGGAGTGGATCTCAAGCGGTAACTCTCCCTTCATCCTCATAAAATAAAACACTCATTTTGTAGGAGGTACAAATTACAACTCTAATTTTCGCTTCTGTCGTGGTTACTCATCTAGTTTCTGACTATAAAGGCAGAACAATAAATGTTAAAATACTTTGATCTTCACATATATGACATTTTATGGATACAAAGAAAATGAATTTGTTAGCATGATCTCACGAGATTTCTTTTTTTCAGGCTAATTCTTCATCTTTCCTGTCAGCTCTCTAGCAATTCGATCACGGATTTCCCTCCTCTGTCTCCCCACCTTGCCTCCCCTCCTCCCCCATACAGGAGTTCTGTTTCCTTACGTTTACACAGATGTGGATAAGGTATTTTGTCTCATTATTACTTAATTTCACTTATCTACAGTGAGGAGAAGAGACTGAAGCAATCTCAGGAATGTTGGTACCTGAAGAACCTGAGTTATGGAAATTTTATCAGATCAGAAATAGGCAAGCAGAATATCTATGTATAAAATTGAGTAAGAGGCATGAGAAAGAGCTGAGAAAATATAGTTGACAACGACTAGTTTGATGTCAATTTCTGGAAAATACTGAAATACATAAACCTGTTAGCATCTAGAAGATGATTTAACAGCTGACATGGAGTTGCCAAGAAGTCAGTCAACCCCATCTTATTGTATCTCCTTGACAGCTCAGTACATCAGAGGACAAGTAAAAAGCAGCAGCTATCATACACACTGACTTTAATTTGCAACAAGATCCCACGCGGTATTTTCATAAGTACACTTTTGAAACACTGATTATACAAGATTTCTATTAGTTAACTGCATAACTGGTTGTAAAAAGCCACGTGCTGCGTTCTTTCGATGGATCACTGTCCAGCTGGAACGGCATAGTGACTGAAGCACCATTAAAAGCTGCCTTGGATCTTTGATGTTTGTTAAATATGCTCTTTCTGCTGTTAGTAAGACTTCAGCTGAAGTACTGTGCTGGTCCTGGACTGACCTCAGCTGGATAATGTCAAGAATACAGAGAAGGAAATCTTAAAAAAGTTAGAAGGATCGTTTTGGATCAGTCTAAAACAGGCAACTGCAGAGATATGATTATGACTTTTTAAAAGGTGAAGAGTGATGATAGAAAGAGGAGGCCAGTTGAGGAGTCATGGTCTTAAAAACTTGAGTCTTTGACTAAAGATGCTGAAGTGAAGCATAAAGTAAAAATGTTGGCAGTGAGGAAGAGTACTCAGTGAGACCCTCTGGGTGTGGTGGAAAAATGTTAATATTTTCTTCCATGGAGATTAAGAATGGAGTGAATGCACGCTTGTCAGAGATAATAGATACGTGTGTAGTTGAGCTGTCCTTGAGGAATTTATTTTGATGTCAAAGATGTGACGGTGACATTTTTTCCCCGTTGTGTACTCTTGATACTTGGTGCTGAACTGTATGATGTAGAGAGGGCCTTAGCAGGGAAACCAAGTATTCTCGTTCCAGTGTTGATTTAATCTCATTTGCCTTGCTATTGCTTTGTGGCAGTGACCAACTTGCCCACAGTCAATAGCCTTCACATAGCGTCCTGTGGTGACGGGTTACCAAGTTCCTGACTAATACGGCGCACAAGCCTGCAGACTTCTTGTGTGTCACGTGCATTTTAAGAACTGCTTATTTCAAAGAAATAATAGAATGCTTTGCATGGAGGCAGAGGAATGTTAACGCTCTATCTGTCCAGTATTGCATCCGTTCAGATTCCTGTTTGCCAGTACAAGCCAGTTCACACCAATCACCAGCAAGCCCCCCAGCAGTCTTTCCCAAGTATCTGGTGTAGGGAGAGTCTGTTCTACCTTCAGTCACTGGAGTGCTCACTCCCTGAAAGAAGGAATTTACATAGGTGACCTGAACTTAATAATATATTTCTCTTGTGCAAAGAAAAGCTGCCTCATTTTCAGAAGACATTATTTTTTTTCCCGGTACCTTAGAGTAATTAGTTTCACACGCTAATTGTGAGTTGTGTAAAGAATGTGCTAAACATTTCCTTTCCTCATTTAAGATCCACTAGTTCTTACATTGTGGGTTGAAAAGTACCCATGCTTCTGCTTCACTTTATTTTTCGATGCTTTGTATTCCTCTATAATACCGTGTCTTACGATACGATATTGTAATACTTCAAATTTTAAAATTTCAGACTTTTCAGTCTCTTTGCATGCTGATATCTTAGTTTGAATATGTCATGTGTTTCTGAAGCTAATTCAATTTATTCTGTATACTTTTTGATAGAAAGGAGAAAGAACCAAACATGGTGCAGCAGGGAGAATACCGTCAACAAAATGGTGACAATGATTTTTCGTATTTCCTGATCTGATTTTTATTAACGCAATTTTTGTTTGCTTTTTTGTTTGTTAGATAAACATCTGCTTAACTCATCCCACGAGACTGCATTTCTTCATCCTGTGCAAAGGAACAGTGTCATAATGAGATACAAAATAACAAGACCCTGGAAAATATCTTTATCTGTGTAGATGGATAAGAACGGGCATATTGGAAATGTTGCAAAGAGAAGCCGCAGAACAATCTGATGAGTGGAATCCATAAGAAGAAAGAATAGGACTGGGATGTATGAAATGAACTTGCAAGGGTCTTGTAAATAGCTGCTCAGTGAGCTGATACCAGAAGGAAGATGCTGCAATAGATGTAAAAGCAAGCAGAATCAATCATTTGAGATGGAAGAAAATGTTATTATTAGAGAGACACCAACAAGTGTGGAAGCCTAAGAAGCAGAGTTAAGGAGACTGGGTATTGGGATGGAGCACAGTGGGAAGTGGATAGCAATATGAAAAATTAATACATCTGAGACAGAATAGAGGAATTAAAGATGGAAAGTTAGGTGGAAGTACAGCTAAGGGGAAGAGGAAAACCACACATTCTGATATTTTTTTCATGGAAGAAGTATTCCCCTACAAGAGGAAAAAATGTGACAGAAATGAAGGAAACTAGGGCTGAGCCAAAGATGGAGAAAACTCAACCAGAATGATGATTAGGTATTCATTAAAGTGCAAGAAGAGTAGAACTGAGGAAGAGGGGAGAATGAAGTTTGAGGAAATGCCCTCAAGTGGCAGCAGGAGGAGATGCTGGGGGGATCTCTGGCCTGGGGACGATTGGCAGGGGTAGAGTGAGAGAGAGAGAGAGAAAAGATCTGGGACAAAGGAAATGGAAGTTTTAAAAGGATCAAAGACCGAATCACGCAAGCAAGAAAAGCGATGACATGGTGAGTAAAAAAGTACATCATCAGCATATAGATAAATACTGTATTTCAATTCCTGTACTGAGATCCAACATGCTCCCTAAAATAAAACTAGTAAGACCTAGCACAAGAAGTCTCATGCGCCTCTAGCTTTTTTATGTTTTCCAGTTGCATTTGCTGGCCTAATAAGTGACTGTTTCACCCTGTGAATCTTGTTTGTTGTGTAACCTTGGACCATTACTGCTACAGCAGCAGTGCCGCTAGGATGGCATTGGTATTTTGGCAATGCTGAATTTGTCCTGCGAATTTAAAGCAGTACTTCACCTGGAACTAAGTTCTTGCATCTCTGTCCACAAATCCTTTAACTCATAGCTCGACGTTTTCTCCTTTGAGCAGGAAATCATGTGGCACTATACACTGTGGCTGTGCATAACTAGGATGTTCTAGGTAATGTTCCACAACTTGCCAGGTCCTTTGGCAGCTGACTGGTGAGAGCTGGACTTCAGGTCCAGCTCTAACGGTCGGAAGAGTAGGAAACTGCCAAAGACAAGGGCCAAGGGCTGCTGGGGAAGCAGCAAGATGCCTGCTCTTTTTTCTTTTTTTTTTCTTTTGTGCAGGAGTGTGCGAAAGCCCCCGGGATGCGCCGCGCCGCGGGAGGAGGGGACGCCTCTCCGGGAGGAGGGGACACCTCTCCGGGAGAAGGGGATGTCTCTCCGAGAGCGGCCGTTGCCGTCCTGTCAGTCCCTTTTCCCCTGTGCGCTCCCCACAGCTCTGCCGCGTGTCTCTGTCTCTTTCCTTGCTCTGTTTTCTCGCGGCAGAGGCAGGCAGGCGCCTGGAGGGACTGCAGCCAGATGGTTAGGAGTTAACTGTATATTCCGTAGTGGATGACTCTGTCCGACGCTGTCTCTGAAAGAATTCTTTGGAATCTGTGAGTGCCAAGGAGCAGGTCCTGCCCACAGTGTACTGTGCTACAAACACTGTATCATGGTTTTGAAAAGCTTTTTCTCCCCAGTCATTGGCGTAGCGTTACCCTGAACTAACCAGACCTGTTCTGCAGAGTCCAGCGCTGCACGCAGGTGCCGCCTCTGTAGTTCATCTTTACTCACAGCTACACAACTTTTCTCAGTTTCAAAGCAGACTGAAGAAATTTCTGGCCACCAATACGGCATCTTTGCTTTGAGGCCATCCTGTGCTTGTTTTGAGTTCCTCCAGCAATAAAGCATCCAGTCAGTTGGGAATGTATGACTATTAGTAAAACAGAGTATATAATCCATTCATTTCCCAAATGACTTAATCTAGGAGTCTGACTGGCGTCAAGAGAGCGAACAAGATTTGGGGAGAGACTGGTGAACAAGAAACACAACAATTGAATCAAGGGGCTTTCTGAGGATTCCTTCCAAGGCAGTAGATCAGCCTGTATTTGCATTTTAGAGAGGTAAACGAGTCTCACTGTAGATTTAAAGAAGCCTTAAAACAAGAAAGAAACTGCCTTGTTTGTTTCTTTTTATGGATGAGGCAAATGAAGCTTCTCCAGCTGTGTGAGAAGGCAAGTGCTTTCCACTGTGAGAGGATGGTAGCTGCTGTCATTTGTAACCCAGGGTGGTTCAACAGTAGGAACTTATTGTTTTGGACAGGATTTACTTTTGAAAATCTGAAGCCACTTTTAACTCTTTCAAGGGGAAGGGACATAGGTGTAACATGTTCTTATTTGCAGACATTATGGCTTTGATACTGTCCATTTTGTGTCCCTGGAAATGTGATAATTTAATAGCAAGAACATCCATAACACTATCAGCTTCCCTTGAAGACTTTTTTTTAAATTAAATTTCTTTTGAAGTAGTATCTGTAGTGAATAGTGATACGCCAAGTCTGATCCCAGCACATTACTGTCAGCCTTTTGTCCTATTTAATAACGTCTTTTATGACAGAAATATTGGAATAATATTTCCCTTTGGAAATTGTTTCAAGCAAATAACCTCCTAATAAATGATGCTGTGGTAATTTATCCTTTGTGTTTAGCAGAATAACCATTGGCATGACTCAATGGCTACACAGGGAAAGAATGGGTCACTATTACAAAATATCCGACAATTTTTAAACTACAGCTGTTGTTAATAACAATAACAACCCTGAGTATTGCAAATGATTCTGCAATTGATTCTGGCTTTTTTTTTTCCATTCAGTTTGAAATATCCAGTAGCATTCTGAGAAGCCATGAAATCTCCAGGTCTTTTTAAACTGCAGTTAATGTTTTGCATCTGAAAATTGTTTTCTAAGCCTTGACATATCCAGGTAAACAGAAATGTACATTTTACTGGCCCTCCCTCTGTTTGGGTTGCTCATATTAGCACAGTTGTGCATGTGTCACTGTACAGAAATGTTCAGGACATTTCCTAACTTGTTGTAACAGTTATTTCTTCTTTGTGAACTGTGAAATAAGTTATTGGTGTAATAGCAGAAACTGGAAGTGTGTCAAGTCTCTTCCTTTGGGCAAAAGTGTGAAAAAAGTGTTGCCTCAAAAAAGCAAGCTATGTCAAGCTTGCTGTGTCCTTGCTTCTCTTAATAGCTCACTCTCTTTTACATCCTTCTATAACCACACTCTATCAGGTTTTATTTAAATGTTTAAATAATCAGTTGGGAGCAGCTACTGCTGTAAAATGAATACAGCAAAGGTAAATGTGAGACTGTATAGAAGGGGAAGGTGATTTTATTTTAAACAAAACTGAGTTAAGTTGCTCATGCTCATCCTCCTATAGATTTTGTTCAGTCACTCTTTCATACTTGTTTTCCATACTCACATTTTTACGAAGATGAAGATGTGTATGTCTGGCTAGCTCAACCAGCGCTGTTTGTGGTGAAACGGGACAAAGCGTGCCAGATTTGAAATCATCATCATGATTCCCGAGTTCTTTTTGCAGGGTGACCATTTGGCTCATTTTGGAGGTGCCATTTGTACCCTTCAGGGGCCCAGGTCTGTGAGTCATTAGGCAATGTTGTGGATTCACTGCCTGTCTCCTCCCGTCTGAGCAGTCTGTCTTTAGCTGTGGGCTGTCCTTTGTTATCCGGGCTGTGTTTCAGGGCTCTGACCATGCTGTCAGCTCACACCATTCTTTTTTTTTTTTTAAATCTTCCTGTCATTTCTTATGGTGCTTTCATACATATCTTTCTGCATGTATTTTATTCATTTCAACCTTAATTTCAACCTTCAGGTGACCCAAATGAGCTAGACAAGGGAAGTATAGCGTCTCAAACAGGTGACAAGCTGTAGCGAAGATCCTGGGCTGAGTACTGTACTTGTCACACTGAAATTATATTCGGATGGGCTCTGGCGCTGGTCATCCTGACAGAACAGCATTCCTTACCAATGGAAGTCTGTCGGTGTAAACTGACTTGGTAAGGCATGAAGGTAATCATGTAGTCACCACACTCAGTCTTATGAACACATTTGGACGGAGGACAGCGAGGTGAACCCGCTGGAATGACTTTAAGTATATCAGTGCTGTTTCTGATACTAATGCTCCATTGAGCATTACCTAATAATAACAACAGTGCTATACAAGCCTTTGTAAGAGGAGTTCCTCAATTTAGGTACCACTAGCTTTGTGTCAGAGGGTTGACATTGTTCTTTCACCTACAGAACTAGTTTTGGTTGAACAATGGCCTGGTTCCTGGAAGCTCATTAAATGTTATCCATCTTGTAGGCAGAGATTGAGAGAACTAGGGGTGAAGTATGTTTATATGAGGATTTGAGAAAGAAGAGTGAATAGTAGAATAATATTGAACCTGAATAAAACAAATGTTTTATGGAAGATGTCGCAGGTGAGTATAAGCTTATGCTCCTACCTGTCTAACAACCAAAGTTTAACTGCTCTATTTAATGTTTCCAGAATTTTAACCCTGTAGTGCATGATGGTGAGTGATGTGTTAGGACCTTTCCTTTGAGGGAAACGAAACAGAAAAAACCCACCACCACAGTGCATACATTTCCCAGCATCTCAGATGAGATGAAACAAAGTTTATTTGTTTTAGAGATGGAGCCAATGACATTAAGTGCTAAAAGGTAACAGACACAATATCTCTGAATGGGTTTAGCAGACCGCTGACATCTTCCTACAGAAGGAAGTATCCCAGCCTGGTTAACTAAGATAACTATTGATAACAATTGTTCATTATTTCTGTCTCCCACTTGCACCTTGTTGCTATTGTTAACTGCATCTTGCTTAGCTTTGCTTTGGGTGGTTCTGCTTGTTATCTTATGTGAATATGTTAAAACAGATACCATGCTAAGTTTTTAGATTGTCATGGCAGAAGTTGAAGACACCAGACAAATATACACAAACTAAAATAATAAAATCAAACAGATCCACTTGCAAGGTACCTCCATCTCCAAAGAAGAGATTCTAACTTTCTCTTCACGATTAGGAGAATAGCTTACCAACTTGTACTGCGAAGTCCGTGTATGTTAACACAAAGTATGATACATACAAATATATTTGTGTGTGATCTTTTAAAAGCTACAAGGCACCAAGTTTTATTATCCCAGGTAGATGGCTGTCAAGTGACCGAGGCTACGGAAGAGGAAGTGGGGGAACTATCTAAATTATAAAGCTGAGAGATCAATTTCAGTAAGGCTCAATTAGTGCTAACCCAAGAATTGTAATTGGGGAAATGGGAAGACAGATGGAAGAAAGATTAAGACTTTATGTGTAATAAAAATCTTCTCACCTCCAATTCAAAGAAGCTTTAGGAGAATTTAATGTTTTACAGCAGTGCAAGATAACTTTGCTGGTATTAGCAGACCACAATGAGAACAACTGGAAAGGACTGGAATGGAGCTGTAATAAGAAATACGCTGCTGCTTTCGCTGAATTTAAATAAGCAGTTGTAAAAACTCCCACCTTAAAATTCCTGGGACAAGGAAAGCCTTTTGCAGTAAGGATTTTCACATTCACTGCTCCTATGAAAGTGGCAACAAAGCTCAGAACCAAAGAGAGTCAAAACGTGTTTTTTTTTTTTCTTGAAGAGCAATAAAAAGGAATCTCTAAATAGTGGCTGCTTATAAATGGAGGTATTAAAAAGTTCCCAGGCAGTAATGATGCCCAACAGAACATTACAAGATATAGATGGACAATAAAATCAGAAAACAGTGAGTGATGCCTGTGTAAACTTAACCACAGCTTTTCTGGGGCTGTGCAAGTGTGTGACCGGCATAATCACCTCTGAGTTAAAGAGACAGCAAACTCCATCTGATTAACAACAGTTCATTTAAGTTTTCAGAGTGCTGTCCAGTCTGGCTTCTCCAAGGGCGTGGTCTGAGAAAACCACACCCTAGCTCCACCCCGTCCAAGCCCCGCCCCTGCCAGTCTGTGCCCTCCCCGAGGGGCGTGTCCCTTACAGACCCCTCCCCTTCTATCGCGCCCACCCCCAGCAGCACGATGCACCGAAGCCCCGCCCCCAACCTCATCCCCGCTAAACCACGCCCCCTCAAAGCACGTGCTCTACAGAGCCCACCCCCACCTCGGCTCCACCCCTCCCTTTCTAAGCCACGCCCCCTTCAAGCGTGTCCCATGCTGACCCCACCCCAATAGGCTCCTCCTATGGGGGCGTGACACACGGAGGCTCCACCCCCCTGCCCGCTTTTCCCAAGCCACCTCCCCACGGGCGTGTCCTCTCAGTCCCCGCCCTCAGCACTGACCCCACCCCCGTAGGTGGGGCTACAGTCAGCTGCGCCCCCCCCCCCCCCCCCCCCCCCCCCCAATACGTGACCCCTAAGTAACCCCACAGCAACCCTATGGCTGCCCCACAGGTACCGCTATAGCAGCCCTGTACCTGCCCCCTAAGAGCCCCAGACGTGCCTCTCACGAGCCCCCACAGCAGCCACTTAAGTGCCCACAGGTACGGCCACAGCCGCCCCATCCCGCCCCACGGCCGCCGCTGCGGGACCCCCGGAGCCCCCGGTTCCGCACCCGCCCCGCAGCCCCGCAGCGCGCGGTCTCGCGCCCCCGGTGCCCGCGAAGCCACGTCCTGGCCGCGGCCGGAGGAGCCGCCGCTTTTCCGCCCCCCACATCCCCCGATCGCTGCTGCTGCTGCCTGAGGAGCCGCCGCTTTTCCGCCCCCCACATCCCCCGATCGCTGCTGCTGCTGCTGCCTGAGGAGCCGCCGCTTTTCCGCCCCCCACATCCCCCGATCGCTGCTGCCGCTGCCTGAGGAGCCACCGCTTTTCCGCCCCCCACATCCCCCGATGGCTGCTGCCGCTGCCTGAGGAGCCGCCGCTTTTCCGCCCCCCACATCCCCCGATCGCTGCTGCTGCTGCCTGAGGAGCCGCCGCTTTTCCACCCCCCACATCCCCCGATCGCTGCTGCCGCTGCCCAAGGAGCCGCCGCTTTTCCGCCCCCCACATCCCCCGATCGCTGCTGCCGCTGCCTGAGGAGCCGCAGCTTTTCCGCCCCCCACATCCCCCGATCGTTGCCGCTGCCCAAGGAGCAGCCGCTTTTCTTGCCCAGGCCCGACTCCCCCCCTTCTTCCTCAATGGCTGCCACCATGACACCTCCTCTTCTGCCATCTTGTTTCCCCTTTCTGGTCGCATTCGCTATTTTATACTGAGGGAGGGAGGAGGCGCTCGCTGATTGGCTAACGGTGCCAGACGCGGAAGTCGCCCATTGGCTCACTCCCACGCGGGGTTCTCCGAGGGGGTGGGAGAAAGGCGCTGATTGGTCATCGTATGACTGAGGGGAGGAAGGCACTGATTGGTCACTGCCTTCCCGCCGAAGTTCGCACTCCCAGTGCCAGGCGCTGATTCGCTAGTGCACCTGAGGTAGAAAAGGCGCTGATTGGTCGCCGTTTTCCCGCCGACTTTCGCCCACAGCAACGAAGCGCTGATTGGGCAGCGCGGCTGAGGCGGGCAGTTCGCCCATTGGCCGGAGGGCGGGCGAGGGGCAGGACCGGGCGGGACAACGAGGCGATAAATAGGGCGGCGCAGAGCACTTGCAGGACCAGAAAGGTGGATGCGTCAGCGGCTGCGCGGCCTTCTCAGCGCTGACGAACCGGCTGAGCACCCCGCCCCCTTCGCCGTGGGACCCCGGGAGCGGCGGGAACGGCGACCGGAATCAGTGAGCGGGCGGGCTAGGGCGGTCGTTACCGTGCGATGTTAACCGGGGCTCGGCGGGTTCATGAGGGACCGCGGGCTGGGCTGTGCTGGGGGTTCTAAAGCCGCGGGTTTCTGACGGGGGGGTGGGGGGGATTAAGGCTCCCGCAGCCGCTTTAGCGGTTTAAATCGTGTTTAAAGCGGGAGGAGCCGGTTCGGGGCTTTTCTCAGCAATCGGGGCTGGTTTGGCTCGAATTCGGCTTTTAAAAGGTTTTTTTAGGTGTTTTTTTGGGTGCCGATTTGTGCCAAAAGGCGCCTTTAAAATCCGTTTATTGACGGTGTATCAGGAGAATTAAAGTTTAAACCTCGGGGGGATCTGGGGCTTTTCCCTGGGATTTTGAGTCCAAATCAGGGTTTTTTTAGAGCCCGTATTTATTGAAATTATTATGTTTAGAGGTTTTATTTGGAACATTTTGGGCGGGTTGAGGCTCCTACAATGTAATTGTTGATTTATTAATGTCAAATCGCTGTGTTTGACTCCCGAGGGCGCTGAGCGCGTTCAGTGCGGATCCGGGGCGGGGGGAGGGGCCGTTTGGGTCTAAATCGGCTTTTAAAAAGTTTATTTAACGCGTTTAAAGTTTGAGGGGCCGATTTGCGACTTCAAAGGTTTTTGAATCTACTTATTGATAAGAATTTATACAATGAATTAATATTTGAAGCCCGGGGGAGATCTGGGGCTGTTTCCCAGGATTACGAGACCAAATGCGGCTTTTTCCTTTAACCGCTTGTTAATTTAAATTATTATATTGAAACGGGGCTTTCTGAGGTCTTGAGTTCGTTTTTTTTTTTTTTTGAGCATTTTGGGCGGTTCTGAGGCTCCTAAAGCCGCTTAATTGTTTAAATTATTAATTGTGGAAACAATTTAAATAGTTGTTGAGATAAGTGTGTAAATTATTGTATTTAAAGTCGGGAGGAACATTTCGTTGCTTTTTGAGGGGTTTTGGGGCTGAATTCACTTTACTGAACGTCTCCGGAGCTGGGGGTCCCAGATCTGGTGCTGATTTGCGCCCCAAAAAAAGCTTTTAAAATATATTTATGGATAATTTACTGAATTAATATTTAAGCGGGAACAAATTCGGCTTTTTTAACCCGCCGCCATTTTATCTCCCCCTCCCGTTCTCCCCTCACGCTGAGGGGGGCCGAGGAGACGCTCGCTGATTGGCCGGTGCCGTCTGGCGGGAAAGCCTCCACTGACTGCGCCCCGCGCGGCTGTCTCCGAGGCGAGGAAGGTGCTGATTGGTCGCTGCCTCTGAGGAGAGGAAGGTGCTGATTGGTCGCCGCCTCCCTAAACCCACTTAATTGTTTACATTGTATTTTAAAATATATTTTTATTATTTAATTTAACTTACATTTAAATTCTTTTAATTTAATATATTTCATTTTATTTATTAAATAATATATTAATATTAAATATATAAAATCAATATAGTAATATACTAATATAAATGATATTATTTGATGAATAGTAGAAATATATATAATATATAATCTGATATAATGAACTAATCATCAACTAATATTCATTGATATTACTTAATGTAATTAATATTTAATATATGACATAATATAATATATAACATAATGTAATAATAATTATATTCATTATATAATATTAATATCTATACTACTATATATAATTACTATGTAATGTATCTAATCTATTTTTACATATATATCTTATTATATAAAGCTGTCAGGGACCATATTTGGGTGGGTTTTTGAGATTTTTAAGGCTGTTTGATCTCAAATTCAATTTACTTGATTTTGGGGCTGTTTTTAGGATAATTTGTTGTCAAAGAAACTTTTAAGATCCATTTTTTGGCAAATAATTTGCCCACTAAGTTAAGATTGAAGCAGGGCGCTTTGAGGCTGTTTGCCAGGACTGTGACACAAATAACGGCCCTTTCCTTCCCTTTCCTTCTGCAGCTACTGCTCAGAGAACAGTGAAGGCAGCCTGGCTGGTCCCCCCTCCGGCTGACTGTGCCCCCCCCCGCCTCCGGCTGACCGCGCCCCCCCCCCCCCCCCCCCCCCCCCCCCGCCCCGGCTGACTGTGCCTCCACTGCACACCATGGCGGGGAGGCGGGGGGGATCACAAGGGCCTATGGGGTGGTGTGGGTGTCAGGGGGGCTGTGGGGTCAATGGGGCTGTTGTGGGGTGAAACACCCCAGAAGAAGCTGAACCCCCTGCAGGTGAGTGACCCACACACTGACCCACAGCACCCCATAGCACCTCCACTGTGCCCTATAGATCCACAACACTGCCCCACAGCACCCTATAGCTCCTGCTTGCTATCCCACAGCACCCTATAGCTCCTGCTTGCTATCCCACAGCACCCCATAGCTTCTGCACTGTGCCCCATACATCTACAGCAGTGCCACAGAGTACCTCATATGTCTTCCAGTCTACCCCATGGATGCAGAGTGCTACCCTACAGAACCCTATAGCTCCTGTACTCTGCCCTATAGACCCACAGTACTGCCCCACAATGCCCCATAGCTCCTACACTCTGCCCCATAGACCCACAACACTGCCTCACAGGACCCCAGACATCCTCCACTCTGCCCCACATATCCACAGAAGTGCCCAACACCTCACAGCTGCTCCATTCTGCCCCATAGACCCACAGTGCTGCCCCACAACACTCCATTGCTCCTGCACTCTGCCCCATAGATACCCAGTACTGCCCCACAGCACCATATAGCTCCTGTACTCTGCCCCATACATCCACAGCAGTGCCCCAGAGTACCTCATATGTCTTCCACTCTGCCCTATAGATGCCCAGTACTGCCCCACAGCACCAAATAGCTGCTGTACTCTGCCTCATACATCCACAGCAGTGCCCCACAACACCCCATACTGACTGCCCCATAGACCCACAGTGCTGCCTCACAGGACACCATAGGACTCTACTCTGCCCCTTAGACCCAGAGAGCTGCCCCATAGGAGCGTTTAGGTGCTGCATTCTGCCCCATAGGTGCAAAGTGCTGCCCCACAGCACCCCACACCTCTGTCCACCTGACCACCCTTCCCCCCTGACACCGCCTGCACTGCCTACTATGGGTGGGTCACAAGGGTCTAGGGGGTGGCTGTGGGGGTCAGGGTGGCTATGGGGTTAATAGGGCTGTTGTGGGGTGAAACACCCCTGAAGAGGCTGAGCCCCTGCAGGTGAGTGACCCACACAGTGACCCACAGCAGCCCATAGCCCCTCTGCCCTATAGATTCACAGCACCCTGTAGCTGCTCTAATCTGCCCTATACAGACACACCACCTTGTAGCTGATTTTACTGTGCCCCATAAATGGACAGCACTGCTCCACAGCACCCTGTGTCTCCACTCTGCCCCATAGATGCACAGTGCTGTCCCACAGCACCCCATATCTTGTTCACTCTGCCCTATAGACCCACAGTGTAACCCCACAGCACCCCATGGCTCCTCTGCCCTATAGATCAACAGCACTGTCCCAGAAAACATAGCTTCGTCACACTCGCCCATAGGCCAGCAATGCTGCCCCACAGCACACTGTATCTCCTGCACTGTGCCGCATAGACCCACAGCAGTGCCCCACAGCGCCCCACACATCTGGCCTACCCTATACATGCACAGCACTGCTCTGCAGCACCATATGGTTCCAGCAGTCTGCCCCATTAATATTTAGCACCCCACAGTTTCTGCATTCTGCCCATAGATCCACATTCCTGGGTCCCCTCACCCCACCAGATGTCCTGGGTTGCAAGGCTGTGTGGGGCCCTGCACACAATGGGGAAAATGAGGACAGCATGGCTGCTGGGGTCCACGCTGCTTGGAATCCGAGATGGCTGGGGGGTGAGGCTGGTGGCCATGCTGGCACTGCTGCAGGGGCTGTTTCTCCGGGCGATGCTCTGGTGGCAGCTCCTGGCTGTATCAGCTGCTCCCATTGGCTGCCCCTGTGGCCCTGCACCGTGCTTTGCCCTGTGCCCTCCGTGCCGATGGGAACAAGATGGCAACCCTGATGGGCGTGGCCACCTTGGCTGCTGTGTCTCTGCTGGTGGGTGGGGCTATGGCTGTCATGGCTGCCAAGCCTGTGCTGGGAGGGTGGGGCTGAGGTGGGTGGAGCCTGCTTAGTGTGGCCATTTTGGGGTGAGGCCGAAGGTGGGTGGTGGGACTCCTGACTCTGTTTACCCATGGTGGCCATCTTCGAAAAGCGCAGCACTGTGCCACTGCCATCCTGACTTTGCTCACCAGGGGCCATGTCGGGGGATTTTTAACCTGGTTTTGGGGCCAATTCTCACCCAATAAAATTAAATAATGTAAAAAAACTGTAAGCATGTGGTTTGTTCTGTTTCCAGTGAATGATTTGGGGGTGGGGTTTGGGGTTGAGGGTGGGGCTGAAGATGTGGGCGGGCCACTGTCAACTCCACCCTCCCCCAGGCTCGGTCCCCCCAATGTGCCTCCCTGGAGGGGTGTGTCCCAACCAGGCCCCACCCCCTTTCTAAGCACCCCGCCCTCCCTGCTGGGCTCCTCCCCCTTGACCCACACTTCAACCCCCATTGTTGGCTCCCTGACAGGGCATGACAGGGACTGACAAAGCTCGAGAAAGCCCATCAGAGCCTGACAGGTCTTGACACTGCCTGACAAAGCCTGACAGAGCCCAAGAGAGTTTGACGGATCCTCACAGAGCCTGACAAAGCTTGACAGAGGCCAACAGGACCCGTCAGGGCCTGACAAATCTTGTCAGTTCCTGATAGAGCCTTGATATGTATGACAGAGCCCTGGGGGTCTCAACAGAGCCTGAGAAATCTTGACAGGGCTCAGCAGAGCCCAACAGCTCTCGACAGAGCCCTACAGAGCCCATCAAAGCCTGACAGAGTCTGACAGACCCCAAGAGGTCTCGACAGAGCTTGACAAAAACCGACAGTGTCTGACAGAGCCTGACAGGAGTGCAGGTGCTGTCATTTCCAGTGAGGGTCCAGGTGATTTGATGAGGGTGGTGGATGGGTCCTGGGGTGATTGACGCCCTCCCCTTTCTCAGGGGATTGTGGGTGGGGCTCAGAGTAGTTGAGCCCCAGCCCCTGAGCGAGGAGCTCATTCTGCTCCAGGACTGCTTGGGTGCTGTTTTTTTGCTACTCCTTCAACAGTCGGCAGCTGTTGAGCTGTTTAAGGTACATAGGCCGATGTGTTTGGAGAAGTGGAGGTGCCTGTTTGACGTAAGACCTTCAGGAGCAGCAAAGGTTCAGCAGCAGCTATAGTAGAAGGTATGTTTGTAACTATGTTTCATTTATTGAATCAATTCCTGGTGCTTTGCGTTTTCCCAAAATTCTCAACTGCTACGAAGATGGAGCGTTCTTTTTGGTTTGTATTGCTGTATTAATAGTTGCTGATATAATCTTTCCTCCTAGGACTGATGCTCAGGTTATCTAGCAGGGGTTAGGATGAGCACCTTGTATCTACAGGTGGAGTTTTACCATTTCTGAAGGAAGCAGCAGGGCCATAGGGCAGAGTGTCTTTCAGGCTATGGGGTGGCTCATCGCCAGTGTGTTGTCCGCAGAACCTTTGCACTGTGTGGTGGCCCCTGGTAGATCATTCAGATGTACCTCCAGGAACTCAGCCAAGGTGAGCAATGCCTCGTGGACTAGTACTGATAAACATCATCTGAGTGCTCATTATTGTGTGTGTGTTTTCTTATTGTGGGTGGTGAAGGGGAAAGTGGCAACTGCAGGAAGATCCCTGTGAGCTCACGTGGTGTTTTCCTCTGTTGGGGATGAATTCAGTCCCTTGGCCCTCTGAAAGCTAAGTGGAGGCACGAGGGCTGGGAATTGCAGGGAGGGAGTTTAAAGCTCTCATAGGGGAAAGGGCTGTCCAGGAACAGTCCCCTTTGGGAGGGCAAAGGGTGCAGGTTTTCGGCTCCTTTGTATTCTAGGGTTGTAGTAGAGGCTCCTCGCCTTACCACTGCCTCCCTGTAGATTATTTTGATTGATGCCTCTCTGGTCTCGGAGTCGTTTTCGTTGCGGAGCGTTTTTGGCGCCATTGCCGTCGCGTTGTCCATAACGTTCTGTGGAGCGTGTGTCTGCGCTCGTGCGCATTTGGCTCAGAGCTGCTCTGCCCGGAGGTGTGGAGTCAGGGCTGGGTGCACCGAGCTCTAGGAGTCCATGGTGTCACAGTCTGTTCGGTGATGGACTCATGATGCTTTTTTAACCTTCATCTCAGAGTGGAAAACTAAGGCGACCAAAAAGCCAAGGGGTTATAATTCAATCAAGCAGTGTTACTTTATTAATTTGCCTGTAAAGCGGCACGTGATAGAGAGAGAGAGTGAGAAAAGAAAGGGGGAAGAAACAGGGGAAAGTAAATGAAAATATGAGAAATGAGGTTGCATTTATCACCAGTCCAGTTCCAGAAGCGTTCCTCTGGTCTCCAGTCCTGTAGAGTCCTGCTGGTCCTACGCCGTGGTTCGGGATCCTCTGGCGGTAAGACCTTCAACGGTGTCCATTCTGGTCTCATCTTTTATGCTTCTTCAACCCCCCTTGCTCCCATTGTTTTAGGTCAGTCTCCAACGTGATTTCGCAGACCAGGCTCGTACTGTGCAGGCTTGAAAGATTCACGCTTTCTTTTCCCAACGCTTACGTGTCCAGTATTCAGGGGTCTTTCTCTGGTCCATCGGGTGACCTCAGGACCCTTGGCAAGCTTCTGGGCATGCTCCTTTTTGTGGACCATTGTTTGGGGGAGCAGGTGGGGGACACGTAACTGAGACTGCAGGTCCTCAGCTACGTGGGCAGATGTCTTTGGAGAAGTGGAGGGGTCTCTTTAAGAGCTTCAGGGGCAGCAAAGGTTTAGTAGCAGCTGTGGTGGAAAGTATGTTTGTAGCTATATTTCATTAATTGATTCAATTCCAGGTGCTTTGCATTTTTGCAAAATTCCTGATAGTAACGAAAATGGAGTGTTGGTTATTTTATTTCATTTTCTATCTACTCCCTGGAAAATCTAAGTTGAAATCCATACTCAGTCCCATTACAGGTGCAATAGCATTAATAAAGTGCAGGTGCTGTCATTTCCAGTGAGATTCCAGGTAATTTGATAAGGGTCGTGGGGGAGGGCTGGGGTGATTGACCCCCTCCCCTTTCCCAGGGGATTGTGGGAAGGGGGTGGGCGGGGCTCTGGGTATTTGAGTCCCAGTCGCCAGGCAGAGGGCTCATTCTGCTCTGTGGCTGCTTTGGTGCTGGTTCTCTGCTGCTTCTTCAGCAGTCAGCAACTTTTGAGCTGTTTAAGCTACGTGGGCAGTTGTCTTTGGACAAGTGGAGCTGTCTGTTTGAGTTGAGAGTTTCAGGGACAGAGAAGGTTTGACAATAGCTGTAGTAGAAAAGTTGTTTGTCATTATGTTTCATTTGTTGATTCATTTCCAGGTGCTTTGCATTTTCCCAAAATTCCTGACTACAATGAAGATGGAGTGTTGTTTTTTGGTTTGTATTGCTGTATTAATAGTTGTTAATATAATCTCTTCTCCTGGAAGAGCGTCTTGTCTCCAGAATATTTGCGGCGCGCAGTGGCCCCTGGTAGATCATTCAAATGTACCTCCCAGAACTCAGCTAAGGTGAGCGAATACTCGTAGGCTACTACCGATAAATATTATTTGGATGCTCAACAGTGTGTGTGTCCTTGCTTTCCTTACTGTAGGTGATGATGGAGAAAGTGACAACTGCAGGAAGATCCCTGTTAGCACACGTGGTGTTTTCCTTTGTCGAAGATGGATTCGGTCCCTTGGCCCTCTAAAAGCTAAGTGGAGGCACGAGGGCTGGGAAGGGGCTGGGAACTGCAGGGTGGGTTTAAACTTCTCAGATGGAAAAGGGCAGTCCAGGAACAGACCCCTTTGGGAGGGTAAGGGGTCCAGGGAACTGATGCCAGCTTGTGTGGGGCAGGGCAGCTCCAGCCTGTGTCTGTTGTCATCTGGTTCGGGAAGCCTGCCTTGCGCCTGCCAGATGATCCTGGGGTCTCGTGCTCCAGGGGCAAAAAAGGCATTTCAAGTGGCATCCCGAGGTCTGGAATGCCGGTGCCGATTGGCGTAGCGCCAATTGTGTGCTTTTTTTTTTGTATCGGCAGCCAAACGCGTGGCTAGTCCTTGTATTTTAGACACTTCTGGTCAGTTGTGTTTTATGGTGTAGTTCTGGGCTGCAACAGCAGCTCTGCTCTCTACCCATCCAGTCTCAGGGACTGGCACTTCTTCCCAGCATCTTGAAGTTTTTAAGTTTTGCAGCAGTTTCTTGTGTGTGCCACCATCTCTGTTTGTTTGGTTTTGCCAGTACCACTCTGTCACCAGTGCTGCAGTCTCATAAGGATCTGTGAAGTTCGGCTTCCTTTTTTTCCTGGGGTTGCAGTAGAGGCTCCTCGCCTCACCACTGCCTCCCTGCAGGTGCTTTTCATAGATGCAGTCTCTGGTTTGGAGTTGTTTGGTACTGTTGCCATCGCGTTGTCTATAATGTTCTGTGGAGCCTTTTTCTGCACATGTGTGCATTTGGCTTGGAGCTGCTCTGCCTGGATATTTGGAGTTTGCGTTGGGTGGACTGAGCTCTAGGAGGCCACGATTGATCTGTGGATGTGTTAAATTGTGTAGGCAAAGGTTGTGCGGTCATCTGGGATGGGGTAGGGGGTGGGACAGTCCCTTCCCCAGTGTTTTAGGGACTTGATTAAAGATTCTGGTGGGATTCCTGCTCTCTACTCCTCCAGTCTAAGGGACTGGCACTTCAAGATGCTGGGAAGTGGTTCTTAGGTAGTGCCGCCGTTCTGTGCGTTTGCGCCGGTGCCGCCGTCTCGTAAGGGACTGTGACGTTTGGCTCCTTTTTTTTCTGGGATTGTGATAGAGGCTCCTCGCCTTACCAATTGGGTGCTGGTTTTCTTGTATCAGCAGCCGAAAGTGTGGAGGGTTCTTGTGCCTTGGATGTCTCTGGTCAGTTGTGTTTTGTGGTTATTAGTTCTTGCAGCAGCGTCTTGGGTTCGCGCTGTCTCTGTGTGTTTGCGCCAATGCCGCCGTCTCATAAGGGGCCGAGATGATCGGCTCTGTATTATTGTGGGGTTGTAGTAGAGGCTTCTCGCCTCACCACTGCCTCCCTGTATGTTTTTGATTGGTGCCGTGTCTGCTTTCGGCGTCTTTGTCGTTGTGGAGCGTTTTATGGTGCCGTTGCCGTCGTGTTGTCTATAACCTGCTGTGGAGCGTCTGTCTGCACACGTGCACATTTGGCTGAGAGCTGCTCTGCCCGGAGGTTTGGAGTGTGGAGGTGGGTGTTGCGGAAGGAGTCGGCGTTTAGCCTGCGATACCGTGTGCTGGCACGGCTTAGTGAGCGTGCGTTTTCTCGTGTTGCTGTAGATGCTGAAGAGGAACCCGGCGCTGCCGGCAGATCCCCGTTAGCGCACGTGGTGTTATCCTCTGTTGAAGATGGATTCGGTCCCTGGGCCATCTGAAAGCTAAGTGGAGGCACGAGGGCTGGGAAGCGGCCGGGAGGGGCTGGAAGTTGTCACGGGGGGAAAGAACCATCCAGGAACAGTGCCCTTTGGGCGGTTAAAAGACCCTGGGGACTTTACAGAGCGATGCCAGCGTGTGCCGGGCAGGGCAGCTCCAGCCTGTGCCTGTTGTCGTGTCGCTCGGGAAGCCTGCCTTGCACCCGTCAGACGATCCTGGGGTCTCGTCGTGCTCGAGGGGCACGACAGGCGTCTCGGGTGCCGTCCCGGGGTCTGGAATGCCGGCGCCGATTGGCGTAGCGCCAGTCGGGTGCTGGTTTTCTTGTATCAGCAGCGGGAAGCGTGGACGGTTCTTGTGCCTTGGATGTTTCTGGTCAGTTGTGTTTTATGGTGTCGCTGAGGGCTGCGTCGGCAGCTCTGCTCTCTACCCATCCAGTCTCGGGGACTGGCACTTCAGGATGCTGGGAAGAAGTTATTAGTTCTTGCAGCAGCGTCTTGGGTTTGCGCTGTCTCTGTGTGTTTGCGCCAGTGCCGCCGTCTCATAAGGGGCCGAGATGATCGGCTCTGTATTATTGTGGGGTTGTAGTAGAGGCTTCTCGCCTCACCACTGCCTCCCTGTATGTTTTTGATCGGTGCCGTGTCTGCTTTCGGTGTCTTTGTCGTTGCGGAGCGTTTTTTGGTGCCGTTGCCGTCGTGTTGTCTATAACCTGCTGTGGAGCGTCTGTCTGCACATGTGCACGTTTGGCTCGGAGCTGCTCTGCCGGGAGGTGTAGAGTCAGGGCTGGGTGGACTGAGCTCTAGGCATCCGTGGTTCATTTGTTCATATATACTAAGTCGTGTATGCCTAGGTTGTTACCATCATCTGGAATGGAGTTGCCTCGGGTAGGAGGGTGGACGGTCCCTCCACTGGTGTTTTACCGTTCCCAGCCAAGACCATTGTTGACTAATGTTTTCTGTAGTGTGCTGTTTTTTCACTGAGTATTTTAACAATTTGTTTTTTCTTTTTAGGCGACCACATTGTTAATACGACTGAAAACCATCTCCACAACTGCACGAAGTGAGGACCTGTCTGCGGTCCGTGGAAAGGATCCGCTGAGAATCAAGAAGACCCCAGACTCAGCTATTGCTATTGCTATTGGACTGAATCGTTGCTATTGCTATTGCTATTGGACTGAATGTTCCTTACCATGCGAGAGACGGAACCTGCCACACCAATGTGATGTTCACGGAGCTCAGTTTGTTGTCGGGCGGGGCTAGCTTTATGCCAAGGCTGCCCTGCGGACGTGCCTTGCAACAACGTGATTGGTTGTAAGACGTGCCATGCAATAACGTGATATGCTGCATGTACTGTCCGCGCGCTCTGCACGCGCGTGTCCGGCGCTTGCTCCTTCATTGTTACTTTCTTAGGGGGCTCCTTTAGTTTCCTTTGTCTCTGGCTTCGCCTGTCAGCCCGACCGAGTTCATAGCCGTGCAATTGTAACGCCGAAGGGCAATGTAAGATAGAAGGTTTTTTTCTGCCGTGGGTAAGCATCCGCCCCGCTTTTCAGCGTAAAGCAAAGCAGCGCGGTTTGTTTTTTCCTTTTAAACGCGGCTGCTGGAAGCCGCGCGGGCAAAGGGTGGGGGGGCGGGGGTCCCGGCAGGGCGGCGAGAAGGCGAGCGAGGATGCAGAGCGGGCCAATCGGATCGCTCGAGAGGGCTGGAGGGGCGGAGGGCTGCTAGACGGGGAGAATGGCAATTGATGCGCGTAGGCAGCCAATCAGGTTGCCGGAGGGGCGGGCGTCGAGGGCTCCGCACGGCGCATGCCCGAATTGCGCAGTCCTCAGTCAGGTCCGACGCTGACTGAGGGCACCCGGACGCGGAGCGCGGGAAGGAGCATCCAATAGGAGGACGGCGCGCTGGGGCGGAAAGCAGCCAATCAGAGCGCGCCGACTCAATCCCGTTTGAACAGCTGCCTCCCTGGCAAGCTGTACACGTCCGTGGTGTCTCGGGGCGGGCACCGGGAGTTAACGGGGAAACGGGGGTCGGGGCGAGGGAGGGGAGGCGGCGGAGCGCTCATTTTGGCCTCTCCTTCCTCTAGCCCTGCCTCTCCGTCCCTTTTGCCTCTCTCTCCCTCTCTCTGTGTCGCCTCGTCTTGCTCCCTGTCCCTGTCTTTCTCTGACAAGCTGACAAGCTGCTCTTTGCCCTCCTTGTTTGTGGAATCGCAGGCTCATTCTGCTTGGAAAAGACACGTGCAATTTTAAATTTGGGGTTGACTTCTAGGTTTTTTCCCCCCATTAGTGCAAATCGACGGCACGTTGTCCTGTGGCTCCATCCACGTTCTGTTCCGTGGAGTCTTCAAGTTAGGATGCTCAGGTAAGGAAGTTTGTCCTTCCAAAAAAGGACCAGTCATTGGTAGGACTGAGAGAGGCTTTTAAGTGCGTGATCAGAATTTAAGCCAAATTCCACTTGACGTTGCTGCTGTCGGTCTTGGCTTTCACTGGTTTCCCCACGGCTCCCTAGTGTTTGGGAGCTCGGAGTGGGCATTTTTTTTTCCCCGAGGACAGGCTACGCTTAAGAATGAATTTGTTTCCTCAAAGAAGCGCAAGTCCGTTTGTGTAAGCCCAGCCTAGTCAGGTTGTGTTTTACAGGCGGGAGCTGAACCTCTTTGTGGTCAGCAGCGTGGCAGTCAAAAGCAAGGGCGGCCAGGCGGGCGAGCGGCCCAGGTAAGGGAGCGGGAGATGGGACCGTCTACGGGCGGGTTGTTTTCGGGCAGCGTCCGAGCGGGTGCCTTTGTTTTCGCGGGTGCCGTGGACCAGCTCGGAGGGGCGGAGGCGCACGCCGACCAGCAGCCGAGAAGGTGAGGCGGCGGCGGGTGTTGAGGAGCCCGGTGTCGCCCGGTGACTCGGTTCAGCGTTTCCTTCTTGTTTTGCAGGCTCCTTTTGGGCCCTTTGGACTCAGAGGAGCATTTTTGGTGAGCCGGGGTAGGGGCTGGAAGAGCGTGGGGCTGGGGATTCGCTCCAAGCCCTACGGTTCTTTTGTTTCTCACTGTCTTAGGTGTCACGAGCGATGAGGGTTTGTGACCGCACCCGTGGCACGATGCGCCGAACGGAGCGCCGAGGAACTTAGGAGGAGGTGGGTGTTGCGGGAGGAGTCGGCGTTTACCCCGCGATACCGTATGCTGGCACGGCTTAGTGAGCGTGCGTTTTCCCGTGTTACTGTAGATGTTGAAGAGGAACCCGGCGATGCAGGAACATCTCCGTTAGCGCACGTGGCGTTTTCTCTGTCGAAGGTGGATTCGGTCCCTCGGCCCTCTGAAAGATAAGTGGGGGCACGGGAGCTGGGAAGGGGCCGGGAATGGCAGGGAGGCGGGTAAAGTTCTGATAAGGGAAAGGGCTGTCCAGGAAAAGTCCCCTTTGGGTGGGTAAAGGGCCCAGGGAACTTTACAGTGCGATGCCAGCACGTGCCGGGCAGGGCAGCTCCAGCCTGCGTCTGCGTTGTCGTGTAGCTCGGGAAGCCTGCCTTGCGCCTGTCAGACGATCCCGGGGCCTCGCTGTGCTCCGGGGCCCAACGGGCCTCTCAGGTGCCATCCCGGGATCCGGAATGCCGGTGCTAATTGGCGTAGTGCCAATCGGGTGCTGGATTCTTGTATCTTCAGCCAAAAGCGTGGACCGTTCTTGCATTTGGGATGTTTGTGGTCAGTTGTGATTTATGGTGTCATTCTGGGCTGCATCAGCAGCTCCGCTCTCTACCCCTCCAGTCTCAGGGACTGGCACTTCAAGATGCTGGGAAGAAGTTCTTAGGTCGTGCCGCCATCTCTGCGTGTGTGTGCGCCAGTGCCGCCGTCTCATAAGGGACCGTGACGTTGGGCTCCTTTTTCTTTTTCCTGGGGCTGCAGAAGAGGCTCCTTGCCTCATCACTGCCTCCCTGCAGGGTGTTTTGATTGATGCCGTCTCTGGTTTTGGCGTCGCTGTCGTTGCGGAGTGTTTGCGGTGCCGTTGCGGTCGTGTTGTCCATAGCGTTCTGTGGCGTGTGCGTCTGTGCACGTGCACATTCGGCTCGGAGCTGCTCTGACCGGCGGTGTGGAGTCAGGGGCGGGTGGAATGAGCTCTAGGAGTCCACGGTTAATCTGTTGACAGATTCAATTGCGTAGGCAAAGGTTGTGTGGTCGTCTGGGATGCAGTAGCTGTGGGCAGGGGAGCTGGCAGTCCATTCCCCAGTGTTTTAGGGACTCAATTAGAGTGTCCGGTGGGATTCCTGAATAGAAAGCAGACCTGTGGAATGATCAAGCTGTTCATGAGCTCCTGGCTGACTTGTTGGATACCTTGATTTCAGATGCAGATGGACAACCTGGCACAAAAGAGCGATGGAAGAGCTGAGCAGAGTACTGTAAGCAGGTAGGTCGGTGCGTGGTGTCAGAGCGAAGATGTGCCTTGTGCCTTTATATTGTGTGCTGGCTCTGCTTAGTGAGCGTGTGTTTTCTTCTGTTATTGCAGATGTTGAGGAGGAACCTGGTGATGCAGGAAGATCTCCATCAGCACATGTGGTGTTTTCCTCTGTTGAAGATGGATTCAGTCTCTTGGCCCTCTAAAAGTTAAGTGGAGGCTGGGGGCCTGGGAAGGGACTGGGAACTGCAGGGAGGGGGTAAAGTTCTCTTTGGGGCAAGGGTGATCCAGGAACAGTCCCTTTTGGGCAGGTGAAGGGTCCAGGGAACTTTGCAGTGCAATGCCAGCGTGTCCCGGGCAGGGCAGCTCCAGCCTTGTGTCAGTGTTGTGTTGTAGGTCGGGAGGCTTGCATTGTGCCTGTCAGACGATCCTGGGGTCTCGTGGCGTTTGAGGGACCCGACAGGCATCCCGGGCGCCATCCCGGGATCCGGAACGCTGGTGCCAATTGGCGTAGTGCCAGTCGGGTCCTGGATTTCTTGTATCAGCAGCTGAAAGTGTGAATTGTTTTTGCATTTTGGATGTTTCTGGTCAGTTGTGTTTTATGGTGTAGTTCTGGGTTGCATCGGCAGCTCTACTCTCTGCTCCTCCAGTCTAAGGGACTGGCACTTCTTCCCAGCATCCCGAAGTTTTTTAGTGCCGCCGTCTCTCTGTGTGTGTGCATCAGTGCCACCGTCTCTGTGTGTGTGTGTGCCAGTGCCGCCGTCTCATAAGGGGCTGTGACGTTCGGCTCCTGTGTTTTCTGGGGTTGCAGTGTAGGCTCCTCGCCACACCACTGCCTCCCTGCAGGTTCTTTTGATCGATGCCTCTCTGATTTGGAGTTGTTCCCATCGTTGGGTGTTGTTGGTGTTGTTGACATGATGTCGTCCATAGCGTTCTGTGGTGTGTGCGTCTGCGCCGTGCACATTCGGCTCGGAGCTGCTCTGCCCGGCGATGTGGAGTCAGGGGTGGGTGGACTGAGCTCTAGGAGTCCACGGTTAGTCTGTTGACGTGTTAAAATGTGTAGCCAGAAGTCATCTGGCACGCAGTAGCCGTGGGCAGGGGAATTTTAAGTCCTTTTATTAGGGTTTTGCAGTTGTTACAGAGACCATTGTTGACTAGTGTTTTCTGTGGTGTGCTGTTATTTCATAGACAAAGCATGTTTTAATGAAATCTCTTTTGTATTTTTTCTTTGCAGGTGACCACATTGTCAATACGAGTCACTTATAAAAAGGCGTTTTGTTAGGCTATGTAGCACTCATAATTATAGCCTTTACTCGACGGTAACAAAAGCAGCTACAGACTCCGATCTGCACCCATCCCATAAGGTGCGCTTTACACGTTCTGCAGAAATAGGCTTCTGTCGCCGAAAACGCCACATTCGAGGCCGTCGGGAAGCTCTCACGGACTGTAAACCAAATCTACAGCCGCGCAGAGCCGAGTCCGGCGCGAGGTTAGCGCAAAGGATCCGCCGAGAAGCGAGAAGACCGGAGACTCGGCTATTGCTATTGGACCGAATCGCAGCATAGAGGGGTGGGTGAATAGTTTGTAAGGGTATAAATACCCAGGGATTTCTACGCTTGGCTGGGACCTCAGCAGAAGCAGCAGCTCCAGTCAGACTTCCCACAGTACCGCTCCGTTCGGTTAGTTATTTACACGGATTTTGCCGGAGCGTTTGCCCCGATAGACCGAGGGCCTAGACCGCGACCCAACCGTCCCCGTGCCTCTGGAAGGGTGGTAGGGATGCTGAGGCGCAGAGTGATGCAATTCAGAAATTCAGGCTGAGTGGTATAAGGAGTCCGGTGTGCACATACAGTCCTTTGGCCATATATAAATATAATATCTTAGGTGTTTCCCCTATCCCCTGCGCATCCGGGAGACTAACCGTAGATCCAGCGCAGGGCCAAGTTCGGATTCAGCCGCACCCGGACTCCTGTCCGCAGAGGAGTTTAGAAAGCGAGGGGGTCCGATCCGAACCTCACGACTCAACAGAAAGACCTCCCTGTAGCCTTTGGCGTCTCCCGTCCACGTAGAAATCACTCTGAATCAAGTTTCAGCTGAATTTGCTTGGCCTATTCTGTCCACTTAGTAAGCAATAACGTCCCTCACCATTACATTCCGTCGCAGCGCAAGCCATCTAGCGCCGCTCTCGGTCGGCTCGCCCTGGTCCATCACCCGAGACCGAGCGACGTCGGCGGGATCGCGGGTGTCGTCGGCGTTCGGCGACGGAGACGCGGGGCGAGTTTGAGTTCTGGAATCTCAGAGGAATGAGCTCGCCGTAACTGCCATGATCGGGAAACCGAGCGAGAATAGGTCACCACGATCAAGAACTATATGCAGGATGGCAAGGGAAATAAGTGCAAAGTGTGAAGTACCTGTCTCAAGCCAATCGTCAGCAGAGGAAGAAGCGGTCGGCGGGGTAGATGACACGCAGAGCGTTTGGATAGCGCGAAACCTCGAGCGAACGTGGCTCGGGGTTGTAGTTATTTGTCCCTGGAGGTTCAATTTTTTTTTTCCTTTTCAGGTAAATTCCAAACTTAAAGATTAAAAAACTCCAGCCGGGGGATCCATCCCCCCCGACCGTTTTTTTTTCTTCCCTGGTCCCGGCGGCTCCCTGAGGCGACGTTCATCGCCAAGGTTCCAATGCGGGTGGCCCTCGGGCCGGAGTTTTGGCAGGCAGGGACATTTTGGAGGCTTCTGGGAACGGCGTTCCCGAGGGGCAATGGCACAGAGGGCACAGTGGCTGTGACGTGAGTGTGGGGTGGGTTTGGTAGGTGAATGAGTGTTGTGCTGAGCTGTGTGATCTGGTGTGTTTGTATTTTGGGGTTGTGGGTTTTTGTCCTTTCAGGTTAATGTTTTTTCCTTTTCAGGTACATTTAAAATTTCGAATAGAATAAAAAAACCCCAGCCGGGGGATTTTTTTTTTTTTCCCCTGGCTGGGTTTTTTTTTCCCGGTCCCGGTGGCTCCACGAGGCGACGTTCGTCACCAAGGTTCGGACGCGGGTGGCCCTCGGGCCGGGGTTTTGGCAGGCAGGGTCATTTTGGAGGCTCCCGGGAACGGCGTTCCTGAGGGGCAATGGCCCAGAGGGTACAGTGGCTGTGACGTGAGCGTGGGGTGGGTTTGGTAGGTGAATGAGTGTTGTGGTGAGCTGTGTGATCTGGTGTGTTTGTATTTTGGGGTTGTGGGCTTTTGTCCTTGCAGGTTAATGGTTTTTCCTTTTCAGGTACTTTTAAAATTCCAAATAGAATAAAAAAAACGCCAGCTGGGGGATTTTTTTTTTTTCCCCGGGCTGGGTTTTTTTTTTTTCCCCGGTCCCGGCTGCTCCGTGAGGTGACGTTTGTCACCAAGGTTCGGATGCGGGAGGCCGTTGGGCTGGGGTTTTGGGGGGACCAGGAGTTTAGGAGGGAACCCAGGAGTGCCCCAAACGACCCAGGAGTTCAGGGGGGAGCCCGGGAGTTCTGAGGGGACCCAGGAGTACCCCAAAGGATCCAGGAGTGCCCCAAAGAACCCAGGAGTTCAGGGGGGAACCCAAGAGTGCCCCAAAGGACCCAGGAGTTCAAGGGGGGACCCAGGAGTGCCCCAAAGGATCCAACAGTTCGGGAGGGACCCAAGAGTTCAGGGGGGAACCCAGGAGTTCTGAGGGGACCCAGGAGTGCCCCAAAGGACCCAGGAGTTCAGGATTGAACTAAGAGTTCAGGAGGGGACCCACCCAGGAGTTCAGGAGGGGACCCACCCAAGAGTTCAGGAGGGGACCCAAGAGTTTAGGGGGGGAACCAAGACTGCCTCTAAGGACCCAGGAGTTCAGAGGGGACCCAGGAGTGCCCCAAAGGATCCAGAGTTCAGGGGGGGGACGCAGGAGTTCAGGAGGGACCAAGGAGTGCTGAGGGGACCCAGGAGTGTCCCAAAGGACCCAAGAGTTCAGGAGGGGACCCAGGAGTGCCCCAAAGGACCCAAGAGTTCAGAGGGGGACCCAGAAGTTCACGGGGGGACCCAGGAGTGCCCCAAAGGATCCAGAGTTCAGGAGGGACCCAGGAGTTCAGGGCGGGACCCACCCAGGAGTTCAGGAGGGGACCCACCCAAGAGTTCAGGAGGGGATCCAAGAGTGCCCCAAAGGATCCAGAGATCAGGAGGGACCCAGGAGTGCCCCAAAGGACCCAAGAGTTTGGGAGGGACCCAAGAGTGCCCCAAAGGACCCAGGAGTTCAGGAGCGGACCCACCCAGGAGTTCAGGGGGGGACCTAGGAGTTCAGGGGGGGACCCAGGAGTGCCCCAAAGGACCCAGGAGTTCAGGGCGGGACCCAAGAGTTCAGGGGGGGACCCACCCAGGAGTTTGGGCGGGAGCCAGGAGTTCCACAAAGGATCCAAGAGTTCAGGAGGGACCCAAGAGTTCAGGGGGGGACCCAGGAGTGCCCCAAAGGACCCAGGACTTCAGGGGGGAACCCAGGAGTTCTGAGGGGACCCAGGAGTGCCCCAAAGGACCCAGGAGTTCAGGGCGGGACCCAGGAGTTCAGGAGGGGACCCACCCAGGAGTTCAGGAGGGGACCCACCCAGGAGTTCAGGAGGGGACCCACCCAGGAGTTCAGGAGGAGACCCGAGAGCTTAGAAGGGGACCCAAGAGTTCAGGGGGGGACCCAGGACTACCCCTAAGGACCCAGGACTACCCCTAAGGACCCAGGACTGCCCCTAAGGACCCAGGAGTTCAGGGCGGGACCCAGGAGTGCCCCAAAGGATCCAGAGTTCAGGGGGGGGACCCAGGAGTTCAGGAGGGACCCAGGAGTGCCCCAAATGACCCAGGAGTTCAGGGGGGAACCCAGGAGTTCTGAGGGGACCCAGGAGTGCCCCAAGGGACCCAAGAGTTCAGGAGGGACCCAAGAGTGCCCCAAAGGACCCAAGAGTTCAGGGGGGGACCCAGGAGTGCCCCAAAGGACCCAGGAGTTCAGGGGGGAACCCAGGAGGTCTGAGGGGACCCAGGAGTGTCCCAAAGGACCCAGGAGATCAGGGCGGGACCGAGGAGTTCAGGGCGGGACCCGAGAGCTTAGGAGGGGACCCAAGAGTTCAGGGGGGGACCCAGGAGTGCCCCTAAGGACCCAGGAGTTCAGGGCGGGACCCAAGGGTTCAGGGGGGGACCCAGGAGTGCCCCTAAGGACCCAGGAGTTCAGGGGGGAACCCAGGAGGTCTGAGGGGACCCAGGAGTGTCCCAAAGGACCCAGGAGATCAGGGCGGGACCGAGGAGTTCAGGGCGGGACCCGAGACCTTAGGAGGGGACCCAAGAGTTCAGGGGGGGACCCAGGAGTGCCCCTAAGGACCCAGGAGTTCAGGGCGGGACCCAAGAGCTTAGAAGGGGACCCAAGGGTTCAGGAGGGGACCCACCCAAGAGCTTCGGGGGGACCAAAGAGTTCAGGAGGGGGACCAGGAGTTCAGGAGGTACCCACCCAGGAGTTCAGGAGGTACCCACCCAGGAGTTCAGAAGAGGACCCACCCAGGACTTCAGGGGGTAACCCAAGAGTTCAAGAGGGGAGACAGGAGTTCAGGGGGGGACCAACGAGTTCAGGAGGGGGACCAGGAGTTCAGGAGGTACCCACCCAGGAGTTCAGAAGAGGACCCACCCAGGAGTTCAGGGGGTAACCCAAGAGTTCAAGAGGGGAGACAGGAGTTCAGGGGGGGACCAACGAGTTCAGGAGGGGGACCAGGAGTTCAGGAGGTACCCACCCAGGAGTTCAGAAGAGGACCCACCCAGGAGTTCAGGGGGTAACCCAAGAGTTCAAGAGGGGAGACAGGAGTTCAGGGGGGGACCAACGAGTTCAGGAGGGGGACCAGGAGTTCAGGAGGTACCCACCCAGGAGTTCAGGGGGTAACCCAAGATTTCAAGAGGGGAGATAGGAGTTCAGGGGGGGACCAAAGAGTTCAGGAGGGGGACCAGGAGTTCAGGAGGTACCCACCCAGGAGTTCAGAAGGTACCCACCCAGGAGTTCAGAAGAGGACCCACCCAGGAGTTCAGGGGGTAACCCAAGAGTTCAAGAGGGGAGACAGGAGTTCAGGGGGGGACCAAAGAGTTCAGGAGGGGGACCAGGAGTTCAGGAGGTACCCACCCAGGAGTTCAGGAGGTACCCACCCAGGAGTTCAGAAGAGGACCCACCCAGGAGTTCAGAAGAGGACCCACCCAGGAGTTCAGGGGGTAACCCAAGAGTTCAAGAGGGGAGACAGGAGTTCAGGGGGGGACCAAAGAGTTCAGGAGGGGGACCAGGAGTTCAGGAGGTACCCACCCAGGAGTTCAGAAGAGGACCCACCCAGGAGTTCAGGGGGTAACCCAAGAGTTCAAGAGGGGAGACAGGAGTTCAGGGGGGGACCAACGAGTTCAGGAGGGGGACCAGGAGTTCAGGAGGTACCCACCCAGGAGTTCAGAAGAGGACCCACCCAGGAGTTCAGGGGGTAACCCAAGAGTTCAAGAGGGGAGATAGGAGTTCAGGGGGGGACCAAAGAGTTCAGGAGGGGGACCAGGAGTTCAGGAGGTACCCACCCAGGAGATCAGAAGGTACCCACCCAGGAGTTCAGAAGAGGACCCACGCAGGAGTTCAGGGGGTAACCCAAGCGTTCAAGAGGGGAGACAGGAGTTCAGGGGGGGACCAAAGAGTTCAGGAGGGGGACCAGGAGTTCAGGAGGTACCCACCCAGGAGTTCAGGAGGTACCCACCCAGGAGTTCAGAAGAGGACCCACCCAGGAGTTCAGGGGGTAACCCAAGAGTTCAAGAGGGGAGACAGGAGTTCAGGGGGGGACCAAAGAGTTCAGGAGGGGGACCAGGAGTTCAGGAGGTACCCACCCAGGAGTTCAGAAGAGGACCCACCCAGGAGTTCAGGGGGTAACCCAAGAGTTCAAGAGGGGAGACAGGAGTTCAGGGGGGGACCAAAGAGTTCAGGAGGGGGACCAGGAGTTCAGGAGGTACCCACCCAGGAGTTCAGAAGAGGACCCACCCAGGAGTTCAGGGGGTAACCCAAGAGTTCAAGAGGGGAGATAGGAGTTCAGGGGGCGACCAAAGAGTTCAGGAGGGGGACCAGGAGTTCAGGAGGTACCCACCCAGGAGTTCAGAAGGTACCCACCCAGGAGTTCAGAAGGTACCCACCCAGGAGTTCAGAAGAGGATCCACCCAGGAGTTCAGAAGAGGACCCACCCAGGAGTTCAGGGGGTAACCCAAGAGTTCAAGAGGGGAGACAGGAGTTCAGGGGGGGACCAAAGAGTTCAGGAGGGGGACCAGGAGTTCAGGAGGTACCCACCCAGGAGTTCAGGAGCTACCCACCCAGGAGTTCAGAAGAGGACCCACCCAGGAGTTCAGGGGGTAACCCAAGAGTTCAAGAGGGGAGACAGGAGTTCAGGGGGGGACCAAAGAGTTCAGGAGGGGGACCAGGAGTTCAGGAGGTACCCACCCAGGAGTTCAGAAGAGGACCCACCCAGGAGTTCAGGGGGTAACCCAAGAGTTCAAGAGGGGAGACAGGAGTTCAGGGGGGGACCAACGAGTTCAGGAGGGGGACCAGGAGTTCAGGAGGTACCCACCCAGGAGTTCAGAAGAGGACCCACCCAGGAGTTCAGGGGGTAACCCAAGAGTTCAAGAGGGGAGACAGGAGTTCAGGGGGGGACCAAAGAGTTCAGGAGGGGGACCAGGAGTTCAGGAGGTACCCACCCAGGAGTTCAGAAGAGGACCCACCCAGGAGTTCAGGGGGTAACCCAAGAGTTCAAGAGGGGAGACAGGAGTTCAGGGGGGGACCAACGAGTTCAGGAGGGGGACCAGGAGTTCAGGAGGTACCCACCCAGGAGTTCAGAAGAGGACCCACCCAGGAGTTCAGGGGGTAACCCAAGAGTTCAAGAGGGGAGACAGGAGTTCAGGGGGGGACCAACGAGTTCAGGAGGGGGACCAGGAGTTCAGGAGGTACCCACCCAGGAGTTCAGAAGAGGACCCACCCAGGAGTTCAGGGGGTAACACAAGAGTTCAAGAGGGGAGACAGGAGTTCAGGGGGGGACCAACGAGTTCAGGAGGGGGACCAGGAGTTCAGGAGGTACCCACCCAGGAGTTCAGAAGAGGACCCACCCAGGAGTTCAGGGGGTAACCCAAGAGTTCAAGAGGGGAGATAGGAGTTCAGGGGGGGACCAAAGAGTTCAGGAGGTACCCACCCAGGAGTTCAGGAGGTACCCACCCAGGAGTTCAGAAGAGGACCCACCCAGGAGTTCAGGGGGTAACACAAGAGTTCAAGAGGGGAGACAGGAGTTCAGGGGGGGACCAACGAGTTCAGGAGGGGGACCAGGAGTTCAGGAGGTACCCACCCAGGAGTTCAGAAGAGGACCCACCCAGGAGTTCAGGGGGTAACCCAAGAGTTCAAGAGGGGAGATAGGAGTTCAGGGGGGGACCAAAGAGTTCAGGAGGTACCCACCCAGGAGTTCAGGAGGTACCCACCCAGGAGTTCAGAAGAGGACCCACCCAGGAGTTCAGGGGGTAACCCAAGAGTTCAAGAGGGGAGACAGGAGTTCAGGGGGGGACCAAAGAGTTCAGGAGGGGGACCAGGAGTTCAGGAGGTACCCACCCAGGAGTTCAGGAGGTACCCACCCAGGAGTTCAGAAGAGGACCCACCCAGGAGTTCAGAAGAGGACCCACCCAGGAGTTCAGGGGGTAACCCAAGAGTTCAAGAGGGGAGACAGGAGTTCAGGGGGGGACCAAAGAGTTCAGGAGGGGGACCAGGAGTTCAGGAGGTACCCACCCAGGAGTTCAGAAGAGGACCCACCCAGGAGTTCAGGGGGTAACCCAAGAGTTCAAGAGGGGAGACAGGAGTTCAGGGGGGGACCAACGAGTTCAGGAGGGGGACCAGGAGTTCAGGAGGTACCCACCCAGGAGTTCAGAAGAGGACCCACCCAGGAGTTCAGGGGGTAACCCAAGAGTTCAAGAGGGGAGATAGGAGTTCAGGGGGGGACCAAAGAGTTCAGGAGGGGGACCAGGAGTTCAGGAGGTACCCACCCAGGAGATCAGAAGGTACCCACCCAGGAGTTCAGAAGAGGACCCACGCAGGAGTTCAGGGGGTAACCCAAGCGTTCAAGAGGGGAGACAGGAGTTCAGGGGGGGACCAAAGAGTTCAGGAGGGGGACCAGGAGTTCAGGAGGTACCCACCCAGGAGTTCAGGAGCTACCCACCCAGGAGTTCAGAAGAGGACCCACCCAGGAGTTCAGGGGGTAACCCAAGAGTTCAAGAGGGGAGACAGGAGTTCAGGGGGGGACCAAAGAGTTCAGGAGGGGGACCAGGAGTTCAGGAGGTACCCACCCAGGAGTTCAGAAGAGGACCCACCCAGGAGTTCAGGGGGTAACCCAAGAGTTCAAGAGGGGAGACAGGAGTTCAGGGGGGGACCAAAGAGTTCAGGAGGGGGACCAGGAGTTCAGGAGGTACCCACCCAGGAGTTCAGAAGAGGACCCACCCAGGAGTTCAGGGGGTAACCCAAGAGTTCAAGAGGGGAGATAGGAGTTCAGGGGGCGACCAAAGAGTTCAGGAGGGGGACCAGGAGTTCAGGAGGTACCCACCCAGGAGTTCAGAAGGTACCCACCCAGGAGTTCAGAAGGTACCCACCCAGGAGTTCAGAAGAGGATCCACCCAGGAGTTCAGAAGAGGACCCACCCAGGAGTTCAGGGGGTAACCCAAGAGTTCAAGAGGGGAGACAGGAGTTCAGGGGGGGACCAAAGAGTTCAGGAGGGGGACCAGGAGTTCAGGAGGTACCCACCCAGGAGTTCAGGAGGTACCCACCCAGGAGTTCAGAAGAGGACCCACCCAGGAGTTCAGAAGAGGACCCACCCAGGAGTTCAGGGGGTAACCCAAGAGTTCAAGAGGGGAGACAGGAGTTCAGGGGGGGACCAAAGAGTTCAGGAGGGGGACCAGGAGTTCAGGAGGTACCCACCCAGGAGTTCAGAAGAGGACCCACCCAGGAGTTCAGGGGGTAACCCAAGAGTTCAAGAGGGGAGACAGGAGTTCAGGGGGGGACCAACGAGTTCAGGAGGGGGACCAGGAGTTCAGGAGGTACCCACCCAGGAGTTCAGAAGAGGACCCACCCAGGAGTTCAGGGGGTAACCCAAGAGTTCAAGAGGGGAGATAGGAGTTCAGGGGGGGACCAAAGAGTTCAGGAGGGGGACCAGGAGTTCAGGAGGTACCCACCCAGGAGATCAGAAGGTACCCACCCAGGAGTTCAGAAGAGGACCCACGCAGGAGTTCAGGGGGTAACCCAAGCGTTCAAGAGGGGAGACAGGAGTTCAGGGGGGGACCAAAGAGTTCAGGAGGGGGACCAGGAGTTCAGGAGGTACCCACCCAGGAGTTCAGGAGCTACCCACCCAGGAGTTCAGAAGAGGACCCACCCAGGAGTTCAGGGGGTAACCCAAGAGTTCAAGAGGGGAGACAGGAGTTCAGGGGGGGACCAAAGAGTTCAGGAGGGGGACCAGGAGTTCAGGAGGTACCCACCCAGGAGTTCAGAAGAGGACCCACCCAGGAGTTCAGGGGGTAACCCAAGAGTTCAAGAGGGGAGACAGGAGTTCAGGGGGGGACCAAAGAGTTCAGGAGGGGGACCAGGAGTTCAGGAGGTACCCACCCAGGAGTTCAGAAGAGGACCCACCCAGGAGTTCAGGGGGTAACCCAAGAGTTCAAGAGGGGAGATAGGAGTTCAGGGGGCGACCAAAGAGTTCAGGAGGGGGACCAGGAGTTCAGGAGGTACCCACCCAGGAGTTCAGAAGGTACCCACCCAGGAGTTCAGAAGGTACCCACCCAGGAGTTCAGAAGAGGATCCACCCAGGAGTTCAGAAGAGGACCCACCCAGGAGTTCAGGGGGTAACCCAAGAGTTCAAGAGGGGAGACAGGAGTTCAGGGGGGGACCAAAGAGTTCAGGAGGGGGACCAGGAGTTCAGGAGGTACCCACCCAGGAGTTCAGGAGCTACCCACCCAGGAGTTCAGAAGAGGACCCACCCAGGAGTTCAGGGGGTAACCCAAGAGTTCAAGAGGGGAGACAGGAGTTCAGGGGGGGACCAAAGAGTTCAGGAGGGGGACCAGGAGTTCAGGAGGTACCCACCCAGGAGTTCAGAAGAGGACCCACCCAGGAGTTCAGGGGGTAACCCAAGAGTTCAAGAGGGGAGACAGGAGTTCAGGGGGGGACCAACGAGTTCAGGAGGGGGACCAGGAGTTCAGGAGGTACCCACCCAGGAGTTCAGAAGAGGACCCACCCAGGAGTTCAGGGGGTAACCCAAGAGTTCAAGAGGGGAGACAGGAGTTCAGGGGGGGACCAACGAGTTCAGGAGGGGGACCAGGAGTTCAGGAGGTACCCACCCAGGAGTTCAGAAGAGGACCCACCCAGGAGTTCAGGGGGTAACCCAAGAGTTCAAGAGGGGAGACAGGAGTTCAGGGGGGGACCAACGAGTTCAGGAGGGGGACCAGGAGTTCAGGAGGTACCCACCCAGGAGTTCAGAAGAGGACCCACCCAGGAGTTCAGGGGGTAACCCAAGAGTTCAAGAGGGGAGACAGGAGTTCAGGGGGGGACCAACGAGTTCAGGAGGGGGACCAGGAGTTCAGGAGGTACCCACCCAGGAGTTCAGAAGAGGACCCACCCAGGAGTTCAGGGGGTAACACAAGAGTTCAAGAGGGGAGACAGGAGTTCAGGGGGGGACCAACGAGTTCAGGAGGGGGACCAGGAGTTCAGGAGGTACCCACCCAGGAGTTCAGAAGAGGACCCACCCAGGAGTTCAGGGGGTAACCCAAGAGTTCAAGAGGGGAGATAGGAGTTCAGGGGGGGACCAAAGAGTTCAGGAGGTACCCACCCAGGAGTTCAGGAGGTACCCACCCAGGAGTTCAGAAGAGGACCCACCCAGGAGTTCAGGGGGTAACCCAAGAGTTCAAGAGGGGAGACAGGAGTTCAGGGGGGGACCAAAGAGTTCAGGAGGGGGACCAGGAGTTCAGGAGGTACCCACCCAGGAGTTCAGGAGGTACCCACCCAGGAGTTCAGGAGGTACCCACCCAGGAGTTCAGAAGAGGACCCACCCAGGAGTTCAGGGGGTAACCCAAGAGTTCAAGAGGGGAGATAGGAGTTCAGGGGGGGACCAAAGAGTTCAGGAGGGGGACCAGGAGTTCAGGAGGTACCCACCCAGGAGTTCAGAAGAGGACCCACCCAGGAGTTCAGGGGGTAACCCAGGAGTTCAAGAGGGGAGACAGGAGTTCAGGGGGGGGACCAAAGAGTTCAGGAGGGGGACCAGGAGTTCAGGAGGTACTCACCCAGGAGTTCAGAAGAGGCCCCACCCAGGAGTTCAGGGGGTAACCCAAGAGTTCAAGAGGGGAGACAGGAGTTCAGGGGGGGACCAACGAGTTCAGGAGGGGGACCAGGAGTTCAGGAGGTACCCACCCAGGAGTTCAGAAGAGGACCCACCCAGGAGTTCAGGGGGTAACCCAAGAGTTCAAGAGGGGAGATAGGAGTTCAGGGGGGGACCAAAGAGTTCAGGAGGGGGACCAGGAGTTCAGGAGGTACCCACCCAGGAGTTCAGAAGAGGACCCACCCAGGAGTTCAGAAGAGGACCCACCCAGGAGTTCAGAAGAGGACCCACCCAGGAGTTCAGGGGGTAACCCAAGAGTTCAAGAGGGGAGACAGGAGTTCAGGGGGGGACCAAAGAGTTCAGGAGGGGGACCAGGAGTTCAGGAGGTACCCACCCAGGAGTTTAGGAGGTACCCACCCAGGAGTTTAGGAGGTACCCACCCAGGAGTTCAGGGGGTAATCCAAGAATTCAAGAGGGGAGACAGGAGTTCAGGGGGGGACCAAAGAGTTCAGGAGGGGGACCAGGAGTTCAGGAGGTACCCACCCAGGAGTTCAGGAGGTACCCACCCAGGAGTTCAGGGGTTAACCCAAGAGTTCAAGAGGGGAGACAGGAGTTCAGGGGGGGACCAAAGAGTTCAGGAGTGGGACCAGGAGTTCAGGAGGTACCCACCCAGGAGTTCAGGAGGTACCCACCCAGGAGTTCAGAAGAGGACCCACCCAGGAGTTCAGGAGGTACCCACCCAGGAGTTCAGGGGGTACCCACCCAGGAGTTCAGAAGAGGACCCACCCAGGAGTTCAAGGGGTAACCCAAGAGTTCAAGAGGGGAGATAGGAGTTCAGGGGGGGACCAAAGAGTTCAGGAGGGGGACCAGGAGTTCAGGAGGTACCCACCCAGGAGTTCAGAAGAGGACCCACCCAGGAGTTCAGGGGGTAACCCAAGAGTTCAAGAGGGGAGATAGGAGTTCAGGGGGGGACCAAAGAGTTCAGGAGGGGGACCAGGAGTTCAGGAGGTACCCACCCAGGACTTCAGAAGGTACCCACCCAGGAGTTCAGAAGAGGACCCACCCAGGAGTTCAGGGGGTAACCCAAGAGTTCAAGAGGGGAGACAGGAGTTCAGGGGGGGACCAAAGAGTTCAGGAGGGGGACCAGGAGTTCAGGAGGTACCCACCCAGGAGTTCAGGAGGTACCCACCCAGGAGTTCAGAAGAGGACCCACCCAGGAGTTCAGGGGGTAACCCAAGAGTTCAAGAGGGGAGACAGGAGTTCAGGGGGGGACCAAAGAGTTCAGGAGGGGGACCAGGAGTTCAGGAGGTACCCACCCAGGAGTTCAGAAGAGGACCCACCCAGGAGTTCAGGGGGTAACCCAAGCGTTCAAGAGGGGAGATAGGAGTTCAGGGGGGGACCAAAGAGTTCAGGAGGGGGACCAGGAGTTCAGGAGGTACCCACCCAGGAGTTCAGAAGAGGACCCACCCAGGAGTTCAGGGGGTAACCCAAGAGTTCAAGAGGGGAGACAGGAGTTCAGGGGGGGACCAAAGAGTTCAGGAGGGGGACCAGGAGTTCAGGAGGTACCCACCCAGGAGTTCAGGAGGTACCCACCCAGGAGTTCAGGAGGTACCTACCCAGGAGTTCAGAAGAGGACCCACCCAGGAGTTCAGAAGAGGACCCACCCAGGAGTTCAGAAGAGGACCCACCCAGGAGTTCAGAAGAGGACCCACCCAGGAGTTCAAGAGGGGAGGCAGGAGTTTAGGGGGGGACCAAAGAGTTCAGGAGGGGGACCAGGAGTTCAGGAGGTACCCACCCAGGAGTTCAGGAGGTACCCACCCAGGAGTTCAGGGGGTAACCCAAGAGTTCAAGAGGGGAGACAGGAGTTCAGGGGGGGACCAAAGAGTTCAGGAGGGGGACCAGGAGTTCAGGAGGTACCCACCCAGGAATTCAGGAGGTACCCACCCAGGAATTCAGGAGGTACCCACCCAGGAGTTCAGGAGGTACCCACCCAGGAGTTCAGAAGAGGACCCACCCAGGAGTTCAGAAGAGGACCCACCCAGGAGTTCAGGGGGTAACCCAAGAGTTCAAGAGGGGAGACAGGAGTTCAGGGGGGGACCAAAGAGTTCAGGAGGGGGACCAGGAGTTCAGGAGGTACCCACCCAGGAGTTCAGAAGAGGACCCACCCAGGAGTTCAGGGGGTAACCCAAGAGTTCAAGAGGGGAGACAGGAGTTCAGGGGGGGATCAAAGAGTTCAGGAGGGGGACCAGGAGTTGAGGAGGTACCCACCCAGGAGTTCAGAAGGTACCCACCCAGGAGTTCAGAAGGTACCCACCCAGGAGTTCAGAAGAGGACCCACCCAGGAGTTCAGGGGGTAACCCAAGAGTTCAAGAGGGGAGACAGGAGTTCAGGGGGGGACCAAAGAGTTCAGGAGGGGGACCAGGAGTTCAGGAGGTACCCACCCAGGAGTTCAGAAGAGGACCCACCCAGGAGTTCAGGGGGTAACCCAAGAGTTCAAGAGGGGAGACAGGAGTTCAGGGGGGGACCAAAGAGTTCAGGAGGGGGACCAGGAGTTCAGGAGGTACCCACCCAGGAGTTCAGAAGGTACCCACCCAGGAGTTCAGAAGGTACCCACCCAGGAGTTCAGAAGAGGACCCACCCAGGAGTTCAGGGGGTAACCCAAGAGTTCAAGAGGGGAGATAGGAGTTCAGGGGGGGACCAAAGAGTTCAGGAGGGGGACCAGGAGTTCAGGAGGTACCCACCCAGGAGTTCAGGGGGGGACCCAGGAGTGCCCCAAAGGATGCAGAGTTCAGGAGGGACCCAGGAGTTCAGGAGGGGACCCAAGAGTTCAAGGCGGGACCCAGGAGTTTAGGATTGAACTAAGAGTACAGGGGGGGACCCAGGAGCTCAGGAGGGGACCCAGGAGTGCCCCAAAGGACCCGGAGTTCAAGAGGGACCCAGGAGTTCAGGGTGGGACCCGAGAGCTTAGAAGGGGACCCAAGAGTTCAGGAGGGGACCCAGGAGTGCCCCAAGGGACCCAAGAGTGCCCCAAAGGATCCAGAGTTCAGGAGGGACCCAGGAGTTCAGGAGGGGACCCAAGAGTTCAAGGCGGGACCCAGGAGTTTAGGATTGAACTAAGAGTACAGGGGGGGACCCAGGAGCTCAGGAGGGGACCCAGGAGGGCCCCAAAGGACCCAAGAGTGCCCCAAAGGATCCAGGAATTCACAGGGGGGACCCAAGAGTTCAGGAGGGACCCAGGAGTGCCCCAAAGGATCCAGAGTTCAGGAGGGACCCAGGAGTTCAGAGGGGACCCAGGAGTGCCCCAAAGGACCCCAGAGTTCAGGAGGGGACCCAGGAGTGCCCCAAAGGACCCGGAGTTCAAGAGGGACCCAGGAGTTCAGGAGGGGACCCGAGAGCTTAGAAGGGGACCCAAGAGTTCAGGAGGCGACCCAGGAGTGCCCCAAGGGACCCAAGAGTGCCCCAAAGGACCCAAGAGCTTGTGGGGGGACCCAAGAGGTCCCCAAAGGACCCAAGAGCTCGGGGGGGGACCCAAGAGTTCCCCAAAGGACCCAAGAGTGCCTCAAAGGACCCAGGAGTTCAGGGGGGAACCCAGGAGTTCTGAGGGGACCCAGGAGTGCCCCAAAGGACCCATGAGTTCAGGAGGGGGCCCAGGAGTGCCCCAAAGGACCCAGAGTTCAGGAGGGACCCAGGAGTTCAGGGCGGGACCCACCCAGGAGTTCAGGAGGGGACCCGAGAGCTTAGAAGGGGACCCAAGAGTTCAGGAGGGGACCCAGGAGTGCCCCAAGGGACCCAAGAGCTTGGGGGGGGACCCAAGAGCTCGGGGGGGGACCCAGGAGTGCCCCAAAGGACCCAGAGTTCAGGAGGGACCGAGGAGTTCAGGGTGGGACCCACCCAGGAGTTCGGGGGGGGACCTAGGAGTTCAGGGGGGTACCCAGGAGTGCCCCAAAGGATCATAGAGTTCAGGAGGGACCCAGGAGTTCAGGGCGGGACCCACCCAGGATTTCAGGGGGGGGCCCACCCAAGAGTTCATGAGGGACCCAGGAGTTCAGGGGGGGACCCGAGAGATTAGAAGGGGACCGAAGAGTTCAGGAGGGGAGACAGGAGTTCCCCAAAGGACCCAAGAGTTCAGGGGGGAATCCAGGAGTTTTGAGGGGACCCAGGAGTGCTCCAAAGGACCCAAGAGTTCAGGGCGGGACCCAGGAGTTCAGGGCGGGACCCACCCAAGAGTTCGGGGGGGGGCCCACCCAAGAGTTCGGGGGGGGGCCCACCCAAGAGTTCGGGGGGGGGGCCCAGGAGTGCCCCGAAGGACCAAAGAGTTCGGGAGGGGACCAAGGAGTTCAGGAGTGGACCCACCCAGGAGTTCTGGGTGGGACCTGAGAGCTTAGAAGGGGACCCAAGAGTTCAGGGGGGGACCCAGCAGTTCCCCAAATGACCCAGGAGTTCAGGGGGGAACCCAGGAGTTCTGAGGGGACCCAGGAGTACCCCAAAGGATCCAGAGTTCAGGAGGGACCCAGGAGTGCCCCAAAGGACCCAAGAGTTCAGGGGGGAACCCAGGAGTTCTGAGGGGACCCAGGAGTGCCCCAAAGGACCCAGGAGTTCAGGGGGGAACCCAGGAGTTCTGAGGGGACCCAGGAGTGCCCCAAGGGACCCAAGAGTTCAGGAGGGGACCGAAGCGTTCGGGACAGACCCAAGAGTTCGGGACGGACCCAAGAGTGCCCCAAGGATCCAGGAGTTCAAGGGGGGACCCAGGAGTGCTCCAAAGGCTCCAGGAGTTGTGGAGGGGATCCAGGAGTTGAGGAGGGGACCCAGGAGTTGAGTAGGGAGCCAAGAGTTCTGGGGGGTCCCAAGAGTTCAGGGGGGACCCAGCAGTGCCCCAAAGGACCCAGGAGTTCAGGGGGGAACGCAGGAGGTCAGGGGGCACCCAGGAGTGCCCCAAAGGACCCAAGAGTTCAGGAGGGGACCCAGGAGTTCAGGAGGGGACTCAGGAGTGCCCCAAAGGACCCAGGAGGGCCCCAAAGGACCCAGGAGTTGAGGAGGAGACCCAGGAGTGCCCCAAAGGATCCAGAGTTCAAGAGGGACCCAGGAGTGCCCCAAAGGACCCAAGAGTTTCGGAGGGGACCCAGGAGTTCAGGGCGGGAACCGAGAGCTTAGAAGACGACCCAAGAGTTCAGGAGGGGACCCAAGAGTTCCCCAAATGACCCAGGAGTTCAGGGGGGAACCCAGGAGTTCTGGGGGAAACCCAGGAGTGCCCCAAAGGATCCAGAGTTCAGGAGGGACCCATGAGTTCAGGGGGGGACCCAGGAGTGCCCCAAAGGACCCAAGAGTTTGGGAGGGACCCAAGAGTTCAGGGGGGAACCCAGGAGTTCTGAGGGGACCCAGGAGTGCCCCGGGGGACCCAGGAGTTCAGGAGCAGACCCACCCAGGAGTTCAGAGCGGGACCCGAGAGCTTAGAAGGGGACCCAAGAGTTCAGGGGGGGATCCAGCGGTTCCCCAAATGACCCAGGAGTTTAGGGGGGGACCCAGGAGTGCCCCAAAGGATCCAGAGTTCAGGAGGGACCCAGGAGTTCAGGGGGGGACCCAGGAGTGCCCCAAAGGACCCAAGAGTTCGGGAGGGACCCAGGAGTTCTGAGGGGACCCAGGAGTGCCCCAAAGGACCCAGGAGTTCAGGGGGGGACCCACTCAGGAGTTCAGGGTGGGATCCGAGAGCTTAGATGGGGACCCAAGAGTTCAGGAGGGGACCCAAGAGTTCCCCAAAGGACCCAGGAGTTCCCCAAAGGACCCAGGAGTTCCCCAAAGGACCCAGGAGTTCTGAGGGGACCCAGGAGTGCCCCAACGGACCCAAGAGTTCAGGAGGGGACCCAGGAGTGCCCCAAAGGATCCAGAGTTCAAGAGGGACCCAGGAGTGCCCCAAAGGACCCAAGATTTCGGGAGGGGACCCAGGAGTTCAGGGCAGGACCCAGGAGTTCAGGGGGGACCCAGGAGTTCAGGGCTGGAACCGAGAGCTTAGAAGGGGACCCAAGAGTTCCCCAAATGACCCAGGAGTTCAGGGGGGAACCCAGGAGTTCTGTAGGAAACCCAGGAGTGCCCCACAGGATCCAGAGTTTAGGAGGGACCCAGGAGTGCCCCAAAGGACCCAAGAGTTCAGGGGGGAACCCAGGAGTTCTGAGGGGACCCAGGAGTTCAGGGGGGACCCAGGAGGTCAGGAGGGGACCCCAGAGATGAGGAGGGGGACCCAAGAGTTCAGGGGGGGACCCACCCAGGAGTTCAGGAGGGGGACCTAGGAGTTCAGGAGGGGGACCTAGGAGTTCAGGAGGGACCCAGGAGTTTGGGAGGGACCCAGGCATCCGGCTGCCCATCCTCCGCATGTTCTGGACTTGGCACTCAACGAGGTCTCAACTCTGCAGGGTTTCCCACCCCTCCACCACCTGGAGGAGCTGGATCTCCACGGAAACCATGAGAACCAAGGGGGCACTGGGAGGGACTGGGAGACACTGAGGGGTCAGTGGGGGTCAATGGGGAGCAGTGCGACAAGATCAAAGGGAACGGGGGTGAACTGTGGTGAACTGGGGGCGCTGGGGTCAGGCTCTGCTTGGTTCCTCCCTTTGACTCTCACCCCAGCGATTCACGACGCCTCCGCCCTCACCCCATCGGCCACCTGCCCCCAGCCGCGCCGCATCCGATCGGCCGACACGCCCTCGGCCGCCGCCCCCAATCGCTCCGCCCGCCTGGCCGAGCTCCTCTCGCAGGTGACCATCGCTCTCACCTGATTCGTCGGTGCCTCTGAAGACTCCGCCCAGTCCCGCACAGCCCACCTTAAAGCACGGGGGGGGGGGCAATAAATAAAGCGATGTTACCACAACGCGAGTCCGTTCGTGTAACCCCAGCCTCGTCCGGTTCTGAGCGCGTCTGTCAGACGGCTGCTTTGCTCTTACGAGTTCACTCCTGTGCGATTGTGATGGCGAAGGGCCACGCAAGATAGAAGGGTTTGTTCTGCCGGGGGTGACCACCCGCCCCCCTTGTCCCCGTAAAGCAAAGGAGCGTGGTTTGTTGTTTCCTTCCAAACGCGGCTGCCGGAAGCCGCGCGGGCAAAGGGCGCGGGGGTCCCGGCGAGAAGGCGAGCGAGGGTGCGGAGCGGGCCAATCAGAGGGCGCGGGAGGGCTGGAGCGCTGGTGTCCGTGCGGGAATTTGTCACCGTGCGGCGTGTGTTAGACTTTGTCCTTTTCTCTGTCTGCGTGCTGGACTCTGTCTCTGTCTGTGAGCGTGTGGGACTCCGTGCCGTGCGAGCGTTGGACTTTGTCTGTGTCTATGCGTGCGCGTAGGACTCAGCGTCACCGTCCGTGTGCCGGACTCGGCATCCGTGTGGGCGCGTTAGACTCGGTGTCTATCGCTGTTGCGTGCGAGTGTCGGACTTTGTCTGTCTGTGCGTGCCGGTCTTTTTTTCTGCGAGTGTCGGACTCTGTCCGAGCGTGCGTTTGATGGAGTTCGAGCGGACCGATTGGTGAGGTTGAATGGGATCGCGTGTGCAGTTCTGGCAGGGTTTCTATTGGACAGCATGTCAGTTTACCTAAATTGCCAAACTGAAAATAAAATGCAAACTAAACTGTCTTGTTTTTTTCAGGTGCAGCAGTAGGGCTGTGGATGCTCTAGGGGATTAAAAAAAATATATAGTAAATAAATAATTCCAGTCCTCCCCTAGAGCATCCACAGCCCTACTGCTGCACCAGACTTGTAGGTATTTTGTGTGGAAAAAGAAGAAAAAACTAAATTATACGTTCCGATCCATTACATGACATTACTGTACCCCTAGGAAATACTCAAACAATAAACAGCCAAACACACATGAAACAAATGAGACCCTGATTATGCCAATTAAACCCCGATTATGAAAACTACCTAATTAAATATGCAAATGAGGTAAACACACCTCCTCCCCGGCCACTTCACACCCCCACCCTGGCCACTTCACACCCCCGCCCCGGCCACTTCACACCGGGTTAGGGTTTAGGGTTAGGTTTTTAGATATCATCCCAAAGTTCAAGTTAAAGTTTTGAGTCACTAATGCTCATAACAGTCTTTTCAGGTTTTAATTGCTTCACCGTAGTAATTACTAGTTTACAGGCGGTTACAAGGCCGAGAATATATTTTTCACTGCGACTAATCGCCTTCCACAACACAGTTCCCACTTTTTCCCAGGTCTCTATTTGAAAAACTCCTCACAGTTCAGCAGGAAACCCACTGCCTCTGCACCAAATGAACAGTCTTTTGAGGTTACTCTCCTCATACTTCACCCCTCTCTTAGAGAGAATATGCGGGAGAACCCCCCAGTATTTCTTCTTCTTCTTCTTTAAAAATATTCTGCCCCATCTCCTCTCGCTCCTCTTTGGGCGTCCGTTGCGACGATATCGGATCCTTTATCCCTCCTCTGTCGCTCCGTAGCCATCAATCGGAGTCTCGCAGCCCGCAGCCTGGTCCCGGTCCAGCCGAGCCGTTCCAGCTGGGGCTCGCTCCCCGCAGCGGTCGCACGCCTTCCGTAAATTCTCCTTAGGGATCACGTCGGGGTCTCCGCTCGCGAGGGCGCAAACTCACGGACTCCACGCAACTCAACACGAGTTCAAGCGAAGCCATTTATTGCAGAGACAAGCCTCCTTATAAACGCAGTTATTTCCCGATAAGCGTCCACGTTCCAAACACGCGTCGGCTGATCGGATATCGTCCACGTTCGGGTCTCGTTATTATAGAATTACCTCACCCTCATAACAGGTGTTGTTTTTCAGCCTTCGCGCCACTCTCGGAGTCGCTTTGTCTAGGTCAGAAATAAATCTCTACCTAACAGAAACCCATCCGCACAACAACCTTAAGAACATCCCTTAAATCTCCCACAGGTGCTGTCATTTCTAGTTAGGGTCCAGGTGATTTTATAAGGGTGGTGGGCGGGGCCTGGGACGATCGACCCCTCCCCTCGGCAGCTTTTGAGCCGTTTAATCTACGTGGGCAGACGTCTTTGGAGAAGCGGAGGTGTCTGTTCGAGGTACGAGCTTCAGGAGCAGCCAAGGTTCAGTAGCAGCTGTAGTAGAAAGGTTGTTTGTCATTATGTTTCATTCATTGATTCGGTTCCAGCTGCTTTGCATTTTCCGAAAATTCCTGACTACAGTGGAGATGGAGTGCTGGCAGTTGTATTTCACTTTCTATCTGCTCCCTAGAAAAACTAAGTTGAGATCCATACTCGGTCTCATTGTAGCTGCAATAGCAGCGATAAAGTGCAGGTGCTGTCATTTTCAGGGAGATTCCAGGTAATTTGGTAAGGGTGGTGAGGGGGTCTGGGGTGAATGACCCCGCCCCTTTCCCAGGGGTTTGTGGGAAGGGGTGGGCGGAGCCCTGGGTATTTGAGCCCCGGTCCCCGGGCAGGGAGCTCATTCTGCTCCAGAGCTTCTTCGGTGGTGGTTCTCTGCTGCTCCTTCAGCAGCTTTTGAGATGTTTAATCTAAGCGGGTAGATGTCTTTGGACAAGCGGAGGTGTCTGTTTGACATAAGAGCTTCAGGAGCAGCAAAGGTTCAGTAGCAGTTGTAGTAGAAAGGTTGTTTGTTATTATTTTTCATTTGTTCATTCAATTCCAGGTCCTTTGCATTTTCCTGAAATTCCTGACTACAATGAAGATGCTGGAGTGCTGGTGGTGGTATTTCACTTTCTATTTGCTCCCTAGAAAAACTAAGTTGAGATCCATACTCGGTCTCATTGTAGCTGCAATAGCAGCAATAAAGTGCAGGTGCTGTCATTTTCAGGGAGATTCCAGGTAATTTGGTAAGGGTGGTGAGGGGGTCTGGGGTGAATGACCCCGCCCCTTTCCCAGGGGTTTGTGGGAAGGGGTGGGCGGAGCCCTGGGTATTTGAGCCCCAGTCCCCGGGCAGGGAGCTCATTCTGCTGCAGAGCCTCTTGGGTGGTGGTTCTCTGCTGCTCCTTCAGCAGCCAGCAGCTTTTGAGATGTTTGATCCAAATGGGCAGATGTCTTTGGACAAGCGGAGGTGTCTGTTTGACGTAAGAGCTTCAGGAGCAGCAAAGGTTCAGTAGCAGTTGTAGTAGAAAGGTTGGTTGTCATTATTTTTCATTTGTTGATTCAATTCCAGGTCCTTTGCATTTTCCTGAAATTCCTGACTACAATGAAGATGCTGGAGTGCTGGTGGTTGTATTTCACTTTCTATTTGCTCCCTAGAAAAACTAAGTTGAAATCCATTGTCAATCTCATTGTAGCTGCAATAGCAGCAATAAAGTGCAGGTGCTGTCATTTTCAGGGAGATTCCAGGTAATTTGATAAGGGTGGTGAGAGGGTCTGGGGTGAATGACCCCGCCCCTTTCCCAGGGGTTTGTGGGAAGGGGTGGGCGGAGCCCTGGGTATTTGAGCCCCGGTCCCCGGGCAGGGAGCTCATTCTGCTGCAGAGCCTCTTCGGTGGTGGTTCTCTGCTGCTCCTTCAGCAGCCGGCAGCTTTTGAGATGTTTAATCTAAGTGGGCAGATGTCTTTGGACAAGCAGAGGTGCCTGTTTGACGTAAGAGCTTCAAGGACAGTGAAGGTTTAACAATAGCTGTAGTAGAAGAGTTGTTTCTCATTATGTTTGATTTGTTGATTAATTTCCAGGTGCTTTGCATTTTCCCGAAACTCCTGACCACAATGGAGATGGAGTGTTGTTTTTTGGTTTGTATTGCTGTATTAATAGTTGTTAATATAATCTCTTCTCCTGGAGAAGCATCTCGTCTCCAGAACCTTTGCAGCGTGCGGTGAGCCCCGGTGGATCATTCAAATGTACCTCCCAGAACTCAGCCAAGGTGAGCAACGAACCGTAGGCTACTACGGATAAATATTATTTGGGCGCTCGATAGCGTGCGTGTCCTCGCTTTCCTTACCGTAGGCGACGATGGAGAAAGCGACAACTGCGAGAAGATCTCCGTTAGCGCACGTGGCGTTTTCCTCTGTGGAAGGTGGATTCGGTCCCTCGGCCCTCTGAAAGATAAGTGGAGGCACGGGGGCCGGGAAGGGGCCGGGAATCGCAGGGATGGGGGTAAAGTTCCGATAAGGGAAAGGGCTGTCCAGGAAAAGTCCCCTTTGGGTGGGTAAAGGGCCCAGGGAACTTTACAGCGCGACGCCAGCACGTGCCGGGCAGGGCAGCTCCAGCCTGCGTCTGCGTTGTCGTGTAGCTCGGGAAGCCTGCCTCGCGCCTGTCAGACGATCCCGGGGTCTCGCTGCCCTCCGGGGGCCCAACGGGCCTCTCAGGTGCCATCCCGGGATCCGGAATGCCGGTGTTAATTGGCGTAGTGCCAATCGGGTGCTGGATTCTTGTATCATCAGCCAAAGGCGTGGACGGTGCTTGCGTTTTGGACGTTTCTGGTCAGTTGTGATTTATGGTGTCAATCTGGGCTGCATCAGCAGCTCTGCTCTCTACCCCTCCAGTCCCAGGGACTGGCACTTCAAGATGCTGGGAAGAAGTTCTTAGGTCGTGCCGCCGTCTCCTCTGCGTGTGTGAGCGCCAGTGCCGCCGTCTCCTCTGCGTGTGTGTGCGCCAGTGCCGCCGTCTCGTAAGGGGCTGTGACGTTCGGCTCCCTTTTCTTTTTCGTGGGGCTGCAGAAGAGGCTCCTTGCCTCATCACTGCCTCCCTGCAGGGCATTTGGATTGATGCTGTCTCTGGTTTCGGGTCACTGTCGTTGCAGAGCGTTTTCGGTGCCGTTGCGGTCGTGTCGTCCATAGCGTTCCATGGCGCGTTTGTCTGCGCACGTGCACGTTCGGCTCGGAGCTGCTCTGCCCGGCGGTGTGGAGTCAGGGGCGGGTGGAGCGAACTCTAGGAGTCCACGGTTAATCTGTTGACAGATCAAATTGCGTAAGCAAAGGTTGTGCGGTCATCTGGGATGCAGTAGCTGTGGGCAGGGGAGCTGGCAGTCCCTTCCCCAGTGTTTTAGGGACTCAATTAGAGTGTCGGGTGGGATTCCTGATTAGAAAGCAAACCTGTGGAATGGTCAAGCGGTTGATGAGCGTCTGGGTGACTTGTTGAATACCTTGTTTTCAGAGGTAGAGGGATGACTTGGTACGAAAGAGCAACAGAAGAGGCGAGCAGCGCGCCATAAGCAGGTGGGTCGGTGCGCGATGCCAGCGGGAAGATGTGCCGTGTGGCTCTATGTAAGTTTGGTCATTTGTCTCTTTCATAGAAGCGAAGAGGAAACCTGGGTATCAGCACCGCAGCTCCTCGGGCAAGGCGAACAATGAGCGGCGGGCCGAAGCAGCAGCTCGTTTCAGGTCCCGTGTTGCCAGTGCAGGTGTGAGCGTCATTGGGTTGTGTTTTACAGGCGGCAGCTGAACCTCTGTGGTCAACAGCATTGCAGTCAAAAGCAAGGGTGGGCAGGCAGGTGGGCGAGTGGCCAAGGTAAAGGAGCGGGAGACAGGCCCGTCTACGGGCGGGCTGTTTTTGAGCAGCGTCCGAGCGGGTGCCTTTGTTTTCGCAGGTGCCGTGGACCAGCTCGGAGGGGCGAAGCCGCACGCCGGTCAGCAGCCGAGAAGGTGAGGCGGCGGCGGGTGTCGAGGAGCCCGGTGTCGCCCGGTGACTCGGTTCAGCGTTTCCTTCTTGTTTTGCAGGCTCCTTTTGGGCCCTTTGGACTCGGAGGAGCGTTTCTGGTGAGCCGGGGTATGGGCGAGGAGGAGCGTGGGGCTGGGGACTCGCTCCAAGCCCTACAGTTCTGTTGTTTCTTGCTGTCTTAGGCGTAACGAGCGATGAGGGTTTGTGACCGCACCCGTGACACGACGCGCCGAACGGAACGCCGAGGATCTTAGGAGGAGGTGGGTGTTGCGGGAGGAGTCGGCGTTTACCCCGCGATACCGTGTGCTGGCACGGCTTAGTGAGCGTGTGTTTTCTCGTATTACCGTAGATGTTGAAGAGGACCCCGGCAATGCAGGAACATCTCCGTTAGCGCACGTGGTGTTTTCTCTGTCGAAGGTGGATTCGGTCCCTCAACCCTCTGAAAGATAAGTGGAGGCACGGGGGCCGGGAAGGGGCCGGGAATCGCAGGGATGGGGGTAAAGTTCTGATGAGGGAAAGGGCTGTCCAGGAAAAGTCCCTTTGGGTGGGTAAAGGGCCCAGGGAACTTTACAGCGCGACGCCAGCACGTGCCGGGCAGGGCAGCTCCAGCCTGCGTCTGCGTTGTCGTGTAGCTCGGGAAGCCTGCCTCGCGTCTGTCAGACGATCCCGGGGTCTCGCTGCGCTCCGGGGGCCCAACGGGCCTCTCAGGTGCCATCCCGGGATCCGGAATGCCGGTGTTAATTGGCGTAGAGCCAATCGCGTGCTGGATTATTGTATCATCAGCCAAAAGCGTGGGTGGTTCTTGCGTTTTGGATGTTTGTGGTCAGTTGTGATTTATGGTGTCAATCTGGGCTGCATCAGCAGCTCTGCTCTCTACCCCTCCAGTCCCAGGGACTGGCACTTCAAGATGCTGGGAAGAAGTTTTTAGGTCGTGCCGCCGTCTCCTCTGTGTGTGTGTGCGCCAGTGCCGCCGTCTCTGTGTGTGTGTGCGCCAGTGCCGCCGTCTCTGTGTGTGTGTGCGCCAGTGCCGCCGTCTCTGTGTGTGTGTGCGCCAGTGCCGCCGTCTCTGTGTGTGTGTGCGCCAGTGCCGCCGTCTCTGTGTGTGTGCGCGCCAGTGCCGCCGTCTCGTAAGGGGCCGTGACGTTGGGCTCCTTTTTCGTGGGGCTGCGGAAGAGGCTCCTTGCCTCATCACTGCCTCCCTGCAGGGCGTTTTGATTGGTGCCATCTCTGGTTTGGGGTCACTGTCGTTGCAGAGCGTTTTCGGTGCCGTTGCGGTCGTGTCGTCCATAGCGTTCTGTGGCGTGTTTGTCTGCGCACGTGCACGTTCGGCTCGGAGCTGCTCTGCCCGGCGGTGTGGAGTCAGGGGCGGGTGGAGAGAACTCTAGGAGTCCAGGGTTAATCTGTTGACAGATTCAATTGTGTAGGCAAAGGTTGTGCGGTCACCTGGGATGCAGTAGCTGTGGGCAGGGGAGCTGGCAGTCCGTTCCCCAGTGTTCTAGGGACTCAATTAGAGCTTCAGGTGGGATTCCTGAATAGAAAGCAGACCTGTGGAATGGTCAAGGTGTTGATGAGCATCTGGGTGACTTGTTGAATACCTTGATTTCAGATGCAGAGGCACAACCTGGCACGAAAGAGGGACGGAAGAGCCGAGCAGAGCGCCGTAAGCAGGTGGGTCGGTGCGTGGTGTCAGAGGGAAGATGTGCCCTCTGTCTTTATCTAAGTTTGGTTGTTTGACTGTTTTACAGGTGCGAAGCGAAGAGGAAAGCTGGGTATCGGCACCGCAGCTCCTCGGGCAAGGTGAGGAACGAGTGTTTGGCCAGAGCAGCAGCTCGTTTCAGGTCCCGTGTTGCCGGTGCAGGTATGAGCGTCCTTTGGTTGTGTTTTACAGGCGGCAGCTGAACCTCTGTGGTCAACAGCGTTGCAGTCAAAAGCAAGGGCAGCCAGGCGGGCGAGCGGCCAAGGTAAAGGAGCGGGAGATGGAATTGTCTGTGGGCAGGCTGTTTTCAGATAGTGTCTGAGCAGGTGCCTTTGTTTTCGCAGGTGCCGCGGACCGGCTCGGAGGGGCGAAGCCGCACACCAACCAGCAGCCGAGAAGGTGAGGCGGCGGCGGGTGTCGAGGAGCCCGGTGTCGCCCGGTGACTCGGTTCAGCGTTTCCTTCTTGTTTTGCAGGCTCCTTTTGGGCCCTTTGGACTCGGAGGAACGTTTCTGGTGAGCCGGGGTATGGGCGAGGAGGAGCGTGGGGCTGGGGACTCGCTCCAAGCCCTACAGTTCTTTCGTTTCTCGCTGTCTTAGGCGTTACGAGCGACGAGGGTTTGTGACCTCACCCGTGACACGACGCGGCGAACGGAACGCCGAGGAACTTAGGAGGTGGGTGTCGCGGGAGGAGTCGGCGTTTACCCCGCAATACGGTATGCTGGCACGGCTTAGTGAGCGTGCGTTTTCCTGTGTTACCGTAGATGTTGAAGAGGACCCCGGCAATGCAGGAACATCTCCGTTAGCACACGTGGCATTTGCTCTGTCGAAGGTGGATTCGATTCCTCAGCCCTCTGAAAGATAAGTGGAGGCACGGGGGCCGGGAAGGGGCCGGGAATCGCAGGGATGGGGGTAAAGTTCCGATGAGGGAAAGGGCTGTCCAGGAAAAGTCCCCTTTGGGTGGGTAAAGGGCCCAGGGAACTTTACAGCGCGACGCCAGCACGTGCCGGGCAGGGCAGCTCCAGCCTGCGTCTGCGTTGTCGTGTAGCTCGGGAAGCCTGCCTAGCGCCTGTGAGACGATCCCGGGGTCTCGCTGCGTTCCGGGGGCCCAACGGGCCTCTCAGGTGCCATCCCGGGATCCGGAATGCCGGTGTTAATTGGCGTAGAGCCAATCGCGTGCTGGATTATTGTATCATCAGCCAAAAGCGTGGGTGGTTCTTGCGTTTTGGATGTTTGTGGTCAGTTGTGATTTATGGTGTCAATCTGGGCTGCATCAGCAGCTCTGCTCTCTACCCCTCCAGTCCCAGGGACTGGCACTTCAAGATGCTGGGAAGAAGTTTTTAGGTCGTGCCGCCGTCTCTCTGCGTGTGTGTGCGCCGGTGCCGCCGTCTCTCTGCGTGTGTGTGCGCCGGTGCCGCCGTCTCCTCTGTGTGTGTGCGCCGGTGCCGCCGTCTCCTCTGTGTGTGTGCGCCGGTGCCGCCGTCTCCTCTGTGTGTGTGCGCCGGTGCCGCCGTCTCCTCTGTGTGTGTGCGCCGGTGCCGCCGTCTCATAAGGGACCGTGACGTTGGGCTCCTTTTTCGTGGGGCTGCAGAAGAGGCTCCTTGCCTCATCACTGCCTCTCTGCAGGGCGTTTTGATTGATGCCGTCTCTGGTTTTGGCGTCGCTGTCGTTGCGGAGCGTTTTCGGTGCCGTTGCGGTCGTGTCGTCCATAGCGTTCTGTGGCCCGTTTGTCTGCGCACGTGCACGTTCGGCTCGGAGCTGCTCTGCCCGGCGGTGTGGAGTCAGGGGCGGGTGGAGAGAACTCTAGGAGTCCAGGGTTAATCTGTTGACAGATTCAATTGTGTAGGCAAAGGTTGTGCGGTCACCTGGGATGCAGTAGCTGTGGGCAGGGGAGCTGGCAGTCCCTTCCCCAGTGTTTTAGGGACTCAATTAGTGTGTCGGGTGGGATTCCTGAATAGAAAGCAGACCTGTGGAATGGTCAAGCTGTTGATGAGCATTTGGGTGACTTGTTGAATACCTTGATTTCAGATGCAGAGGGACAACCTGGCACGAAAGAGCGATGGAAGAGCCGAGCAGAGCGCCGTAAGCAGGTGGGTGGGTGCGTGGTGTCAGAGCGAAGATGTGCCTTGTGCCTTTATATTGTGTGCTCGCTCTGCTTAGTGAGCGTGTGTTTTCTTGTGTTATTGCAGATGTCGAGGAGGAACCCGGCGATGCAGGAAGATCTCCATCAGCACATGTGGTGTTTTCCTCTGTTGAAGATGGATTCAGTCTCTTGGTCCTCTGAAAGATAAGTGGAGGCTGGGGGGCTGGGAAGGGGTTGGGAACTGCAGGGAGGGGGGTAAAGTTCTCTTTGGGGCAAGGGTGCTCCAGGAACAGTCCCTTTTGGGCAGGGGAAGGGTCCAGGGAACTTCACAGTGCGATGCCAGCGTGTCCCGGGCAGGGCAGCTCCAGCCTCGTGTCAGTGTTGTATTGCAGGTCGGGAGGCTTGCATCGTGCCTGTCAGAGGATCCCGGGGTCTCATCGCGCTTGAGGGACCCGACAGGGATCCCGGGCGCCATCCCGGGATCCGGAACGCCGGTGCCAGTTGGCGTAGCGCCAATCGGGTCCCGGTTTTCTTGTATCAGCAGCTGAAAGCGTGGATGGTTTTTGCGTTTTGGATGTTTCTGCTCAGTTGTGTTTTATGGTGTAGTTCTGGGCTGCATCAGCAGCTCTGCTCTGTACCCCTCCAGTCTAAGGGACTGGCACTTCTTCCCAGCATCTTGAAGTTTCTAAGCAGTGTCAGTGTTGTGTTGTAGGTCGGGAGGCTTGCGTTGTGCCTGTCAGATGATCCCGGGGTCTCATCGCGTTTGAGGGACCCGACAGGGATCCCAGGTGCCATCCCGGGATTCGGAACGCCGGTGCCAATTGGCGTAGCGCCAATCGGGTCCCGGTTTTATTGTATCGGCAGCTGAAAGTGTGAATGGTTTTTGCATTTTGGATGTTTCTGCTCAGTTGTGTTTTATGGTGTAGTTCTGGGCTGCATCGGCAGCTCTGCTCTCTACCCCTCCAGTCTAATGGACTGGCACTTCTTCCCAGCATCTTGAAGTTTTTAAGTAGCGCCGCCGTCTCTGCGTGCGTGCGTGCGCGCCAGAGCCGCCGTCTCTGCGTGCGTGCGCGCCAGAGCCGCCGTCTCTGCGTGCGTGCGTGCGCGCCAGAGCCGCCGTCTCTGCGTGCGTGCGTGCGCGCCAGAGCCGCCGTCTCTGCGTGCGTGCGTGCGCGCCAGAGCCGCCGTCTCTGCGTGCGTGCGTGCGCGCCAGAGCCGCCGTCTCTGCGTGCGTGCGTGCGCGCCAGAGCCGCCGTCTCTGCGTGCGTGCGTGCGCGCCAGAGCCGCCGTCTCTGCGTGCGTGCGCGCCAGAGCCGCCGTCTCTGCGTGCGTGCGTGCGCGCCAGAGCCGCCGTCTCTGCGTGCGTGCGTGCGCGCCAGAGCCGCCGTCTCTGCGTGCGTGCGTGCGCGCCAGAGCCGCCGTCTCATAAGGGGCCATGATGTTCAGCTCCTTTTTCCTGGGGTTGCAGAAGAGGCTCCTTGCCTCATCACTGCCTCCCTGCAGGGCATTTGGATTGATGCCGTCTCTGGTTTTGGCGTCGCTGTCGTTGCGGAGCGTTTTCGGTGCCGTTGCGGTCGTGTCGTCCATAGCGTTCCGTGGCGCGTTTGTCTGCGCACGCGCACTTTCGGCTCGGAGCTGCTCTGCCCGGCGGTGTGGAGTCAGGGGCGGGTGGAGAGAACTCTAGGAGTCCAGGGTTAATCTGTTGACAGATTCAATTGTGTAGGCAAAGGTTGTGCGGTCATCTGGGATGCAGTAGCTGTGGGCAGGGGAGCTGGCAGTCCCTTCCCCAGTGTTTTAGGGACTCAATTAGTGTGTCGGGTGGGATTCCTGAATAGAAAGCAGACCTGTGGAATGGTCAAGCTGTTGATGAGCATTTGGGTGACTTGTTGAATACCTTGATTTCAGATGCAGAGGGACAACCTGGCACGAAAGAGCGATGGAAGAGCCGAGCAGAGCGCCGTAAGCAGGTGGGTGGGTGCGTGGTGTCAGAGCGAAGATGTGCCTTGTGCCTTTATATTGTGTGCTCGCTCTGCTTAGTGAGCGTGTGTTTTCTTGTGTTATTGCAGATGTCGAGGAGGAACCCGGCGATGCAGGAAGATCTCCATCAGCACATGTGGTGTTTTCCTCTGTTGAAGATGGATTCAGTCTCTTGGTCCTCTGAAAGATAAGTGGAGGCTGGGGGGCTGGGAAGGGGTTGGGAACTGCAGGGAGGGGGGTAAAGTTCTCTTTGGGGCAAGGGTGCTCCAGGAACAGTCCCTTTTGGACAGGGGAAGGGTCCAGGGAACTTCACAGTGCGATGCCAGCGTTTCCCGGGCAGGGCAGCTCCAGCCTCGTGTCAGTGTTGTGTTGCAGGTCGGGAGGCTCGCATCGTGCCCGTCAGACGGTCCCGGGGTCTCATCGCGCTTGAGGGACCCGACAGGGATCCCGGGCGCCATCCCGGGATCCGGAACACCGGTGCCAGTTGGCATAGTGCCAATCGGGTCCCGGTTTTCTTGTATCAGTAGTTGAAAGTGTGAATGGTTTTTGCATTTTGGATATTTCTGCTCAGTTGCGTTTTATGGTGTAGTTCTGGGCTGCATCAGCAGCTCTGCTCTGTACCCCTCCAGTCTAAGGGACTGGCACTTCTTCCCAGCATCTTGAAGTTTTTAAGTAGTGTCAGTGTTGTATTGCAGGTCGGGAGGCTTGCGTTGTGCCTGTCAGACGATCCCGGGGTCTCATCGCGTTTGAGGGATTTGACAGGGATCCCGGGCGCCATCCCGGGATTTTGAACGCCAGAGCCAATTGGCGTAGCGCCAATTGGGTCCCAGTTTTATTGTATCAGTAGCTGAAAGTGTGAATGGTTTTTGCATTTTGGATGTTTCTGCTCAGTTGTGTTTTATGGTGTAGTTCTGGGCTGCATCGGCAGCTCTGCTCTGTACCCCTCCAGTCTAAGGGACTGGCACTTCTTCCCAGCATCTTGAAGTTTTTAAGCAGTGTCAGTGTTGTATTGCAGGTCGGGAGGCTCGCATCGTGCCCGTCAGACGATCCCGGGGTCTCATCGCGTTTGAGGGACCCGACAGGGATCCCGGGCGCCATCCTGGGATTTTGAATGCCAGAGCCAATTGGCGTAGCGCCAATTGGGTCCCAGTTTTATTGTATCAGTAGCTGAAAGTGTGAATGGTTTTTGCATTTTGGATGTTTCTGCTCAGTTGTGTTTTATGGTGTAGTTCTGGGCTGCATCAGCAGCTCTGCTCTGTACCACTCCAGTCTAAGGGACTGGCACTTCTTCCCAGCATCTTGAAGTTTTTAAGTAGCGCCGCCGTCTCCTCTGCGTGTGTCTGCACCAGTGCCGCCGTCTCTGCGTGTGTGTGCGCCAGTGCCACCGTCTCTGCGTGTGTGTGCGCCAGTGCCGCCGTCTCTGCGTGTGTGTGCTCCAGTGCCGCCGTCTCATAAGGGGCTGTGACGTTCGGCTCCTTTGTTTTCTGGGGTTGCAGTGGAGGCTCCTCGCCACACCACTACCCCCCTGCAGGTTCTTTTGATCAATGCCTCTGTGCTTGGGAGTTGTTGCCATCGTTGGGTGTTGTTGGTGGTGTTGACATGATGTCGTCTGTAACGTTCTGTGGCGTGTTGGTCTGCGCATGTGCGCATTCGGCTCGGAGCTGCTCTGCCCGGCGGTGTGAAGTCAGGGGCGGGTGGAGTGAGCTCTAGGAGTCCACGGTTAATCTGTTGACGTGTTAAAATGTGTAGCCAGTAGTCATCTGGGACGCAGTAGCTGGGGGCAGGGGAGTTGTAAGTCCTTTTAGTGGTGTTTTGCAGTTGTTACAGAGACCATTGTTGACTAGTGTTTTCTGTGGTGTGCTGTTATTTCATAGACAAAGCCTGTTTTAATGAAATCTTTTTGTATTTTTTTTTTGCAGGGGACTACATTGTGAACACGACTCACTTATAACAAGGCGTTTTATTAGGCTATGTAGCACTCATAATTATAGCCTTTACTCGACGGTAACAAAAGCAGCTAGAGACTCCGATCGTCACCCATCCCGTAAGGCGCGCTTTACACGTTCCCGCAGGAATAGGCTTCCGTCGCCGAAAACGCCACGTTCGAGGCCGTCGGGACGCTCCCATGGACCGTAAACCGAATCTACGGCCGCGCAGAGCCGAGTCCGGCGCGAGGTCGGCGCAAAGGATCCGCCCAGAAGCGAGAAGACCGGAGAGTCGGCTATCGCTATCGGACCGAATCGCAGCGTAGAGGGGCGGGTGAATAGTTTGTAAGGGTATAAATACCCAGGGATTTCTACGCTCGGCCGGGACCTCAGCAGAAGCGGCAGCTCCGGTCAGCCTTCCCGCAGTACCGCTCCGTTCGGTCGGTTATTTACACGGATTTTGCCCGAGAGGTTGCCCCGATAGACCGAGGACTTAGACCACGATCAACCGTCCCCGTGCCTCTGGAAGGGTGGTATGGACGCCGAGGCGTAGAGCGATGCCATTCTGAAATTCAGGCTGAGCGGTATAAGGAGTCAGGTGTGCACATCCAGTCCTTTAGCCATATGTCAATATAATATCTTAGGTGTTTTCTCTGTCCCCCGCACGGCCGGGAGGCCGACCGTAGATCCAGCGCGGGGCCGAGTTCGGATCCGGCCGCACCCGGGCTCCCGTCCGCAGAGGAGTTTAGAAAGCGAGGGGGTCCGATCCCAACCTCACGCCTCGACGGAAAGGCCTCCCCGTAGCCTTCGGCATCTCCCGTCCACGTCGAAATCGCTCTGCATCAAGTTTCAGCCGAATTCGCTTAGCATGTTCTGTCCTCCTAGTCAGCATTAGCGTCCCTCGCCATTACATTCCGCCTCAGCCCAAGCCGTCCGGCGAGACTGAGCGACGTCGGGGGGATCGCGGGCAACGTCGGCGTTCGGCGACGGAGACGTGGGGCGAGTTTGAGTCGCGGAATCTCAGAGGAAGGAGGTCGCGGTAATCGACGGGATCGGGAAGCCGAGCGAGAATAGGTCACCGTGGTCAAGAACTATATGAAGGATGGAAAGGGAAATAAGTGCCAAGCGTGAAATCCCCGTGTCAAGCCAATCTTCGGGAGAGGAACAAGCGGTCGACGGGGTAGACGACGCGCAGAGCGTTCGGATAGCGCGAAACCTCGAGCGAACTCGGCTCGGGGCTGTAGTTATTTGTCCTTGGAGGTTCAATTTTTTTTCCTTTTCAGGTAAATTCCAAAGTTAAAGAATAAAAAACTCCAGCCGGGGGATCCATCCCCCCCGACCGGGTTTTTCCCCCGGTCCCGGCCGCTCCGCGAGGCGACGTTCGTCGCCGAGGTTCGGACGCGGGCGGCCCTCGGGCCGGGTTTCGGCAGGCAGGGCCATTTCGGAGGCTCCCGGGAGCCGGGTTCCCGAGAGGCAACGGCACAGAGGGGACAAGGGCTGCAGTGTGAGTGTGGGTTTGGTAGGTGAATGAGAGTTGTGCTGAGCTGTGTGATCTGGTGCGTTTGTATTTTGGGGTTGTGGGTTTTTGTCCTTGCAGGTTAATGGTTTTTCCTTTTCAGGTTCTTTTAGAATTTATATTAGAATAAAAAATCCCCAGCCGGGGGATTTTTTTTTTTTTCCCCCGGCTGGGTTTTTTTTTTCCCCGGTCCCGGCTGCTCCGCGAGGCGACGTTCGTCGCCAAGGTTCGGACGGGGACGGCCGTAGGACCGGGGTTTTGGCAGGCAGGGCCATCCGAGGCTCTCGGGAACGACGTTCCCGAGGAGCGACGGCACAGAGGGGACGACGGGTGCCGTGTGAGGGTGGGGTGGGTTTGGTAGGTGAATGAGTGGTGCGGTGAGCCGTGTGATTGTGGCATATTTGTATAGTTGGGGTTGTGGGTTTTTGTCCTTGCAGGTTAATGGTTTTTCCTTTTCAGGTACATTTCAATTTTAAAATAGAATAAAAAAACCCCAGCCGGGGGATTTTTTTTTTTCCCCCGGCTGGGTTTTTTTTTCCCCGGTCCCGGCCGCTCCGCGAGGCGACATTCGTCGCCAAGGTTCGGAGGCGGGAGGCCGTAGGACCGGGGTTTTGGCAGGCAGGGCCATCCGAGGCTCTCGGGAACGACGTTCCCGAGGAGCGAGGGCACAGAGGGGACGACGGGTGCCGTGTGAGGGTGGGGTGGCTTTGGTAGGTGAATGAGTGGTGCGGTGAGCCGTGTGATTGTGGCATATTTGTATAGTTGGGGTTGTGGGTTTTTGTCCTTGCAGGTTAATGTTTTTTCCTTTTCAGGTACATTTCAATTTTAAAATAGAATAAAAAAACCCCAGCCGGGGGATTTTTTTTTTTTCCCCCGGCTGGGTTTTTTTTTCCCCGGTCCCGGCCGCTCCGCGAGGCGACGTTCGTCGCCAAGGTTCGGAGGCGGGAGGCCGTAGGACCGGGGTTTTGGCAGGCAGGGCCATCCGAGGCTCTCGGGAACGACGTTCCCGAGGAGCGACGGCACAGAGGGGACGACGGGTGCTGTGTGAGGGTGGGGTGGGTTTGGTAGGTGAATGAGTGATGCGGTGAGCCGTGTGATTGTGGCGCATTTGTATAGTTGGGGTTGTGGGTTTTTGTCCTTGCAGGTTAATGTTTTTTCCTTTTCAGGTACATTTCAATTTTAAAATAGAATAAAAAAACCCCAGCCGGGGGATTTTTTTTTTTTTCCCCCGGCTGGGTTTTTTTTTCCCCGGTCCCGGCCGCTCCGCGAGGCGACGTTCGTCGCCAAGGTTCGGACGGGGACGGCCGTAGGACCGGGGTTTTGGCAGGCAGGGCCATCCGAGGCTCTCGGGAACGACGTTCCCGAGGAGCGACGGCACAGAGGGGACGACGGGTGCCGTGTGAGGGTGGGGTGGGTTTGGTAGGTGAATGAGTGGTGCGGTGAGCCGTGTGATTGTGGCGCATTTGTATAGTTGGGGTTGTGGGTTTTTGTCCTTGCAGGTTAATGTTTTTTCCTTTTCAGGTACATTTCAATTTTAAAATAGAATAAAAAAACCCCAGCCGGGGGATTTTTTTTTTTTCCCCCGGCTGGGTTTTTTTTTCCCCGGTCCCGGCCGCTCCGCGAGGTGACGTTCGTCGCCAACGTTCGGACGGGGACGGCCGTAGGACCGGGGTTTTGGCAGGCAGGGCCATTCGAGGCTCCCGGGAACAACGTTCCCGAGGGGCGACGGTGTAGAGGGGACGATGGCTGTGATGCGTGGGGTGGCTTTGTCGGGTGAATGAGTGGTGTGCTGAGCTGTGTGATCTGGTGCGTTTGTGTTTCTGGGTTGTGGGTTGTTGTCCTTGCAGGTTAATGGTTTTTCCTTTTCAGGTTCTTTTAGATTTTAAAATAGAATAAAAAAACCCCAGCCGGGGGATTTTTTTTTTTTCCCCCGGCTGGGTTTTTTTTTCCCCGGTCCCGGCCGCTCCGTGAGGCGACGTTCGTCGCCAAGGTTCGGAGGCGGGAGGCCGTAGGACCGGGGTTTTGGCAGGCAGGGCCATTCAAGGCTCCCGGGAACAACGTTCCCGAGGGGTGACGGCATAGAGGCAACGATGGGTGCGGTGTGGGGTGGGTTTGGTAGGTGAATGAGCGGTGCGGTCAGCCGTGTGATTGTGTTGCATTTGTATAGTTGGGGTTGTGGGTTTTTGTCCTTGCCGTTTAATGTTTTTTCCTTTTCAGGTACATTTCAATTTTAAAATAGAATAAAAAAACCCCAGCCGGGGGATTTTTTTTTTTTCCCCCGGCTGGGTTTTTTTTTCCCCGGTCCCGGCCGCTCCGCGAGGCGACGTTCGTCGCCAAGGTTTGGAGGCGGGAGGCCGTAGGACCGGGGTTTTGGCAGGCAGGGCCATGCGAGGCTCCCGGGAACAACGTTCCCGAGGGGCAATGGCGCAGAGGGGACAATGGATGTGATGCGTGAGGTGGCTTTGTCGGGTGAATGAGCGGTGTGGTGAGCTGTGAGATCTGGTGTGTTTGTGTTTCTGGGTTGTGGGCTTTTGTCCTTGCAGTGTAATGGTTTTTCCTTTTCAGGTACATTTCAATTTTAAAATAGAATAAAAAAACCCCAGCTGGGGGATTTTTTTTTTTCCCCCGGCTGGGTTTTTTTTTCCCCGGTCCCGGCCACTCTGTGAGGTGACATTCGTCACCAAGGTTTGCACAGGGTCGGCCGTAGGACCGGGGTTTTGGCAGGCAGGGCCATTTTCCAGGCTCTCGGGAACGATGTTGCCGAGGGGCGACACGGGCACGGGGCCACGGTTTGAGCCGGGAGAACGGCCGCCGTGCGAGAGGGCGGCGGGTTCGGTATTGGAGCGAGCGGTGCCGTTTAGCTGTGACGTCTGGTAGGATTGTGTTCTGGGGTAGTTGTTTTCTTTGCAGGTTTATTTTGAAATTTACCTGAAAAGGAGAAAAAAGTTGAAATAGGAAAAGAAGCCACTGCCAGGGGATTCCCATGCTCCGCCCCCCCAGGAGGGTGTTCTTTCCCAGGTCCCGGCCGCCAGGCGAAGTTCACGGTCACCGTTTCGTTTCGGGTCCGACCGGGATGGCGGTTTCGGAGGTGGGGGGATCGTCCAGGCTCCAGGAGCAGCTTTTCAGGTGACGGTCATTCCGGATCGCGGTCTCGGTCGGTAGCGGCCGGGAGGTTCGTTTAGGGAACGGTCCCGGAAAGCCGGTCGCGATCGCCCCGGCAGCGGTCGAACCAAACGGCCCACGAGTCGGTCAGGGTCGCGACGGGAGCGCGTCGTCCTCCGTAACGGCACGTCAGGGATGCCGTGAGATAGAGGAGTCGGCTTCTCTGCTTAGCGTGATAAAGGAAATAGGTAAAATATGTTATCAAGTCGTGTGTTAGCAGTTTCGGTTACCCGTCCGGAGGATACTCTGTTAAAGAGTCAGAGCAGGGAGGAGTCCCTTCCGCGGCGCGGTCAAAGGGACGGGGTCGCGAAGAGTCCGTAAATCGCCGCGGTCCGGAACGAACATTCGCGACGGCTCCGTACGAAGGCCACGGTATTTCCCATAGCCTCGGCGCCGCGACAGGTTATGACAAAATGCAGTAACGTGGGGGAGTTTTCCGTGTTACGGTCATAGCGATAAGGGAAGGACGATATAACAAGCCGTTTGTATGTGATGTTACTATTTATTACGACTCCCTGTAATTTCTTGGGTAATATTGAGTTTGAGGGACCTAGCGCTACCAGAGTCAGCTCCTTCACACAGGCAGTAAAGCAGCCGTACCTCATCGTCGTGCGGCATCATTTTCAGTCGGAGAAGTTTCACCGGCGCGAGAGGCTTCGAGAGCGCGTCGACGCGGCGATCCGTCCCGAGCGGCGCGAGGGTCAGACTCGGTCCGTCCGCGTCCACGGTCGCATTGGACTTTGCCACTACGCACGTCGGACTCGGTCCCCATCTACGGGCACGCCGGAGTCGGCGTCAACCTTCCGTGCCGGAGTTCGTACGCCCGGGCGTCGGACTTCATCGGTACGCACGTCTGAGTCGTCCGTGTCGGAGCGTCAGTTCGATGGACTTTGAGCGAGCGGACCAGTCGGAGAGGTCGAACGGCAGCGAGTGCCAAGTTCCAGATGGGTTTCTTTTGGATGTCACATCAGATGAGTTTGTCATTTTCAATAAACTAAAGAAAAATAAAATAAAATACAGTCTTAATTCAGAAATAAACTAAGGATTGCTTCTTCGTCTATTTTTTTCAGGTGCAGCAGTAGGGCTTTGGGTGCTCTAGGGGATTTTGAAAAAAAAAAAAAATTAAAAATAAATTCCAGAACTCCCCTAGAGCACCCAAACCCCTACTGCTGCACCAGACTTTTAGTTTTTCTTCTTTTTCCATACAAAAATAAACATCAAAAATCAACAGCTACTCAATACACAACAACCACCTACATAAGCCAACCACACCTCACATCAAACCTAATAAAAAACATACAACCGTAACAATCAAATACTAATTAGGAATTTTACTAATTAATTATGCAAATTAGGCAAAAATTTTTTTTTCGCCACCACCGCAACTAAAACCACACAAAAATAAAACAATACACACCAAAAATACCACCAATCACACCCCTTTCACGCCCCTTTCACGCCCCTTTCACGCCCCTTTCACGCCCCTTTCACACCCCTTTCACGCCCCTTTCACGCCCCTTTCACACCCCTTTCACACCCATTTCGCACCCCTTTCACGCCCCTTTCACACCCCTTTCACACCCCTTTCACACCACTTTCACACCTCCACGGACAAAAACAAACAAATATACAAACAAATTACCCACTACGCGCTTCCTGTCACGTGCTTCCTCTCACCTGCTTCCTGTCACCTGCTTCCTCTCACCTGCTTCCTGTCACGTGCTTCCTGTCACGATTACGGTTTAGGATTTAGGGTTTAGGATTTAGGGTTTAGGGTTTAGGGTTTAGGGTTAGGGTTAGGGTTAGGGTTAGGGTTAGGGTTAGGGTTAGGGTTAGGGTTAGGGTTAGGGTTAGGGTTAGGGTTAGGGTTAGGGTTAGGGTTAGGGTTAGGGTTAGGGTTAGGGTTAGGGTTAGGGTTAGGGTTAGGGTTAGGGTTAGGGTTAGGGTTAGGGTTAGGGTTAGGGTTAGGGTTAGGGTTAGGGTTAGGGTTAGGGTTAGGGTTAGGGTTAGGGTTAGGGTTAGGGTTAGGGTTAGGGTTAGGGTTAGGGTTAGGGTTAGGGTTAGGGTTAGGGTTAGGGTTAGGGTTAGGGTTAGGGTTAGGGTTAGGGTTAGGGTTAGGGTTAGGGTTAGGGTTAGGGTTAGGGTTAGGGTTAGGGTTAGGGTTAGGGTTAGGGTTAGGGTTAGGGTTAGGGTTAGGGTTAGGGTTAGGGTTAGGGTTAGGGTTAGGGTTAGGGTTAGGGTTAGGGTTAGGGTTAGGGTTAGGGTTAGGGTTAGGGTTAGGGTTAGGGTTAGGGTTAGGGTTAGGGTTAGGGTTAGGGTTAGGGTTAGGGTTAGGGTTAGGGTTAGGGTTAGGGTTAGGGTTAGGGTTAGGGTTAGGGTTAGGGTTAGGGTTAGGGTTAGGGTTAGGGTTAGGGTTAGGGTTAGGGTTAGGGTTAGGGTTAGGGTTAGGGTTAGGGTTAGGGTTAGGGTTAGGGTTAGGGTTAGGGTTAGGGTTAGGGTTAGGGTTAGGGTTAGGGTTAGGGTTAGGGTTAGGGTTAGGGTTAGGGTTAGGGTTAGGGTTAGGGTTAGGGTTAGGGTTAGGGTTAGGGTTAGGGTTAGGGTTAGGGTTAGGGTTAGGGTTAGGGTTAGGGTTAGGGTTAGGGTTAGGGTTAGGGTTAGGGTTAGGGTTAGGGTTAGGGTTAGGGTTAGGGTTAGGGTTAGGGTTAGGGTTAGGGTTAGGGTTAGGGTTAGGGTTAGGGTTAGGGTTAGGGTTAGGGTTAGGGTTAGGGTTAGGGTTAGGGTTAGGGTTAGGGTTAGGGTTAGGGTTAGGGTTAGGGTTAGGGTTAGGGTTAGGGTTAGGGTTAGGGTTAGGGTTAGGGTTAGGGTTAGGGTTAGGGTTAGGGTTAGGGTTAGGGTTAGGGTTAGGGTTAGGGTTAGGGTTAGGGTTAGGGTTAGGGTTAGGGTTAGGGTTAGGGTTAGGGTTAGGGTTAGGGTTAGGGTTAGGGTTAGGGTTAGGGTTAGGGTTAGGGTTAGGGTTAGGGTTAGGGTTAGGGTTAGGGTTAGGGTTAGGGTTAGGGTTAGGGTTAGGGTTAGGGTTAGGGTTAGGGTTAGGGTTAGGGTTAGGGTTAGGGTTAGGGTTAGGGTTAGGGTTAGGGTTAGGGTTAGGGTTAGGGTTAGGGTTAGGGTTAGGGTTAGGGTTAGGGTTAGGGTTAGGGTTAGGGTTAGGGTTAGGGTTAGGGTTAGGGTTAGGGTTAGGGTTAGGGTTAGGGTTAGGGTTAGGGTTAGGGTTAGGGTTAGGGTTAGGGTTAGGGTTAGGGTTAGGGTTAGGGTTAGGGTTAGGGTTAGGGTTAGGGTTAGGGTTAGGGTTAGGGTTAGGGTTAGGGTTAGGGTTAGGGTTAGGGTTAGGGTTAGGGTTAGGGTTAGGGTTAGGGTTAGGGTTAGGGTTAGGGTTAGGGTTAGGGTTAGGGTTAGGGTTAGGGTTAGGGTTAGGGTTAGGGTTAGGGTTAGGGTTAGGGTTAGGGTTAGGGTTAGGGTTAGGGTTAGGGTTAGGGTTAGGGTTAGGGTTAGGGTTAGGGTTAGGGTTAGGGTTAGGGTTAGGGTTAGGGTTAGGGTTAGGGTTAGGGTTAGGGTTAGGGTTAGGGTTAGGGTTAGGGTTAGGGTTAGGGTTAGGGTTAGGGTTAGGGTTAGGGTTAGGGTTAGGGTTAGGGTTAGGGTTAGGGTTAGGGTTAGGGTTAGGGTTAGGGTTAGGGTTAGGGTTAGGGTTAGGGTTAGGGTTAGGGTTAGGGTTAGGGTTAGGGTTAGGGTTAGGGTTAGGGTTAGGGTTAGGGTTAGGGTTAGGGTTAGGGTTAGGGTTAGGGTTAGGGTTAGGGTTAGGGTTAGGGTTAGGGTTAGGGTTAGGGTTAGGGTTAGGGTTAGGGTTAGGGTTAGGGTTAGGGTTAGGGTTAGGGTTAGGGTTAGGGTTAGGGTTAGGGTTAGGGTTAGGGTTAGGGTTAGGGTTAGGGTTAGGGTTAGGGTTAGGGTTAGGGTTAGGGTTAGGGTTAGGGTTAGGGTTAGGGTTAGGGTTAGGGTTAGGGTTAGGGTTAGGGTTAGGGTTAGGGTTAGGGTTAGGGTTAGGGTTAGGGTTAGGGTTAGGGTTAGGGTTAGGGTTAGGGTTAGGGTTAGGGTTAGGGTTAGGGTTAGGGTTAGGGTTAGGGTTAGGGTTAGGGTTAGGGTTAGGGTTAGGGTTAGGGTTAGGGTTAGGGTTAGGGTTAGGGTTAGGGTTAGGGTTAGGGTTAGGGTTAGGGTTAGGGTTAGGGTTAGGGTTAGGGTTAGGGTTAGGGTTAGGGTTAGGGTTAGGGTTAGGGTTAGGGTTAGGGTTAGGGTTAGGGTTAGGGTTAGGGTTAGGGTTAGGGTTAGGGTTAGGGTTAGGGTTAGGGTTAGGGTTAGGGTTAGGGTTAGGGTTAGGGTTAGGGTTAGGGTTAGGGTTAGGGTTAGGGTTAGGGTTAGGGTTAGGGTTAGGGTTAGGGTTAGGGTTAGGGTTAGGGTTAGGGTTAGGGTTAGGGTTAGGGTTAGGGTTAGGGTTAGGGTTAGGGTTAGGGTTAGGGTTAGGGTTAGGGTTAGGGTTAGGGTTAGGGTTAGGGTTAGGGTTAGGGTTAGGGTTAGGGTTAGGGTTAGGGTTAGGGTTAGGGTTAGGGTTAGGGTTAGGGTTAGGGTTAGGGTTAGGGTTAGGGTTAGGGTTAGGGTTAGGGTTAGGGTTAGGGTTAGGGTTAGGGTTAGGGTTAGGGTTAGGGTTAGGGTTAGGGTTAGGGTTAGGGTTAGGGTTAGGGTTAGGGTTAGGGTTAGGGTTAGGGTTAGGGTTAGGGTTAGGGTTAGGGTTAGGGTTAGGGTTAGGGTTAGGGTTAGGGTTAGGGTTAGGGTTAGGGTTAGGGTTAGGGTTAGGGTTAGGGTTAGGGTTAGGGTTAGGGTTAGGGTTAGGGTTAGGGTTAGGGTTAGGGTTAGGGTTAGGGTTAGGGTTAGGGTTAGGGTTAGGGTTAGGGTTAGGGTTAGGGTTAGGGTTAGGGTTAGGGTTAGGGTTAGGGTTAGGGTTAGGGTTAGGGTTAGGGTTAGGGTTAGGGTTAGGGTTAGGGTTAGGGTTAGGGTTAGGGTTAGGGTTAGGGTTAGGGTTAGGGTTAGGGTTAGGGTTAGGGTTAGGGTTAGGGTTAGGGTTAGGGTTAGGGTTAGGGTTAGGGTTAGGGTTAGGGTTAGGGTTAGGGTTAGGGTTAGGGTTAGGGTTAGGGTTAGGGTTAGGGTTAGGGTTAGGGTTAGGGTTAGGGTTAGGGTTAGGGTTAGGGTTAGGGTTAGGGTTAGGGTTAGGGTTAGGGTTAGGGTTAGGGTTAGGGTTAGGGTTAGGGTTAGGGTTAGGGTTAGGGTTAGGGTTAGGGTTAGGGTTAGGGTTAGGGTTAGGGTTAGGGTTAGGGTTAGGGTTAGGGTTAGGGTTAGGGTTAGGGTTAGGGTTAGGGTTAGGGTTAGGGTTAGGGTTAGGGTTAGGGTTAGGGTTAGGGTTAGGGTTAGGGTTAGGTTAGGGTTAGGGTTAGGGTTAGGGTTAGGGTTAGGGTTAGGGTTAGGGTTAGGGTTAGGGTTAGGGTTAGGGTTAGGGTTAGGGTTAGGGTTAGGGTTAGGGTTAGGGTTAGGGTTAGGGTTAGGGTTAGGGTTAGGGTTAGGGTTAGGGTTAGGGTTAGGGTTAGGGTTAGGGTTAGGGTTAGGGTTAGGGTTAGGGTTAGGGTTAGGGTTAGGGTTAGGGTTAGGGTTAGGGTTAGGGTTAGGGTTAGGGTTAGGGTTAGGGTTAGGGTTAGGGTTAGGGTTAGGGTTAGGGTTAGGGTTAGGGTTAGGGTTAGGGTTAGGGTTAGGGTTAGGGTTAGGGTTAGGGTTAGGGTTAGGGTTAGGGTTAGGGTTAGGGTTAGGGTTAGGGTTAGGGTTAGGGTTAGGGTTAGGGTTAGGGTTAGGGTTAGGGTTAGGGTTAGGGTTAGGGTTAGGGTTAGGGTTAGGGTTAGGGTTAGGGTTAGGGTTAGGGTTAGGGTTAGGGTTAGGGTTAGGGTTAGGGTTAGGGTTAGGGTTAGGGTTAGGGTTAGGGTTAGGGTTAGGGTTAGGGTTAGGGTTAGGGTTAGGGTTAGGGTTAGGGTTAGGGTTAGGGTTAGGGTTAGGGTTAGGGTTAGGGTTAGGGTTAGGGTTAGGGTTAGGGTTAGGGTTAGGGTTAGGGTTAGGGTTAGGGTTAGGGTTAGGGTTAGGGTTAGGGTTAGGGTTAGGGTTAGGGTTAGGGTTAGGGTTAGGGTTAGGGTTAGGGTTAGGGTTAGGGTTAGGGTTAGGGTTAGGGTTAGGGTTAGGGTTAGGGTTAGGGTTAGGGTTAGGGTTAGGGTTAGGGTTAGGGTTAGGGTTAGGGTTAGGGTTAGGGTTAGGGTTAGGGTTAGGGTTAGGGTTAGGGTTAGGGTTAGGGTTAGGGTTAGGGTTAGGGTTAGGGTTAGGGTTAGGGTTAGGGTTAGGGTTAGGGTTAGGGTTAGGGTTAGGGTTAGGGTTAGGGTTAGGGTTAGGGTTAGGGTTAGGGTTAGGGTTAGGGTTAGGGTTAGGGTTAGGGTTAGGGTTAGGGTTAGGGTTAGGGTTAGGGTTAGGGTTAGGGTTAGGGTTAGGGTTAGGGTTAGGGTTAGGGTTAGGGTTAGGGTTAGGGTTAGGGTTAGGGTTAGGGTTAGGGTTAGGGTTAGGGTTAGGGTTAGGGTTAGGGGTTAGGGTTAGGGTTAGGGTTAGGGTTAGGGTTAGGGTTAGGGTTAGGGTTAGGGTTAGGGTTAGGGTTAGGGTTAGGGTTAGGGTTAGGGTTAGGGTTAGGGTTAGGGTTAGGGTTAGGGTTAGGGTTAGGGTTAGGGTTAGGGTTAGGGTTAGGGTTAGGGTTAGGGTTAGGGTTAGGGTTAGGGTTAGGGTTAGGGTTAGGGTTAGGGTTAGGGTTAGGGTTAGGGTTAGGGTTAGGGTTAGGGTTAGGGTTAGGGTTAGGGTTAGGGTTAGGGTTAGGGTTAGGGTTAGGGTTAGGGTTAGGGTTAGGGTTAGGGTTAGGGTTAGGGTTAGGGTTAGGGTTAGGGTTAGGGTTAGGGTTAGGGTTAGGGTTAGGGTTAGGGTTAGGGTTAGGGTTAGGGTTAGGGTTAGGGTTAGGGTTAGGGTTAGGGTTAGGGTTAGGGTTAGGGTTAGGGTTAGGGTTAGGGTTAGGGTTAGGGTTAGGGTTAGGGTTAGGGTTAGGGTTAGGGTTAGGGTTAGGGTTAGGGTTAGGGTTAGGGTTAGGGTTAGGGTTAGGGTTAGGGTTAGGGTTAGGGTTAGGGTTAGGGTTAGGGTTAGGGTTAGGGTTAGGGTTAGGGTTAGGGTTAGGGTTAGGGTTAGGGTTAGGGTTAGGGTTAGGGTTAGGGTTAGGGTTAGGGTTAGGGTTAGGGTTAGGGTTAGGGTTAGGGTTAGGTTAGGGTTAGGGTTAGGGTTAGGGTTAGGGTTAGGGTTAGGGTTAGGGTTAGGGTTAGGGTTAGGGTTAGGGTTAGGGTTAGGGTTAGGGTTAGGGTTAGGGTTAGGGTTAGGGTTAGGGTTAGGGTTAGGGTTAGGTTAGGGTTAGGGTTAGGGTTAGGGTTAGGGTTAGGGTTAGGGTTAGGGTTAGGGTTAGGTTAGGGTTAGGGTTAGGGTTAGGGTTAGGGTTAGGGTTAGGGTTAGGGTTAGGGTTAGGGTTAGGGTTAGGGTTAGGGTTAGGGTTAGGGTTAGGGTTAGGGTTAGGGTTAGGGTTAGGGTTAGGGTTAGGGTTAGGGTTAGGGTTAGGGTTAGGGTTAGGGTTAGGGTTAGGGTTAGGGTTAGGGTTAGGGTTAGGGTTAGGGTTAGGGTTAGGGTTAGGGTTAGGGTTAGGGTTAGGGTTAGGGTTAGGGTTAGGGTTAGGGTTAGGGTTAGGGTTAGGGTTAGGGTTAGGGTTAGGGTTAGGGTTAGGGTTAGGGTTAGGGTTAGGGTTAGGGTTAGGGTTAGGGTTAGGGTTAGGGTTAGGGTTAGGGTTAGGGTTAGGGTTAGGGTTAGGGTTAGGGTTAGGGTTAGGGTTAGGGTTAGGGTTAGGGTTAGGGTTAGGGTTAGGGTTAGGGTTAGGGTTAGGGTTAGGGTTAGGGTTAGGGTTAGGGTTAGGTTAGGGTTAGGGTTAGGGTTAGGGTTAGGGTTAGGGTTAGGGTTAGGGTTAGGGTTAGGGTTAGGGTTAGGGTTAGGGTTAGGGTTAGGGTTAGGTTAGGGTTAGGGTTAGGGTTAGGGTTAGGGTTAGGGTTAGGGTTAGGGTTAGGGTTAGGGTTAGGGTTAGGGTTAGGGTTAGGGTTAGGGTTAGGGTTAGGGTTAGGGTTAGGGTTAGGGTTAGGGTTAGGGTTAGGGTTAGGGTTAGGGTTAGGGTTAGGGTTAGGGTTAGGGTTAGGGTTAGGGTTAGGGTTAGGGTTAGGGTTAGGGTTAGGGTTAGGGTTAGGGTTAGGGTTAGGGTTAGGGTTAGGGTTAGGGTTAGGGTTAGGGTTAGGGTTAGGTTAGGGTTAGGGTTAGGGTTAGGGTTAGGGTTAGGGTTAGGGTTAGGGTTAGGGTTAGGGTTAGGGTTAGGGTTAGGGTTAGGGTTAGGGTTAGGGTTAGGGTTAGGGTTAGGGTTAGGGTTAGGGTTAGGGTTAGGGTTAGGGTTAGGGTTAGGGTTAGGGTTAGGGTTAGGGTTAGGGTTAGGGTTAGGGTTAGGGTTAGGTTAGGGTTAGGGTTAGGGTTAGGGTTAGGGTTAGGGTTAGGGTTAGGGTTAGGGTTAGGGTTAGGGTTAGGGTTAGGGTTAGGGTTAGGGTTAGGGTTAGGGTTAGGGTTAGGGTTAGGGTTTAGGGTTAGGGTTAGGGTTAGGGTTAGGGTTAGGGTTAGGGTTAGGGTTAGGGTTAGGGTTAGGGTTAGGGTTAGGGTTAGGGTTAGGGTTAGGGTTAGGGTTAGGGTTAGGGTTAGGGTTAGGGTTAGGGTTAGGGTTAGGGTTAGGGTTAGGGTTAGGGTTAGGGTTAGGGTTAGGGTTAGGGTTAGGGTTAGGGTTAGGGTTAGGGTTAGGGTTAGGGTTAGGGTTAGGGTTAGGGTTAGGGTTAGGGTTAGGGTTAGGGTTAGGGTTAGGGTTAGGGTTAGGGTTAGGGTTAGGGTTAGGGTTAGGGTTAGGGTTAGGGTTAGGGTTAGGGTTAGGGTTAGGGTTAGGGTTAGGGTTAGGGTTAGGGTTAGGGTTAGGGTTAGGGTTAGGGTTAGGGTTAGGGTTAGGGTTAGGGTTAGGGTTAGGGTTAGGGTTAGGGTTAGGGTTAGGGTTAGGGTTAGGGTTAGGGTTAGGGTTAGGGTTAGGGTTAGGGTTAGGGTTAGGGTTAGGGTTAGGGTTAGGGTTAGGGTTAGGGTTAGGGTTAGGGTTAGGGTTAGGGTTAGGGTTAGGGTTAGGGTTAGGGTTAGGGTTAGGGTTAGGGTTAGGGTTAGGGTTAGGGTTAGGGTTAGGGTTAGGGTTAGGGTTAGGGTTAGGGTTAGGGTTAGGGTTAGGGTTAGGGTTAGGGTTAGGGTTAGGGTTAGGGTTAGGGTTAGGGTTAGGGTTAGGGTTAGGGTTAGGGTTAGGGTTAGGGTTAGGGTTAGGGTTAGGGTTAGGGTTAGGGTTAGGGTTAGGGTTAGGGTTAGGGTTAGGGTTAGGGTTAGGGTTAGGGTTAGGGTTAGGGTTAGGGTTAGGGTTAGGGTTAGGGTTAGGGTTAGGGTTAGGGTTAGGGTTAGGGTTAGGGTTAGGGTTAGGGTTAGGGTTAGGGTTAGGGTTAGGGTTAGGGTTAGGGTTAGGGTTAGGGTTAGGGTTAGGGTTAGGGTTAGGGTTAGGGTTAGGGGTTAGGGTTAGGGTTAGGGTTAGGGTTAGGGTTAGGGTTAGGGTTAGGGTTAGGGTTAGGGTTAGGGTTAGGGTTAGGGTTAGGGTTAGGGTTAGGGTTAGGGTTAGGGTTAGGGTTAGGGTTAGGGTTAGGGTTAGGGTTAGGGTTAGGGTTAGGGTTAGGGTTAGGGTTAGGGTTAGGGTTAGGGTTAGGGTTAGGGTTAGGGTTAGGGTTAGGGTTAGGGTTAGGGTTAGGGTTAGGGTTAGGGTTAGGGTTAGGGTTAGGGTTAGGGTTAGGGTTAGGGTTAGGGTTAGGGTTAGGGTTAGGGTTAGGGTTAGGGTTAGGGTTAGGGTTAGGGTTGGGTTGGGTTAGGGTTAGGGTTAGGGTTAGGGTTAGGGTTAGGGTTAGGGTTAGGGTTAGGGTTAGGGTTAGGGTTAGGGTTAGGGTTAGGGTTAGGGTTAGGGTTAGGGTTAGGGTTAGGGGTTAGGGTTAGGGTTAGGGTTAGGGTTAGGGTTAGGGTTAGGGTTAGGGTTAGGGTTAGGGTTAGGGTTAGGGTTAGGGTAGGGTTAGGGTTAGGGTTAGGGTTAGGGTTAGGGTTAGGGTTAGGGTTAGGGTTAGGGGTTAGGGTTAGGTTAGGGTTAGGGTTAGGGTTAGGGTTAGGGTTAGGGTTAGGGTTAGGGTTAGGGTTAGGGTTAGGGTTAGGGTTAGGGTTAGGGTTAGGGTTAGGGTTAGGGTTAGGGTTAGGGTTAGGGTTAGGTTAGGGTTAGGGTTAGGGTTAGGGTTAGGGTTAGGGTTAGGGTTAGGGTTAGGGTTAGGGTTAGGGTTAGGGTTAGGGTTAGGGTTAGGGTTAGGGTTAGGGTTAGGGTTAGGGTTAGGGTTAGGGTTAGGTTAGGGTTAGGGTTAGGGTTAGGGTTAGGGTTAGGGTTAGGGTTAGGGTTAGGGTTAGGGTTGGGTTAGGGAGGGTTAGGGTTAGGGTTAGGGTTAGGGTTAGGGTTAGGGTTAGGGTTAGGGTTAGGGTTAGGGTTAGGTGGGTTAGGGGTTAGGGTTAGGGTT